>NW_023503016.1:0-1205833 GCF_014461135.1 Mycena indigotica | reverse complement strand
TCGCGTGAGCTGGTTCTTACGGAGTAGACACCAGTCTATTTCTAGCATCGGAAGATCAGCAAAGATCGAGCGCGATAGGAATTTTTACCTCAATAAAATGGGTTGGGTTGGTTTCATGCTTTCGAACACAGCACTCAGCGCAAACCATGCCGTGGCAGGTCTCGCAATTGAATGAGAAGCACACAGGTCAGACTGCCTGCCACGTCCATTTCTCCATAACATAGCTTGAAGGTACTTGTCTCAAAAGCTTTAGGCCCAGGCTTGCATAGCTTTATCCTGTCATATGTTGAGCTGCGGTAAAGCAAAGAGCATGCCTTACAGCTGGCTGACTTTGGCGAACACCGGGGGTTGCTTAAAGGTTCAGCTTCAGAGCCAATCTCGTATCTCTCCGGCTTGTCCCCGGGCAAAAGAAGGGAGGCTCCTAACACGCTAGATGGCTGGGGCGGGCGCGTTTGACAGGAGAGGAAAGTGGAACCAGGACAGTTTCGGCACGACACGTCGATTGTCGCTGGTAACGATGGATCGTGGTGGCAAGGGAAGCATCAGCCGGGGCTCCAACAAGGTCTTCGATTGGCCAAGTATGGTGATGCACAAAAGTCGGGGTACTGCAGCCCAGGCGTTTTCGAGAGAGAGACGAGGAGGAGATTGCTATTTGGCAATGGGCAAGTCTGAGGAATGAGCGCACGTGCCCTGATTACGAGTACCTGAGTAATCGTCTATGACTAATTTCGTCCGCTGATTTATTATAATCTTAATACAATATGGTTTAATACTATACAAGATACTGACAAGACACTTATAAGTTTCTTATAGGAAGCTTAGAATTTGTAATAGTCTCATAAGGCTATAATAAGATGTTTCAATAGTATATAAGATACTGACAAGACACTTATAAGTCCTTTATTTACTGGAGACAGAGATGTCTCTGGAGGCTAAAAGGGAGGTTCTGTAAGGGCAACCCGGAGGCCTGAGATCAAGGTCCTAGCAGGGGAGGATCCAAAGCGTGAATATTGGTAAGCAAATACGAATAAAGCTGACCTAGCAGGGGAGGATCCAAAGAGAAGAAACTCTGAGGGTCCGCCTGCTAGGTAGCTGACTATATACTGCTTGTCCGTAGCTGCCGCCGTTGGGCACAGAAGGCTTGGGCGGCGTAGCAGGCAAGGTCCCCGGGCAACCGTTGGGAGGGCGTTGACGGATCATTAACGCATCGGTGATTGTGCGGGGCGAGATGGGGGGCCGGACCGGAGTCGGAACCAGAATCAGACCGGAATCGGACACGTCTCCGAGGGGCCGAAAGGGGACTTCCCCTGACAGGTTCTCCTAACATCACCCTCCCCTTTGAATGTGGTGTCTCAATGCATAGACTAGTGAAGGGTGCAGAAGTTGTGCACTGGTAGACAGTGGCTGCAGGTCCTCTCAGACTCACATTTACCAAAAAGATGCACAGCCAGAGTTGAATGACTGGCCAGACTGAATCAGGCAATCCTTCAGGGGCCTGATGCATTGTCAATTTAGCAGCAGATTGTATACTCTATAGAATTGGTTGGCCCTAGCCCAGTGGGGTTTGTTGTGCTCATTGTATTTTGGAACTTGGTTCCTATTAACGTCACATGTTATGAACACAAGCACAAGTGTGACAGTGCTAAATTGATTACAAAGACATTTGGTCACTGTTATAATATGTTTTGTTTTGATAGTATATAAGATACAGACAAGACACTTATAAGCTCTTTATGAGCAGCTTTATAATATGTTTTAATAGTTTTATAAGGCTCCTTTGATATCTTTTAATAGTCTTATAAGGCTCTTTTAATATCTTTTAATAGTCTTATAAGGCTCTTATAATATCTTTTAATAATCTTATTATAAGCTTAATCTAATATGGTTTAATACTATATAAGATACTGACAAGACACTTATAAGTTTCTTATAGGAAGCTTAGAAGTTTGTAATAAAGCCTATGATAAGATATTTCAATAGTATATAAGATATTGACAAGACACTGATAAGTCCTTTATTTACTAGAGACCGAGAGGCTAAAAGAGAGGTTCTCCTGACATCACCCACCCCTTTGAAACCAGAAGAGTATTACATCAAAGGTGGTAGAGGCAATGTGCTGTGGCTTACCTGCATACTTCCTATCAAACTCTCTGACCTCATCCAGGGCAAAGATATGGTCAAAGTATCACCTGCAAGTGTAAGAATCAGTCTAGGCTCTAGGAGTAGCTTGAATAAGGGTAGCATAAAACTCTAGAAAGAATTTTTTCAGCTAACAAAGACTTTAGAAATCGTCATTCAAGTTAATACATTAAACTGATAGATATAATGTTGAAAATACTATATATACTATTATACAGTAATGCTAACTCCTTTTCTTCTGGCCAATAACCTGGCATGTAGTGGAAAAGGCCTGTATTCTAATTGGGATCAAAATGATATAGCTTGACATAGTGATCAAACCTACTAATGGTCATAAAAACTCACTCCACATTAATCATATATATTAAAGATGACAATCCCCATCAAAATTAAGGTAATTTTAAGACAGAAAATAATTAAATGAATAATAATATAATAGTGATTATATAACTAAAACATAGGGACTAGAAATACTTAGATTTCTAGACTACCACTATTCTAGCTATTCCTAAAGCTTTTTAAGCTAAATATTATCACTATGGCCCAAAGTGTACTTATTAATTGTATGACATGTCATAGCCTTTCTACCTGACAAAGTAATTAAGCTGTTTATACCTGACTCTGGCATCCAAGATCTCCTCTACTTCTCTTTTCAGGGCTCTATTCTCAATAAACTGCAAGCTGCAGTCAGAGACATACTTCTCTAAGGTCTTATAGTGCCTTCAGGAATTCCAGTAGTAGATCAATCGGAGTATGTGGGTAGATTTATACACCTCATTTGCCAACTTGCATATATTTGATCTATAATCAACTAGCAGATTACAGCTGTATTGCTAATATGATGTGCAGTACTATTCATTATTAGAACGGGGAATAACAAGATTTTTCATGCATATAATATGGTGTGAAAAGTGTAATCCTATAGGGGGACCCTTCTCATGCCATGTTGTGGAGGCATTTAAGTGTCTTGATCCGGCAGTACAAGTCACACACATACGTGCCGGGTAATATAGCGGGACATCTGGGTTACCAGTAGTTCTGAAAGACCAACTCTAAAGCTATATTAGAATGAATGCAGTTTTTAATCTCAACAATATATACTGAGAAATGGTACCTTACCTGTGCGAGCAATAAGGTGCTTTAACCAATACAGATGTAGACAATAATAATAATAATACAATTTAGGATGATCACCTACCTTTGAAGTTTCATTTCCAGATGACTGTTTAGCTGAGCAAGAGTTCAAGCAGGGAAAAGAAGAGATGAGCAAAGAAGGCTCACAGCAGAAGGTTTAGTACATTGATTTTAGAATGAATGATTACTGTAACAAGACACATATCTGTGTACAACATGCCGGTCTAAGTATTAAAAGTGGTATTAGAATGGTTTTTGATCTCAACAATGCATATAGAAAAATAGTATGTTACCTGTGTCAGTTGTGAGGTGCCTAATCTGAAACTTAAGATGTACCTGTCCTCCTAAGTATTGAAAGTAGCATTAGAATGGAATGCAGTCTTTAATCCCAACAATCCATATAGAAAAATGGTATCTTACCTGTGCCAGTCATAAGGTGCTTTACCCGAACCTGATTTCTATATGGACTGATAAAGTGATAATACAACTTAAGATGTACCCTTACCTGTGTTGGTTATAAGGTGCTTTACTCGTGAGGTGCTTTACTTTACCTGAGTGATAATACAACTTAAGATGTACTCTGACCTGTGTTGGTCGTAAGGTGCTTTACTCGTGAGAATACAACTTAAGATATACCCTTACCTATGTTAGTTATAAGGTGCTTTACTCGTGAGAATACAACTTAAGATGTACCCTTACCTGTATTAGTTATAAGATGCTTTACTTGTGTGGTGCCTCACTTTACCTGAGTGATAAGACAATGTAAGGTGCTTTGCTCGTCGTGTGGTGCCTCACTTTACCTGACTGATAAGACAACTTAAGATGTACCCTTACCTGTGTTAGTCGTAAGGTGCTTTGCTAAGACAACTTAAGATGTACCCTTACCTGTGTTGGTTGTGAGGTGCTTTGCTCATCGTGAGATGCTTTACTTTACCTGAGTAATAAGACAACTTAAGATGTACCCTTACCTGTGTTAGTTGTGAGGTGCTTTGCTCGTCATGTGGTGCTTTACTTTACCTGAGTAATAAGACAACTTAAGATGTACCCTTACCTGTGTTAGTCGTAAGGTGCTTTGCTCGTCGTGAGATGCTTTACTTTACCTAAGTAATAAGACAACTTAAGATGTACCCTTACCTGTGTTGGTCGTGATGTGCTTTGCTCATCGTGAGATGCTTTACTTTACCTAAGTAATAGGACAACTTAAGATGTACCCTTACCTGTGTTGGTCGTAAGGTGCTTTGCTCGTCGTGAGATGCTTTACTTTACCTGAGTAATAAGACAACTTAAAATGTACCCTTACCTGTGTTAGTTGTGAGGTGCTTTGCTCATCATGAGATGCTTTACTTTACCTGAGTAATAAGACAACTTAAGATGTACCCTTACCTGTGTTAGTTGTGAGGTGCTTTGCTCGTCATGTGGTGCTTTACTTTACCTGAGTAATAAGACAACTTAAGATGTACCCTTACCTGTGTTGGTCGTAAGGTGCTTTGCTCGTCGTGTGGTGCCTCACTTCAAAGATGTATCCTTACCTGTGTTGGTTGTGCTCGTCGTGAGATGCTTTACTTTATCTGAGTAATAAGACAACTTAAGATGTACCCTTACCTGTGTTAGTTGCTTTGCTCATCATGAGATGCTTTACTTTACCTGAGTAATAAGACAACTTAAGATGTACCCTTACCTGTGTTAGTTGTGAGGTGCTTTGCTCATCATGAGATGCTTTACTTTACCTGAGTAATAAGACAACTTAAGATGTACCCTTACCTGTGTTAGTTGTGAGGTGCTTTGCTCATCGTGAGATGCTTTACTTTACCTGAGTAATAAGACAACTTAAGATGTACCCTTACCTGTGTTGGTCGTAAGGTGCTTTGCTCGTCGTGTGGTGCCTCACTTCAAAGATGTATCCTTACCTGTGTTGGTTGTGCTCGTCGTGAGATGCTTTACTTTATCTGAGTAATAAGACAACTTAAGATGTACCCTTACCTGTGTTAGTTGCTTTGCTCATCATGAGATGCTAGACAACTTAAGATGTACCCTTACCTGTGTTGGTCGTAAGGTGCTTTGCTCGTCGTGTGGTGCCTCACTTCAAAGATGTATCCTTACCTGTGTTGGTTGTGCTCGTCGTGAGATGCTTTACTTTATCTGAGTAATAAGACAACTTAAGATGTACCCTTACCTGTGTTAGTTGCTTTGCTCATCATGAGATGCTTTACTTTACCTGAGTAATAAGACAACTTAAGATGTACCCTTACCTGTGTTGGTCGTAAGGTGCTTTGCTCGTCGTGTGGTGCCTCACTTCAAAGATGTATCCTTACCTGTGTTGGTTGTGCTCGTCGTGAGATGCTTTACTTTATCTGAGTAATAAGACAACTTAAGATGTACCCTTACCTGTGTTAGTTGCTTTGCTCATCATGAGATGCTTTACTTTACCTGAGTAATAAGACAACTTAAGATGTACCCTTACCTGTGTTAGTTGTGAGGTGCTTTGCTCATCATGAGATGCTTTACTTTACCTGAGTAATAAGACAACTTAAAATGTACCCTTACCTGTGTTAGTCGTAAGGTGCTTTGCTCGTCGTGTGGTGCCTCACTTTAAAGATGTACCCTTACCTGTATTAGTTGTGAGGTGCTTTGCTCGTCGTGTGGTGCTTTACTTTTATGGGCAATATACTGTAACATTAATAAACAACAAGTTTGAAATAAAAACTTGGGTAATTTCAAGAAAACTTCAAAATTTTATTAAACAAGTAATTGGCACTTGTGGGCAACTTAGTATTCTGACAAGACACCTTCCATCTGGAACAACTTGGGCTAGGGACAACTCGGCACAGACAAGGTACAACTCTGATTCTGGAACAAGCCAACTTTAAATAATCAAAGTACAAGTTTGAAAATACAAGATGCAGCTTCATTCGGGCAGGTACAACTTAGTTTCACAGGCTGCGCAAATGCTGACTAATGATGCCACATGTGATGCCATGTGGTGACCATCCTGACACAATTTGACTTGTGTATTGCCAATACATCTTAAATTTATTTTGGTATGAAAAACAGAAATATATGTAATTTGGCAGTGTTTCCTCATAATTGAGAAGGAATGAAGTGCTGGTATTTTTCTCAATAACCTCTATGAGATTTTGACTTAGAAGCAGAGGATGTAAGGGCAACCCTGGAGACTCCGAGGAAAGCCTAGCAGGGAGGATCCAAAGCGTGAATAGAAGCTACGGAAATACACGGAGGGACCGACCTAGCAGGGGAGGATCCAAAGAGAAGAAACTCTAAGTGTCCGCCTGCTAGGGTGCCAACTATATACTGGTCGTCCGTAACTGCCGGCGTGGCGCAGAAGGCCTGAGCAGTGTCGCAAGCTCTGTCCCAAGGTGATCGTTGGGAGGGTCTTGACGGATCGGTGATTGTGCGGGCGAAGGAGGCTGTGGACGATGGTCGGGGTGGGTCGGAGGCGTCCGAGGGGCGCCGGTCGGATGCGCCTCGGATGCGTTCGGAGGGTCGAAGGAGGCCGAAGCGGGGGTTCCCCTGACAGAGGATGGAAACCATGTCAGGCTGTTCTATTAGCCACTTCATTCTACCAGAACCTGTGAAGCCCTATGTAGATCAATCTCTCTCCCAGTATATATCTTATCAAAAATCAGTTTTGCCTGATACTTATTCAGTAAGCAATTACTAATTTGTCTTTTGGTCCAACTTGACTGAGAGAAATGAGTTGTTGTCCTTGAACTGAAAATTGACTAAAAATAGTTGTCTTAGGTCAAGGAAAAGTTGTACCCACCTGCCAGAAAAGTTACCCTTGCCTTAAATCGGTCACTTTCTAAGTTGTCTAATAGTTTGCCAAGTTGTTCTCAACCTAAGTTGTCCCATACAAAAGTTGTCCTGATGTGGTATAAAGTTGTCTTGATATAAGTGCCACTTGTATCAAAAAAAAGTTGTCAATAATTGAAGTTGTCTCAAAATTATGCATGTCATTTTCCTAAAGATGTTGTTTATTAATGTTACAGTATATTGCCCATATACTTTACCTGAGTAATAAGACAACTTAAGATGTACCCTTACCTGTGTTAGTCGTAAGGTGCTTTGCTCGTCGTGTGGTGCCTCACTTTAAAGATATACCCTTACCTGTGTTGGTTGTGCTCATCGTGAGATGCTTTACTTTACCTGAGTAATAAGACAACTTAAGATGTACCCTTACCTGTGTTAGTCGTAAGGTGCTTTGCTAAGACAACTTAAGATGTACCCTTACCTGTGTTGGTCGTGAGGTGCTTTGCTCATCGTGAGATGCTTTACTTTACCTGAGTAATAAGACAACTTAAGATGTACCCTTACCTGTGTTAGTTGTGAGGTGCTTTGCCTGTGTTGGTCGTGAGGTGCTTTGCTCATCGTGAGATGCTTTACTTTACCTGAGTAATAAGACAACTTAAGATGTACCCTTACCTGTGTTGGTCGTAAGGTGCTTTGCTCGTCGTGAGATGCTTTACTTTACCTGAGTAATAAGACAACTTAAGATGTACCCTTACCTGTGTTTGAGGTGCTTTGCCTGTGTTGGTCGTGAGGTGCTTTGCTCATCGTGAGATGCTTTACTTTACCTGAGTAATAAGACAACTTAAGATATACCCTTACCTGTGTTGGTCGTAGGGTGCTTTGCTCATCGTGAGATGCTTTACTTTACCTGAGTAATAAGACAACTTAAGATGTACCCTTACCTGTGTTAGTTGTGAGGTGAAGGTGCTTTGCTCATCGTGAGATGCTTTACTTTACCTGAGTAATAAGACAACTTAAGATGTACCCTTACCTGTGTTAGTTGTGAGGTGCTTTGCCTGTGTTGGTCGTGAGGTGCTTTGCTCATCGTGAGATGCTTTACTTTACCTGAGTAATAAGACAACTTAAGATGTACCCTTACCTGTGTTGGTCGTAAGGTGCTTTGCTCATCGTGAGATGCTTTACTTTACCTGAGTAATAAGACAACTTAAGATGTACCCTTACCTGTGTTTGAGGTGCTTTGCCTGTGTTGGTCGTGAGGTGCTTTGCTCATCGTGAGATGCTTTACTTTACCTGAGTAATAAGACAACTTAAGATGTACCCTTACCTGTGTTGGTCGTAAGGTGCTTTGCTCATCGTGAGATGCTTTACTTTACCTGAGTAATAAGACAACTTAAGATGTACCCTTACCTGTGTTAGTTGTGAGGTGCTTTGCCTGTGTTGGTCGTGAGGTGCTTTGCTCATCGTGAGATGCTTTACTTTACCTGAGTAATAAGACAACTTAAGATGTACCCTTACCTGTGTTGGTCGTAAGGTGCTTTGCTCGTCGTGAGATGCTTTACTTTACCTGAGTAATAAGACAACTTAAGATGTACCCTTACCTGTGTTGGTCGTAAGGTGCTTTGCTCGTCGTGAGATGCTTTACTTTACCTGAGTAATAAGACAACTTAAGATGTACCCTTACCTGTGTTGGTCGTAAGGTGCTTTGCTCGTCGTGAGATGCTTTACTTTACCTGAGTAATAAGACAACTTAAGATGTACCCTTACCTGTGTTGGTCGTAAGGTGCTTTTGCTCATCGTGAGATGCTTTACTTTACCTGAGTAATAAGACAACTTAAGATGTACCCTTACCTGTGTTGGTTGTAAGCACCTTACCTATGTTAGTTATAAGCACCTGTTAATCCCAATTATCTCTTCTAATTAGAATGGACCACCCATGCGGGTGACCATTCTAATTAGAAGAGATGATATAAAAAAGCCCTATGCTGCAATAAAGGGGGCTATAAAACTGCAATATCTCTGGGACCCCAGGCTCTAAGTCATTTCATGTGTTATCGCACAAGGTCAGTGTGACATTTGTGACATTTGTGACTGGCGTGATACTATTAATAACACCTGTGTAGCCTGGTACCCACTATGAACTGCCAGGTTTACTGAGACAATAAGATGTGACACTGGTATGTATTCACATTACAAAGAAAGCTATCATATAAGCATACTCTGGTATGAATAATAATAATATCAAACCTCCAGGACACAACACTTATGATATATGTGACGTAGTGTGACACATTTCCCAAAAAGGAAATTTTCACCGTTTGACTGTATGATCATCGAGGATGTCACAGATCGTCACAAATCCAAGTTGTATATTTTGACTATACAAACAACTTTCATTAAGTGACCTATACTTACAGCTGAATAATTGTGCTAGCACTGGCTAATTAATAGCTGATCTATATCTAATCCAGTGATATCTCACTGAGTAGATGACTTTTATAGGAAATTGAAGCAATACCAGGGGTGCCTAAATGATAAGATTAATATCCTGGACAATCAAATGTTATTAGTATAGCTATATCGTCTCATGATGATTCATCACCTATATTGATACTGCAATATCTCTACCAATCCTGCATCAAGTCAGATGATTCTTGTACTGGTAGGTAGGTCATAACCTAGTGCTCATATGCTCTGATTTAATCATCGTCCTATATCTTGAGACTATGATATTACACTGTGTTTCTCTAGTTTTTCATATTTCAAATTTGATCAGACTTAATGATCACTTGATATCTCACTGGAAAATCCACGAATAAGCCTAGTGCAAGTTGTGCTCTGTTCCAAATAAATGGCCATCGAAGATATAGGAGCTCCTTATGATTTTACATATTATATTTACCTCCATATATGACATATATCCTAACACACCAATCTTCCAATAACTGAATTAGAAGTGAGGGATCCCCAATGGTATAAGGGTAGGAAGCATGAGAAGGGTCCCCCTATAGGATTACACTTTTCACACCATATTATATGCATGAAAAATCTTGTTATTCCCCGTTCTAATAATGAATAGTACTGCACATCATATTAGCAATACAGCTGTAATCTGCTAGTTGATTATAGATCAAATATATGCAAGTTGGCAAATGAGGTGTATAAATCTACCCACATACTCCGATTGATCTACTACTGGAATTCCTGAAGGCACTATAAGACCTTAGAGAAGTATGTCTCTGACTGCAGCTTGCAGTTTATTGAGAATAGAGCCCTGAAAAGAGAAGTAGAGGAGATCTTGGATGCCAGAGTCAGGTATAAACAGCTTAATTACTTTGTCAGGTAGAAAGGCTATGACATGTCATACAATTAATAAGTACACTTTGGGCCATAGTGATAATATTTAGCTTAAAAAGCTTTAGGAATAGCTAGAATAGTGGTAGTCTAGAAATCTAAGTATTTCTAGTCCCTATGTTTTAGTTATATAATCACTATTATATTATTATTCATTTAATTATTTTCTGTCTTAAAATTACCTTAATTTTGATGGGGATTGTCATCTTTAATATATATGATTAATGTGGAGTGAGTTTTTATGACCATTAGTAGGTTTGATCACTATGTCAAGCTATATCATTTTGATCCCAATTAGAATACAGGCCTTTTCCACTACATGCCAGGTTATTGGCCAGAAGAAAAGGAGTTAGCATTACTGTATAATAGTATATATAGTATTTTCAACATTATATCTATCAGTTTAATGTATTAATGACGCATTTCTAAAGTCTTTGTTAGCTGAAAAAATTCTTTCTAGAGTTTTATGCTACCCTTATTCAAGCTACTCCTAGAGCCTAGACTGATTCTTACACTTGCAGGTGATACTTTGACCATATCTTTGCCCTGGATGAGGTCAGAGAGTTTGATAGGAAGTATGCAGGTAAGCCACAGCACATTGCCTCTACCACCTTTGATGTAATACTCTTCTGGTTTCAAAGGGGTGGGTGATGTCAGGAGAACCTCTCTTTTAGCCTCTCGGTCTCTAGTAAATAAAGGACTTATCAGTGTCTTGTCAATATCTTATATACTATTGAAATATCTTATCATAGGCTTTATTACAAACTTCTAAGCTTCCTATAAGAAACTTATAAGTGTCTTGTCAGTATCTTATATAGTATTAAACCATATTAGATTAAACATAATAAGATTATTAAAAGATATTATAAGAGCCTTATAAGACTATTAAAAGATATTAAAAGAGCCTTATAAGACTATTAAAAGATATCAAAGGAGCCTTATAAAACTATTAAAACATATTATAAAGCTGCTCATAAAGAGCTTATAAGTGTCTTGTCTGTATCTTATATACTATCAAAACAAAACATATTATAACAGTGACCAAATGTCTTTGTAATCAATTTAGCACTGTCACACTTGTGCTTGTGTTCATAACATGTGACGTTAATAGGAACCAAGTTCCAAAATACAATGAGCACAACAAACCCCACTGGGCTAGGGCCAACCAATTCTATAGAGTATACAATCTGCTGCTAAATTGACAATGCATCAGGCCCCTGAAGGATTGCCTGATTCAGTCTGGCCAGTCATTCAACTCTGGCTGTGCATCTTTTTGGTAAATGTGAGTCTGAGAGGACCTGCAGCCACTGTCTACCAGTGCACAACTTCTGCACCCTTCACTAGTCTATGCATTGAGACACCACATTCAAAGGGGAGGGTGATGTTAGGAGAACCTGTCAGGGGAAGTCCCCTTTCGGCCCCTCGGAGGCGTGTCCGATTCCGGTCTGATTCTGGTTCCGACTCCGGTCCGGCCCCCCATCTCGCCCGCACAATCACCGATGCGTTAATGATCCGTCAACGCCCTCCCAACGGTTGCCCGGGGACCTTGCCTGCTACGCCGCCCAAGCCTTCTGTGCCCAACGGCGGCAGCTACGGACAAGCAGTATATAGTCAGCTACCTAGCAGGCGGACCCTCAGAGTTTCTTCTCTTTGGATCCTCCCTGCTAGGTCAGCTTTATTCGTATTTGCTTACCAATATTCACGCTTTGGATCCTCCCCTGCTAGGACCTTGATCTCAGGCCTCCGGGGTTGCCCTTACAGAACCTCCCTTTTAGCCTCCAGAGACATCTCTGTCTCCAGTAAATAAAGGACTTATAAGTGTCTTGTCAGTATCTTATATACTATTGAAACATCTTATTATAGCCTTATGAGACTATTACAAATTCTAAGCTTCCTATAAGAAACTTATAAGTGTCTTGTCAGTATCTTGTATAGTATTAAACCATATTGTATTAAGATTATAATAAATCAGCGGACGAAATTAGTCATAGACGATTACTCAGGTACTCGTAATCAGGGCACGTGCGCTCATTCCTCAGACTTGCCCATTGCCAAATAGCAATCTCCTCCTCGTCTCTCTCTCTCCAGCCCGGGCTGCAGTACCCCCGACTTTTGTGCATCACCATACTTGGCCAATCGAAGACCTTGTTGGAGCCCCGGCTGATGCTTCCCTTGCCACCACGATCCATCGTTACCAGCGACAATCGGCGTGTCGTGCCGAAACTGTCCTGGTTCCACTTTCCTCTCCTGTCAAACGCGCCCGCCCCAGCCATCTAGCGTGTTAGGAGCCTCCCTTCTTTTGCCCGGGGACAAGCCGGAGAGATACGAGATTGGCTCTGAAGCTGAACCTTTAAGCAACCCTGCCGGTGTTCGCCAAAGTCAGCCAGCTGTAAGCATGCTCTTTGCTTTACCGCAGCTCAACATATGACAGGATAAAGCTATGCAAGCCTGGGCCAAAAGCTTTTGAGACAAGTACCTTCAAGCTATGTTATGGAGAAATGGACGTGGCAGGCAGTCTGACCTGTGTGCTTCTCATTCAATTGCGAGACCTGCCACGGCATGGTTTGCGCTGAGTGCTGTGTTCGAAAGCATGAAACCAACCCAACCCATTTTATTGAGGTAAAAATTCCTATCGCGTCGATCTTTGCTGATCTTCCGATGCTAGAAATAGACTGGTGTCTACTCCGTAAGAACCAGCTCACGCGATTGGGCCCTTCGAATCCAATTTGGCCACTTGCTTGGACAGACATGTCCTCTTCCCGAACTGGCCGTCCCGACTTGGTCATAATTATAATTGCCGACAATGGCATTCGCGACGTTGCGATCGACAACTCTTGAAAGCCGGCTATTATCCTGCAACGACCTTCTCGCGCGAACGTGCGCCACATTCTCTTGTCTTGACAGATTTCATTATCTGTATTTGCGTGCAAAAATGACGGCCTACGACTATTACTCGACATTGGAGTCGCTAACCGATGGCTTGGGGATCAATCCACCGGACCGTCACTCCATCTTTTTGCGAATTTCTCGCCAGTATCGACACCTGAGGCGTGATGGGAACTGGGCCGGGCGAGCTCGCCCTCAAATGTCCCGCTTGTCCGCGGCCAGGTCCACCTATCCGAATGATGGGAAGATGCTCCTCCAGGAGACCAGTAAGCTGGTTGCATTTCTTCCGGCAATGATAATCTGATCTTCGTTCAGATGCTTGTGCATCATATCATGTTCATTGCCATGAATGCCTGCTTCCGCCTCAACGACCAAACGAGCTTCGAGACCCTGGTCTTGGAACGGGTTGGCGGCACATGATCGAATGACATCCCTATCGCGAATATCTGTTGACGGTGACGGACAAGCAGGAGGTAACGTGTTTCGTTTCCGACAAAATATCTTCGACTGATTGCACTTGCAGCGGTCTTGCGGCTCTGGACCGTGCAAATTCCAAGTTCTCCCGAGGCTATAGTGTTACTGGTGTTGGTATGGGGGGTTTGCGCAAGGGACGAATTCGTGCTTCCTAATGGTGTAGGTGATTTGCAAGCGGGCGAGCGGTAAGTCGTCTTACAAGAAAGTGAGTCGCCTCTCATACTTCGTCAGCTACAGCAACCTGGACTGCATCTTCGCTTCCTTCATGCGCCGCTTGAACTCCAGACTCCCCAAGTTAATCTCCTACGACATCGTCTGTCCGTGGATGAAATATCTGATTGAACGCTTGGCCAAATTGCCTCAAAGGGCAAAATGCACATCAAAGGTCACTTGATCCAGTGCCAAATCCTGTTTTCTCTACTTTACATTCTCGGTTCGGGTATGACGGACGGCGAAAGTATTGAGCGCTAATGGAACATGATCGGTGGGGTTGCAGGCAAGCACACCGCGTCTGTGGACCTGGCGCTCGATGGGATCAACTCGACGACTTGGAACTGGATGAAGACCCTTGGACCGGGTGAGTATCGTCTGATAATTCGCGTTTTGTTACTCATTGGCATCTGCTAGCGCTGTTATTACTGGACATGGCAGCGGAAGAGTGGGCGAAGCAAGAACAAGACATTGACTTTAGGCGACAACTTCGTGCCCAATCTCTCTGACGCAAAGTCTGAGGGTACGTTGTTTGACTTTGAGTGGTCGACTAATGCTCATCTTGATCAAGGTTGTTGGGAAACGCCGTATGCAAAATGTTCAGACAGAATTGGATAAAGCGGGAGCAGTCCCCATTCGTGATGTTTCCCTGACCAAGTTCATTACAGCGTTGCTGGGACGCTGAAACTGACCAGTGCGTGTTGTTTTTGTCTTGGGGTCTGTTTCACTTCTGATCGTTTTCCGCTTAGGCGGCGTATTCGTGGATTGGTGGATTTGAGGAAGACAGTAGCAACATCAGGGAGAGTCAGTTTTCGGCGACTGCGTCGAAAGCTTTCCTCCGGGCATTGGATGCTCAAAGAATGTTGCAAGAGACACTGGCCGGACGCGTACCTCTCTTCTCACCTTCCGCAATCCCACGATTGGATCGCGGCAATGGTGGTTGCCGCGAGGGTTTGGTGGAGATCAAGCACGCCTTACGAGATGCTCAATGTTGTTCTGCTTTGACCCGTCTGCAACTGCAAGTGCATGTCAAGTCTCGACTGCTCATCTACACACGGCAGCACTCGCACACTCATTCGCGGACACTACACCACCATCCGAGTCAAAGCGTTAACCATATACCTTGGTTACCCTCTAGTGCCGAGGTAATCTTGCTTTTTGAGGAGTACCATAAAATATCTGTCGGGCCATTAGTTTCAAGTCGGATACTATACTGATGCACACACCTTTTCCATTCATCGTTGCTCGTTTCCGTCCGAGTCCCCGTATCATCCACCAGATTACCGACATGGCCGCTGCAAAGACCGCCAAACGACCCGTCCGTCTCTCGAATGTTGCTTGTGTCAACGATTTGGGAGGGAGTAGCTTGTTGCTGTGTTCTGAATCGTCTTGGAGTTTGTTCTGTAAAGTCTCGCTCACTGGCATTGTCGTGGGTCACAATCCTTTCTTCAGAATTCGATGGCTCAAGCACCAAATACAGGGCACACCGGGGTTTCGCGCACCTGGAGCTGAATCTTTGTAAGAAATCATGTGCCAACAATCACCCAATTGTAGTTCATACTCTAGGACCAGGATATAGAGCATACACTGCGGATCTGCAATAAGCCACCATCTGGGACTCGGCCTGATAAGCCGATCTGGGACAGTCCGAGTCCCAGATGGCGGCTTGTTATTTTAAAATAGTTGGCACCGTGGGTTCAAACCCACCTTTTTGCCATTTTTAAATGCAGTAGTAATTATTATATTTCTCAATGAATTCTGAATATAAGAAGATGATTTGGATATCAAAAAATCAACAGGGTGATTTTATCAATCAACTCCAGACATCAAATTCCCATATACGGACCTTTGCTAATCAACTTGCATATTGCTTGATTATGTCAGTTTCTACTGAGAAAATTTAAAAAAAAAACTTTGACTTTATATTGGACTATACAAGGACTCAACATATATAAATTAGGTGCCCACTAGAATATGGCCCCAGCAGAGCTGCTCTAAACAAGAACAAGAAGTGACATTCAAGTTAATGTATATAAAATGTCATTCATGCTCTGCTCTTCACTTCTGCCCCATAACAGAGTGAAAAAAATCTGGAGCTAGAGTAGTCTCTGGGGGCTCAGAATAGGGGGGGAGAGTTCCCCTGACATAGATGGGAAACATTACTGGTATTACTGTAGCATTTTATTCAGTTTGTATGTCACGTGTCACACTAGCTATAAAATTCGAAATTTTTGGCATATCACACTATTTTGCTCAAAATCCCCTTCTGAAAAGGCAATTCTTGACATTTCCGGGCGCCTCCAGTGCCAAGGATTTCCTACTTGAGAAATAATTTAAACTTATATTTTCATATTGAGTGTCACACTACTTTTGGCATTTGAATTGAATAAAATACAACAGTATATAAAGCTTTGGAATTAAGCATCTAAAGAGAAGAAACTCTAAGGGTCTATCTGCTAGGAAGCTAACTATATACTGCTTGTCTGTAGCTGCTGCTATTAGGCACAGAAGGCAGTGTTGCAGGCGAGGTCCCAGGGTGACTATCAGGAGGGCGTTGACAGATCAGTGATTGTGCGGGCGAGATGGAGGGCCAGACCGGAAGACATAATGGACACTAACCGTGCAGTATCTATGACATGCCTTCTTTAGTATCTATGGGTAAACCCATACCCCTACCTACAGATATGGTACTGTGACTGTGTGGGTACGAGTAGGTCCTCCAATACCCATTGATATACCTGTGCTATTCTCTAGCCCTATGTGATAGGCAGAAGTCTCTAGTTAGGAGAGCATGATCTTGCTTATTCCCCTTGATAAAACTGAGTCAAAACTCAAAGATAAACAATGCCCAGGATGGAAATGGAAAGTGCACTTAGCCAAGTGTTAGTGTCAAGAGTGGTTGTCAGGGGAACCTCCCTTTTGGCCCCTCGGAGATGATTACAATTCCAGTTCTGACTCTGGTCTAGCCCTCCATCTCGCACACACAATCACCCATAGCTGACTATATACTGCTTGTCCGTAGCTGCCACTGTTGGGCACAGAAGGCTTGGGCAGCGTCGCAGGCAAGGTCCCAGGGGAACCGTTGGGAGGGCGTTGACAGATCGGTGATTGTGCGGGCGAGATGGAGGGCTGGACCAGAGACACTATCGGAATCGGACCGGAATTAGATCGTCTCCAAGAGGCTGAAAGGGGGGTCCCCCTGACACTGGGGCACAGAAGGCCTGGGCAGTGTCACAGGCAAGGTCCTGGACCATTGGGAGGGTGTTGACAGATCTATGGATAGTGGGCCAAAGGGGAGGTTCCCCTGACATCTATGTAAAGGTCCAAATCAGACTTCAAAGCATGTGACTGGGAAATAGTGTTGCTGTGAGCCCAAGCTGACTTGTCCACGCTAAACTTGGCTTATTTCAAATCTGTCTGATTAAGTTGATTGGGGCTTGCATTGCCCAACATGGAAATTCAGTATATGTCCTGGCTTTTAAAACCAATTTCTTTGCTCAATGGCTTCAGAGCATGAAGAAACTAATGTACCACTTCTTGGATGAAGTAAAAGTCAGATATTTCATAATATTTGACTCTTGCCGTCATCAAGTGACAGAAGTGACCATGTCACTCGATTGAAGAGCTGAGTCATGAGCTGCAGATTCAGCGGCTCACACTGACACTGGTGGCAATGCCAATGGCGGTTGGCAATGGGGGGTCCAACGGCGGCTTGAAAGGAAATTTTTTTCCTTTGTTGCAAAGAAAGAAATCTTTGTCTGCACCAAGGCTGCCCTTAGACCCCCCATTTACAGGCCGCCATTGGGCTTGCACCTGGTGTGAGCTCGAACTCGGCTGGTGGCAACACTGCTGGGAAATTACTAGGGTGCTGTGAGTAACTGTGGTTTCGAAACAGTTCCAAAACCGGTTTCAAAACACGTGTGAGTTTTGAAATCCACGGCCAGTTGACCCGGTTTCGAAACCGACACGTGATGCCCCGGGGAACCCGGGCCCGGCTGTCAGGGCTCAACACCCTCCCAATATCACCTGCACTTACCAGCAGAAGGCCAGGCAGATGGTTTTCATGGCAGTAGGGCTCCGCTGCTGCTCCGGTTGGGCTTGGCCCATAGTGTACCTCAGGATTATGATACCCGGCGCTGTCCCGAGCTGCCGAATGTCAGCAGACTCCCTCGGCTGGCCGGTTTCAAAACTGTTTCGAAACGGGGGAGGGGGGGTTTCGAAACCAGTGTGAGTAATGTTTTTTGCATTACTCACAGCACCCTAGAAATTACCAAATAAGGTAGTTTCCACATCATGTGTATACATGCAGGCTGGTAGCACTGAGCTATCGGCAATTGGGTGCCCATTATTGGCACCTGATTTCCTACAAAGAAATCCAGCTCCAGATACACAAAACCTTGTCTCCATTAACCAGTTAAAATTCACGGTGGCGCACAGTGCAACACTTTTAAGGGCTTCTATATCAGACTATATGAGTGCATGAACAATTTAATGCATACAGTGTCTTTGCTATATTATTTCTATGTTACAAAGTAAAAGCACTAGGAAATTGCTACATGGCTTCATCTCATTCTCATTTGTTGTGCAGCCTTCCACTCATCTGCAGTCTTGTACTGATTAAATAGCTGCAACAAGGCCTCGGCTAATTGGGTTAATAGTGGTCTCCTCATCAAGTCTCCACAATATGTCCTGCGAGTAGTGGGTCCGTAAAATAGACATTCGACTTGGATGTAGAGCGTCAAGGGATCTGTCCCGAACTTGTAGAAATCTGCAACCTTGGTGATGTCATTGTAGAAGAACAAGGGAAGAAATTTGTCATATATGTGTGTCTGCTCAATTTGAAAGAGAAACACCTCCAGATCCCAGTAGTCATCGTCCTCTGCCAAAATGGTTACCTGCCAGTGTTGGGGGCTTGGAGGCAATGGCTGATAGTTGAAACGTAGCATACTTTCACCGTCGTGTACACAATCCGTCCGCAGCATTTTACGACTGATACGAGAGACGCTGCCCAGAGTTCCTACTGCAGTATTCCACTCATCTGCAGTCTTGTACTGCTCAAAGAGCTTTAACAAGGCCTCGACTAATTGAGTTAATCGCGGTCTCTTCATGAAGTCTCTACAATATGTACTGCGAGTGCTGGGTTTGTGAAACAGACGATCGACTTTATTGTAGAGCGTCAAGGGATCTGTCCCGAACTGGTAGAAATCTGCAACCTTAGTGATGTCGTTGTGGAGGAACAATTTGTCGTATATGTGTGTCTCGTCGATTTGAAAAAGAAACGCCTCCAGATCCAAGCACTCATCGCCCTCTGCTGAAATGGTTGCGTGTTGGGGGCTTGGAGGCAATGGCTGATAATCGGAACGTGGCATGAAACCTTCACTCCCGTGTACACAATCCGTCTGCAGCACTTCACTACTAATACGAGAGACGCTCCCCATAGTTCCTACGGCAGTATTGCTGATTTGTGCAATGGCCGCAAAAGGTGTAGAATTGGCCGGGGTGATGTGGATGAAGTGGAGTGGTACAGAAACAGAAGCTATTTTGGCGATTTGATGCGCGGAGCATCTCTTGCCACCCATCGCAGTGAGTTTCGGCGCATCTAGTCTTCTGGCGCTGGAGCGAACGGGTTTGTGTTCGGCGGCTGGTGGAGGAGCACCCTTCAAGACTGCTTTTTTTGTAGACTGTCATCGCTAGTAAGTATAATATCTGATGTTTGTGTATTGTGGGCATTCACACGTTTTGTCGTCACAGCTGGACGGCATTCCAACATATCGGCTTGGATCAATTCCTTTAATTTGTCTTGGTCAGCGAAGTCGACATCTTTTGTAACATTGTCCTTGACAACTTTGCTGCCGGTGTTGTGTACTATTCGGGAGATAGTGCCAGAATTGCTTTTGAGATGTCGTGCAACGGCCTTCTGTGAGGCACCTGCACGGACGGCAAGGCGAATTTCTCCCCGGCTCGATCTAACATGTTTGCCGATTGCCAGTGTAACCTGTTCCTCCCCACTGGCAATCACGCTGAAGGAGCAATTCAGCTGTTTGTATGGTTCTTGGGGGTTACTGACGCTGCGACATCCTGCTTTTTGTTTCCGAGCCCTTCAATGTTATCATCAGTTGATACGTTAGTGATACCCCAGTCGACCTCAGCTGTAAGGCGTTGCTGAGAAAGAGTCGGAGATGTGTACTGTGTATCGCTGTGCGGGCTGTTTGTGAGTTCGTCGCAATCTTCGGACTCGCAGTCAGGCGGCGATTGACGTTCATGAGCGTTTTGGCCACCGGCAACGGATATGGAGTCATCAGGCAAAATCTCTTCAAGTTGTTCGACGTGCCCAAAATCTGCTGTGAGTCTCGCCATGGTGGCAAAGAGCAAGGACAAAAGAGTCACAAAGTCACAGCATTCACTGAGTTACTATTTCCGCAGTCAATTCATGCCTGCGCAAGGAGAAGCGGGGAACATACCCGGATGGTATCCTCCTATCAACCGGGCTAGACGAAATGGCGAGGACAGCCGCGACATGGCCGACACACGCCGCCGCAAGGCCGCCGCAGGGCCGCGACATGGCCGCAACCACCGTCACGCTCCATTGCACTTGGCCGTACAACTCGAAATGAGAAATGGTAAAAGAAGACAGGAAGGTGAATACTGGTACTCAGCTTACTTCAGCCACGGTTGGCAATGTACCAGTGCCCGAGTCATGTTTGTTAGTTCCAGTGCGCCGGCGGGACTCAGGCTGAGTGTTGAATCTTGATTAATGTTGCCTGCAGCCTGAGTGTGCCGCAGGGCCCGGGAACATATTCACATAGGATTAGCCCAAAGTATGAGGTCGCAATTCATGCAGGAATTGTATAAGGTGCAATATTGGGAGATCGTGATATCGCGGCGGCGCATTACTTATGTAACTTGTCGCGCTTGAATGACGCGAATCGCGATAGCACTGCTACAAAGTTGTATTCAGCCCAGATTTTCGAATTGGAGTTTCTGAGAGTGTTGATATTCGACAAAGTGTGGCCAGCGGGAGGGCGAGAGTCGGAAAGACTCAGGTTGCGGCTGTGTGACTGATGTTGCAGCCATCTCACTGATGTGTGACATGGCCGCAGCACAGCCGCAGCAAGGCCGCATCAAGGCCGCGACAAAATCTTGGATGGCTGCGGCCATGAAGGTACAGCCACATGAAGTTGGCCGCAGGGCCGCAACATGGCCGCCCGTACTGCCGCGACATGTCAATACTTAAGTCGTTTCTCTCGTCAAACCGAGCCGCGATTGATTTATTTTAGCACTACATGTCCCCTTTGACCAACCTGCACCCAGCTCTATGCTCTACTGTGGCAGCCACGTCCGTACGGCCTACCTGCGGCCGTGTGGCTGTGCAATCGCGGCCCTGCGGCCGTGTCGCGGCCACTTAGCGTGGCCCCCTATCAACCCTGCCTCCGGATCATCCGCGTCCACCTAGCGCAGGAAAGCCAGCCATAAACGTACAGTACGTGCCAGAATACGATACTTGCAGTAGATTCGATACATAAGGTCAGAGCTAGTGATCGTGGTGAGTAATAGCAGGATAGAAACTAGCAGTATAGAAACACAAGTCACGCACAGATTCGTGGTCTTGACGCGTGGATTCCAGCCTCGTTTCCCGCGTTTCCCTCCCTTGCGACTCACTGTCTTGACACAGCTGAGCCCCCAAGCCTCTCTCAGGCTATCGTGTTCGTCGTCCTGAGAGTCGTTAGGTCATCTTCGCGTGAGAGTCAGACTCGCAGTCAGAGTTGTCGATTTGGAGTCTGGTGTCGGCAAGTAGCGTGCTGTAAGAGTCGATTTCTTCATTAGAGTTTAAGTACAAGTGTGTATGGGCCGCGAGTTTGACGCGGTTGGGATCGAATATGCTCTTCTTCAGGATTTGGCGGAGTTGCCAAGCGTGCGGGACGAGGCCTATTGGAGGCGTCTGAGCGCAGCTGGCACTCGATGAGCTTCCTCTGCGTGTTCTGAGGCTTTGGACCTTTTCTTGGACGCGGTTGACGAGGACGGCAAAGACTCCTGGCAGAGGCAAGGGATGAGCATCACATCGCCGTGTCACGCTAGATTCGATTCTTAACTTACATCTGCTGGATGCGACTACCGCCGCTACTGGGGCTTCTTACTCTCATCTGGACAATGGCGCTCTGCCGTTACTGCAACAAGGACTTCGAGTCATACATTTTTCTCATTCAGATTGCCTCTTCTTATGTTTACTTGGAATCGTTGAGCTTGCACTTCCCAATTTCTACATCTTCGCTTCTTCATCTAAATCTTATTTAGAAGCTTATTTCCGAACGGTTAAGTACTCACCATACTGATGCCTGACATATCGAGCTTGCTCGACTTCGACTCCTCGATGAGTTTTGCGGTCCACCGGAAGCTTTGAGTCGCCTTGAGATGGCAATGTCCGCGACGGATAAGGCTCATAATAAGATGACGACCGTGCTGTGTATGACTGCGCATAAGAAGATCTTGGGTACATAGCCTCCCCACGCCGGGGCGAAGAGTGGGAAGATGATTGACCCCTTCTACCATTTCGTCTGCTGGGAGACCTTGACAAACGTGGTCTGAAGCGATCCTCCCGTGGGCTTGAAGACCGATCTCTAGCCCCTCCTTTGATGTGTGGGAAACGAATGGTCTGTAGCTCTTCCGTCCTGAAAACGAGCGCCTCGTGCGATAGCCCTACTGGTACCAAGCATGGAGTTTCTAATAGCATTGGACTCGGATGTCTCATAGCTCGACGATGTAATTTCATTGCGTCTTTTCGCGCCTACCACCTAGACTGAGTGAGTGACGATGATCAACAATATGGCTAACTCGAGTACCGCAGGATGGTCATCTGTCTCCACCGCTGAACTTACATTCCAGCAATCCAGAGAGTGAGCCGCTTTTGCTTTGTCTGCATCTCCTTCTATCGTCTTGCCTTGTCCTTCGCCTTTATCCCGGACGACGCCCTCGTCCATCCTCATCCTCTGCGTATGAATTTCATTTTCGGTCACTTCCGGATCGATTACGGTGGTGTTAGGGATTGAGACGACCCGGCCGATAAGATGACGGTGCTCCGCCTTCACAGTACCTGAGAGGTAGGCCCATTCCGATCCTGGTAGCTTCTTCCATTTTTGTCCGTTCTTAACTTCGAAGGACCAATTCGGTAAAGGAAATCCATACAGTTCAGCCTCATACGCTTGTTGGGGTATTTCGGAAGTCGGAAGGCAAGCCAATACAGCGTTTGCGAGCTCGGTCATAGACTATGCGATTTGTCGGGATGGGTTGCTTTTGGCCTAAATACATTTGGAATCCTTCTTCTTTTTGCTCTTCGTCCCAGGTAAATTTTTGCCACTTTCCTTGAGGATCTGAGTCCGTGATCGGAGGGGGGGACTCTGTATTGGATGTAATGGCTCCATCTTGGCACGAATAGAGTGGAATCTTCTTCATCGTCTTCCCAGTCCATGGGATTGTCCTGAAGACCAGTATTTAAGCGAGGTATTTCGTCGAAACTGGTGTCAGATCTCGAAGGTGGGTGCGGTGGTACTCTGATGGATTCCATGGTGGACTCAGAGGCTGATATGAGTTTAGTGGGCGCTTAGTCGAGTTCGGGACCGTCATAACCACCTTCATGTTCCTTCAGGCGAGTTGGTGCTTGAGCCATCGAATTCTGAAGAAAGGCTCAACTCGCCGTGTGACTGCGGGCCGTCACTGATTGTGACCCGGACAATGCCAGTGAGCGAGACTTTACAGAACAAACTCCAAGACGATTCAGAACACAGCAAAAAGCTACTCCCTCCCAAATCGTTGACACAAGCAACACTCGAGAGACGGACGGGTCGTTTGGCGGTCTTTGCAGCGGCCATGTCGGTAATCTGGTGGATGATACGGGGACTCGGACGGAAACGAGCAACGATGAATGGAAAAGGTGTGTGCATCAGTATAGTATCCGACTTGAAACTAATGGCCCGACAGATATTTTATGGTACTCCTCAAAAAGCAAGATTACCTCGGCACTAGAGGGTAACCAAGGTATATGGTTAACGTTTTGACTCGGATGGTGGTGTAGTGTCCGCGAATGAGTGTGCGAGTGCTGCCGTGTGTAGATGAGCAGTCGAGACTTGACATGCACTTGCAGTTGCAGACGGGTCAAAGCAGAACAACATTGAGCATCTCGTAAGGCGTGCTTGATCTCCACCAAACCCTCGCGGCAACCACCATTGCCGCGATCCAATCGTGGGATTGCGGAAGGTGAGAAGAGAGGTACGCGTCCGGCCAGTGTCTCTTGCAACATTCTTTGAGCATCCAATGCCCGGAGGAAAGCTTTCGACGCAGTCGCCGAAAACTGACTCTCCCTGATGTTGCTACTGTCTTCCTCAAATCCACCAATCCACGAATACGCCGCCTAAGCGGAAAACGATCAGAAGTGAAACAGACCCGAAGACAAAAACAACACGCACTGGTCAGTTTCAGCGTCCAGCAACGCTGTAATGAACTTGGTCAGGGAAACATCACGAATGGGGACTGCTCCCGCTTTATCCAATTCTGTCTGAACATTTTGCATACGGCGTTTCCCAACAACCTTGATCAAGATGAGCATTAGTCGACCACTCAAAGTCAAACAACGTACCCTCAGACTTTGCGTCAGAGAGATTGGGCACGAAGTTGTCGCCTAAAGTCAATGTCTTGTTCTTGCTTCGCCCACTCTTCCGCTGCCATGTCCAGTAATAACAGCGCTAGCAGATGCCAATGAGTAACAAAACGCGAATTATCAGACGATACTCACCCGGTCCAAGGGTCTTCATCCAGTTCCAAGTCGTCGAGTTGATCCCATCGAGCGCCAGGTCCACAGACGCGTGTGCTTGCCTGCAACCCCACCGATCATGTTCCATTAGCGCTCAATACTTTCGCCGTCCGTCATACCCGAACCGAGAATGTAAAGTAGAGAAAACAGGATTTGGCACTGGATCAAGTGACCTTTGATGTGCATTTTGCCCTTTGAGGCAATTTGGCCAAGCGTTCAATCAGATATTTCATCCACGGACAGACGATGTCGTAGGAGATTAACTTGGGGAGTCTGGAGTTCAAGCGGCGCATGAAGGAAGCGAAGATGCAGTCCAGGTTGCTGTAGCTGACGAAGTATGAGAGCGCGACTCACTTTCTTGTAAGACGACTTACCGCTCGCCCGCTTGCAAATCACCTACACCATTAGGAAGCACGAATTCGTCCCCTGCGCAAAACCCCCATACCAACACCAGTAACACTATAGCCTCGGGAGAACTTGGAATTTGCACGGTCCAGAGCCGCAAGACCGCTGCAAGTGCAATCAGTCGAAGATATTTTGTCGGAAGCGAAACACGTTACCTCCTGCTTGTCCGTCACCGTCAACAGATATTCGCGATAGGGATGTCATTCGATCATGTGCCGCCAACCCGTTCCAAGACCAGGGTCTCGGCTCGTTTGGTCGTTGAGGCGGAAGCAGGCATTCATGGCAATGAACATGATATGATGCACAAGCATCTGAACGAAGATCAGATTATCATTGCCGGAAGAAATGCAACCAGCTTACTGGTCTCCTGGAGGAGCATCTTCCCATCATTCGGATAGGTGGACCTGGCCGCGGACAAGCGGGACATTTGAGGGCGAGCTCGCCCGGCCCAGTTCCCATCACGCCTCAGGTGTCGATACTGGCGAGAAATTCGCAAAAAGATGGAGTGACGGTCCGGTGGATTGATCCCCAAGCCATCGGTTAGCGACTCCAATGTCGAGTAATAGTCGTAGGCCGTCATTTTTTGCACGCAAATACAGATAATGAAATCTGTCAAGACAAGAGAATGTGGCGCACGTTCGCGGCGAGAAGGTCGTTGCAGGATAATAGCCGGCTTTCAAGAGTTGTCGATCGCAACGTCGCGAATGCCATTGTCGGCAATTATAATTATGACCAAGTCGGGACGGCCAGTTCGGGGAAGAGGACATGTCTGTCCAAGCAAGTGGCCAAATTGGATTCGAAGGGCCCAATCGCGTGAGCTGGTTCTTACGGAGTAGACACCAGTCTATTTCTAGCATCGGAAGATCAGCAAAGATCGAGCGATAGGAATTTTTACCTCAATAAAATGGGTTGGGTTGGTTTCATGCTTTCGAACACAGCACTCAGCGCAAACCATGCCGTGGCAGGTCTCGCAATTGAATGAGAAGCACACAGGTCAGACTGCCTGCCACGTCCATTTCTCCATAACATAGCTTGAAGGTACTTGTCTCAAAAGCTTTCGGCCCAGGCTTGCATAGCTTTATCCTGTCATATGTTGAGCTGCGGTAAAGCAAAGAGCATGCTTACAGCTGGCTGACTTTGGCGAACACCGGCAGGGTTGCTTAAAGGTTCAGCTTCAGAGCCAATCTCGTATCTCTCCGGCTTGTCCCCGGGCAAAAGAAGGGAGGCTCCTAACACGCTAGATGGCTGGGGCGGGCGCGTTTGACAGGAGAGGAAAGTGGAACCAGGACAGTTTCGGCACGACACGTCGATTGTCGCTGGTAACGATGGATCGTGGTGGCAAGGGAAGCATCAGCCGGGGCTCCAACAAGGTCTTCGATTGGCCAAGTATGGTGATGCACAAAAGTCGGGGGTACTGCAGCCCGGCGTTTTCGAGAGAGAGACGAGGAGGAGATTGCTATTTGGCAATGGGCAAGTCTGAGGAATGAGCGCACGTGCCCTGATTACGAGTACCTGAGTAATCGTCTATGACTAATTTCGTCCGCTGATTTATTATAATCTTAATACAATATGGTTTAATACTATACAAGATACTGACAAGACACTTATAAGTTTCTTATAGGAAGCTTAGAATTTGTAATAGTCTCATAAGGCTATAATAAGATGTTTCAATAGTATATAAGATACTGACAAGACACTTATAAGTCCTTTATTTACTGGAGACAGAGATGTCTCTGGAGGCTAAAAGGGAGGTTCTGTAAGGGCAACCCCGGAGGCCTGAGATCAAGGTCCTAGCAGGGGAGGATCCAAAGCGTGAATATTGGTAAGCAAATACGAATAAAGCTGACCTAGCAGGGGAGGATCCAAAGAGAAGAAACTCTGAGGGTCCGCCTGCTAGGTAGCTGACTATATACTGCTTGTCCGTAGCTGCCGCCGTTGGGCACAGAAGGCTTGGGCGGCGTAGCAGGCAAGGTCCCCGGGCAACCGTTGGGAGGGCGTTGACGGATCATTAACGCATCGGTGATTGTGCGGGCGAGATGGGGGGCCGGACCGGAGTCGGAACCAGAATCAGACCGGAATCGGACACGTCTCCGAGGGGCCGAAAGGGGACTTCCCTGACAGGTTCTCCTAACATCACCCTCCCCTTTGAATGTGGTGTCTCAATGCATAGACTAGTGAAGGGTGCAGAAGTTGTGCACTGGTAGACAGTGGCTGCAGGTCCTCTCAGACTCACATTTACCAAAAAGATGCACAGCCAGAGTTGAATGACTGGCCAGACTGAATCAGGCAATCCTTCAGGGGCCTGATGCATTGTCAATTTAGCAGCAGATTGTATACTCTATAGAATTGGTTGGCCCTAGCCCAGTGGGGTTTGTTGTGCTCATTGTATTTTGGAACTTGGTTCCTATTAACGTCACATGTTATGAACACAAGCACAAGTGTGACAGTGCTAAATTGATTACAAAGACATTTGGTCACTGTTATAATATGTTTTGTTTTGATAGTATATAAGATACAGACAAGACACTTATAAGCTCTTTATGAGCAGCTTTATAATATGTTTTAATAGTTTTATAAGGCTCCTTTGATATCTTTTAATAGTCTTATAAGGCTCTTTTAATATCTTTTAATAGTCTTATAAGGCTCTTATAATATCTTTTAATAATCTTATTATAAGCTTAATCTAATATGGTTTAATACTATATAAGATACTGACAAGACACTTATAAGTTTCTTATAGGAAGCTTAGAAGTTTGTAATAAAGCCTATGATAAGATATTTCAATAGTATATAAGATATTGACAAGACACTGATAAGTCCTTTATTTACTAGAGACCGAGAGGCTAAAAGAGAGGTTCTCCTGACATCACCCACCCCTTTGAAACCAGAAGAGTATTACATCAAAGGTGGTAGAGGCAATGTGCTGTGGCTTACCTGCATACTTCCTATCAAACTCTCTGACCTCATCCAGGGCAAAGATATGGTCAAAGTATCACCTGCAAGTGTAAGAATCAGTCTAGGCTCTAGGAGTAGCTTGAATAAGGGTAGCATAAAACTCTAGAAAGAATTTTTTCAGCTAACAAAGACTTTAGAAATGCGTCATTAATATATTAAACTGATAGATATAATGTTGAAAATACTATATATACTATTATACAGTAATGCTAACTCCTTTTCTTCTGGCCAATAACCTGGCATGTAGTGGAAAAGGCCTGTATTCTAATTGGGATCAAAATGATATAGCTTGACATAGTGATCAAACCTACTAATGGTCATAAAAAACTCACTCCACATTAATCATATATATTAAAGATGACAATCCCCATCAAAATTAAGGTAATTTTAAGACAGAAAATAATTAAATGAATAATAATATAATAGTGATTATATAACTAAAACATAGGGACTAGGATGTTACACTTTCTAGGCTGATCACTGATGACAGTGGCACATTTGATCCCATCATCAATTTCTGATGATATCATCAACCTCTACCACATCACACCAACCAACCCCAAACGACGGCTAGCACAGCCTTACCATATTTGGTTAGATGATATCATCCATCAATCCATCAATGACTCAGACTGAGTCATATCAATCTGAGTCAGAGTGAGTCATGACGTGAGTCAGGGTGAGTCGGTATGAGTCAGAGTGAGTCAGTATTAGTCAGCCTGGAATTAGTACATAAGTAGGACACTGGTGGCCTTCTGACTCTGGATTAGTGGTTGAGAGCTAGTCGTTTGGTTGACTTCACATGTGTTTGAGCCTTCATCCGACTTTTCATTCTCCTTGTTTCCTTTTAGCGCTCCTCCTCACGTGCAGCCCTCCCACTTCTTATTTTAATATTTGACTTGACTGGCTCCACCGCCAGCGACGCTTTCCCAGCTCTGAGCAGCCCAATGCTCTGAATCAGAATAACAACTCATTTTAATTGTATGTACCTAAACTATTGATGGCTTGGCACTGTCACCGAAGACCTTCAGCACTGACACAATGGTGTTGTGTCATCAGTTTGATGTCCGATCATCAGACACTGCGACACTGGTGGGCATATAAGGGCTAGTAAGTGAGGTGGGCCAAAAGTGGGTAAGGTCACTGTCACTGACAGCAATGACAGTAGAGGCAGTGATAGGTCGCTGAGATATCATTTAACAGAGATTAATGGCCTACATCCTAGGCTTCGGAGCGCACATTGTTTTAAAAGATTTGGTTGAGAATTGAGCTTGTAGTAGGGCAGAAAAGTTGGAGGCAATGGCAGTCTAGGCAAAAGACAGCCAAAACCCAATTTGGCAATTCAGGGTAATTTCAATAGCAGAGTGAATGCCCTGCCAATTCTGGTGAAGAATCACTTACAAGTATGTGAAATAAGCTACATTTGGTAGAGATACAGAGGTAAAACTACAGTGATCAAGGTTTATTGTAAATCAAAAAATTCACCAACTGCCATCATATATGCAAACGACAATAATAGTGTTAATATTCCAGTACTTAAGTTGAAGGTCATCACTGTCCCCCAATGGCTTGTTATGAGTGGGTTTAGCAGTGGATTTCAGTTTGTTACACCATACCCGGGCTCATGCCTCCTTGACAAGTTCACGTGTTTGAAGCTCCGAGGTGCAGAT
This sequence comes from Mycena indigotica, assembly GCF_014461135.1. Classification (NCBI taxonomy): domain Eukaryota; kingdom Fungi; phylum Basidiomycota; class Agaricomycetes; order Agaricales; family Mycenaceae; genus Mycena; species Mycena indigotica. The sequence goes on along the minus strand of NW_023503016.1, from coordinate 1,176,040 downwards.
AGAAAAATAGCGGGCAGACTTCCCCAGAGCTCTAGTTGCATTCTGAAGCGACCGTAGCGTTGAATCAGTGTGAATCCGCATCTTAGCATATGCATGCCATATCGACATCCAGCCAATCAAATCAACAGTCATCTTGTTGAAGGGCTTGGGGAATAGACCTTCAAATGCCAGAAGTGCACACTGGAGAAGGTCTTCAAAGTCACAGGCAGCGAACTTCTGTTATGGAATCGTCAAATGACACTCACAGCCATGATTCAAAAATGTTTAGGTGGGAAATGTTAGTGGGAATGTATAAAGTTTTGCAATTAATTTTTTATTGTGTAAAAAACTTTGAGTTTTTCTGTCCAAAAAATGTTGACTTGGCTGGGCAAAAGGATTTTTAGGACCAAAATATTTAATGTTTTGCAATGAGTTTTTGGGCCAAGAAAAAACTTTATATATTCCCACTAACATTTCCCACCTAAACATTTTTGAATCACGGCTGTGACTCCGCCAAACGTTCACAAACTGATTTAGGTTTTTCACAAACTGATTTAGGTTTGTGCTTATACACCTCTGAAAATTGCCGTGATGGTCACCACCACCGCATCACTGCATGCCGTGTCACATTTTCCCATGTCAACGGGTGCATTCTGAAATCTCTTGATGCCAACAAAAAATATTCTTTCTGAGCATAAGCAATAAGAATAGTTGCTGCAGACTTGCTTTAAATGCCAGGTGATAATAAAACTAAAGCTACATTTACTCTGAGATATGATATCTCATCAATAATAAACTTCATAATTTGATGCTTCAGGAGAATATTCCTCTCTGCTGAATAAATTAAAATCTAGATGAGTCCCATTTCAGAGTAGTTTCAGATCTGAAAATAAGCACATTTGGGTCCCATTAATATTGCTACTTGTTTGACACAAACACTATAAGTCAGTATTTCAACTTGAAGTCACTATTACTGATTCAGCTTCTGGTCACCAATATTTATGCAAGGCTCAATATTCCATTGATTTTACAGTGTTTTTAATCAGTTTGTGCTATGCCGCTTGTCGGCCCACCTTAAATCATGCTAATGTACCGTCGAAAGTGGCACTGATTGTCACAACCTTGTATTACTCATCCATCAAATGTCACATTTAGAATGGCAGGAACGGGCCGCATCTTGTCAACCTCCATAATAATTTAATAATTGTTTGTTTGTTTGTAATATGTTAGATGTAGCCACATTGTAGCAGAGATAAAATATCCATTGTCTGTCTTGAAGTCAGGGCTAAAACCAGTCCTGTCTATATCTGAGTCTTTAGGCAGTCTAAGCATTATTATAAGTAAATTCTAGTCAATTTTTTGTTGGAAAATTAGTGTGTAAGCAAGTGGGTTAGCATCCTTGAGTTTACTCTCCAAAGCCTCCCAGACTGACCTCGGGTCTATAATCAGTTTGTGCTACGCCGCTTGTCGGCTTACCTTTGATATTGGGAATACTCGGTAGCTATAGTGTACATAAGTAACTGTTAGTAACAGGAAACACAGTCACACGCACCGCTGGTCCAGCTTCTGAACTGTGTCTGGCCCAAACAACTTGCACATTCGAAAAGAGGGAGTAATAATTAACCCCCAACTTGCACAGAAACTCCGAGAAGGCACTGACAACAGGGGCCTGGGAGTCGGAACCAAAACGAAGCTTGGCTTGTATCGACTGGTGCTTTATTGCATACCCTTCCGAAACATCTTGTCACGAGCCACCGCAACCGCAGCCTGGCGGGCCTCACTATCAAGCAGCTAGAGCTTCTGGCGTCGTGCAGCATCTGACTTTGTACCCATCAGGTGCATCAAGTCCACTGTTGTATTACAGCAGGGACAAATGAAGGGTGTCATTGTGCGAATAGCAGCCAGAAGCATCCTACATAAGCATTCAGCAAAGCTCATCAGAGTGGAATGGCACACTAACTTCTCGGGATAGTCATTGGAGTTGATCAACAAGCGAATAAATGCTTGTCGTCGAGTACCTTCTCCACAAGTCGCTGGCTCGCCATGACAATATGCACGAGCAAGTTCAGGCGTTAGGATAAGTCGCCATACTGCCTGGAATAGATCTCTTCGCAGCTGTGCGATGACAGTTCTGGTAGGAGCTGTCCCGTAAACACGATGGTATTCATCGTAGACTTCATCGGGGAGCTAAAAAAGAACTATTAGCCTGCCAAGTTACCCAAGAGGATAGGACTACCTTCGGAATATATGCCAGATGACGAGCCAGCATTTTCGAAGGTTTAGCCCTGCAAATATTTCGAGTAATTTGCGACCCAGCCATATATCGGCCACATAGAAGCAGTTCCGAAGTTCGCAAGATGTGTCGCATCTGAGTGGATAATCCAAGCCACCACCACGGTCTCCAACGTACAGCTGTCAGCATCAGGACGGTTACGGATTTCTTCCTCAAATTGAAGGAGAGCATCAGCCGTGTAAGCTTCTCCGTGAACGCGTTCGGGTCCATGACTGGAATTAACCATCAGGATATGGCCCTTGATGTTCATTTCCGCCATTCCTGGGTCGCGCAAGGCAGCCTTGGTGACCTCCAACAAGTCGCGATATTAGACACCAGCAACCTCGAAAAGTGGTGCCTCAGCTTCAGCAGCTTGGCTCCTGGCTTTCGGCAAGGCCAGACGAACTGTTCCCTCTCGCCATTCATCCTGCGGGTGCTCTGGATCTGAACTAGCATCTTCTTCGCCAGGTGTGGACCCACCAGCCATCGACTCATCAAGTCTTCTCATCTCACGGTGCGCGTTAAAGCCGTTGAGGTGTTCGCGATTGAAACGGGGGCTCGAGGATAACATCATGAACGAGTTTATTGAGGGAAGATGCAGTAACTACAGTCGTGTCATATGCCCAGTGTAGCAACGAGAAGATCGACCAGTTCTTGAATGGCCCACAGGAACCATCTGGTTGTTCTTTGAACGCGTCGGAGCCAAGGCCAGCTAGTGGATGACGTGGGACTTCAGGAGTCACGTTGAAAGTGGCTGCATCAAAGGCCTCGTCTTCGCCGTTTGTCGTTGGCAGGCATTGCGGCAATTCTTTGAAAACAGCAAAGACACCGAAGTCGTCGGGCTCTGTAGCGACGTATACGTCTGGTACAGGCAAGGTGTTGCTGGAGGCGGCGACGAGTACATCTACCACCGGTAAGGTCGGGGAAGGAGATCGCATTGTGTCGATTTCGCGCAGTTGGGGAAGTGGAATGCGTGTAGCGGCGGGAAGTACATCAGGGACTGTTCGAATGGGTTGTTGCGCTATTCGGGTGGACCTGCGAGGACCAGGAGATCGATTGGGAATGGGTAGCATGGGTTCGTCTTGGATTTGAGCTTGAGATTGCAATGGCGCTGTCGTAGGTGGTGGGGGTGGTAGATGCTCGACCTGTTGCAAAGTTAGCGAATTATACCACTTGCTGTACCATTCACACCTCCATAGTATCAACTACATTCACTGCCGCCTCATCATTAGCCTCCAGCAGCATGGGCTCCGCTTGCGCTTGCGAATTTGCGAGTGACTGGTGACGTTGATGCTGTTTTTTGTGTCGCCAGCTTTTGAGGGATCACTTGTAAGCGAATAGACGTGGCGTGACTGACGCGTGACACGTTTCTTTCTGCTCGACCACCATGGCCAGTAGCAAGTCGTCTTCGGCTGCTGTTGCTGCCAAGTTGTTCCCCAGCTCGATTCAGCCTTACCCAACCGTCAACGACGAAAAAGAAGCCCAAGAGAACCAAGAAACCAACCCAGACACCTCCAACGCGACGCGCAGGACGAGCATGAGCAGGAGGGGGACTATAACGATGAGGAAGCGATGGAGCCGCGCGTTCGGGCTGTAGGACGGCAGCCTCGCAAGAAGAAGGCGAAGAGTGGGACACGCAGCCGAATTGAGGCCAAATCTTTGTGTGTTGCATTCCACCTCCCCTTCACCATGCTCACGACCTCATAGGGAAACATACTTCCGCCATATCTACGACAAGTCGCGCATGCTTGCCCGCACAGCCCAACCCTTCATCAATTTCCGTGGAGTCTTTTGAAATCAAGCTCGACGAGATTGCCGAACGACCTATCCATCCTGACGACAAGCCGCACCTCAAGACATTCGACATCCTTGCGCAAACCATCCCTGAGCTCAATAATCTGATCAAGAAGGAAGACTACGACACGCTCGACAATGTTGTGAGAGTGGTGCGTGATTGTCCTTTCCTCTACGCTTCACACTCATCTGCTCAGATGCAAGAAGGTGCCAACCAAGCGAAACACGCCGACACGCGCCTCTGTCGTCGACGCAAATCGAGAAGATGATCCCGTTTTCCCCTGACACTGCCCTTTCGCCCCCCTTCCTCATCAAGCACAAGCCCGACCGTGGCTTCCATCACCCGGAAACGCCACTCACTCCTTGCGCAGGCGGATATCTCAAAGCTCTCGAATGAAAGGTACGTCTAATTTATTTGTGGTCCCAGTCTAATGTGCTGTTAGCAATTGAAGGACAACAAGATTATCTACAAGTACGAGGACTACCCAGCACTGATGTACGATCAGTTGAAGGCCACCGAAGAGGACGACGAGGCTGGGTTCATGGAGGGCCATGTACCAATCCGGGTGAACCAGGGATATCTGGCCACTCCCGTTGCTGACCGCATTGACAGGTTCTTCGTGCGATCCTCAACAGCCCTTCCAACGCCTACCAATGGCGTGAAACGGTCGAACGCGGAGCGGAAGAATGTTCGACAAGTTACGGGCAGACTTGTCGCGTACGCTCATGTTCAGGTATGTGATATTTCCCCAGATACTATGACTGATCCGCAATAGTGGCGATATTTGAAGAAGACGAAGACGATGAGAAGGTGCAAGCCATTCTCAAGACATGGGACAAGTACGTGTCCCCATTATATTATGCTAGCTCTGACCTTTCCTAGCGAGGTATTCGGCGAACGTCAAGTTCGGGACGCCGCAAACATTGTGTCCGATCCCACTTCCCGTTCCGCACGGGCCGTGCTGCTCGTCACGCCGCCAAAGGCCGCCGCTTCCACTTAAACACTGTGTTCTACTTGCTCCAGCTCCTCTGTCCCATTCCGAGAGTTCACAACACTGCTCATGTATTCTGTACTGCTACCAATTCAATGTCTGTAGTATCTATCTGCCCTGTTGTGCCCGATAAGGACGGCCAGACCACCACGTCCCATTTCTGGCCACCCGCAAACCAGATGTGGTGCCTCGACCGCCATATGAGGCCATGTGTGACCGCCGGGACACAATGCTTGGTCTCCGGGACGTCATACCTGGCCTTTCAGCACCATATTCCCAAACTCCCACAGTGGCTGGCACAAGTGATTGCAACAGTAGAATCTCAGTAATTTCAAGTACAGCGAGCGATACAACAACAATACGATAGCAGGTCGTCAACACGATTCACATGACCGTCTCAGAGTCGCACGGAGCTAGCAGTACATCACACCCACCGGGCGTACTTCCCGCCACCAATCAAGGTCCATGGGTTGACTGCAACGACGAAGTACGGCCCAGGTGATGAATTTCTGGTTCGCCAAGGGCAAAACGGCCAAATCGACGGCAGTTTTTCCGGTTGAGTAGTCCAGAGTGTCGATCGGATTCACCTTCCACCTGTCCATCCCCCACACTTTCAGAATATTCTCAGCCCAGATGCCCTCAATCCGGGGTGGCTCGTCTCCAAAGTGGTAAACCACAGATAGCGGCTTCAAGCCAGTCTCGATCGCCATCGAAGCCATCCCCTTGACTCGTGCGAACACAAAACTTTCAAAGTAGTATTGCAACACCCGACGGATGTACCCCCGCTCCATACTGGCAATGCCACGAAATTCCGCCTCTGGATCATGGTCAGCTACATGAAGGACTGCTAGGTAAAACTAGACGCACGCCGTGTGCTGCGACAACGTCGGGCAGCACAATCTATGTGCTGGTCGTTCCCGCCGCTGGCACACTTTATCGCAGTAGTACATTTGTAGACAAGCAGAGCAAACTTTCAGATCGTGCTTTGATTTGACCGCGTTGCACTGGAAGCTGTTAGTAAAATCCACAAGAATGCTGACTGACACTGGCACCCACAGATTGGCAAATTCCCCTTCTATATTCAGCGCTATCCTTCCGGTCTTCAATGATATAGAACAGTTGCATCTGAGTCATCGAGCTGTCAGGTCGTGCTGCCTGCACCCCAAGGATAGTCCACGTACATTACGCTCCAGTTGAAAGCACAAGCCCCTCAAGATTGTACTTGAACCGTTGTAGTTTTCGAATATTGAAGATCTAGCGTTGAGAGCTTTCACGAGCCGTGGATTCCATATCGACTGCGAAAACGTATAGTAAATCTCCTGGAGCAGGGCTTCCCTTTGGCTGTCGAAACACTTCGCAAAATCGAGGTAGCGCAGAAAAATCTCGATCCCTGATACGACGCCAGTACCAATAAGCATCGGAATGCCGAATTGAAGGTATGACCCTTGCTTTTCCGCTAGCTGCAAGAACACATCCACTATAGTATCCATTGCCGTTGACATGTCCTGTTCGCTAATTTGCGCGCGGTCGGAGTCCAGCAGCGCCAGCAACATATGGAACAGCTTTTCGTATAGATTCTGGGCAACCAAAGCATCATGCATTTGAGGGTCGGCTGTCCCTCCCTCCCTGTAGATACAGCACATATAGCCCAAGACCCACACAGTCATTTCGTGCAGTCCCCAGTGGTGTTCGGATTCCGGCGAGCCACAGATAGCTAGCATAATATCGATCGCCTGTATGATTTTTTTGGCAGCGGGTAGGTCCGTTGAAACCCCGGGGGCTGATAGGGCGATTATGTGCGGTTTGGCCAAGTAACCCATGAGGCGCAGAGTGCCTATTCCAAGGTATGCCGATCCTGTTGTCGGTCACCCCGTTGTCGCGCTTGCGCGGCAATGACACGCAGAAGTCGGCGACGAGCCCTATGTCGTCTAACAAGATCGCGGATAAATCAAGTACGAGTCGAACAGCCTGCTTCTGAGTCTCTGACTCCGGCTCGCTCTGGAAGTTGCTTTCGTCCACAATCGGCGCCAGACGGCTGCTATATCGGTGAATCGTATGAGCGCACAGCCGGTTGTGGTCTGGATTTCTTCGCGAGACGCAGGACCCTCGACAACCTCGCCTTGCGAGTCCACAGCATGCGTCGGCAGTTCCAGATCGGCTCCAAACTGTATCAAGTTAAGTCTCCACTTCCAGAACGAGGGCCATGCTTCAACTGCCTCTGGCTCTGAGATGCAATTATGTTGGGCAATGAGACGCATGAGCTCCCACACTATCGCATACTCTGTCTGTCGGGCGGCCCAGATGGGGTCCGGAATTTTCGAGTCAGCATCAAAGCACGGGTCGTCTCTCTTCGAGCGGAGCGGTTGCTCGGGCATGTTTGAAGAGTTCAAGTAGGATTTAAACCATGGCCACACTGACGTCCAGGGAGTCGCCGAAGTTTTTGGCGCCCAAGTCCTCACTCGGTTGTGTTGCGCGTAGAATAAATTAAGGCGAGTATTGAGCGGGTAATTCTAAGGAAACAGCAGCTGAGTTATGGCACTTCTATAGCTGTCCACTCGTATTTCTTACCCAGAGTGGCTCAGACATGAACGTGAACGCAAACTCAAGAAAGTCACTCGTCACACCATCAAATTAATTTATCAAATTAATTTGATTGGAAGACTCAACCACAAAACTTTGAAAGGGCTACTACTCAGTAATCTACATGTCATTGTCTGTAAGCCCATCGAATGCACCATCCAATACATCTTCATCCTCTTTGACAACGGCTCGGACCGCATTTACAAGGGATCTACCCCATTCGGAGTAGAAGCGCCGGCCATCCGTCGATGAATGTCTACCTGCCTTGTATCGATCCTGTAAGTTATGCCATCTAAGAAAACAGCAATGTGATCACTAAGCTACTCACAGGTGTCTCCTCGGTCTGAATTGGGTCTTGTTGCCTCTCTAATGCACGGATAAAATCGTGTGTGGTGACGTTGCCAAGAGCCCAGAGTAACCGGAAGTGCTCAAGCGCCGCAAAGGTCGCCATCAGCAAAATCGAAAAAAAACATGTCAGGGTTTACATACCTTTACAAACCCTCGCAAAGGCCCAAGGAGCACAAGCCATCAAACGGCCATATATTGCGACCACGAAGATCACATCGCTGACGGTTATGATATTGGACATATGGTTTGCTAGGAGTCGGAGCTATACAATGCCATGTGTTGCTACCTTAATGACATGCACTGAAGAACGATTAGATGGCGCTGTGAAATGAAAGAAGATATACTCGGGGAAAGCAGGGCTGTCCTTGTACTCCAGGGGCAGGAGCAAGCTGCCGTCGTAAGCGTCGTTAAACCCTGAAGGTCCTTGTCTGTGCAGCCGCAGTGTTGGGGGTAATACTCGTGTCAAGACCAGTGGAATCGACAGGAATACCATCGGCGGTGTTGGTTGTGTTGCTTGCGGAAGGCGGTGGCGGCAGACGGATCCAGTTATCGATCTTGTAACGAAGTGTGCCGGAGTCGTCTGAGCGGATGCTTTCGATTCCGCCGTTGACCTAAAAGATTAAAATGAGAAAATGAATGAGCAGCATGAGAAGCATACTGAGCGGGCGAGCGCTTGAGGAACTTGAAGTTGTGAAAGTTGCTGAGGATCATAGCATGAAGGCCGGTATTGGATTGCCAAAAGATATCGTAGGCGTCGCCAAGTCGCTTGTTTCCTATGCTGAAGGATGTTTAGCTTGATGAAGAAATGTCAGTGAAGCATACGTGTTGTCTGTCTCGTCGCCAACAAGCCCAGTATCGCGGTTGAGCCCGTAGCGGATTATGGGCCCAAAATCTTCGAATATGCCGCTGCCAATATGCCGAGCCAGGATACGGCCAACTCGTGAAAAGTCTGGAGGGTTGTCCATGGCTGCTGAAGGGCGCGCTTCATCGACTTCGCCTTCAGGTGGTGGGTTGCTGAAGAATGAAGAAAATGATGATATGATCTGTGACAGTGCAGATAACGACGTACTCTTGGCGTTTACGCTTGTTTGCCGCCTCCCCATCAAACGTCACCCAAATGTGACGACGGTCGTTTGAATATTCACTTCCGACCTCGATTCGTCTTGTTGGCAGCAATTACTTGCAGCGCTTCAAAGTCGGCCTTCAACTTGGCAAAGTCCGCACGGAGAGTGTCTTCGGGGTCAGTTGGGACAGAGTTGGTTCGGTCAACCAGAGGGGAGCTGGAGGGCGGAGTTGGTGGGAGTTGCGAGAGGGACATCGAGGATGCTGGGATATGCGAAGGGAGCAGAGACAAGGTTGATTTTGATGGGCCATGCTGGCTCCTCTCTTTTATTAAAGGTATGAAACAAGAGAGCTTCAGGTTGTTGACAAAAATCAGGTTTTTCCCGTCGCGCGCCCACGCGTGTTTTAACTCCTATCCTCGCGCGTTGACACGATCCTATAGACTTGTCGGTTCCGCCCATCCCATTTCTCATTCTTCGCGAGTACCCTCTGCATCCACCAACAATCTGTGGCGATGATCCTCTGGATTTTGCAACACAACCAAGTCCATCGACCAAGAAAGAACTCGAACGACCTGGTCCCGCCTGCCTATACCTTCCGCGCCGCTGCAGCACCCCGCAAAGACCCCAAATACTGCTGGAATACCCCTCCGACAACTCTCGGTCCGCATTATATGCGTTTTCTGGGCGTAACAGAAGCCCTGCAAGAGATAAGATATCGTATTGTGGTCCGTTTGCGCTTGTTAAAAGGTCAATATACTCACATAAAGCTCTAGGAAATCGACGGTATGCCCATATATCAATCTGTGACTCGCTTTTGGGCACGACCGTTGGAGAAGATTCGTCTAACGCGGACAGAAGCGTTATTGTCATCCGACGTGAATGGAACCCGGCAAGTGTTGGACCCGCGGCAAAATGGACAACGCGTCTTGGCCAGAAGCGCTGGCTGCTTGTGACACTCCAAGACGCGACGAACCACCTTTTGTCTTACTCACAAAGACCAGAGAATGTTTCAAAGGTATGTTTTCTTGCAAAGCTCATGTCTTCTGGGCTGAAGTTAGCATGATCAGGCAGTTGACATTATAAACTGGTGTGAGCGAATGCTGGTACGCCCTCCGCATTCACTATGCCTCTTATCTGACGGCTCTGAAGCCGTCGTTTGCGGTCACCAACAGTGGGAGAACATGATCCCTCCGCAGAAACTTAACACCAGAATACCTAAGCGAGTCCGAGCTGTTCGTTTACTTGAATGATACTGTATACTTTACTCTGTTTGTCAATGAAATGCTGTGGCGCGAAAAGACGGTAAAAGGATGGACATCCATAAGCCAATCAGTGGCTGTGCACACCGCTGCTTTTCGCCACGACTCTCATTGTCGCTCCCCGGGCTGGGCGAGACACAGACACTAGTCCCTCAGGTAGGTGTTTTTTAGCATATTCCGGTCCATTCCAATCTAATGATGCTACGATAGGACTCGGAGCATCAGACATCGTCTTTTCAAATTTGCGAAACCTGTCCTCTGCCTTCATGTCCGCCTGACGATGAAGACACTCGACTACATCCTTTGGCAACTTCTGGTCGTCTACCTGATGACATACTACTGCGTTGCTGGGTGCAGTCATGCCACGAGCCCATTCGCCCGCTGTCCGATTTGCGAAGACATCAGCCGACTTGCAAACCTTACCTTGCTTCCCAGCAATCGGATGCAGCTCGATGAGCGCGTCCGCACTTGGATTTATGAGTGGGGTTACAGGGTCAAGACTGCTGCAGTCGAGCGATTTCTGACTCCGTTCTCAGAGGTCCCAACCTCCGTATGGCTACTTTGAAATCGTTTTTTGACAACATCTAATTCTTACCTCTAGAATGCATTCTCCGACCGCCTCTCGCGGTTTAATTCCGACCGTTCCAAGATGCTCGTGCCCGATTTCATGCACGAGTTTGAACTTGGCGTATTCTAAGCCTTCTTCACACTTCTCCTGCACGTATTTCAAGCCTACGGCAACGGCTGCGTTTCTATTTTGGATTATCGGTACCGTCTTGTCCCAACATTTGGCCAAGCCACAATCCGTCGCTTCACCGAAAACACATCGGCTCTTAAAAAGCTGGCTGCGTGGAACTGGCAAGCCATTCTTGTCGTAGGCCCTTTGTCTTCTAAGCCTCAGATAGTTTAACTCATAGCTTGTCCAGTGCTCGATGCCCGTGATCGAAGGGCTTCTCGATGATCTGAGCGACAACTCCATAATTCTCGACATTCTCTTTTACACTGCTGAGTTTCATTCATTCGCAAAGCTCAAGATACACACGGATGATACTAGGGAACCGATGTCCTCCCCAACCGCCGACCAATCGACACCCCCCGTTACCAATCCCCCAACCATGGTTTTCGTTGGCGCGAACATCATCAGCACGTCAGCCAGTCCCTCTGCTCCTCACAGATAAGCATTGCCATTCCGGGGCTGCTCAACGCGCCAAGCTCCGGACCGTATCCGGCCGCCGGGCCGCTGGTCTGTCCACACCCCGCCTCCCGGTCGGCCCACCGCGCCTTTGGGATCCGGCATCAATTAGCCGATCCCCGGGCCGTTACTCCGGTCCCGATTCACCCGCCCATCCGCTCCTCACTCCCGCCGTTGACCGACGCGTCCCGCCGACGCCATCTCCGCGTTACTGGCTCCCATCGTCACCGTTGTCACCATCGTCACCATCGTCACTCACGCTCGTCGCGCTCCCCGCCGTCACGCCCACTACCAACCACCTCGACCACCCATGCCGTCTGCCACAAACGCGACCGATGACCACCGACTCGACATGCGCTCGCGTTTGATCGTCCGTCAGACTCTCTCGCAATACCCCCTTCCCACCACCCAAGCCGAGTTGGTCGAAATCGTCTCCAAATGCGAGGAGGCTCTCTATAATCGCGTTCGGGCAATCGGGGGGCTGTACACTGCCGTCAAAGACAACAAACCTGGCCAAATTTATGCGCTCGAAGTCGTACTTGACGATGGCCGTGTTGCCTTCAAAATTGGCTACACCACCCGTGGAAAGAAGCGGCTGAGGGAGTGGGAGCGGTGCCGTCCGCGCCCGCTGGGAGGCTGTTTGGGAGGTCCCCACGCCGAAGCGGTTCGGTACGCCGCCAGGGTTCACCGCAGGGTCCGGCGCTGATGCGCGATCCAGAAAAAATCGCGCATTCTTGGTTTCGTCCGGCGTGGCTAGGCCATGTGCCGTGTCGAAGCTGTCGCCAGAGGCATCGGGAGCTGTTTGGGCTTACGGGATGTGGGGGCCGAGCTGGCGTGTTGATGGGGATGAGCTTCATTCTGGAGGGTATGAATGTGCCTGTTCGGGCGCGTATATGTATAAACCAAATGCAATTAAGCGCTTTCGCGTTCTCGGCGCTCTCGCCTACCTACCTACCCTTCGAAAAATATCAAGTTTTTATTTCACCAAATTCGTCACCCACCTAATCTTCACATTTCACCATTCGACAAGCGGCGAGTGCCCGATCTACAAACCAACCACTCGACAACGAGCAGCGAGTGCCCGACTCAACGGCTCACCCAGTAATCTCGTCCTCCCACTTTGCCGACGAAAAATGGCTCGTGCAACATCACTCCGATCCCTTCGACCACGCCACGCTCAGATACGCTCAGCATGGGTTCCGAGAAATCTAAGTTCTCGCCTTGCCCCATCCAGCAACGGACCGGCTGCTCTTCAAAATCGGACATTCGATAGATTGCTGGCGCCGCTTGCGCCAGAATAGATCGCGTTGCTTTGGACAAAGCTTCGTCCTTTTGCTGGCGTTTGCTGTACCTCACCGGATATATCTAGGTATCTTTCTATCTTCTAGCTGACCTGTTGATTAGAACGTGTATTCCACGACAACTTCGACTTTGCGTGCGATGCCTGGTTAGGCAGGGTGTACTGCCCTTTTTAGTTCTATACTTTGTTTCGCAATTCTGTCTATTTCCTTGTGGCTGTTAGGTGGTACCTAGGATCAGGTACTTAGTAGAAAGTGAGTTGCAAGGAGCAACAAGGGTCTCGGCGAGCAATCATAAGGTAAATCCATTTTCTGTATCTGATCATGACGGAAAGCGGTTAGAACCAAGTATGATGATACCAAGCATGATGATACCAAGTATGTATGATGATACCATACTTGATGATACCAAGTATGATGATAATATAACTGAGTCCCAAAAGACAATAGTGATCAGCATGGTCTGAAAAATGACAGACCCTCTCCATTTTCCCCTTTCACATGGGATTGGTGATCAGCACTGTTGGATGATGACGAGGATACGTACTGCTGAGGAGTGCAATCATCAATGTCTTCGGTCATTGGTCTCCTGTATACCGTCACCATTCCAGTCATTACATATCACCACATTTTCCCTTTATCATCATTTTTTGGGAAATATCATCACTTATTTTAAGTTTTGTCCAGAACGGACCGTCATATTTGGGTTCATCATTGGCTCATTAGATGTTACTTCATTACGTGCGCTTTGCCTTGTTCACAACATCCCCAAGTTCCTTGTTCTTCCTCCTTCACGAACCTACAGCGCCAGCCTGAGTGTTATTCAAGCTGACACCCACACAAGACACCCACCAATTGATATTTGACATTGAAGAACTGCATCAGTCGGTTGAGGTTTCGTTCGCGTGACGCTGAGCACTCGGACAGCTCGTATTCCCTCATAAGCTCCTGCGAGGTCGATACTAGAGCCCCTCTTCAGCCCAGGCCGCTTCGTTGCCTCGACTCACCGTCCATTTCAAACAGCTCTTTCAGCGTCGATGGAAACTTGTCTGCGACCGTTCCGTCCATCTTGTAGATCGGCTGCAGCGGTGCTGACTCGCCATCGCGAAGCATCGCATTTGCCCGCCGGTTCTCGCTGCATTAAATCAGGATAAAAAATGATGTCTGTCAGCCATGAAAACGCACGAATTGCGGAGATCCCTCTGGATCTCCTCCAACCATTCCTCTTGCCGCGCAACCTCGACTTGCAGCTCCTCGGGCATGTGCAGTTTCAACAGCTCTGCCACCTGGGCGGCCACCAACGCGTCTACTTGGCGTGCAATGTCTGCTTCAGCGCCGCTCTTCATGTGCTCGATGACTTCGCACCTTTCCTAGTATCACTACCAACGCCGTCAGCAAAAGAACAGAACCGGGACACGCCGCAAGCACATGGATGCCCTCGCGTTGTCGCTGGTCCTGCTCTTGCAACTCCGCTCGCAGGCTAACAAGTGTTCAAGTCAACAGCAGTTTCGATGTCCCTCGCTATCTGCGGCTCTCCACCAAGCGCGGTCTAACAGGTCGAAGATTTCAATGCCGCGCAGCCTATTCGCATTCCCATAAGTGATGTAGACTACTACATTCTCGTGGTACCCCAACGCGTAAGTCCATCATAACAAAACTGTAAAGTAGTTAGCATGAATAACGACACGCGATTGCCTGAAAACTCACCTTCAAGACATCTAACTCATCTCCAAACGCCTACTTTTCGCCCCCACGCTCCTCGATTACTTCATTCTCGCGTCAACGTCGTCGCCCAACAAGGAGGTGATACCGAAACAACTGCAAGTCAATCAGGTATAGAACTCGCCAACATCAAGGCGACCTACGCGTCGTTGTTCTTCTCGACTCGCAGACGCGGCCAAGACACTTTGTCCGCAAACAGGTCTGAATCAAGGTATACAAATGCAGCATTAAGATAGGAACGGAAAACTTACCTTGGACAATGGCGCCAACCATTCCGCGCCAAAACGCGCAAACTCGACGCAATAGTCGATTGAATCCCAACAGCTTTACAGTTGTTGGGATTCAATAACAGGAGGTGATGAAAACTCACCTTGACGTTCTGAGCAATTCAATCATCGACAACTCGTTCCCATCGCCGACGTGTCGAAAATCAAATCGTTGCAGACTAGTAAACACAGTCACGAACACACCCATACTTTTAAAAGCTCCAGACCCGCATTGCTGCTCGCTGCTCTTGAGTCCTCTCGAGCGAGCTCAATGGTGAACAGGCCTGAACCGCGAAGTAAATAAGTGTGATAAGACAGGAACTAAAAGCTTACCTTGTATTGCGGGGCCGACCATTCCAAAACCCGTTGCCCATGCTCCCAAACAAGCCCAATATTGTCTTGCGCGTTGAGCAGTGGCTCGCGTTCCAGATCTATCGAGCTCTGTAAGTTACAGACTCAGATAGCGAATAACTTATTCACTTGCGCAATGTGATGCGCCTGACGGCGCATCTCTCGCGCGCTCCCCACCGCGACTCTCAGCCTGATGCGCCTAACGGCGCATTGCTCGCGTTCGCAAACGATGGCCACGAGGGGACGAGGCATGTTGATGCGAGTGCGTGACCTTCGAGTCCAGGGCGTTATTCACGCCTCCGGCGGCAAAATCCTGCACAAAAATGAGTTTGAAAACGCAAAAAAATGACCAGGAAAGTGCTTACGTAAGCTCAGTTACACAAGCAAATTGACCGTCGTTTCGAACCATTTGAGCGTGTCTGCAACGGGAAATGAGCCCTGAATTGCAACAGAGTCAAGGTGGAGACTGACATTGGTGCAAAAGGCATAGTAGCCACAATGTGAGGTGCCATCTCTCGCGCTCGCGCTCCCGTTTGCAATCGATTTGGTGTTGGCGGCGCGACTCTCAGCATGATGCGCCTAACGGCGCATTGCTCGCGTTCGCAAACGAAGGCCACCAGCGGATGAGGTATGTTGATGCGAGTGCGTGACCTTCAAGTCCAGGGCGTTATTTACGCCTCCGGCGGCAAAACCCTGCAAAAAAGTGAGTTTTTCAAGGCAAACAATGGCGCAGAAAGAAGCTTACGTAAGCCTAGCCATGCAGGCAAATTCACCCTCGTTTTCGACGTGTCTGTGGCGAAAAATGAGCCAGAAGTGGGGATAATCAACGAGGAGACTGACCTTGGCGACAAAGCTTGTCCTCTGATCTGTGTGGGGCGGGGTTGGCCACCTTTTGCCGACCTCTCCCGCCTGCGCCATCCGACAGCCCACCCTACTCTTGCGTTGGTCGTAACCTGCGCAGGGTCAGGCGGTATTGCTAACGATGCTTTCCTTCAATAACCTTGTTGGTAGCATGAATGAGTAACACACCTTATGACCGCAGCAAGCCGTCCTTCACTCCCTCCAATTGCAACGTGGTGGTGGTGGTGGTCCGCACTTGAAGTTGGTGAAGGATGATCGCCGAACTGCAACAAGGTAAGCACATAGGCACTCCGCGTTTTGGCCACGTACCTCGGAACCAAAGGCCGTTGCTTCTTTCTCCACAGCCAGCACCATTCCTCTTGCCCGCGTTGCCCAGTTTGAAGTCGAAGAACGTACAAGGCTTCCACGGCCTGTCTTTGAGCGTGTAGGGCGGGGCTTCGTGTTAACAAGAGCCAGCGCTAAGACCAGGGCCGCGAGCCATTCGAAGGATGTTGTTCAGGGCGAGTTGCCGGTTTGACCTAGGTCGACCCTCATGTGTTGGCGCAGTATTGTCTTATATGTCCCTGTATTGACCGTTTAGTAGTTTTATGGAGAATGGAAAAGAGCGCACCTTGCCGCGACCACGACCACCCAACCATTCGTCCCTCCTCCTCGGAATTGCTTGACTTGGCAACTGGCAGTGGCCTGGAAGACGTGGGAAATGAGGCAAGTGTCTGGCTGCAACAGAGTGAGCAAGCAGACGTAAAGAGCACAAAGACTTACCGCCATCGTGGTCGAAAGACAAGTCACGATTTCGTGTGACGGCACGCGATGATCTTGACTTCCTCCATGCATGTCGGCACTCTCCCGCTTCAAAGCAGCATCCAGCAAGGCGGCAATGGCTCACGCGCCGTCTCAAACTCACGCGGCAACTCAGCGCCTTATCCTACGGCTACGACTACATCAATCCTGCATGTTGCGTGCCGATCCAACCTAGAAGGCTGGAAACAGGTGAGTTGTGAGCGGATTTCAGCGGAACATTGTGCTCACTTATGACCGGGTAGGTCTCCTGGAACGCCGGTCTTTCTTACGATAAACTCGGCCCGCAGATCCCCAACTGAATCCAACAACGACCACTCTCTGCCCGACCGCTGACCAACTCCGCTGCCATGGCCACTCAATGTCTTTTCGCACGACCATCTACGGCTACGATCCCACTCCTTCTGCCGATTTAATCCGGAGACGATGCGAATGCTGGAAAAAGGTGAGTTGTGTGGACAAATCTCAGCAGAGCGATATTCTTACCAGTCCAAAGGCGAGCAAGGCTTCCGGCAACGACCGCTTTTCACAAAATTCGGCCCGCAAATGAGATGGGGACTTTCTCTCGGCAACGCAGGTCCAACTCCCCAAGCCGCATCCGGCAAGGACCAATTCTGAAGACAATGTGAAGTAGGCTTGAATCGGGTGAGTTATCTGCGCATTTTGGTGGACCAATATGCTCACTATTAGTCCCAAAGCCGGTCCTCTCCCCCGTCGACAACCGCCTTCAAGCTCAGCCCGGAAGCAACTCGAAATTGGGACGGACTCCCACCGCCAACCGACTCCAACGACCACCACAACCTTTCAGCGCCAGAATGCATAGCAATTTACCTCTGAGAACAACACCCATTCGCTAAATCCAACGACTATTCATCTCCACATCACCGACGGCTGTTTCGAGCGGGTGGGGACAACGACGAGTTTATCCAAAGTACCAACAACGTCAACGTCCTTGGCAACAACGCTGACATTGCCAGCACCATGCGCGCCGTCGTCTCCAACGTTGACGACCACTAACACCTGTTAGCTCGCAAGACAACTCGGCAAATAACGGCAAAACGCACCTCCAAAGTCAAAGCCGCTCCACCCCGAATCATCCCACCAGCAATCCTAAATTCGCCATCAACTTCGCCTCCTCCGCGTTCCTCTGTCGTGCTCAAGGAAGCAAACGCGGCAGGGAACGGCAAGACTTCGATTTACCGCCCAGAATGGCCCCACCGGCGCGACCACCAGCAACGAAAACCATGCCGGAGGCAAGGCAACACGGCTTTGTCGTCCCACTTCGAAGGGGACAAGCCGGCACATCCAACCCCATCGACTTCGCACCTAAAAGGTCAGGTAAGTCCAGATTGTTGTTAACGTTGTGGAGAGCGACAACTTACCAGTTACGAAGGTCGCGGCCAACAACGAGCTTATTCAAAGCACTGACGACGTCGACAACAACGATGCTATTGCCAGCACCATGGCCCGCCATCGTCTACGACCCAAATAACGGCAAAACACACCACCAAAGCCAGAATCTTCAATCGACTTGACATCGTCCTCGTCAACCATAACATCTTAGGGCGGCAAGGCTCCATGCGTGCGAAGACAGTCGAGGAACGAGGCGGACAATAGCGGGATCGTGAAAATGGGAGGGAGAGCGCCATCGAGGTCGAGGAGAAGAGGGAAGAAGAGAAGGGAATGATGGCAAAACAGCAAGATGGTGAGGCTTTTATATCCTCAGGCTTCGGAGCGCCCACTAAGCGATGACAGCAGCGGTGGATACCGCTTGACAGATGTTCCTAGCGCGGGATTCGAGTCAAGTCGGAAGATGTAAATTGTGTGGGAATGATATCGGAGCAGTTCAAGAGGTTCTGAGACTATATTATACTGTCCCTATGCCTATACTACTGTACTGGATGAAATGCAACTCGTTCCAGCCACCACAAGTCCCATAATCCACGTTAAATGTGAAAACTGAGTTTTCAGAAAGTACAAGAAATGGAGCATTGGCGAGGCTCGGAACGCCCATGGATACAGACCTGACAGGTAGCAGACATGTGCCATGATGCTTCTGGCGTGTTCGCTAAGCTCAGCGCCAGATTGCCGTTGAAAACGGCAGAGTAAACTAGAACATCTAAGCATACCAAGCATTAGCGCTAGTCTGTGGGGGAATCGGAGAGTACAGGCAGATCACTAATTACGTAAGCTACATTTCTGTGAAAATTTGAGGTAATCGGCGCAGGATTACACGCGTAGATGGCAGAAAACAGAAATTTGTGGTCTGGAGAATATACGCATTTTTGAGGTTATATATCGCGGGAGGACGCGTCGTTGCCTGACTCAGGGGCTTAAGTAATGTATTTCCTTAAAGTCTCTAAGCATTTAGAGCATTCCTGAGGCCGCACGTCGCGAAATACTGCGTGAATTTCCTTTTTGGTCGAGTGGTGTTAGGTCACGTGACCATGTTCAACAACAATTTTGCGCGTGAAAGTGCTACAAAGCCCCTACAAATGGTTAGACTAGGACAATCTCTGTTATGGGTGGGAAGTATGGGAAAAAAAGTAAAAGACTGTGTGGAACGGGAAAACGGGAGCGCGCCAGCGCTGCAGCATAACCACTGCTCCATTAGTCCGTTTCTCACTGGTCTCCACGATATCCTTTGTGCAGCACCTCCCGTCGGCAAAACGGCAAATTCAAGTTCGCCGACAATTTGCATTTGTGCGCGGGCTTGGCTCCCCGCAAACCATTCCTACTGGCGGCGCCCAAACGTACATGGCCTGCCGGAGTCGGATCTCCGCTCATAGTTTAGTATCAGAACGGCATTTGCTTGCCGATATCAAATTCGATGGTTTGGTGCCGGAGCTTGGGAAAGCTCCAAAAGCAGCCAGCCTTGGACTGGTTTGTGTATTGACCAGGGAGGTTTTTGTCGTTCTCAGTCTAAGGTTCTGCATCCACTGTAAAATTTTGTGTGAAGACGCCATTTATGTTGATCGGAACTGATGTGTGACACGCTTGCGTTTCTCCGTCATGTTGACAGCATGAACTAGCTCACCGCCTTTACGTGCGACCTTACGACAATACTTGGCAACTTGAAGCTCTCCAAGCACGCTCGCAGCCCTCCCTCTGCTTGCTGCAGAGGCCAGCCTTATCGTCAACAAACTCTGAACACGCAAAACCTGAGCAACACGCTGCCTGAAGTTCAACACTACCTTCCAGTGAACTCTGTCAACGATGTCGCTTACGCTTAGAACTTACGCCTACTTACGCGGGATGTAACATCAAGTCACACTGTCGCCCTCTTTTTCTCTGTCTACCACCACTTCTGTCTCCTCAAGCTCATTCTCACCTCCTCGAAGTCAACCAGGCGTCGCTGGCAAGCCCGGGTCCTGCATCACTGTGAGTTTCATTTTCTGCTCCTTCGGCGCTGGCTCATGGTCTCACAGCGAGCTCGCAGTCTGTACAGACTGTCTTGACGCGCTCGTTCAGTTTTCAGGCCTCACCGCGTCGTCTTTCAACACTCCCACCGCGCTTTAACCACAGTAAGTAACGTCTTGTACGGTGTAAACGACAACAACTAATATATTGTTAGACTCCCCGGCTTGACGGCCATTTCGCCGCCGTTGCGCGCCGCGTGCCTTCATCACCTTCAAAAGGTGCCTCTGACTCGACGCCCACCTGTCGCCATGGTCTCCCGCCATTCCCCCCATATCCCTTGACCCGGCCTCAAAGCGACAACCATGGTCATGCGCCGCCATTGTCGGCGTCTCACGATCACAATCAACAGTGCCGAGGCCAAGCCTGCGCCCGAACAATCCATCACTCACCTTTTGCCGCGACTATGGTGGTTACCTCGCTCGTCGTTGCAGTCAGCAAGTTGAGCGCCGCATTGCCCTTGCTTAACCGCAAAGACTTCGACAACAGCCGCCATCCTTGAAGCAAGCAAATATTGCACGCGTTTGTGCTACCACTGGTCCCGGAAAGCCAGCCGCGATGGCTGGAACTAAGGTACGACTGAGGTCTGCATTATATTCGTGCACTTGCTAAATGCTTGACAGAATTGCTCCCCGGGGCCGACCTTTTGCTGCCGTCGCCGTCATCCCCCTCCTCCCCGGCATCGTTGTCAACGCTTGAGCACGCCGCCATCATCATCGCCGGGCGCTATTACCCCCCCGCGTTTTCGATCAAGGCTCAAAGTTGTCATCATGGCCAACTTGGCCTCGCCGGTCTTTGCCCGGAGGATGGCCGCCTGCCCAGGACCACTTGCCCCGCGCTCGACTTGAAGTTCTGCACCTTGGCGACGAGCGCGAAGGCCATTCATTCACCAACTTCATCACCCCCTCTCCGCGTCGGCCGGTCGGCCTCGTCCGAGCCCAACGCGACTCTCCTTCCCCCGCCGTTAAGTCCGCCAAAGCCGCGCTGGCTTCAAGTCGGGTGGTGGTAAGTCTAAGCTTTTCAAGTTTCTCGTATAGCTGCTGACCGCCATTGACCAGGCCTCCCTCTACTTTCATCACGCCCATCTGACACAACACGTTGGTTGCAAATGCTCTGTACTCGACAACGGCCGCCATCTCCCCGTCTCAGCGCCACGTGCTACCCGCAAGGTTTTGCTCGCCAAGTTCATTATGGTCCGAGCTTCTTTCCCCCACCGTCAAGTCCGCCAAAGCCGACACTGTTTGTGGTCACCTCCATGCGAGCTTCCAGTCTCACATCTGAGCCACGACCATCGCCTATCCGGTTTCATCTTGCCGCCGCGGCCATCCACGCTGGCCACCATCATTCATGCCTGGCCTGGCCATGCCGCAACCATCTCCTCGACTGCCGACCCGAGTCTATGTTGCCATCATGGCAGTCATCCGCCGTTCATCACGACTCCGATGCGCTCACCGCTGTCCCCACCTGATTCGTGCATGGCTCCGGCTGCTGCCATCTGCTTTCATCCCGCATCTCGACAGTCCTCCATGCTAGCGACAACCATGCGATACTCGTCCGCACCCATGCCGATAACTGCGCGATGGCCGTTCACCACCTTAACCCGCCTACTCATCGTGGCAGTTGACCCCGCGCGACCCGTGTTCTCTCTGCTGTAAGATGATTATGGCACCTGGTGAGTCATCACCTTCATCTTTTTTTTTTTGTTGCCTTTGCTGCGCTACCTTCGGGAGGGGAGACCATGCATGGACACTGCAATAACTGCAGAATGGGAATGCCTTCCCAGAAAACGCGCGTTGGAAGTTCTTAATTAACGCGTTTAAGGCCTGAACCAGAGACTGACGATTTTCTAGCGCCAAAATAAGAATCTAACGAGGGAATGCTAAGTGCGAACTTGTGAGATTTAGCATCACGTGACCGCGTTTGGGCGGGCAGAGGAGCCGGCGCAGGAGGAGGCGCAGGAGCCTGCGGCGTGCGGCATGCGGCGTGTGTGCCGAGATGATGTATATACAAATTGATATTCGATCATTAACGAGGCGATGGATTCGGATGTCCGCGACCGAGTGAGTCGTCTGCTGCTGTGCGACTATCCAGTAAAACATTAACGAGGCCCTGCTGCGCGATGGTTTCCGGTGCAAGTTGACAGGATGCTATGATATTGCAACTTATCCCGAACTCGAGGCCCGCAGGCTTACCGATAACGAGGGCGCAGTGCTCACAATCCAGCGACAACCAGGCTGGTTCAATGCATTAATTCAGTCCTGCTGAAACTAAAACCTTTTCAGGAGGCGTATAGTGCCAGTGCTGACGCGATTCTTGAACTGTTCTGTGTTGGACATAAACAGTGGGTTGGAACCAGACTCGGAGTCCATCGGGATGCGAACCTCCTGTGCATGGACGGGAATCTCTATAGCCTCTTCAATGAAATGCTTGTGTGGCTGGAGGAAGTTAACGACCAGGCAAGAACCTCTTTACCACCAGTCTAAACAGTCTCATTCCAAGTAGCCCCACACTTACAACATCGTATCAAGTCTGCCCAACTTCTCTTCCTTCCGAAGCGTGCAACAACACCGCGTCACGTTCACCGTTGATCCAACTTTGGTCGACATATGCAAAGAGCTGAATCAGGCCGTTCCCGAGTTGCCCTCTCCGGTCCTGTTAGCGATACGGGCAGCTTGCTGTCGTGTTGCTAACCTATCTGGAGCTCGAGAGCACGACGACATCGTCTTACGCGAGCTGGCTCGCACTCAGACTCTTGCGCCTGGACGGAGATCATGGTTCCAGGGAATTGTTGCGCATGCGTTTGGGTTCATCATTGGCTCATTAGATGTTACTTCATTACGTGCGCTTTGCCTTGTTCACAACATCCCCAAATTCTTTGTTCTTCCTCCTTCACGAACCTACAGCGCCAGCCTGAGTGTTATTCAAGCTGACACCCACACAAGACACCCACCAATTGATATTTGACATTGAAGAACTGCATCAGTCGGTTGAGGTTTCGTTCGCGTGGACGCTGAGCACTCGGACAGCTCGTATTCCCTCATAAGCTCCTGCGAGGTCGATACTAGAGCCCCTCTTCAGCCCAGGCCGCTTCGTTGCCTCGACTCACCGTCCATTTCAAACAGCTCTTTCAGCGTCGATGGAAACTTGTCTGCGACCGTTCCGTCCATCTTGTAGATCGGCTGCAGCGGTGCTGACTCGCCATCGCTGGCATCGCATTTGCCCGCCGGTTCTCGCTGCATTAAATCAGGATAAAAAACGATGTCTGTCAGCCATGAAAACGCACGAATTGCGGAGATCCCTCTGGATCTCCTCCAACCATTCCTCTTGCCGCGCAACCTCGACTTGCAGCTCCTCGGGCATGTGCAGTTTCAACAGCTCTGCCACCTGGGCGGCCACCAACGCGTCTACTTGGCGTGCAATGTCTGCTTCAGCGCCGCTCTTCATGTGCTCGATGACTTCGGTGTTCAGCACCTTTCCTAGTATCACTACCAACACCGTCAGCAAAAGAACAGAACCGGGACACGCCGCAAGCACATGGATGCCCTCGCGTTGTCGCTGGTCCTGCTCTTGCAACTCCGCTTCGCAGGCTAACAAGTGTTCAAGTCAACAGCAGTTTCGATGTCCCTCGCTATCTGCGGCTCTCCACCAAGCGCGGTCTAACAGGTCGAAGATTTCAATGCCGCGCAGCCTATTCGCATTCCCATAAGTGATGTAGACTACTACATTCTCGTGGTACCCCAACGCGTAAGTCCATCATAACAAAACTGTAAAGTAGTTAGCATGAATAACGACACGCGATTGCCTGAAAACTCACCTTCAAGACATCTAACTCATCTCCAAACGCCTACTTTTCGCCCCCACGCTCCTCGATTACTTCATTCTCGCGTCCACGTCGTCGCACAACAAGGAGGTGATACTGCAAGTCAATCAGATATTGAACTCGCCAACATTGAGACGACTTACGCATCGTTGTTCTTCTCGACTCGCAGGCGCGTCCAACACACCTCGTCCGCAAATAGGTCTGAATCAAGGTATACAAATGCAGCATTAAAACAGGAACGGAAAACTTGCCTTGGACAATGGCGCCGACCTTTCCGCGCCAAAACGCGCAAACTCAACGATATAGTTGATTGAAATCCACAACTATAAAGTTATTGGGATTCAATAACAAGACGGCCCGAAAACTCACCTTGACGTTCTGAGCAATTGCGCCTCCATCACAGACAACTCCGACGCGTCGAAAATCAAGTCGGAGCAGACTAGCAAACACAGTCAGCATCCACAACAAGTAGTAACAAACACACACTTTTAAAAGCACCATACTCGCATCGCAACTCCGACGAAATCAGACTAGCAAACACAGTCAGCATCCACAACAAGTCGCAACAAACACACACGCACACTTTTGAAAGCTCCATACTCGCATCGCTGTTCGCTGCTGTCAAGTCCTCTCGACCGCGCTTTCAGCTCAATGGCAAAAAGGTCTGAACCGAAGTAAATAAGTGCAATAGTAAGACAAAAACTAAAACCTTACGTTGTATTGCGGCACCGACCATTCCAAAACCCATTGCCCAGGCTCCCAATGTTGTCTTGCGGCGTTGAGCAGTCGTTCCATATCTGTCGAGCTCTTTAGATTACAGACTCCGATAGCGAATAATTTACTCACTTCCGCAATGTGCGGCACCTCTCGCGCGTTCCCCGCCGCGCTTTCAATCGATGTTGGTATTGGCGGTGCGACTCTCCGCCTGATGCGCCTAACGGCGCATTGAGACGACTTCGTTCCCATCGCCAACGTGTCGAAAATCAAGTCCTTGAAGACTACCAAACACAGTCAGCATCCACAACAAGTAGTAACAAACACACACTTTTAAAAGCACCATACTCGATCGCTGTTCGCTGAGTCCTCTCAACCGTGCTTTACAGCGAGTGAGCTCAATGGCGAACAGGTCTGAACGGAAGTAAACAAGTGCAATAGGAAGACAGGAACTAAAAGCTTACCTTGTATTGCAGCGCCGACCATTCCAAAACCCGTTGCCCATGCTCCCAAACAAGCCCAATGTTCTCTTGCGTTGAGCAGTGGCTCGCGTTCCATATCTGTTGAGCTGTTTAGATTACAGGCTCCAGCAGATAACGAATAACTCACTCACTTCCACAATGTGATGCGCCTGACGGCGCATTTCTCGCGCGCTCCCCCCGCAACTCTCAGCCTGATGCGCCTAACGGCGCATTGCTCGCGTTCGCAAACGATGGCCACCAGGGGATGGAGTATGTTGATGCGAGTGCGTGACCTCTGAGTCCAGCGCGTTATTCACGCCTCCGGCGGCAAAATCCTGCGTAAAAATGAGTTCTCAGACGCAAAAAATGAGCGTGAAAGTGCTTACGTAAGCACCGTTACTCGAGCGAATTCACCGTCGTTTCCACCCATTTGAGCGTGTCTGCCACGGGAAATGAGCCCTGAATCGCAACAGAATCAAGGTAAATACTGACCACTTACTAGTCACAACGTGAGGCGCCATCCCTCGCGCTCGCGCTCCCGTTTGCAATCGATGTTGGTGTTGGCGGCGCGACTCTCAGGATGATGCGCCGCATGCCTCGCGTTCGCAAGCGACGGAGGCCACCAGAGGACAAGATATGTTGATGCGAGTGCGTGACTTTCAAGTCCAGGGCGTTATTTATGCCTCCGGCGGCAAAATCCTGCAAAAAAGTGAGGTTTAAAACGGAAAAAAAAGTGTCCCAGAAAGCGCTTACGTAAGCGTAGTGATACAAGCAAATTCACCGTCCTTTTCGCGCATTTGGGGCTATCTGCCACGGGAAATGAGCTAGAATCGCAACATAATCAAGGCAGAGACTGACCTTGTTGGCTTGGCAGAAGGCTTTCGAGGCCTATGGTGGAGGGCGGGTTCGTTCAGTAAAGGCTCGTGTGCTGCCTTGATGAAGGAATTGGAGCAAGACTGCGTTGAGCTTTTCAATAAAGTCGTTTATAGCATGAACGAGCAACGCACCTTATGGCAGCAGCGGCTATGAGTCCCCAACCAGCCTTCACTCCCTCTAATTGGAACGTGGTGGTGGTGGTAGTGAAGGATGCTGGAAGAAGGTAAGCACACTCCGCCGTTGTCAATATGGTTTAGCCACGTACCTCGCGGAGCCAAAAAGAAAACCGCTACTCGTTGCTCTACAGCCCTATTCCCACCCGTGCCCATCGACAGCGTTGCCCAGGTTGAAGTCGAAGAACGCGCAAAACAGAGAGGGCATAACTTGAAATCCGCACCTCTCGCTTCAAAAGACCTGATTCGCGAGTGCTGAGCTACAGAACGGTCAGCAAGCAGGTGTGAGTGTATAGCCGGAAGACGGACTGTGTGTCGGAAGCCAAAGGAAAGACTGTCATGGTCGAAAGACAAGTCACGAATTTTGTGTGACGGCACGCGATAATCTTGACTTTGACTTCCTCCTTGACGCCCCAGCTATATCTGGCAAGCCGGCAAGCACTCAGGCGCCGTCTCAAGCTCTCACGGCCACTCAGTGCCGTCCTCAACTAAGTCTACAGCTACGACAGCAAAAATCCCGCTTCTTATGTGTCGATTCAAGCCGGAGACGATGTGAGTCTTGCGGTAGCTTGAAATAGGTGAGTTTTAGGCGAATTATAGCGGACCAATATGCTCACTTATCCCCCAAACGGACTGGACTCCCGGCAACGATGGCCTTTTGTGAAACTCGGCCCGCAATTACGCCGGGGGTCAAATGCCGACACCAGAAGGGAAACGCCGACCACCACCACGATAGCGGTCTTCCAACGGCGACAACTCACTAGCCACTAGGCGGGGACAACGACCAGCAAGGTCTTCTCGAGGAGTCATTGGCGCGAAAATGCATGACAACAGCGACAACTCACGACCATCTCCCCCCATTCATTCACCACGACCGCCAACCCAACGGCTATTCCTAAGTAACAAACGGGGGCAACGACTAAAGCGTGTTGCTACTGAGTTGACGCCATTGAACTCGTCGTTGGAAAGCCATGCAAGTAACTTGCACGTCAGGTCAGTCCAGACCGTCAATGTAGAGAACGACAACTTACTCGTTCTGAAGGGCACGAACAACGGCTTTAACCTCTTTGGCAACAACGATGGCAGTGGCTCTGCCTCGCCCGCCGTCGTTTACGACCGCTAAGATTCAAGTTAGCACAAGAACACTAGGCGGATAGCGGCAAGACAGTCAATCCTCAACGCCGTCGGGCCAGTAACGAACTCGCGACCGTCAACCGCCTACTGCCCGATTCCAATTAAATTTGTGCTGACTTCGGGGCGGGAGCGGGCTAGTGGTGAATGGATGGGGGGTGATGATGAAGATGGCGGAGTCCTTCCTAGCGACAACGCCTGCGTTTCGAGAATGGGGGAGGGAATGATGGTTGGGGAAGCACTCTGCGAGTCAGGTCAGTCCAGGCCGTCAATGTGGATAGCGACAACTTACTCGTTGTGAACGACATGAACCTCTTTGGCAACAACGATGGCCCCGCCCGCCGTCGTCTACGACCACCAACACCTACTAAGATAATAGTAAGATTCAAGTTAGCAAAAGAACACTCGGCGAATAGCGGCAAGACACACCGTCAAAGCCAAACCCCGAATACGGCCATCTACCTCGCCTCGTGAATCATTCCGGCGCGCTCAAGTAGGCGAACGCAGCAGACACATCGACCTGCTTGATGACCAGTAAAGGCCCGCCTCGGCCGTATTGATGCGTGCTGTTTCATCCAGGTGAGTGATGCAAAAAATTGAAGTCAAGTCAAACTCACCGAGAACTGACGAAGGCAATCAAACGGCTTCGTTCTCCAACTTGTTGGCCACCATTGCCGTGATGAGCTTGGACATCGGGACGGGACTGGCGGGTAGAAAATCGGGTGGGGCTGCGACAGTGGAGGGAGTGCGGATGGGCGGGGCTGCGACAGTGGGAGGGAGTGCGCGGACATCGGGACGGGACTGGCGGGTAGAGAATGAGGTGGGGTTGCGACAGTGGGAGGGAGTACGCCGTCGATGTCGACGACAAACTCGAGAAGGAGGAAGATGTGAGAGGAGAGAGAGAGGGAATGATGGTAAAAGGTGAAATCGGTGAGCCTTTTATATCCTCAGGCTTCGGAGCGCCCACTAAGCGAGTGACAGTAGCGGTGGATACCGCTTGACAGATGTTCTTAGGGCGGGATTCGAGTCAAGTTGGAAGATGTAAATTGTGTGGGAATGATATCGGAGCGGCAGTTCAAGACTTATAACACTAGATTCTACTGTCCCTGTGCCTATATTACTGTACTGGATGAAATTAGACTGGTTCCAGCCTCCACAAGTCCTATAATACACGTTATATGTGAAAACTGAGTTTCCGGAAACCACAAGAAATGGAGCATTGGCGAGGCTCGGAACGCCCATGGATAAAGACCTGACAGCTAGAAGACATGTGCTATGATGCTTCTGGCGCGTTTGCTAAGCGCAGGGCCAGATTGCCGTTGGAAACGGCAGATCAAACTAGAACATCTCAACATATCAAGCACTTGCCTTGGTCTGTGAGGAAATCGGAGAGCCAAGGCAGATACGCGCTTACGTAATCAACATTTCTGTGAAGTTTCAAGGTAATCGGCGAAAAGTAGCATGCGTAGATGGCAGAAAACTGAAATTTGTGGTCCAGAGAATATACACATTTTTGATGTTATATATCGCGGGAGAACGCGTCGCTACTGGACTCAAGTGTTTACTTAATACATTTCCTCAAATTTTCCAAGCATTTGGAGCATTTCTGAGGCCGCACGTCGCGAAATACTGCGCGAATTTCCTTTTTGGTCGAGTGGTGTTGGGTCACGTGACCTCATGTTCAACAGCAATTTTGCGCGTGAATGTGCAACAAAGCCCTTTAGAATGGTCAGACTAAGACAATTTCTCTTCTGATGGGAACTATGGAAAAAGAAGTAAAAGACTGTGGGGAACGGGAAAACAGCAGCGCGCCAGCACTGCAGCATAACCACTGCTCCATTGTTCGTTTCTCCTTGCTCTTCACAGCATCATATCTGCACTAGGCCCCGTCGGCAAAATGCCAAATTTCAGTTCGCCGCTCCAGATTTGCATGTGTGCGCGGGCTTGGGTCGCCGCACCCATTCTCATTCGTCGCGCCCAAACGTACATGACGCGCCGGAGTCGGATCTCCGCTCATAGTTTGGTATCACAACGGCATTTGCTTGCCGATATCAAATTTGATGGTTTGGTGCTGGAGCTTGGGAAAGCTCCAAAAGCGGCCCAGAAGGACTGGTTTGTGTACTGGCCAGTCAAGTTTTCTGTTGTTATATAGTCCTCCATGCGCTGCAAAATTTTGCGTGAAGACGGCATTGATGTTGATCGGAACTGTTGTGTGACACGCTTCCGTTTTCCCGTCATGTTGTCAAAATAAACTGGTCTGCCAGTTCCCCGCGACTTACGAGAAGTCTTGGCAACACTCTGCTCGACCTCAACACAGTCAAATTCAAGGTTCATCTGGCAACTCTGTGGCGGCAGCACCAGCCTTGGGTTCAATATCTTATGGTAAATATTACCGTTGTTTCTTGTGCGGTGGTTCAAGCCTTGAGATCGTAAGGTACGTTATGGAATATGTAATTCTGTGACTTGGAATCGGCGCGTGAAGGTCAAGTCACGCTGTCTACTCTTTTCTCTGTTTACCACCACCTCGACTGGTTAGTTTGTTTTCCTCGTGAGTCGTGCCAGGTTCAACAAGCTCATTCTTCCTCCAGTGTTCACTTTGAACCCAACGACTGCCATGGGTTCTGCGGCTAGCTCGTCCCGACAGGACGCGCAACGCGCTCGACAACTTGTGTAAGAGTATTGCCAACGCTGCTAAAAAACTTGTGCTGACTCCTTATACAGCCCCGACGTGTCATACGGCGCATTCACTCTGCACCACTATCAATGAAAATTGCGCAATGCCTCTGTTTGTGGCTCAACGCTGGCAGGTACGGCTTGTCTGTGCCCGTTTCGCCTGGGCTTTTGCTCATTTCCTCTCCAGGTTGAAGACATTCAGCATTGTCCAACTTGTCTCGTCGTCCGCCGCCCGCACGGCGTCCATCGTCTCCCGTCTCCCCCCTGCGATTGCCGCTTTGCTGGCCACGCTCGGCGACCCTCCGCCTTGGGTTACATCAAACCTGACCGCGTCAATCATATCGGAAGGTAAGCCCCCAGACATTAAACCTAATTTTTTGTGCTGAGTCGTTTTCCAGATCTTACACTGTTCTAGCCCCTTCCGCACCAGAGTCTCTCGCACACCAAATTCCATGTTTCGGGTCGATTGACGCGCGTGGCTAGCTTGCAACTATGGCCCACATTATACCTCAGGCTCTTTCGCCGTTGACATGCAGTCTCCATCCCATCTTCTGTCCTCCCGGGGCCACAACTCGCGTTCACTTTGTTTCTCGAAACGATCACGGACGCAATTTCACGTTCAACATTAACATCCACACCGATGCCCTTCACTCCCGCCACCATATTCTTTCCCCCTGCCATCTCGACAGTCCAGCATGATCTCGGACTAGCAACAACTGCGCGATGCTCGTCCAGTCCCCATCCCTTCGCCAACTCCATCCGGCTCCCAATGCCTGGCGTCCATGAGTATTTCCAGGCTCAACTTGAAGTCACTCCGCATCCATTGCCGGTGCTGGCGGCGAGCGCGCAATAGCCATTCGCCTACCTCAATCGAGATTTACCCGGCCCTGGCCAGTCTCTCTGTTTCGCGAGCGCCGAGCCGCATCCCGAGAGATTGCTGCGACTGCAGAGGCTCTCTCAACACGGGACGACTCGGTCACCTTCCACCACTCCTGCTCAAACGACAACACACTCGCCAACCATTCTCACTCGATCGCCTCAGGCTTCTTTCCCGGTGAAGGCAACGACTCACGCCAACCGATGCCGTCCACCTGCAACGAAGCCACTCACCATCACGGTGGTCACCTTCCCCGTTTATCATGACTCCGACAAGCGCGCGATGTCAGCCATCCTGGCCGGACGTGGCATGGCACTCACCGGCGTTGTCTTGTCGGCTATTTCCCCCCCACCCCAACGTATTTGCCTGCGAACCCGAGCTCTCGGAAGCGCCGCTGGACTGTGCGTGTGATGGAGTGCTCGTCGGCTGGGAACAAACTTGAAGTCATGACCGAGCACATGTCGGGCTGGCCATTGACAACGATATGCCGTCCGCCGACTTAGTCTCCCGCGGTGACCCCCAACTGTGCATTATCTCCACAACCTATGCTACGCCTCGGGTTTGATGTCTTGGCCTGGCCTTGGCGTCGGCGCCGTTGCAACCGCGGGATGGAGGCTACAACTGCCCTCGGGAAATGCTATGTGGTCAAGTCTGCGCGTGGGACCAAGGCCGTGATTATGGCACCCGGTGAGTCATCACCTTCACCTTTTTTTTTTTTTGTTGCCTTTGCTGCAATGCCTTCGGGAGGGGAGACCACGCACGGACACTGCAATAACTGCAGAATGGGAATGCCTTCCCAAAAAACGCGTTGGAAGTTCTTAATTAACGCGTTTAAGCTGTGAACCAGAGACTGACGATTTTCTAGCGCCAAAATAAGAATCTAACGAGGGAATGCTAAGTGCGAACTTGTGAGATTTAGCATCACGTGACCGCGTTTGGGCGGGCAGAGGAGCCGGCGCAGGAGGAGGCGCAGGAGCCTGCGGCGTGCGGCATGCGGCGTGTGTGCCGAGATGATGTATATACAAATTGATATTCGATCATCCAGTAAAACATTAACGAGGCCCTGCTGCGCGATGGATTCCGGTGCAAGTTGACAGGATGCTATGATATTGTCGCCACTGTGACTTATCCCGAACTCGAGGCCCGCAGGCTTACCGATAACGAGGGCGCAGTGCTCACAATCCAGCGACAACCAGGCTGGTTCAATGCATTACTTCAGTCCTGCTGAAACTAAAACCTTTTCAGGAGGCGTATAGTGCCAGTGCTGACGCGATTCTTGAACTGTTCTGTGTTGGACATAAACAGTGGGTTGGAACCAGACTCGGAGTCCATCGGGATGCGAACCTCCTGTGCATGGACGGGAATCTCTATAGCCTCTTCAATGAAATGCTTGTGTGGCTGGAGGAAGTTAACGGCCAGGCAAGAACCTCTTTACCACCAGTCTAAACAGTCTCATTCCAAGTAGCCCCACACTTACAACATCGTATCGAGTCTGCCCAACTTCTCTTCCTTCCGAAGCGTGCAACAACACCGCGTCACGTTCACCGTTGATCCAACTTTGGTCGACACGTGCAAAGAGCTGAATCAGGCTGTTCCCGAGTTGCCCTCCCCGGTCCTGTTAGCGATACGGGCAGCTTGCTGTCGTGTTGCTAACCTATCTGGAGCTCTCGAGCAGCACGACATCGTCTTACGCGAGCTGGCTCGCACTCAGACTCTTGCGCCGGACGGAGATCATGGTTCCGCGGAATTGTTGCGCATGCGTTTGGGTTCATCATTGGCTCATTAGATGTTACTTCATTACGTGCGCTTTGCCTTGTTCACAACATCCCCAAATTCTTTGTTCTTCCTCCTTCACGAACCTACAGCGCCAGCCTGAGTGTTATTCAAGCTGACACCCACACAAGACACCCACCAATTGATATTTGACATTGAAGAACTGCATCAGTCGGTTGAGGTTTCGTTCGCGCGACGCTGAGCACTCGGACAGCTCGTATTCCCTCATAAGCTCCTGCGAGGTCGATACTAGAGCCCCTCTTCAGCCCAGGCCGCTTCGTTGCCTCGACTCACCGTCCATTTCAAACAGCTCTTTCAGCGTCGATGGAAACTTGTCTGCGACCGTTCCGTCCATCTTGTAGATCGGCTGCAGCGGTGCTGACTCGCCATCGCGAAGCATCGCATTTGCCCGCCGGTTCTCGCTGCATTAAATCAGGATAAAAAATGATGTCTGTCAGCCATGAAAACGCACGAATTGCGGAGATCCCTCTGGATCTCCTCCAACCATTCCTCTTGCCGCGCAACCTCGACTTGCAGCTCCTCGGGCATGTGCAGTTTCAACAGCTCTGCCACCTGGGCGGCCACCAACGCGTCTACTTGGCGTGCAATGTCTGCTTCAGCGCCGCTCTTCATGTGCTCGATGACTTCGGTGTTCAGCACCTTTCCTAGTATCACTACCAACGCCGTCAGCAAAAGAACGGAACCGGGACACCGCCGCAAGCACATTCGATCTCTTGGATGCCCTCGCGTTGTCGCTGGTCCTGCTCTTGCAGCTGCGCTCGCAGACTGAAAAAAAGTAAAAAGTGTCCAAGTCAACAGCAGTTGAACACTACTTTTCGATGTCCCTCGCTATCTGCGGCTCTCCACCGAACGCTGCCGCCTCGAGTGTTTGCGCATGCAGATCGCCCAAGGTTTCCTATCATCGTTCAAGCAAAACAGCACTTGGGCTTTCAAGGCAACCTACGTCTAACTCTACCAGCCTGTTCTTCATTTCCCGGATAAGCCCTTGCGCCGCCGGCACTCCCACCGGAGTCGCGAGACCATCCGAGCTGGCGCTACTCGCCAACGGCAGCGTCGTGTCGCTGTTCACGGTGCTTGGGGAAGGCGAAACCGACTCCATGGTCGTGGGCGTCTCCAACACGCTTTGGCAACGTGCCAATTATGCTTCTTCTGAGTGGTGTTAGAACTCGCATTAGGCAGAAGATAACAAACAATAAGTGGAGGCTACATTTGGTCTATATCGGGCTGGACTTTCCGGTTTGTACAAATCGTTCATGGCTTGGCCTCTGATTCAGGGTCGGGCTTTTCCTCCTCCTCAATAACCTCGTCTTTCATTACGCTATCGAGCGTTATCCGCTCACCCGCCGCCGCGTTCAATTGCGCAGCCATCAATGCCCGGAAACGCGAGTCTGCTCGCGACACAAGCTGGTAGTATGTTCCCGTCTCCACAATCCGGCCATCTGGTTTTTCATCAATTCAAGACGGAAAATTCTAGGGGACATGCCACACCTTCCAGTACCACTATCCGTTCAGCCCGCGCAATCGTCGACAGGCGGTGGGCAACGAATAAACACGTCGTGTTGCGATTCCGCAAAATTTTGTCAATCGCGTCGTTGACCTACGTTTATCAGATATTGGTCAAGATACGAGAAAGGGACATACCCGATGTTCTGATGTTGCGTCCAGACTGCTGGTAGCTTCGTCAAGAGCAAGCAACGCGGGCTTTTTCAGCAGAGCCCGGGCAATCGCTAGTCGTTGTCGCTGTCCACCAGAAAGGCTCAACCGGCCAACTGCAAACAAAAAATTATTCAACACATCTCCAAGGACGCATCTCCTTACTTGGCGTATCGAAGCCCTGTGGCATTCCCCACACAAACTCGCAGTTCGCGTCCCGGGCGGCCTGTTCAATCTGCTCCCGCGTCGCTTCCGTATTCCCATACGCGATGTTGGAAGCAATAGTTCCCGTGAAGAGGATCGGGTCCTGGGGCACAACGCCAATCACGCTCCGCCACGACTCGAGCGAAAATTCTCGAATATCTAACTACTGTGAGGATTGGCTGACGATCAGGCAATGAGCAAACCTTGTCCGTCAAACGTGATTTTGCCCTGAACCGGGTCGTAGTACCGCAGGAGCAGCGAGTGGATCGATGATTTGCCTCCGCCGCTCTTACCACTGAGAAACTTGTTAACAGGATATGGCCAGAACAGTCAAGGACTCACACAATGGCAACGCTTTCGCCAACCGCGACCTCGAGCTCAAAGTTCTTCAAAACCTCCACGCCCTTCCGGCTGGGGTACTCAAACTGAATGTTCTCGAACTTGAGCAAGCCGCGCCGGTCTGGAGAAATCGCCACGCCAGTGTCCGATCGGATAACGGGGTCTCGGTCTAACAGGTCGAAGATTCGTTGGCCAGAGCCAATGCCGCGCATGATGGAAGACTTTCGACGACAACGATCAGCATAAAACAGGGAGAAAAGAACAGCCTGGACATACAAAGAAGGTCCTTGAAGACAACCGTTAGTATTGCTCTGAGGAAGTAAGGGATTTACATACGACAACATGGAAAGACCTAGACAACGAGATCAGAGTCTTATAATCGTTTTAAAGCCATTCTACCATTCCCGACATATATGGTGTAAAGCAGCAAACTCGTTAAATCTCCAACGGATATTTCTCCTCGAGAAACCAGAGATCCACCTGAAACTAATTAGAGCCGCCAACGAGCAACACAGCTCTTACCATAACCCAATAGACAGAGGAAAGTGACATTCC
This sequence comes from Mycena indigotica, assembly GCF_014461135.1. NCBI lineage: Eukaryota > Fungi > Basidiomycota > Agaricomycetes > Agaricales > Mycenaceae > Mycena > Mycena indigotica. The sequence goes on along the minus strand of NW_023503016.1, from coordinate 1,140,577 downwards.
CGCTCCAGCCAGTTCCCGCAAAGAACGCGGAGCTGGCTGTCGCCTCACGCTTTGCAAGCGAAAGGACATGCTCGATCCGGTCGTGAAACTTCAAACGTTCTTGCTCGTATGCGTTATACGCCTGGACTGTTCGCAGCGCGGAAAGCGATTCGGTGGCAACCTTGGTCATCTCGCCAACGGCTTCTTGCGTCTGGTTGGCGAGTTTCTTGAGGTATCTGCCGTATACGACCTTGAAATGCTTGTGAGAAACATAGCATGGTCGTAGAGCAAAGAAATCACTGACAGCGCCCAATGAGACAGGCGGAACGACCACCATCATAAGCATTGCTAAATTCAAGTCAGTATGGAGCAGATATGCGCGAGGTCTTATTGTACTCAGTTTCGGGGATAAGTAAAACATGGCGCCAACTTAAACAGATTCAAAATTAGTAAGACACACAGAGAGGGATGTACTTACGCCCAACGGAGGACATTACAACCGCTCGTAGTCCATCAGAGAGATTCTGGGTGACGCTGAAGTGGTGTTAGGTCGTTGTTGTTCTCGATTGCGGGTTACACACCTTTCTCCGACTATACTTGTGTCGACGCTGAGCCGGCTGAGCACATCACCCTCTCCCTTTTCCACAAATTCAACCTCCTGCTTCAAAGCGGCTGCATAAGTCCGTTCACGCAGCCGTGCGACGATTCGCTGACCAGCCATTCTCATGAGCCAAGCTCTCCCCCCATTAGCAGCAGCGCCAAGCGTAAACGCCACTAAGAGTATGGAGGATGTCTGCCAGATAGACAGGCCCAACGGAAATTGCTGTGGATAGTAAGCACAAGAGAACGACTGCTCGGAATAACACACACCGGGTTGGTGGAAGAGAAAAAGTCAATGAGCTTTCCGACAGTCATCGGCACGCTCATGAAGACGGAAGAGGAGACCACAAGGAGCCCGACAGCCATAAGCAGTGGCTTTTTCTCTGCGCGTCGTTAGACAAATTGATCAAACTTTTTTGCGCGCGCAATACCGGGTTTGGCAAGAGCAGCAATCTTGCGGAAAGACGACACGTTTCCTGACTTTGGGGAGAGGCGGGAGAGGATAGATTGGCGCGGTTTCGATTCGACAGGCGCTTCGCTGGAGTTTGTAGCGTATTTCCGGCTACGAATGGTGTCGAATAGAGGAAAATGGTGCCGGCTGAGACCAGCAGCAGCAGGCCGAGGTATTGACAATGCCCCAACCAGAAACTGGTGGCGGCAGCCAAGCACCCGACGCGTCGAGAGCCCAAGCATGGCCCCAGTCGATGCCGAGTCGGTGACGCGAGAAAGGAGCGAAGAGTGCACGTGCCAATCGGCATCGGCGACCTTCGGCAGTCGGAGCCGAGATTATAATCATTACATAAGATAACATGGCGATTGAGTGTATGTAGCCCAGATGCCTGCTATCTGGGGTTGAATGATGCTACAGATGCGTCTAGGATAATAGAGAGAAAGAGACCGTCGGAAACCCTTCCTAAGATACCCAAAAAATAATGCCACTTTTATCACTTCAACGCTCTCAAACCCTCAATGACCTCTTGAATGTCCTCGCGATTCCATTCTCCAGACCACTGTTCTTCTCTCCTCGACACGGGAGTGTTGTCCGTATAACCATACGGGTCAAACTCATCCCGCACTGAATCATCAAATGGCCGACTTGATGCTGTTGTTGTTGTCATTGCCCGCTTCCTGAAGCTGTTCCAGGTTGCATAACGAACAGACGTCGAAGAAGGATCTACATCTGCCGCAGGAGACAGAGTTGTTGGAGCGCTGCTGGAATGTCCATGGGTCCGCACTGGCGTGAGTTGGGCGGTAGGGCTATCGGGACTGATATACATGCGTGACTCGCGTCGACCGGCAGCAGTAAAGTAGACGTCTTCGGGGGGAGTTGGTCTGGGAGTGATGGGGCTGGCCATTGAGGAGCGACGGGAATGACTGGTTGTCGGTTCAGCAACAGGTGGTGTTATAAAGCCGGGTCTTGCGCCGGTTGGCGTCGTAGGAACGGTATTAGCATGCTGTGGCGCTGTTACATTGCCCAGGAACAAGCGCTGTGGCTCACTAGATGACCGAGCACGCTGCACACTGGTTGGAGAGACCCCGGTGATGCTGGGAGGTCTATTGACTTGACGTTTCAGTGCGTGATCTATCTCGGTCGCTGCTTGAAAACGCGGTGTAGCCGGAGAGGAGTCGGAAGAAGACATTCCGTCCTGAATTACCGGAGACAGCGGACTCGACATATCCTGTAGTTCCGCTGACTCTTTGCAATTGGATGTCGATGTCAGCCATTCTGCAGGCGACATAATCGGTGGCGGATCCCAAACTCCTCCAGAACGAACACTCGCGGTGTCGCTGCTGATAAATTCATCGCCCTCCTTGTCAGCAATGATGATTCGTTGCGGTCGGACTCTCATCGCCCATGAAAAATCGGCCGAAGTTCTTTGTGGTCGCCGGGTGGGTGAGTTGAGTGTTGCTTTCCGTTCGCGTGAGCAAAGTTATGAGCATTCTGGACACAGATACGCACAGCGTTCGGCATCCAAACCCATAGTCACAACTTCCAAGGGTGGTGGTCTGCGGAGTCCCTGGCCTTCGGTCTCCATATTGGAGAAAGTGCTAAGAGTCGGAGACAATAGTGGTTGTGAATCTTCCTCTTCTTCCAGTGGTCCATTTGTGTCGAATCCAGTGGTGGACCGTAAGTCTCCATCGGACGACAGAGAGTACAAAGACGGCGATGAAGGTGGGCTGACTCTATCGCGGTCACCTCGTCCGGCTCGGCGATTCGGCCGGAGAATGATATTGGTAAGTTTGCGAATGCTTGTAGTTCTCGAAGGCGAGACTGGACTGGCTAGCTCAGAGGCACGGCTAGACATCGTGAAATGAGTCGGTGGCCGTCCTCGTCAGCAGCCGTGAGCAAGCTTTAAGTTGTTGATAGATAGAATCAGGATCATGATACACCTTTGGTGGGAAGAGCAAGGAATAGAGTTTTGGGATGAACACGGAGTTACCATGATGTGTCGATCACCGAGCGGAACGCATTTTAATTTTGCTTACGTTCAGATGATAACAACATCGCGCCAAGCAGACACGAAGATTGCATGTATCGCGACTCTGAGTCATAGAGCAAACTTACCAAAATCTGCATCTTGATTTGAGTCGCCCTATGAAAGTTCACAGCATCACATCGAGTTATGTTCCTGCTTTGCGCCTGTGGTCAAATAGAACCGTTAAAAGTCTCTGTTTCCTTCCCACTTCCCGATACACTGCTGTAGGATCATGCGTTTGCAAACGGACTCAAACTGTATGCCCGAGAAGGCCGGAAGGAGAACGAACTGTCCGAAGGGCACTGGCAGTGACTGACAGGATAATGTGTTTTCTCCTAGCCAACCTATGTAACAGCCGGAGAGAATGCTCACCGACACTGCACCCAGGACGAGGTTTAAAGAGTTTCTCTAGTATATCGTTGAGCCAGCGTTCATCCTGCAAGAAAGAATGCCCACGCTGTGAGTGTCCCGAACAGACCTCAGGCTGGCGTAAACCCTGCCAACACCCGCCGCGTGAACATTGTCGGGAACATTAGCTCATTTTAGTGGCGGCCGGGGATAGATTGGACTTGTGGGCTGAACGTGGAGCATTTACAGTCTATCGGCGCTCGCCAACAGTGTTGATATTTCAAGTTCATGTCGGTTCTTTTTAGCTCCCAGTGGTCTTGGCGGCTTAAGGTAGATGGGTTGTTGTTGTTGCAAAGTAGCATCTTCGTCAAGAAAGCTACCGGGTATTGTGAACAAATGGCGCGAGCGGTCAGGAATGTTGATCGGGTTCATGTGGCTCTCCTCTGGACGAAGTCGGAATCCGTATGCATGACTGGCAAAGCGGGCAAGAGTTTGTTCTCCCTTCGGTAGATTCTTGTGAACCGGTGCCAGTGCATGGAGAAGGCTCAGACGAGTCAATTTCGCGCTTCGAAAAATGGAAGAGCTTAGAGCTGCATGTGCTGACATAAATACCCTGCCTCGTGATCACGTGCACACGGTCAACACGCCCCCCCTCATTCACCACCACGAACCGACCCTGACCATGTCTCGCCGCATCGCAGACATCAGCCTGAGGCATCTTCCCGAGCTCTCAGACGCGTCGTTCGAGATACCTACGTTTCCTGACGGGTCAGATTCGTTCTCATTCCAGCTACCCAGTTCCACCTCGAGGAACGACGGCGATGATGACCTTCTGCGTACGACCGCAGACTTCTCCTCAATTCTAGCGTCTCCCCCGCCAAAGGAGCCAACAATTGCCCACGGCTCGACTGCGAGGAGTAACGATACCAAGTCACTATTGCCGACGACAAAAGCCAATGCCACCGGTCTGGCATTCCTTCGCCCAGCACGTTACACCTCTCCGCCTCAGCGACTGGATGACGAGAATATCCATGTCACCTTAAGTGGTCGAGGAAAGAGCAACATGGAGTTAGACATCTCGGTGTGTATCTTTCCTATGCTGCTTCGCGGATCTGACCGCTCGCAGAAACCTATTCTTCCACCACCTTCGCCGCCGAAAGCGACTTCCAGAAAGGTGCGTAAACCACCAGCTTGGCGGAACTCTAACTTAAACCCAGGCTCAGTTGCAACGCCCAAGGACCAGCCTTATTCCCTCAATAAACAAGTTCAAATCTTCTAAACTTACTCCGCCGTCGAAACTTTCTGCTCCTGAAGAAGCTACCGATACCCTCGAAGCGCCGACGACGGATGTGGGTTTGACACAATTGGATGCATCCGAGCATGAGTTAGCCTATGAGGCGGTTGATGGGGAAGACGAAGAAAGTGAAGCCAAGTGAGTTTTTCTCGTTTGAGTTTGCATGAATTGACTAATTACCAGATCATCACCCTCCCCTACGACACCGGCGATTGGCGTTGTAGAAGACGCATCGCTCGAAGCTGAGGACGCCATTGTCGTTGATGCAATTCCCCAAACGCTTTCTTCGCCTGAATTATCTGAGGAAAACCACGACTCAGTTGCCTCTCGCGACGAACAACCCACCGAAAAGATGAATGGAAATAGGAGGGATGATGAATTAGAGCAAAGTGAAGGGGAAGGTTTGCAACGCGGTCACGTGAGGTTTGCGTTGGACGACTCTTCCGACTGCGAGGTTTTACCCAATGCTGTCACTGCCGAGGACCATCCCGAGACTCTGGACACGTGTTCCGATCCCAGCAGCAGTGACATGGTATCGGAGTCGTTTTCACCTATGAACGACCCGGAGGTGGATGGGCTGAGCGAGGCAGATACTCCCATGGAAAATCTTGATCAAGGTGCTGCTCCTCAAACGACGTCGGTGAGTCTCCGATTCGCTCTTGCTCTTTCAGTTGTCTGACCCAGTAATGTAGGGTAACAGCAATTCTGTGTCGACAAAAGCAAGGCCCCCACGACCCATGAAGAATAGTGTGGCGGCACGTGCTCGAGAAGCAGCAATAGCTTCTCGAGCCCATCCCGCAAAGCCTCAGCTTACGCATGCGCGGTCTGTGTCAGCGTCTGCCTCCAGCAGCAAACCTACTTCAAGAAATAACGCCCGTTCTGCTCGCGATCATCTTCGGAATGCGTCGGATTCATCAACTCGCAAACAAGCAACGTCCAAACAAAATCCCGTGCGAGCTCACGTGAAAACAACAAGTGATCCCCGACCACGCAAAATAGAGTCGAAGCCGGTTCCCCTCCCGCCTTTACCATCCACGATCGTGGTCGCGGCTGTCACGGCGCCTCTGGTTCCATCGGAGGCAGGAGGGTCCCAGACGACATCAAATGATTCAGCCATTTCTTCGTTTCCCCTTTCATTTCCCGAGGTGGACGGTACCTCTGGTGTGCAAACAACAACACCGATACGGGAACGCGACGGAAGACGTGATCCTCCACTTACACTGGAAGAGCTTTCTCCACGAAAACGTGTGCTGGATGTCCCAAATTTTCTGCAGGAGGATCATGACGATGAAGAAATGGAGATGGACAGTCAGCCACCTGCTGGTGTTATTCCTGAGGTCAAACTTACTGCTCGATCATCGTTGAAACGAACGCGTCCACCGTCTTCTCTATCAACCACAACGACAGATCTAGGGAAGGCACGAGGAGAGAAACGGAGTCGGGTTGTGCTTTCGAGACCCGCCAGGCTCGATGGAACTGGATCATTGAGGGGAACACGACCACGAGCTGTCGCATCTTCATCAAAAGGGAAACGAGTTGTTTCTGCGCCAGTTCGCGCGTTGGCTTCTTCCACTGCTCCAATTTCAGCGGCTGAAAGAGAACGACAACGCCAACGGACACGATCGGTGCTTGCTTCCGCTGCCCAGCGTGAGCGAGAACAAGCGGAGGAGAAGAGGGCCTCCACCTCCAGCCAATCACGCCCAAGGATGGCAAGTATTGGCTCCAAAAGTGTAAGTGACTGGCATTTTTCTGTTGATCTCGGTTTCTGATAATTTTTTCAGATTACCCATCACCCTCTTCCACAGGCGTCGACATCAAAACCGTACACGATCCCCGATTTTGCGGCTATACACGCGACGTTTGCCGCTCAATCCGCTCTTCGTCGGTCACAAGCGCAGCCACAACATACACATGGCCAGGCGCCAATGCTGAGCACGACGCTGAGGGCACAAGAACGAGCCGCATTTGATGCTGGTGTTCGCGCGCGAGAAGCGCAACGCGAGACTGAAAAGGAGAGTGAGAGGATTGAGCGGGAGGAGAGGGAGCTGGAGGAGGAAAGGGAGGCGAGGAAACGGGCAGTAGTCAAGGCCCATCAGGTGCCTGAATGGTACAAGGAGATGCCGAAGAAGGGAAAGGACAAAGAGGCGGAGAAATACTAAAACGGCGTACCGAACTTTGAAAGGAGATCAAGGACCCACTATAATGTACGATACTATGTATATTCCAGTCTTCTTGCTACTTTACTAATCCTTATAGCGTTTTCTGCGCAAGATTCAGATTTGAGTGTGGCCCAGACGGCAAGATTTTGTTACTATGTAGTCATAGCTCTGATTGGTCGAGAGAGGCCTTGAGTTTGGAGCTGCTCACGTGATGATTTTCTCTTTCATTCAGACCCTCACCCCGTCCAAATTTCTTGCTACCACTGGGAACGGGCACGCGAGACGTAAACAAAGCAGTCTTGTGGGCAAAAAGAAGCAAGACCAACATGCGCTACGCCTTGAGTTTGCTTGCTTTCGTCAATGCGAAAGGCGGTCCCCTCCAATTTCAACGACACATCGATTTTAGGGTCTACGCAGCGCGCGACATTGCGCATGGTGAAGAGTTGACGCTGTCCTATTTCAACGTCTGGGACACCACAGCAAACCGCTAGGAGACTGGCTTTGTCTGCGCATGTGACGCGTGTCTTGACCCCGACTCCGACTGTCGCCGCGCCAAAATCCGCTCGTTCGTTCCGTCTGTCCAGATGTGGGCCGTCAACCGGTCGCTACCCGACGACTAGCTCATCAACAAGGGTCTCGAACAAATGGCGCTCATCGAACAAGAGAAGCTCGAGGGCGAGTCGCATTACCATGCCGCGATTAACGCCATCATGGAGGCGTACGCAAATGTCTGTGGGCGGCAACTCTTCAGAGTCTGGATGTGATGATTGCCCTCAAGTCGCATAACCGTCACCCGTTGTGGCGCAAGCACGTTGACTGGAACTCAGAGCTCAAGCGGCTCATGGACAATCAGTAGGTTTTCTTACTGGTAAGAAAAAATTGATAATTTGTACAACGCTGAAATGGTACTAGTAGTGACAAGCAGTCAAGTACGACCGGTGTAGGCGTGCTTCGTGGCGAGCTCCTTCGAGCCCTTCCGGTAGGAAATGGTGATGTGGTCTGGCTCGGTATCGACTGAGCCCCCAGTATGTGCCCCGCGACTGTACGGTGGGGTTAGTAGCTTTGGACAAGCGATGTAGAAAAACTGCTCGCCGAATGCGGGCCTTGTCTGCACTCGAGATAGTGGGGTCTGTCTTGTTTGCTTGCCAGTGCTCCTGGACCTTGGTCTCGTGGAAAGTGGCAGGGTCGACACCACCGTAGTCTGCCGCGGTCTCGCCAGCGATGTCGTCCTTCGCGGCTTGCGACCATACGATTGGGATATTGCCAGAGGACATTGGTGCGGAGTGGTTAATGCGTGAGCTTGATCATGGTGTGTACTTTATAGCATTGAGATGGTCTAGTGGGAACAATTACCATGACGTTCAGCATTTTGAGTTCTGAATGATACTTGCAAATGGAAGAGGAAGAACTGTAGACCGGAGGTGGACTATATCCTATCATTGACCGGCTCCGGAATTTAATGATAGGAAATAGTCCACCTCCGGAGTGGGCCATACTATTCTGAGTAGTGTTCTCTTGAAAACAATTGAGCTTCGAGTGCCATGAATTGCGCATGGTTCAAGTAAGAGTCATCCGGCACTAATACGGCCCGGGCGCTTATTTTGCTCGCTGCTTTGCTTTCTCCGCTCAGCCTCCATTCTACCCGCCATTTTTGCCCTGCGACGAAATTTCTCATGCACAGCCAGACTTCGAATGGCCTCCACCCACTATAACCCACAGCTCGGTGCAACGCTGAAAAATGAACGCTACACAGTGTTAAGGAAGTTGGGGGAGGGAATCACGGCGGTCAGTTGGCTGGTGCGCGACTCCACCGCAACTGGGAGGTGTGTGGCTGTCGTCTTCATCAGCTTGTTCACTATTCAAGCATCTTTATCAGCACCAACAAGTACTTTGCCGCCAAAATTCTCAGTGCTGAAGCTACTGCTGAGCCCAACGGGCCAGCACGCGAACGCGAGTTCCTGCAATCCATAACCGACTATGCTGACAAAGTGGACGATGACGAGGGACTTGACTATTTGCCTGCACTCTACGACAGCTTCAACGAAGGACCCCACCTCTGCCTCGTTTTGTCGCTCTACAGCACTTCTGTCTCTGCCCTGCGACGATCCTCCCCCCACCAAATCTCTCCCTGTCTATATGGTTCGGAGTATCATCCACATGACCCTCCAGGCCCTTCGTGTGCTGCATGACCTCAAGATCGTCCACACCGATGTCAAACTTGACAATATCCTCTTCACCAACGAGCGCTTCTCGCTTGACGCCAACCTCGACAAGTATCTCCAGCAATACCCTGCGCAACTCAGCAGTCCTGAGCCACAGCCTATTCCTCACAGTTGGACACACGACACGTCTGCATTTGAAGCTGAGAAGATGACCGTCTCGCTCATCGATTACGGCCACGGTGCGCTTGCACTTGAATGCTATATCCGTCTGATGCCAGATTCCCAGCCGAATGGTCAGAAGGCACGCCTTTTGGTCAGGGTTTCTGCCCACTCTCTCTCCGCCCGCCAGAAGTTTTGCTTTCGTCTGGGTTTGGAACCGCGATTGATATATGGTCTGTTGGATGTCTGGTAGGATACTTCTCGAGACACTTGCTTGTCTAATATTTTATCAGACATTCGAGCTCCTGGTTGGGCGGTGGCTCTTCCATCCAGAAGATGGCGAAGACGATTGGACAATAGAAGAAGACCATCTCGCCAAGATGCAAGAGCTGACTGGCCAGCGCTTCTCCGCTGACGTCCTTGCGCGGGCCAAAAAAGGAGCAGAGTACTTCGATTCGCAAGGCAAATTCATCCGTCTTTATCTAACATCAAGTGCTGACATTACTCGATAGGCAGCCTCGTCCGTATTCCGGAGCTGATACCGGTGTCGATTGAGCAGGCGATGCAGAACTACAACATTCCGGGTTTGGCGGAGGAGGATATCAAGGAGAGCGCGGACTTCATCCGCGCGTGTTTGCAGTTGGACCATACGAAGAGACCGACTGCGGGGGGAACTTCTGAAGCACAGTTTTGCTATGAAGGCGTGGAATAGTTGAAATGTTGACCTGTGGACCGATGGTGTTGATTATCTAAGGTGATCATGAAATATCTTGCTTTTACTCCTTCATTGGCCCTCACGGCTTCATTTCTCCGAAGGCATCGAGCTAAACTTGAATATTTTCTTAAAAGCAATGCCCCACAGTGAATTTCTATATTGGTTCAGCATCATCAGCTAGATTCACAGCGAGGCTGAGTAAACAAGCTGCACAAGTCACTCGGGTTGCCAACGGGTTGGCGGGAGCACTTTTCTTGACATCAAAGGCCTTTGACAGATATTGATGATATACCGCTAACTTGGTTCTAACTACTCGGACGCGGATGTGAAGGGCAACTCCGAGTCCAAGAACGAGATTATCAATAGTTGGAGCAGTAATTGGGACGACTTAGAGATTGATAAGAATAGACGGCTTTGACGGCCAAACAGTGAACATTGGAAGACAGAAGATGTCAGAATCGGGAAAGATCAACCATACATCAAACGTGTTACGGCATCTGTACTTGAATCTTATAAAGTCTGCCGGCGACTTTCTCATTACTTATTCCCCCCTCTCCTTCCTTCCCTTCTTTCTTTGTGCTGCCGTTTGCGGTCCTTTCCTCTGCCAGACAGAGTCCCCACGATCTTTTTTTGCGCCCACCGTATAGAACCCTCAATCTTTAGAAAAGATGCTGACGACCTCTCTTTTCACACTCATCGCCGCTGGTGTGTCTCTTGCTGCCCCCATCCGTCGGGATGTTGCCCTCGATGCCGCCGCTACGGCCGAGGCCCAACAACGCGACAATGGCGCGACCCGTGCTTTCACTGCGACAACAATCACCACCTCCGATGGTCGTTGCCTTTCCGTCAACCCCTTCTCTGGCGATTTCCGCTCCAATCTCACCCCTGTCACCGCGGTGGCTTGCAATGGCTCGAAGAACCAGACCTGGGATGTCATCACCAAGGGCAAACACAACAACGTCGCCGGCCAGGCCCTTATTGTCAGCAGCCTTACCAATGCTTGCCTCAACTTCGATGCCCGCAGAGCTGCCGGAAACCAAGTCCTCCTCTTCAGGTGAGTTTTCGTGACTTAATATCAAGAAGTTCAATGATATTGACGCGTTCGACTAGCTGCGGTGGACGTGCCGATGGAGGAGGAGAGGTCACTAACTCCCAACTCTTCGCTTTCAACGGCGGTGCTGGTCCCCTGGCCCTCGTACCCCAAAACGGAAACAACAAGGTCTGCTTGACCGTCAAGGGAAACAACGTCGACCAAACTGCCTGCAACGGTGCTGGATCCGCTTCCGGTCTCGAGGTTGGTCTTTTGTCACGTGATATTCTCTTGACTTAATACTTGGACAAGCTTTTCACTTTCGGTGGCAAGCCTGCTGGCAATGGCAACAACGCTGGTAATGGCAACAACGCTGGTAATGCGGACAACGCCAACACCGGGAAAGCGACCAACACCGTCACTACTCCCAACGTCCAACCCACCAAAGGCACTCAAACCACCACTGGTCCCATCAAGGTTTCCGGTGCCAAGGGTGCGTCATATTCATTGGATCTTCCCATCCCATCCACTCAACTTGCGTTTCTGTTTTCAGGTATTCTTGAGCCTTCTGCTGTCGCTCAAAGCCAGGCCCGTGACGATACCGCCAAGCGCGCTGCTACTGGTGTCCAGATTAAAGACTCTACCGGGAAGTGTCTGAGCGTCGACATCACCAAAGGCGACTTCCGCGAGAACCTGATCCCTATCGACATGGCCGACTGTGATGGCTCTGAGGGCCAGAAGTGGGACTTCATCACCTCCGGAAAGCACAACAACAACAAGGACAGCACCCTGATCGTCTCCTCCCTCATGAACGGATGCCTTAACTTCGATGACCGTCGCGCTGCTGGTGACCAAGTCATCATGTTCTCTTGCGGTGGCCGTGCCGATGGTGAAGGTCAGACAACCGACAGCCAACTGTTCCCCTTCACCGCCAACACCGACCTCACCAAGCCCTATGTTCTCTCCCCCAAGAACTCGAGGAACGGCCGCTGCCTCGTCAACGGTGGAAAGGGACGTCTTGACAATGCTGCTTGCGATGCCACTAAGCCCGCTGCCAACCAACAATTCACCATTGTCGGTGCAGGTGCAGGTGCAGGTGCTGCCACCACCAAGGCTGCTCAGACGACTAAAGCTCCGGAGAACACCAAGGCTGCTACTACCACTCCCCCTCCGGCGCAAACCACTAAGGGTACACAAACCACCACTGGTCCTATCAAGGTTTCTGGTGCTAAGGGTTCGTGTCTCATAATGTTGTTTAAACAAACTCACACTGACCCTCCATAGGCATCCTCGAGCCCTCTGCTGTTGCTCAAAGCCAAGCCCGTGACGATACCGCTAAGCGTGCTGCTACCCGAGTCCAAATCAAAAACTCTGCTGGCAAATGTCTGGGTGTCGACATCACCAAGGGCGATTTCCGCGAGAACCTGATTCCCATCGACATCGCTGACTGCGATGGCTCTGAGGGCCAGAAATGGGACTTCATCACTGCCGGAAAGCACAACAACAACAAGGACAGCACCCTGATCGTCTCCTCCCTCATGAACGGGTGCCTCAACTTCGACGACCGTCGCGCCGCTGGTGACCAAGTCATCATGTTCTCGTGTGGTGGTCGTGCCGATGGTGAAGGCCAAACCACCGACAGCCAGCTGTTCCCCTTCACCGCCAACACTGATCTCACAAAGCCTTACGTTCTCTCTCCCAAGAACTCTAAGAATGGCCGCTGCCTCGTCGATGGTGGCAAAGGCAGGCTCGACAACGAGGCTTGCAACGCCGCCAAGCCCTCTGCTGCTGAGGTTTGTTTTCAGTTTCTGTTCGCGTCATTTGGTCTGACCGTGGCAATTCTAGCAATACACCATCGTTGCATGATTTGGCCCAGGATAGGCTTAATTTTCTCTTTTTTTTTGGGTGTAAATAGTTACTTACGACTGGGAATGGCGCCTGCGCTGAAATCGATTCAAAAAGAAAGAAAAGAAACTTCCAGTGCGATGATTTGCCCAACCTGAGCCAGAAGTCGCAGATTCTGAGTAACAGAGAAGCAGAGTTGGTGTGTGTAAGTATGGACGAGTACATACTTCCGAGTTTTAACCTCGGCATCATTCAATCGGAAGACACGTGAAAGTGGGAGCCGGACCGAAAGCTGTGTCGCCTATTTTGGAAGTGTGCCTGCGACGAAGCTTCTTTTTTCTCTTTTTCTTCTGTACCATACCGCACCCGTTTTTTCGACCTGGCTCTCATTCCATGCTGTAGCCTCGAGACCACTCCTACCCCTTCATTCCATGTATCACAACAACTCTATCCGCATCCTTACTGGTGGGTCGGCCTTGTGGGGCCCCTGACATTGTGTGGGCTTGAGACTGACTCCAACAACAGGGAACAGTCACCCCGAGCTCGCCCAGGCTGTGGCCGAGCGGTGAGATAGCGCTTTCATCGTCTTTTCTCCTCAGTCGATGGACCTAGCGTTTAAGGCTTAATGTCCCCCTCGTTCCCTGCACGGTCAAAAAGTTCTCCAATGGCGAGATCAACGTCAAAATCTCCGAATCAGTCCGCGACGAGGATGTGTTCATTCTCCAGTCTGGCTGCGGCGACGCCAACGACAACCTGATGGAGCTCCTTATTCTCATTTCCGCCTGCAAGACTGCTTCAGCCCGACGAATCACGGCGGTCATTCCATCTTTCCCATACGCTCGTATGGACAAGAAGGACCAAAGCCGTGCGCCAATCACTGCGAAGCTTGTCGCCAACATGCTCGTCGTTGCCGGCTGCGACCATGTCATCACAATGGACCTCCACGCCAGTCAGATCCAAGGCTTCTTCGACATTCCCGTGGACAATCTTTGGTCTGAGCCACTCATGCTGACTTATATCAAGCGTCGCATTGCTGGCTGGAAGAACAGCATCATTGTCAGTCCCGATGCAGGCGGAGCCAAACGGTATGTGGCTTTATAAACGTGCCATCGTAAAAATGAACACTCCCTTTCACAGAGTGACAGCAATCGCCGACAAGCTGAACGTCGAGTTCGCACTCATTCACCGGAAGCGCGACACGAAGCACCATAACGAGCCGGAACGAATGGAATTGCTGGTCGGTGACGTGAAAGACAAGGCACGGCGTTCATTTCAGCTCCATGCATCCTTTAATTTGCCTTTGCAGGTGGCGATTCTCGTGGACGACATGATTGACACTGGCCAGACGCTGGCGATGGCCGCGAAAGCGCTCCAAGAAAAGGGTGCCAAGGCAATCCATGTCCTCATTTCGCATGGTGCGTCCCTGCTTTCCGTGTATGAAATTCTAGAATTAACGTTACTGCAGGGTTGCTCTCTGAGGCGAGTTTGGCTCTGGTTGAGCAACTCCCCATCGCCGAGCTTGTGGTACGTCTATTCTTTTTTTTTTGTTCGAGCAGTCGAGCTGATGATATTTGCAGGTAACCAACACAATCCCACAAACCAATAACCGTGCATTGTGCTCGAAGCTGATGACGATAGACGTGAGCCCGACGATTGCGGAGAGTATTCGGCGGACCCACAATGGAGAGAGCATCAGTTTGCTGTTTAATGAGCGGCAGGAGACTGGCTCTTTTTCGGTGATTTAGAGTAGACATGGACCTTGATACCTAGACTGAAAGCACAAAAATGTACGAGGAAAATCTAGCAATTCAACAAGCATATCATCCGGTTCAGATTGAAAGCTATTTCCGCGAAGTGTTTCTGTTTCAGAGGTTGGTTGTGCATTATTTTATCACGGTGGTACACGAATTGTGATGTTCTCGACGACATACTCTGAATCGGCATATCCAAGCAGCTGCGGCATATAAGAACTGTTTAAGCCTTTCACCTTCATGATCTGGGCTGAATTGTAGTTCGCCAGACCACGGCCGACCTCTATTACATCCGCGTCGGTATACTCTTCGCTTTTTGCGACCATAACTACATCTGCAAGACTTGCTGAAGAGACTGAGCGCGACAGCGGCTCAAGTGACGCGACGGAAGAGGTCATAGAAGATGCGGCTAGAATAGAAGGCGAGGCTGGCCGCGTTTCGCCAGCGAGGGTAGAAGGGATACGGGCGGCAACAGATCCTGGACTTGTGTTTTTGCGGATGACGATTCGCACTGCTTGGCCGGAGGCAAACGCGCCGATGACGCCAAAGACACCGACTGCGAGTAATCTGCCACCGGATTCGCGGCGGGAAAGGACGTTATGGGCGCCGGAATCGATGATAACGCTTCCTGCGGGGAATAAAGTGTGGCTTGTCCACGCTTTCAAGTCTCGCATTGGCAAGAGAGAGGCGGTAAACACGGTGTGAGGCGGTCGGATGTGGACAATTTCTGGCTCGTCTGCAGGCTCAAGTGTTGGACTTGTCCTTCCGGATCCGGGTAGTGAGTCGGATGCAGGGGTACCAGGGTTCGAGGAGGACGCCTTTTGTGCATGATGGTATTCGATAATGGGCAGGATGCTCTCTGGTCTTTTGCTTGAGCAAATAATGGTCGTGACGCCAGCGCCAGTCGCGATTTCTGCTGCAATAAGTTTCGTTTCCATTCCACCAGTTCCGAGACTCGATCCAAGGGTACTTGTGCTCACTGTACGTGAGATTAGCCCGATAAATCATTGGAGAGTGTCTGACCTTGAGAACGAATAGCGGCGATTGAGGTGACAACCTCTATATGTTGGGCATGCGGGTCTTTTCGAGGGTTCGATGTGTACAATCCGTCAACATCCGTCAAGAGAAACAGGTAATCCGCATGTAGCATCGAAGAAGTAACCGCAGAAAGAGTGTCGTTGTCGCCAAATTTTATTTCCTGAATCTCTTAGTCTAGACGAGGCGAACTCTGAATCTCCTTACGCTAACGGACACGGTGTCGTTTTCGTTGACGATTGGGACAACCCCCATTGACAGCAGCTCTTTGAAGGTGTTTACAGCATTTAGATAGCGCGTGCGCTGGAAACAAGTGAGCTTTGGAGACAGAATAGGGGGAAGCCGAGCACATCTGCAATATCTCCTCTTGTGAGCAACACCTGAGCGATTGGCTGGTCGAACTGGCTGAAGAGGTTGTCCCAGAGACCGATAAGTCTACCCTGACCAACGGCAGCCAATGCCTGTAACAAAACGTGTTAGACACGTTGTTCATCGTCGACAGACAACTCGCACCTGTTTGCCCGCTAAACTCTTCGGTCTGCTCGCCAGATTCATGCGCTTTAGACCAACGGCAATAGCGCCGGAGCTGACGAGTACGACTTTATGTCCATGCGCTCTAAGTAGAACCACTGTCTCCACGAGGCTGGAAAGCAGCGACAAGAGCGTTTGATGCGTCTTCTCATGAACGATGGAGGAAGAGCCTGCATAGCACCGTCAATCCTAGCTCCCGCGACTCCAGTAAGCCTAACCTAACCTAGCTTAATGACGATGGTGCATGGATGTCGGGCGCGTGCCATGGTGAACCGAGTCAAGATGCAAATATTTCGGAGTGAGACTCGCCGAGTTTGTTCGCCGTTGATCCCTTACTCGACACTGTGCCGAATAGTCTCCCCCAGGTTTTTGGACTCAATGCTGGATCGTACAAAAATTGGTTGTACGCGTTGTGCTTCGTATGACGCGCCTCCGAATCCATATCACATTGTCGAATGATCGCAACCGCAACTTGACCTCTAACCATGAGGGTCCTCCCACTCTTTCTCCCCGTTCTCTCCCTTTCGCTCTCTTCAGCGTCTCCAACTGGAGAGCAGGTCGTTCTGGGCCTCGACCGCGCCCGTTTATCGTCCCATAACGCAGCCAGCACAGTCAACACACTGCTCAACGACGCTACCAAGGCCATTCTCCGCGGCAAGAAGAACTTACAGAAGTGGATTCACGATGGCAGAGAGTATATCAAGCAGAACGAGCTCTTATGTGCGTAGTCCTCTCCTTATCTCCACGAGACGGAACTTAAATTCGCCTTTCCAGACGAGCTTGTTTCGCACCCTGTGTTCGAGGAGCACCAATTGAGGGTCACGAAGCCAACCGCCCTTTGCGACCCCAGCGTGAACCAAATCTCCGGCTACCTTGATATCGCTGAAGACAAGCATTTGTTCTTCTGGTTCTTCGAGTCACGTAACTCTCCCTCTACGGATCCTCTCGTTCTCTGGCTCAATGGCGGACCCGGCTGCTCCAGCTCAACTGGCTTGTTATTCGAGTTAGGGCCATGCTCTATTGCTGACGACGGCAAGAACACGACTTTCAACCCTCACAGCTGGAATTCCAATGCCAACATGATTGTGAGTTCTAAATGCAGCCTCTTCTGGTTATTTGACAACGCGTTCAGTTCCTCGACCAACCTGTTAACGTCGGATTCTCGTATGCTGAGGACGGCACGACTGTCAACAACAGCCCTCTTGCTGGGAAAGATGTCTACGCATTCCTTGAGCTATTCCTCCAGCGATTCCCCGAGTACTCCAAGCAACCCTTCCATATCAGTGGCGAGAGCTATGCAGGAACTTACGCAAGTTTTTCGTCTTTCTCTCAAATACTCTATTAATGTGTATTCCAGATTCCCAATATTGCCAGCGTTATCTGGCAAGCCAACCTCCAACTTGCAGCAGCCCCGAACCCAAGTCTCAAGAAGATCAACCTCGAGTCGCTGCTAATCGGCAATGGACAAACCGATCCTTATACTCAGATGGGCACCGTGGCTGAGTATGCCTGTTCCGGGCCTTTCCCCGTCTATGATGACCCCGAAGGACCCCAGTGCACAGCTCTACGAAGCAAAGTTCCAACTTGCCAACGGATGCTTCAGTCGTGCTACAAGTACAACAACAAATTTACTTGTGTTCCTGCGATGCTTTACTGCAACTCCCAGTTGTATGGCCCGATCATGCAAACGGGCGTCAACGTCTATGACGTGCGCAAGAAATGCGACCGCTCCAAGGACGGCGACCTCTGTTACCGGGAGCTCAACTGGATTGAATCATGGATGAACGAGCCAGCCAACAAAGTCGCGCTTGGCGTCGACCCGAGCCGCAACTTTGCCTCTTGCAACATGGAAATCAACCAAGCCTTCCTGTTCCAGGGCGATGGCGGACACAACAGCGCGGAGCTCCTGACGGACCTCGTCAACGGTGGCGTCAGGCTGCTTATATATGCGGGCAACGCGGACATGATGTGCAACTACCTCGGAAACGAGCGCTGGCTGGAGGTGTTCGACTCGAAGTTCCAGAGCGAGTACA
The DNA here is from genome assembly GCF_014461135.1 of Mycena indigotica. NCBI lineage: Eukaryota > Fungi > Basidiomycota > Agaricomycetes > Agaricales > Mycenaceae > Mycena > Mycena indigotica. The sequence goes on along the minus strand of NW_023503016.1, from coordinate 1,122,459 downwards.
AGGCGGCGAAGCCTATACCATGGATAACCCACTCTACGGGCCAGCTTGCGGGCTCGGTCCGGTCGGCCGGCGGCAAGGGGATCACCGCCGGAAACGTCACTTTCGTCACTGTGTTCGATGCAGGGTATGTCTTGACTCTAACTTCGAGTCTAAACCTAACCATTCCCCAGACATATGGTTCCGTTTGACCAGCCCGAGGCTGCGCTTGACCTCTTCAGCCGCTGGATCTCCAATTCCCCCTTGTCATAGAGTAACTCACACATAGCATATGATATCTTATTGCAATATCTTGTAGTGACATCTGTGTGTGTCTGAACTGAATCTTGAGTGGCAGCAGCTTTGGGCAACACTCGGCCGGCCACCGCGCATGGCTACCGACGATGTCGGGAACTTAATGCGTGATTTCCCTTCTGGAGGATATTTCACTTCGGCTGATGCAATTTAAGAGTACTACATTCTCGTCAAATATCCTTCACCATCGTGACAAAACTGTAAAGTAGTTAGCATGAATAACGAGACACGATTGCCTGAAAACTCACTTTCGAGAAAACAGCATCCAGACACAGCTCTAACTCCGACGCCTGCTTGTGCGCCTCGCGTTCCCGCGTCAACGTCGTCGCCCAACAAGAAGGTGATACAGGAACAACTGCAGGTCAATCAGATAGTAGAACTCGCATCATCAAGGCGTCAACTTACGCGTTGTGGTCTTTCTCGACTCGCAGGCGCAGACACTTCGTCCGCAAATAGGTCTGAATCAAGGTAAACAAGTGCAGCATTAAGACAGACACGGAAAACTTACCTTGGACAATGGTGCCGACTATTCCGCGCCAAAACGCGCAAACTCAATAGTCGATTGAAATCCACAACTGGAAAGTGGTTGGGATTGAATAACCAGACATGGCCCGAAAACTCACCTTCGAGACATTGACGCCTGCGTCTCAACCACAGGCAACTCGTTCCCATCGCTGGCGTGTCGAAAATCAAACTAGCAAACAGTCAGCATTCGCAACAAGTAGTGACAGGCTCCAGACTCACATCGCTGTTCGCTGCTGTCAAGTCCTCTCGTCCGTGGTTTACAGCAAGCGAGCTTAATGGTGAATAGGTCTGAAACGAAGTTAATAAGTGTAATAGCAAGACAGGAACCAAAAAACTTACCTGGTATCGCGGCGCCAACCATTTCAGAACCCGTTCCCAAACAATCCCAATATTGTCTTGCGCGTTGAGCAGTAGCTCGCGCCCCTTATCTGTCAAGTTCTTTAGATTGCAGACTCAGATAGCGAATAACTCACTCACTCCTGTGATGTGATGCGGCCTGACGGCGGATCTTTCGCGTGCTCCTCGCCGCGTTTTCAATCGATGTTGGTGTTGGCGGCGCAACTCTGAGCTTGATGCGCTTGCTCGCGTTCGCAACCAACGGAGGCCGCCAGAGGAAGAGAGTCGTGTCCGGGAGCTCGTGAAGTTCAAGTCCGTGGCAGAAAAATGCAAATTGGGCATGTAGGTAACGGATTTTGAGCCAGAGGTGGGACGAAGTCAGGGCGGAAGACCGAATTGGCATCCCAGAAGGCTGCCAAAACCTGTCGTTGTTTGCGTGTGGGGGCGTGTGGGGCAGGGGTGTGTCGATTGGGTGGAAATGACAAGAGCTGGGACTTGTTAGAGAAGTTTGGGCATACAATCAACAAGACACGCACCTTTTTGTCAAGCTCTCCCACCTGAACGACTCCAACAACCACCCTTCGCTTGGTCTCGTCGCGGGTGTTGACCCCCGGTCGCCAGGTATTCTAGCGTTGACGGTTCAATAGGCTTGTTGGCAGCGTAAACGAACAACACACCTTATAAACGCCCACTCCCTGGAACATGGTCATGGCTGAGCCTTACGCGGGCATCGAACTTGAGGTTGGTGAAGGATGTAGGCCGAGCTGAAACATGGTAAGTAAGCGTTGAAATGGGGCCAGAAGACTGACTGTGGCTGGTCGTGGTCAACAGACAAGTCACGATTCGTGTGACGGCACGCGATAATCTTGACTTCAGCCTTGTCGGCACTCTCAATCTCCCGCCTCAAGGCTGCATCCGGCAAACGAACAAGCACTCGGGCGCTCTCTCTCAAGGCTCGGGCGCTCTCGGGCCTTGTCTCACACAGTCTACGGCTACAACGACATCAAGACCATTTCACCCAAAGACGACTTCAAACAGGTGAGTTATAGGCAGAGCTCAGCAGACCAATCCACTCACTTATCCCCTGTTCCAACAGCCCTTTTCAATCTCATCCAGTCCCGGCAACGGCTGCTAAGGCAGCTCCCGGAACCATTCGGCGGCACTAAGCGCGCTACAACAAGAGGCTCAAAGCAGGCGAGTCAAGCAGGTCAATACGCTACTCCGAGTCGGCCCGCAACTGCAGAGTCACATGCAAGTGGGAGCAGAAAAGAAACGCCGACAACCAACCAACTCCAACCACTGTCTGCGCGGCGTTGACTCTGACGACGACGACGGCCTTCTTGAACATGAGCGCAAGAATGCAGTACGACCCACAACTCACCTGAGAACAACTTCACCCGCTCTTTGCGAAACCCAATGACCACCTCAACCGTTATCACCGCCAACAACGACGAGCACCACATCTGTTGTCGGGGATGAGAAGAATACGCCAACTCCCAAACGACTACCCCGCCACAATCCATTGTGTGGAGGACTTGCGAGCAAGGTCAGTCCAGCTGTCAATGTGGATAACGACCACTCACCAGTCGTGAAGGTTGCGGACAACGACGTCAACATCCTTGCCAACAATGATGGCACTGTCGATTCTGCATCCCCCGCCATTGTATCCAACGTTCACGAACACCACCACTATAATCAAGTTAGCGCGAGAAATATCGGCGAATAACGGCAAGACATACTGCCAAAGTCAAGGCCTTCAGTCAGACACAGCGACGAGCTCGTTAGGGCTGACAACGACCTCAATCGAAATGGCCCCGATCTTGACAATGACGACGGACGCGTTGGGAACGGGCGAGTGGTGGCTCGATGGTGGAGACGATGAAGAATGGCGGTTGACCTTGCTACTTCCAACCGATGGCCTTGCAACGACCACGTTTCGGCAAGTACGCAAACTGGAGAATTCAGCACAGAGATAGCAACGGCAACATCGGCACTCACCTATAACTGCTCGCGATACACACTGCCGACCTCGAAACATGCTGTCGGCTTCTAAATCCCGAGCGGGGCAGAACCCTTCTCCCCCCATGGCAACTCGGCGCAAACTGGACAAGTCAGCGCGGAGACAGCGACGGCAATGCCAACACTCACCAGTAACTCGGCACACAAGAGGCTTCAGACTTGAAAGTTTCTGGATTCTAAGCGCGTAACTGATCAGCAAGACGAGGAGAGGATGCAAGCCGGAGCGGAAACTCACCTGCCGACAAGCACAAAGATTGCCTCCGTCCACGACGACCAAGACGGCTCAAGGCCATAGACGACAACGACGGCGACCCTATGGTCGATTCAAGCTACCACGTTTCCAACATCGGCGACGAGCGGGTGAAGTACGCAGAGAAGTGGGAGAGAGGAAGGGGGAATGATGAAAGAGGCGATTGGGGGCTGGGCTTTATACCCAGTACCCGTCGGCGCTCGGCGAAAGCGGCTTACGATATGTTAGGGGATCGCTCGCCGGAAAGACGCACTGCTGACAGGTGTGCCTAGCGATCTCGCCATTGCCGTTAAAGCGTGGATTTGGTTTGGAGAGCATTGCAGTCGAAGTGGGCAGACAGCATGTATATAAATAGTTGAATATGATGTTATTGCATGTTCAGACATGTTTTAGCATCAGGTTCCACGCTCTCAGAGGCTAAAGTATAAGAAAGTAGATTTAGAGGTTAGAAGAAAAATACGACATACCAAGACGACGGAGCGCCCAAGTTGCAAGCGAATGACACAAGGGATGATGGTGCCGTCACTCCTGGGCGTTTCATGGCGGAATCCCGCGAGTTCCGCCACTGAGAACGGGGGAATTCTGCAGGATGAATGAAATTAAAGTGGACTAGACCGCTCTGTGGAAGATCGGAGGACGCTAGCTCGCTGGTATATGCCACCACGTGCGCTGATTGAAATCTGAAAGCAATCGGACAGCTCCCTGGCACAGAACCCCAGGAATTAGACCGACAACATACCTGCAGAATATCATATATTTGCGGCTCTCCTTGGGCGGGGGGGAAGGGTGGTTTCGCCGGAGCGATTACGTAAGCACGTGATCCTCAAATTTCAGCCAAATCGGAGCACCTTTAGCTATAGAACGCGGGCCACATCTAAAATTTCCATTTTTGGTCGCCAGCGGTAGCGTGCGATAAGGTCACGTGACCGCTCGGCGGAGCCCATTTTTGAGACTTGCACTTGTTTTTTTTTTCTTTTTTTAGTGTAAGACAAGTATAATTGTCTTATGGCATGGAACATAATAAGAAAAAGAATTTGTGTCATAAGACTTAGAATTAGAAGTCTTGTGGAAAATTTTAAATAGATTCTTGGACTTACGTAAATCTAAGATGTCATTAATGTCAGGATCACGTGATTACCGGCTTGGAGACTTAAGCAGTCCTTAAACTGTTTCTAGAAAATTACTTCATGCTATATTGCTACATTCCCTGCTTGTGAGCTGGTTCTGTTTTCTATTTCTCTACCTACTTAAAGTGTTTTGGGTGTCTATATAAGGAGTGGAGACTTGCAATAGTTTCACTAATTTTTATTTACATTTATATATATATATAAAATACTATTATATATATTCTGTGATATCCAACAGAATGTCTGTGTGGACAAAGTGTTAAGAAACATATGTACATACTTAGTATATTACTTCACATTCATAAGAAAAGTTACACCTTTTGGATTTCTAAGCACTTTTTGAATAAATACATGATTTTGGAAGCACTGATATATACGGTGTTCAAATTGTTCCTCTATATGAAAGCCTCTGCAGTTTCTCAGCTATCAGAGATGATACCTTAAGAAATAGTCCACTAGGAGATGTATGAGAGCAGGTATACTAGGAATTCAGAAACGTGAGAACTGACATTAGCATAGCCACCAATGTCAGATCAAGAACAATTTGACAGAATGTGTCAAAGCTTGTGTGGGGCACAGAGCACCAATGCCTGGGAGTATAGCCATAAAACTTTTAGGATATGTTACACCATGGTCTGGGAGCTGTATGACCAAGCAACAAAAGTAAACATCAAGGAACTGGCAAGATATTCAAAATATATTTTTCAAAACATTTCTACAGGCATTCTCAATGAGGACAAGCAGCCTATCCAAGAAAATGGAATGAGAGAAAGTGGTGCATATACTCTATCATCTGACAGTTGCCTGATAGGATCTGACCTGGAAATTCTCAGTGATAAGGATATTGATGTTAAGTATATAGGAAATTAATACTTTTACTTAATTCCTGGATAATGAGAGGTAGGAAGGGTCATGGATAAGGACCTGATATGTACTGTCATGGTTCTGGATTGTTCACTAATCAAAGCACAATTCTGCTGTTGAAAGTGGCAGAGTGAAATGCAACATCTAAACAGATTGAGGATTAGGTCTAGCCCCGGAGTAGATTGGAGACCATGAATGGATATATATATGCTTACGTAATCTGTATCCGTGTATAAATTTAGAGTAATGGGCAGAATATCAGAGGCAAAAATGGCAGAAAACCCAAAATTTGTGGTATAGAAAATTCAAGCTATACATTGCAGGGAGATGTGTCATTGGTGGACTGAGATAATTATGTAATATAACAGTCTGGAGGTTCCAAGCCAATTGGTGCATTTATAAGGCGACAGACATCAAAGTACTGCGCGAATTTCCTTTTTGGTCAAGTGGTGTCGGGTCACGTGACCTCATGTTTAACAACAACTTTTCGCATGAAAGTGCAGGAAAAATGATGGAGGCATGTGCCGTATTAGAAACAAACAAACTTGGATAAAGAGTCAAACCAGCAAAATTTATCGTCTGGGGGGAGAGTTTGAAAAAAGTGAAAAGACAGAGGGAAACACCAGCGCTGCAGTATAACCACTGTTCCATTGTTCCATTGCGTCTTATTCTCCACAGTATCCTATCAGGCGCATGCCCCGTCGGCAAAATGACTAATTCAAGTTCGCCGCTCCGAATTTGCATTTATGCGCGGGCTTGGCTCGCCGCAGCCTATTCTCATTCGCAGCGCCCAAACGTACACGACCCGCCGGAGTCGGATCTCCGCTCATAGTTGAGTATCACAACGGCATTTGCTTGCCGATATCAAATTTGATGATTTGGTGCCGGAGCTTGGGAAAGCTCCCCAAGAGCAGCCAAAAGGGACTGGCTTGTGTACTGGCCAATGAAGCTTTTTGTTGTTTCAAGTCCTGCATTCACTGCAAAAAATTTGTGTCAAGACAGTACTTATTGATGTTGATTGATGTGTGACACACTTGCGTTTCTCCGTCATGTTGACGACATGAACTAGCTCACCGTCTTTACGCGACCTTACGACAACGCTTGGCAAGCTCTCCGTGCATACTTGCAAGCCTCTCTCTTTACTTGCTGCAGAGGCCAGCATCTGCCTTTTGCTTCGACAAAGCTTTAACACGCAAGCCAGCCACAGGCCGACTGAAGTTCAACTATGTGTCCCACAACTTTCCGCTGAACTCTGTCAACGACGCCGCTTACGACTTACGCGCGATGTAACATCAAGTCACACTGTCGCCTCTTTTTTCTCTCTCGACCACCACTCGAGTCCGTATTTGCCCATTTCCACCCAGCGACACCTCATTCAGGCTTCCTCTGGCGAAGCCTACACTACTGTGAGTTAGTTTCTGCTCCTCCTGCTCTCAGGGCCTTCCTCATCATCATCCTTGTAGCGCCGTTCGGGCAAGTCCTGGTGTCTCGACGCGCTTGCAGACCAGTTTCTGGCCAAAGCAACTGGTTGTGAGTTCGTTTTTCGCTTTGTCAAACGCGGCTTGTGCTCATGGTCCTTGCAGCGCCAGGTATCATGACACCCACCAAGTGCCTCGACGCGCCGTTCATCCAATACTGCCGGTCCAGTGACTTGGCAGTTGTATTGCAGCCTAAACGACTTGCCGCTACCTCCCCAAGGGTCACGAAGTCGCTACTCGAGTCTTCACCACCTCCAATCCCGCCCTCTCGGAAAGCGCCTCCAACAGGCCTCGCCAGCAACAACCGCGCGAGCGTCCAGCCTTTCCCGAGTGCTGACAGTGGGCTCGCTGCAGTCGTTGAAGACTTCGCGCTCCGCTGGTGACGTGTTCGCTCGCATGTCGCCCTGGTCGTAAGTAGCATATTTCAGAGTATAAACAACAACTCACAACTTACAGCTTAGATTCATCACGTCAATGCCAAGCTTCGGGTCACTCTCGTTTGCCTCTCGTTCACACGGCATGGTCTTTGGCTGCGCCATACCCATACCCTTCACTCCCGCCGCCATATTCTTTCACCCCCCGCCATCTCGACACTAGCAAGAACCGCGCGATGCTCATCCAGTCAACCGTCCCCATGCCTTTGCCAACTCCCCCGGCCCCTTTCTGGCTCCCCGGCCACATTTGCTGCTGCCCGCTTATGCCTGATACCTGCGACGAGCGCATGATGGCCATTCACCCCCGACCGCCGACACGCGCCATCATACTTCTCGGGCGGCCACGGCCAGCGTCCGAGCCCAACTTGGGCATTGCGCGACTCTTCTTCAAATGCTGGCCCGCTCACCATCTCGCATCAAGGCTGTCTTGTCGGCTATTTTCGCTCGCATTGCATTTGCCTTGTGTCACCTGCAGTGGCCCGGACACCATCATCTCCGCTAACCAACTTTGGCGCATGGTGTTGCCGCTTTCCCCATTCCTTCCTTCCGCTCCCACTAGTCGCCGAAGGTCATCAAGCATTCGCAAACCACTTGGCCGTGGTGAACCCATTGCACTTCGCCAACGGTCCGGCCTGTCTCTCGCCGCGGCCGTCTATCCCGGCGGTCCACCTTTCTCGAATATTGCGCATGTTGTATCGCACCGCCGCCGCCCTGGGAAATCCAGCTGCTGAGGTAAGACTCGAGTTTTACATTATGTTCGTGCCCTTGCTGATTCCTCTTGGCCTTGCCGTCAAGTCTACGTTGCGTTGTGACGCCGAATCAGCGCTGTTCGACTGTGCGTGAGGCTGGAGCACTCATGTGGGACACAAGCACCAATCGCGAATCTGCGTCACTTGCCAGAGTTGCCAACACTTTCCCTCCGACAACGCCACCCGCCATCCCGATTGTGCTTGCTTAGCCAAGTCTATGCCGCAAGAGCAACAACAAGGCAATGTAGCTCATGTGATGGAGTAGGAGGACACTCACGATACCAGTCTAAATGCTGTGTTGACGGATCGATGGACGCAGCGAACGATGGGCTCGCTAGGGGGGTGCGCGCAAAACTTGATGTCACGGACGTTCTGGCTGCTTTTGTGGAGTGCTTGCTGGGACAACAACTCGTAAGTCTATCTTCCTGTGGTTTCTTGTGTGTTTGCTTATTTCTTGGAAGAGAGAATAGCGCCGATGCCCATTCGGGCTCCGTGGCGTCAAGTTGGTCAACTCGGTCAAGTCTCGGTCGTGATGACGGCAGAGGTGAGTCTTCACCTCTGTCTTTTTTTTTGTTTCCCTCGCTGCGCTGCCTTCGGGAGGGGAGACCACGCACCAAAGTGGTAGAAAGTGCAGAATGGGAATGGCTACCCAGGACACGCGTTGGAATGTCTTAATTAGCGCGTTTAAGGCCTGAACCAGACACTGACCGTTTTTTAGCGCCAAAATAAGAATCTAGTGGAGGAATGCTAAGTGCGAATCTGTGAGATTTAGCATCACGTGACCGCGTTTGGGGCGGCGCGGTGCGGAGGAGGAGCCTGCGTCGGAGCAGGAGCAGGAGCCGATGTGGAGGTGGAGCGGCGTGCGGCGGCGGAGGATGAGGATGGCGTAGTCTCCCCCAGGTTTTTGGACTCAATGCTGGATTGTATAAAAATTGGTTGTCTTCGTATAACACACCTCCGAATCCATATCACATTGTCGAATGATCGCAACCGCAACTTGACCTCTAACCATGAGGGTCCTCCCACTCTTTCTCCCCGTTCTCTCCCTTTCGCTCTCTTCAGCGTCTCCAACTGGAGAGCAGGTCGTTCTGGGCCTCGACCGCGCCCGTTTATCGTCCCATAACGCAGCCAGCACAGTCAACACACTGCTCAACGACGCTACCAAGGCCATTCTCCGCGGCAAGAAGAACTTACAGAAGTGGATTCACGATGGCAGAGAGTATATCAAGCAGAACGAGCTCTTATGTGCGTAGTCCTCTCCTTATCTCCACGAGACGGAACTTAAATTCGCCTTTCCAGACGAGCTTGTTTCGCACCCTGTGTTCGAGGAGCACCAATTGAGGGTCACGAAGCCAACCGCCCTTTGCGACCCCAGCGTGAACCAAATCTCCGGCTACCTTGATATCGCTGAAGACAAGCATTTGTTCTTCTGGTTCTTCGAGTCACGTGACTCTCCCTCTACGGATCCTCTCGTTCTCTGGCTCAATGGCGGACCCGGCTGCTCCAGCTCAACTGGCTTGTTATTCGAGTTAGGGCCATGCTCTATTGCTGACGACGGCAAGAACACGACTTTCAACCCTCACAGCTGGAATTCCAATGCCAACATGATTGTGAGTTCTAAATGCAGCCTCTTCTGGTTATTTGACAACGCGTTCAGTTCCTTGACCAACCTGTTAACGTCGGATTCTCGTATGCTGAGGACGGCACGACTGTCAACAACAGCCCTCTTGCTGGGAAAGATGTCTACGCATTCCTTGAGCTATTCCTCCAGCGATTCCCCGAGTACTCCAAGCAACCCTTCCATATCAGTGGCGAGAGCTATGCAGGAACTTACGCAAGTTTTTCGTCTTTCTCTCAAATACTCTATTAATGTGTATTCCAGATTCCCAATATTGCCAGCGTTATCTGGCAAGCCAACCTCCAACTTGCAGCAGCCCCGAACCCAAGTCTCAAGAAGATCAACCTCGAGTCGCTGCTAATCGGCAATGGACAAACCGATCCTTATACTCAGATGGGCACCGTGGCTGAGTATGCCTGTTCCGGGCCTTTCCCCGTCTATGATGACCCCGAAGGACCCCAGTGCACAGCTCTACGAAGCAAAGTTCCAACTTGCCAACGGATGCTTCAGTCGTGCTACAAGTACAACAACAAATTTACTTGTGTTCCTGCGATGCTTTACTGCAACTCCCAGTTGTATGGCCCGATCATGCAAACGGGCGTCAACGTCTATGACGTGCGCAAGAAATGCGACCGCTCCAAGGACGGCGACCTCTGTTACCGGGAGCTCAACTGGATTGAATCATGGATGAACGAGCCAGCCAACAAAGTCGCGCTTGGCGTCGACCCGAGCCGCAACTTTGCCTCTTGCAACATGGAAATCAACCAAGCCTTCCTGTTCCAGGGCGATGGCGGACACAACAGCGCGGAACTCCTGACGGACCTCGTCAACGGTGGCGTCAGGCTGCTTATATATGCGGGCAACGCGGACATGATGTGCAACTACCTCGGAAACGAGCGCTGGCTGGAGGTGTTCGACTCGAAGTTCCAGAGCGAGTACAAGGCGGCGCAGCCTATACCATGGATAACCCATTCCACGGGCCAGCTTGCGGGCTCGGTCCGGTCGGCCGGCGGTAAAGGGCACACGGCTGGGAATGTTACTTTCGTTACTGTGTTTGATGCAGGGTATGTCTTGACTCTATCTTCTAGTGTAAACCTAATCATTCCCCAGGCATATGGTTCCGTTTGACCAGCCCGAGGCTGCGCTTGACCTCTTCAGCCGCTGGATCTCCAATTCCCCCTTGTCATAGAGTAACTCACATCAAGGATGTTTTTTGCTGATACACATAGCATATCATATCTTATTGCAAACTCTTGTACTCCTCACGTTTTCAACGACATCTGTGTTCATGTCCGGTTTTGCTTTGTGTCTGAACTCCACTGCAGGTATGCCCTTGAATGATCCACAGTTTCCTGGCCAGTGAGTCTAAGCAGCAGGCTGCAGAAGCACATTTGGGAGCGTATCAGTGTGGTGGTGAATAGAGATTACTTATCTGGAGCATAGAAAGGTGGTAGCAGTTGTGAACAGGGAAATGGTAAACAGTAGTGGCAATTGCAATACTGCCAACCCTTCGAAACAATCCTTTCCCTAAAGTTCCAAATCTATTTTGAACATCTTCAGATTTGAAGAGGATGAAGCAACAAATCATGTTGAGTAGTTGAAGAGAGAAGACCTCCTTTGAGAGACTGTCAATTTTGTTACAACTGCAGTTACATAGGTAGCATGTTATATAATATTTTAATAATCCATTCTATTGCAAACTGATACTCCTCGCACGCTGGTACAACGGCCGTTCTCGCTCCCTTTCCGCGGGCAACGGCGACGCCCGACCATTAATATGCCCGTTCCCCTCAACCACCGCCCCGTTTGGAATCACCCCAAATTTCGCAGGGCTCATCTTGAACGGGCTGATATTCATCGGCCTAGGGAACTCGAATGTCGATACCGTTGGTTTTCTCGGCGTTGGCGTCGAGGGCCGGACGCCGACTGAGGCCATTGCCGCTCTTCCGTGCTCGATAGCAGCCTCCCATAAGCTGCGAAGCGGGCCAACGTCCTGCTTAAGACTCGTCTCGATGATCATCTTTTCCATCTCCAGACTGAGCACGTCGATAACCTCTCCCGAGGGGATCACCGGCCGCAAGCGGGAGAGCGGTATTTGCGGAGCAGAGGGTTGGATCGTGTGGAGCTCAGTATGCAGGAGTTGAGAGGCTTGGTTCGCGTTGTCAGTTCAGCGAGAAATAAAAATATGGTTAACAGACCTTCGCGGTCAACAGCGGTTGCAAGCTGGAACAGTCGGTGCGACATTGCTTCCGTGACTTTGGCGGAGTCAGGGAAGAATTGCGGGGCGACGCGGGTGAGGGCAATGCTCATGAAGAGAAAGAGTTGGTGGAGGAAGAGAACATGCTGATATGCAACCCGTTGAGGGAAAAATATGTGTAAGATGGTGCGTCGTGTAGTTTGGCTGGAGCTTCCAGGTGCGCCAAGGAGAAGGCCAGTCGGAGTCAGAGGTGGCGAGGGCGAGACAATAAAGGATAGCTCGAAAGCAAAGAGTGAAATATAGAGTAGATAGCGCCACTGCCGATTATGGTTAGACAAGAATCGAATGAGAAGAGGCAAACACACAAAGGCAACAGGGCTCGTTTCGCCGATTGCGGTCCAGAATATAAGGATAATAATGGTCACAGCGTGATACCCGATGGACTGCATAAGACCGTGGCGAAGATACTCGCCAATGGTGGAGCAGTGACCCCATGTTAACACGTCGGGACCGAATCTAGCCAGTTGAGTTGAAGACAGGAAACATTGAGCGAGACTCACCTATCGTAAGCAAATCTAACAGTGGGGTTCTTCACGGCCTCATATGCATCTCTTACGCGAATGAAATGCGCCTCTCCCTGGGCGCCAACGCGATCTGGATGGAATCGCTTCGCAAACTGCCTGAACGCAAGCTTGAGCGTGTTGTCATCGGCAGTCGTTCCAACACCGAGATATTCGTAGAAGTTGGGCTCCATGCTCCGCGCCCCGTCAATCATTGTGTAGATGAGGTAGCCCAAAACAACGACAGCGAAGGCGTAGCGGTAGTGGCGCTGGTACTCAAAGGTGCCAGGCTGGGGAGGAACGATGCGGAAAAAGTTGAAAGCGAGGTGGTGGATGAACTGGAGCGAGTATTTGGTGGCTTGGTGGGGGGACGATGGCCCAGCCAATAATGCCGAACAGCGGAAAGGCCATCTTGAGTGGCACAAAGTGACCTGTGCACTGGCCAGACTGGGAGGAGAGAGAGAGGCTGGCGAAACGCCAAAGGCGGAGACTGAGTGGAAGCGAGAGTCAACCTTCGTTTGCTGAAAACGCGTGACATCACTTTTCTTGTTCCTTACACTCATGTCCAATCCTGCTCCCTATGGCCAGCCATACGCGCCAACCCCAGGCAGGGGCCGAGGCAGGGGAGCTGGTAGTGCGCCTACATCACGTCCAGGCTCCGTTGGCCCCAGCACACCGCATCTTTACAGCCCAGACATTCTCGCAAAGCTGAAAACCACAGTCGTCGATGGAAAGACGATCTATCTGTCCGAGTTCAAAGAGGGATATGTGCCGACTACCCCGAGCCCCTTCACAAGAACAACCACCACGTTTCCGACAGCGGCAAGCACTTTCAATTCCGCTTACCCCACCGCAGCGAGTCCTTTCCCCGCAACGTCATCAAGCACCTTTCAGGCCGCTGCGAGTAACTTCCCCACCGCCGCCAGCACGTTTCCCTCAACGCCATACAACTACCGGCCTTCTTCTTACACCAATACTTCTTACGCGTCTGGCTCGACTCCATATGGCTCATATACTACTCCCTCCACCTACGCCAGTCCAACACCCGCGACTCCTGGTCTTATAGGTCTCAGTGGCGCGCCAATAGTTCCTGCCGGCGCACCACCACCGTCAGCCCGACAACCAGTTATAGACGAAGATGGGGAAGGCGACGATGAACTCCTCCCAGCAATGGCAGACGACGACTATTCCGCGCAACTCTCATGGCAAAGCGAGTCCAAAGACAATCTCAAGTAAACAACCCCATAATACTTGTGTTTTTGTTTACTAAACTGTCAACAGGGTCTTAATGGACAGCTTTACGCCAGAGCAATACGAGCGCTTCGAGGCCTACAGGCGGCACGCGCTGCCCAAACAAGCCGTGCGAAAGCTCATCCAGCAAACTGTAGGCATGCAGGTATCTCCACCAGTGGCCCAGATCGTCGCGGGTTTCGGCAAAGTGTTTGTTGGTGAGATCGTCGAGAAAGGCGAGTGGAATTTTGTTCTTGATATCGACTTGCGGTAACTCCGCTACAGCACGGGCAGTCCAAGAACGTCGAGGCGAGACGGGGCCGTTGACGCCGGACCATTTACGGGAGGCATATAGGATGTATCAACAAGAGACGGGTGCCGTTGGGGCAGCGCGGCCACTGAAGAAGAAAAAGTTGTTTGTACGATAGCAGGTACTCCCCTTAACCAATCTAGTAAGGCGTGTTCCCTGAGCCCTCTGACATTGAAGTATCACTTGCTAGGTGTGGGGTAACTGCTTCTAGTCCACCGATCGAGAATGATTTGTTTGTCAAACCCTCCTTTGTTTGACCAATGCTACCTACACAAGTATTGGGCGTGATATGCACAACCGATATTACGGGCGACAAACAGATGTTTCACGACATAGCGGCATTGAAGGCCATCCTCGACACACTCCCCGACTCTGAAGCTAAGTGGCTGACCAGTGTTGATCTTGACGGCTTTACGGTTGTTCCCCTTGAAAATCTCTTCATGCGCTTCTACGTTTCGCTCTTGCAAACTCTCCGCCACATGCCAGAGGATGGGCGGGTCATAATCGTGATATGCGGGCATAGCGAACGCGACACAGGCGATGTCTATGTTGGGCCCGACCAGCAGGGTTACTGGAAAAGCTCTGTATATTCGAACGAGGTTGGATTAGCCGTCAAAGAAGTCAGCTGCGGCCTTCGCCCGGACCAAGTTCTCGTTGTCCCTCTGCTGTGCAACGGCAGCAGCCTATGGCAGCGCCAGCTTTGGACTCTCCTTGCTGCTGACCAAGACAGGAGGCTGCTGCCAACAGACCACTTTGAGCAAATTTCCGCCATCCTCCTCCAATCAGATGGTCGGTGTACCTCAGCAGCCCACCCTGTAAAACCGACCCCTCCTCCTCCCCCGCCTACTACCCCGTTGGATCCAGCGACAAGCCACGAGCTTGAAGCGCTCTGCCGGCGCGCGGTCGCGTTCCACATCCAAAACACAGGCAACGCTGTAGCCACCATGACAGGCGCCCTCGACATGCTCAAGGGACGCGCTGAAAGACTGTGTCCGCAGCGCCAACACCAGCTGCTCGCTGAGCTCCGCGGATGGACACGTGACTGTGCCCGGGCCGAGCGGATTGCGGAAGAGTTTGGCTGGACGATGACCAATCCACGGCGCGCGGAGCAGTGGCCGCTGGGAAATGGAAGCACTGAAATGGCGGAGGCACAGGCGGCGGGCGCGAAAATTCGAGACGAGTTTAGGCTTGACCTTGCGAGAGGGCGGTGGTCATCGTCGCCAGGATCATGGCTTGCAGCGGCTTGGAGGACAGCAGGGAAGCCATTGGTCGAAGAGGAGGACTGGGCGCGAGCTGTTGCTGTGTCGTTGGGGAAATGATCGCCATAATTGGACCAACAACCCTTCAAGTTTCGATTGGAGAGTCGGCGACCACTGGCATGATCTGATAGTTGGATCCGAACTTCAAGTCAAAGGAACGGTATCACAGATGCACTGCTATCTTCTCAAGCTCTGAGGAGTTAAGACCTCTGGAAGTGACAGTATCACTGTTAACACTGTATCCTGCCTCTTCCATTTCCAAGTATCGGGTAGCTTGATTTGGTCCTCAGGCATTAGTGCGCCGTCATTCTCAAGGTAGCCATACTTAAACTGCAAAACAAGTTAGTAACCGTCTGTCCGAGATGGCTTCTATCCCCATCACACCTATAGTGCACCATATTCCCCTCTAGTTAGAGGGTCAGGACCCCCCACGCTGACCCTCTAACTAGAGGGAAATAGAGCACTATAGGGCAGCTAATTCAAGCTTAGCGCGCTGCTCTTCTCAGCGGGGGAGACCGCTCACTGGCGGTCACTGGCCCGGCCCTTACCCACCGTCACCCCGCCGTCACCCCGCCGCCTGCCCCGCCACTGCCCCGACCCCGCCCACCCCGCCATCGTTGCCATCAGCGCGATGTGACGTCAACCCGATCAACATCAATGCCATCTGTCAACGACGTGGCGACCGTTGACGCCGCACGTTCCGCGGCTGTCCCGGCCTGTCGCCGTTGACGGCCCGCCCCCCGCGCTCGCTGTGCTTGACGTCGTTGAGCACAGCGAGCTCAATTGTTGTCCGTTTGACACGGGACCATGTGTATTAGATAGATATGAAGTAATACAGTTGATTTCCATCACATTTAGGCCCGCGCATGCGCCGCTTGCCCGGCCGACCCTCCCGCCCGCTGTCCCGCCCTCCTGCCCGCCCCCCGCCCGCCCCTGCCCGCCCCCCGACTCAAAAAATTGAAAGTTGGGAAATCGAAATAGAACACGTGCCGTATGAGTGGCATCACTCAAATCACGTTCGTTGCTGAGATATAGCGTGTTCTTGTTAACTCAAGTTAATGATGTAATTTTTTAAAAAAATGAAAAAGTTGCGTATTGACTGGAAAGCACGGGCAGTACAAGTTTCACCGGAAAAAACGCGTTTATTGTCGAGATATGATGTGTTCTTGTTAACTCACTCTGCACTACGTATAGTTGTTAACTCAACTTTGATTGCAAAAAATAAAAGTTACATTTTGATCAGAAAACATATGCTATAGAGGTTTCACCTGAAAAGACATGTTTGTTGCAAAGATATGATGTGTTCTTGTTAACTCACTTTGTAATAAGTATAATTGTTAACTCAATGATTCTAATAAGATGATATTTCA
Organism: Mycena indigotica; assembly: GCF_014461135.1. Classification (NCBI taxonomy): domain Eukaryota; kingdom Fungi; phylum Basidiomycota; class Agaricomycetes; order Agaricales; family Mycenaceae; genus Mycena; species Mycena indigotica. The sequence continues at coordinate 1,105,842 of NW_023503016.1, read as the reverse complement.
ATAAGTAGACAAGTTATAGAGTTGATTGAAGCACCACTCTAGATACCCAAATGATGAGACCAATATCCCCACCAACAGTATGTTATTAGTTCACCTATATCACTCATTGATTATTCATCAGACCCATTGATCTAGCAATATCTCCACCAGTTCTTTATAGATGTAGATGATTGCTATACAGGTAGACAGGTAGTGATATAGTCTTAAGATGTTCTGATATGAGTATAGTCTTATACCTTGGGACTATACTGTTAAACTACTTTTTTAAAGTGTTTTTGTTTCAAATTTGATCAACCACAATGATGTCTTGATATCTAGGTCAAGAATGAATAGATAATTACGATTGAAGTTGTTTTCTAGTCTAATAGATATCTATCATAGCCCTGTAAAACCAATCTATTTTTAAGCATCTTGTCTCTCTTTATATATGGTATGTATGCCATTATTGCAATATGACCACAACTCACTCACAGGTAAGAATTCCTCAATGAAATGAGAGTAGAGCATATAGAGTAACATACCTATAAGAATATCTCTACATGTCCCTAGAGGATGAATTGTGGCAGATATTCCAATACAGATTGGATGCAAAACCAGTTTACATGACTGGTAAGGTCTATAGCCTCAGTATTGGACATTGAGATGGAGGTATAAGGATATGTGGATGTCTATTAGGACCCTGTCCTTCAATTAGTTATGCTTTCTACACATGTCAGAGAAGTTATCTGAAGAGAGGGTAGGTACCCATAGAGCAAAAGAGAGTGTCTTCGCTATTACAACTGGTCAGAAAATAATTTCAAGTATGATCCAAAACTTGGATGTAGGATGGTATAGACCCTCAAATGAACCTGTCCAGCACTTGAATCAACCCTATAGCTATTATGGATCTCTCACAGTACCATTATCAGTGTTATCTATCCCAATAATGATGAGTTTACCAGGGGATGGGCTGTGTGAATCTGACAAATTTAAGCATATCTACTGGTAGGGGTATGATCCACCTCTAGAAAAATGGTGCCCCTATCCCTCCAACATATCATCACACTATGTTATATGACAGCTAAGGCCTCTGGGATTTGACTGGCCCCAATCATTACTGTATGGTTATCACTGAGTAGAATGATGGTGGACTCACCTATGATACTATATCAACTTGGATCATGAGATTCCATGCATAGGGTCTCAGGATATCAACAAAATACTACTCATCTCAGTACTGAAGTATGTTTGGCAGTGAATAAATGAAGGTGTGGGGAGCAGATAATATGGATGATTATGCCAAATGGGTGTGGGGTGCCATACCCTTTGAATGAGCTCTTTCCCAGCTTTATCTAGTGAGGTTAGCTGGAGATCCAAGGTTATCTTTCACAGTTGATGGAAATCAAAATACCACTGATGAGTGGAATGCATGGCATTTCTACTGCCCTATCCACTTGGATTTGGAAGAGGACATACTAGAGCCCTAGCCTAGGGTATCTGAAGTCACAAGTGAGCAACCTTACAATTTTAAGCCCTGCATATACTCTTTTATATGAATGAATGGTTAATATAGCTGTTATATCATGTGATAATAATCCAATACCATGTCCAATTGATAATACCCTTGAGAACCTTCCTGGTAGTAGTTGAATCATATACTTAGGTCAAGTAGTTATGGAGATAGAGGCCCATCAGTTAAACCAGGTGGGGTTGAGTTAACAAGCAATATGAGTTAACAAGAATGGGTCATATCTTGACAAGAAAACCACTATTTTCAATGAGACTTGTCCTCTCCATATTATCTAGTCAAAATGCAACTTTTATTTTTTGGGGTCTAAGTTGAGTTAACAACCACATATAGTGCAAAGTGAGTTAACAAGAACATGTCATATCTCCGCAATGAACATGTTTTTTGTGATAAAACATGTAATGCACATGTTTTCTAATCAATACACAACTTTTTCATTTGTTTTGAAAAATTGCATCATCAACTTGAGTTAACAAGAACGTGCTATATCTCAGCAGCGAACACGATTTGATTGATGCGATCGATACAGCACGTGTTATATTTGAAATCTTCAACTTTTATTTTTTTAAGTCGGGGGGCGGGCAGGGGGCAGGCGGAGGGGCGGACAGGAGGGCGGGACAGCAGTCGGGGTCGGCCGGGTGATCTGAGCACGCGCAGGCCTATATGTGATGGAAATCAACTGTATTACATCATATTTATCTATTACACGTGGTCCCGTGTCAAACGGACAAGAATTGAGCTTGCTGTGCTCAACGATGTCGAGCACAGCGAGCGCGGGGGGCGGACTGTCAACGGCGACAGGCCGGGACAGCCGCGGAACGTGCGGCGTCAACGGTCGCCATGTTGTTGACAGATGTCAGTGATGGTGATGCCATTGACGTCACCAACGATGGCGGCGCTGATGGCAACGATGGCGGGTGGTCGGGGTAGCGGCGGGGGTGACAGCGGGGTGACGGTGGGCAAGGGCCGGGCCAGTGACTACCAGCAGGTACTCTTCCTCGCTGAGAAGAGCAGCGTGCTAAGGTAGAATTAGCGGGGGTGCCCTATAGGGCTCCAAACCCCTCTAGTTAGAGGGTCAGCGTGGGGGGTCCTGACCCTCTAACTAGAGGGGAATATGGTGCACTATAGGTGCCCCATCAAATGGTCAAGCGCCGCCGAGAACGACATTGCGCAGATGACCGCAGCGCAATTCGGAGGGACAGACCCTCGCGTCTACCACGAATATTTGGTGCAACGGTACTGGAGCAGCTACAAGACGTATCCCGCTATCAGCCAGGCTACCGCGGCGCGTATCCGGTGAGCATCGTCGCTGCTCGCCACATCGACCAGCCTGGCTTACAGCCTACCCTGAAGGCGGGGAGCACATGTGGGGGGCTCAGACCCCAATGCACCCGACCATATCACCGTGGCGTTTCGCCAGGGACGCAATGAACTCTGTACCGTGCACATCTCTACTGGCCGTTGAGTTACGGCGGGCAACGCAGACTAATGCTTGCTCATATTTCAAACTTGAATGCTCAGAACCCAATTGAGTATTCTATTCGCACAACCAAGCCTTGTCCGCGAAACTATACTCGAGCAACTCTTTCGCCGTGAATCGCCGCCTGTCATCCAGCTGCAAACACGCCTGAATGAACTCTGCACTCTCTTTGATATCTTCCTCCGCCAAACCAGCGATGTTGTGGTTTCGTATCATCTGCTCAATGGAAAGTGGTGTCGGCTTTGGAATGCGCCGGCGGAGGAGGTCACCTGTCAAGATGTTTTTAGAGACACGAAAGAAAGGGTAATATTACCTTGAGCATCAAAATACTTGGCTCTGTTTTTGGCGCGAGCGAGAACGTCAGCAGAAAATTGCTGGCCGGTCAGGTCTTGCATCTGGGCAAGAAGATCATCCTCCAATGTATAGCTGTCGCCTCCGTCTTCTGGATGGAAGAGACACTGTCCAACAAGAAGCTCAAATGTCTGCACAAATGTTAGATGGGAAAGTTGGGGCGTGGGATAGCTGACCAAGCATCCGACAGCCCATATATCAACTGCGGGTCCAAAGCCAGACGAGAGGAGGACTTCTGGTGGGCGGAGGGCGGGCGAGCAGCAGGTCATCCCAAATATAACGCCCTCTGACGATTGGGCTGGGGGGTAGTCACATTTCATTGAAAACAGGACACCTTTCGATTGCAAGCGAACTCACCATGCGAGTAGTCGAGAAGCGCAACCGTGATCAGCTCCGCTTGGAATGCCGAACTGTTGTACGCAAAATCGTGTGGAAGCGGTTGAGGTTGACTGTCGAATTGCGAAGGGTATTGCTCAAGGTAATCTTTAAGCTCCTGTACCGCCGAGAAGCGGGCGTTGGTGAAGAGAATGTTGTCCGCCTTGACGTCAGTATGGACAATTTTGAGGTCGTGCAGCAGTCCAAGGGCGTGGAGGGTCATATGGATGATGCTGCGCACCATATAGACAGGAAGACACTTGTTAGGTCCAGAGCGTCGAAGGGCGGCGACTGAGGTGCTGTACAACGACATGATGAGACAGAGGTGAGGTCCCTCGTTGAAGCCGTCGTACAGATGGGGTATGTAGTATTGTCCTTCTTTGATTGGCCCCTGTTCCGAGTCCCTAGAGTCTAAAATGGCTTGGAGGATGTTGCGCTCGCGGGCAGGCCCATTATGCTCGGCAGTAGCTTCAACACTGAAAATTTTGGCAGCGAAGTACTTGAGGCGGCTGGAGAGATATGAACAACGAAGCGTCGTTGAATGCCCGCATTACTCACTTCTCTGGCATCGACAAATCATGCACCAACCACGTCACCGCTGTGATTCCCTCGCCCAGCTTCCGTAGCACTGCATATCGTCCGCCGTTCAGTGTTGCGCCGAGTGTTGTTGGTTCATAGTGGGTAATGGTCATCTCGACTCTTCGGAGATGATGGTGGTGGAAAAGGGTTTAGCCCCTAAGCCACAAATGACTCCGAGTTGGAGTTGAGTTTTGACTCGGAACAATCGAAACACCTTTCTTTTGTGTTGGCATCGAATGAACATGTTCAAGTTCGGGCAATGTGGGGTCCGGGGTGGAATATCCCGGCCGGCGCCCCAACTCGCTAATCCCGTGGATGTGAGATAGACTGGCTCACTGACATGTAGACATCTCAGATTCTCACCGTATCGCAGAAACTTGTTTCGAGGCATCCTTAGACACGTTGTTGGCCTGCCTCTGAACTTGAATCATCGAGCGCCTGGTGAAGTCTCTCACTCCAATAATAATGCCCATATCCAGTGCTTGTGTTGTGGCCATTTGGGCGACTTTTTTCTGGAGCGGAGACCTTCGACGGAGTAAGTTTCAATGACTTGAGCTTCAGTAGCGAAATAGCTGCGTTTAATTGCCATCTTAGGCCAGTCGATAAAGTTGACAAGTTTCTGCGTCTTCTTGGAAATCACTTTGGACGCCGCCGGTGAAGGTGGCGAACGCATCTGTCTCTGCCACGGCCCAGGGCAATGTTCAGTAGCTGCCTGATAACTAATGGGAGATTCACTCGAAACCTCTAGTACTGTTCATATTGACACGTTCCTCTTTCTTCCAACACTTGAGTAGATTATGAATTGTTGACTCGAACGCCCAAGCGCCGACATTTCGATTTTTTTCAGTCTCCCTTAACTGTTCACTTGACATATGTATCCTCACCATCAATATTTCCGCCCTACGAGTCTGAGAAAGTACGCACACAGCTTGTTACGGTCCCGGACCATGGTCTTCCGGTGTCGTATGTATCTTTGCCTGCAGGACTTATCGAACTTGAATGGTCGGACCGCGAAAGACAATTCAAAGAAGACGTCACGTCACGTCACGGTGACATTTTCTTCCCCTTCCCCATCCCCACCCTGAACATGTCTAGACGTGTGTCTGCAACGTTTCCGATTGAATATTTACGCAGTTTTCCGCCGTGAATTGTAATCTGTCACACTCTCCTCCATGTCCCACCACCCGCTCGACCCCCTCACCCCCGATGAGATCACCGCCGTCTGCGACGCGGTGAGGTTGTACACCGCGACCAACACGGATGTCAGGACACTCAAGTTCATGACCTGCTATCTGTTGCCGCCCCCCGAAGAAGGTCAATCACGGTCAGGCGTAATCATCCATGGGACTCATATGCAAAGGCTGTTTTGGCGCACCATGCCATACCTATAGCCCCTGGTCGGAAACCGGAGCAGCCGGTGCCCATAACGCAAAAGGCGCAAGTCGACGTGTGTCCGCTTTTGACTATCGTAGCCCGAATACTGACGGTATGAAGTTTCAAGATGTCGCTTCAGGGTGTGTTGTTTTGCACTATCTTGACACAAGACTTATACTCCCAAGGCGGCATTAAAACAGCATTTTGTCACTACGAGAAGGCACATGGATGGTTGACTTGCTGGATCTCCTTGAAGACGGTCTCCAGCCAGCCATTCCGCCGGAAGAGCAACTTTCGGTGCGAGGTTGTAGTTAGAGCAGACCCGCGGGTCCAGCAATTCGCGAAGGACGTTGGTACGATTCCACCCTTGAGTAGCTTCTGATCTTAAAAACGCCATAGGGGTGCTTCCCGAGGAGATATTTTGCGAATCGTGGGCCATTGGCTACGACGACCGTTTCCCACCGACGCAGCGGCTGCAACAAGGACTCATGTTCGTGCGCTTCTCGCAACACGACAATCTGTACGCCCATCCAATGGTATGTGGTTTCAACATCTTGTTTCCTGCCGTCAAAACATGCCAGGATTTCACGATAATATACGACTCCATTGCTGAGAAGGTCATTCATATCGAAGTTTCCACCGCACTACAAGGATGGACTTGTCTCGTCGAATCTGTCAGGGGAACCCCCACCTTGGCATCTGTCCATCGCATCTCGGCATCAGACACCTGTCCATCAATTACCTACGTGATGCCCAAGCGACCGTCGTTTTGTCCACCGATAGGAATCAACGTAGGTAATGCATCAGGATCTGCAAGAAGATCCTCCTGGGACCTGGCATGCGACATGGCGCGGGCATATTGCATGGAGCAACGATCATTCTTGGCGCATCAAGAGCGCGGTATATAGTTGGCTACCTGGCAGGTGGACCCTCAGAGTTTCTTCTCTTTGGATCCTCCCCTGCCAGGTCAGCCTTGTTTGTATTCGTCTACCCTTATTCACTCTTTGGATCCTCCCCTGCCAGGACCTTGATCTCAGGCCTCCGGGGTTGCCCTTACAGCAGAAGAAACTCTCTACGGGATCAACCGGACAAGATTGCCAGGTTCGGCGCTGACTCAGGCTCGGAGTACGAGTCCGTTCCGCCCTCGTCACCGCCCCTGCCACTTGTCCCCTCCTCCTCTACTCCTGTGGTCCCCGCACCCGTCATGCCGTCCGGAGTTACTCCTACCGCAGACGCCCGGCTGGACTCACTCGAGGCGAAAATCGATAGCCTAACCGAGGCCCTTGCTTTACTCACCAACCAGGCTTCCGCTGCCGCTGCCGCCGCTAATAATGCTGGCGGACCCCAAACACCATCGCCGGAGACGTCGATTCCGACTCCGACTCCGGTCCAGGGCGACTCGAAGCCCTTTTTGGCGACATCAACCTCGCCTCAAAATTGGTCTTGCGACCAAACCCCCCGTTCACCTTCAACGGCGACCGGAAACGCGGCCGCCGTTGCTCCTCTACGCGGTCCGCACCTCGCCCCCCCTTGCCCCTGAGGCCTTCGTGGTCAACGGAGAGGCGAGCGAGGAAAAGGCCGTCCGCTATGCCATGTCGTTTATGGCAGAAGGACCCGCTCAGCAATGGGCGGAGCGCCACGGAAGCAAAGCCCCGTTTCCGTTTCCGTCCTGGGGCTCGTTCGTTTCCGAAGTTTCGACTCCGGTTCGTCGAGGAGAACGAGCAAGATCACGCTCTCTCCAAGCTGGAGACTTCCGCCTATCACATGGGCACAAAGGATGTCTACCAGTACACCGACGACTTCGAGGACCTGATGGACCTCGCCGGATTCGAAGACGGTTGGTCAAGGTGACCAAGTTCCGCCACGGACTTGACCCCCTGATCAACAACGGAATCACGTCCTCGAACGACCCCCGGACCTCCGGGATTACCTTAGCTGGCGCACCCGGGCCTTCCGTCAATACGAGGCCCTGGTCCGGGCCAAGCTGATCAAGTCAGCCGCCCCCAAGACGCCTGGCGGTTTGATTCGGACTCCGTTTCCGGTCAACCGCATCCCGGCTCCGGCCCCTTTCCGCCCGGTGGCTCCGGTCGTGCCACCCGCGGCCCGCGCCCCCTCCGGCGCCTCCAGCTCCCGTCCCTATGGAGTTGGATCGCACCAGGGCTCGGGGTGCCCCTCGTCGCGCCTGCTTCAGGTGCGGCGACCCAAACCATCTCGCCGGGGATTGCCCCCTCCCCGCTGATGTCCGCTCGATGGACATCCTCGACGAGGTGATCCAACAACTCGGTGACGAGATGTTAGCGGAGTTGATCGCCCGCTACACGGACACAGCTGCCCTGCCGGAGACGGCAGCGGAGTCGATGGCCGGAGAGGATTTTGTCCCCGCGACGAGTGACTGGTGTGCCCTCGTTCGCGTCTATAAATCGTTTTGCCTCTTTGTATGATGAATGCAGTTCCTTGCCCTACAATGAGCCCGAAACGAAAGACACACCCTCTCCTGCCCCCGCCTCGACTCCGTCTCCGACTCCGTCTCCGACTCCGCCCGCAACTCCGGTCATCGTCCTTCGCCGCCTCACTGCCTGGGAAAAGAAACTGCCCAAGCAGTACACTGTTGCCGCTGCCCCTGGGGCGAACTCCCTCCACCTCCCGTTGGAGCTAGAGTCCACCACCAGCGCGCTGAAGCTCTCGCTCTCTGGGCTTGTCGACTGCGGTGCCACCTCCGACTTCATTGACACGAACTATGTTGCCCGGAATGGCATTCCAGTCCGCACCCTCGATCAGCCGATTCCGGTTTTCAATGTCGACGGTACCCCTAATGATGCCGGCTCCATCAAACAGATCGCGGACTTGGTCCTGCGCTACAAGGGCCATGCCGAACGAGTTCAACTGGCCGTCACTCATCTTGGCAAGCAAGACCTCATCCTGGGGTACTCCTGGTTGCGGAAACACAACCCAGAGATCAATTGGGAAACCAAGGAGGTCAAGATGACACGGTGTCCCCGCAATTGCTCGACCTGCCGCGAGGAGGAGCGTGTCGAACGGACCGAGTTGCGGCGACTCCGGTCACTCCAGAAACGTCTCCGCTCCGGCCCGTTCCCCTCGGTTTGCACTATGGACCTCTCTGGCCCCGAAGACGGAGACGATTCCGACTCCGGTCTCAATTCCGACCTGCCTGATCTGACACCAGACTCGGACTCGGACGACGAGGATGACCAGCTCGAAGATGGTGACCGCATCTTCTACACCTCGTTTCGTCCCTCAGAGGAGATACGCGCAGGTAGCACCGTCTCACAGCGCCTGGCCGAAGCCTTTGCCAGGAACTCTGCCCCTCCGCCCTCCGAGATCCCGGACTGGGCTAAGGAGTTCCAGGACGTCTTCAACAAGGAGTCCTTCGATACGCTACCGGAACGGAGAGCCTGGGACCACGCCATTGAACTCGTCCCCGACGCTAAGCCCACCAACTGCAAGGTGTACCCCATCTCGCCCCTCGAGCAACGCGAGCTCGACGCGTTCATCGAGGAAGGGCTTTCAACGGGCCGGATTCGCCCCTCCAAGTCTCCGATGGCGTCTCCGGTCTTCTTCGTCAAGAAGAAGGATGGCGGACTCCGTTTCGTCCAGGACTACCGTGCTCTCAACGCGATGACTGTCAAAAACCGGTACCCCCTTCCGCTGATCAACGACCTCATCAACCGGCTCAAAGGCGCTCGTTACTTCACCAAACTTGACGTCCGTTGGGGCTTCAACAACGTCCGGATCAAGGAAGGTGACGAGTGGAAAGCGGCTTTCCGGACTAACCGAGGCCTGTTCGAGCCCTTGGTGATGTATTTTGGCCTGACAAACTCTCCCGCGACATTCCAAACGATGATGAATGACATTTTCCAGGACCTCATCCTCTCCGGAGACGTCATGATCTACCTTGACGACATCCTGATCGCCCATTCTGACCTCCGGAAACACCGGCAGATCGTTCAGGAGGTCTTGCGGCGACTCCGAGAGCACAAGTTGTACCTCCGAGCAGAGAAGTGCGACTTTGAAAAATCGTCAATCGAGTACCTCGGAGTCATCATCTCCCATAACCACGTCGAAATGGACCCCGTCAAGGTCGCAGGCGTCTCCGCTTGGCCGACTCCGGAAAACAAGAAGGACATTCAGCAGTTCCTTGGGTTCGCTAATTTCTACCGCAGGTTCATTCGGGACTTCTCAACCCTTGCGCGCCCTCTTTTCGTGCTCACCAAGAAGGACCAGCAGTGGACTTGGGGCGACGCGGAGGCCTCCGCGTTCCAAGCAATCAAGGACGCGGTCACCTCGGAACCGGTCCTGGCGATTCCGGACGACGCACGGCCTTTCCGACTTGAGGCGGACAGCTCTGATTATGCGACGGGGGCGGTTCTTTCACAATCCGCCCCGGACGGGAAGTGGCACCCTGTAGCATTCTATTCCAAAAGCTTAAATGATGTCCAGCGCAACTACGAAATCCACGACAAGGAGATGCTCGCGATCATCCGCGCACTCGAGGAGTATAGACACTTCCTCGAGGGTGCCGCGCATCCCATCGAGATTTGGACTGACCATAAGAATTTGGAGTACTTCAGGAAGACGCAGCACCTCAACCGGAGACAGGCCCGCTGGTCCCTCTACCTCTCCCGGTTCGACTTCACGCTGCACCACAAGCCCGGTCGCGACATGGGCCGACCTGACGCCCTCTCCCGGAGACCCGACCATGGAGTCGATTCCGACAACTCCGATGTCGTCCTTCTGCGGCCTGAACTCTTCCACGTCCGCGCACTCGAGGGCGTTTCCGTTTCCGGTCCCGGCTCTGAACTCCTCCGCGACATCCGTGATGCCCTCTCCGGTGAGCCTGACCTGGAGGAGCCCGTCGCACTAGCGGCCCGGCAACTTCTTAAGGTCCAAGGTCAAGCCCGAGGCCCCCGCTCTTCACGGTCTGACGAGTGGGCCGTCTCCGGCGGTCTTCTCCATTTCCGAGGAAAGATCGTCGTACCAAAGGACAAGGACCTCCGGAGACGCATCATCGAGCTCTGCCATGACACCCGAGTTGCCGGACACGCAGGTCGTTTCAAGACCTTGGAGTTGGTCTCCCGGAACTACTGGTGGCCTCAGATGTCTCGCCATATCGGCCGGTATGTTGCGACCTGCGACTTGTGCTGTCGCACCAAGGCACTTCGGAGACTGCCCCACGGAGAGCTGCACCCCACGGAAACGCCCCCGGAACGCTGGCATACCGTCTCCGTCGACTTCATCGTAGAGCTTCCCGAAGCCCATGGGTACGACGCGATCATGGTCGTCGTTGACACCCTCGGAAAGCGCGCCCACTTCTCGGAGTGTCATACGACGGTCGATGCAGTAGGGGCAGCCCGCCTCTACTACCGGAATGTCTGGCGGCACCATGGGACTCCGGAGAAGTACGTCTCCGACCGCGGCTCGCAGTTCATCGCGGACTTCACCCGAGAACTCTGGCGTCTAATCGGCATCAAGCCTGCCACGTCCACCGCGTACCACCCGCAGACAGATGGTCAGACAGAGCGCGTCAACCAGGAGTTGGAGCAGTACTTGCGGATCTTCACCAACTATCAGCAGGACGACTGGGATGAGCTGATTCCGGCCGCGGAATTTGCCTACAACAACCATGTTCACTCCTCCACACAGCAGGTCCCCTTCATGACGGACACGGGACGGCTCCCGCGCATGGGCTTCGAACCCGGAGTCCGTTCCACCATGGAGTCGGTGAACGAGTTCCGCGACCGGATCGCCACTGGTGTTGCTGAAGCCAAGGCCGCGCTCACTAAGGCCAAAGAGGAGTACAAGCGCTACTACGACCGGAGACGCACTCCGTCTCCGGAGTTTAAGGTTGGCGACCGTGTTTGGCTGGATGCCTCTGACATCAGGACGACTCGCCCCTCGGAAAAGTTCTCCCATCGCCGCCTCGGACCGTTCAAGATAGTCGCGGAGATCAGCAAAGGTGCCTACAAGCTCGACCTCCCTCCGCGCTACTCGAAGCTCCACCCGGTCTTCCCCGTCGTCAAGCTCGAGCTTGCCCAGGACGACCCCTTCGACGGACGCCCCGGCTACGACCAGCCCCCTCCGGACCTCGAGGACGGAGTCCCGGAGTGGGAAGTAGAGGAAATCTTGGACGCAAGGGTGAGGTATAAACGGCTGAACTACTTCGTCAGATGGAAAGGCTACGACGCATCGCACGACCAGTGGGTCCGCTTCGACCGCGTCTTTGCCCCGGAGAAAATTGCGGAGTTCTATCGTAAGTACCCTGGCAAGCCACGACACATCGCCTCCGCGACCTTCGACTCGATTCCGTTCCGGTCTATGCGTCGAGACGCCGCATTCAAAGGGGGGGGTGATGTCAGGGGAACCCCCACCTTGGCATCTGTCCATCGCATCTCGGCATCAGACACCTGTCCATCAATTACCTACGTGATGCCCAAGCGACCGTCGTTTTGTCCACCGATAGGAATCAACGTAGGTAATGCATCAGGATCTGCAAGAAGATCCTCCTGGGACCTGGCATGCGACATGGCGCGGGCATATTGCATGGAGCAACGATCATTCTTGGCGCATCAAGAGCGCGGTATATAGTTGGCTACCTGGCAGGTGGACCCTCAGAGTTTCTTCTCTTTGGATCCTCCCCTGCCAGGTCAGCCTTGTTTGTATTCGTCTACCCTTATTCACTCTTTGGATCCTCCCCTGCCAGGACCTTGATCTCAGGCCTCCGGGGTTGCCCTTACAGAATCCAGATACCAGCCCCCCGGATCTTCAACTTGACCCGCTAGTGGTTTCCGGACGGGAGCGCGTTCCTCCTCCCCGCAAAGCATTTGATTTCCTGCCAGACTTGATGGCGGCGGCAGACAAAGACTTCAAACAACGTGATGACCTCAAGCCGCTGCACATACTGCAACCGGAGGGCGTCAGCTTCCGGCTTGATGGGCAACAACTGGAGTGGCAGAATTGGAAGATGCATATTGGTATGTCTGTTTCCTTTTCCCGAGTCGATGCCTATTGTCTGCAGCGTTTCACCACCGCGAAGGCCTTGCGCTGTCAACTATCACCTACAATGACCACGGTGAGGTGCGGCCGCTGTTTTACCGCCTTTCGTTATCGGAGATGGTGGTTCCATATGGGGCGCCAGAGTACCCTCACGGGCGAAAATCTGCTTTCGACGCGTGAGTTGCCTACATACTCGTTGCTCGGTCTCATTCGCCGTAGTGGAGAGTATGGAATGGGTATCATGGCCAGTGAACTGTCTCTTGGATGTGATTGCCTGGGCCAGATTCATTACATGGTACTCCTTTTTTATCTTCCACCAGACATTTTGCTCAAGCTCTTGCAGTCCGGCATTTGTCAAGCACGACGGAACAGCGGAGGTTATCCAGAATTGCATTTGCATTCACGAAGAAGATGCTGGTGTGCTGTGGAAACACACTGATTTCTGTCCTGGAGGAAGGGGACAGACCGTTCGTCGCCGACGCTTGGTCGTTAGCATGGTTTGCACATTGGCCAACTATGGTTTGCATGATGTCATCGTTTTCACCCCCGCTAACTTATCACTAGAGTACATCTTCAACTACATGTTCTACCAAGACGGGACAATCGAGCTTGAGATCCGCATGACTGGCATATTACAAGTATATGTTGCCCCCGATGGAGAACAGCCGCTGTATGGGACCCTCGTTGCGCCGAATATCAACGCTCAGTTCCACCAACACATTTTCTCCATCCGTGTGGACCCGATGATTGATGGGCTCAACAACTCGCTTGTCGAAACGGACATAATGGCTTCGCCTTTTCCCACTGGGTCGACCGAAAACTTTGCTGGAAATGCGTTCATTGCAAAAGACACTGTCCTGACGCGGGAATCGGGCCGCGACTTGCCGCCGCCTGGGGTCGAGCGGCGGTGGCGGATTGTTAACCGGGGCAAGCAGCACTACAGTACGGGCAGCGATGTCGGGTATGCCATAAATATCAAATCCGGCGGGGTCGAGCTTATGACAGCCCATGACGGGTGGGTCGGGAGGCGGGCAACGTTTGCGAAGAAGCCGGTCTGGGTGTGTCGTGATGTCGAGGGTGTGAAGGGCGGCCGGATGTGGGCAGCAGGGAACTATGTCCCGCAGACGAAGCAGGCGCCGGAGGACTCGATTGGGGAGTGGGTGAAGGGGGAGGAGAGCATCGAGGACGAGGATTTACTCGTGTTCCTGACGATTGGTAAGCGAATTCGACTATCCTGTTCAACTCTTCTGAGCGGACACACAGGCGCGACTCATATTCCGCGACCAGAAGATTGGCCAGTGTAAGGTTTTTTCAACTATTTCCGTTGGCAATTGTCTCATAGGAGTCGCAGGATGCCTGTCGAGCATATCAACATCAACTTTAAGCCAGTTTCATTCTTTGCATGCAATCCCAGTATGGATGTTCCTGGTGTCCATGACCCCAAGAGCGTCCTTGCTTTTACCCCGGATCCAAGCAACAGGAATCAACCCTGTCATTAACCGCGGATTTTTTTATTTGCACTCTGAATAGATTTTTTGTCCTTTTACAACTTGAGCATTGAGAAAAAAGTTTAGATGCCTTCGTTCTTGTAAAAGGACGGAGAAGTGAAGTTTTCTCTTTGTTGGTGTCACGGTTACGTAATTGTTTTTCTTTCCTTTCGACCACGTATTGCAGGTGGAACATTGTCTGTATAAGCGCTGCCAACTGCTTGGAATGACTACTTGACGCGGGCCGGACGCCGCGAAAGAAGGAATATGGGCACGCCGACGTAAACAAAGTAATCTTGTGGACAAAAGAAGCATCCGCCTTGTGTATTAGGCTTTTCGTCCCCTACCATGAAGCGGGGGTTCCTCAACAGTGCGAAGTCAAAGGCCATCCGCCTTGGCTCTGACGCAGGCTACGGCTCCAGCAGTATGTTCTTTGCGTTGTGCCGCCCACACTTGGTTCATCTGGTTGTCCTAGGCACAATCGGTGCACCGTCGATGCCAACCCCAGATCTCTCCTCCAGTGGCACTGATACAGTCATCCTGCCGGCCAATGCAGCCCCCGACGAGCCCGTGACTGTTTGTTTCTTCTGGCCCGGCTCGAAAGAGGTGTTGATGAAGATGCCGGGCTATCCCAAACCCTTGCGCAAAGTGTCCGAGCCCACCTTTCGAGTCGGTGAGGCTGGCAGCAAGGGCCTCGGCCTGTTTGCGACGCGTGTGCTTTGAGCCAAGGAGAGCTGATCATCGATGAACAACCGTTGCTCATTAGCGTTCGCGGGGTCCCTGTGGCGGTGCCGGCGATGCTTAATCAGGAACAGACGACCAAGTACCAATTGAGAGAGTTTGAGAAGTACCTGGAGGTGGTGTTGAAGAAAATGCGGCCTGCGGATCGGGAAGCTTTCATGTCTCTTGCGAATAGCCATCTAACTGATGGATCAGTGAGTATTGACTTATATTTCTGTCGCGACACTCAAGTGTTGACCCAGGGACCCATTGCTGGCCGTATTCGAACGAATTCTCTCGGTCTGGATGGACTCTGTCCTGCCATGACTGGCCCGATGGCACAGTATAGCTCTGTCCCGCATTATATTTCGCGCATGAATAACAGGTCAAGTCGTATGACTAATATTTCTGTCTCCCTTTGCTGAAATTCTACTTCCAGTTGCTCACCCAATACAACCTCCAATTTTCACGACACGTCGATTTCTTATACGGTCTATGCAGCGCGCGACATTGCGGAAGGCGAAGAACTGACGCTGTCCTACTCCGACGTCTGGGACACTGCAGCCAACCGGCAACAGACTTTCAAGCCATACGGTTTCGTCTGCGCATGTGATGCGTGTCGTGACCCCATCAGCTCCGACCGTCGGCACGCCAAAATTCGCGCGTTTGTTCCGTCTGTCCGGATGTGGGCCGTCAACCGGTCGCTGCCTGATGACTGGCTCATCAACAAGTGCCTCGAGCAAATAGCGCTGCTGGAACAAGAGAAGCTCGAGGGCGAGTCGCATTACCATGCCGCGATTAACGCCATCATGGAGGCGTATATCTGTCTGGGCGATTCGCCCAAAGTGCGAAAATGGGCAGCACGTGCCCGCAAATGCCCGTGGGCGGCAACTCTTGAGAGTCTGGATGTGATGATTGCCCTCAAGTCGCATGACGGACACCCGCTGTGGCGCATGCGCGTCGAAAAGTGAGAAGGAGGCTTGATCAAAGCAGCTAGCAGGACGATGCATAACTTGCTGTTGTTCTGCAACGAATCAACAATTTGTACAACACTGAAGTATCTTGCCAAACTTGCTGGACTCATCATATAACTTCGAGTCGTTCTCGTGATCCTTTTAAAGTAGTTTGCAAGTATTGGTGGTACACTATGCCGAGTGAATGACTTAGCTCAAGCGTGGGCATTTGCTCGGAAATGGACAAACACAGAAAGAAGGATGACTGTTTGTTGACTGCCAGTGTTTGATCAGTCACGACCCGACGACTGGCGGAACGGGGTCAAACCTCACGTTCGACCCCGACGACTGGCGGAACGGGGTCAAACCTCACGTTCGACCACCACTCCCGAGCCGACCATCTAGCAACAGCGAAGCCAACAAGAAAAAGTCAACACAACTGCAACGAATAGCGCAGCACACCAGCCCGCGCGAGGAACGGATATTCCCATTCCTCACAGCCCCGTGGCGGCGAACAGCAGCGGACTTCGATGGTCGGTTGACAATCCAAGGCACAGAAGGACAGGAGAAGGAGAAAGCTGCCAAAGAACATGACAAACGAGCCGAGTGGCTCTCTCTTTCTGACACCCACCTACTGATCTACACAGATGGTTCCTTGCGGGAAATACACAAGACAAGACGAGTAGGAGCTGGAGTCGTAATATATCGAGGAGGGGAGGAGGTATTCACACACTCAAGCGGTCTAGGCGGACATGCAGAGGTATATGATGGGGAGATAACGGCCCTGTTGTTTGCAGCGGGCAAAGCGACGGCACTCTCGGGACAAGACGCAACCATCAAGCATCTGCACTTTTTTGCCGACAACACGTCAGCGATTAAGACGGTGTTTGAACCCAAACCACGACCAGGCCAACTCCAGGCACACATCTTCCACCAAAGGATTTGCAAGTTCCTCGACGACGACCCAGAGCAAATGGTGGAGATCTCATGGTCCCCTGGACACTGCAACATCGCAGGGAACGAGCGGGCAGATGAGCTGGCAAAACGAGGGACAGAGATGGCGACAACAAGCAACGGGACACGGGCGAACGCGCTCAGAAGGGCGAAGGAGAGGGTCCAGAAGGAGTGGGTCAGAGAGTGGAAATCAACGCCAAAGCGAGGACACTACGCAATCGCAAATCGGTTCCCGCCGTCAACAAAGCCCACGAAGCAGTTCATGGCATTAGATGGGAAAAGAGAGGTTTTTGGGAGGGTAGTACAGTGTCGAACAGGACACTGTTTCTCAGGCGAGTACTATGCCCTCCGCGCGTACCATCCGAGAGCGTTGACTGCCCCTGTGGCGAACACGAGCAGACCCGCGAGCACATCATATGCGAGTGCCCCCGCTACGAGCAACACCGCAATATCTTGCGGAAGGCATCGCGAAGCCTGTCACTCCCGCAAATTCTCGGGACACACCAAGGCATAATGGCACTAGCAGATTTCTTGGAGAAGAGTGGCGCGTTCACCAAAACGGGGTACCCACACGCCCCAACATCCCTCCCCACCTTCGACAACGAGCCAGATCCACCTGAAACGGACGACGAAGAGGAACAAGAGTAGCGCCGAGCGCTGAACAAGTTGGACCAGCTCCCAGCGGGCACTTTATTTATTTATTCTCTATGCTACATGCTCCATGCTTTACGGCCCAACGCCAACAACCTCGCAGGACTGCACAGCTAGTCCAGACCATGTCAAACCCTCCCCGCCATTCGCTACACCCCATCCAGACCGAAACCAATCCCGCCGCAACACCCTGTCGAGCGGCCAGACGGATCCGCCGTCCCGGCCACCGCGTCTTAGTAGTTAGTGTACTTGTTGCGGTATATAAATGCAGATACAAAAAAAAAAAAAAAAAAAAAAAAAAAATGATCAGTCACGTTTCTGGGTATTACGTAACGAACCGCACGACTTTTGCATTCTGACCACGTCTGACCACGCCTGACCACCCACTCCAGACCATGATGCTTTCTCAGTGCTTCCACGTCCTCGACACTCCACATCACGTCCAGACTTGCGATGACTGCTCGAAGCGGGCTGGAAGCACCAAAGAAGAATGGGGCACGCCGCGGCCAAGCAGGAACTAGGCAACCTTGTGAACAAGAAGAAGCATCCATCGCGCCTCTCGTCTTTCACGTCCCCTCACCATGATACGAGGCTTTCTCGACGGCGCGGCTGCGCTCCTTAGCTATGGCTTCCGCGGTGCGTCTTTTTTTGTGCGGTTTCGTTGTTTTATAATCGGGGTTTCTTAGGCACAGCTGCTGCATCCTGTTTCTCTTCGACGGAAACTGTTGTCCTACCAGTCAATGCGGCCCCGGATGAGCCCGTAACCGTCTGTTTCCTCTGGCCCGGCTCAAAAGAGGTGCTGATGAAGATGCCGGGCTATCCTCAACCTCTAAGTAGGGTGTCCGAACCCACATTCCGAGTCGGCGGGTCCGGAAGCAAAGGCCTTGGTCTGTTTGCCGCTCGTGCTCTCAGTCAAGGAGAGCTTATTATCCACGAACGGCCGTTGCTCATTAGTGTTCGCGGGGTCCCCGTGGCTGTGCCTGCGATGCTTGATCAGGAGCAAACGACGAAATACCGGCTGAAGGAGTTGGAGCGACACCTAGAGGTCGTGGTCAAGGAAATGCGACCTGAAGATCGCGATGCCTTTATGTCCCTTGCGAATAGTCATACGACTGATGGATCGGTGAGCAGCCACGGTTCTTTCGCGATACTGCAACTGATATTGCTTTAGGGCCCTATAGCTGGTCGAATCCGAACGAATTGCATCAGTCTGAATGGACTCTGCCCTGAGATGAGTGGTCCGATGGCGCAGTACAGCTGTGTCCCGCGTTATATCGCGCGCATGAATAACAGGCACGCTTCCCTCCTACGTTTTTTGTCTCCCTGCTGATATTCTAATCCCCGTAGTTGCTGTCCCAATACCACCACCATTTTTCACGAAGCGTCTATCTCCTACACGGTCTATGCAACGCGGGACATTGCGAAAGGCGAAGAACTGACGCTGTCCTATTCCAATGTTTGGGACACTGCAGCGAACCGTCAACAGACTTTCAAGCCATATGGATTTGTCTGCGCGTGTGATGCTTGTCTCGACCCCGTCAACTCAGACTGTCGTCGCGCCAAAATCCGCTCATTCATCCCAAACCTCCAGTTGTGGGCCGCCAGCCGGTCTTTGCCTGACGACTGGCTCATCAATAAGTGTCTCGAACAAATGGCGCTTATCGAACAAGAGAAGCTCGAAGGCGAGCCTCATTACCACGCTGCTATCAACGCCATCATGGAGGCGTATATTTGTTTGGGCGATTCGACCAAAGTGCGAGAATGGGCGGCACGCGCACGGAAATGCCCGTGGGCGGACAGCATTAAAAGCTTGGATGCCCTGACTGCCCTGGAGTCACATAGTCGCCACCCATTGTGGCGCGCGCGGATTAATGAGAATCTAAAGGGTTGCGGGTCATAATGAAGGTGGAGGAGCGTAAGTTTTTTTTAGTAGCAACAATTGGACAACAGTGACCAACAAGTATCTTTCTCCACGACCGGTGTGGACGTGCTTCGTGGCGAACTCCTGAGACCCCCTTGAAGACAACGACAATGCGATTTGGCTCAGTCACAAGCTTGAGCGCTTGGGCTCTTGATCCCGGTGGCTCTCGTGGAATATTGTCGTACATAGGCGACCGTTCCAAAGTTTGTGGAATGCTTCATAGCATTGAGATGGTGTACTGTTTAAGCACAGGCAATGAAGGACTTCGTCCGGCTTAGATGACACTAGAGAACTGTATAAGTACTTGTGCTGTTGTGCCTTTCGTTCGTTCTACAGTCACATGAGGAATTTCAAGTGTTACGTAACAAATGTCTTTTGCATTCCAACCATGCACTTCAGGTGGATTATACATGCTTGCAAGTCCCCAACATTTTGCGGTGACTACCGGAAACGGGCGCGGCGCACCAGAGAAGCAATGGGTACTGGCACGCCAAACGTAAACAAAGCAACCTTGTGGACAAAAAGAAGCACCCCATCCGCCTTTAGTCTTTTTCACCCCCACCATGATACGAGGTATTCTCGACGGTGCCGCCACGCTCCTTGGCTATGGCGCCAGTAGTATGTGTTTGGTGTGGTCAAAATGTGTTCATAATTCAATTTTCAAGGCGAAACTGCCCCACTCGATTTCTCTTCCACCGAGATTGTCGTCCTGCCAGCAAACGCAGGCCCCGATGAGCCCGTCACCGTCTGTTTCTTCTGGCCCGGCTCAAAAGAGGTGTTGACGAAGATGCCGGGCCTCAGCCCTTACGCACGGTGTCCAAACCCACGTTCCGAGTTGGAGAGGCGGGAAGCAAGGGGCTTGGTCTTTTTGCTGCTCGTGCTCTCGGTCAAGGAGAGCTTATCATCGATGAGCGGCCATTGCTCATCAGCGTTCGCGGGGTGCCCGTCGCAGTGCCCATCTGGTATAGTCAGGAGCAGACGACAAAATACCAGCTGAAAGAGTTTGAGAAGTACCTAGAGGTGGTTTTGAAGGAAATGCGGCCTGCAGATCGGGATGCTTTCATGTCCCTTGCAAACAGCCATACGACCGATGGATCAGTGAGTTATCACCCACATTGCTTCTGCGGCACTAACTCGTCCTGTTGCAAGGGACCTATAGCTGGTCGAATCCGAACGAATAGCATCGGTCTGGATGGACTTTGCCCTGAGATGAGTGGTCCAATGGCACAGTATAGTTCTGTCCCACATTTTATTTCGCGCATGAACAATAGGCCCGTCTTCCTATCGTATTTTCGTGTTTTTCTGATACTCTTCTTACAGTTGCTGTCCTAATACAAGCACCAACTTCCACGACGCGTCTATCTCCTATACGATCTATGCAGCACGTGACATTGCGGAAGGCGAAGAACTGACGTTGACTTATTCTGACGTCTGGGACACTGCAGCGAATCGCCAGCAGACCTTCAAGCCATACGGATTCGTTTGCACGTGTGATGCGTGTCTTGACCCCATCAACTCCGACACTCGTCGTGCCAAGATTCGCTCGTTCATTCCAACCGTACAGTTGTGGGCCGTCAACCGGTCTTTGCCTGACGACTGGCTCATCAACAAGTGTCTCGAGCAAATGGCGTTGCTGGAGCAGGAGTAGCTCGAGGGCGAGGCGCAGTACCACGCCGCCATCAATGCCATCATGGAGGCGTATATCTGTCTGGGAAATTCTCCTAAAGTGTGCCATTGGGCGGCACGGGCACGGAAATGCCCGTGGGCGGCAAACATTGAGACCTTGGATGTGCTGATTGCCCTCAAGTCGCATAGTCGCCACCCGCTGTGGCGCATGCGGGTCGACGACAAGCCAAAGGGAGAAATGGCGTCGCAGCTCAAGCGGTTGGCGGCACTCGCGGGCGGGACGGACAACGGAAGAGGGCTCATAATGTTTGCAGGAGCGTAAAATCTGATAAATTGTACAACAGTGTTATCTTGCTCAACGACCGGTGTAGGCGTCCTTCGAGCCCTTGCGGTATAAGCATCTCGGCACGCAGGCCACACGCCGCGTACCTCGGATCTTCCTCCGCCGCAGGCTCCTCCTCCGCCGCCTCGCCGCTCCCAAACGCTGAACTGGTCAGGTATGGCAGATTATCCCATTTTGCTAAGGAAACTGACGAGTAGTCAGCGGTGCAAGCGTGTTTTCTGCATTCAGCAGCACTTGCCAGGCTGGGTATGCTGGCCGGAAGTGAGCGCGTGTTCCCGCTGACGTTCTACGTGAAACGGGAGTGCTGGGCCATTAGCTAAGGGCGGAGAGCTCGATAGTAAACTAAACCGACGAGGTAAGCGTTATCTCCGTGAATTCATAGTTTTGCAACGTTGGTCTTTGGAAAGCCATTTATCACAAGCAGCGGACGCGAATCAGGGAGTGTGTTTTCTGCATTCAGCAACACTTGTTGGGCTGGTTTGGGCGAAATCATGGGGCTACAACGGTCAGGTTTGCCCATGTTCGTCCGAGTTTTACTCAACACGTACTTTGTGTCGATCGATCGAGAGGACCACAGCACGTCCTTCGCGCACGCCAGCGACGACCTCCACAGTCCAGACTACACCCCTTCCGTTCAAGCCCGAGGCGTTGCTCGCGGTTCTGGCAGCAAAAAAAAAAAAAAAAAAAGTTAGTTGAGCAAAATGTACCGCGGAAAGTGCTCACGTAAGCGACGCGATCAGGGAGAATTTTTGTCTCCAGCTCGGCCGGCGCGTCGTTGGTATATGTCGGCAGTGGTCGAGGATAGCTTCAAGCTCAAGGAAGTAGACGAGTTCTGCAAAACACGGTGAGCCACACAAATGGTGACAGCGAGCGGCAAACCAACCTGGCTGTCAAGCAGTCGTAGGGCTAACGCAGCGCCAGCTGGACGGTTGGTCGGTGCATTGTGGTGTTCGGCGTTGGCGCTTGAAGGTCGGGTCACGCCTTGGCAGTGCTGTGACGCCCGGCGCCGGGACCCGGACCGACGCTCTTTCCACGACCACCACGAACTACTCTCTTCCATCCCGAAACCGAGCTCCCACAAACTGGCAGCGTGGCCGGCCGGCCAAGGACTCTGGCTTCCAGCCCTCCGACAAGCATCAGCAGTAGTCTACTGCGACATTCTTACGGCGACCACCACTTCATTCCGCGCGGGTCCAGCCAGCTACGGGTT
The DNA here is from genome assembly GCF_014461135.1 of Mycena indigotica. NCBI lineage: Eukaryota > Fungi > Basidiomycota > Agaricomycetes > Agaricales > Mycenaceae > Mycena > Mycena indigotica. The sequence continues at coordinate 1,083,300 of NW_023503016.1, read as the reverse complement.
CCGATCACAACCGGCACGCCTCGCACAAGTGGAGATGGCGGCACCGTTTTGCGGAACACGGTGAGTGTCAGTCCGACTGGCCCGCTGACCGTCTTTGCAGCCGGCCCAGCTCTCGCAGCAGCAACCACCACCGGCAACGGCGAAACTCAGGCCAGGCGGCACACGGCGTCTGGCTTTCCCTCCATCTCACGACTACATACTGGGAGGCCTCTGCAACGGGCCGATCAGCAAACCCCCTCCTCCGACAACGGACTGGCCTCGGCGCAATAACGCGTTTCGGGCCAACGAGGCAACTTACCACCCGAGTCCGTTACGGCCTGCCTTTCTCTCCCAAATCCCGTTAGCGGCGCCGCCCGGGATGCCAGCGTGTTGTCTCTGGACATGTTCGGCGGCACCTGCGAAATCGGGGGGCTACAACAGTCAGGTTTGCCCACATTTGTCCGGGTTTGGTGACGAAACTCACAATTCATCAGTTGCTGGAGTTGGTGCGCAAAACTTCCTGCCCTGGCTCTTCAAGTGCTACGAAAATGATTGGCTATGCGGAAATTTGACTGAGTTGACATGAAAACTTACCTGCAAGCGACGCGATTGGCTGCCCGAGCGGCCCTAAATCGCGCTAAGCGGGAGGTTGTCTGCCGACTAAACTGGCAATAAGGATGATGAGTTGTGGGCAATTGCGAATAGGCAGGTTAGGTTGCTTTACTGACTTTGTGTCCCGACACCAGGCAATTCCTGGTCTTCTATCCGCACATCCGCCAAGCAACGACACCGACCCTAGTCAGCGCGGGACAAAGTCTGCGAAACCAGGTGAGTTGAGGGCAGATTTGACAAGTTATAATTCGCTCACGTTGCGCCCCAGTTAACACCAAAGGACATCGCCCTGTCGGTGTCTCCCTTTTCCATCCCCGCCCATCAACAGCAAACACAAGTCAAGTCCCATCGTCAAAAGCTCCAAGACCAAGCTGCCCCACACCGTTCTCAACGACGAGCCCGCCAAGATTGCTGTTACTCCCCGCCAAAGCCGCCAAGTTGCAGCAACGACAACGACAACTGCCTTCCGAACACGCACGCTACTCGCGCAAAGATGGCAAACAACTCCCCAGTCAGCAGTATCAAAAGCCAAGCTAAGCAGGTCCCGCAGCTGCCAAACTTGAAGTCGCACTTGAAACCGCGTCAATGGACTGCAAAAGTGACGACTATCCCGTTCCGCCTTGGGTGTTTTCGAGCGCGTCGGGCGGCGTTGACTCGCCCGCGTCAACAGAAACCCCGACGTTGTCGTTGTTGAAGGCGTCCAATGGAGCGATATGGTCGCTCTCGGAAGCGTATCAACAAACAAGTCAGCGGCAACAGTAACCACTCACTTGGGACGACCCCAACGATGACCACTCAAGTCCCACAACTGAAGTCGCCGCATCCAATGACTGCCTAGGTCGGAAAATCATGAAGCAGTAAGGAAGTTCTTCTCACGGGATCATTTGCGCTCGCCTGCTGGAGCTGCAATGGTGAGTGTGCGTACCAACAACGAGTTGGCATACTTACGTTTCAAAGACGAGGGATTGTGCCTTTGGTGTCGCTTGCGAGCTCATTCGCGCTCGCCTGTTTTAGCTTTAAATGTGAGCACGAACAGCAAAAGCAAGTTGATTTACTCACTGATTTGCGTCAGAGGCCTTCGATAGCGACAAACGAAGCAAGTCGATGACGAGGTAAGCCACCCTTCCAAGTAAATGAAATGTCAATTCACTTCCTTTTAGTTTCGTTTGCACGCTCGAAGCTCTACTGGTGGAATAGTTGAAGGAGCGCAAGTTGATTGAAGTTTGGTCAGTGGCTAATATAACGTTGTGATTAGAACTTCCAAACATGCAGGATAACTCTGACAATCGTCTTGTGTCAAGTATAGAAGACTACTTGCCTTCGGTTTGGCTTGCGGGCACAGTGTGGGACGGGACGAGGTCAGCGCAGGCAACTCCGACGAGCCGGGAGTCTAATGTGGTATATGCGCTCGACCCGTTGAGTCTTGACAAGGTATAAGCTCGATTGAATTCAAGTTGACACTAACTTACCTTCAGTCTGATTCGCAAGGATGGATGATGAATAGTCGAACGATGAGCTAGCAACAGATGTCAGTACACGTTATATTAGGTAGAAGGAATGGAATATTTTGCGCACCTTCAATTCCGCGTCACGGTGCCGTCACATACTCGTGACTCGCATCACTTCATCTTGTCCTTCATCCCAATCGTGCAAACGGCTAGCCTCGACTACCACAATGGCTCTACAACCCCGACGCATGGCCGTCTCAGAGCTAGGGAAACAGTGGGGAGAGGAATGGCCGCGGGTATTAAAGCGGTGAGTCCGGCTTAGCCCGAGGCACTTGGCCGTGCCGACCTCACCCTCTCCGGCGTAAACGGCAGCGTTTAACCACCACTTCCCCTCATCTGGCAACACACCAACTACTGGGTGCTCGAACCTGTGGCTATCTCCCTCGGCCAACGCCGCTCCCGCAAGACCCCACGTCCCAGACACCTCCGGAACCCACCGAATCAACTCTGCGAAGCCATCTTGGTCAGCAAACTGGGCGACAATGAGCAAATAGCTTACAAGGGGACGGGGGAGGCACTGGGCAGGGCAGGGCAGGGCAGCGCTGGGAACAACTGTGTTGTTCCTCGATGTTGAAGGCGACAGGCAGCGATTTGGTGTCGGTGGAGGGAGCGGGCAACGAATTGGGCTCGGGTGAAGCGGTTGAGGTCTGGAACGAGGTTAATGGGCCAAATGACGTTTTACGCAAAACTGACTATTTCTACAGCGAATGCAGAAGCAATCTCAGTCTGCGCAATGCCCAAACTGAGAGAGTCGGCCCGGCAACAAGCAAGAGTTGGAAGGAAGCGGCAAGCTCAATCAACAACGGCGACTCACCTTTAATATATCGCGCTTTACTAGTACCGTCTTCAACGCTGACAACAACCGCAACGTCAGGCCCACCTCCGACCTGTAAATCCGCACGGCCTTGACTGCAACGAGAGTCAGCAACAGCAAGCATAATCAACAACCGCAACTGACCTGTAACTTGGGCTTCCACATCGCGAACCTGCCTCCGTCGGAACAGGTATTTCGTCACTGAGAACAAGGTCAGCGAGTCCAAGTCAATGAATTTGCGATCCGCATGGCATCCTGGCAAAGGCCTTTGCTTCAACGGGCAAGAGTTCAGCAACAGCAAACACAATCAACAACCGCAACTCGCCTGTCATCGCAAGCCCGCCTCCTTCGACAACGTCAAAGACAATCCGTCAACCGACATAGGCAGTTGTCGCAAGGCCAGGCAGCCTGTTGGCAACTGCAGCCCATCTACAACGAGCACGAGTCAGCGGCAAGACAATCAATCAAGAACTTCAACACACCTCAAATCCGCCTCCGACTGTCCCTGCGACTGACCTGAAGCGACGCGCTCGTTGGAGGGAACATGTATATCGTCACTGAGAATAAGGTCAGTGAGTCCAAGTCAATGAATTTGCGACTGACATACCTTCAGTTTCGTTTGGGTGCTACGAGGACTGGGAAGGTGGAGGTGAACGACAAGGAAGGCGGAAGAGGTGGTAGATTGGAGAATAGACTATGTACAAGAAGTGAATATATGAGGGATGTTGGGAAAGATGCTGTGGAGGGAGGGGCTGTGGACACAGTCAAAGTGAAGGGGGAAAGAAGAGTATGCGCGTAATTTGATGTGAGCCAGCTTTTATAGACAGCGCGCAACTGCTACGTGGCAGTTGAACTCGACTGAAACATTTCCCAAGGTGATATCCATCCACTGGGGCTGTTACGCCGGGAGCGGTTGCTGTCGAGGGTGAAATACGCGAAATCACGTATTTCGCACTTCCAAGCAAACAGTGCACGCGGAGATGCGCTTCCCGTCCGATCCTCGCGGGCACATGTCAGGGGTGAGGGTGACATAAGATTCACACACGTTCGGCACAATCGGAAACGACGATGTGGTGGGAGAGTACTATCAGACTGAAAGGTAATGGAGGGAAACTGGAGGGTTTGAGACTGTGGATGGCGGGGATGGAGTGGTGGATAACATTTATAGATAGTGAACATCGTTTCCCACGCTTTAGATCTTCTGATCAAGGGCAGAGCACGGTACAACGAGCAATTGTTGTGCCCATTCCCTTTTTGGGATGTTATGTTCGTGGCCTTCAGTGAACGCTCAGAAAATCCTGGAGAGCCAAGTTAGATTTGAGACTAGTGGTGACAAGACTTGCGTGACAAAAGGACTCTGAGTAATGATTGGAAAAAAGACTAGGCGGTAGCGGCAAAACTGACACACTCGAACAAAAGGTACACAACGGCATAGGGCCAAAAGCCAGCCGAACAAAGATTCCAGGAAGATTAGCCTAAGCGGTATTATTTGTCGTATCACCCCTGTGCCGTATTTGGTTCCTGATGTCACCACAGGAACCTGACTCAGGGAACCGCTTAAGCTTGACTCGGGAACCTTGTACGCGCCTCGCCGATATGGCGCCATTATTCTTCGTTATTTTCCTTGGCTATCGGCGTTGTCACGCCGTGTCACTTGTTTTCTTCCCACCATCACGGAAAACTCACCGACGCGTCAACAGACGCGTACCTTTCTGATGGCACCATGTCACGCCTGGCCCAACGCGTCAACAAACGCGTTGCGACACGTGTGCCCTTCTGACGGCAGTCACGCCTCATTAGACCTTTCCTCAAAACCACCACCATGTCCACTTTTTCCCACTTTCTGCCCAGTCGCAGCCACCACTCGACGACAGCGACCACGTTCCGCCTGCATTGGAGGTAAGCACTTCACTTTTTACTTTTTCCCGTCGTCTTAGCGCTCTTTTGCTTTGCAGGACGTCACCTTCAGTGACTTCCTTGTTGCGGACTCGTCCAGCAGCGGCGCCGACTTTGTCCCTACCACTGCCCTAGCAACCCCCTCGGCTAGGACTTTGCCGCCAGCGGCGCCAACTTCATCACCACCCAAACATGGCTGCCCGACTATGTGCTGTGTATGTCTTCCTTTTATCACTCATGTCTATGTGGCTGACTCGTTGATGCAGGCCTTCGCTGCCAAAGGTGCTGACTTCACCACCAGAACTTGGCGACCTATTCAATTGCCAACTTGCAGGCCAGTGCCCCCCGAAAATGTGTGTCTTACTTGTCCGAGGGATGTTTCTCTGCTGACTCACACTTTGGTTCCCAACAGACAAATGCGCTCGGACGTTGCTGTTAGTGGCGCCGACTTCATCATTACCACCCAGCAACCATTGCCGCTTCACCACATGCCCTAGCAACCTCCTCCGGCGTTGAACGCGTGGTTAAGTTATGTTGCTTTACTGACTTCTGACTTGGAGATATTACTCGATGCCCAGTGAACAAATGCAGGCCCCGATGTAGCTGCCCGTCCTAAGGCTTAAACCTCACCCAAGATTGGTGCTCGGTATGTCCTGCTGAGTACTTCCTAGATACTGCGCTCACTTCCCGCAGGGCTGCCGCTGCACACGGTTTTGCGCGCCAAATTGGTGAGCATTTTGCGATTACGTAAGCACTTTTCGGCCTTATTTTTGCCTTCAAAATGACTTATTTTCTGCTAGATTTTGCCGCCAGAGGCGATGCATAACGGCCTGGACTCAATGTTCCGACTGATCAGCATGCAGTTAGTCCTCGGCTTCCTCACTTGATTCGGGGCTGATTTCCATGCAAGAATAGCGCCGGGCCGCGATGCCAGAGCTGCCGGCCGCGGATCCAATCATTGATCCGGATTTCCCGATGTATTTGGGGGTGCAATTTGGCTGCTCAAAAGCGCGCTAACTCGGCCCAATTTTCGCGGGGTTTTGCCGCCGGAGGCCAGAGTAACGGGTGGGCTAGCATCGTCGCGTTGGCAGCTGTTTGCTGCTGGTTTTGGTGAGTGATTCTGATTGCTCCAAAAGACTTGCTGACCTTTCGCGACAGCAGTCTGGCCTACCGTCCTCGATGCCAAAACCTGTGTTGATTGATAGACGCGTTCCGCGCGGCAAGGCCGCGTGGTCCACTCAGGCTGCACCGCTATAACAAGGTTTGTGTTCAATTTATTTAAGTTTTTTGTTCTCTGACCTTGTTTAGATTGATTCCCCAACATGCTCGTTCCCGTCGGAGCTTGCCTGCGGCGCTGTTATAGCCAACGCTGCCTTCATCACCACTGCCATCGACAATGGCCTCGCCATCGAGCATTCTGCTCCAGCAACGACGGTAGAGCCCTAGGTTTGTGATCTTCTCCTTTATTTGCATGCTCTCTGAATGTATCTATAGATAAACAATGCTTTGGGCACTCTCAACGCGCCAATTTTTGCTGGAGCGGACACTGCTCTCAAGGCTCACAACGTCTTGGCGGAGGACGCCACCCGCCATGATCCTTGGCCATCGTCTCTGCCGTAGTGCGCTATCAACGCCAACGTCAGGCCCGAGCGCCCTTCCTCCCGAAACCATTTATCCTTCCCCCGAACAGCAATCTCTCGCTGGAGCTGCCCTGAATTCGCTTCCTGCTCTCCGCAATACCAACTTTTTGCTGGAGCTCGCCTGCGGCGCCATTGCACTGCCAATACAATGCCTGGGAGTCCCGGCTTCCACTCTCGCCATCGCGTAAGTTTTGTACTGTTTCCATTTGTTTGAATACTTATTTCTTGTTCAGATGTGACTACACAGCCCAATAATGCCAGCAACTGCTTTCACGACTAGCTGCAAGCAAGTGCTATGCTCGCCAGCCTCGCTTCCCGCTCCCCGCAAGATCGCCTTTTCGAGACAAACCGTTACTACACAGCCCAAATCACGACAGCAACCGCTTCCTCATCGCTTCCCCCGAGCCTTTAAAATCTGTTCTTTACACCACTCATTTTTGCTGGAGCTCGCCTGCGGCGCGCTGTTGGGGACCGAGTCCATATCCTCAGCCTGGTCGGCAACACTTCCGCGACTTGCCAACGTCGATCTCGAGGCCATTTTCCTTCCTACCAACACTTATTTTTCGCTGGAGGCTGCCTGCGGCGCCGTTGGACCTCCACCGCCATGACTTTCGCACCATCCCGACTTGATCACCCAGCGCCTCGCTTCACACTCCCCATACACCAATCTTTCCGCCCAAGCTCCCTCACCAACACAAACGTCGCGACGATCCCGACTGAATCTCCCAACAGTTGCGACCGCGCTTATTGATGACAACGCCAACGACAATCCCGAGCCCATTTTCCCTCGCCGAAACACCAAACTTTTGCAGGAGCTCGCCTGCGGCGCCGTTGTTGACTTGCCCCAACCCAGCGGCCTTGCAACTGGGCACTTCCCCTCCAAAACTTGCCCCGGACCACCCATTTCTCGCGGGAGCTCCGCCTGCGGCGCGTTGGCCAAACCTCGAGCGTTGGTATCAGGAACGGCAAAGTCGCAGTCCGTTCCGACTGGAGCATAGGCCAGAGTGTGCAGCCCCAAACAATTAAGCCTGCGACGAGACCACCAGGACATTCGAGTTGCGTGATGAAAACGCGCGCGGGGGGTGGTAGACAATGGAGTTGGCACCGCTGCGGGGTTTGAGACTAACCATTACGACAACGGGAGGGAATGGGGGCCAAGGCACCGGAGAGGGTTACCGTGAGGGAAATCGGATCGGGAGCTACACGGGGATACTTGGTAGTTTTTTTTTTACGCGTCAAACGCGGTAGTTTACGCGTCGGGTAGCTTTGAGGAACTGCACTTACGCGTCAAACACGTAGTTTACGGCGTCGGATAGCTGTTTGTAGTGTAGGATGTTTGTTTACACGTCGGATAACCTGTAAAAAATTTTGTCTTTTGGTGCATAAAATAAGAGCGCTCGCTGCGAGCCTTAGCGAGCTGCGAGCCTTAGCGAGCTGCGAGCCTTTGCGATGGGTGAGTCAAGCGTTGAGGTGGACAGCGGAGGGAATCAACGTGCGGATGCAGGTGGAGCGGCGGCGGCGTCGGACGCGTTCATAATTCAATTTTCAAGGCGAAACTGCCCCACTCGATTTCTCTTCCACCGAGATTGTCGTCCTGCCAGCAAACGCAGGCCCCGATGAGCCCGTCACCGTCTGTTTCTTCTGGCCCGGCTCAAAAGAGGTGTTGACGAAGATGCCGGGCTATCCTCAGCCCTTACGCACGGTGTCCAAACCCACGTTCCGAGTTGGAGAGGCGGGAAGCAAGGGGCTTGGTCTTTTTGCTGCTCGTGCTCTCGGTCAAGGAGAGCTTATCATCGATGAGCGGCCATTGCTCATCAGCGTTCGCGGGGTGCCCGTCGCAGTGGACCCCCTCACCCCCGATGAGATCACCGCCGTCTGCGACGCGGTGAGGTTGTACACCGCGACCAACACGGATGTCAGGACACTCAAGCTCATGACCTGCTATTTGTTGCCGCCCCCGAAGAAGGTCAATCACGGTCAGGCGTAATCATCCATGGGACTCATATGCAAAGGCTGTTTTGGCGCACCTTGCCATACCTATAGCCCCTGGTCGGAAACCGGAGCAGCCGGTGCCCATAACGCGAAAGGCGCAAGTCGACGTGTGTCCGCTTTTGACTATCGTAGCCCGAATACTGACGGTATGAAGTTTCAAGATGTCGCTTCAGGGTGTGTTGTTTTGCACCATCTTGACACAAGACTTATACTCCCAAGGCGGCATTACAACAGCATTTTGTCACTACGAGAAGGCACATGGATGGTTGACTTGCTGGATCTCCTTGAAGATGGTCTCCAGCCAGCCATTCCGCCGGAAGAGCAACTTCGGTGCGAGGTTGTAGTTAGAGCAGACCCACGGGTCCAGCAATTTGCGAAGGACGTTGGTACGATTCCACCCTTGAGTAGCTTCTGATCTTAAAAACGCCATAGGGGTGCTTCCCGAGGAGATATTTTGCGAATCGTGGGCCATTGGCTACGACGACCGTTTCCCACCGACACAGCGGCTGCAACAAGGACTCATGTTCGCGCGCTTCTCGCAACACGACAATCTGTACGCCCATCCAATGGTATGTGGTTTTAACATCTTGTTTCCTGCCGTCAAAACATTCCAGGATTTCACGATAATATACGACTCCATCGCTGAGAAGGTCATTCATATCGAGTTTCCACCGCACTACAAGGATGGACTTGTCTCGTCAAATCCAGATACCAGCCCCCCGGATCTTCAACTTGACCCGCTAGTAGTTTCCGGACGAGAGCGCGTTCCTCCTCCCCGCAAAGCATTTGATTTCCTGCCAGACTTGATGGCTGCGGCAGACAAAGACTTCAAACAACGCGATGACCTCAAGCCGCTGCACATATTGCAACCGGAGGGCGTCAGCTTCCGGCTTGATGGGCAACAACTGGAGTGGCAGAATTGGAAGATGCATATTGGTATGTCTGTTTCCTTTTCCCGAATCGATGCCTATTGTCTGCAGCGTTTCACCACCGCGAAGGCCTTGCGCTGTCGACCATCACCTACAATGACCACGGTGAGGTGCGCCCGCTGTTTTACCGCCTTTCGTTATCGGAGATGGTGGTCCCATATGGGGCGCCAGAGTACCCGCACGGGCGGAAATCTGCTTTCGACGCGTGAGGTTGCCCACAGACCCGTTACTCCATCTCATTCGCCGTAGTGGAGAGTATGGAATGGGCATCATGGCCAGTGAACTGTCTCTTGGATGTGATTGCCTGGGCCAGATTCATTACATGGTACTCCTTTTTTATCTTTCACCAGACATTTTGCTCAAGCTCTTGCAGTCCGGCACATTTGTCAAGCACGACGGAACAGCGGAGGTTATCCAGAATTGCATTTGCATTCACGAAGAAGATGCTGGTGTGCTGTGGAAACACACTGATTTCCGTCCTGGAGGAAGAGGACAGACCGTTCGCCGCCGGCGCTTGGTCGTCAGCATGGTTTGCACATTGGCCAACTATGGTTTGCATGATGTCATCGTTTTCACCCCCGCTAACTTATCACTAGAGTACATCTTCAACTACATGTTCTACCAAGACGGGACAATCGAGCTTGAGATCCGCATGACTGGCATATTACAAGTATATGTTGCCCCCGATGGAGAACAGCCGCTGTTGTCAGGGGAACCTCCCTTTCGGCCCGGAGACGCGCCCGATTCCGGTCCGACTCCGGTTCCGACTCCGGTCCGGCCCTCCATCTCGCCCGCACAATCACCGATCCGTCAACGCCCTCCCGACGGTCGCCCTGGGACCTCGCCTGCGACGCCGCCCAAGCCTTCTGTGCCCGACAGCGGCAGCTACGGACAAGCAGTATATAGTCAGCTACCTAGCAGGCGGACCCTTAGAGTTTCTTCTCTTTGGATCCTCCCCTGCTAGGTCAGCTTCATTTGTATTCGCTTACCAATGTTCACGCTTTGGATCCTCCCCTGCTAGGACCTTGATCTCAGGCCTCCGGGGTTGCCCTTACAGCAGAAGAAACTCTCTACGGGATCAACCGGACAAGATTGCCAGGTTCGGCGCTGACTCAGGCTCGGAGTACGAGTCCGTTCCGCCCTCGTCACCGCCCCTGCCACTTGTCCCCTCCTCCTCTACTCCTGTGGTCCCCGCACCCGTCATGCCGTCCGGAGTCACTCCTACCGCAGACGCCCGGCTGGACTCACTCGAGGCGAAAATCGATAGCCTAACTGAGGCCCTTGCTTTACTCACCAACCAGGCTTCCGCTGCCGCTGCCGCCGCTAATAATGCTGGCGGACCCCAAACACCATCGCCGGAGACGTCGATTCCGACTCCGACTCCGGTCCAGGGCGACTCCGAAGCCCTTTTTGGCGACATCAACCTCGCCTCAAAATTGGTCTTACGACCAAACCCCCCGTCACCTTCAACGGCGACCGGAAACGCGGCCGCGCGTTCCTCTCGGTTCGCACCTACGCCCGCCTTGCCCCTGAGGCCTTCGTGGTCAACGGAGAGGCGAGCGAGGAAAAAGGCTGTCCGCTATGCCATGTCGTTTATGGCAGAAGGACCCGCTCAGCAATGGGCGGAGCGCCACGGAAGCAAAGCCCCGTTTCCGTTTCCGTCCTGGGGCTCGTTCGTTTCCGAAGTTTCGACTCCGGTTCGTCGAGGAGAACGAGCAAGATCACGCTCTCTCCAAGCTGGAGACTTCCGCCTATCACATGGGCACGAAGGATGTCTACCAGTACACCGACGACTTCGAGGACCTGATGGACCTCGCCGGATTCGAAGACGCGCTGGTCAAGGTGACCAAGTTCCGCCACGGACTTGACCCCTTGATCAACAACGGAATCACGTCCTCGAACGACCCCCGGACCTCCGGGATTACCTTAGCTGGCGCACCCGGGCCTTCCGTCAATATGAGGCCCTGGTCCGGGCCAAGCTGATCAAGTCAGCCGCCCCCAAGACGCCTGGCGGTTTGATTCGGACTCCGTTTCCGGTCAACCGCATCCCGGCTCCGGCTCCCTTCCGCCCGGTGGTTCCGGTCGTACCACCCTGCCCGCGCCCCGCTCCGGCGCCTCCAGCTCCCGTCCCTATGGAGTTGGATCGCACCAGGGCTCGGGGTGCCCCTCGTCGCGCCTGCTTCAGGTGCGGCGACCCAAACCATCTCGCCCGGGATTGCCCCCCTCCCCCGATGTCCGCCCGATGGACATCCTCGACGAGGTGATCCAACAACTCGGGTGACGAGATGTTAGCGGAGTTGATCGCCCGCTACACGGACACAGCTGCCCTGCCGGAGACGGCAGCGGAGTCGATGGCCGGAGAGGATTTTGTCCCCCGCGACGAGTGACTGGTGTGCCCTCGTTCGCGTCTATAAATCGTTTTGCCTCTTTGTATGATGAATGCAGTTCCTTGCCCTACAATGAGCCCGAAACGAAAGACACACCCTCTCCTGCCCCCGCCTCGACTCCGTCCCCGACTCCGCCCGCGACTCCGGTCATCGTCCTCCGCCGCCTCACTGCCTGGGAAAAGAAACTGCCCAAGCAGTACACCGTTGCCGCTGCCCCTGGGGCGAACTCCCTCCACCTCCCGTTAGAGCTCGAGTCCACCACCAGCGCACTGAAGCTCTCGCTCTCTGGGCTTGTCGACTGTGGTGCCACCTCCGACTTCATTGACACGAACTATGTTGCTCGGAATGGCATTCCGGTCCGCACTCTTGATCAGCCGATTCCGGTTTTCAATGTCGATGGCACCCCCAATGACGCTGGCTCCATCAAACAGATCGCGGACTTGGTCCTGCGCTACAAGGGCCATGCCGAACGAGTTCAGCTGGCCGTCACCCATCTTGGCAAGCAAGACCTCATCCTGGGGTATTCCTGGTTGCGGAAACATAACCCAGAGATCGATTGGGAAACCAAGGAGGTCAAGATGACACGGTGCCCCGCAATTGCTCGACCTGCCGTGAGGAAGAGCGGGTCGAACGGACTGAGTTGCGGCGACTCCGGTCGCTTCAGAAGCGTCTCCGCTCCGGCCCGTTCCCCTCGGTCTGCGCCATGGACCTTTCTGGGTCTGATGACGGAGACGATTCCGTCTCCGGTGACGACCCGGCCTGCCTGATCTGACGCCGGACTCCGACGACGACGATGACGATGGTCAGCTTGAAGATGGTGACCGCATCTTCTACACCTCCTCGTTCCGCCCCTCGGAGGAGATACGCGCTGGCAGTACTGTCTCGCAACGCCTGGCCGAAGCCTTCGCCAGGAACTCCGCCCCTCCGCCCTCCGAGATCCCGGACTGGGCTAAGGAGTTCCAGGACGTCTTCAACAAGGAGTCCTTCGACACGCTACCGAACGGAGAGCCTGGGACCACGCCATTGAACTCGTCCCCGACGCTAAGCCCACCAACTGCAAGGTGTACCCCATCTCGCCCCTCGAGCAACGCGAGCTCGACGCGTTCATCGAGGAAGGGCTTTCGACGGGCCGGATTCGCCCCTCCAAGTCTCCGATGGCGTCTCCGGTCTTCTTCGTCAAGAAGAAGGACGGCGGACTCCGCTCGTCCAGGACTACCGTGCTCTCAATGCGATGACTGTCAAAAACCGGTACCCCCTTCCGCTGATCAACGACCTCATCAACCGGCTCAAAGGCGCTCGTTACTTCACCAAACTCGATGTCCGTTGGGGCTTTAACAACGTCCGGATCAAGGAAGGTGACGAGTGGAAAGCGGCTTTCCGGACTAACCGAGGCCTGTTCGAGCCCTTGGTGATGTATTTCGGCCTGACAAACTCTCCCGCGACGTTCCAAACGATGATGAATGACATTTTCCAGGACCTCATCCTCTCCGGAGACGTCATGATCTACCTTGACGACATCTTGATCGCCCATTCCGACCTCCGGAAACACCGGCAGATCGTTCAGGAGGTCTTGCGGCGACTCCGAGAGCACAAGTTGTACCTCCGAGCGGAGAAGTGCGACTTTGAAAAATCGTCAATCGAGTACCTCGGAGTCATCATCTCCCACAACCACGTCGAAATGGACCCCGTCAAGGTCGCAGGCGTCTCCGCTTGGCCGACTCCGGAAAACAAGAAGGACATTCAGCAGTTCCTTGGGTTCGCTAACTTCTACCGCAGGTTCATTCGGGACTTCTCGACCCTTGCGCGCCCTCTCTTCGTGCTCACCAAGAAGGACCAGCAATGGACTTGGGGCGACGCGGAGGCCTCCGCGTTCCAAGCGATCAAGGACGCGGTCACCTCGGACCGGTCCTGGCGATTCCGGACGACGCACGGCCTTTCCGACTCGAGGCGGACAGCTCTGATTATGCGACGGGGCGGTTCTTTCACAATCCGCCCCGGACGGGAAGTGGCACCCTGTAGCATTCTATTCCAAAAGCTTAAATGATGTCCAGCGCAACTACGAAATCCACGACAAGGAGATGCTCGCGATCATCCGCGCACTCGAGGAGTATAGACACTTCCTCGAGGGCGCCGCGCACCTGTCGAGATTTGGACTGACCATAAGAATTTGGAGTACTTCAGGAAGACGCAGCACCTCAACCGGAGACAGGCCCGGTGGTCTCTGTACCTCTCCCGGTTCGACTTCACGCTGCACCACAAGCCTGGCCGCGATATGGGTCGGCCTGACGCCCTCTCCCGGAGACCCGACCACGGAGTCGATTCCGACAACTCCGACGTCGTCCTTCTGCGGCCTGAACTCTTCCACGTCCGCGCACTCGAGGGCGTTTCCGTTTCCGGTCCCGGCTCTGAACTCCTCCGCGACATCCGTGATGCCCTCTCCGGTGAGCCTGACCTGGAGGAGCCCGTCGCACTAGCGGCCCGGCAACTTCTTAAGGTTCAAGGTCAAGCTCGAGGCCCCCGCTCCTCACGTTCTGACGAATGGGCCGTCTCCGGCGGTCTTCTCCATTTCCGAGGAAAGATCGTCGTACCAAAGGACAAGGACCTCCGGAGACGCATCATCGAGCTCTGCCATGACACCCGAGTCGCCGGACACGCAGGTCGTTTCAAGACCCTGGAGTTGGTCTCCCGGAACTACTGGTGGCCTCAGATGTCTCGCCATATCGGCCGGTATGTTGCGACCTGTGACTTGTGCTGTCGCACCAAGGCACTCCGGAGACTGCCCCACGGAGAACTGCACCCCACGGAAACGCCCCGAACGCTGGCATACCGTCTCCGTCGACTTCATCGTAGAGCTTCCCGAAGCCCATGGGTACGACGCGATCATGGTCGTCGTTGACACCCCCGGAAACGCGCCCACTTCTCAGAGTGTCATACGACGGTCGATGCAGTAGGGGCAGCCCGTCTCTACTACCGGAATGTCTGGCGGCACCATGGGACTCCGGAGAAGTACGTCTCCGACCGCGGCTCGCAGTTCATCGCGGACTTCACCCGAGACCTTTGGCGTCTAATCGGCATCAAGCCCGCCACGTCCACCGCGTACCACCCGCAGACAGACGGTCAGACAGAGCGCGTCAACCAGGAGCTGGAGCAGTACTTGCGGATCTTCACCAACTACCAGCAGGACGACTGGGATGAGCTGATTCCGGCCGCGGAGTTCGCCTACAACAACCACGTTCACTCCTCCACGCAGCAGGTCCCCTTCATGACGGACACGGGACGGCTCCCGCGCATGGGCTTCGAACCCGGAGTCCGTTCCGCCATGGAGTCAGTGAACGAGTTCCGCGACCGGATCGCCACTGGTGTTGCTGAAGCCAAGGCCGCGCTCACTAAGGCCAAAGAGGAGTACAAGCGCTACTACGACCGGAGACGGACTCCGTCTCCGGAGTTTAAGGTTGGCGACCGTGTTTGGCTGGATGCCTCTGACATCAGGACGACTCGCCCCTCGGAAAAGTTCTCCCATCGCCGCCTTGGACCGTTCAAGATAGTCGCGGAGATCAGCAAAGGTGCCTACAAGCTCGACCTCCCTCCGCTACTCGAAGCTCCACCCGGTCTTCCCCGTCGTCAAGCTCGAGCTCGCCCAGGACGACCCCCTTCGACGGACGCCCCGGCTATGACCAACCCCTCCGGACCTCGAGGACGGAGTCCCGGAGTGGGAAGTAGAGGAAATCTTGGACGCAAGGGTGAGGTATAAACGGCTGAATTACTCGTCAGATGGAAAGGCTACGACGCGGCCGCACGACCAGTGGGTCCGCTTCGACCGCGTCTTCGCCCCGGAGAAAATCGCGGAGTTCTATCGTAAGTACCCTGGCAAGCCACGACACATCGCCTCCGCGACCTTCGACTCGATTCCGTTCCGGTCTATGCGTCGGGACGCCGCATTCAAAGGGGGGTGATGTCAGGGGAACCTCCCTTTCGGCCCGGAGACGCGCCCGATTCCGGTCCGACTCCGGTTCCGACTCCGGTCCGGCCTCCCATCTCGCCCGCACAATCACCGATCCGTCAACGCCCTCCCGACGGTCGCCCTGGGACCTCGCCTGCGACGCCGCCCAAGCCTTCTGTGCCCGACAGCGGCAGCTACGGACAAGCAGTATATAGTCAGCTACCTAGCAGGCGGACCCTTAGAGTTTCTTCTCTTTGGATCCTCCCCTGCTAGGTCAGCTTCATTTGTATTCGCTTACCAATGTTCACGCTTTGGATCCTCCCCTGCTAGGACCTTGATCTCAGGCCTCCGGGGTTGCCCTTACAGCTGTATGGGACCCTCGTTGCGCCGAATATCAACGCTCAGTTCCACCAACACATCTTCTCCATCCGTGTGGACCCGATGATTGACGGGCTCAATAACTCGCTTGTCGAAACGGATATAATGGCTTCGCCTTTTCCCGCTGGGTCTACCGAAAACTTTGCTGGAAATGCGTTCATTACAAAAGACACTGTCCTGACGCGGGAATCGGGCCGCGACTTGCCGCCGCCTGGGGTCGAGCGGCGGTGGCGGATTGTTAACCGGGGCAAGCAGCACTACAGTACCGGCAGCGATGTCGGGTATGCCATGAATATCAAATCCGGGCGGGGTCGAAGCTTATGACAGCCCATGACGGGTGGGTCGGGAGGCGGGCAACGTTTGCGAAGAAGCCGGTCTGGGTGTGTCGTGATGTCGAGGGTGTGAAGGGCGGCCGGATGTGGGCAGCAGGGAACTATGTCCCGCAGACGAAGCAGGCGCCGGAGGACTCGATTGGGGAGTGGGTGAAGGGGGAGGAGAGCATCGAGGACGAGGATTTACTCGTGTTCCTGACGATTGGTAAGCGAATTCGACTATCCTGTTCAACTCTTCTGAGCGGACACACAGGCGCGACTCATATTCCGCGACCAGAAGATTGGCCAGTGTAAGGTTTTTTCAACTATTTTCGTTGGCAATTGTCTCATAGGAGTCGCAGGATGCCTGTCGAGCATATCAACATCAACTTTAAGCCAGTTTCATTCTTTGCATGCAATCCCAGTATGGATGTTCCTGGTGTCCATGACCCCACGAGCGTCCTTGCTTTTACCCCGGATCCAAGCAACAGGAATCAACCCTGTCATTAACCGCGGATTTTTTTATTTGCACTCTGAATAGATTTTTTGTCCTTTTACAACTTGAGCATTGAGAAAAAAGTTTAGATGCCTTCGTTCTTGTAAAAGGACGGAGAAGTGAAGTTTTTTCTTTGCTGGTGTCACGGTTACGTAATTGTTTTTCTTTCCTTTCGACCACGTATTGCAGGTGGAACATTGTCTGTATAAGCGCTGCCAACTGCTTGGAATGACTACTTGACGCGGGCCGCGCGAAAGAAGGAATATGGGCACGCCGACGTAAACAAAGTAATCTTGTGGACAAAAGAAGCATCCGCCTTGTGTATTAGGCTTTTCGTCCCCTACTGTACCATGAAGCGGGGGTTCCTCAACAGTGCGAAGTCAAAGGCCATCCGCCTTGGCTCTGACGCAGGCTACGGCTCCAGCAGTATGTTCTTTGCGTTGTGCCGCCCACACTTGGTTCATCTGGTTGTCCTAGGCACAATCGGTGCACCGTCGATGCCAACCCCAGATCTCTCCTCCAGTGGCACTGAGACAGTCATCCTGCCGGCCAATGCAGCCCCTGACGAGCCCGTGACCGTTTGTTTCTTCTGGCCCGGCTCGAAAGAGGTGTTGATGAAGATGCCGGGCTATCCCAAACCCTTGCGCAAAGTGTCCGAGCCCACCTTTCGAGTCGGTGAGGCTGGCAGCAAGGGCCTCGGCCTGTTTGCGACGCGTGCTTTGAGCCAAGGAGAGCTGATCATCGATGAACAACCGTTGCTCATTAGCGTTCGCGGGGTCCCTGTGGCGGTGCCGGCGATGCTTAATCAGGAACAGACGACCAAGTACCAATTGAGAGAGTTTGAGAAGTACCTGGAGGTGGTGTTGAAGAAAATGCGGCCTGCGGATCGGGAAGCTTTCATGTCTCTTGCGAATAGCCATCTAACTGATGGATCAGTGAGTATTGACTTATATTTCTGTCGCGACACTCAAGTGTTGACCCAGGGACCCATTGCTGGCCGTATTCGAACGAATTCTCTCGGTCTGGATGGACTCTGTCCTGCTATGACTGGCCCGATGGCACAGTATAGCTCTGTCCCGCATTATATTTCGCGCATGAATAACAGGTCAAGTCGTATGACTAATATTTCTGTCTCCCTTTGCTGAAATTCTACTTCCAGTTGCTCACCCAATACAACCTCCAATTTTCACGACGCGTCGATTTCTTATACGGTCTATGCAGCGCGCGACATTGCGGAAGGCGAAGAACTGACGCTGTCCTACTCCGACGTCTGGGACACCGCAGCCAACCGGCAACAGACTTTCAAGCCATACGGTTTCGTCTGCGCGTGTGATGCGTGTCGTGACCCCATCAGCTCCGACCGTCGGCGCGCCAAAATTCGCGCGTTTGTTCCGTCTGTCCGGATGTGGGCCGTCAACCGGTCGCTGCCTGATGACTGGCTCATCAACAAGTGCCTCGAGCAAATAGCGCTGCTGGAACAAGAGAAGCTCGAGGGCGAAGTCGCATTACCATGCCGCGATTAACGCCATCATGGAGGTGTATATCTGTCTGGGCGATTCGCCCAAAGTGCGAAAATGGGCAGCACGTGCCCGCAAATGCCCGTGGGCGGCAACTCTTGAGAGTCTGGATGTGATGATTGCCCTCAAGTCGCATGACGGACACCCGCTGTGGCGCATGCGCGTCGAAAAGTGAGAAGGAGGCTTGATCAAAGCAGCTAGCAGGACGATGCATAACTTGCTGTTGTTCTGCAACGAATCAACAATTTGTACAACACTGAAGTATCTTGCCAAACTTGCTGGACTCATCATATAACTTCGAGTCGTTCTCGTGATCCTTTTAAAGTAGTTTGCAAGTATTGGTGGTACACTATGCCGAGTGAATGACTTAGCTCAAGCGTGGGCGTTTGCTCGGAAATGGACAAACACAGAAAGAAGGATGACTGTTTGTTGACTGCCAGTGTTTGATCAGTCACGACCCGACGACTGGCGGAACGGGGTCAAACCTCACGTTCGACCACCACTCCCGAGCCGACCATCTAGCAACAGCGAAGCCAACAAGAAAAAGTCAACACAACTGCAACGAATAGCGCAGCACACCAGCCCGCGCGAGGAACGGATATTCCCATTCCTCACAGCCCCGTGGCGGCGAACAGCAGCGGACTTCGATGGTCGGTTGACAATCCAAGGCACAGAAGGACAGGAGAAGGAGAAAGCTGCCAAAGAACATGACAAACGAGCCGAGTGGCTCTCTCTTTCTGACACCCACCTACTGATCTACACAGATGGTTCCTTGGGGAAATACACAAGACAAGACGAGTAGGAGCTGGAGTCGTAATATATCGAGGAGGGGAGGAGGTATTCACACACTCAAGCGGTCTAGGCGGACATGCAGAGGTATATGATGGGGAGATAACGGCCCTGTTGTTTGCAGCGGGCAAAGCGACGGCACTCTCGGGACAAGACGCAACCATCAAGCATCTGCACTTTTTTGCCGACAACACGTCAGCGATTAAGACGGTGTTTGAACCCAAACCACGACCAGGCCAACTCCAGGCACACATCTTCCACCAAAGGATTTGCAAGTTCCTCGACGACGACCCAGAGCAAATGGTGGAGATCTCATGGTCCCCTGGACACTGCAACATCGCAGGGAACGAGGCGGGCAGATGAGCTGGCAAAACGAGGGACAGAGATGGCGACAACAAGCAACGGGACACGGGCGAACGCGCTCAGAAGGGCGAAGGAGAGGGGTCCAGAAGGAGTGGGTCAGAGAGTGGAAATCAACGCCAAAGCGAGGACACTACGCAATCGCAAATCGGTTCCCGCCGTCAACAAAGCCCACGAAGCAGTTCATGGCATTAGATGGGAAAAGAGAGGTTTTTGGGAGGGTAGTACAGTGTCGAACAGGACACTGTTTCTCAGGCGAGTACTATGCCCTCCGCGTACCATCCGAGAGCGTTGACTGCCCCTGTGGCGAACACGAGCAGACCCGCGAGCACATCATATGCGAGTGCCCCCGCTACGAGCAACACCGCAATATCTTGCGGAAGGCATCGCGAAGCCTGTCACTCCCGCAAATTCTCGGGACACACCAAGGCATAATGGCGCTAGCAGATTTCTTGGAGAAGAGTGGCGCGTTCACCAAAACGGGGTACCCACACGCCCCAACATCCCTCCCCACCTTCGACAACGAGCCAGATCCACCTGAAACGGACGACGAAGAGGAACAAGAGTAGCGCCGAGCGCTGAACAAGTTGGACCAGCTCCCAGCGGGCACTTTATTTATTTATTCTCTATGCTACATGCTCCATGCTTTACGGCCCGACGCCAACAACCTCGCAGGACTGCACAGCTAGTCCAGACCATGTCAAACCCTCCCCGCCATTCGCTACACCTCATCCAGACCGAAACCAATCCCGCCGCAACACCCTGTCGAGCGGCCAGACGGATCCGCCGTCCCGGCCACCGCGTCTTAGTAGTTAGTGTACTTGTTGCGGTATATAAATGCAGATACAAAAAAAAAAAAAAAAAAAAAATGATCAGTCACGTTTCTGGGTATTACGTAACGAACCGCACGACTTTTGCATTCTGACCACGTCTGACCACGCCTGACCACCCACTCCAGACCATGATGCTTGCTCAGTGCTTCCACGTCCTCGACACTCCACATCACGTCCAGACTTGCGATGACTGCTCGAAGCGGGCTGGAAGCACCAAAGAAGAATGGGGCACGTGCGGCCAAGCAGGAACTAGGCAACCTTGTGAACAAGAAGAAGCATCCATCGCGCCTCTCGTCTTTCACGTCCCCTCACCATGATACGAGGCTTTCTCGACGGCGCGGCTGCGCTCCTTAGCTATGGCTTCCGCGGTGCGTCTTTTTTGTGCGGTTTCGTTGTTTTATAATCGGGGTTTCTTAGGCACAGCTGCTGCATCCTGTTTCTCTTCGACGGAAACTGTTGTCCTACCAGTCAATGCGGCCCCGGATGAGCCCGTAACCGTCTGTTTCCTCTGGCCCGGCTCAAAAGAGGTGCTGATGAAGATGCCGGGCTATCCTCAACCTTTAAGTAGGGTGTCCGAACCCACATTTCGAGTAGGCGGGTCTGGAAGCAAAGGCCTTGGTCTGTTTGCCGCTCGTGCTCTCAGTCAAGGAGAGCTTATTATCCACGAACGGCCGTTGCTCATTAGTGTTCGCGGGGTCCCTGTGGCTGTGCCTGCGATGCTTGATCAGGAGCAAACGACGAAATATCGGCTGAAGGAGTTGGAGCGACACCTGGAGGTCGTGGTCAAGGAAATGCGACCTGAAGATCGGGATGTTTTTATGTCCCTTGCGAATAGTCATACAACTGATGGATCGGTGAGCAGCCACGGTTCTTTCGCGATACTGCAACTGATATTGCTTTAGGGCCCTATAGCTGGTCGAATCCGAACGAATTGCATCAGTCTGAATGGACTCTGCCCTGAGATGAGTGGTCCGATGGCGCAGTACAGCTGTGTCCCCGCGTTATATCGCGCGCATGAATAACAGGCACGCTTCCTCTTAGGTTTTTTGTCTCCCTGCTGATATTCTAATCCCCGTAGTTGCTGTCCCAATACCACCACCATTTTTCACGAAGCGTCTATCTCCTACACGGTCTATGCAACGCGGGACATTGCGAAAGGCGAAGAACTGACGCTGTCCTATTCCAATGTTTGGGACACTGCAGCGAACCGTCAACAGACTTTCAAGCCATATGGATTTGTCTGCGCGTGTGATGCTTGTCTCGACCCCGTCAACTCTGACTGTCGTCGCGCCAAAATTCGCTCATTCATCCCAAATCTACAGTTGTGGGCCGCCAGCCGGTCTTTGCCTGACGACTGGCTCATCAACAAGTGTCTCGAACAAATTGCGCTTATCGAACAAGAGAAGCTCGAAGGCGAGCCTCATTACCACGCTGCTATCAACACTATCATGGAGGCGTATATTTGTTTGGGCGATTCGCCCAAAGTGCGAGAATGGGCAGCACGCGCACGGAAATGCCCGTGGGCGGACAGCATTAAAAGCTTGGATGCCCTGACTGCCCTGGAGTCACATAGTCGCCACCCATTGTGGCGCGCGGCGCGGATTAATGAGAATCTAAAGGGTTGCGGGTCATAATGAAGGTGGAGGAGCGTAAGTTTTTTTTTAGTAGCAACAATTGGACAACAGTGACCAACAAGTATCTTTCTCCACGACCGGTGTGGACGTGCTTCGTGGCGAACTCCTGAGACCCCCTTGAAGACAACGACAATGCGATTTGGCTCAGTCACAAGCTTGAGCGCTTGGGCTCTTGATCCCGGTGGCTCTCGTGGAATATTGTCGTACATAGGCAACCGTTCCAAAGTTTGTGGAATGCTTCATAGCATTGAGATGGCGTACTGTTCAAGCACAGGCAATGAAGGACTTCGTCCGGCTTAGATGACACTAGAGAACTGTATAAGTACTTGTGCTGTTGTGCCTTTCGTTCGTTCTACAGTCACATGAGGAATTTCAAGTGTTACGTAACAAATGTCTTTTGCATTCCAACCATGCACTTCAGGTGGATTATACATGCTTGCAAGTCCCCAACATTTTGCGGTGACTACCGGCACACCAAAGAAGCAATGGGTACTGGCACGCCAAACGTAAACAAAGCAACCTTGTGGACAAAAAGAAGCACCCCACCCATCCGCCCTTAGTCTTTTTCACCCCCACCATGATACGAGGTCTTCTCGACGGTGCCGCCACGCTCCTTGGCTATGGCGCCAGTAGTATGTGTTTGGTGTGGTCAAAATGCGTTCATAATTCAATTTTCAAGGCGAAACTGCTCCACTCGATTTCTCTTCCACCGAGATTGTCGTCCTGCCAGCAAACGCAGGCCCCGATGAGCCCGTCACCGTCTGTTTCTTCTGGCCCGGCTCAAAAGAGGTGTTGACGAAGATGCCGGGCCTCAGCCCTTACGCACGGTGTCCAAACCCACGTTCCGAGTTGGAGAGGCGGGAAGCAAGGGGCTTGGTCTTTTTGCTGCTCGTGCTCTCGGTCAAGGAGAGCTTATCATCGATGAGCGGCCATTGCTCATCAGCGTTCGCGGGGTGCCCGTCGCAGTGCCCATCTGGTATAGTCAGGAGCAGACGACAAAATACCAGCTGAAAGAGTTTGAGAAGTACCTAGAGGTGGTTTTGAAGGAAATGCGGCCTGCAGATCGGGATGCTTTCATGTCCCTTGCAAACAGCCATACGACCGATGGATCAGTGAGTTGTCACTCACATTTCTTTCTTTTGTGTTACTAACTCGTCTTGTTGCAAGGGACCTATAGCTGGTCGAATCCGAACGAATAGCATCGGTCTGGATGGACTCTGCCCTGAGATGAGTGGTCCAATGGCACAGTATAGTTCTGTCCCACATTTTATTTCGCGCATGAACAATAGGCACGGCGTCCTATCATCTTTCTCTGATACTCTTACAGTTGCTGTCCCAATACGAGCACCAACTTCCACGACGCGTCTATCTCCTACACAGTCTATGCAGCGCGTGACATTGCAGAAGGCGAAGAACTGACGTTGACTTAGATGACTGGCTCATCAACAAGTGTCTCGAGCAAATGGCGTTGCTAGAGCAGGAGAAGCTCGAGGGCGAGGCGCAGTACCACGCCGCCATCAATGCCATCATGGAGGCATATATTTGTCTGGGAAATTCTCCTAAAGTGCGCCATTGGGCGGCACGGGCACGGAAATGCCCGTGGGCGGCAAGTATTGAGACCTTGGATGTGCTGATTGCCCTCAAGTCGCATAGTCGCCACCCGCTGTGGCGCATGCGGGTCGACAACAAGCCAAAGGGAGAAATGGCGTCGCAGCTCAAGCGGTTGGCGGCACTCGCGGGCGGGGCGGACAACGGAAGAGGGCTCATAATGTTTGCAGGAGCTGTAAGGGCAACCCCGGAGGCCTGAGATCAAGGTCCTAGCAGGGGAGGATCCAAAGAGTGAATAGAAGTAAGCAAATACAAGTGAGGCTGACCTAGCAGGGGAGGATCCAAAGAGAAGAAACTCTAAGGGTCCGCCTGCTAGGTAGCGGAACTATATACTGCGCTCTTGACGCCGCCAAGGTTGATCGTTGCTCCGTGCAGTATGCCTGCGCCATGTCGCAGGCCAGGTCCCAGGGGGATCGCCAGGCGGGGGCGGCGATGCGCCTGACGGAGGCGGTGATGCGATCACCGGAGTCGGAACCGAGTCGGACCGGAATCGGGATCGTCTCCGAGGGGCCGAAAGGGAGGTTCCCCTGACATCACCCCCCCTTTGAATGCGGCGTCCCGACGCATAGACCGGAACGGAATCGAGTCGAAGGTTGCGGAGGCGATGTGCCGTGGTTTGCCAGGGTACTTACGGTAGAACTCCGCGATTTTGTCCGGGGCGAAGACGCGGTCGAAGCGGACCCACTGGTCGTGCGACGCGTCGTAGCCTTTCCATCTGACGAAGTAATTCAGCCGTTTATACCTCACCCTTGCGTCCAAGATCTCCTCTACTTCCCACTCCGGGACTCCGTCCTCGAGGTCCGGAGGGGGCTGGTCGTAGCCGGGGCGTCCGTCGAAGGGGTCGTCTTGGGGCGAGCTCAAGCTTGACGACGGGGAAAGACCGGGTGGAGCTTCGAGTAGCGCGGAGGGAGGTCGAGCTTGTAGGCACCTTTGCTGATCTCCGCGACTATCTTGAACGGACCGAGGCGGCGGTGGGAGAACTTCTCCGAGGGGCGAGTCGTCCTGATGTCAGAGGCATCCAGCCAAACACGGTCGCCAACCTTGAACTCCGGAGACGGAGTGCGTCTCCGGTCGTAGTAGCGCTTATACTCTTCCTTGGCCTTAGTGAGCGCGGCCTTGGCCTCGGCAACCCCAGTGGCAATTCGGTCGCGGAACTCGTTCACAGACTCCATAGCGGAACGGGCTCCGGGTTCAAAGCCCATGCGCGGAAGCCGTCCCGTGTCCGTCATGAAGGGGACTTGCTGCGTGGATGAGTGGACGTGGTTGTTGTAAGCGAACTCCGCGGCCGGAATCAGCTCATCCCAGTCGTCCTGCTGATAGTTGGTGAAGATCCGCAGGTACTGCTCCAACTCCTGGTTGACGCTCTGTCTGACCGTCCGTTTGCGGATGATACGCGGTGGACGTGGCTGGCTTGATGCCGATTAGACGCCAGAGTTCTCGGGTGAAGTCCGCGATGAACTGTGAGCCACGGTCGGAGACGTACTTCTCCGGAGTCCCGTGATGGCGCCAGACATTCCGGTAGTAGAGGCGGGCTGCTCCTACTGCGTCGACCGTGGTATGGCACTCGGAGAAGTGGGCTCGCTTCCCAAGGGTGTCCACGACGACCATGATCGCGTCGTACCCATGGGCCTCGGGGAGCTCGACAATGAAGTCGACGGAGACGGTATGCCAGCGCTCCGGGGGTGTTTCCGTCGGGTGTAGCTCTCCGTGGGGCAGTCTCCGGAGCGCCTTGGTGCGACAGCACAAGTCGCAGGTCGCGACGTACCGGCCGATATGGCGAGACATCTGAGGCCACCAGTAGTTCCGGGAGACCAACTCCAAGGTCTTGAAGCGACCGGCATGTCCGGCGACTCGAGTGTCATGGCAGAGCTCGATGATGCGCCTCCGGAGGTCCTTGTCCTTGGGCACAACAATCTTCCCACGGAAGTGGAGAAGACCACCGGAGACGGCCCACTCGTCGGAGCGTGAGGAGCGGGGGGCCTCGAGCTTGACCTTGGACCTTTAGGAGTTGCCGGGCCGCTAGTGCGACGGGCTCCTCCAGGTCAGGCTCACCGGAGAGGGCATCGCGAATGTCGCGAAGAAGTTCGGAACCGGGACCGAAACGGAAACACCCTCGAGTGCGCGGACGTGGAAGAGTTCGGGCCGCAGAAGGACGACGTCGGAGTTGTCGGAACCGATTCCATGGTCGGGTCTCCGAGAGAGGGCGTCAGGTCGGCCCATGTCGCGACCGGGCTTGTGGTGCAGCGTGAAGTCGAACCGGGAGAGGTAGAGGGACCAGCGGGCCTGTCTCCGGTTGAGGTGCTGCGTCTTCCTGAAGTACTCCAAATTCTTATGGTCAGTCCAAATCTCGACGGGATGTGCGGCACCCTCGAGGAAGTGTCTATACTCCTCGAGTGCGTGGATGATCGCGAGCATCTCCTTGTCGTGGATTTCGTAGTTGCGCTGGACATCATTTAAGCTTTTGGAATAGAATGCTACAGGGTGCCACTTCCCGTCCGGGGCGGATTGTGAAAAGAACCGCCCCGTCGCATAATCAGAGCTGTCCGCCTCGAGTCGGAAAGGCCGTGCGTCGTCCGGAATCGCCAGGACCGGTTCCGAGGTGACCGCGTCCTTGATCGCTTGGAACGCCGGAGGCCTCCGCGTCGCCCCAAGTCCATTGCTGGTCCTTCTTGGTGAGCGCAAAGAGAGGACGCGCGAGGGCCGAGAAGTCGCGAATGAACCTGCGGTAGAAATTAGCGAACCCAAGGAACTGCTGAACATCCTTCTTGTTTTCCGGAGTCGGCCAGGCGGAGACACCTGCGACCTTGACGGGGTCCATTTCGACGTGGTTGTGGGAGATGATGACTCCGAGGTATTCGATTGACGATTTTTCAAGTCGCACTTCTCCGCTCGGAGGTACAACTTATGCTCCGGAGTCGGGCGCAAGACCTCCTGGACGATCTGTCGGTGTTTCCGGAGGTCGGAATGGGCGATCAGGATGTCGTCCAGGTAGATCATGACATCTCCGGAAAGGATGAGGTCCTGGAAAATGTCATTCATCATCGTTTGGAACGTCGCGGGAGAGTTTGTCAGGCCGGGTACATCACCAAGGGCTCGAACAGGCCTCGGTTAGTCCGGAAAGCTGCCTTCCACTCATCACCTTCTTTGATCCGGACGTTGTTGAAGCCCCAACGAACGCCGAGTTTGGTGAAGTAACGAGCGCCTTTGAGCCGGTTGATGAGGTCGTTGATCAGCGGAAGGGGGTACCGGTTTTTGACGGTCATCGCGTTGAGGGCCCGATAGTCCTGGACAAAGCGGAGTCCGCCGTCCTTCTTCTTGACGAAGAAGACCGGAGACGCCATCGGAGACTTGGAGGGGCGAATCCGGCCCGTCGACAGCCCTTCCTCGATGAACGCGTCGAGCTCGCGTTGCTCAAGGGGCGAGATGGGGTACACCTTGCAGTTGGCCGGCTTAGCGTCGGGGACGAGTTCGATGGCGTGGTCCCAGGTTCTCCGTCCCGGGAGCGTGTCGAAAGACTCCTTGTTGAAGACGTCCTGGAACTCTTTAGCCCAGTCCGGGATCTCGGAGGGCGGGGGAGCGGAGTTCCTGGCGAAGGCTTCAGCCAGGCGCTGCGAGACAGTACTGCCAGCGCGTATCTCCTCCGAGGGACGGAACGAGGTGTAGAAGATGCGGTCACCATCTTCAAGCTGACCATCGTCATCGTCGTCGTCAGAGTCCGGCGTCAGATCAGGCAGGCCGGAGTCGTCGCCGGAGACGGAATCGTCTCCGTCATCAGACCCAGAAAGGTCCATGGCGCAGACCGAGGGGAACGGGCCGGAGCGGAGTCGCTTCTGGAGCAGCCGGAGTCGCCGTAGCTCAGTCCGTTCAACGCGTTCTTCCTCGCGGCAAGTGGAGCAGCCGCGGGGGCACCGCGTCATCTTGACCTCCTTGGTTTCCCAATCGATCTCTGGGTTATGCTTCCGCAGCCAAGAGTACCCCAGGATGAGGTCTTGTTTACCGAGATGGGTGACGGCGAGTTGAACGCGCTCGGAATGGCCTTTGTAGCGTAGGACCAAGTCCGCGATCTGGTTGATGGAGCCAGCATCATTCGGAGTGCCATCGACGTTGAAGACCGGAATCGGCTGCGCCAGGGTGCGGACCGGAATGCCATTCCGAGCGACGTGGTTCGTGTCGATGAAGTCGGAGGTGGCACCACAGTCAACAAGCCCAGAAAGGGAGAGCTTCAACGCACTGGTGGTGGACTCTAGCTCCAACGGGAGGTGGAGGGAGTTTACTCCGGGGGAGGCAGCGACAGTGTACTGCTTGGGCAATTTCTTTTCCCAGGCAGTGAGGCGGCGGGGACGACAACCGGAGTCGCGGGCGGAGTCGGAGACGGAGTCGAAATGGGGGCAGGGGAGGGTATGTCTTTCGTTTCAGGCTCGTTGTAGGGCAAAGGAATTGATTCGTCATACAAACAAGCGAAACGATTTATGGACGCGAACGAGGGCACACCAGTCACTCGTCGCGGGGACAAAATCCTCTCCGGCCATCGACTCCGCAGCTGTCTCCGGCAGCGCAGCTGTGTCCGAGTAGCGGGCGATCAACTCCGCTAACATCTCGTCACCGAGTTGTTGGATCACCTCGTCGAGGATGTCCATTGAGCGGACGTCCAGGGGGAGGGGGCAATCCCGGCGAGATGGTTTGGGTCGCCGCACCTGAAGCAGGCGCGACGAGGGGCACCCCGAGCCCTAGTGCGATCCAACTCCATGGGGACGGGAGCTGGAGGCGCCGGAGCGGGGGCGCGGGCCGCGGGTGGCACGACCGGAGCCACCGGGCGGAAAAGGGCCGGAGCCGGGATGCGGTTGACCGGAAACGGAGTCCGAATCAAACCGCCAGGCGTCTTGGGGGCGGCTGACTTGATCAGCTTGGCCCGGACCAGGGCCTCGTATTGACGGAAGGCCCGGGTGCGCCAGCTAAGGTAGTCCCGGAGGTCCGGGGGGTCGTTCGAGGACGTGATTCCGTTGTTGATCAAGGGGTCAAGTCCGTGGCGGAACTTGGTCACCTTGACCAACGCGTCTTCGAATCCGGCGAGGTCCATCAGGTCCTCGGTCGTCGGTGTACTGGTAGACATCCTTTGTGCCCATGTGATAGGCGGAAGTCTCCAGTTTGGAGAGAGCATGATCTTGCTCGTTCTCCTCGACGAACCGGAGTCGAAACTCGGAAACGAACGAGCCCCAGGACGGAAACGGAAACGGGGCTTTGCTTCCGTGGCGCTCCGCCCATTGCTGAGCGGGTCCTTCTGCCATAAACGACATGGCATAGCGGACGGCCTTTTCCTCACTCGCCTCTCCGTTGACCACAAAGGCCTCAGGGGCAAGGCGGGCGTAGGTGCGGACCGCGTAAAGGAACGCGCGGCCGCGTTTCCGATCGCCGTTGAAGGTGAACGGAGGGTTTGGTCGCAAGACCAATTTTGAGGCGAGGTTGATGTCGCCAAAGAGGGCTTCGAATCGCCCTGAACCGGAGTCGGAGTCGGAATCGACGTCTCCGGGGGTGGTGTTGTTTGGGGTCCGCCAGCAGTATTAGCGGCGGCAGCGGCAGCGGAAGCCTGGGTGGTGAGAAGAGTAAGGGCCTCAGTTAGGCGGTCGATTTTCGCCTCGAGTGCATCCAGCCGAGTGTCAGCGTCAGGAGTAGCTCCGGAAGGCATGACAGGTGCGGGGGGACAGGAGTGACAGAGGAGGAGGGGACAAGTGGTAGGGGCGGTGACGAGGGGAACGGACTCGTATTCCGAGCCTGAGTCAGCGCCGAACCTAGCAATCTTGTCCGGTTGATCCCGTAGAGAGTTTCTTCTGCTGTAAGGGCAACCCCGGAGGCCTGAGATCAAGGTCCTAGCAGGGGAGGATCCAAAGAGTGAATAGAAGTAAGCAAATACAAGTGAGGCTGACCTAGCAGGGGAGGATCCAAAGAGAAGAAACTCTAAGGGTCCGCCTGCTAGGTAGCGGAACTATATACTGCGCTCTTGACGCGCCAAGGTTGATCGTTGCTCCGTGCAGTATGCCTGCGCCATGTCGCAGGCCAGGTCCCAGGGGGATCGCCAGGCGGGGGCGGCGATGCGCCTGACGGAGGCGGTGATGCGATCACCGGAGTCGGAACCGGAGTCGGACCGGAATCGGGATCGTCTCCGAGGGGCCGAAAGGGAGGTTCCCCTGACAGGAGCGTAAAATCTGATAAATTGTACAACAGTATTATCTTGCTCAACGACCGGTGTAGGCGTCCTTCGAGCCCTTGCAGTATGAAACGGTGATGTTGTCTATATAAGCATCTCGGCACGCACGCCGCATGCCTCGGATCTTCTTCCGCCGCCGGCTCCTGCTCCTGCTCCGACGCAGGCTCCTCCGCCGCTGCCTCGCCGCTCCCAAACGCGGTCACGTGACGCTAAATCTCACAGATTCGCAGTTAGCATTCCTTCCACAGATTCTTATTTTGGCCCTGAAAAATGGTCAGTGTCCGGTTCGTGGCTTAAACGCGTTAATTAACACCTTCCAACGCGTTTTCTGGGAAGAGAATCCCATTCTGCAGTTCTTACACTGTCGGTGCGTGGTCTCCCCCCCGAAGGTAGTGCAGCGAGGGCAACAAAAAAAAAAGGACGACTCACCGCTGCCGTCATCACGACCAAGACAGCGCGTGCAGGACCTCTACCAAGAAATAAGCAAACACACAAGAAACCACAGGGAGAATAGACTTACGGCTGGTCAATGTCCGTTGTCCAAGCGAGTACTCCTCCACATGAGCAGCTGGCGCATCCGAGACCTATGCGCGCCCTCTCGTTCGGATCCGCTCGACGACCCGTCCACTCTGACCTGCAATCACATCCATCTCGTGTCAATGGACATCATCATAGCCGCTGTCGGTTGCTCCGAAGCGCAGGAAGGTGGCAGAAAAAGGCGGGGATGGGATGGCAATGGC
This sequence comes from Mycena indigotica, assembly GCF_014461135.1. NCBI lineage: Eukaryota > Fungi > Basidiomycota > Agaricomycetes > Agaricales > Mycenaceae > Mycena > Mycena indigotica. Next base: position 1,052,735 of record NW_023503016.1, on the reverse strand, counting down.
GGCAGTCGACAGGATGGTTGCCGCAGAGACAGGCCCGAGCCAGGTAAAGCCACGAATGATGGCGGCTAGCGCCGACAGGCCGGTCGAGGGAGATGGCCGGAAGCAGAGAGAAGGCCGGGGGAATAGCTTGCAGCGCTTCTGTAAAGGAGTCAGCAAGAGCACAAGCAGAATGTAAACTTGAGTCTTACCTGATTTCCGAGGGCAGGCAGCGGGATACCACGCGTGCGATATTCGGGAAGGATATTCTCGGGCTTGGTCGCCGCCCGACTTTGATACACTTGACGCCGTGGGCGGGGCAGTGGTCGCGGGACTAAGAATGTCGAAGACGTAGAAGGATCGTGGACGAGAAAAGGCGCGTTGGGGTGGGACCGCGATGTTGAACAACAAGGGAAGGGGCTGGCAGCGGTCACATCAGGTGGTGCAAGGAAAGGGCCAGGGGGAACAGCGCTTCTGGAAAGGAATCAGCAAGGGCACAATCACAATATCAACTTCGAGTCTTACCTCAATTCAAGTGGCGTCGAACAACGTGTGTGATATTCTGTCTCGCGCTTGAGTCGGGGTGGACAGGCGGGATAGATGGCCGCGCCGAGAGAGACAGGCCGGGCCGGGGAATCACAAATGAGCGTGCGAGATGGTGGGCGGACAAGCGTTGTGCGCAACTGCAATGTCCAAATTGGTCGGCCAAGCCATCTGCGAAGTCAAGGCCAGGCCAACTCGAAGTTATCCATGATGGCGACGTTGAGCTTTGCTCGAAGACGCGGGAAGTAATGGCGCCGAGAGTTTAACGACGAGGTCGAGGGGAAGAGGAAATGGCCCATGGTGGGGGAAAGAAGAGTTGTGCAATGCCCAAGTTGGGCTCGGACGCTGGCCGCTGATGAAGTTGGTGAATGGGGAGCCTGGACTTGACGAATGTCAAGGGAATAGACAGCTGGTTGGCGGCCCGAACCCCCGACCGCCAACACGCGCTCGTCGCAAGCATCGGCATGGGTGCAGTTGAGCGTGGGACGGCAGGTACATATAGAGCACCGCGCGGTTCTTGCTAGTGCGAGATCATGGTGGACTGTCGAGACGGCGGGGTGAAAGAATATGGCGGCGGGAGTGAAGGGTATTGGTATGGCATAGCCGAAGACCATGGGGCGTGAATGAGAGCACGCAGACACGAGAGCGGGCCCAAGCTCAGCACTGTCAGCCACGACTGATGTGTTGACGTGCCGAATCTGATAATGTGCATTGTGAGTCGTTGTTTATGCTCTGAAACACGCTACTTACCGTCCTAATAATCAGGGCGACACGCGAGTGAGCGCGTTGCTAGTTGAGCGCCAAGACTTGACGACTGCAACGAGCGTAAATGCGGCGGGGAGACTGAACCCATGGCCACCGTCTGGAACCTGAGCTGGCCAGCGCTAGGATGTCGCCGCTAGCATGGAATTGGAGGCTTGTTGGAGGCGCTTTTCGAGAGGGCTGCGTGATGAAGGGATTGAAGCGGTGAGGCTGATACCGGACGCGAAAGCCCGCTAAGTCTAATGATATGTCTCGTCAGTCGTCGTTGCTTGAGCCATACCTCAAGCATTATTACTTACCGTTGTCAAGAGGAATTCCCTCAAGTCGGGACCGCCAGTGCTACGCGTTGAGGCATTTGGTGAAGCCATAACTGGAGGGCGCTCAGCGCTGCAAGGATTATGAGTACGAGTCGCCGTCAACAGAGTGAAAAACGACCTCACAAGGTTGCAGGAACTGGTCTACACTACAAGTGCGTCAAGACAGTCACGAGCGGCACCCAAACGGCGCTACACAAGGATGATGAGGAAAGGAGAGCAGAAGGAGCAGAAACGAACTCACAGTAGTGCCAGAGGCAACTTGAATGAGGCGTCGCTGGGTGGAAGTGGGCAATACGGACTTCAGTGGTGGTAGAGAGAGGAAAGAGGGCGACAGTGTGACTTGATGTTACATTGCGCGTAAGTTCTAAGCGTAAGCGACATTGTTGACAGTATTCACTGGAAAAAGTAATGTTGAACTTCAGGCGGCATGTGGCTGTCTTGCGTGTTCAAGTTTCGTTGAAGCAAATGGTCAACACTGGCCTCTGCAGCACGCAGAGGGAGGGTTGCGAACACGCTTGGGGAGCTTGCCAAGCACTGTCGTAAGGTCGCACGTAAAGACGGTGGGCTAGTCCATGTCGTCAACATGACGGAGAAACGCAAGCGTGTCACACATCAGTTCCGATCAACATCAATGCCGTCTTCACGCAAAATTTTGCAGTGGATGCAGAACCTTAGACTGAGAACAACAAAGACCTCCAGAGTCCACTGGTCAATACACAAACCAGTCCAAGACTGGCTGCTTTTGGAGCTTTCCCAAGCTTCGGCACCAAACCATCAAATTTGATATCGGCAAGCAAATGCCGTTGTGATACCAAACTACTATGAGCGGAGATCCGACTCCGGCGCGCGTCATGTACGTTTGGGCGCGACGAATGAGAATGGGTGCGGCGAGCCAAGCCCGCGCACAAATGCAAATACAGAGCGGCGAACTGGAGTTTGCCATTTTGCCGACACGGGGTGCTGCAGATGTAATGCTGTGAAGAGTAAGCGTAAACGAACAATAGAGCAGTGGTTATGCTGCAGGGTTTGGCCTCTGCTGTTTTCCTTGTTCCACTCAGTCTTTACCTTTTTCTCAAGCTCTCCCCCAGAAGAGAAATTGTGCCAGTTTCACAGTTTATAAGGGCTGTTCCTGCACTTTGACGCGCAACATTGTCGTTGAACATCAGGTCACGTGACCCAACACCACTCGACCAAAAAGGAAATTCGCGCAGTATCTCGCGACGTGTGGCCTCAGAAATGCTCCAATTGCTTAGAAACTTTCAGAAAATGTCTTACGTAAGCTCCTGAGTCAGGCGGCGACGCGTTGTCCCGCGATATATAGCCTCCAAAATCTGTATATTCTCTAGACCACAAATTTCAGTTTTCTGCCATCTACGCATGCTATTTTGCGCCGATTACCTTGAATTTTCACAGAAATCATGATTACGTAAGCGGTTATCTGCCCGTATTCTCCGATTTCCTCACAGACTAAAGCCAATGCTTAGAATGCTTAGATGTTCTGGTTTCCTCTGCCGTTTTCAACGGCCATCTGGCCCTGCGCTTAGCAAACGCGCTAGAAGCATCATGGCATATGTCTGCTACCTGTCAGGTCTTTATCCATGGGCGTTCCGAGCCCTGCCAATGCTGCATTTCCTGTGGTTTCTGAAAACTTACATTTATTGTGTATTATAGAGCTTGTGGAGGCTGGAACCAGTCCAATTTCATCCAGTACAGTGGTATGGACATAAAGATAGTATAATATAGCGTCAGAATCCCTTGAACTGCCCCGATATCATTCCCACACGATCTACATCTTCCGACTTGACTCGAATCCCGCCCTTAGGAACATCTGTCAAGCGGTATCCACCGCTACTGTCACTCGCTTAGTGGGCGCTCCGAAGCCTGAGGATATAAAAGGCTCACCGATTTCACCTTTTCCCATGATTCCCTCTCTCCCATCTTTGAGTTCGTCGTCGACATCAACGGCGCTCTCCCTCCCCACTGTCGCCATCCCACCGTCATCTCCCTCAAGCTCGTCGCGGCGCCGCGCATGGCCAACAAGTTTCACGATGAAGTCTGATTGCCTTAGTCAGTTTTTGGTGGGTTTCACTTCGATTTCGGGATCACTCACTTATCAATAAGGCCGAGACGGGCCTTTCGGCGCACAAAGTGCTGCCACTTTCTGCCGCGTTTGCCTACTTGAGTGCGCCGGAATCGATTTACGACGACGCGAGAAAGGTGAAGATGGCGATATCGAGATAAGGCGGGGGCGTGTTGCGTCGGGTTCGCGGCTGGCCGGAGTTGTTCTTGCGGCAGGTGGGTTGCGGCTACTTGTTTTCCAAGTGATGGGCTTACATTTGCAGCCCAGTCTTGACTCGTCGCGTTGGCCAGTTCTGCCGCGTTCGGGATCCATGGCCGACAACGTGTTTTGGGTCAAAACCGTGTTTTGCGGCAAGGTATCCGTGAGTTGTTAGACTGCCGTTGCCGTTTCCGTGCTGACTTAACAAGTCTGCGCCGGGTTGCCGGAGAAGTCGGCGTAAATTGGATTGGAGTCGGGCAGTAGGTGGTTGACGGTCGCGAGTGCGGTACTGGCCCGACAGCGCTGAGCCTTGTCGTCAGATTGAAGGCCTTGACTTTGGCAGTGTGTCTTGACGCTATTCGCCGAGTTTTTTTGTGCTAACTTGAATCTTAGCAGGTGTTAGTGGTCGTAAACAACGACGGGAGAGGCGGAGTTCATACAGGATGGTGCTGGCTAAAGACATTGGCGCTGTCGTTGTTCCCGCCCTTCACAACGAGTAAGGTGTCGTTCTCCACATTCACAGTCTGGACTGACCTGACTCGCAAGTTATTTTCCCTCCCCAACGTCCGCTTCCTTGTTGTTGTCGTCGTCATCTGCAACAGCGCGCAGCTTGTTGTTGTATCCGCTAGTTTGAAATAGCTGTCGGAGGTGGTGTCATGAGTGGCCGTGGAGAAGTCAAGAAGACCTTGTTCGTTGTTGTCCCCGCCTGGTGAAAAGCCTGAGATAGCCGTTGACCGTCGTTTGACCTCTTTTTGGAAAGATCTTGGTCTAAATCGGCGCTCGGGTGGACGGTGGTCGTTATTGGAGTTGGGTTGTTGGTCGGCGTTTGTCTGCATTTTGACTCTAGCGAAATTGCGGGCCGAGTTTCGCAAAAGGTCGTCGTTGCAGTCTGTTTGGGGGATAAGTGAGTATATTGGTCCGCTACAATTTGTCTACAACTCACCCGTTTCAAGCTAGCACAAGACTTGCATCGTCTCCGGGAGTTGAATCGGCACAGAAGAGGCGGGATTGATGTTGTCGTAGCCGTAGCCTTAGTTCGAGAGGGCACGGAGTTGCCGAGTGAGTTTGAGACGGTGCCTGAGTGTTTTCCGGCTTGCTAGATACGGCTTGAGCGTTAGGAGGAGGTCGCAGTCAAGATTATCGCGTGCCGTCACACAAATTTGTGACTTGTCTTTCGACCACCACACTGGTCCACAGTCGTTCCTTATGGCCTTGGTCCGTCTTCCGGCTATACATTCACACATGCTTGCTTATTACGCTCCGACATCCCAGCACTCGCCTTATTCGTCTTTTAAACTGCAAGGTGCGGATTTGTACTCTCTCTGTTTTCTTGACTCAAGTCTTCTGCAGCGCGTTCTTCGACTTCAAAATTAGCAACACTGTCGATAGGCACAGGTGGGACTGATACTGTGAGAAGGATAGCAGCGATATTCGGCTTCAAGGTACGTGGCCAAAGCATATTGACAACAGCGGAGTGTGCTTACCTTCTTCCAGCTCGATCATCATCCTTCACCACTACCACCACCACGTTCCAATTAGAGGGAGTGAAGGATGGTCGGGGACGCATAGTTGCTGCTATCATAAGGTGCGTTACTCGTTCATGTATCAACAACATGATTGAAAGGTCAACACAGTTTTGCCCCAATTCCTGCACAGGCACGAACTACACTCAACGAACCCGCCCTCCCCCATCGGCCTCGAAAGCCTTCTGCCAAGCCAACGAGGTCAGTCTTTGCCTTGATTATGTTGCAATTTTGGCTCATTTCTCGCGGCAGACAGCCCTTAATCGCGCGAAAACTTGGAAAAGGACGGTGAATTTGCTTGGATCACTGCGCTTACGTAAGCCCTTTCTGGGACACTTTTTTGCGTTTTAAAACTCACTTTTTTGCAGGATTTTGCCGCCGGAGGCGTGAATAACGCCCTGGACATGAAAGTCACGCATTCGCAGCAACATATTTTGTCCTCTGGTGGCCTCCGTCGCTTGCGAACGCGAGCCATGCGCCGTTAGGCGCATCACATTGTGGATAGTGAGTGAGTTGTTCGCTACTTGACTCTGTTATCTAACGAGCTCGGCAGATATGGAGCACGAGCCAATGCCCAACACCCGAGAAAATGCCAGGCCTGTTTGGGAACATGGGGAACCATGGATTCAAGGTAAGTTTTGCATTCGCATCTTACTGTGACACTTGTTTACTTCGATTCAGACCCATCTGCTCTTGCTACAAGGCTGTACAGCACGCCGCGCCATTGCAAGTAGAGAACAACAACAACGCGTGAGTTGTCGCCTTGACGTTTGGCGTTCTAATGCCTGACCGAATTACAGCAAAGTACCGTTGGCAATGCCGCGCAGTCTTCAAAGGCAGAAGGTTTTGACAGGTGGGTTGTTGGGCCGGCGCGGTTGAGAGAGCTCGGCAGGCAAAAGGTGAGTCCCTTTTTTGCTGCCATCCTCAAACCTCTTCAACAAGTCATTGCAGGTGCAACTCTTGCTGCCCGCCCCCCAGATGCATACAAGGACAGGCTTGAAAGCCTTCCGGGACGCGACGGTCAGTTTTGAGCCTTCATTTACTCCCACTTTCGCTCATTTCCTGCACCAGACACCGCGCGAAAACGAGAGTAAGATTTGCTGGGATGTGATGTTACGCAAGTACATTCTGCACCATCTTTTCGCCTTTCAAAACTCATTTTTTTGCAGATTCTTTGCTGCCAGAGGCGTGAATAACGCCCAGGGCATGCACTCGCATCAGCATGCCTCATCCCCTGATGTCTGCGAACGCGAGTGAGTGAGTTTCTCTCTCTATTGGACTTTGTAATCTCAAGAACAGGAGCCGCCTCAACACCCAAGACAACGCCGGGTAACGGAATTTGACTGGGCACCGCCAATGTTTGACCCAATGGCGGGGAGCGCAAGCGCGAGAGGACGGCGTGGATAGTGAATTAGTTTTTTTCGCTATCCGCGCAAGACAGGATTGGGGTTGTTTTGGAGCATGGGCAACAGGTTTGTGGTCAGGAGCTATTTGCTGGGCAGACGAAGAGAAGGAGTAGGCGTCGCCTTGGGCGCTGAGACGTAGTGTATTGTTCATGGAATACATGTATATGTCATCTCTTCTCGTCCTCCCAGTCATGGTTTTCACCACTAAAATATGCGCTGAAACTGTTTAGTCTTCAAATGGAGTCAGGACATACTTTTGCGCAAACAAACCGCTTGACCTAAATCGACACTATCAAATGGTGGGAGCGAAGACGCGGAAAGGATACTCACACTCGAGCTGAAAACGCATGCGGGGAGACAGCCAGCCGCCTGCACAACGGCCGCAGGTGCAACAATACTTGTTCTTGGCAGTATATTGCTCGACTGTGCTTTGAACTAGCATACCCATACTTTGTTTGAGCAAAAACTCTACTTCAAGCAATGTGAAGAGGTGTGAAACCAGCCAAGTCAGATGTGTGGACACTAGATGGGTCGCAAAAAGAAGCAGCCATCGCGCCTCTCGTCTTTCACGTCCCCTCACCATGATACGAGGTATTCTCGACGGTGCCGCCGCGCTCCTTGGCTATGGCGCCAGTAGTATGTGTTTTGTGTGGTCAAAATGTGTTCATAATTCAATTTTCAAGGCGAAACTGCCCCACTCGATTTCTCTTCCACCGAGATTGTCGTCCTGCCAGCAAACGCAGGCCCCGATGAGCCCGTCACCGTCTGTTTCTTCTGGCCCGGCTCAAAAGAGGTGTTGACGAAGATGCCGGGCTATCCTCAGCCCTTACGCACGGTGTCCAAACCCACGTTCCGAGTTGGAGAGGCGGGAAGCAAGGGGCTTGGTCTTTTTGCTGCTCGTGCTCTCGGTCAAGGAGAGCTTATCATCGATGAGCGGCCATTGCTCATCAGCGTTCGCGGGGTGCCCGTCGCAGTGCCCATCTGGTATAGTCAGGAGCAGACGACAAAATACCAGCTGAACTTGAAAGAGTTTGAGAAGTACCTAGAGGTGGTTTTGAAGGAAATGCGGCCTGCAGATCGGGATGCTTTCATGTCCCTTGCAAACAGCCATACGACCGATGGATCAGTGAGTTGTCACTCACATTTCTTTCTTTTGTGTTACTAACTCGTCTTGTTGCAAGGGACCTATAGCTGGTCGAATCCGAACGAATAGCATCGGTCTGGATGGACTTTGCCCTGATATGAGTGGTCCAATGGCACAGTATAGCTCTGTCCCGCATTTTATTTCGCGCATGAACAATAGGCACGTCTTCCTATCGTATTTTCGTCTTTCTCTGATAGTCTTCTTACAGTTGCTGCCCCAATACGAGCACCAACTTCCACGACGCGTCTATCTCCTATACGATCTATGCAGCACGTGACATTGCGGAAGGCGAAGAACTGACGTTGGCTTATTCCGACGTCTGGGACACTGCAGCGAATCGCCAGCAGACCTTCAAGCCATACGGATTCGTTTGCGCGTGTGATGCGTGTCTTGACCCCATCAACTCCGACACTCGTCGTGCCAAGATTCGCTCGTTCATTCCAACCGTACAGTTGTGGGCCGTCAACCGGTCTTTGCCTGACGACTGGCTCATCAACAAGTGTCTCGAGCAAATAGCGCTGTTGGAGCAGGAAAAGCTCGAGGGCGAGGCGCAGTACCACGCCGCCATCAATGCCATCATGGAGGCATATATTTGTCTGGGAAATTCTCCTAAAGTGCGCCATTGGGCGGCACGGGCACGGAAATGCCCGTGGGCGGCAAACATTTATGTGCTGATTGCCCTCAAGTCGCATAGTCGCCACCCGCTGTGGCGCATGCGACAAGCCAAAGGGAGAAATGGCGTCGCAGCTCAAGCGGTTGGCGGCACTCGCGGGCGGGACGGACAACGGAAGAGGGCTCATAATGTTTGCAGGAGCGTAAAATCTGATAAATTGTACAACAGTGTTATCTTGCTCAACGACCGGTGTAGGCGTCCTTCGAGCCCTTGCGGTATGAAACGGTGATGTGGTCATCTCGGCACGCACGCCGCACGCCGCGTGCCTCGGATCTTCCTCCGCCGCAGGCTCCTCCTCCGCCGCCTCGCCGCTCCCAAACGCTGAACTGGTCAGGTATGGCAGATTATCCCATTTTGCTAAGGAAACTGACGAGTAGTCAGCGGTGCAAGCGTGTTTTCTGCATTCAGCAGCACTTGCCAGGCTGGGTATGCTGGCCGGAAGTGAGCGCGTGTTCCCGCTGACGTTCTACGTGAAACGGGAGTGCTGGGCCATTAGCTAAGGGCGGAGAGCTCGATAGTAAACTAAACCGACGAGGTAAGCGTTATCTCCGTGAATTCATAGTTTTGCAACGTTGGTCTTTGGAAAGCCATTTATCACAAGCAGCGGACGCGAATCAGGGAGTGTGTTTTCTGCATTCAGCAACACTTGTTGGGCTGGTTTGGGCGAAATCATGGGGCTACAACGGTCAGGTTTGCCCATGTTCGTCCGAGTTTTACTCAACACGTACTTTGTGTCGATCGATCGAGAGGACCACAGCACATCCTTCGCGCACGCCAGCGACGACCTCCACAGTCCAGACTACACCCCTTCCGTTCAAGCCCGAGGCGTTGCTCGCGGTTCTGGCAGCAAAAAAAAAAAAAAAAAAGTTAGTTGAGCAAAATGTACCGCGGAAAGTGCTCACGTAAGCGACGCGATCAGGGAGAATTTTTGTCTCCAGCTCGGCCGCGCGTCGTTGGTATATGTCGGCAGTGGTCGAGGATAGCTTCAAGCTCAAGGAAGTAGACGAGTTCTGCAAAACACGGTGAGCCACACAAATGGTGACAGCGAGCGGCAAACCAACCTGGCTGTCAAGCAGTCGTAGGGCTAACGCAGCGCCAGCTGGACGGTTGGTCGGTGCATTGTGGTGTTCGGCGTTGGCGCTTGAAGGTCGGGTCACGCCTTGGCAGTGCTGTGACGCCCGGCGCCGGGACCCGGACCGACGCTCTTTCCACGACCACCACGAACTACTCTCTTCCATCCCGAAACCGAGCTCCCACAAACTGGCAGCGTGGCCGGCCGGCCAAGGACTCTGGCTTCCAGCCCTCCGACAAGCATCAGCAGTAGTCTACTGCGACATTCTTACGGCGACCACCACTTCATTCCGCGCGGGTCCAGCCAGCTACGGGTTCCGATCACAACCGGCACGCCTCGCACAAGGGGAGATGGCGGCACCGTTTTGCGGAACACGGTGAGTGTCAGTCCGACTGGCCCGCTGACCGTCTTTGCAGCCGGCCCAGCTCTCGCAGCAGCAACCACCACCGGCAACGGCGAAACTCAGGCCAGGCGGCACAGCCGGCGTCTGGCTTTCCCTCCATCTCACGACTACATACTGGCTACTGGGACCTCCGGAACGGCAAATCCCTCCCGCTGAAGCAATCCACCCAAACGGCGCAACCGCTCGTTCTGGCCGGGAAGGTGAGCCGAATGCAGTGTTGGGGAGCGGGTGAGTTGGGGCAGATTCGGGAAGACATGATTTGCTCACCTGCCGTTCCGCCCCAGTCAAGCTCAATTCCCGCAACTGCCAAATCCGTACTTCGAAACCGTGTTAACGATTATGGTTCCGCCTTGGGTGTTCTAGAGCTTGTTAACTCGAGCTCAACAATGCCCGCGACAACAGAAATCCCGACGTTGTCGTTGTTGAAGGCGACTAAGGGAGCGATATGGTTGCTTTCGGAAGGGTGTCAACAAACAAGTAAGCGGCAAAAATAACCACTTACCTGGGACGACTCCGACGACCACGACTCATCTAGAACGCCGAATGTAGGAGGGCTGGTTGGTAATTGAAGTTTGTTGTATCTCGACTTACTGCTTTGATAGAGCGTCGTTCGCAAAACGACAACTGGCCAACGATGGGCTTACATTTGCGCGCTCGCCTGTTGCGCTCGCTGCAACGGTGAGCGCGAACGCCAACAACAAGCTCGGATACTTACTGATTTGTTTCAGTGAAACTGTTGACGAGGAGGTAAGCAAACAGTGAAAGTAAATGAATTACAAACTTACTGGCCTTCAGTTTTGCTTTGGAGGCTTAGAAGCGAACGTTGGGCTCGCACTCGCCTGCTTGAGCTGCAAAGGTGAGCGCGAACAGTAACAACAACTCAACATAGTTTGGTTGCAGCGAACGTAAGCGCGCGGACTCGTAGGTTTGTTCCAAAGGCCTTTGATGGCGTCTACTGACAACGAGGGATTTCGCCTTCAGTACTAGTGTCACTTGCGAGCCCATTCGCGCTCGGCGCTTGCTTTGGCTGTAAACGTGAGCATGAGCAGCAGAACCAAGTTAACTTACTCACTAATCGTTTCAGCGGCCTTCGATCGCAACAAACGTAGCTTTTCGACGACGAGGTAAGCGAGAACTCGAAGTAAATGAATTGTTAACTCACTTGCTTTTAGTTTCGTCTGCGAGCTTGAAGCTCGGCTGGTGGAAGTTCAGTAAGTGGATATAAACCTTGGGAATGCAACTGACCAAGTTAGGAAGACAATCATGGCTTCGCGCTGCCGCCAACGACCAGGATGGTTGCTGAGGACAAGGTCAGCCTGGTAGGTTGGATAATGAACTTACTTGTGTTCAGAGGTCTTCGGCAGCGACAAATGAACCTATTCGATGACGAGGTGAGCCAGAATGTAAAGCAGATGAATTGCGAACTGACTTACGTTTAGTTGCGCTTGCGGAAATCAGCGTTGCGCTGGCCGAACAGCAGGTGCGCGTAGTTTGATATCTAAAATTGAAGTTCAGTCAGTGGATATACATAACCTGGCAAATATAACTCTGGACAAAATGCTGCCTTCGCGCTCGAGCGAAAGCAGTGAATGCGCCGCCAACAACCAGTATGCTAACAAGGTAAGCTCGATGAATGGAAAAATAAAATACTCACTTGCCTTCAGTGTTGCTTGCGGGCTCGGCGTGGAACGAGACGACGTCAGCGCGGGCAACGACAAGCCCAGAGTATAGTGCTGCTGGAGCTGACAACAAGGTAAGCACGATTGAATTATATAAAGTCAATGATAACTTACCTTTAGTTTGATTTGCCAGCCAGAATGGAATGGGGCGCGTGGACTGGATGACGGGTCAGCAAATCCCCCTAGTAGAATATATGTCAGTACTCCGCTGTATTAAGTAGAAGAAACAACGAAATATTTGCTCACCTTTGCGCGTGCCGTCACATCGTTCGTGACTCGTATCTTTTCCTCTTCTCCTTCATCTCGATCGTCGGCACAAGCGCAGACGACCTCTTCGACGACGACAGCCTTTCATAAGCGGCATGTGCGCCTCAAACGACGGGGGATAGCGGGGAGAGGGAAGAGAAACGGCGGAAGGGGAGCGGGGGATATCGAGGCAAGCGGTGAGTCCGGCCCAGTCAGCCCGCTATCCCCAGCGATCAAACTTGCACCGGGCCACGCCCAGCATTTAGCGGCGACCTGGCCAGGCCAACCGCGCGCTCTAAAACCACCAAAAACTCATGCCGGCGCCTATCCGGCTTCCCCTTTCCCCTTTGGCAACTCACGACTAACAACTGGATACGGACTGGGCCGGCGCGCTACCCGAATTGCAGGACTGCCCCCGGTCCACCCGGTTGCCTCAAAATCTCTGGGCAAGCGGCTGGGGCCGGCGCGCCGTCGAGGCAACAACATCATCAACTCGCGGAATGCCGCCCAAACGACCCGTTACCGCCAACGACACCCTTGCCTTCTCTCTGCGCCGACTATTAACGCCAGCAAGTGCCTCGCGCAACGACAAGGACAACTATGCAAGTCAATCATCGGGAGACGGGGGAAACACTTACTTGAAACCGCGGGCGGGTCATTATGGCGCCGTTAGCGCCTGAATCTGGCATGCAAGTTACTAATTCCCTTCGTTTCGCCCCACAAACTCACTTCAATGCATAGTTCGGCTCGATCGGCGCGAAAGTGGGCCAGGGAAGGTGGAACGGCGAGCGCAACGGCGCGCTGGCTTGAATCGGTGAGTCAAAAGTGCAGGAAACGTTGCAATTGCTGACTCTTGCGCGGCCAAGGCGGCGCGACCTCGTATAACGCGCTAGACATGGGTAAGTCAAATTTCGAGTTGGGAACAAGAAGCTCACTTTTGCAGCTGCAACGAACAGCGCGTGAAGATTCGTGCTGAGCAAAAGAAGAACGGTAAGCCTGAGCGAATGCGAACACAAACAGTTATACTTACCTTTGCAGATGACAACACGGTGTGTCCACAGGCAAGACCAAGCTGGACAGAACAATCAAGGTGAGCGGAAGCATTTATAAACAAAAACAAGTGGTACTTACCTTGGTAGACAACGAGGAACGTCCCGCGCTTGACAAGGCCAGCCTCAGCTCAACTTCAATCAGGTAAGCGAGTTTCAGTCAATTTCAGCAAATCACTCACCTTGAGAGACCAGCCTGCGAATGACGATCACGCTCGTCCGAACCGCACGCAACTTGCGGCCTCCAACCTGATGGTTAACCAAGGTCAGTCCGCGTCATCATACTGTACTAAGAAAACTCACCGAGATCATAGTTCCGATAACAAGTGTTGCTCGCGCAAATGCGGGAACCGATTTTGGTACTGACAGGGAGGTAAGCAAGAAACTTAAGTAGGATGATTCCCAAACTTACTTAGAGCAAGGTACAATGTGACAAAGGCACCGCGTTGGTCGTAAGGGTACTGGGAAACAGGTAAGCCAAATGAATCCAGTCGAGGAGTTTGAAACTGACTCACCGTTGCATGCTACAACGATTCAAGTCCAGCCAGCAGATTTGGCTATGACAAGAAGGGCGGCGGAGAAGGGTGGGACAGGACATAAGTACAGTTTGTATGTACAACAGATGAATAGATGGGAGTATGAGGGAATAATAGTGTCGACAAGCATGGAGGGATAATGGGGGGAAAGTTTGCGCGTAACTTGACGCGCATTTTGTTTTATGGACACGAGCAAATTCCTCCGAAAGGTTTCCCAGCGTGATATTGATCCGTTGGGGCGGGAGTGGACACCATGCGACTGAAAATCGCGTATTTGTGAAGTTCCAAGGAAACAGTACGCGCGGCGTTGCGCTTCCCGTCCGATCCTCGCGGTGATGGGTCAGGGGTGATGGTAACATAATGTTCTCACACACTCGGCACAATCGGAAATGGCGATGAGCGGACACAGTATTATCAGCATAGAGAGCTTTGCAGTGAATACAGAGGGTACAAGACGCTGGATAGCGGCGATGAAGACGTAGATAGTACTGATGTGTATTCAACAATGTTTCCCACGCTTCGGGGTCTGCCGATCCCGGGCAGAGTACAGTGCAACGAGCAATTGTTGTGCTCATTCCCTTTTTGGGATACCCTGTGTGTGGCGCTCAGAAAAGCACTGAAAAAATTCCAGAGAGCAGACCTGGATGCAGGGTGGGATGTGACGAACATTTTTGGGGTGATGGTTGCAGGGCAAAAAATGAGGCGATGGGCTAGAAAAATGACACACTCGAACAAAAGTGCGCAGACGGCATAAGGGCAAAAGCCAGCCAAGCGAGGATTCCACGATAGTCATGGGTAGCCGACATTACTTGTCGTATTACCCCTGCGCTTGCCGCTGTCTGCGTCACACAGGAACCTCGCTTGCGACCTGACTCGGGGAATTGCCCCTGATGACTCAGGAACTTCTTACGCGCGCCGCCGACATGGCGCCATTATTTTTTTAAAATTTTCCTTGGCCATCGGACTCGTCACGCCTTGTCACACTTTTTCTTCCCACTGTCATGACCAAGTCAACAACGCGTTGCGACGCGTGCCCATCTGACGGCAATTTTTTTCCAGCGTCACACTTTGTCTAGGGTTTGCTCATAACCACCACCTCCCTCTCCTTCCCTTGTCTTCCTCCCTGCCCCCGCCGCCCGCAAACTTCACAACGAGCCCTTTGCAAAGTCACCCACCAAGACGTTGCGCCTGCTGCCCAGCAAACCCACCAACTATGTCTCTCAGTCGGCGTCGTGTTGCGTGATGTCGGCCTTCGAGTGCCCTGTACGTGCTGCCACATTCGTCTTTGGTATTGTGCTAATTCCCCCCAGAGTTTGCGTTGGCTGCCGCGAGCGCCATCGACAGCATCACTGTACTGTCGCCTTGGCGGCCGCGCTGCTCGCATCAACAGCTTCACGCGGCCTTGGCGGCTGCGTTGCTGCCATCTCGACTGCTGTCAACCACCACCGCGTCCCTCAATTCCCAGACGACCTACAAGATGTGTGTTCCCTGCTGCGGTTTTGTTGATAATTTTGCTTACAAGCCACCCACAGTCTTGACTCTATGCAACGAGGAAGTCTTCGTGCTGAGGCTCTTGGCCTCAGCTTTTTTCTCTTAGCAGCACGACAACTGCTGCTCTCGCGACTTGGCTTCCGTGCAACTGGCGGTATCTCGAGCGCTTCTGCCATCAGCAACAAGTGCGAGTGGGCGAGTCACGGCACTTGTTCCCGCATTTGAGGACACCACTCAAACGACGAGCGCGAGAAGGCCTTGTCACATTGCGTACGTCCGAGTCCCCGCCTCTGCATTTGAAGCATCAGTACTCACTGCAATGTTTAGACTTGTCTTCGGCATTATAACCATCTCATTTCCCTCCCTGTCTTCGCGACACGCCAATGGCCCCATCGACATTGCATTGCTTCCGTAGTAACCGCCTGTATCTGCGGCCTTGTCTGCGCGGCACTGGCTTTGGCTTGTGCCTGAGGCACAGCATCAGTGAGCCTCGCACCTGCTGAATCTCGCTGATGTACTCACTTGCTTCGCAGAACGCGATAGTCTTGCTGAAAATTGTTATAAAATGATGAATCAATTGATGCTTACGTAAGCACTTTCCGACCCACTCTTTGCCTTAAAAAAACTCACTTTTGCGCCAGGATTTTGACGGCCGGAGGCCTAGCGTCCCTCTGGACTTCAACGCCTCGGAGCCAGGGCTCTGCTCCCTGGCTTCCCTCTCGTGGCCATTGTCCTCACCAACCCTGCCCAACGCATTCTGCTATCCCCGCATCTAGCACAGGCGTGTCGATGCCGAGACCCTCATGTGGTCTTTGATAATGGTGAGCTCTTGCTCCTTCCCTCCATTGTGCTATTACTGACCTTGATCTCAGTGTCCCCAACGTGTTGCGCCTGTCGTCGAAAAATCGCTCCCATCACCGAATTTTGATGCGATCACCGGATTATCCGATGATTCCGGGTCGTCATTTGGACCTCAAAAAACATGATTCAAGACGCCATTTTTTCCAGGATTTTGCCGCCGGAGGCGAAAAAAACAGGAGGACTTTCAACGCAATCATTGGCAGCAGTGCGCTGCCAATCCCCCCACTGTGAGTTTTCACTCTGGTTTTCTTTGTTTCCCAGTGCCAGTGCTTAAACTATCACATAGTCCATTCATCACCCATCCCAAATTTCCTCAACGATGGGCCCTACTCCGGCCAACCGCGACCTCTGCCGGCGGCACGTCGTTTCCCCCCGCGTTGATTCCGCCACCTGCCATATTCCCAAGGGCTCTGCGGCTTCCAGTCGACAACGCCGGGCTTCCCCGGTCTTGACCGCGGCTCCGACCCGGCGGCACGTGCCCGAACCGGCCTTCATCTTCCCACCACGCCAAACTCTCTAACGACGCGAGGGCCTTGTCCCCACACCTTGACTCCGACGCCCCCGTCTTCTATTGTGGGCTGCGACGCATCCAACGACTACGAGACGAGCCAGTCTTGACCGCGGCCCCTACCGGGCCATGGGCCGGCGGCACGTGCCCGAATTGGCCTTCCTTCCTACCACCATGCACATTGAGCCAACTACCCCAGCGCCAAGTCACTATGCATTTGCTCTGACCTCAACTCGCCGGCGCTTGGTCTTAAATGCCCTCTACAACGCCGTTGGCAACGACAAACGCGCTGATTAACTGTGCGCCCACCCCGACCAAACGCGCGTCTGGCACGGCACCTGGCTGGGCAGAACTCTACCACCACGGACCGATCTATTTCGACCAGCGCAACGCGGCGCCTCCGCGTTGGCGAGCACGGCCGACTCTTTCCCCCAAACATCATCACCAACGACCAAAGTGCAGCGTTAGCTGCCTTGTCCATCAGCTTGGTCTCGCTGTCGTCAACGCCTTCGGCGGGTCCACCTGCTTGCAAACGCGCTGGGCTCATGCCCACAATTTGGCCCCCCGCAACAGCCATTTTTAGCTAGAGCGGGCCTGCGGCGCCAAATTTCTGTCGTTGAGCGTTCAATCCCTTTCCCCCCAAAAAAACTCCCCTCCGCACCTTTGATTTCTCGGTGGAGCTCGCCTGCCGCGCGTCACGAGTCAAACGCCACGCGCGTCGTGCCGGCTTACGATGGACTTAGTTGCATGACAGCAACTGGCGCTTCTCACTGCTATTGTTGCAAGTCCCCAGTCCAGTCTCCTTGCGACTTCCAACTTGCCTTCAAAACTTGCCTCTGGACCAGTTATATTTCGCTGGAGCTCGCCTGCGGCGCCATTGAAGCTGCTCTGGTGAGAGCGCGGCCCCCCCCCGAGACTGCAGCGCCCATCGCGACTTTCCCTTCAAAAGTTGCCTCGCACCACTCCATTTTTCGCGAGAGCTCGCCTGCGGCGCGTTGGCACTGACCGGCGCTTTAACTGCCATTTTTCTGGCCGGGCTTGCCAAAACTCGCCCGGGGAGCACCCATTTTTTTCGCTGGGGCGCCGTTAGCGTCCAGACAAACCCTCGTGAACTTGCCCGCCAAATCTCTGTCACGACGGCAAGTGACGCTGGGCAGGGCACCCGGGCTACAACGCGGAGGAAGGGTCTGCCTTGAATCTGGTCATGGGCTTGATTTCTGCGTACTCAGCGCCAACTGGGCTGCTGCCTGGCAATGGCGCCATTCTCGGCAGCCAGCTCCGACGCGCCAAGACCTGGCCTTTGGATCGGGATAGCGCGTCTCGATGGATCTGGGGAGCTAGACGGGGATAGTAGTTTTTTTTTTCTTCTTTTACGTGTTTTTTTCTTCTCTGCACGCGTCGGGTACCTTTGTGAACTTGTAGTACGCGTCGGATAGCTTGTTTACACGTCGGATAACCTGTAAAAAATTTTGTCTTTTGGTGCATAAAATAAGAGCGCTCGCTGCGAGCCTTAGCGAGCTGCGAGCCTTTGCGATGGGTGAGTAAGGCGTTGAGGTGGATGCGGGAGGGTATCGGAGGTGGAGCGGCGGCGGCGTCGGACGCGTTCATAATTCAATTTTCAAGGCGAAGCTGCTCCACTCGATTTCTCTTCCACCGAGATTGTCGTCCTGCCAGCAAACGCAGGCCCCGATGAGCCCGTCACCGTCTGTTTCTTCTGGCCCGGCTCAAAAGAGGTGTTGACGAAGATGCCGGGCTATCCTCAGCCCCTACGCACGGTGTCCAAACCCACGTTCCGAGTTGGAGAGGCGGGAAACAAGGGGCTTGGTCTTTTTGCTGCTCGTGCTCTCAGTCAAGGAGAGCTTATCATCGATGAGCGGCCATTGCTCATCAGCGTTCGAGGGGTGCCCGTCGCAGTGCCCATCTGGTATAGTCAGGAGCAGACGACAAAATACCAGCTGAGGGAGTTTGAGAAGTACCTAGAGGTGGTTTTGAAGGAAATGCGGCCTGCAGATCGGGATGCTTTCATGTCCCTTGCAAACAGCCATACGACCGATGGATCAGTGAGTTGTCACTCACATTTCTTTCTTTTGTGTTACTAACTCGTCTTGTTGCAAGGGACCTATAGCTGGTCGAATCCGAACGAATAGCATCGGTCTGGATGGACTCTGCCCTGAGATGAGTGGTCCAATGGCACAGTATAGCTCTGTCCCACATTTTATTTCGCGCATGAACAATAGGCACGGCGTCCTATCATCTTTCTCTGATACTCTTACAGTTGCTGCCCCAATACGAGCACCAACTTCCACGACGCGTCTATCTCCTACACAGTCTATGCAGCGCGTGACATTGCGGAAGGCGAAGAACTGACGTTGGCTTATTCCGACGTCTGGGACACTGCAGCGAATCGCCAGCAGACCTTCAAGCCATACGGATTCGTTTGCGCGTGTGATGCGTGTCTCGACCCCGTCAACTCCGACGCTCGTCGTGCCAAGATTCGCTCGTTCGTTCCAACCGTCCAGTTGTGGGCCGTCAACCGGTCTTTGCCTGATGACTGGCTCATCAACAAGTGTCTCGAGCAAATAGCGCTGTTGGAACAAGAGAAGCTCGAGGGCGAGGCGCAGTACCACGCCGCCATCAATGCCATCATGGAGGCATATATTTGTCTGGGAAATTCTCCTAAAGTGCGCCATTGGGCGGCACGGGCACGGAAATGCCCATGGGCGGCAAACATTTATGTGCTGATTGCCCTCAAGTCGCATAGTCGCCACCCGCTGTGGCGCATGCGGGTCGACGACAAGCCAAAGGGAGAAATGGCGTCGCAGCTCAAGCGGTTGGCGGCACTCGCGGGCGGGACGGACAACGGAAGAGGGCTCATAATGTTTGCAGGAGCGTAAAACATGTACAACAGTGTTATCTTGCTCAACGACCGGTGTAGGCGTCCTTCGAGCCCTTGCGGTATGAAACGGTGATGTTGTCATCTCGGCACGCACGCCGCACGCCGCGTGCCTCGGATCTTCCTCCGCCGCAGGCTCCTCCTCCGCCGCCTCGCCGCTCCCAAACGCTGAACTGGTCAGGTATGGCAGATTATCCCATTTTGCTAAGGAAACTGACGAGTAGTCAGCGGTGCAAGCGTGTTTTCTGCATTCAGCAGCACTTGCCAGGCTGGGTATGCTGGCCGGAAGTGAGCGCGTGTTCCCGCTGACGTTCTACGTGAAACGGGAGTGCTGGGCCATTAGCTAAGGGCGGAGAGCTCGATAGTAAACTAAACCGACGAGGTAAGCGTTATCTCCGTGAATTCATAGTTTTGCAACGTTGGTCTTTGGAAAGCCATTTATCACAAGCAGCGGACGCGAATCAGGGAGTGTGTTTTCTGCATTCAGCAACACTTGTTGGGCTGGTTTGGGCGAAATCATGGGGCTACAACGGTCAGGTTTGCCCATGTTCGTCCGAGTTTTACTCAACACGTACTTTGTGTCGATCGATCGAGAGGACCACAGCACGTCCTTCGCGCACGCCAGCGACGACCTCCACAGTCCAGACTACACCCCTTCCGTTCAAGCCCGAGGCGTTGCTCGCGGTTCTGGCAGCAAAAAAAAAAAAAAAAAAACAAGTTAGTTGAGCAAAATGTACCGCGGAAAGTGCTCACGTAAGCGACGCGATCAGGGAGAATTTTTGTCTCCAGCTCGGCCGCGCGTCGTTGGTATATGTCGGCAGTGGTCGAGGATAGCTTCAAGCTCAAGGAAGTAGACGAGTTCTGCAAAACACGGTGAGCCACACAAATGGTGACAGCGAGCGGCAAACCAACCTGGCTGTCAAGCAGTCGTAGGGCTAACGCAGCGCCAGCTGGACGGTTGGTCGGTGCATTGTGGTGTTCGGCGTTGGCGCTTGAAGGTCGGGTCACGCCTTGGCAGTGCTGTGACGCCCGGCGCCGGGACCCGGACCGACGCTCTTTCCACGACCACCACGAACTACTCTCTTCCATCCCGAAACCGAGCTCCCACAAACTGGCAGCGTGGCCGGCCGGCCAAGGACTCTGGCTTCCAGCCCTCCGACAAGCATCAGCAGTAGTCTACTGCGACATTCTTACGGCAACCACCACTTCATTCCGCGCGGGTCCAGCCAGCTACGGGTTCCGATCACAACCGGCACGCCTCGCACAAGTGGAGATGGCGGCACCGTTTTGCGGAACACGGTGAGTGTCAGTCCGACTGGCCCGCTGACCGTCTTTGCAGCCGGCCCAGCTCTCGCAGCAGCAACCACCACCGGCAACGGCGAAACTCAGGCCAGGCGGCACAGCCGGCGTCTGGCTTTCCCTCCATCTCACGACTACATACTGGCTACTGGGACCTCCGGAACGGCAAATCCCTCCCGCTGAAGCAATCCACCCAAACGGCGCAACCGCTCGTTCTGGCCGGGAAGGTGAGCCGAATGCAGTGTTGGGGAGCGGGTGAGTTGGGGCAGATTCGGGAAGACATGATTTGCTCACCTGCCGTTCCGCCCCAGTCAAGCTCAATTCCCGCAACTGCCAAATCCGTACTTCGAAACCGCGTTAACGACTATGGTTCCGCCTTGGGTGTTCTAGAGCTCGTTAACTCGAGCTCAACAATGCCCGCGACAACAGAAATCCCGACGTTGTCGTTGTTGAAGGCGACTAAGGGAGCGATATGGTTGCTTTCGGAAGGGTGTCAACAAACAAGTAAGCGGCAAAAATAACCACTTACCTGGGACGACTCCGACGACCACGACTCATCTAGAACGCCGAATGTAGGAGGGCTGGTTGGTAAGATTGAAGTTTGTTGTATCTCGACTTACTGCTTTGATAGAGCGTCGTTCGCAAAACGACAACTGGCCAACGATGGGCTTACATTTGCGCGCTCGCCTGTTGCGCTCGCTGCAACGGTGAGCGCGAACGCCAACAACAAGCTCGGATACTTACTGATTTGTTTCAGTGAAACTGTTGACGAGGAGGTAAGCAAACAGTGAAAGTAAATGAATTACAAACTTACTGGCCTTCAGTTTTGCTTTGGAGGCTTAGAAGCGAACGTTGGGCTCGCACTCGCCTGCTTGAGCTGCAAAGGTGAGCGCGAACAGTACTAGTAACAACAACTCAACATAGTTTGGTTGCAGCGAACGTAAGCGCGCGGACTCGTAGGTTTGTTCCAAAGGCCTTTGATGGCGTCTACTGACAACGAGGGATTTCGCCTTCAGTACTAGTGTCACTTGCGAGCCCATTCGCGCTCGGCGCTTGCTTTGGCTGTAAACGTGAGCATGAGCAGCAGAACCAAGTTAACTTACTCACTAATCGTTTCAGCGGCCTTCGATCGCAACAAACGTAGCTTTTCGACGACGAGGTAAGCGAGAACTCGAAGTAAATGAATTGTTAACTCACTTGCTTTTAGTTTCGTCTGCGAGCTTGAAGCTCGGCTGGTGGAAGTTCAGTAAGTGGATATAAACCTTGGGAATGCAACTGACCAAGTTAGGAAGACAATCATGGCTTCGCGCTGCCGCCAACGACCAGGATGGTTGCTGAGGACAAGGTCAGCCTGGTAGGTTGGATAATGAACTTACTTGTGTTCAGAGGTCTTCGGCAGCGACAAATGAACCTATTCGATGACGAGGTGAGCCAGAATGTAAAGCAGATGAATTGCGAACTGACTTACGTTTAGTTGCGCTTGCGGAAATCAGCGTTGCGCTGGCCGAACAGCAGGTGCGCGTAGTTTGATATCTAAAATTGAAGTTCAGTCAGTGGATATACATAACCTGGCAAATATAACTCTGGACAAAATGCTGCCTTCGCGCTCGAGCGAAAGCAGTGAATGCGCCGCCAACAACCAGTATGCTAACAAGGTAAGCTCGATGAATGGAAAAATAAAATACTCACTTGCCTTCAGTGTTGCTTGCGGGCTCGGCGTGGAACGAGACGACGTCAGCGCGGGCAACGACAAGCCCAGAGTATAGTGCTGCTGGAGCTGACAACAAGGTAAGCACGATTGAATTATATAAAGTCAATGATAACTTACCTTTAGTTTGATTTGCCAGCCAGAATGGAATGGGGCGCGTGGACTGGATGACGGGTCAGCAAATCCCCCTAGTAGAATATATGTCAGTACTCCGCTGTATTAAGTAGAAGAAACAACGAAATATTTGCTCACCTTTGCGCGTGCCGTCACATCGTTCGTGACTCGTATCTTTTCCTCTTCTCCTTCATCTCGATCGTCGGCACAAGCGCAGACGACCTCTTCGACGACGACAGCCTTTCATAAGCGGCATGTGCGCCTCAAACGACGGGGGATAGCGGGGAGAGGGAAGAGAAACGGCGGAAGGGGAGCGGGGGATATCGAGGCAAGCGGTGAGTCCGGCCCAGTCAGCCCGCTATCCCCAGCGATCAAACTTGCACCGGGCCACGCCCAGCATTTAGCGGCGACCTGGCCAGGCCAACCGCGCGCTCTAAAACCACCAAAAACTCATGCCGGCGCCTATCCGGCTTCCCCTTTCCCCTTTGGCAACTCACGACTAACAACTGGATACGGACTGGGCCGGCGCGCTACCCGAATTGCAGGACTGCCCCCGGTCCACCCGGTTGCCTCAAAATCTCTGGGCAAGCGGCTGGGGCCGGCGCGCCGTCGAGGCAACAACATCATCAACTCGCGGAATGCCGCCCAAACGACCCGTTACCGCCAACGACACCCTTGCCTTCTCTCTGCGCCGACTATTAACGCCAGCAAGTGCCTCGCGCAACGACAAGGACAACTATGCAAGTCAATCATCGGGAGACGGGGGAAACACTTACTTGAAACCGCGGGCGGGTCATTATGGCGCCGTTAGCGCCTGAATCTGGCATGCAAGTTACTAATTCCCTTCGTTTCGCCCCACAAACTCACTTCAATGCATAGTTCGGCTCGATCGGCGCGAAAGTGGGCCAGGGAAGGTGGAACGGCGAGCGCAACGGCGCGCTGGCTTGAATCGGTGAGTCAAAAGTGCAGGAAACGTTGCAATTGCTGACTCTTGCGCGGCCAAGGCGGCGCGACCTCGTATAACGCGCTAGACATGGGTAAGTCAAATTTCGAGTTGGGAACAAGAAGCTCACTTTTGCAGCTGCAACGAACAGCGCGTGAAGATTCGTGCTGAGCAAAAGAAGAACGGTAAGCCTGAGCGAATGCGAACACAAACAGTTATACTTACCTTTGCAGATGACAACACGGTGTGTCCACAGGCAAGACCAAGCTGGACAGAACAATCAAGGTGAGCGGAAGCATTTATAAACAAAAACAAGTGGTACTTACCTTGGTAGACAACGAGGAACGTCCCGCGCTTGACAAGGCCAGCCTCAGCTCAACTTCAATCAGGTAAGCGAGTTTCAGTCAATTTCAGCAAATCACTCACCTTGAGAGACCAGCCTGCGAATGACGATCACGCTCGTCCGAACCGCACGCAACTTGCGGCCTCCAACCTGATGGTTAACCAAGGTCAGTCCGCGTCATCATACTGTACTAAGAAAACTCACCGAGATCATAGTTCCGATAACAAGTGTTGCTCGCGCAAATGCGGGAACCGATTTTGGTACTGACAGGGAGGTAAGCAAGAAACTTAAGTAGGATGATTCCCAAACTTACTTAGAGCAAGGTACAATGTGACAAAGGCACCGCGTTGGTCGTAAGGGTACTGGGAAACAGGTAAGCCAAATGAATCCAGTCGAGGAGTTTGAAACTGACTCACCGTTGCATGCTACAACGATTCAAGTCCAGCCAGCAGATTTGGCTATGACAAGAAGGGCGGCGGAGAAGGGTGGGACAGGACATAAGTACAGTTTGTATGTACAACAGATGAATAGATGGGAGTATGAGGGAATAATAGTGTCGACAAGCATGGAGGGATAATGGGGGGAAAGTTTGCGCGTAACTTGACGCGCATTTTGTTTTATGGACACGAGCAAATTCCTCCGAAAGGTTTCCCAGCGTGATATTGATCCGTTGGGGCGGGAGTGGACACCATGCGACTGAAAATCGCGTATTTGTGAAGTTCCAAGGAAACAGTACGCGCGGCGTTGCGCTTCCCGTCCGATCCTCGCGGTGATGGGTCAGGGGTGATGGTAACATAATGTTCTCACACACTCGGCACAATCGGAAATGGCGATGAGCGGACACAGTATTATCAGCATAGAGAGCTTTGCAGTGAATACAGAGGGTACAAGACGCTGGATAGCGGCGATGAAGACGTAGATAGTACTGATGTGTATTCAACAATGTTTCCCACGCTTCGGGGTCTGCCGATCCCGGGCAGAGTACAGTGCAACGAGCAATTGTTGTGCTCATTCCCTTTTGGGATACCCTGTGTGTGGCGCTCAGAAAAGCACTGAAAAAATTCCAGAGAGCAGACCTGGATGCAGGGTGGGATGTGACGAACATTTTTGGGGTGATGGTTGCAGGGCAAAAAATGAGGCGATGGGCTAGAAAAATGACACACTCGAACAAAAGTGCGCAGACGGCATAAGGGCAAAAGCCAGCCAAGCGAGGATTCCACGATAGTCATGGGTAGCCGACATTACTTGTCGTATTACCCCTGCGCTTGCCGCTGTCTGCGTCACACAGGAACCTCGCTTGCGACCTGACTCGGGGAATTGCCCCTGATGACTCAGGAACTTCTTACGCGCGCCGCCGACATGGCGCCATTATTTTTTTTAAATTTTCCTTGGCCATCGGACTCGTCACGCCTTGTCACACTTTTTCTTCCCACTGTCATGACCAAGTCAACAACGCGTTGCGACGCGTGCCCATCTGACGGCAATTTTTTTCCAGCGTCACACTTTGTCTAGGGTTTGCTCATAACCACCACCTCCCTCTCCTTCCCTTGTCTTCCTCCCTGCCCCCGCCGCCCGCAAACTTCACAACGAGCCCTTTGCAAAGTCACCCACCAAGACGTTGCGCCTGCTGCCCAGCAAACCCACCAACTATGTCTCTCAGTCGGCGTCGTGTTGCGTGATGTCGGCCTTCGAGTGCCCTGTACGTGCTGCCACATTCGTCTTTGGTATTGTGCTAATTCCCCCAGAGTTTGCGTTGGCTGCCGCGAGCGCCATCGACAGCATCACTGTACTGTCGCCTTGGCGGCCGCGCTGCTCGCATCAACAGCTTCACGCGGCCTTGGCGGCTGCGTTGCTGCCATCTCGACTGCTGTCAACCACCACCGCGTCCCTCAATTCCCAGACGACCTACAAGATGTGTGTTCCCTGCTGCGGTTTTGTTGATAATTTTGCTTACAAGCCACCCACAGTCTTGACTCTATGCAACGAGGAAGTCTTCGTGCTGAGGCTCTTGGCCTCAGCTTTTTTCTCTTAGCAGCACGACAACTGCTGCTCTCGCGACTTGGCTTCCGTGCAACTGGCGGTATCTCGAGCGCTTCTGCCATCAGCAACAAGTGCGAGTGGGCGAGTCACGGCACTTGTTCCCCATTTGAGGACACCACTCAAACGACGAGCGCGAGAAGGCCTTGTCACATTGCGTACGTCCGAGTCCCCGCCTCTGCATTTGAAGCATCAGTACTCACTGCAATGTTTAGACTTGTCTTCGGCATTATAACCATCTCATTTCCCTCCCTGTCTTCGCGTACGCGCCAATGGCCCCATCGACATTGCATTGCTTCCGTAGTAACCGCCTGTATCTGCGGCCTTGTCTGCGCGGCACTGGCTTTGGCTTGTGCCTGAGGCACAGCATCAGTGAGCCTCGCACCTGCTGAATCTCGCTGATGTACTCACTTGCTTCGCAGAACGCGATAGTCTTGCTGAAAATTGGTATAAAATGATGAATCAATTGATGCTTACGTAAGCACTTTCCGACCCACTCTTTGCCTTAAAAAAACTCACTTTTGCGCCAGGATTTTGACGGCCGGAGGCCTAGCGTCCCTCTGGACTTCAACGCCTCGGAGCCAGGGCTCTGCTCCCTGGCTTCCCTCTCGTGGCCATTGTCCTCACCAACCCTGCCCAACGCATTCTGCTATCCCCGCATCTAGCACAGGCGTGTCGATGCCGAGACCCTCATGTGGTCTTTGATAATGGTGAGCTCTTGCTCCTTCCCTCCATTGTGCTATTACTGACCTTGATCTCAGTGTCCCCAACGTGTTGCGCCTGTCGTCGAAAAATCGCTCCCATCACCGAATTTTGATGCGATCACCGGATTATCCGATGATTCCGGGTCGTCATTTGGACCTCAAAAAACATGATTCAAGACGCCATTTTTTCCAGGATTTTGCCGCCGGAGGCGAAAAAAACAGGAGGACTTTCAACGCAATCATTGGCAGCAGTGCGCTGCCAATCCCCCCACTGTGAGTTTTCACTCTGGTTTTCTTTGTTTCCCAGTGCCAGTGCTTAAACTATCACATAGTCCATTCATCACCCATCCCAAATTTCCTCAACGATGGGCCCTACTCCGGCCAACCGCGACCTCTGCCGGCGGCACGTCGTTTCCCCCCGCGTTGATTCCGCCACCTGCCATATTCCCAAGGGCTCTGCGGCTTCCAGTCGACAACGCCGGGCTTCCCCGGTCTTGACCGCGGCTCCGACCCGGCGGCACGTGCCCGAACCGGCCTTCATCTTCCCACCACGCCAAACTCTCTAACGACGCGAGGGCCTTGTCCCCACACCTTGACTCCGACGCCCCCGTCTTCTATTGTGGGCTGCGACGCATCCAACGACTACGAGACGAGCCAGTCTTGACCGCGGCCCCTACCGGGCCATGGGCCGGCGGCACGTGCCCGAATTGGCCTTCCTTCCTACCACCATGCACATTGAGCCAACTACCCCAGCGCCAAGTCACTATGCATTTGCTCTGACCTCAACTCGCCGGCGCTTGGTCTTAAATGCCCTCTACAACGCCGTTGGCAACGACAAACGCGCTGATTAACTGTGCGCCCACCCCGACCAAACGCGCGTCTGGCACGGCACCTGGCTGGGCAGAACTCTACCACCACGGACCGATCTATTTCGACCAGCGCAACGCGGCGCCTCCGCGTTGGCGAGCACGGCCGACTCTTTCCCCCAAACATCATCACCAACGACCAAAGTGCAGCGTTAGCTGCCTTGTCCATCAGCTTGGTCTCGCTGTCGTCAACGCCTTCGGCGGGTCCACCTGCTTGCAAACGCGCTGGGCTCATGCCCACAATTTGGCCCCCCGCAACAGCCATTTTTAGCTAGAGCGGGCCTGCGGCGCCAAATTTCTGTCGTTGAGCGTTCAATCCCTTTCCCCCCAAAAAAACTCCCCTCCGCACCTTTGATTTCTCGGTGGAGCTCGCCTGCCGCGCGTCACGAGTCAAACGCCACGCGCGTCGTGCCGGCTTACGATGGACTTAGTTGCATGACAGCAACTGGCGCTTCTCACTGCTATTGTTGCAAGTCCCCAGTCCAGTCTCCTTGCGACTTCCAACTTGCCTTCAAAACTTGCCTCTGGACCAGTTATATTTCGCTGGAGCTCGCCTGCGGCGCCATTGAAGCTGCTCTGGTGAGAGCGCGGCCCCCCTCCCGAGACTGCAGCGCCCATCGCGACTTTCCCTTCAAAAGTTGCCTCGCACCACTCCATTTTTCGCGAGAGCTCGCCTGCGGCGCGTTGGCACTGACCGGCGCTTTAACTGCCATTTTTTCTGGCCGGGCTTGCCAAAACTCGCCCGGGGAGCACCCATTTTTTTCGCTGGGGCGCCGTTAGCGTCCAGACAAACCCTCGTGAACTTGCCCGCCAAATCTCTGTCACGACGGCAAGTGACGCTGGGCAGGGCACCCGGGCTACAACGCGGAGGAAGGGTCTGCCTTGAATCTGGTCATGGGCTTGATTTCTGCGTACTCAGCGCCAACTGGGCTGCTGCCTGGCAATGGCGCCATTCTCGGCAGCCAGCTCCGACGCGCCAAGACCTGGCCTTTGGATCGGGATAGCGCGTCTCGATGGATCTGGGGAGCTAGACGGGGATAGTAGTTTTTTTTCTTCTTTTACGTGTTTTTTTCTTCTCTGCACGCGTCGGGTACCTTTGTGAACTTGTAGTACGCGTCGGATAGCTTGTTTACACGTCGGATAACCTGTAAAAAATTTTGTCTTTTGGTGCATAAAATAAGAGCGCTCGCTGCGAGCCTTAGCGAGCTGCGAGCCTTTGCGATGGGTGAGTAAGGCGTTGAGGTGGATGCGGGAGGGTATCGGAGGTGGAGCGGCGGCGGCGTCGGACGCGTTCATAATTCAATTTTCAAGGCGAAGCTGCTCCACTCGATTTCTCTTCCACCGAGATTGTCGTCCTGCCAGCAAACGCAGGCCCCGATGAGCCCGTCACCGTCTGTTTCTTCTGGCCCGGCTCAAAAGAGGTGTTGACGAAGATGCCGGGCTATCCTCAGCCCCTACGCACGGTGTCCAAACCCACGTTCCGAGTTGGAGAGGCGGGAAACAAGGGGCTTGGTCTTTTTGCTGCTCGTGCTCTCAGTCAAGGAGAGCTTATCATCGATGAGCGGCCATTGCTCATCAGCGTTCGAGGGGTGCCCGTCGCAGTGCCCATCTGGTATAGTCAGGAGCAGACGACAAAATACCAGCTGAGGGAGTTTGAGAAGTACCTAGAGGTGGTTTTGAAGGAAATGCGGCCTGCAGATCGGGATGCTTTCATGTCCCTTGCAAACAGCCATACGACCGATGGATCAGTGAGTTGTCACTCACATTTCTTTCTTTTGTGTTACTAACTCGTCTTGTTGCAAGGGACCTATAGCTGGTCGAATCCGAACGAATAGCATCGGTCTGGATGGACTCTGCCCTGAGATGAGTGGTCCAATGGCACAGTATAGCTCTGTCCCACATTTTATTTCGCGCATGAACAATAGGCACGGCGTCCTATCATCTTTCTCTGATACTCTTACAGTTGCTGCCCCAATACGAGCACCAACTTCCACGACGCGTCTATCTCCTACACAGTCTATGCAGCGCGTGACATTGCGGAAGGCGAAGAACTGACGTTGGCTTATTCCGACGTCTGGGACACTGCAGCGAATCGCCAGCAGACCTTCAAGCCATACGGATTCGTTTGCGCGTGTGATGCGTGTCTCGACCCCGTCAACTCCGACGCTCGTCGTGCCAAGATTCGCTCGTTCGTTCCAACCGTCCAGTTGTGGGCCGTCAACCGGTCTTTGCCTGATGACTGGCTCATCAACAAGTGTCTCGAGCAAATAGCGCTGTTGGAACAAGAGAAGCTCGAGGGCGAGGCGCAGTACCACGCCGCCATCAATGCCATCATGGAGGCATATATTTGTCTGGGAAATTCTCCTAAAGTGCGCCATTGGGCGGCACGGGCACGGAAATGCCCATGGGCGGCAAACATTTATGTGCTGATTGCCCTCAAGTCGCATAGTCGCCACCCGCTGTGGCGCATGCGGGTCGACGACAAGCCAAAGGGAGAAATGGCGTCGCAGCTCAAGCGGTTGGCGGCACTCGCGGGCGGGACGGACAACGGAAGAGGGCTCATAATGTTTGCAGGAGCGTAAAACATGTACAACAGTGTTATCTTGCTCAACGACCGGTGTAGGCGTCCTTCGAGCCCTTGCGGTATAAGCATCTCGGCACGCACGCCGCACGCCGCGTACCTCGGATCTTCCTCCGCCGCAGGCTCCTCCTCCGCCGCCTCGCCGCTCCCAAACGCTGAACTGGTCAGGTATGGCAGATTATCCCATTTTGCTAAGGAAACTGACGAGTAGTCAGCGGTGCAAGCGTGTTTTCTGCATTCAGCAGCACTTGCCAGGCTGGGTATGCTGGCCGGAAGTGAGCGCGTGTTCCCGCTGACGTTCTACGTGAAACGGGAGTGCTGGGCCATTAGCTAAGGGCGGAGAGCTCGATAGTAAACTAAACCGACGAGGTAAGCGTTATCTCCGTGAATTCATAGTTTTGCAACGTTGGTCTTTGGAAAGCCATTTATCACAAGCAGCGGACGCGAATCAGGGAGTGTGTTTTCTGCATTCAGCAACACTTGTTGGGCTGGTTTGGGCGAAATCATGGGGCTACAACGGTCAGGTTTGCCCATGTTCGTCCGAGTTTTACTCAACACGTACTTTGTGTCGATCGATCGAGAGGACCACAGCACGTCCTTCGCGCACGCCAGCGACGACCTCCACAGTCCAGACTACACCCCTTCCGTTCAAGCCCGAGGCGTTGCTCGCGGTTCTGGCAGCAAAAAAAAAAAAAAAAAAAAAGTTAGTTGAGCAAAATGTACCGCGGAAAGTGCTCACGTAAGCGACGCGATCAGGGAGAATTTTTGTCTCCAGCTCGGCCGCGCGTCGTTGGTATATGTCGGCAGTGGTCGAGGATAGCTTCAAGCTCAAGGAAGTAGACGAGTTCTGCAAAACACGGTGAGCCACACAAATGGTGACAGCGAGCGGCAAACCAACCTGGCTGTCAAGCAGTCGTAGGGCTAACGCAGCGCCAGCTGGACGGTTGGTCGGTGCATTGTGGTGTTCGGCGTTGGCGCTTGAAGGTCGGGTCACGCCTTGGCAGTGCTGTGACGCCCGGCGCCGGGACCCGGACCGACGCTCTTTCCACGACCACCACGAACTACTCTCTTCCATCCCGAAACCGAGCTCCCACAAACTGGCAGCGTGGCCGGCCGGCCAAGGACTCTGGCTTCCAGCCCTCCGACAAGCATCAGCAGTAGTCTACTGCGACATTCTTACGGCAACCACCACTTCATTCCGCGCGGGTCCAGCCAGCTACGGGTTCCGATCACAACCGGCACGCCTCGCACAAGTGGAGATGGCGGCACCGTTTTGCGGAACACGGTGAGTGTCAGTCCGACTGGCCCGCTGACCGTCTTTGCAGCCGGCCCAGCTCTCGCAGCAGCAACCACCACCGGCAACGGCGAAACTCAGGCCAGGCGGCACAGCCGGCGTCTGGCTTTCCCTCCATCTCACGACTACATACTGGCTACTGGGACCTCCGGAACGGCAAATCCCTCCCGCTGAAGCAATCCACCCAAACGGCGCAACCGCTCGTTCTGGCCGGGAAGGTGAGCCGAATGCAGTGTTGGGGAGCGGGTGAGTTGGGGCAGATTCGGGAAGACATGATTTGCTCACCTGCCGTTCCGCCCCAGTCAAGCTCAATTCCCGCAACTGCCAAATCCGTACTTCGAAACCGCGTTAACGACTATGGTTCCGCCTTGGGTGTTCTAGAGCTCGTTAACTCGAGCTCAACAATGCCCGCGACAACAGAAATCCCGACGTTGTCGTTGTTGAAGGCGACTAAGGGAGCGATATGGTTGCTTTCGGAAGGGTGTCAACAAACAAGTAAGCGGCAAAAATAACCACTTACCTGGGACGACTCCGACGACCACGACTCATCTAGAACGCCGAATGTAGGAGGGCTGGTTGGTAAGATTGAAGTTTGTTGTATCTCGACTTACTGCTTTGATAGAGCGTCGTTCGCAAAACGACAACTGGCCAACGATGGGCTTACATTTGCGCGCTCGCCTGTTGCGCTCGCTGCAACGGTGAGCGCGAACGCCAACAACAAGCTCGGATACTTACTGATTTGTTTCAGTGAAACTGTTGACGAGGAGGTAAGCAAACAGTGAAAGTAAATGAATTACAAACTTACTGGCCTTCAGTTTTGCTTTGGAGGCTTAGAAGCGAACGTTGGGCTCGCACTCGCCTGCTTGAGCTGCAAAGGTGAGCGCGAACAGTACTAGTAACAACAACTCAACATAGTTTGGTTGCAGCGAACGTAAGCGCGCGGACTCGTAGGTTTGTTCCAAAGGCCTTTGATGGCGTCTACTGACAACGAGGGATTTCGCCTTCAGTACTAGTGTCACTTGCGAGCCCATTCGCGCTCGGCGCTTGCTTTGGCTGTAAACGTGAGCATGAGCAGCAGAACCAAGTTAACTTACTCACTAATCGTTTCAGCGGCCTTCGATCGCAACAAACGTAGCTTTTCGACGACGAGGTAAGCGAGAACTCGAAGTAAATGAATTGTTAACTCACTTGCTTTTAGTTTCGTCTGCGAGCTTGAAGCTCGGCTGGTGGAAGTTCAGTAAGTGGATATAAACCTTGGGAATGCAACTGACCAAGTTAGGAAGACAATCATGGCTTCGCGCTGCCGCCAACGACCAGGATGGTTGCTGAGGACAAGGTCAGCCTGGTAGGTTGGATAATGAACTTACTTGTGTTCAGAGGTCTTCGGCAGCGACAAATGAACCTATTCGATGACGAGGTGAGCCAGAATGTAAAGCAGATGAATTGCGAACTGACTTACGTTTAGTTGCGCTTGCGGAAATCAGCGTTGCGCTGGCCGAACAGCAGGTGCGCGTAGTTTGATATCTAAAATTGAAGTTCAGTCAGTGGATATACATAACCTGGCAAATATAACTCTGGACAAAATGCTGCCTTCGCGCTCGAGCGAAAGCAGTGAATGCGCCGCCAACAACCAGTATGCTAACAAGGTAAGCTCGATGAATGGAAAAATAAAATACTCACTTGCCTTCAGTGTTGCTTGCGGGCTCGGCGTGGAACGAGACGACGTCAGCGCGGGCAACGACAAGCCCAGAGTATAGTGCTGCTGGAGCTGACAACAAGGTAAGCACGATTGAATTATATAAAGTCAATGATAACTTACCTTTAGTTTGATTTGCCAGCCAGAATGGAATGGGGCGCGTGGACTGGATGACGGGTCAGCAAATCCCCCTAGTAGAATATATGTCAGTACTCCGCTGTATTAAGTAGAAGAAACAACGAAATATTTGCTCACCTTTGCGCGTGCCGTCACATCGTTCGTGACTCGTATCTTTTCCTCTTCTCCTTCATCTCGATCGTCGGCACAAGCGCAGACGACCTCTTCGACGACGACAGCCTTTCATAAGCGGCATGTGCGCCTCAAACGACGGGGGATAGCGGGGAGAGGGAAGAGAAACGGCGGAAGGGGAGCGGGGATATCGAGGCAAGCGGTGAGTCCGGCCCAGTCAGCCCGCTATCCCCAGCGATCAAACTTGCACCGGGCCACGCCCAGCATTTAGCGGCGACCTGGCCAGGCCAACCGCGCGCTCTAAAACCACCAAAAACTCATGCCGGCGCCTATCCGGCTTCCCCTTTCCCCTTTGGCAACTCACGACTAACAACTGGATACGGACTGGGCCGGCGCGCTACCCGAATTGCAGGACTGCCCCCGGTCCACCCGGTTGCCTCAAAATCTCTGGGCAAGCGGCTGGGGCCGGCGCGCCGTCGAGGCAACAACATCATCAACTCGCGGAATGCCGCCCAAACGACCCGTTACCGCCAACGACACCCTTGCCTTCTCTCTGCGCCGACTATTAACGCCAGCAAGTGCCTCGCGCAACGACAAGGACAACTATGCAAGTCAATCATCGGGAGACGGGGGAAACACTTACTTGAAACCGCGGGCGGGTCATTATGGCGCCGTTAGCGCCTGAATCTGGCATGCAAGTTACTAATTCCCTTCGTTTCGCCCCACAAACTCACTTCAATGCATAGTTCGGCTCGATCGGCGCGAAAGTGGGCCAGGGAAGGTGGAACGGCGAGCGCAACGGCGCGCTGGCTTGAATCGGTGAGTCAAAAGTGCAGGAAACGTTGCAATTGCTGACTCTTGCGCGGCCAAGGCGGCGCGACCTCGTATAACGCGCTAGACATGGGTAAGTCAAATTTCGAGTTGGGAACAAGAAGCTCACTTTTGCAGCTGCAACGAACAGCGCGTGAAGATTCGTGCTGAGCAAAAGAAGAACGGTAAGCCTGAGCGAATGCGAACACAAACAGTTATACTTACCTTTGCAGATGACAACACGGTGTGTCCACAGGCAAGACCAAGCTGGACAGAACAATCAAGGTGAGCGGAAGCATTTATAAACAAAAACAAGTGGTACTTACCTTGGTAGACAACGAGGAACGTCCCGCGCTTGACAAGGCCAGCCTCAGCTCAACTTCAATCAGGTAAGCGAGTTTCAGTCAATTTCAGCAAATCACTCACCTTGAGAGACCAGCCTGCGAATGACGATCACGCTCGTCCGAACCGCACGCAACTTGCGGCCTCCAACCTGATGGTTAACCAAGGTCAGTCCGCGTCATCATACTGTACTAAGAAAACTCACCGAGATCATAGTTCCGATAACAAGTGTTGCTCGCGCAAATGCGGGAACCGATTTTGGTACTGACAGGGAGGTAAGCAAGAAACTTAAGTAGGATGATTCCCAAACTTACTTAGAGCAAGGTACAATGTGACAAAGGCACCGCGTTGGTCGTAAGGGTACTGGGAAACAGGTAAGCCAAATGAATCCAGTCGAGGAGTTTGAAACTGACTCACCGTTGCATGCTACAACGATTCAAGTCCAGCCAGCAGATTTGGCTATGACAAGAAGGGCGGCGGAGAAGGGTGGGACAGGACATAAGTACAGTTTGTATGTACAACAGATGAATAGATGGGAGTATGAGGGAATAATAGTGTCGACAAGCATGGAGGGATAATGGGGGGAAAGTTTGCGCGTAACTTGACGCGCATTTTGTTTTATGGACACGAGCAAATTCCTCCGAAAGGTTTCCCAGCGTGATATTGATCCGTTGGGGCGGGAGTGGACACCATGCGACTGAAAATCGCGTATTTGTGAAGTTCCAAGGAAACAGTACGCGCGGCGTTGCGCTTCCCGTCCGATCCTCGCGGTGATGGGTCAGGGGTGATGGTAACATAATGTTCTCACACACTCGGCACAATCGGAAATGGCGATGAGCGGACACAGTATTATCAGCATAGAGAGCTTTGCAGTGAATACAGAGGGTACAAGACGCTGGATAGCGGCGATGAAGACGTAGATAGTACTGATGTGTATTCAACAATGTTTCCCACGCTTCGGGGTCTGCCGATCCCGGGCAGAGTACAGTGCAACGAGCAATTGTTGTGCTCATTCCCTTTTTGGGATACCCTGTGTGTGGCGCTCAGAAAAGCACTGAAAAAATTCCAGAGAGCAGACCTGGATGCAGGGTGGGATGTGACGAACATTTTTGGGGTGATGGTTGCAGGGCAAAAAATGAGGCGATGGGCTAGAAAAATGACACACTCGAACAAAAGTGCGCAGACGGCATAAGGGCAAAAGCCAGCCAAGCGAGGATTCCACGATAGTCATGGGTAGCCGACATTACTTGTCGTATTACCCCTGCGCTTGCCGCTGTCTGCGTCACACAGGAACCTCGCTTGCGACCTGACTCGGGGAATTGCCCCTGATGACTCAGGAACTTCTTACGCGCGCCGCCGACATGGCGCCATTATTTTTTAAAATTTTCCTTGGCCATCGGACTCGTCACGCCTTGTCACACTTTTTCTTCCCACTGTCATGACCAAGTCAACAACGCGTTGCGACGCGTGCCCATCTGACGGCAATTTTTTTCCAGCGTCACACTTTGTCTAGGGTTTGCTCATAACCACCACCTCCCTCTCCTTCCCTTGTCTTCCTCCCTGCCCCCGCCGCCCCGCAAACTTCACAACGAGCCCTTTGCAAAGTCACCCACCAAGACGTTGCGCCTGCTGCCCAGCAAACCCACCAACTATGTCTCTCAGTCGGCGTCGTGTTGCGTGATGTCGGCCTTCGAGTGCCCTGTACGTGCTGCCACATTCGTCTTTGGTATTGTGCTAATTCCCCCCAGAGTTTGCGTTGGCTGCCGCGAGCGCCATCGACAGCATCACTGTACTGTCGCCTTGGCGGCCGCGCTGCTCGCATCAACAGCTTCACGCGGCCTTGGCGGCTGCGTTGCTGCCATCTCGACTGCTGTCAACCACCACCGTCCCCTCAATTCCCAGACGACCTACAAGATGTGTGTTCCCTGCTGCGGTTTTGTTGATAATTTTGCTTACAAGCCACCCACAGTCTTGACTCTATGCAACGAGGAAGTCTTCGTGCTGAGGCTCTTGGCCTCAGCTTTTTTCTCTTAGCAGCACGACAACTGCTGCTCTCGCGACTTGGCTTCCGTGCAACTGGCGGTATCTCGAGCGCTTCTGCCATCAGCAACAAGTGCGAGTGGGCGAGTCACGGCACTTGTTCCCGCATTTGAGGACACCACTCAAACGACGAGCGCGAGAAGGCCTTGTCACATTGCGTACGTCCGAGTCCCCGCCTCTGCATTTGAAGCATCAGTACTCACTGCAATGTTTAGACTTGTCTTCGGCATTATAACCATCTCATTTCCCTCCCTGTCTTCGCGTACGCGCCAATGGCCCCATCGACATTGCATTGCTTCCGTAGTAACCGCCTGTATCTGCGGCCTTGTCTGCGCGGCACTGGCTTTGGCTTGTGCCTGAGGCACAGCATCAGTGAGCCTCGCACCTGCTGAATCTCGCTGATGTACTCACTTGCTTCGCAGAACGCGATAGTCTTGCTGAAAATTGGTATAAAATGATGAATCAATTGATGCTTACGTAAGCACTTTCCGACCCACTCTTTGCCTTAAAAAAACTCACTTTTGCGCCAGGATTTTGACGGCCGGAGGCCTAGCGTCCCTCTGGACTTCAACGCCTCGGAGCCAGGGCTCTGCTCCCTGGCTTCCCTCTCGTGGCCATTGTCCTCACCAACCCTGCCCAACGCATTCTGCTATCCCCGCATCTAGCACAGGCGTGTCGATGCCGAGACCCTCATGTGGTCTTTGATAATGGTGAGCTCTTGCTCCTTCCCTCCATTGTGCTATTACTGACCTTGATCTCAGTGTCCCCAACGTGTTGCGCCTGTCGTCGAAAAATCGCTCCCATCACCGAATTTTGATGCGATCACCGGATTATCCGATGATTCCGGGTCGTCATTTGGACCTCAAAAAACATGATTCAAGACGCCATTTTTTCCAGGATTTTGCCGCCGGAGGCGAAAAAAAACAGGAGGACTTTCAACGCAATCATTGGCAGCAGTGCGCTGCCAATCCCCCCACTGTGAGTTTTCA
Source organism: Mycena indigotica (assembly GCF_014461135.1). NCBI lineage: Eukaryota > Fungi > Basidiomycota > Agaricomycetes > Agaricales > Mycenaceae > Mycena > Mycena indigotica. Next base: position 1,015,360 of record NW_023503016.1, on the reverse strand, counting down.
CTCTGGTTTTCTTTGTTTCCCAGTGCCAGTGCTTAAACTATCACATAGTCCATTCATCACCCATCCCAAATTTCCTCAACGATGGGCCCTACTCCGGCCAACCGCGACCTCTGCCGGCGGCACGTCGTTTCCCCCCGCGTTGATTCCGCCACCTGCCATATTCCCAAGGGCTCTGCGGCTTCCAGTCGACAACGCCGGGCTTCCCCGGTCTTGACCGCGGCTCCGACCCGGCGGCACGTGCCCGAACCGGCCTTCATCTTCCCACCACGCCAAACTCTCTAACGACGCGAGGGCCTTGTCCCCACACCTTGACTCCGACGCCCCCGTCTTCTATTGTGGGCTGCGACGCATCCAACGACTACGAGACGAGCCAGTCTTGACCGCGGCCCCTACCGGGCCATGGGCCGGCGGCACGTGCCCGAATTGGCCTTCCTTCCTACCACCATGCACATTGAGCCAACTACCCCAGCGCCAAGTCACTATGCATTTGCTCTGACCTCAACTCGCCGGCGCTTGGTCTTAAATGCCCTCTACAACGCCGTTGGCAACGACAAACGCGCTGATTAACTGTGCGCCCACCCCGACCAAACGCGCGTCTGGCACGGCACCTGGCTGGGCAGAACTCTACCACCACGGACCGATCTATTTCGACCAGCGCAACGCGGCGCCTCCGCGTTGGCGAGCACGGCCGACTCTTTCCCCCAAACATCATCACCAACGACCAAAGTGCAGCGTTAGCTGCCTTGTCCATCAGCTTGGTCTCGCTGTCGTCAACGCCTTCGGCGGGTCCACCTGCTTGCAAACGCGCTGGGCTCATGCCCACAATTTGGCCCCCGCAACAGCCATTTTTAGCTAGAGCGGGCCTGCGGCGCCAAATTTCTGTCGTTGAGCGTTCAATCCCTTTCCCCCCAAAAAAACTCCCCTCCGCACCTTTGATTTCTCGGTGGAGCTCGCCTGCCGCGCGTCACGAGTCAAACGCCACGCGCGTCGTGCCGGCTTACGATGGACTTAGTTGCATGACAGCAACTGGCGCTTCTCACTGCTATTGTTGCAAGTCCCCAGTCCAGTCTCCTTGCGACTTCCAACTTGCCTTCAAAACTTGCCTCTGGACCAGTTATATTTCGCTGGAGCTCGCCTGCGGCGCCATTGAAGCTGCTCTGGTGAGAGCGCGGCCCCCCTCCCGAGACTGCAGCGCCCATCGCGACTTTCCCTTCAAAAGTTGCCTCGCACCACTCCATTTTTCGCGAGAGCTCGCCTGCGGCGCGTTGGCACTGACCGGCGCTTTAACTGCCATTTTTTCTGGCCGGGCTTGCCAAAACTCGCCCGGGGAGCACCCATTTTTTTTCGCTGGGGCGCCGTTAGCGTCCAGACAAACCCTCGTGAACTTGCCCGCCAAATCTCTGTCACGACGGCAAGTGACGCTGGGCAGGGCACCCGGGCTACAACGCGGAGGAAGGGTCTGCCTTGAATCTGGTCATGGGCTTGATTTCTGCGTACTCAGCGCCAACTGGGCTGCTGCCTGGCAATGGCGCCATTCTCGGCAGCCAGCTCCGACGCGCCAAGACCTGGCCTTTGGATCGGGATAGCGCGTCTCGATGGATCTGGGGAGCTAGACGGGGATAGTAGTTTTTTTTCTTCTTTTTACGTGTTTTTTTCTTCTCTGCACGCGTCGGGTACCTTTGTGAACTTGTAGTACGCGTCGGATAGCTTGTTTACACGTCGGATAACCTGTAAAAAATTTTGTCTTTTGGTGCATAAAATAAGAGCGCGAGCTGCGAGCCTTAGCGAGCTGCGAGCCTTTGCGATGGGTGAGTCAAGCGTTGAGGTGGACAGCGGAGGGAATCAACGTGCGGATGCAGGTGGAGCGGCGGCGGCGTCGGACGCGTTCATAATTCAATTTTCAAGGCGAAGCTGCCCCACTCGATTTCTCTTCCACCGAGATTGTCGTCCTGCCAGCAAACGCAGGCCCCGATGAGCCCGTCACCGTCTGTTTCTTCTGGCCCGGCTCAAAAGAGGTGTTGACGAAGATGCCGGGCTATCCTCAGCCCTTACGCACGATGTCCAAACCCACGTTCCGAGTTGGAGAGGCGGGAAGCAAGGGGCTTGGTCTTTTTGCTGCTCGTGCTCTCGGTCAAGGAGAGCTTATCATCGATGAGCGGCCATTGCTCATCAGCGTTCGCGGGGTGCCCGTCGCAGTGCCCATCTGGTATAGCCAGGAGCAGACGACAAAATACCAGCTGAAAGAGTTTGAGAAGTACCTAGAGGTGGTTTTGAAGGAAATGCGGCCTGCAGATCGGGATGCTTTCATGTCCCTTGCAAACAGCCATACGACCGATGGATCAGTGAGATATCATCCACATTTCTTCTGTGACACTAACTCGTCTTGTTGCAAGGGACCTATAGCCGGTAGAATCCGAACGAATAGCATCGGTCTGGATGGACTCTGCCCTGAGATGAGCGGTCCAATGGCACAGTATAGTTCTGTCCCACATTTTATTTCGCGCATGAACAATAGGCACGGCGTCCTATCATCTTTCTCTGATACTCTTACAGTTGCTGTCCCAATACGAGCACCAACTTCCACGACGCGTCTATCTCCTATACGATCTATGCAGCACGTGACATTGCGGAAGGCGAAGAACTGACGTTGACTTATTCCGACGTCTGGGACACTGCAGCGAATCGCCAGCAGACCTTCAAGCCATACGGATTCGTTTGCGCGTGTGATGCGTGTCTTGACCCCGTCAACTCCGACGCTCGTCGTGCCAAGATTCGCTCGTTCGTTCCAACCGTCCAGTTGTGGGCCGTCAACCGGTCTTTGCCTGATGACTGGCTCATCAACAAGTGTCTCGAGCAAATAGCGCTGTTGGAGCAGGAGAAGCTCGAGGGCGAGGCGCAGTACCACGCCGCCATCAATGCCATCATGGAGGCATATATCTGTCTGGGAAATTCTCCTAAAGTGCACCATTGGGCGGCACGGGCACGGAAATGCCCGTGGGCGGCAAGTATTGAGACCTTGGATGTGCTGATTGCCCTCAAGTCGCATGGTCGCCACCCGCTGTGGCGCATGCGACAAGCCAAAGGGAGAAATGGCGTCGCAGCTCAAGCGGTTGGCGGCACTCGCGGGCGGGACGGACAACGGAAGAGGGCTCATAATGTTTGCAGGAGCGTAAAATCTGATAAATTGTACAACAGTGTTATCTTGCTCAACGACCGGTGTAGGCGTCCTTCGAGCCCTTGCAGTATGAAACGGTGATGTTGTCTATATAAGCATCTCGGCACGCACGCCGCATGCCTCGGATCTTCTTCCGCCGCCGGCTCCTGCTCCTGCTCCGACGCAGGCTCCTCCGCCGCTGCCTCGCCGCTCCCAAACGCGGTCACGTGACGCTAAATCTCACAGATTCGCAGTTAGCATTCCTTCCACAGATTCTTATTTTGGCCCTGAAAAATGGTCAGTGTCCGGTTCGTGGCTTAAACGCGTTAATTAACACCTTCCAACGCGTTTTCTGGGAAGAGAATCCCATTCTGCAGTTCTTACACTGTCGGTGCGTGGTCTCCCCTCCCGAAGGTAGTGCAGCGAGGGCAACAAAAAAAAAAGGACGACTCACCGCTGCCGTCATCACGACCAAGACAGCGCGTGCAGGACCTCTACCAAGAAATAAGCAAACACACAAGAAACCACAGGGAGAATAGACTTACGGCTGGTCAATGTCCGTTGTCCAAGCGAGTACTCCTCCACATGAGCAGCTGGCGCATCCGAGACCTATGCGCGCCCTCTCGTTCGGATCCGCTCGACGACCCGTCCACTCTGACCTGCAATCACATCCATCTCGTGTCAATGGACATCATCATAGCCGCTGTCGGTTGCTCCGAAGCGCAGGAAGGTGGCAGAAAAAGGCGGGGATGGGATGGCAATGGCGGCAGTCGACAGGATGGTTGCCGCAGAGACAGGCCCGAGCCAGGTAAAGCCACGAATGATGGCGGCTAGCGCCGACAGGCCGGTCGAGGGAGATGGCCGGAAGCAGAGAGAAGGCCGGGGGAATAGCTTGCAGCGCTTCTGTAAAGGAGTCAGCAAGAGCACAAGCAGAATGTAAACTTGAGTCTTACCTGATTTCCGAGGGCAGGCAGCGGGATACCACGCGTGCGATATTCGGGAAGGATATTCTCGGGCTTGGTCGCCGCCCGACTTTGATACACTTGACGCCGTGGGCGGGGCAGTGGTCGCGGGACTAAGAATGTCGAAGACGTAGAAGGATCGTGGACGAGAAAAGGCGCGTTGGGGTGGGACCGCGATGTTGAACAACAAGGGAAGGGGCTGGCAGCGGTCACATCAGGTGGTGCAAGGAAAGGGCCAGGGGGAACAGCGCTTCTGGAAAGGAATCAGCAAGGGCACAATCACAATATCAACTTCGAGTCTTACCTCAATTCAAGTGGCGTCGAACAACGTGTGTGATATTCTGTCTCGCGCTTGAGTCGGGGTGGACAGGCGGGATAGATGGCCGCGCCGAGAGAGACAGGCCGGGCCGGGGAATCACAAATGAGCGTGCGAGATGGTGGGCGGACAAGCGTTGTGCGCAACTGCAATGTCCAAATTGGTCGGCCAAGCCATCTGCGAAGTCAAGGCCAGGCCAACTCGAAGTTATCCATGATGGCGACGTTGAGCTTTGCTCGAAGACGCGGGAAGTAATGGCGCCGAGAGTTTAACGACGAGGTCGAGGGGAAGAGGAAATGGCCCATGGTGGGGGAAAGAAGAGTTGTGCAATGCCCAAGTTGGGCTCGGACGCTGGCCGCTGATGAAGTTGGTGAATGGGGAGCCTGGACTTGACGAATGTCAAGGGAATAGACAGCTGGTTGGCGGCCCGAACCCCCGACCGCCAACACGCGCTCGTCGCAAGCATCGGCATGGGTGCAGTTGAGCGTGGGACGGCAGGTACATATAGAGCACCGCGCGGTTCTTGCTAGTGCGAGATCATGGTGGACTGTCGAGACGGCGGGGTGAAAGAATATGGCGGCGGGAGTGAAGGGTATTGGTATGGCATAGCCGAAGACCATGGGGCGTGAATGAGAGCACGCAGACACGAGAGCGGGCCCAAGCTCAGCACTGTCAGCCACGACTGATGTGTTGACGTGCCGAATCTGATAATGTGCATTGTGAGTCGTTGTTTATGCTCTGAAACACGCTACTTACCGTCCTAATAATCAGGGCGACACGCGAGTGAGCGCGTTGCTAGTTGAGCGCCAAGACTTGACGACTGCAACGAGCGTAAATGCGGCGGGGAGACTGAACCCATGGCCACCGTCTGGAACCTGAGCTGGCCAGCGCTAGGATGTCGCCGCTAGCATGGAATTGGAGGCTTGTTGGAGGCGCTTTTCGAGAGGGCTGCGTGATGAAGGGATTGAAGCGGTGAGGCTGATACCGGACGCGAAAGCCCGCTAAGTCTAATGATATGTCTCGTCAGTCGTCGTTGCTTGAGCCATACCTCAAGCATTATTACTTACCGTTGTCAAGAGGAATTCCCTCAAGTCGGGACCGCCAGTGCTACGCGTTGAGGCATTTGGTGAAGCCATAACTGGAGGGCGCTCAGCGCTGCAAGGATTATGAGTACGAGTCGCCGTCAACAGAGTGAAAAACGACCTCACAAGGTTGCAGGAACTGGTCTACACTACAAGTGCGTCAAGACAGTCACGAGCGGCACCCAAACGGCGCTACACAAGGATGATGAGGAAAGGAGAGCAGAAGGAGCAGAAACGAACTCACAGTAGTGCCAGAGGCAACTTGAATGAGGCGTCGCTGGGTGGAAGTGGGCAATACGGACTTCAGTGGTGGTAGAGAGAGGAAAGAGGGCGACAGTGTGACTTGATGTTACATTGCGCGTAAGTTCTAAGCGTAAGCGACATTGTTGACAGTATTCACTGGAAAAAGTAATGTTGAACTTCAGGCGGCATGTGGCTGTCTTGCGTGTTCAAGTTTCGTTGAAGCAAATGGTCAACACTGGCCTCTGCAGCACGCAGAGGGAGGGTTGCGAACACGCTTGGGGAGCTTGCCAAGCACTGTCGTAAGGTCGCACGTAAAGACGGTGGGCTAGTCCATGTCGTCAACATGACGGAGAAACGCAAGCGTGTCACACATCAGTTCCGATCAACATCCGCGCAAGACAGGATTGGGGTTGTTTTGGAGCATGGGCAACAGGTTTGTGGTCAGGAGCTATTTGCTGGGCAGACGAAGAGAAGGAGTAGGCGTCGCCTTGGGCGCTGAGACGTAGTGTATTGTTCATGGAATACATGTATATGTCATCTCTTCTCGTCCTCCCAGTCATGGTTTTCACCACTAAAATATGCGCTGAAACTGTTTAGTCTTCAAATGGAGTCAGGACATACTTTTGCGCAAACAAACCGCTTGACCTAAATCGACACTATCAAATGGTGGGAGCGAAGACGCGGAAAGGATACTCACACTCGAGCTGAAAACGCATGCGGGGAGACAGCCAGCCGCCTGCACAACGGCCGCAGGTGCAACAATACTTGTTCTTGGCAGTATATTGCTCGACTGTGCTTTGAACTAGCATACCCATACTTTGTTTGAGCAAAAACTCTACTTCAAGCAATGTGAAGAGGTGTGAAACCAGCCAAGTCAGATGTGTGGACACTAGATGGGTCGCAAAAAGAAGCAGCCATCGCGCCTCTCGTCTTTCACGTCCCCTCACCATGATACGAGGTATTCTCGACGGTGCCGCCGCGCTCCTTGGCTATGGCGCCAGTAGTATGTGTTTTGTGTGGTCAAAATGTGTTCATAATTCAATTTTCAAGGCGAAACTGCCCCACTCGATTTCTCTTCCACCGAGATTGTCGTCCTGCCAGCAAACGCAGGCCCCGATGAGCCCGTCACCGTCTGTTTCTTCTGGCCCGGCTCAAAAGAGGTGTTGACGAAGATGCCGGGCTATCCTCAGCCCTTACGCACGGTGTCCAAACCCACGTTCCGAGTTGGAGAGGCGGGAAGCAAGGGGCTTGGTCTTTTTGCTGCTCGTGCTCTCGGTCAAGGAGAGCTTATCATCGATGAGCGGCCATTGCTCATCAGCGTTCGCGGGGTGCCCGTCGCAGTGCCCATCTGGTATAGTCAGGAGCAGACGACAAAATACCAGCTGAAAGAGTTTGAGAAGTACCTAGAGGTGGTTTTGAAGGAAATGCGGCCTGCAGATCGGGATGCTTTCATGTCCCTTGCAAACAGCCATACGACCGATGGATCAGTGAGTTGTCACCCACATTGCTTCTGCGGCACTAACTCGTCCTGTTGCAAGGGACCTATAGCTGGTCGAATCCGAACGAATAGCATCGGTCTGGATGGACTCTGCCCTGAGATGAGTGGTCCAATGGCACAGTATAGTTCTGTCCCACATTTTATTTCGCGCATGAACAATAGGCACGTCTTCCTATCGTATTTTCGTCTTTCTCTGATAGTCTTCTTACAGTTGCTGTCCCAATACGAGCACCAACTTCCACGACGCGTCTATCTCCTATACGATCTATGCAGCACGTGACATTGCGGAAGGCGAAGAACTGACGTTGGCTTATTCCGACGTCTGGGACACTGCAGCGAATCGCCAGCAGACCTTCAAGCCATACGGATTCGTTTGCGCGTGTGATGCGTGTCTTGACCCCGTCAACTCCGACGCTCGTCGTGCCAAGATTCGCTCGTTCGTTCCAACCGTCCAGTTGTGGGCCGTCAACCGGTCTTTGCCTGATGACTGGCTCATCAACAAGTGTCTCGAGCAAATGGCGTTGCTAGAGCAGGAGAAGCTCGAGGGCGAGGCGCAGTACCACGCCGCCATCAATGCCATCATGGAGGCATATATTTGTCTGGGAAATTCTCCTAAAGTGCGCCATTGGGCGGCACGGGCACGGAAATGCCCGTGGGCGGCAAACATTGAGACCTTGGATGTGCTGATTGCCCTCAAGTCGCATAGTCGCCACCCGCTGTGGCGCATGCGGGTCGACGACAAGCCAAAGGGAGAAATGGCGTCGCAGCTCAAGCGGTTGGCGGCACTCGCGGGCGGGACGGACAACGGAAGAGGGCTCATAATGTTTGCAGGAGCGTAAAACAACCAATCCGATAAAATTGTACAACAGTGATTAACAAATATCTTGCTCAACGACCGGTGTAGGCGTGCTTCGTGGCGAGCTCCTTCGAGCCCTTCCGGTAGGAAACAGTAATGTGGTCTGGCTCGGTGGCGACTGAGCCCCCAGTATGTGCCCCGCGACTGTACGGTGGGGTAAGCAGCTTTGAACAAACAATGTAGAAAAAGCTGCTCGCCGAATACGAGCCTTGTCTGCATTCGAGATCGTGGCATCGGTCTTGTTTGCGTTCCAGTGCTCCTGGACTTTGTTTTCATGGAAGGTTTTTGGGTCAACACCGCCGAAGTCGGCAGCAGTTTTGCCCGCAATGTCATTTTCAGCGGCTTGCGACCAGACGACGGTGATTTTTCCGGACGACATCAGTGGTACTGAGTTTGGCTAGACGACTGGGTATCTTTTATACCGCAGAGATGGGCAATAATAGCCACTGGACAGCGATGGGTAGATGATACTCGGAAATGGAAGCATATCGCAACGGGTACAGAGCTTGCAGCGTCTGGTTCAATTGAGTTCAGTGAGCGTCATAATTCAGAAAGACGCCTGAGGCTCTAATAATATGAGCAGAGATGCTGGTCCGCATGGACCTTGTTGAAATTACGGTCTTGCTGAGCGCCACTGGCACATTCTTCCCTGGAAGATGTCTCTGACTGGCAGTGACGGAAGGAGCGAGTTTCGGCCAGTGATCTGATTAGATTAGATGACTCTAAATTCAGCATCATGGACCACCAACTTGACTCACGAAAGAACGCCGGCGACAGAGAGCTTCTGGTAGGCGCAACTGACATCAGCCTGCGCGTCAATGCTGCAAAGCGTCAGACCGGTAGCCTTGGTCGCCAATGGCGATTCGCTGGCGTGTCACATCACGGCACTCAACCCCCACTCAACTTCCATCTCTCCCCGTGCCACATCTCACGCACCATTCTTGCACTCTGGCGACATCTGAGATCTCACATGCACAGCCAGACGTCGAATGACTTCCACCCACTATAACCCGTAACTCGGGGCAACACTAAAAAAAATGAACGATACACACACTGAGGCTGTTGAGGAAGTTGGGAATCACGGCGGTCAGCTGGCTGGCGCGCGACTCTACAGCAACTGGGAGGTATATGGCTGTCGTCTTCATTGAACCGTTCGTCATTCAAGCATCTTTATTTAGTGTTAACACTGCTAAACAAGTGTCACACCACTCCTATTTTGAGTCATTCTAAGTACTCTGAGAGATGAACACCCATTATCACCCGACAGCTGGAGCGACGCTCAAGAATGGAAGATACGCAGTTCTGCGGAAGCTGGGCGAGGGAATCACAGCGGTGACCTGGTTGGTGAATGATAAGTCGATAACGGACAAGTGAGTGGTTTTGTCCACACAACGCCTCGTCATTCATCTCTCTCTCTCTAGTCGACTCCGATATTTCGCTGCCAAAATTCTCAGCGCTGAAGCCACAGCTGAGCCTCATGGGCCAGCCCGCGAGCGCGATATGCTCCAAGCCATCGCAGACTCCAGCGAGCAAGAGGGGCATGACTATGTACCCGATCTTTGCGACAGCTTCAACGAGGGACCCCACCTCTGTCTCATCTTACCATTGTACAGTACCTCAGTCGCTTCTCTTTGCCACTCCGGACCCCACAAGTGTCTTCCTGTCTATATGGTGCGCAGTATTATCCATATGACGCTCCATGCCCTTCAATTGCTGCACAACCTCAAAATTGTCCATACCGATGTTCGGCCCGACAACATCCTCTTTACCAACGCGCGCTTCTCCTTCGTGCCCGACCTCGAAAAGTACCTCCAGCAACACCATGCGCAATTCGATACCCCTCAGCCTCTTCCGCACGACTTTGCATACAACAGTTCTGCGTTTCAGGCTGATCGGTTTCGGCCACGGTATGTTGAGGTGAACACTACATTATCAATTTAATATTATATTTCCAGCCGAATGGTTAAACCGCACACCGTCTCGTACGACTTTATGCCCACCCGCCCTCCGCCCGCCAGAGGTTATACTCTCGTATGGCTTTGGAACCGCGGTTGATATATGGGCCATCGGATGTCTGGTACCTTTTCCAAAATAAATGTACTGCTGCGTCATTTATATATCAATTCTAGGCATTCGAGCTTCTTGTCGGCCGCCGTCTCTTCCATCCAGAGGACGATGGCGACGACTGGACCAATGAAGAGGATCATCTTGCCAAAATGCAACAGCTGACCGGCCAGCACTTCACTGCTGACGTTCTCACACGTGCGAAAAATGGAGTCAAGTATTTGAATCCAAACGGTATTCTGTTCTGTTTTCTCTGACAAGAGATATGCTGACAATCAATAGGCCATCTTGCCCGCATCCCAGAGCTGATTCCAGTGTCGATCGAGCAGGCGATGCGAAACTACAACATCCCCGGTTTGGCAGAGGAAGATATCCAAGAGAGCGCAGACTTCATTCGGGCGTGTTTAGAGCTGGATGACAGGAAGAGACCCACGGCAGAAGAGCTGCTCGAGTATAGTTTCGCTAAAAAGGCTTGGTTGTGCCATTGAAATACTCAATCCGAATCTGCTGTCTAGACTCTAGAACCAAACAATCAGGCTGATTATGGATATGCAAAATGCCAGTGAAAAAGTGATGACATGAACCAGCAAGCATTGTAACTCCACGGCGAACAGTGTTGAGTACCAAACTGCTCTGCGGTCATCCCTGTGTTGTCGTTCTCAGCCACGCTCGACCATTTGATGGCAATTTCATCCCTCTGGGTTGTGGTCACGGTGCCGGGTTACTTGTTCGTTTCCAGGTCAAGATTATGTGGACCGTTAACGCACTAGAGGGCCGGATCGACTTGGAGCTCAATGCTACTTGGAAATGGAAGAAGAAAAATGTAGCGGATACTTGGCGGATACACAGCAGTGTATGGGATTAAGATCAAGTATCGGACTCGAAATAAATCGAGGTGGGAACAAGTCAGCGGTTTTCCGACAAGTCGAACTAATTGAATATTTTCTCTCTCTCTCTCTCTCTCTCTCTTCTGGTGTAAGCTTGGTGTAAGTGTATGTAAGCCGAGTCATCTCACGTCACGTCGTCACGGCCACGGCGATCATGTTGACATCGACCAGGATTTTCTATCCGAGTCATTCGTGCCTCGGAGTCAAGGCTTCACATACTCCAGTGCCACATCCTGGATGACCACCCATTATAACCCCCAACCCGGTGCGACGCTGAAAAATGGACGATACGTGGTGCTGCGGAAACTGGGCGAGGGAACGACAGCAACGACCTGGCTGGTTTATGATTCATCGCTCGTGAAGCAGTAGGTGGTGTTGTCCTCACCCAATGTTTCATGACTCATTTCTCTCCAGCCAAGGCATCGAGTATCTCGCTGCCAAGATTCTCACCGTCGAAGCTACCGCGGAGCCCAACGGGCCCTCGCGCGAACGGGGTTTCCTGCAGACCATCAAGGTTCACGGCGATAAACATCCCATGGAAGAAGGACTGGATTATGCCCCCGTGCTCTTCGACAGTTTCGACGAAGGCGCACAACTCTGCCTTATAATGGCGTTATATAGCACTTCTGTCTCCGCCCTTCGCCACTCCGCGCCAAACAAATGCCTCCCAGTCTACATGGTGCGCAGCGTAGTTCATATGACGCTCCACGCGCTTGTCTCGCTGCACGACCTCAAGATTATCCATGCCGATGTCAAGGCCGAGAATATCCTCTTTACCGGCGCTCGCTTCTCAGACACGAGCAAACTTGAAAAATACCTCGACGACTATCCATCGCAACTCGAGGGTCGGCCCCAGCCGCTTCCACACGATTTTGCGTACAACAGCTCAGCGTTCCAGGCGGAGCTGATCACGGTCGCGCTTGTCGACTACTCGCATGGTGGGTTCTTAGACTTGGATGGTGTCCTGTTTTCAATGAAATTCCCCCAGCCCAATCGTCAGACGGCGTTCTATCTGGTACGACTTGCTGCCCGCCCGCCCTCCGCCCACCAGAAGTCCTCCTCTCGTCTGGCTTTGGACCCGCAGTTGATATATGGGCTGTCGGATGCTTGGTCAGCCATCCCACGCCCCAACTTTCCCATCTAACATTCGTGCAGACATTCGAGCTTCTTGTTGGACAGTGTCTCTTCCATCCAGAAGACGGAGGAGACGGCTATACATTGGAGGATGATCTTCTTGCCCAGATGCAAGACCTGACCGGCCAGCGATTTTCTGCCGATGTCCTTTCCCGTGCCAAAAACGGAGCAAAGTACTTTGATGCTCAAGGTAATATTACCTATCTTTCTTTCGTGTCTCTAAAAACATCTTGACAGGCAACCTCCTCCGCCGGCGCATTCCAAAGCACACACCACTTTCCATCGAGCAGAAGATACGAGACCACAACATCGCTGGTTTGGCGGAGGAAGATATCAAAGAGAGTGCAGAGTTCATCCAGGCGTGTTTGCAGCTGGATGACAGGCGGCGATTCACGGCGGAAGAGCTGCTCAAGTATAGTTTCGCAAAGAAGGCTTGGTTGTGCGATTGAAATACTCAAATTGGGTTCTTAGCATTCAAGTTTGAAATATAGATTGCTCAAGCAAGCATTAGTCTGCGTCGCCCGCCGTGACTCAACGGCCAGTAGGGATGTGCACGGTATATTTCTCGCGTTTCCATTCGAACGCCACAGTGATATGGTCGGGTGCATTGGGGTCTGAGCCGCCCACATGTGCTCCCCGTCTTCAGGTAGGCTGTAAGCCAGTCTGATCGATGTGGCGAACAGCGATGATGCTCACCGTAGACGCGCCACAGTAGCCTGGCTGATAGAGGGATACGTCTTGTAGCTGCTCCAGTACTGTTGCACCAAATATTCATGGTAGACGCGGGGGTCTGTCCCTCCGAATTGTGCTGCGGTCATCTGCGCAATGTCGTTCTCAGCGGCGCTTGACCATTTGATGGGGATAGAAGCCATCTCGGACAGACGGTTACTAACTTGTCTGCAGTTGTTTAAGTATGTCTACCTTGAGAATGACGGCGCACTAAAGCCTGAGGACCAAATTAAGCTACATGATACTTGGAAATGGAAGAGGCAGGATACGTGTACAGTACAGTGTTAACAGTGATACTGTCACTTCCAGAGGTCTTAACTCCTCAGAGCTTGAGAAGATAGCAGTGCATCTGTGATACCGTTCCTTTGACTTGAAGTTCGGATCCAACTATCAGATCATGGTCGCCGAGTTTCCATGGCCAATCAAGAGGGTTGCTGCCACTGGAGCTGCAAAACTTCAAGATACTCGGAAATGGAAGCATATCGCAACGGGTACAGACTACAGAGTTTGCAGCGTCTGGTTCAATTGAGTTCAGTGAGCGCTATGCCGAGACCGACTCTGATCCTGTGCACGTACCCATGGGCATGCCATGGGTATGCCCATGCCAGTGATTCAGGAAGACGCTTGTCATGGCTCTATAAATATGATCAGAACTGCTGGTCCACGATGGTTGGTTGAAATTACGGTCTTGCTGAGCGTCACAGATTCTTCTACGGAAGATCTAGTAGTGGTACACTGGTGTTCTGCTTGTACGAGTTTCGATCCGAGTCGGTGGTCTGGTTACATAAGTTTGATGAAACTTAGATTACAAAAGAACAAGGGGGGTTCAAGATCCGAATCACGGATATAGGGTCGGAAAGTTTTTTTCCGACCCTCCGGGGACCCCCCCTCCCCCCCTCCTGCCATATAGGGTAATATGTTCCCACAATTAGCATCATGTGACCACTGATGCGATCAAAAAAAATTGGCATAAAAATTTAATCTTTGTGAAACTTTGTTTTTCAAAAAAAATTATATATTTGTATATGTATGTGTGTAGGTATCTATATACCTGGAACCCTTAAATACACATGGCAGGCCATATCACTGTTCAATATGTTCACCTCTCATCCATTACCTGATGATGGGTGATGGGCCTGTGATAGGGTGTACTATCCAGGCTCATGGGCCTGAAAGTATATAGATATAAGTATGGGGGTTGTGAACTATAGAAATGAGAGTGTATACACTATATTTTCAGTGTCTTTACACCCATATAAGGCCCAAATCTTTTATATATAAAAAGTTTTTTTTTACCCCCCGGGGACCCCCCCTCCCCCCTACCCCATGTGCCTGATAAGGATCTTGAACCCCCCTTGCAAAAGAAGTCGGAGAGTTTAAATTTCTGGTAGGCGCAACCTGGCGCAACTGAGCTCAGCCTGCGCGCCAATCCTGCAAAACGTCAGACCAGGAGCTTTAGCCGCCGCTATGAGGGTTCGTTTGTACAAAAAATGATTTCCGCGCGCGCGCACATCATCTTTTGTCCCATTTTGCCCTACAATTGGAAAACCAGCCCAAACTGGCCATTAACTCGTTGATACTTTGGCCATAGCATGCGGTCTCAGTGCTGTTTCCAAGCTTGCCCCCAAGTTTTAATGGACGGTGCGCGGCCATCGGCTATGGACAGTCCTCAGGCTACGTCATCGGCTGGGCCAAATTGATCCGACTTTCAAGTACTACGCTCAGCAAAAGGACCACCTTCAGAGAAGAAAGTGTACTGATTCAGGCTTCCAAAGACGGCAAGAGAACTGAGTAAGTATGTCTATATTTCTCTGCTCGGCGCTAACCTCATCTGTAGTCTGGGGAGTGTGACATTTTATTTGCTTGTCACATCGGCCCTTCTCCTCCGGCCACATCACACTCGACGGCGGACGTTGCAAGGACGTTGCCTGAGGCCGTTCGCTTGGGCCCTGGGGCCGTTTGCTAACGGCCACGAGCCATGACGACCACGACCTTACACCCGATCCTAGACCACTAGCACCCGCCTACCTCCCTCTTGCGCTGCCTCCCAGTGGACAGCAGCCATAGCAGTGGACTGGGCGGTCTTATTATAGAGTTATGTACTTGTGTAACTTACCAAATTTTGACCAAATTTCTGTGCGCGGAAATCATGTGCGCGCGCGGAAATTATTTTTTGTACAAATGAACCCTCATAGCCGCTGGCAATTCTTACATCACGGCAATGAGAAAGACTGGGCCACACTTGACCCACACTATTATTGTCCACTCAACTTCCATCTCCTCGCGCCGCCATCTCACGCACCATTCTTATACTCCGGCGAAATCAGTCTGCACAGCCAGACGTGTAATGGCCTCCACCCACTATAACCCACAGCTTGGTGCAACACTGAAAAATGAACGATACACACTGTTGAGGAAGTTGGGGGAGGGAATCACGGCGGTCAGCTGGCTGGTGCGCGACTCCACAGCAACTGGGAGGTGTGTAGCTGTCGTCTTCATCAGCTTGTTCACTATTCAGGCATTTTTATCAGCACGAAGAAGTACTTTGCTGCCAAAATTCTCAGCGCTGAAGCTACTGCTGAGCCCAACGGGCCAGCACGCGAACGCGAGTTCCTGCAATCCATAAACGACTATGCTGACAAAGTGGACGATGACGAGGGACTTGGCTATCTACCTGCACTGTTCGACAGCTTCAACGAAGGACCCCACCTTTGCCTCATTTTGTCACTATACAGCACTTCTGTCTCTGCTTTGCGCCGTTCCGCCCCGACCAAATGTCTTCCAGTCTATATGGTGCGCAGCATCATCTATATGACCCTTCATGCCCTTGGTGTCTTGCACAACCTTGAAATTGTCCACACCGACGTCAAGCTCGACAATATTCTTTTCAGCAATGACCGCTTCTTCCTTGACGCCAACCTCGACAAGTATCTCCAACAGTACCCTGTGCAACTGAGCAATCCTGAGCCACAACCCATTCCTCACAGCTGGACATACGACACTTCTGCATTCGAAGCTGAGAAAATGACGGTCTCGCTCATCGATTACGGCCACGGTGCGCTTGCACTTGGATGCTATATCCGTCTGATGCCAGGTTCCCAGCGGAATGGTCAGAAGGCACGCCGCTTGGCGAGAACTTCTGCCCTCTCTCTCTCCGCCCACCAGAAGTTCTGCTCTCGTCTGGGTTTGGAACGGCGATTGATATATGGTCCGTTGGATGTCTGGTGAGATACTTCATGTTCACACTTGCTCGTTTGACATTCCATCAGACATTCGAGCTCCTTGTTGGACGATGGCTCTTCCATCCCGAAGATGGCGGAGACGACTGGACAATAGAGGAAGACCATCTTGCTAAGATGCAGGAGCTGACTGGCCAGCGCTTCTCCGCTGACGTCCTCGTGCGGGCCAAAAAAGGAGCAGAGTACTTCGATTCGCAAGGCAAATTCATCCGTCTTTGTTCTAACAAGTGCTGACATTACTCGACAGGCGCCCTCGTCCGTATTCCGGAGCTGATACCGGTGTCGATTGAGCAGGCGATGCAGAACTACAACATTTCCGGTTTAGCAGAGGAGGATATCAAGGAGAGCGCGGACTTTATCCGCGCGTGTTTGCAGTTGGACCATACGAAGAGACCGACTGCGGGGGAACTTTTGAAGCATAGTTTTGCTATGAAGGCATGGAATAGTTGATATTAGATCAAGTACGGAAATACGTAGAATGAGTCGAGTTGGTAGCAAGTCAGCGAGTTTCCGAAAAGTTGAGCTGTGCCTTGAAGTTAAGTATGCTAATTTTTTTTTCGATTACCTCTACATTTCTTGTACTCCTACCGAGTCCTACGCGTCGGGCACCGTCGCACCGAGGTCGTCTTGTTGATTTACGAGCGTTATTGGACCAGATATTCATTCATTGCTGTGGCGCAAGTTGCATTAGATTGGATAAAGCACAGCACGGTCCGGCTGGCGAACGCCGGAGTCCGTCGCACGCAGCTGGTCAATTCCAAACAATTTCAAAGCTTGTTCAGTCACGTGCACAGCGGGGGAGCCGGTGGGAGTACTTACTTGATCAGAGTCAATCTGCTTTTATCATGCAGTGAACATGAAATTATGTAGTGTTTTTCCCGTGCCTCTTTAAGCCACAGTGCACAATTGTGAGTCTATTGCTGTCGCGAGTTCATCATCTAAGTATAAGTAGTACTAGCAGCTCTCAACTAAGTATACTAGTACCTATCACTGAGTATAAAGGCATTCTTCGGGGTTCTGCTAACTTATGATGCAATAAAATTGTGTTCCCCCCGGGCCCTCAGGCTGCCATTCTAATTTAGACTCCTCCCTCTCCTCAGCTTCCTTCTCTCCCATCTCCCGCTCCACCTGAGCCAGTGTTGCCAGGAATGAATGTCCGTTTTGGCTCGTCAGCACAAACACCCCAGCGCAAATAAAGAATGAGTCGACAGTGCCGGCCAAAGAAGGGGCGATGTATTCAGAGACCATCAACAGCCCGAAACCGACAGAGACAGCCAGCACAATCACGCTGAGCGCCATCGCAGCGCCGATAAGCTGGCCCCATATGCGGAGCTCGCTGCCTTCGTTCTCCTCCTCCAGGAAAAGCCCTGCGAGGACCAGCATTGCTGAAAGGAGTGCTGCCCGCCCAAATTCGGAGACGAAAGAAGAATATTTCCACCTGGGTGGTAGTATGTAGCCGTCGTTTATGCGCGAAAGGCTCGCTGGTCGCAAGCACAAAGCCCGGCGCAGAAAGCCGTCGCACATGTCGGTATTCAACACGGAAAATGCCTCCATAAAGAATACAAATGTTCCCAGGCCAACGCTGGTCGGGGCCACAACGCTCGCCTGCCAGCGCAGGTGGTCACCAAGCCAGACGAAAGACCATATCCGCAGGTGTTGCCTTCCGAGGACGTTCAGCACCATGGCGTGGACCAGCAAAACCTTGCAACCCAGCGATGCATAGCTCAAAGCCCAAGCGGCCCTAACCTGATACCGCAGGAGGAGCGGTGGTGCCAGCACTAACACCGTCAAGCCAACATAACCAAGCACCTGATACGTGAGCATATACTTTGCACCGAATACGATCAACCAGATCGCGCCATGGAAGAGCGACCCGTGCCACAACATGGCGTCTTGCCAGCCGATGACTGCAAGCACAGAAGCAGGAAGAACGAGGGCTGCAACAATCGATTTGGCGACGATTTGTGTCCGGAATTCAACTGGAGGCAGATATTGGACGATTGAGGCGTTGCTGAGGCCAGCCAGGTTGAGCAATGCGTTTGTAATGGACACGACGAGCGGTTTCAGAATATGTCCGATTGCGAGGAACACATATGCGCCATTGATGCAGTAGGCGAGAGGTGCCTGCACATATACCAGCGTCGAGACAACGCAAACCGCATAGACAATCAGCGTGTACCATGACGGCGTAAGGCATTGACGCAGTAAATCATGGTCCACAAACTGGGAATGGGCTGGCGACTCAGTCGCCATCGAAGGTAGAAGGAATGCTGCGAGGTATTCCGAACCACTTATAAGTTGCGAGGTAGTGATCGGGCGTTGCCGAGTATACATGCTCCCGAACCGCTCTTAGTCCATATTGTCAAGAAAAGGCACGGCTTGAGTATGAGGAGGCAACTCCCGCATCGCGCAGCGTTTACGCAACTGTTGCGGATTGTCAACAAAATTTTCCGTGCTCTATGATGGCGCTCACGTCTAAAGTAGTTTCGTCTGTTCACGCCTCTTTTGAATTGTCCTCTCCGGAGGGGACCGCATCTTTCCTTCCCCAAGCTTTGTCCACCTGCGTATGCAACGGCAGTCCTTTCATTACAAAGCTGATCAACAGTCCTCCCCCACCGATAGCGGCCATCACGTTCCACAACAGCTTGAAAGCCCTGGCAAACGATGCTCGTACTTGATCGCGAAGTTCGGGGGACAGACTCCCGATGGACGGAATGATGCCAAACGCAATCTGTGTTCCGCCGGGAAACTGGGACACAAATTCGGAGGGCAGCGAAGCGGTGAGTTTATTTTGAAGGATGGTGCCCCCAATGGTGATGCCCCATATCTGTAGTTGACGTTCAAAATGCCAGCATGAAAATGTGTTCCTCGGAAACTGACCAGGGCAAACTGCCTCAAAAAGAAGAAATAAGCCAAAGCCTGTGCGTTGAGTTTGACGTCTATCGGGGCCAGGACGGGGAAGTATGTGCCGACGAAGGTTAGACCAATACCAGAACCTAGCATAATTTGGTATCCGATCGCTTTGCCGCGGCTAGCGTCTTCGTCAACAGTAGCCAGCAAAGCGGCACCGAGGATAACAAGCGTCCAGCCGAGCCACATTTGGGGTCGATAGCGGCCGGTTTTGTTGACGAGGACCCCTGTAACAGCCGACATGGGGGCAACGGTAAATGTGATGCCGAAAACATCAACGCCAGAAGCGGTGGGCCCTGCGGACTTGCATGCTTGGAAGTAGACTGGCAGCCAATCTTTGCATGATCAGTTAAAAATCCATACGAGGAACTGGGAGTGCGTACAGGCAACAGCAGCGAGAATCAGTGCACAGATAAAGTTTTGGAAGTAACCACTCGTGGCCGTTCGAGTATTCATGAGTGAGAGTGGTATTATGGGATACTTGGGAACGAGAGTCTCGTATACCACAAATGCGCCAAGGCCAGCAAATCCGATGACAAGTGGTAAAAGAACCTGACGATTCGTTCAGTGAATATTAGTAACAGTCGAAGCAGACGTACTTTCGTTGAATTCCATGAAAAGACTGTTCCACCCCACGTCAGTGCAATGACCACGGATGCTGTGGAGGCAACAATGAGTGCGTTTCCACTATTGTAATGATCAGACAAGAGGTATACTTAACAATGCTTTGCGCCGCACATAAAGTCCAACTTTTGCAGTTTTTCTTTCAAAGGGGTTCTTGGAGTCTTGAGGCGTACAAAAATCGCGATGAGGAGACCACAGAATCCGCCAATAGGCAAGTTCATGTAGAAAAGCCATCTCCATTGACCGCGTTGCGCGAGGGCTCCGCCAATCACTGGCCCAGCGCCAGCACCGATACCATACGCCATCGAAGTGATACCATTGAAGGCTCCACGGTCTTTCAGAGTGACGAGGTCGGAAATGATGATCTGGATGAGGGAGACGATTCCTCCCGAGCCAAGGCCTTGAACAGCTGCCCGGAATATTGAGCATTATTATTTAAAAGGCGGAGAAAGCTGGATGACACACTTCGGCCGGCGATGAGGAAGTTCATGCTAGTTGCAGCACCGCAGAGTGCGCTGCCGACCATGAATATCAGAATCGAGGCGAGCATAACGGTTCTTCGCCCCAGTATCTGCGCCAAGCCACCACAAAACGGCAACAAAGCCGTTGACGAGAGTGTGTATGCTGATCCAATCCTGCGCTTATTTTAGCCACGCCCAGGAAATATGACCATCTTGACCAGATATAGTTGTTTCCATGCAACTCTTCCGCTATCACAGGAAGTGCAGTTCCCACAGAAGTCTACAACATCGTCAGGACGTGCGACGGCAACAAAGAGCGGCTCACAAACTAGATAGCAGTGAGCATCTGGCTGATTGCAAGAGACACGATAATGGCCCAGAACTTCCAGTCGCGAGAGACAGTGTCATTCTCGGCCACTATATCCTCCTTTTGAGTGTCTTGGGATAGCTTTGGAGGCGTTTCCATTCTTCACGCTTGTGCCAGCCAGAGGAAGGCTGCTGGTGACGGCCGTGCGACCTCTACTGAGACTGTTGCGAATCTGCATGATGTTTGTCCACCGAAGGGCATGTGTCACAACGGTCACATTTGTTTGTCAACATTGGGGTAGGCCCTTTATTTTGTTGCATTCCAGCTATAAACTACAAGAGACAGAGAAAGGTACCACCACCGAAAGGAGAAAGGAATAATCTCTAATGTTGGAGGGTGCAGACGCATGACAATCGACATTGAGGATGTGTGGGGGGGAATCGCGATGCTCGACGAGACAAAACGAATGTGTGGAGCGCGTAACCAAAATGAGGGATTACTAGATATGATGGTAGCAGTAGATAGAAGAAGTCGTCGTTGAGATGCGTAGCGGAGACCTCCGCGAATAGATCGTCCAGTTGATGCTCGCTATGGTGGTGGGTTCGCAAGTGGAATCCCGCCTGCAGGAGCTTTCTTCCATGGCGCCCTATTGTAGTCGGCCGCTAAGTGCCTCAGTTAGGATCTGACACCCAGTACCAACTCGAAATATGCTTACTATGCTTGTACACACTATTCCCCCACCAATTTACGCTGATCTTCCCATCCCTCGGAAATTGTAGCGTGAAGAAAATGACCATCAATGAAATAACCGTTCCTGTGGCGCCGCGTTAGCTCTTTCTTGAAAAAAAGCGTAGACCACATACCACTATCCAGAGCGGCACTCGTCACATAGTTAAACTTACTCCACCATGCAAAATTCCTTTTACGGATGAAATACTACCCAGATGATGTGAGCAGGCAAGTTAGAGTTGACGAGCGGGTCACATACTTGGAACAAAGCACCGACCGCAAACCACGCTGAATAATTGATGCCGGTCGCTGGTGGAATACCAGACACACCGTTGAGAATAACTGGCGTGCTGATATACTTGATCCAGCTGTTTGGGTAACGACGTTGCCAAAACCAGAAAGGAAGTGGTAAGACTGCGCCAATAGCAAGGGCAT
The DNA here is from genome assembly GCF_014461135.1 of Mycena indigotica. Classification (NCBI taxonomy): domain Eukaryota; kingdom Fungi; phylum Basidiomycota; class Agaricomycetes; order Agaricales; family Mycenaceae; genus Mycena; species Mycena indigotica. The sequence goes on along the minus strand of NW_023503016.1, from coordinate 993,730 downwards.
ATAGATGTGTGTGGTAGATAGAGCTTGGTCCAAATTGTCGTACGGGTCCGATAAGACCCCTAGCTCCAAGGTCAAATCGAAATATCACGGATGGAAAAAGAACACACCAAATAGCAGATGCGGTAAAGAACACTTGATTGTGTGGGCAAACAAGTTGTGATTTTTGCCCAGGCTGGCAAATATCTTCAACGTTGGCGAAAATCCATGTCTTAACTCCAACTTGGAGGAATGCTGCAACAAGGGTGCCCACGAGTTGAACCAAAAACGAGGCTCGCGGAGGAACCTTAATATAATGCCCGAGCTTGAGGTCTTGAATAAATGATGTCGCTTCTGTCAGCGTTTGAACCGAGTAGGCCTTGAAAACCTGCAATAATATTGAGGCATTGATCCAAGGCAAAAAGCGGCAGATCGAACCATGTTGGCGAGAGGGTTTCCAGGAAGCAACGAGCCTGGGATGATCTGAGCTAGGATATTGAGTGTGATCTGTGGGTGTGAGCATTAAATACTTCATGTATCACTGCTAGCTAATGGCTGCTCACCTCGGTCCCGGTCATAGCATATATGAAGCCTGATGGTAAGATGTAGATGATGGGAAGGGCGACTGAGAGCAATAAAGCCCAGACGGGGACCTGAGTGTGCCAAACCTGGTAACGAAGGTCAGCCCTGGATCGAAACGTTGTAAAGACTTTGATTTGCCTCGACAGCTACGATCGCTAGACTGAAGAAGACGCAGAAAACGAGAAGGTACCACCAATCGGGTACTTCGGGGTAATTGCGCATGAGTTTGGCGTGGATGTCATCGCTTTCCACGCGCATTTTCTTGAAGCCGTTGAGCAGACTGCGCCCGTGATAGAGGAGAGTGTGGACGATAACACAAGTGCTCAACGCGAAAGCGAGGAGGTAGGTCACTGTGTACGTTGCAGGCAAGTAGAGCGGACTGTATCCGTCATAGGCTGTCACGTTAAACGTGTGGGTAGCGGTTAGAACTCGGGAAACATTGTACTGGTTTCCAAAGCGGTCGTAAGGCACATTGGCGGAGATCGGGAAGTAGGCCAGATACCAGGTGTTGCTATAATAGAGTGCAGGGGTGAGGATCCAGAAGAAGAGCACGAATCCGAGGAAAACGTGGACTTGTGCCCACCATGGGACCATGAGCGGTGACCCTATCCACGAGATTTCTGTCCAGTCGAATGTCACAACACTCATTCCAAGGCCAGAGTAAACTCCAAAGAGTTGGTTGACCGGAACGTTGTTTGGTGCTGCCCAACAGACCCACGAGAAGATGGAGAGTGCCTCGAACAGAAAGCCTGTGAAAGGTCAAGATGAAGTTTGATGAGATAAAAATGCACCAACCAGGTAAAAAGAACCAAAAGAAGCTCGCTGTGGTGACAAGCATGAAGTATCGATAGCGTGTCATTCCACCACTTCCCTCATCGTCTTCAGCGTGGAGAGTGTTGAGAAGGGTGCACGCGACAAGGTTCTGGGGCCAGACCATACTCGCTGGCCAGACGAGAAAACGTCGACATATCCCAGCAAGCCCAAAGCCGGTGAGTTGTGTGGCGAGAACTAAGACAAGGGCGAACCAGTATCCGACCTAACATGAACGTGAGAAAGGAGCGAAAGGAGACGCTGGAAAGGAACATACCTTGATGTCATAGAAAGACTCCGACACTACAACAGCGTTGAGGGCGTAAGGGCTTCCGACCGCGACGTTTGCCATAATGAAGACAAGAACGTGTTCCTTGATGTTCCAGGGGCCAGGGTTTAATGAGAATTCGATTGAACGAATTCGATAGGTTGTGATAGGTAGAACGAAGGCCAGAAATTTGCCAAACGGGTAGGCAATGAGGAGGAGGGCGATTGGGACCACAGATGGCGCGGGTGAGCGGAAGTTGAAAAATACATTGAGAGAGCCTGCTATCGTGCAGAGAAACAGACCAATGAACCACATTCGTATGGTCATTGCGGGCATGTCTGGGTCGTCGATATTTGACACCGATGCTCGGACCTCTGGGAAGGGCGAGTCCTCCTCCTCAATGGCATCGAAGTCAAACTCCATCCTGGTCGGGTTAAGGGCATTGAAACAAGCTCTAGAAGGGTACGCACTTGATAGAGCCCTCCTCCGTTACTGACGGTGCAAATGAATCCGGCCGAACAACACTCTTCTCCCCCGTACTCGGTAGTGACACCCTCACTGGTGTTGTCGGGTCGTAGGTTGGAGCTGGGTACTCGAGTGGCGGATATTCGTGTCTTTGGGAATCGGCGGTATTCGGAGGGAGAAAGGCAAAGACATCCTCTGCGCTGCTCTCATCGTCATCGTCGTACTCTGTCTCGAAGGTGTACTGGGCGGGCCGGTCGTCGTCCTGGGAGTAGGGCGTCGCTGTCGACATGGAGGGAAGGGGGGAAAGGGTAGTTGATGGGTGTGCCTGAGCCTAGTGATGCGCGTGACATATATTATCTGCCTCAAACATCGCTTCCAGCTATATTCAAACTAGACAGCAATCTGTTGGCAAATCTACGTCTCGCTAGCCGCTACTAAGGAGGACTTTGGATGGTAGAATGAACCAGCAATGGACCCACTCTCCATCAACTTGAAAACAATTGCTGCGACTTACTTCTCTTCCTCTCTCACGTACACCGAAACCGAATATCGGACTGTATAAAAACTGAAAGGTTTCACAAATTACCGGTCGTGGCGTTGGCAGAGGTTTGATTTCTCACTGTCAGACACGACGATAAGCAGTTATTATTAGTCACACTTACCTCCAGACGGCGCATCAGGAAATCGGAGGAGTATCGACGCCCGGGAGTATCGACGGACGGAGGAACTCATCTTCTCCGATCAGCCATAACCCATTCATGAACGGAGTTCCAAAGTCGCTATGTATGATAGCCGCTCATCCGTTTCCACGTTCACTCTGGCCCTCATCCGGTAGACGCCAAGAACGACATAAAAACTCAGGAACGAAACGTACGCGTCAATTGTGCCTTGCTTTCGTCTTGGTGTGTGCCCACCAAGCTTTAAATTCTGATCCCTGAAAGTCACATAAACACGACACAACAGAAACAAACAAACACACATTCATCCCTTCTTCACAAATCGACCATTCCTCCTCGGGAGCATGCTTTCTCCCGCCTCCATCGCTGGATTCCACACCTCCGACCCCTCTGTCCACACGCTCTCGCCATTCTCGTCAACCAACTCCCGCACCCAGACATCTGTCAGCCTGTCGATATTACACCCGTCAAAGACCATCCTCCACAGCACCCCCAGCCAGCCCTGCCAGAACGCCACGTCCCGACGATAACTGCGCACGTGCTCGTGCATGATCAGCGTTCCACCCGGCGCCAACACATTCGCCACGAGCTTGCGAATCGTTTCTTGCGGGTCTGGCACACTGCAAAGCGTCAACACCGACACGATCGTCGTTACCGGCTCTTCAAGCGATGACAAAATCGTCTTCGTGTCTTCAGCTCCGCAGGAGAGGATCGCCAGTGTCCCTGTTTCCTCGTCAAACCCCGCCAACCGGGCTCTGTCACGAAGTCGAGCATGCATCAGGGTGTTGGGCTCGAGTGCGATGTATTTCGAGACTTTTTCGCGGTCCAGATACTGTGCAACATGTCCATGTCCTATTGACAAATATAAAAATCCAATATTTTGGTATCATTCCTACCCACCTGCCCCGAGGTCGAGGACGACGCCCTCCGCGTGCGGTGTAATAAGCTCTATCTTCATTTTCCGCGAGTTTTCATCACCACCTTCGCCGAAGGCAACCCAAACTGCCGCCATTCCTATCCGCGACAGTGCCGCGGGGTGAAAAAGCAATGACGGAGACCGGAGAAGAGCGCGTGCAATGGTAGGTACGCTGAGCTGTAAGGCGGCCCTCATATCATCAAATAAATCGAAGACGAGGGATATTTCCATCGTTTCCTGAGTATTACTGATGAGTGGAGGGAAGCAGAGCTTGCATCAGACGGCGAATGCCAGTGGCCGGGTATTCGCTGCTTTATATGGCAGCATGGCCCATCACTTCAAGCCCGATCTTACCGCCTCGTCATGTCAGCTGGTCAGGTTTGCATATTCAAATAGCCCTCGAATCAGCGCGTGTTGTATCTGTGCACATTCCGAGTCCCAAATTGATTCTCGGCGCTGGAAACTTTTAGGACTCCTAGTCATCTGTTGAAGGTCATATGTGTCTGATATCTACCTTGTACTCAGCTTAGAACCGAGCCGAAGCTGAGTCCTTGAGCTTATGCTGTTGCTTTGGCTCTTAAAATACTTTCATTTTGACGGTGGAATATTCAGTATTAATGTGATTTTTTAATAAGTTGGTGAGATTAAATTGGTATGAGTTTTAGTAATCTGGATAGTATCTAGAGGCAAAATCCAGTGATATTCCTAATTGAAATGGAATAGATTGCATGTAATGCCTTTATATCTCTTCCTGATTACACATCAGTCGGGGCTACTAAAACAACCAAAATGGTCCAACAATCGTATTTAATCAACCTGCAGAGCAATATTGACGCTGTCACCTACTCTTTTGAGCTGTTCTACAACGAAGTTGTAGGTGTACTGAATTTACTAGCTGTATCTACGCCTGCTTCCCAAAAAGGATATTCTGAATCGAATTCGGATCACTTCCGCAATGTTACGATCAGCTTGACGCTGACATGCCACAGCGCATCTCTCAATCTCTCAATGAGAGTCTCAACCACCATGCCAAATGTCCAGAGCCATTTGCTGCGAGATGGAGCCCTATTTAAACTGCAGGCCTAGTCCTCCTGTCGGTGAGTGGAACCCAAATCGTATTGCTTGTACTCATGGTGCATATGTAGTCGGAATCTGGCACCATTCCAGCTTCCAGCGGGACGCATAACCCGGACAAGCCTCTTCGGCTTCGGCAGGAAGCACGGTCACAAGATGACAGGCTTCTTCGCTTCAAATACCAATCTCGACAAGATGTCGCGGTGCGCTTTCAGTCCTCTTGTCCCTCCACTCACTCACCCAACCCATTCAGCATCTGCATGTTGACCACGCGTTTGTGAGTCTGCTCCTCCCTCGCCGAACCTATTCTAAACACCGAGCAGCCTTGTGCTCGGGACAGCCCTCGCCATTCTCGCTCTCTTCACCCCCAGCTCCAGCCAACAGCTCTCGCCACCCAATCCCAGCCCCGACTGCGCCTCCCCACCACCAGACACGTGTTCGTTCTACGCCGACTGCCTCGAATCGCGCTACCATTGTGGACCCAGCGGCTACCCTCTTGGTTACGGGCAATACTACTGCACCAAATTCCAGGCCGCGCGTTCGACGCTCAGCCCAGCTGGCCAGAAATGGATGCTCGCCACGTTGCACTGTCTCCAGCTCGCACTTGTCGATGACGCGCTTGGCCGGCCCAACGCGACTTCCACTTGCCAGCAACTCGAAGACAAGGCGTTCGCAAGCCATGCAGGCTGTTACGTCGACAATGGGGTCTGTAAACTGCCGCCTTCCGACTGGGAGGCAATTATCAAGATTGTGGATATCACGACGCTTTTCGACAGCTGGGATGCATTCAAGGCAACATTGACAGCAGGAACTGAGTGTTTGGAAATGTGGCTCTTCTTGGGGAAGCGGACTGTGCATCTTTGGTCGTAGGTCGTATACTCCCCTCAGTCGCACCTCAAATTCTTGTCAATTGTCTTCCCAATAGTACTCTTTAGCCGGTTGCAACTCTCGATATCTAGCGCTATTTGCGGCATATCTAGTTGATGGTGTGGGTCCCACATCCGATGGGATATACAAGTGGGGTCTCCTGCTTAACCTTGGGTCTCGCCATGGCTATTTCCTTCGTCGGCAAAACAACCATCCCACCTCGCACAATACTCTTCACGAACTGATCAATGATTCCACCCAATTGATTCGCCGTATCGAGACCTGCCAAAGTTCGGTACAACCGCAAAACGTCGTCAGAAGCTAAACATGGAATCAGCGAAGAAAGAACCTGAGGCAGCCACACAAACCAGGCCCATAGTATGGAGTATCCGCTTCGGTTACCATCAGCCACCTCGACGCTTGCGAATTTCGTTACTTACCGGTATGCTTGAACCACATTGTGTTGATTCGGTCGAAACGGTCGGGTTTCTCGTTGTCCTCCCGCGCTTGGAACTGGAAGGCCATGGCCCCACGGAATAAGAGGGTCTCAATCTGCTCCCCGGCATTTCCACCAAAAGTATCCCCCATATCGGGCTCCTTCCACTGCTGCAACTCATCTGCACTCATGACATGACGAAGTAGGTGTTTGAGCCATGTGTGGGCAAGTTCGCGGTATAAAGTGAGACATAGCATTATGCCCAATATGGCGCGGCGATTGAGGACTTGTGTGGAGGGATCGGTGGAGTGGAACTAAGGGAACATGAGTCTCAAGGGCGAGATGAGTGAAGTTGCACACCGTCGCTTCGTAACTTTCCACGAGAGCTGCGTTGAGTGCCGGAACGAGATAACCGAGTTCATCTTGTTTGGCGCGCGACGAGTTTACTTCGCCACAGGTTACGACTCCGGTCTCAGGTTTTTCTATCCAGTTGGTGATGCACACAGGGTGTTCTTGACGGCCAGCATATTCCTGGAATCTGGCTTCGCGGGTGAATGGCTTGGGATACGGGGTCCTTGGCTGCGGCAATCGCGTGTGTACGATATGATAGAGACAGTCGTATGAGCGGCAACTAGACTCGTCCTGAGCGAGGAGCCGAATTGCTGACACCAGCAAAGCATATGTGTGCTTGATGAAAACAGGAGGTACCGCGTTGGGAGAAAGAGCGATATGGAGTGCGTAACGGCTTCGTGCAGGTTCAGGGAGTTGGGATGATCTGGGGGTGCCTAATGGCTGTGAGAGAGAGGAAGACGTCGCCTGCATAACCAGAGACGAGTTGAAGAGAAGAGAAGCCTGTCACACTCCCAAGTACATACTCCAGACTACGTAATTCAACGCCCAAAATTCAATGCTACAATCCGAATGGCATTATCTGTTGGTGCATTGTCTACTCCGCATGACTTGGAACAGTTCTTGGTCTCCGCCTAACTCTCTTGTCGACGAACTCCGAAAATGTCATCACCACTTCCTCCTGGCGCAACACAACAAACTCGTACTCGACACGCATCTCCTCGTGATCCAGCATCCGCGCCACATACACGTCCGACCGGCAGCCGCACTCGAGGCAAAAGTCGTCCATGCTCCCATCGTCCACGAGTAACGTGACCGCAACCAGCCTTAACTCTGACAGCGAACCCAGAAGAAGACGAATCTCAGACACGAACATGATACTTGGGAACAGCTCAGCAAGTGGACAACCCATCGGAATATCTTGGACGCGGTATTCGCATAAACGGAGTTCTTGGAGACGAGGGAGACACCACAAGCAAGTTTTATATGCCGACTATATTCTCTGAGCTGCAGAAGGGAACGAAAGTAAGACGCTTACCATACAGTCGCTGATTGGAACACTGAGGTGTGTGAGGTTGGGAAACGACGTAGCAATTGATTGAAGTGATAACGGTGATACGTGGTTGAATGGCTTGAGCATATTGCCGCCATGGTTATTGGCGGAGAGCGAAAGTTTCGTTAGCGAGGATAGCGACGGAAACACCGGAACAAGAAAAAGAGGCGGGTCATAGAAAGAATCGTGGATGTGAACAACGTTGAGTTCTTCGAGACGAATATTTTTCTGTTGAAGAAGATGTGTTGCATCGACAACACTTCCACTGAAAGAGCGGAGAGAGGAAATAAAAGCAGGTTTGTCGAGTTTGGTATCAGGAACATTTAGAATCAGCTTTGTGAGTTGCGGGTGAGCATTGAGGAAAGTGGTCAGGTCGATACAGAGGTAGTCATCATCGTCAAATACAGGAATGCACTTGAGGCAGACGTCAAGACTTTGAAGAGAGCGGAATTTTAGGCTGTTCAGTGCATCAACGAGGTCTGAGAGAGCGTCGGGCAGTTCATCTAAGGGATAGTGAACTTGGACATGAAGTTGAAGTGTGTAAAGATCAGGGGAAGTGAGAGGGAGAGCCCGTATTGCTTCGGCTAGTTTGTATAGCAGTCGGTCTGCGGTCACATGGTTGATTTTTGGACCTGTTGCACCTATCAATGCCCAATTGCAGAAATGGAAAAGAGCACTCACTCTCAAGGTCGAGCTCCAGTGTGATACCCAATGCCTCTAGCCCGCCCTTATTCATGAACTGCACAAGATTATATGGATTAGGGAGAAGGACATAACATTGCAGAAAACGCACGCTGAAAGTGTTGACTTCTCCGCCATCTCCACACGACACGAACAGCTCCTTCAGACGCGGAAAATTTTCAGTTGAAATTACGGCGCCTAGCTTGTCGATGCCAGATGTTATACCCCAATGCAAACTGCGAAGACGTGATGCTGAGGCTGCATGCATGTTTTGGAGGGCCGTTTGGGACGCGTCAAATTTCAGATTTTCTTTCGGGACTTCGACAAGGGAAAGTTTGGCGATGAAGAGTGCTGGATTTGTTCGCCATGTGCATGAACCGGCGTTGAGTGTCTGTAGAAGGCGGGCGGTTTGGGTTGATGTAAGGTTGCCGATGTTTTCATAGAGCAATGGGGAGAAGACATAGTAGAGTCGGTGAGAAGACAATGAGAGTCGTGACACTGTTTGACGAGTAGAGCATTGAGCGATTTGAGCACAGATTTCGGGAGGGACTGCATGTATTATTCTGTTATAGGTTAGCGACTAGAGAGACACGGACTACACGCGTACGGCGCTGGAATGTCGAGAACAGACACTTCGCACAAACTCTTGGGGATTGGTGAGAAGGTGAGGAGGCTGGAGCAGGAGTTGGAGTGGATTTTGGCTTTCTTCGTCATGGTATGGACCAAAATTAGGCGGGTGACGATGGCGTGACTCTGTATTATGTAACATGCGCCTGAGATTTTAGGGGCTCGAGAAAGATATGTTGCATTCATCGAGCTGGAAGAGTACAAGAGAATTCGAAACCAAAGTTTCTCCGAATCACCATTGCCAACTTACGACGCGAGTCGCTTGTTTGAGTCCCACCATATCCAGCTCGTACCACCGAACATTCTTGATAAGCATCCACTATACGATTTGGGTCGCACACTGGACTCGGAGAGGGTATCTGTTCTTGACATGAACCTCAGGCTCCGTGCGTGATCTAAGTTCGGCAGGTGGCGTCCAGTATACCAAGTGGGTCACGTTCTGAGGAAGGGGGTTGGTTCGGGGGGTGTTATGAGTAAATTGCTCAATAATTTGATCAAGCTTGAGCGAGGTGGCGGATCCTGAAAGACCTTGGTAAAATCGACTGATTGTTTCGAAATCTGGATCTAGGATTAGTAAAGAGGTACACGACGATTGTCCTGGCGAACCCGATTCATAATAGATCCTGTTGGCATTGTCTTGTGATTTCTATTAGCCACCTTGGAAATGTCTTTCGCTCACTTGAGTGTTTGAACCACATTTTGCTGATTCGATTGAATCGGTCCGACTTGTCGGCGTCTTCCTTTTGCTCAAACTGCATTGCGAACGATCCACAAAACAGTACCCCACCACCCGACCAACCTCTGTACCCGGATCAAATGTGGGCCCCCAATATATTAATGGGCCCAATTTACAACTCGGGTCGCCAAACTCTTTACCCATGTACATGCCAACTCATGGTAGAGGGTAACACAGAGCATGATGCCCAACATTTCGCGGCGAGCGAGGACTTGAGGGGAGGGATTAGCAGAGCAGAACTGAAGTAACATCATGATATTAGTCCAGGGAAAAGATTGAGAGCTTCATGTAACGCACGGTAGATTCATAGCTCTGCACGAAGACTGCGTCAAAAGTGGGAATGAGATAGCCAATGTCGTTGGGTCACCGTGGGTGATACGTTTGTCGTGCCCCAAATGACATTTTCCGTCTCGAGAACCTCGGTCCGATTGCTCACGCATATTATACGATGCTCCTGCTCAATGTATCGCTTGAACATGAACACGTTCTCGGGGAAGCAAGGGTTCGGGAATGCGTCTCTGTTCCACGCCATTTTCGAATACACCAGACAATAGCTATCATGGTACGAAAGGTAGCACATCTCATCGTCATTCAGTAGTCGGATAGCCGAAAGCAGTAGAGAATAAGTGTTTTTGAGGAAAGGCGGAGGAGTTGCGTTGGGGGTAAGAACAACGTGGACTACATATGGACTTGTCAGTGGTGGAGTGGTAGAGGGCTGCGAGTGGTGGTGGGAGGCAGCGGACTGCGGCTCGGTTGACATGGTTCAAGTTTGTAGTTTGTGTCAAGTCAAGTTGAAGATAGGATTGCAGTCCGAGTCAAGACCCTTAAGCCAATGAACTATTCGAGCCGACAAGTCCGTTCCTGCTTCATCAATGCCTTTTCGATTTCGTCGCCGTGGTTCACTTATTCCTGTCGCAATGTTTCAAGCCTGGAGACGATTGACAGGAAAACGCAAGCTACCTCGGCGCCGGACCCACAAGAACTCGTGTCAAGCCTAGAATTCCTTTCAACGGGGAAGGGATCCCAAACGATGGATGGCGGTGGAGCCTAGTTCGAGTGCAATGCCTCGTAGCATGTACATTCCATGTTCAAGTTACAAGTCGTCATGGGTTCGTTGAAGCGTTCGGCGCTTTCGGCCAGCTAGATCAACATCAGACACTCCGGTATTGCAGTGACAATGCAGTCCGACTGCGACCAAGGTGAAGGTTCGCTGTGGCCAGTGAAGATATGGGAAACGGATCAAAAAACGGCATTATGTGCATAGTAAAAAAATTGTGTCGACAAAAAGACTACAACATTGCCGCTAAGGCGTTGAAAAACATAGTGGCAGGTCGTGCATCGATAAACGCGGACCGCTCCAACACAACCTTGGCCTCTCCATCCTTGGGCCGCGCAATTTGGAAGTGATACTCGATTTCGATCTCCGCAGGTTGGAGCATAAACTCCGACTCATCTTCATCTTCATCGAACGACTCGCACTGGCCACATGTGCACCTCACCTCTCTGCCAGGCCCGCGGTCGTCTGCCAGAATGCAGATTTCGACGGACGTAAGTTGCGGGAGAAAGGGAACGAGCTGGTTTAGGATAGGTTGGACATATTTCGTGTGGGGGAAGGCCTTGGCAAGCAGTCGTTTCGATGTTATTTTCTTGCGGCGGTATTCGTGCAATCGAATGGTCTCGAGCTTTTTCAGAGATTTCAGTGCCTTGACGTATTGGGCCATTGGTTCGGTCAAGGGGATGTCCAAGTGCTCGAGGTTAGGAAATGACGAAGCAAGGGCTGCGAGGGTCGTCGGAGACACTTCATCGGGACTTTTGAGAATCGAGCCGTCCGCTTTGGAGGCTTCGATGGTGAGCCTTGTTATGCCCATGTGGGTGTCAAGGAGAGGGATGTAGAAAGACGGGGCTTCGTAATCGGTGCGATGGACGAGCGTGATGAAGATCGAGTTAAGCTGCTGAGGCTTGAGAAGAAGGAGGAGAGTAAGGTCTGCAGGAACTCCTTTGAAAGAGCGTAGATTAGAGAACATCGGGATATTCTCCAGAGGCTCCGTTCCCATTGCCCACAAGGAAAGATCAACAACAGTTGGGTGAGCAGTCAAGAACGGCATGAAGTCCATTTCCTCTTCATCTTCATCACCACCAACGAACCCATAGTCGGCTCTGAAGGACACGGAGAGATCAAGTTTTTCGAGTACTGGGAACCGCACATGGTTGAAAGAGTTCGTGAATTCACTGCAACCATGGAAGGGAAGGTCTTCAAACCACATATCGAGCTTGATTCGGAGAGAACGAAGGTCGGGGCTCGTAATAGGTAACATTTGCATCGATTCGCCCAGCTTGTAGAGCAGACAAGCTTCGTCTTCGTCTGTTAGGTCTGTGAGACAAGATAAAATTGGAGTGTGTATGGAACGCACCGGATAAATCTATGCTCAACTCCAAGCTGAATGTTTCCAAGCCACCTTTGTGCATGAACTAAGCAGAAGTAAATTGTGGAACAGGTGTGTGCCGACGATATACGCACCATAAAGTTTCGATTCGTCCCATTCGATATAACGAACAGCTCCTTCAAATTTGGGAAATTGCCAGGGGCCATGAGAAGCGGACCGAGGCGATCCATGAAAGAGCAGACGCTCCAATGTAGCGTCCTTAACGGAGACCCAGTGCCGCCTGGGACACAACGAACGAGGTTTTCGAGGGCCTTGGTGGCATTGCTCACGTCCCATCCATTCGCGGTCGTCCCTTCATCGTCGGTGAAGGTCACTGTCTTAATGATTTCTGCAGGATGGGGTCTCCAGTTTGGAGGTTTCGCGGTCCGAAGGGTGCACGCTAGCAACACAGACTGCCTTTCGTCCAAATGGAGGATCGTCTCGTAAAGGGGGTACACCAAAATCGAGCAGAGGCGACGGGAAACGCAACAAAGGCGACCAAGGGACTGTCGCGAGGCGAAGCCTGCAATAGACAAGACCAGCTCGGTCGGTAAGTCAAATCCCGTGTATTTGCTACCAGTCGTCGGACAGCGCTGCGGGACCTTGGGATTCGGGCTCATGTCGGAAGGGAAGCGGGTCACGGTCACGTGCTTGGTAGTGATGCGCACTCCTCATTGAGATGCTACAAACGCGTTGAAGTTATACATCGCGGGGGTATCTGAGAATATAAAGCCCTTTGCATCACACTCGGCAACAAATTTTCCGCGACGCTGAAGCCTGACAGTCATGCCCTGCCCGACCACCAACGGACGTGACAAGCGCGACAATCCTTTATCGATCTCTGCGATGACGACGTCTGTTTCCCCTGAGTACATGTACACGTCGGCAGGCTCAGTAGACAGAATGACCACCCAGCATTTATCGTCTGTCTACACGAAGTTTGATCATCCGAATTCCATTGCGAAAGCCAATCATGATGAACTCACAAGCTCCCAACTCTGTGGTCGAGGGACCATATCCTCAGCAGCCTTCGCTTGACGCGCATGTGGCCGAGCCCACACAAAAAATTTCATCGCGCTCGATGGGCGGGTAGACACCGTCTCTGAACGCGCGGGCAAAATAGCCACACAGTCGTGCCCAACCTCCATGCTGGAACCCATCAACCCATTTTTGAGAGTTGGGCTGCGCGCCGCGGACTGTGGGGCATATGTAGTGAGACTCGCCGTAGTCTTGGAAGCGTCTCAGTTTGAAGTAAACAGAAATTCGTTGACACTTACCATTCCATGAAATCACTTGCACAATATCTATGCGTGAACGAAGCGGTATGAGCTCTTCCCAGCGTCGCACTAGCAGCCAGTCGTCGGAGCGGTATATCCACTGGGCCAAAGTAAGTTGTTGTTCTTGAATATTGAATTCAGCTTACATTTTTGTTCCAGCTCTCGGCCCCATAATGCTAGATTCACAGTCAAACCGCCATCTCAATAGTGACATTACGGTATATTACCGTAAAGAACCACGGGGAAACCGCCGCCATGAATAGCTTGCCGTCCAGATTGTTCAGATAGCTCCAGTCGGCGTCCAGACTAGGGTTTTCGATTTCGCTACGAGAATGCGAAGGCGTAAGGTGTATCGGCCAACTGCCATTCCACTATGCTTCGTCAATGAACGACCTGATGTGTGCAAATGCTGACGTTGAATGCGCCGTCCAAAGAGGAAAGGGTCGAGTAGCGTGCTGGATCGATGAAGAACGCAGGTATGAAACAGACCTTGGAATGGTTTAGCGCACAAGATTGGTGTGTTAGCAGCAAATTACTGGTTGGGCCAGACTCTCCTCCATTGCCCTCTTCACGAAAATCCAAGCGGAGTCCAAATCACGTTGTCCAAACAAACTGTTTTCCCCCGCAAAAGTCGAGACAACAACCTTTGTTATGCCCTCGTCGTGGATTTTGAGCATTCTAGGGTGATTCCCGATGGCAGACAAGAAGTCGCAAAGCAAGCGTACGTCCGAAGCGTTGGAAGATGGGATCGAGCTTGACACGTTTGAGTGCATTCAACCCATGAAGAGAGCTGCAAAAATACCTCATATCAAAGCTCAGGAAAAAATGAAATCGTTTTGAAGAAAGCCGGGAGGCGGAAGCCGCTGAGAAACAGTCCACGACGCGACTGCGCTGCCAGTCTTCTTTGCCCACGTTGAGGACAAATCCGTCGCTGGTCGTTTATGCAGTGAGTATATGCAAGCTGGATCAAGTAAGACAACGGACAGGTGATTTGCGAGGGCGTCGTCTATGTCGGCAGCCCAGTCTTCCATAGTATACGGCTAAAAACTTTAGTTCGACTTCGGCGCCACTTCTTGCCAGCAACACTACGGACATATGTATTGCCCACCATGAAGCTGACGCTGGTTAAGCTTTGGCGGAGGCAAAGTGCGCTAGAAACCTACTGGGCAAAAACATATTTCGGCCTGCTCATTGTGCGCTCAAAGGCAATGAACTTGAAGAAGAGACAATTGATGCTAACTCATTGCTGAGTCATCCTTCGAATTCGCGGCGACAAATCATTACATTCTGAGCCATTACAATCAGACAGCACGCTGGTTGATAGCGTCTGTTAAGCGTACTACTCCAAGTTCCCGCCGGAATTGCTTATGGTCCCGGCCGACCCGAACATTATGACCCACCAAATATTCCAGACCTGTCGCAGGCGCCACCCGTCTATTTGGAGAGATTTTCATTGCGACGAACTGTCGTGGGCGGCGGGACGTGATTTGATGAGTTGGACTGAGGCGGTGGTACGACTCGAGGTTTCCTTGGCGACTTTTTGCCTTTGCGCTTTGATGCTGGCTTAGGAGGGGGAGGTGACACTTGATTGTTATGAAGAAAAACGTCGTCCAGTCTGACTCGTTCATCCCAACCATAATGTGGTTCTGCGCGCCCGAAGTATTCCTTGTAATATATGGGGCTGGTGCTGGGTACAAGCTCCTTCACTCTCTTACTGCTGAGATGTATTGCCTCGTCGTCCCATCGTGACTTGCGTTTCTGGCCAACGGCGGTGATTCCGTTGATAATGGCACAAAACACATCCTCTTGCATCACTTGGTCTTCGAGCCGTGACCCTACCCATTAGACTAATGGACCTGTCAATTGAAAGAGGTACATTAGACTAATGTCCCGCAATTGAAGGGTGTGGCAAGATGGGATTACTATACTGGGAACGCATCAGTGATGATTTGTTCGTTGCACATGGACTTCTCGTGCACGCTCTGGGACGTTCCCTATTCTCCTTTAGGCAGCAGGGGGGGGGGTCAGTCGCATACCTATTGATTCTAAAAAACCGACCTAATGATGGAATCGAATGACAGCCGATTACTATTTGGTTGTGCTTGGCTACACCCTTACGCAATTCGGTCCGTGCGCCGGCTCGTCCCTTCGACAATCCGGCCTGTACAGCAGCTCACCTGGGCATTTAGGAAGCCTCATAGAATTTTCAGTTCATGCCACAGTGGGTAAAATTTGTACAAAAAGCCACTATTGCGCCTCATCAACATTGCTTGTTCAGCGCAGGCATTTCGGCTGTTGTTGATTATCAATTCATCAATTCTGCTGAATTCCCGGCGTCGCTCGGCTGGCTGCCCACTTTCAGTGCCAGCACTAAAAAGTAATATCTGCATATCCATAGCAGTTCAGGGACTATTATTTGTGTCTTCCCTGCAAGGATATTGTAGTGCTGTAGAATCTGGTGTGATGCTATGTTTTCGGCCCGTCATTTCCCAGGTACTCGATCACGTGACATATGGTGATCCCGATCCTGGCCGGCTTCGGTTGCCGGCTTTTGGAATGAATCAGCTATGCTGGCCCTTAGGATGCACAGTGAAAATGGCATGGGTAAATCCAGCCATTTCAAAGGCTTTTTAGCGCATAATGCGGCATCATCATCGGCACTGATCTAGCATCATTTTCGGCTTGATGTGATGGTAGCCCCTCTGGCTCTCGCTCGGCTTACCATTCATGCCGTGGTGATTTGTCGGAAGGCATCACTGCCTTAGCTTGGTGTAGTGCACCCCATTATGCAGCATGCGCAGGTTCCGCATGAATGATGCGCAGGCTGATGCGCAGGCTGATGCGCCTTCGTATCACATATTTCGAGGCTCAGTTTCTAAGTCCAAAAATCTCTGGGTTCGAATCCCGCGTCAATATTCACTTTTTATCGTGAGGCTTATTTTCTCCAAGTCTAAAAATCTCTGAGTTCGAATCCCGCGTTAATCTTCACCTTTTATCGTGAGGCCTCTTTCTCTAAGTCCACAATCTCTGGGTTCGAATCCCGCCGTAATCTTCTTTTCTCTTCTAGACATTCCGAGTTCACAAATATATAGTCACCGACTCTTTGGTCAAGTTATCTTCACTTTTCCAAGTCTTCAAGAGCAGATACAATACTAATTCTGCTACTGCTACGCTACCTCTGTTTGCCTTTTCGCACTTCTTTATTCTTCTTTTCTTTCCACCTGAACCTCTCGTAGAATGTAGCTATACCTTCCAAAACCCATGATACATCAGCCAGCGCTGCGATCCACTCCGCACTCGTTTCGTTGGCATCCAAATTCGTTCCCCACAGGAAGAGACCTGCAACAATGCATCCAACACCCCCCTGACCCCATGTGTAGAGGTCTTCCCACTCGAGTATGTTTTCCGGATAAGCCATGTCAAGTCTCCATTCACCATCCTGCCCGCGCCGCCGCCAAGAGGGCTGCAAAGTATCCCACCACCCTTTCCACGCCTTGATATAATTCGCCTTCTTTTTCCCTTGAAGTCGTGGAGGAAGTCGCACCCCGTCGTCGTCATAAAACCATGATGATAGAGTAGTCGGACAATGCCCCGTCGGGATCGTTTCTATCGATGACTCGTAAAGAGACGCGATCTCCATCCGCAACCAGGCGTTGATTATGGCGTCAAAATGGGGGCCAAGGTCGCTACTCGTGACGAGGCTGTACATTCGTACCAACCATGGCGGGGCATCTGAAGGACACTGCAGCCTGGTGCGCGCGTTGCTCTCCGTCTCGGTGTCGAAGTCGTTATTGGGTCCCGCCAAACGTGAGCTTCGGCGAGGCTCGGCCGTGGCCTGTGATACCGGTTTGCGACGTGCCTTGGCGACTTTAAGGTTGGCGGATGCCAAGCCGGCCTGTGACGTCGGATCCGAAGCGGCCTGTGACGTCGGAGTCGAAACGGTCGAAACGGCCTGTGACGTCGGATCCGAAACGGCTTGGCCACTCGCATCACCGGCTGTCGCCTTTACCGGGCCGAGCTGCCCTCCCCATCGCGTTCAGAAGTGAGCTGGAAAACGGGGCTCCCGAAGGAGGAGCGGGGGGCTGCGCCATCGACGAAACCAGGTCGTTCACCGAATAATTGACAGGGAAAGAAGCCGTTGGCTGGAACTCTCCCCATTCAACGGCAGGGGGGTTTTGGATCGGAGGCCATTGTTGTGGGAGTTGGTTGCCATAGTAGTCGTAAGATGATTGGTCGCTATAGTAGTAGCCAAAACTTGGCTCAGAGTATGCTGAACCAAGTGTCGATTGATCACCATAGTAGTTGTTGTCTGCGGAACTTGAACTTGGACCAGACTGTGGGTAGGAGGGGTAGGAGGCGTGGTAGTTGTAGTCGAAAGTCTGGCCAGACTGGAAATGGGCGGTATGGGAAGTTTCGAAAGATGTCGAACCAAGCAGGCCATTTGGTGTAAAGGTTTGCTGCTCTGCGTTGGACGTGGGAGCATGGAAAATCGGAGCCGGAGTGGTTGAGTCAAGTGTGTTCTGAGCCGTAGAAAGAGATGGTGAAGGAGTCTCCTCGTCTGCGACATTGGTTTCGGGTAACTCGGGGAGAAATAGATTGCTGGCCGTTCCAGTCAGTCCAGTTGTTCGTGATGACGCAAATGTAGACGTGGAGGTCAAAGGTTCCGAGTAGTTAGCCGTGGGGGTAGACGTCGTGGGGGGTAGAGAGGGGATTGACAGAAAAATTAGCTGGATGAGAACGTTTGACCCTCTTACGGGGCGGTTGCTTGGACGTAGAAGGACCCGATTCATCATCCGAGCTGTCGTCGTCTTCTGACCAAGCTTGGAACGGGTCCTTCATTATGGTTTCCTGCTCTGTAGCCCATGTGCCAACTTGAGCTGTCCCAACAGCGCGAGGAGGAGGATTGTTTATATCGAAGTTGGTCTCCGTTGTTTCCAAAGCAGATTTCTTACATTGCTCAGCAGCTAAACATCCGTTAGGAAACGGGTTGCGTGAAGAATAGTCAACCACTTACTGAAGCATGTCTGCAAAAACTGAACGAAAAATTCGAGAACTTGCTTCTTGAAGCGTTCAGGCTGCCACTCGCCCCAGTGTAGACGTTCAGAGGTAAGGTTTTGGCCGAACGATATACTGAAAACACAGCGTCAGTTAAACTCCAATAGGACACACGATTTGCTCTCACGTATGTACACTGATATCCCCTCCGAATTCCGGTTGAGGTCCACCAACAAGAAGCGTCGCTTGGCAATTGGTAGCGTAGAATATCTCGCGTAGTATTGGTCCAATCCATTTTACCAGTCGGCGAAGTGCGCTGCAGGTGTGATGAGCGATGTGAAATCAACGAAAGTGAGAAGGAACGCACTCGTGCCGTTCTTGTGGGGATCTGTTGCCTGCTTGTTGAGACGATGCATGCATCGTCGTGGTCGCCTTTATATGTTTATCGAGCTCGTCCAAATCCTTCTGTTTCAAATCATATGCTCGCTGCTCATACGCCATTTGCTCTGTCCTGGGTAGTTGGTCAAACATTTTTTGGGCAACCCGTGTTCTGTACTGGACATCGGGGAAACTTCCAATGAGTGCAGGATTAGAGAGTTGGTCTTGAGCCCAAGCGCGGTCCGTGGCCACAGTGACGGCGGCCAGCTCTTCGTTCATAAATTGCTGAACAGGCTTTCGCTGCCTCTTGACTTTCGGTTTCTCGCCACTGCCAAGGGTGTCGAGAAACGAGTTGAAAGGGTCATTCGGGTCCTTGCGGGCTCGCGTTTGTTGATTATCCGTGAGCTGTTTGTAACGATATTGATACCAACGACGAATTCGCTGAATGGGAGTCAGGTCTGCGCGTCAGTCACAAAATGTGACTGACCTTCGTCATCCAGGTGATGCAATCTTGTTTCTTCTGCTGGTCCTCCGCTGATAAGTTTTCGATTTCGATGCCATTTGGGTCCCAATCCCTCAGAACAGGGTCTACACTGTCTGGTGTGCGCCAGTCAATCCGCCCAAAGTACTCGCGGACGACGCGTTTCAGAAGCACTTTCTCAGCCTCGGGACCGCGTTCTCGCACTGCGATGTAGTCGTCCATGTATTTCATGAGCAACGACTCGCGGTTTCCCTCGGCCCATAATCGACTATTCTTTACTTGGTCTTTAGGAACTCGGGCTCTTGGTTTCCTACGCTTCTTGCTGTTCTTCGGGTTGCTAGAGGTGGTTTGCGACTGCATTGTTGAACGCGGGCTAGGGGGCTCTTTTCAGGCTTGGGTTGCAATAGAAATGAAGCTAGCCCATACCCAAGAATTCGCCAAGCGGTAAATATGAGAAGGTGCGCGTCAATAGAACGCAGCAATTGCAAGGCCTTGATTCACAATAGGCAGCAGCAGTAGGGCAAGGGGACGACGCGATGCTTGGGTGTCGAATGGGAGGCTGGTACTGGAAGGAAAGAAGAGGAACAGAAGAATCAAGCAATTTATCCCTTGCACGATCGACTTTAACAACACAACAGACTGCACATTTTTTTTTTGCCGATATATACCCTTTTTCTGACGACCACTCAAGCATGACGAATGATTATCCCTTCCTCCCGGCAAACATTTCATCCAACCAGGTCAGATCTACCCAGAAATATCCCCATTTACATCGTACATGAATCACGGACGAACTATACGATACCGGAACCAACGGCGAATGCGCTGGTAGATGGTGGTTAGCTGGAATAAAGCTGCAGTCGCGGGCAGACCTTTTGCGTCGTCACTATGTACTCCTTCTTTTTCACTTCCTCCTCTGCTGACAGGTTTTCCGCGAATTACGATGCCATTTGGGTCCCAATCCCTCAGAACAGGGTCTACACTGTCTGGTGTGCGCCAGTCAATCCGCCCAACGTATTCGCGCATGATTTGCGTCAAAAGTCTCCTCTCGGTGGCGCTGTCGGGGGCTTCCAGCGCGGGCGGTATACTGGTCTATATACGGAATGAGAACGTCCTCGCGGTGGCCCACAGACCAATGGCGATTAGTCCGTTTTCGCGTGCGTGTCATTGACTGACTACCAATAGTCAGTACACTCAAGATTCGACAACATACACATACCAAGACCTGAATACCACGGTGAGGAGCGAGCGACGCTGAGCGAGCCAAAAGAAGGGAATCAAGGAAGGCGGCAATTACTGCTGCTGTAGCCGACTTATGTTCTTATAAGGAATGGCCAACCTTTTTTTTTTGCTTATTTTTTGCCAGATTTTCCAACGTCCAACGATGGTAAGAGTGTTTCCGCTGCCGGCAAGGATCTCATTAGATCGTACTCTAGATCTGGATTCAATGGCATGTGGTCATTTGCGCATGTATAAAAGCCTGTTTGCGTGTATTTGTCTCATTGCGCATCTTTCTTCCTCCCACCATGACTGATCTCAATATCCCAGCTGCCGCAGGAGCTCATCCTCCTGCGAGAGCCTTGCGTTCGTCCACGTCTCCAACCTTCTCCTCCCACTAAACTCTTCTTTGTAGAAGGATTTGCTGCTCTGCAGCAGCTCTTGACTATTCTGGCCGCGTGCCTCGACACAGCACCGAGTAAGTGGACGACAGCGATCGATGTAATCCTGCTCATGATCGTCAGATGCCCCGATTCGCGCCATTGTCAGCGACACCTGTGGTCTCAGCGGTTCGTCCCTCCCATCGATCGCTTCATCAATTTGACTGGCCCTTCAAGCCAAAGCACTTCTTGATTTGGAGACCATGCTCGACAATATGTCTCCCGACAATGTCGACAATGTCGACAATGTGTCTCCCCCTTCACCGGGCTCGTCAGTCACCGTGTCTGACGACTCGGATGAGGATGAGGACGATATCGACCGCGACAACATTCCCAATGAGGATGGCCTTTTGCCCGCCCGCCCGCGTCAACCGTTCCGTATCGAGGGGCCCTGGGTCGTTGGGCGCTTGTTACAACTGTGCGCCGGCGGCGCACCTCAAGGCAGCTTCGGAGGCAGGTCTCCCCACCGAAGGCCTCCGCTGGTATGCGATCTCCACTGGCCATAAGGTCGGCATCACCTGCGTCAATGCACTTGCCATGTCCTGCGTCACCGGCGTTACCGGCAACGCGCGATGGTGGGGTTTTCCAGCCAGCAGGCGGCTATCGAGCACTTTAACTCTTTGCTCGATCTTCAACGCGTTGTCGCGGTTGCATAAAGTATGTATATCTCTCAAAATGAGTGTTCTGAGCACTGATCTAGTACCCAGTGATTGGCTTTCAGCAGTGTCCTCATCCACGTACATATGGTGTTCACAGAGTGTATAGGTAGTAGGATGTAAAACTCAATCTGTCGTGCTCAATTGTTGACAAAATGGCGCATCTTGGTTTCCAATCAATCCAGCCAAAAGGCTACTTAGAATAAGCGAAACTTTTGATTGAAAGCAGAATTAAGGTTTCCGAAATCATTTCGAAGGTGACGTACTAGATTGATGTCACCTCGACTCTTTCTTTGACGCTTGACGTTCAACTCGCCCAACTCCTTATCCCGACTTACCCAGTCTTGTTTGGCAGCCAACTCCCTCCATCTCGTCAACCCTGTTGACGCAGTACAAAATATCTCTGAACCGCTTTGAGGATGTCTCTCTGGGTGATTCGCTCCTTCTGAGCCCGAGCGTTTCGCCCAGATCATATTCTTGGATCGCCCTGAACTCGTGGAATCAGCCGCGGGATCAGACAGAAGGCAGGAATGCATCTGCCCTCGCGGCCCAAGCTCGCAACACTCGCAATGCCGGTCGCGCACACATCAGGCCAGATTTGCAAATGACCCGCCTCCATATGCCAATTCAACCGCTTCTCTCGCACAACCGCCCGCCATGGTATCAAAATTCATCACCAGAAATGGGGTTGTAACTGAGTGGGTTCTCTGCTGCGCATGCTACAGTAGTTGCTACTCAGGGGTGCCTGGTGCCCATGCCGTTGGCATTAATGGTGGACGCTGTCAACAGCAAGCCAGCACTTCCGGAGACCACTGGCACTGCTGGCCATGGGTGGTTTTCCATGATTCTGAACCGGGAATTACAGTGACCGGTGCGTCTTTTGTACCGCAACCACAGTCCAGTTAGCTAACTATTGCTAACCCCTGCAAATTGGACTTCCGCGAAGTCGAAAGTTGATCGTATCGAATGGTCTTTACACCGGAAATATTGTCCATATGCTGCCGCATACGCTGTTTTCGAGTTTGCCGCGTCTCATTCCTACATTCGGGCAATTGGTACCCGTTGTCGTTCCATCTCCGGTCGTCACAGCCGATCCAAACACTTTTCTTTTCAGCGAGCCCGGGGCCCAATCCACTGATCGATCCACTTGACGATATTTCATTTTCAAAGGCAAGCATCAGTTCGTCTCTACTCGCTAATCTATGATTACACATTAGCCTTGAATCGCAGCTCAACGTGCTAGGTCTCGGCCGCGCATCGCATGATTCTCTCGACTACTGTAGTATTCAACCAAGGACTGCAGGTGCTCGCACGATTCCTCTAGGCTGTGCAGAATGGAGAGAACTTGAAGTATTAACCCATACTGCTACTTATGCGCATAGAACTTGAAATAATAGTGTTTGCAATTGTGAATGACTTACATTTGTAAACTACTTATAAGCTCAAGCACGACTACCCAAATATGGCGCCTCGACGTGGCAGTCTATGGTGTCCACCCCAATGTTTGATCCATACTGTTGTCGAATCACAAACGCACGCGCATCCCGGGCACGACTTCTCTTCGCACAGTGGAAATTTGCATGGCCCGTCGTCTACTCCCGACGGTTTCTGGTCAAAGTTCCACTTCAGGCGGTTGAACTCCGCGTGTTCGTCGACCCAACCGTGAGTCCGGCCTGGCCATTCCTGGGTGACAGCCTTGCGATCGGCGCTCAGCTTGGAAAACAAGTCAGATTTTCCGTTGCGACTCTTCGAAGCAAGGGGAGAAGGCGGGTCGTCTTGTTCTTCTTCACTGCTAGCGGTATCCCCAAAGCTTGGGTTGAGGGGAGAACTTGATGGCGACCGATCCGTTTCGGAGGGCGACGGCGACCTATCATGATGCTCTGCCGTCTGAAGGCCTGATTTGGCTGGGACAGACGTCTTGCGAATGGGATGGGCACGAGGTTTGTCGCGTGCTGACGAAGAATGAGTGCGAGCTTTAGCGCGTGCTGGGGGAACAGCCAGCTGCGGTAGCTTGAGGGCGGGTGGTGGTTTGTGCGGCTTGGTAGAAATCGGACGGCGCAGCTTCTTGTTCAGCACGAGAGAAGAACGCGAACGTGGTTTCTTTAAAAGTAGATGTGGCCTTGGTTTTGGGGCAAGAACCGAAATGTGCTGGCTGCTCCCGGTGACAGTAGTACCCATCGTGGCAAGGGGTGGGCCGCGTGAGCGTGGTGTCGATGGATTTTTGTAGAATGAAGAGCTCGCCGTGGTCTGGGACAATGTCGTTTGGGAACCAGAGGTATCTTCCATGTCGGAGTCGTTTGAAACGAAGCCAGTTGCTGGGCTACTACTAGTAGTTTTCTCAAGCTTCGCTCTTCGAGCTTGTTCAATGCGGTCTGGGTGGCTATAGTCAAGAAATGAGCCCAGTGGATGCTGTGTGCGGAGGCTTACTCTCGCCGATATTTAGCTGTCGCTGCTCGTTCTCTGGACTTGTATTGCTTCACTGCAGCTTCACTCTCGTGCTTCTTGTCCTCGCGCTTTCTGTCGACCATTCCGAGTCAGCATGTACCACATCAGAATGTACTGCAGTGGAAGAGGTACTTTGTCATCCGGTTTTTCGCTGCTTGCCTACGTTTATTGAGGTTCCTACAATGCCAATTGGAATGAAGGTCAAGCTTTTACTGAGATGGGCACATACTTAGTTTCGTAAAGTGCTTGAGTCTCACGCCGGCGCCGCAGACGCACTTCGGGCGGTAACTTTTTACGTCCCATAGTGGGAGTTAGAGTCAAGAGTTGAATGCGATCAAATATTTACCTGGTGAGTCGATCACAACTGACTGGTGGTGCGCGAGACAACTTCAACACGTAGAGGGTTAGTGTGAAAATACCATGAGTGCTGTTCCAGTTGCTAAGTTGTGCACATGAGCTCCTAGAAATTATGTGAAGTGAAGTTGTCGAGTACACACGGGAGAGACGATATGGTGGTGACTTTGAAGGTGGAACTCTGATTCATGTTGCTTTCATTTCGGACTTTTGATACACTGTTCCCGACATTTATTTCGAAGAGTTGCTCACACTGCAGGACTGTGCCTCGGCGTAAAATTCCAAAAATATTTCCAGACATGGCCGCTGGGACTGGCCGTAGCCTAGTGCAGTTTCTTACGAAGGGAAAAATGGTGGAATTAATTATGAATTTATTAGTGGTGAAAAAAAATGAAAATTTCTCAAATCCATTCAATTTATGTAGCCAAACATCCAGCAAAATTTCACCTTTGTGGGTGCTGTGTAACATCCGCAAAACTGCAATTTCCATCAGTTCCCGACATTGGGTG
This sequence comes from Mycena indigotica, assembly GCF_014461135.1. Classification (NCBI taxonomy): domain Eukaryota; kingdom Fungi; phylum Basidiomycota; class Agaricomycetes; order Agaricales; family Mycenaceae; genus Mycena; species Mycena indigotica. Next base: position 969,037 of record NW_023503016.1, on the reverse strand, counting down.
CCTTTCCGCAAGATAAATATATACAATATATAATATTTTGAAATTTTTTCCGCGATGCCGATGGTCGCATCAGGACCCCGAAGGACTTTAGCGTCGCTTACACCCCCGAATAGACGCCTTGTTTTCTTGAATCTACCTGGAGGGTCTTGACCCCTCAAATAGAGCTAAACGCACCACCAAAATGCTCTAAACAAACCAAATTTGGAAAGTGGTCACATGCTGTGCTCTCTCTCAATTCTCGCTACAACTCCTAATCGACTCTAAAACCACTCGAAAACGCGTCCCGGCCGCTTAAGCGGGCCCGCCTTAGGCACCCACTTGCCCTGTTTCATATGGTCATGCAAATCTTCGAAATATCGACCCATTCGACACGGCTGAGGGCCAGCAACCGAAGAGCCCCGACCTTGGCAGGGCCAGGCGGGATGGGGTGCAATGGGATAGGCTGGCTGGTGTTTCAGACGGTGGTCGTACGATGGATGGAGTCCGAGATGTGCCGAAAAGATATGGGTATATAAGGCTGGGACACACTATGAGGTACGCAGCATCGATTCTTAACTTGCTACCCCCCACCGATGTCTTCCCAGGCCAACATGTCCTCTGCCTCTGTTCAGTTTCGTCAAGAAGCCAATGGGTCCTACTCCTATTGTGATGCAAACGGGACTTGGCACCAGCTACCACCTCTTGGGAACATGGTGCGTGGTCTTGTGTACCTGTCTATCCTGTTTCACTGACAAAACTCGAAGGCTGAGGTGCCAACTCCTTCATTTCAAGCCCATCCACCTCTCGTAGGTCTTGGTGTTTCTCGTTCTCTCCAGTGTTAACACTTGGCAGAATCGTGGTCCTGATCCACCAATTGAGCAAGCGTATAACAACACTCAGAATGTGAGCACTCCATTCTATCCATCTTGACCTACATGTTCTGACACACTGCACTAGTACCAGTTCGCCATTCAACCGATCACCAATCCCGTCTCCACTCCGCTCATTGACCCCTCCCTTCTGGCACAACAACCTACCAAGCCAATATACCCCATGATCGATCTCTCGCGCATCGACGATCTTAAGCCAGCTCAGAAGGTTGCTGGGGTGCGTCAGAAGGAGAAGAAGCGGAAAGGAAAGGGAAAGGGTCGTGAGTCGGACTCCGATAGTGAACGAGAACGGCGCAAAAAGGCAGGGCGTCCAGCTGGATCCCAGAACTGGAGTCCGGCTGACCAAATGGCTATGTACGATGCCGCAGAGCGGGTGGGAGTTCCAGGTGGAGCTAAAGGGTGGGAGTCTGTGGCGAGGGAATACAACGATGCATATGCGACCCCGACCGGCCGTGTCCTGCGAACAGGAAAAGCTTGCGATGACAAGCATAAAAGTGTATGTCATTCAGTTCTTATCTTCATCGCAGTACAGTAACGTCTACTCTAGAACTTACGACAGAAGAAACCGACAGGTTCTGGTGAACGCAAGCCTCATATCACTCGAGCTCACGAAATCGAGTCTCTCATCAACAATCGCTTTGCGACGCGCGACATCAGTGACGACTCCGACATCAACCATTCCAACGACCTCAGCAACAGTAGTGATGACGATGATGAGGACTCAGATAGTGCACACTGTCGTCCTCGCAAAGTCACACAGCACGTTCGCACTGCTGTCGCAAAGCGGGCTCCCAGTCCAGCTATACCATCTCGCCGAGCTCCTCGCACTACTGCCAACGATCTGATCTCCAAGTTTTCAAGTGTTCTTGATCCAAATGCAGCAGCTACACGCCAGGAGTCGCGCGATCGACGATTTGCCGAGATGACGCAGGGTTTCTTCATGTCGCAGGAACTGGCACGCTTGCGGGAGGAGATGACAGAGCTGCGGCGAGAGACCAATCGGCTGCAACGAGATAATGAGAGTCTACGTCGCCAGCGTGACTCCGCTGAGATGAGGTTGGAGAACATTGGTGATGGACGACTTTCTCGTTGGGATCGAGAGTCTATCTCACGATGGGAGCGAGATCTCTCGCGGGAACGTGATCCCTCTCCTCGGCGTAATCTTAAACGGGGCCGACGTCACATAGAATCTGGTCGAGACTATTCAGGTCTGCAGCGGGTCGGGGGCAAGATTCGCTGTGAGACTTTCTACCCAGAAGGTGGTGTATGCACTTATTGGGTCACAGATGCATCTTCCGATGCAACAGACTTTGATTATCGTCACCAACGCTCAGTCAAAAAACCTCGGATCCGGCCATCAAGCGGACGCGCTAACCCTCCCCATGTCCGCCGTGACCCAACTCCTGCCTGGTTTCGATCACCCTCTCCCGGCGGTGCAGGTCCTTCTAGGAACACACCAACGCCGTCACCTGCCATTCCCGATGCGACATCTGCCACAGTCACTGGCAATGCAGTCCAGCTGGTCATGACTCCGCAACGGGGTCCTCCTGTTTCCTTCATCATCAGCCCGGGGACTCTCAAATCACCCAACCCCGAAGCAAAGTAGAACCATATTTCCTTGCTCTCAATCTGACTAATTCTCTACCGACTGTTTTCTTGTTGTTTACTTCTCATACTTTACATGTTCAGCTACATTTTAATTTGATTCAATATCTAATCTCAATATCTAATCATCATACATGGCAAAATTGTGAAAGCGAGCAACACGATCTGAGCGACGTTGCTGCGAAAAGATCATATCCTCAAAATTACTCCAGACAGCTTCATCCTCTCTGGTTTCCGTCCATATCTGTGCATAGACTGTTTGGATTTGGTTGTATCCAATCCGATTAGTACGCAGATTGAGCAGGCGGACACAGATTTCGAGCAAATCCCCTCCGTCCTTCATCATCAGCAATGTCAAGCGGAACTCTGAGCCGGCCAAACGAGCCTTGCAAGGCCCTCATTCCCCACTCCGCTGTCTGGCAATAAGACACGAGTTGATTTCCAAAACCAATCTGCTCCTCTATCTCCTCCTCCGTCCCTTCTAGCACTTGACCCGTCTTGACAGGAGCACGAATCTTGCCATCGATTTGAGCTGTTCCACGTGGAAAGGCGGTATCTGCACATAAATAGAACCCAGTTGGTGTTCTATCGCATAGCTTGTCGTAGATGGGGCGAGCAACGCGTGAATCATGCCAGCTGCCAGGAGCATTGAGTCGCGCTGCAATTATTGTACCTAATAAAGGTCTGAGCACGATGCTAATGCAGCAAAAAGATGTATTACCGTTGGGAGCAAACACAAGTACTGAACTAACAAAATGCTCACATAGCCAGCCATTGTAGGTCGCATTCTCAATCTCCAAATCGTCAGCTGTCTGCACAGGCAGATTAAGACCATCAATGCTTCCAAATGCACCAGTTAAGAGTGGGTGTCGCTGAATGATGAGATCTCGGAAGGCTGTGAACTCGTCGATACTTGCAGGCCATTTAATCGATGAGTCGGAGATGTTCTTTAAGACACCAAGGAGAATGTGCAACCCAAAAGTTATGTAGCGAGACACCGTTGAAGGAATGAGTGCGAAGATCTGCTGGAGGCTAATTTCTTTCATCGTTGAATTAAGAAAATGGAGTACAAGGCCAAGAGCACCTGCAGCATCCAATGAACGAGCTCCGGGTCGTGGGTTTCCGGTCCGTGATGTGTCATGACGAGGAATGGGAACTGTATACCACGCGTTCGCAAAACCAGCACTGAGGATGAATTGGAATGTAGCAACATCGAAGCCCATTGTTGTAATAAATGCACGGTCTTCTTTCGTGCTGTATAGTTGCTGCCAAGGTGTGTCTTTCCTTGGATTTGGGAGAAGCTGTGGGCGGGAGAGGTAGTGACGACTTTTGCGGCGTCGTGCTGCATGCAATTCCCGTCGTCGAAGTATCCCGGCCAGTGTCAAGCCCATGACAGCAACAACATGTTCCCAGTCCTGCTCATCATCATCGTCTTCGTCCTCGAGCATTTGGGCATGCAGCATGAGGAGCAACGCGCCAGAATCCATTGTGTATCGTGTGCGCGTTGTTTGTTATCGATGGTGATGGCAAGTGTGATTAGATGTGAGTCGAGCAATGATTTATTGAGTAGCAAGTCGTTACGGGAAACAGGACAGAATAAACTCTTCAAAGAATTTTCTAACCGAGATCACTGGCACCGCGATACATATATTATACAACTATTCATCTACCTTATGGAAAGGCACCCATTTATGCGTCAGTTCCCGACTTTTATGCATCAGTTCCCGACTTTTATACGTCAGTTCCCGACTTTTATGCATCAGTTCCCGACTTTTATACGTCAGTTCCCGACTTTTATGCATCAGTTCCCGACTTTTACTTGTTCCCGACAATTATGATTGAGGTCAATCATTGTGTTACTGTTTACAAACAGATGTTATTCTTCGAGCTCCGCTATACTAGCTAAGGTTTCCAATTCATTCAGAGCACGACGTTCACTGACACCCCATTTCAGTTGAAAATGTGTGAGCACCTGCTCGCTTTGCCGCCGCAGAACGAGCAGCATAAGCACGCAAAACCACTGTTCAGTTCATCTTCAACGTCCCCCCGCCCTTCTGCTTGCTGTCTCCACCACTGACTTTGCCATTGCAGATAACGAAGAGTGCGTCGCATTTCTTCTTCCAGCAGCATAACTTCTTCATTCCATCGTGTTTTGCGTGCCATCGCTCGACACCACTCCACGCGCATAGCTGTGAATAGACTTTTGAGGTTTTTGAGCAGCCCAAAACATGAAAGACGTACTCGTGTGAAGTTGCTCTTCCTCATCATCGAAAGCGCCCGGGGCAGTCCAAATCCACGACATGATCCGTTTTGTGTTACCAGGCATATTGCGAGAAGGCCGTGCACTGCGTCCAACACCGATTCTTGCCAACTTACCCCGAGCTGCTAGATCCTTCTGCTCGTTGTCTCCCGGGAGGCTGATATCCTCCTTCTTCAGTTCCCCGGAGGGCCGGGTATCTTGACAAAGCACTCAACCCCGCCAACGCCGAATGCCCCCGTCGATACCGCAAAGAGATGAATGTGACTTTGCTTGTAACCCGACTCCAAGAGCTTGGCCGCCTTTGTTGTCTGGTTTTGACCGGTGATGTTGGCATTGCGATACGCTATCAACCATCGCTTGCCATGAAGCTTGAAGCGCAGTTGACTCAGAGCATTTTGGCACTGGGAGGCCCGGAGTTTCTCTTCGATGTCGACTAGGCCTTCAAGGCAGCCTTGTATGCCGCCTAAAGCCACGTTGATAGGCATTTGGCTCGGCATATACAAGGCGATTTCTTCGGGAAGTGGCGGCGCGGCATTCGAATCACGGTTGAGTTCCATCTCGGCCAGGACGGCGGGCGGCACCGGGCATATACACCTGCTGCAATTCACGGAAGCGAGCAATCTTTCTCAGTAAAGAAGCACGCAGCTCATCCAATTTCTCTTCGTGATCGGCAGTCAGAACGGGGTGTTCTTGTGTGAAGTCCTTGATACGGGCTCTGAAGGAAGCTCAGCTTTCAGCAAGGAAGAAAAGTTGTTCGATGGACTCACTGAGAGTCTTCGATTTGTATCCCTGCCGAGAGGAAAGCAGTAGCGCTGCCACCTGCTACGAATGCGCGTCCATCAATATTTTGCTGTCGCTCTTCTCGTTGAAGGTCTAGACGAATTTCCGCTTCAGTAGGAAAGTCTGGGTGAGATCAAGATCAGTGTCAAATTAGATGCCACGAAAAAAGAACTTGTTGCATACCTTTCGTCGGCAGCACGAAAGGATTGGGTTGCCCATCGTCCTCTTCCCATGCACGAATGTCGCGTTTCCATTGCCTTTGAAGTTCTGGAGCGATGCCATCGCTGACCGCCTGGAATGCGCCGACTTGCTGCGCTCTTTCATTTCGAGCAACAACGAGTCGACGTTGCAGCGTTTTCCCTGGACGGACAGGTGATTAGATCGCGCACAGTGAAATCATGACATACTTACCCAGAGTCATATTCTTCAGGAAGTTATGATTGTCAATGCGATCATCGAGAACATCAGCTCGGTTTCCAAGCCCCATCTCCTTCGTTGCCAGAGCCGCTGGATTCAAATTGGACCAGAGTCGCTCAATTCCCTCCCCATCGGTTTTCGCAACGCCACGTTTGTAAGAGATGGTGTTTTTATCCCTGCATTTGTCCTTGTGCGATTCCGCATGCCAAACAGGCAGGCCAAACTGGACGTTGACTTCGTTAAAGTTCTTGTGCATCGATGGAGGTAGTCGCTGCATTCGCTCTTGAAGGTTCACCTTCCATTGGCAGGCGATGTCGTACGATATGGTGATGAATAGAATCATGATGGTCATAATGGCCGAGAACAGGATCCAATCCATGTTGCAGTACCTCGATATACAGTTAATGGAGGAATAAGATAAGTTAATAGCAATACCTTTCGCCCTTTTGCAGGTTACCCATACCATTGGGGCGTACACACTCATGGCGCGCACACAGACACAAGCCCCAACCCCAGAAACTCGCAGCCCCGTGGTCATGCGAGTGTCTTTCTGGAGAAGGGCAGCGAATGCGATGCAGGTGCTCATCTGAATGGGAAGGTGTCAAAAAGGCTCACCAGAGAAAATTAATGAGTGAGCACTTACATCTGCTTCACTAACATAGCGTTTCACATGTTCCTCGTACCCTGTCGGTTCGACCCAATATCCCCATCCTGGTCCTAGTGGCGGGTCGTTGATCTCGTTTGCGCGAAGGCGATTTTTGAGACGGAAATTTGCATCCATCGCCACAATAAGCATGTAAAGGAATCTGCGAAGACACGAGTTAGCATGATTGGGCAGTTTTCAGGCACACTGACTGGAGGCGAGGGTCGACAGATCTCCAATCGGCTGGAAGATTGCGGCCGTCATGGGGGCATGCCCAGCAGGCGACAGCGCATGCACCGAGCTGTGTCCTTTCAACTCCAGCGGGATCATGGCCACGACCTGCACGCTTACAACGGGCAAGAAAGGCCCACTGTCGAGACATTCGATGGAATTGTCGGGTGCGTTCCTGAAAATTGATTATAAGTATCATAGCAACGCAAAAGAGGGAGAACCCACCGGAACGGCTACCAAGCCCGAAACGGCCATACTGCTCGTCATTCGTTCCAAGGCAGATATGAAGTCGGATACATTAAGATTCCCTTCGACGTTGAAAAGTCGATATGCTTTGAGTGTGCGGAAGGTGGCGCAAGTCGCTGGCTCAATTACGGTTGCCGGGTACCAAGCGTTCCGCAGTAATTGGGTCATGTTGTCCGCATCTTTAGATTTGGCACAGTTACAGTAGCGGATTCGGATTGAGTGGACGTGAGGGAGGTCGATGACAGTCATCGTGTGAATGGAGACATCAGGGAATGCGCAAGGGAAACCACCGTGCCCTACTTGATAGACCTGGCCCAATTGTCGAAGGGTTTGGGGGAACCAATAATTTCCATTCCATTCCTGTGGAACTTAAGGAATTGTTTCGATAAAACGGGTTTTGCGCACCTCGAGCAAATGGAGAGGAGAACGTTGATGGACCGATAAACAGCAGGTCAGACACTGTAGGTGTCTTCCACAATCTTCACAACGGAAGAAACGTGGGGCAGTGACGTCGGTAGGGCTGGCGCTAAGTGACTGACTGCAATGGGCGCAATGTGGGTCTTGCAGGTCATTTCCGAGACCTTCGTGACGAAGAATTTCATCGAGGAAAAGAGCCATGCGTGGTCGCCATTGGGACATTGGATTGGTCTATAGAAATATCAGTATAAGAGCGCTTGTATGAGGGGACACTCCTCCGTACTGAGCTGATGTATGTTTTGCGCTTGGACCCCACTTCTTCTCCCTCCACATTTTCTCGCTCGTCGACATCTGGCTCTCGCTGGGTGGATGGCTCCGCTGGCATAGGCTCGAATGCCGCGAATGCGTCTCCTACTGGCAGTTCGGGTCGAAGGTACTGAACATCGTGTAGTGTTGTCGTTGTCACTCGGTTTGTACCGTCGTCAGTGATATAGTAGTTGCGAGTAGTGGTGCGAGATGGAAAGCGCTTGGTCGGAACGTAGCTTCTGGAAGTACCGAGCTCGATGATGTCCTGTTTTGCCCGCTTGCGCGAACTCATCTCACCCGCAAGCGTCGAGGGAGCTGTAACTTTGGGTGAAACCGGGCTGAGTGGAGTCAGACGTGCTGACCTTGATCATGTTGGTGCCTTGGTGCGACCCGGGGAAATACGCAGTCCCAAGGATTGATGATGAGTGGTGTGCTGGGCTGCGGGTCGTTTCCAACTCGGTGCGAAACTGAATGGTCTTGTTTGGGTGATGTGTCAATTGCGGGGACGAGAGACAAATGGCGTCGCCCGCCCACCGATCAAACCCCTCCACATGGAAAGACCCAGTCACCAGGAATCCGCGTTGTGCATCAACGAGGCAACAGCGCCGACCGTTGGTGAAGTTTTTGCTTGATGTCTCAATTGAGGGACAAGAGGCAAATGGCATGATGCCAAGTCCAGGTCACGCGGTGACACACGCACATCCATCGCTCGTTCGGGGGCGGTACGCGGTCACGATATCCGAGGCAAACACGAATCAAATGCGGGGCAAATGCGAGCACCAAAAGAGAATGACATTAGACAAGTACTACTGGGGTAGCTATCTCCACTGCCAATCGCCGCCCTACGCCGTTGGGAAAAGAAGTCCACTCCATGAATAAGTAACGCGACTCAGGTCAGCAGCAATTGGCGGGTATGCTGCCTTCAGTGTTGCCTCTAGGTCGACGTTGCGGATTGGTGAGTTTCTGATCACGGCCTGGCATGTAGGGCACTGCCAGTTGCGCTGGAGCCATAGGCGCATACATAAGTAACAGCCCGAGTGTCCACACGCGGAACTGACAGGGAAGGAAGAAATGAGTACTCCGGTTTAGAGGCCAGCGAGCGCCTACATTACTGGGTGAGTTTGTACTCCGTGACAAATGGTGCATTGGTGAGATGGCGATGCTGGCTCAAGGTATGGTGGACGGGGGCCAGGGAGAAGAAGACGCTCCTGTACGACCCCTCGGGCCGTGGAAAGACGCCAGCCGTGATGAAGGGACTTCGATTTGGGTCGCTTCAGCCGGAGTTGCGTGCGCGGCGCGAAGTCTGAAAACAGCAGAGTAGCGCGGCCATTGGAGTCTGAGCCCAGAGTCACGTATGGTTTGGGAGCTGTAGTTCTGTGAATCAGTTGTGCAGGTAGTACAGAATATACACAAACGTGGTAGCGGAATTTGAAGCCAAGGCTCAAGATCATCGCGTCCTTTGCGTTGTATGGGCTGGGATGGCGCGCGTGTCGAACGACGCTCTCTGCCCGACCAAGCCTGATCGTCGGCATAGGTCAGCTTGAATATGGGAGGGAACCAAGAGTTTGTGAATTGGCCGTTCGAACTTCAAAAGCATTTGTTTATTGATCATTGATTTCACGGCAGATTTAACAGACGATCTCGATGAACGATTCCATCAATCGCAAGGGATAGCCCTCGAAAACTCCCTCGTAAAACTCCCCCTCCAAGTCAAAACTCAATCTAATCTTGCTTGAATTCCATGTTAGCTTGTGTTGACTGAGGTGCGAGGAATCTTACAGAACAGGTTGGGCGATATGCTGAATCCGAGATCGTCATATAATCAGCAGATGATCAAATGGTCAAAAATGGAATAGAACTTACGGGGTTAATGAAAACCAGGGTCGTCAAGGCTAGCAGAGAAAATCGCGTCAATGTCGAGACGGCACGATGGCGATAAGCTCACTAGTCGGCCCAGCGTCGTTCGACGCCTTCTCCGTCTGGACGCACTAGAACTAGAGGAACGGGACGAGGCCGACAAGGATGGATAATACGGCGTGAATGCGTCGATAACATATGCGACCCACAACTATATGCAGTTGGAGTATGAGTATGAACCCGCGAAATGATGAAATACTGACTGACCCTCATGACGGAAAGAGATAAACACGCAGAGAGTCTCGCTAAGCGGAACTTGATCTGGCGCACCAGAAAAAAAAAAAAACCCACCGGCGCGTCCAGGTGCATACATGGTAACATCCATCTGATTGGATTGCCGCATATTATGACCTCCAAAAAGCTTTAAGAACGACCTCAAGCAAAGCGAAAAATCTTACCAGCATGTCGAACCATTCCCACTGGCAATCCCCTCTCAAAAAAAAGGGCAACCACCATCGCTTGAGCCCTCTCAAGTCGGCTTTGCGTCCCCCGTCCATGTTGCCCCACTACCGTGGACGCCGTCCTCTGCGTCGCGACCCCCCATCATATGCAGTTAAAGCGAATTCATATTTGGCTCTGGGAGATGAGCTGGAGCTCGGTAATCGCCTGACTATGTTCATGGAGGATTGTGACGATTTCTATCGAGGGGAGGTCAGTGAAGAATGGTATTTATGCGGGATTTCAGGGAGCTGACTTACTTGAAGGCTTTCATTCCCGAGGACTACGCGCCGTTGACTTCAGAGCAAGAAAAGGAGATAGTGACCAACTTACGCTCCGACACCGGCGAGTTATCAGTCATGTCTGGTCCTGCCGAGGCATTCGCGGGGTTCTTCGACATTCCCAGCCTTTCGACTCGTAGCCCACAACGGACCTATGCTGGACGCCATAATCGGACGACGCGTTCTGAACCCGACTCCATATTTTCGGATGACACCGAGGATGAGGACGAGCCGGAACCTGTGGCCAATTTGGGATGTTCAGCTCGAGCTGCGTCGATCGTCGAGACTGATAAAGGCAAAGAGCGGCGACAGTACCAATGAGGCCGTCGGTGTCGTTCCAGCGGCGCCCCGCGCGGCATTGCCGCGAAATCGCATCAAAGGTCTCCTACGTCGTCAGTATGGCCTGGTCAACGCAGACCTCCATCCGTTAGTTTCTCGTCTTATTTCAGTGATGCTCACTCACCGTATCATCTTCAGAACGTTGCCGACTCCCTTCGTCGACTCTCACAACGTCCTGACGGCAGTTGTTCTACATGGTCCTTCGAGTCAGAACAAGAGATGGGAAGCCGATTGCAAATCCCTCGGTGCTTGTTTGTCGGTCCTCGAAGATGTCATTCCAATGAGATGGGGGGTAGGCTTTCAAGAAGGGCCATATGCCGTGAGTTGTATTTCATTTTCTCAGTTGGTCATCTCACGAATGCTTTTGCAGACAGCCAAAACCCTCGAAAAGCCCTTGAGAATGGTTAGTTTCCCTGGAGGCGATATCACGGAGCTCGCACCGATGAACCGTATTGCGGAATATCAACTAGGTTCGTCATCCGCCATCTACTTGTTTCCCTGACGGAGACGTTGAACTAGAGTGCGCGAAACAATTCTTCCCCGCGGTTTGTGGATCCATGGCATCCGAAATGGAGAGGCTATTCGATCACGACCACTTGACGCCTCCTTATCCGCACTCAGTGTTTTGCACTTGCGAGTTCAGCCGCAACATAGCGACGTCTTTCCGACCACAAAAACGGTGGGACGTCAGATTCTGCGATCTGCTAGCGATGACAGTTGTCGGAAAATGGAACCCCAATACTGGCGGCCACCTGTTGATGCATGGCGAAGGGCGAATGGTCTCCCTGAAGCCTGGGGACACATTGCTGCTTCCCGCTGGAGCTCAAATGTACAGCTTCGCGCCAGTTGGCGAGGGCGAAAAGCAATTCTTCGTGTCGCAGTTCCTCCACTCATCGGTAGTCCGTTGGCTCCAGAAGGGCGGACTATCTGACTATGAACTGGAGTTCAAAGCAAAGAGACTGCGCGAAAAGAAGTATGTCGACCTTCTGCACGAGTGGACGAAAGCCCGAGAGAATCGGGGAAGTATTGGTCGTAAGCTGTTCATGAAGTTGGGGGATGTTGGGGCGGTTCTTTAGTTAATGTCGTTTATACCAGGTCGTCAATGTCGATGCATGGGTTTTGCCACGCCAATTTGTCACGCGTCTAGTGATGGGGCATCAGGTCTCATTCATAAGTACCGAGTGTGGGTGAGGGGAACGTGGGTAGTGAGGATGACATGAGAGCGTCAAAGGTGGAGAATGGAGGTAGTGAGGGTAGGCATGATGGTACATCTAATGGTGAGAAAGGGGGGAGAAGTACAAGCGGCGGGGTGTATGACGAGGGAATTAGGTACTCTGAGAGTTCTGTGAAGGGGTAATCGAAATCATCGGGAGAATGTAAGCGTAGATTTAAGAAGGGAGGCTGGATACTCGGAAGAACCGAAGTTTTCTGCTTGGGCGGTGGCAGCTCGACGACTACAGTCTATCAGTAGACAGACATAATTGAGACCTGTCAGACCGTTCTTTGTATCGCTTCCGATACATCCGAGACCTTTCCGCAACCCTCCGCTGGATCTCAGCTGGTTGGAACTTCAGCTGAGCTCTCCGACTGTAAAAATGGGCAAGTCAGAGCCAAAAAAAAATGGATAAGCATGAGTACGGACCCAGCCATATACTCTTTTGCCTTTTGATTGCGAAGTCGTTTCCGCTCTAGCCTGTATACATTGATTAATCCGAAGGAAAAGCGACAAGTAGCGGCCGCACAGTTCATCGTCTTCGACACAGCGCAGTGCTCGGGGTTGAACAGGTGGGTGCATCATATTGGAGGAGAGAGTCAATCAGTCTGACTCAACACTGAAGGGATCAACCCATCTCGGAGATGGTATCCAAGGCGACTGATGTGACTTCCTTGCATTGGGTCATACTTATTACATGATATGAGATGCGGACGAAGGAGCACAAAAGATTCAAGCGCAACGAGACATCAAACTTTGGACATACTAGGTTCGTAGCACACAATCAGTACAGCGTTGATAAGTAGGATGTTTACAGTAAGCACGTCAATGATACACCTGGCCCGCCAACTACGCCATGACAGTCGCGTCATCGTTGGTCCGCTTGCAGACGAGAGCCCAAGTGGTCACAGGAATACACTCTTGATGAGGCATGAACTCTTGAGAATAGCCAGGAATGTGTATGGCATTGGGGCAGAAGAAAGAACGGCGCAGATCGCAACGGCCCAGCGACCATTGATTGACGAGCTTTGTCTGGTACTGATGCCCTGCTTGTGAGACGAGGGCCAATTGATGATTGACCTTTGCTCGATCCCGCTTTCCAGGTGCTGTGTTGCGGTGTGAAAGGAGGAGGGTACGCAGCGATCGCAGCATCAAAGCTTCTGAGACGAAGCTTTCGAACAGGTCAGGATCGGAAGAGTCGGTGATGCCACGCCGCCGCATTAGATGAGTGAGGTCGAGCTCTCGAACATTATGTAGGCGCTCGAGGAAGGTTTCAGTCCCACTGATCGACGCGAAATGCATCCAGTTCCCCGCCAAATGGAGAATGGATACTCTGCTCAACTTCGAATCGTTGAGTTGAGTGAAGCTGGCCACGCATGGATTGTCGTCAATAGAGAGAGCCAAGGAATGAAGTCGAGGGGTATTGAGTAGGGATACCAAACGACCACAGCTGTGTGTCGCGTGACAATTGCCGTAGCATGCATAAGCAAGCACCGACAAACGCGGAAGGTCGACGGGAAGGAGAGATTCGTTTTCGGGTGCGCAATCGCTGTCGGAGAGCCGGAGAGTGTATAGCCGTGAACATTGTTCAAGAGCCTTGAGGATAGCAGAGCTGATGCTGCCCTCGTGTTTCCCATAATGCTCCGCCATGCCATCCAAAGTGAGGGAGGTGAGATTCTGGTAGTCGGCGATGACAAATTGGTAGGACAAGTCGTCGAATACGAGCTCGCGGAGACATGGAGTGATACCGCATAAACTGCGGACAGTGAGGGCGTCAGGATAGCGGGAAGAAGCGCCGCCAAGGGTCAGCGACGAGAGCATCGGAAATGCGACTTCATCCCCCATGCAGAGCACTAATGAGTTCCACTGGAGCCCGTCTTCAATCACAAAGGCAAGCTTCTGCACGGTAGACGCGTTGACGACGATATTTTGGGCAAGCGCAGTAATGAAGCTTGGGTGCGGCTTCAGTGCTCGACGTTTCATGGGAGGAGGGTCGTAGAGCTGTTGGATGTATTTGCTGCGGAGGTTGACTACGATGGTTTTTGGTGCCAATGAGGCTCGCGCGAAAAGGCTGTCGATGTAAAGGGGACTCATGCAGGAGGCGACATTAATGCGCGTCCAGAGAGTCGGATTGGCGTCGATGGTGACTTTCCACGCGCGGGAGACGGAGCGGGCGACGACTCTTTTCCTTGCGTCCTCGCTCCAGCCCTCAGACTCGTTGAGGAACGCATGGAGGATGAGCAGGAAGGTGTCTTGGTTGTGAGAGGGGCATCGGTTTCCTGAAAACGGTATCAATGGGAGGCGAGGAAATGGGGACCAAGACGTACCGGCCATTCAGTCAAACGAGAGGGAGAAACACCAGCGCATGGCGCGCCCGTGACTTTGAAAAAACCCAAAGTCAGTCACGGAGAGCAGAAATAATTATCGAATTTCCATATGAAGAGACAGAGACCAGTTGATGCACTGATGATGGAAAGTAAGCCATGTCCAAGTTTGGGAGTCGTGGCCCCTTGGACTTTCTAAGGGCAGCGGACCGCGGCGCGGAGGATTGGCATAGGATGTAGTGGTGTTGCGAGCATATGGTTGGATTCCAAAAGAGGAGGGGTAACACCGTGACAATCCAAATGGGGAAGGGACATTAGGCTAATGGCGCGCTCAGTTGAAAGACCGCCGAGCAACGGGACTTAAGACTATTGCATCTGCTTCAATTGCGGGGACATTAGTCTAACGCGTACAGAGACGGGTGGGTCTTCTCTCCCTCGAAGACCCTTTAAATTGACGCTGGCGACATCTCGTGTGCGTTTATCGACTGCCCGGTCAACAGAAGTCACGACAGGAAAAGATGATACTACCCGTAGCAGAGACGGCCGCGTTCTCAGACCGGGCAAAGAACGTAATTGGTTGGCAAGTTCGGTAGTCAAGGAATTGGATGATAAGTCCTGGGGATACTGGTTATAGCGAATTCAGAATGTCAGTGCGAAGAAACGCACCTGGGTGGAAAAAAGTTGATCGATATCCGTTTTGGCCACGATGGAACTCAAGTCTGCATCAGACATAGGCTCATCGATAGCGCATGCACGAATGCTGACCCATAGGAATGATTCATCTGCGAGCTGGAGCGAGAAGAGGATGTCGAAGTTGGGAAGGGAGGAGAGACAGAACGGGGTGCCATGACGATGTTCTAACCATTGTTTTGTGTCGTCTAGAGTTGAGCATCTTGTTGCCAGTGGTAGACGTGATGCATCCTCTTCTGGATCAACTGTAGAATACTCAGGCTGGCCTTCTTTGTTACAGTACCAGCGGACAAGCCGCGCTGTTTGACGAGCCCACACAGGTATTTGATGAGGGAATTTGAAGATGTCTGTGAGCAGCCTTGATGTTCCGAACACCTGCGAGAAATAGAACACAAGACAATGCGCTACTCCGTCAGGTGTACTTGGGGGATTGAGATCCAGCGTGCCAATAAAAGTCGCAGGCCAACGATTCGGTTCTTGCCGATAAGGCCGTTCTGGAAGCGGAAACCAGGTCCGAGCAGCGCTGGCAAGAAGAGATGGCTCATTAAGGACTCCGACTTTCAGTTTGTCGTCAGTCCAGTAGCCATATCCTCGATTCACGAGTTCCGCATTTTCGGCGCCAAAGGGAGACGATTCGTGAGTGGCCATGGTACGATACAACGCTTCGGTAACGAATTCTTTGATATCTGGGGTGCGATGAGACAAAAGCAACATGGCCATGAAACACCGACGAGTTGAGGCGTTTTCTGTATTCAGTCGCCCAAGACGATTCGTCCAACCCCATCCAGGGGGGGTTTTCTCGGTTTCCTCAATTTGGACCACATCCAAGGGCCGAAGGTGAGTCATCGTCTTAAGGTAATCCGAGAGGCAGGTATGTGGGTAATCTAGACCCTCACAAATAAGGATGGTAAGAAACCCGTCCGTTAGCCGATGCCTGAAGTGTTTCAATAAGTGTTCTCGCTGGACTCGGACAATCGACAGACCTTCCTCTAAGCCAGCGCCACATTCGCGCCATCAGTAGATGCCCAGAAGAGCTATCGCGAAGAAGAGGGGGAAGGAATTTCGACACATAGGCCTCATACTCATCGGGGTCGTCAAACGCTCCGGTGTCTGAAGTCCACTGCCAAGAAAAGCCAGTTGGGACTATCGTCGTTTGCGGTATGCCAATTCCAGCACAAATAAAGGTACACTCTCCCTCGGTCATATCCGACCAAACTTGCAGAAGATCAACGAGCAGAGGCTGGCGATGCTGGTTGAGGGATTCTCCCATCGCAGACTGCTCGAGTGCCTCTTGAGCCTCATCAATGACAATAAAAAAGCCTTTCTCGAAGTCGGCTCCAATAGCTTTTTTTATCTGCCTCAGCGCATTGGCAATGTTCTTCGCCATATATGCAGAGTCATGCTCGATGAGCAGTTCCGCCAGACCGAAGAAGCATTCGGGACTGTCTTCGGCGTACACAGAGCAAGGATGAAGTTGGAACTGGAGCCACTGCAATTTATGTTGGTCATTCAGTGGCGCACCATTCACAGAAAGGATGTCCAGGAAGTAGAGAAGGAAGAGTAAGCGCGCCAGTAAGATGGCGCCAAATTGTTGAGTTACGAGTTTGTACGCTGAAACACTCCATGAGCCCCTTGAGCACTTTTCGACTGTGCTTTCAATATCGAGACTACCCAATCGTCCTCCGTCAACGACGATAGTGAAATAAAGGCCCCAAGCGTTGCACAATCCTTCGTAGCAAAGCCGGGTTTTGCCAGATGCAGAGCCGTTGACGAGGAACCTAGACTTAGATCAGAAAAGGCCTCCGGGAGTATAAACTGCTGCACTTATTGTTCTTTGGGGAGAAGAGGCGCAAAAGCCGTTCTTTGAGCACAGGTTCCCTTGAGAACCTGCCCAAGTCGTGCGTTAAGAGGTTGAAGTCATCTCTAGCATCCATCGTTTGAAGCCCAAGGGCCTCAATAAAAGTCATCGTGTCTGGGCTTGAGTAGGTAGCGCTCGGTGGTGGACTTCTTCCTGCCCAAGGGACAAAGAATCCGCCTGTTTTGATGAGTGTGGCCAACTGGTCGTGCAAGCTTTCGAGATATGCCCGCGCAGCAGTCGATATGGGCGGGAACGCGGAAATGAATGCTGTCCTAGTTGTGAGTGTCCTGGCAATATAAAAGGTTGGACGACGCACGAGGTTCAACTGGAGAAGGCGGATCATGAGTTGGCTCTTTGGCAGCTCCAATCTCTGGGTTGTAGTCCGCTTCCTCTTTCTCTTGAAGTGGCTGCATGGACATGAGACGTGAAGGTAACACATGTGTGTCATTGTGGGTGCACTGTGTAGGTGTGTTTTGTAGGTCCCTTTGGCGCCTATCATGGATGACTCTTTTCTCCTCCTCCTACACTTGGCTCGCCATGTAAAGGATCCTGCTTGTCGGGACGGACAACCGAAATCCTTATTCCCGCGGTGGATAGTGCAACTTCATCGAAAGGCGCGAGGTCATGTTCCAGAGGAGCAGAGACCGTTTGTTTGTGGTGGAATGATCCGGGCCGGGTCGGCAGTTTTGGTCACGTCAATTAGGACTCAGACTGAGACTATCATGTCAACAACCTGCTGGGATGCGTTACTCAAGTCAAACGACGCGTCCACAGTGCACCAAAAAACTCAGGTCCGACTTATTCTCCAAGAGAGACACCAGGAAATACTCGCCCTCGACACCGAAATTTCCGAGGCCAGAGCTGTGTTGACTGCGCTCGAGTATCGAAAGAGTGAGCTAGAGAAGGAAAGCGTGGGGTATACAGCCATTCTCTCGCCTCTGCGTGAATTTCCTGCCGAGCTCCTAGCTGAAGTTTTTCAATACCTCATGCCCACACTTCCGCTTGCCACCGACCCAAACCGTGCGCCGGTTGAGCGTCCCCCTTTTGCGGTAGCTCTCGTGTGCCGGTCTTGGAGAGCCACGGCGTTGTCTCTACCAATGCTCTGGTCCACCCTCGACATAAAATTGGTGTTGGGCAAAATTGACGAAGGATTTGTAGAAGACGAAATGAATGGGATCCCGAGATTTGTCCCTAATCGAGGAAATCAAGCTTCCTCCATATTCGCGTCGAATAAACATCTTATTGGTGGTCCAGCTATGGAATCAGTACTGGAGTGGGTCATCGCGAGCATACGACGCGCCGGAAACCATCCTCTCTGTTTCCGTCTATGGGTTGACGAATATGCTGTCAACACTTTCTTTGACCTCCTGGTCAAGTACACGCATAGATGGTATTGTGCTATGTTTGTTGGATCTTCTCCAATTCTCGGAGAACGTCTCGAGCAACTAAGCACCGAAAATTTCCCCGTCCTGCATGAACTTGTACTTTGCCGCGTCCATTTCCCCGGCCAATCCATGAACCTCGACCGCTCCCAGGCCCCTCACCTACGCGTTGTGGGTATCTCAGACGCTTCTACATTCACGATTTTTCCTACGACCGGTCTGACAGAGTACTCTGAAATCTCACCCTACTCTTACTATCATGTATCGCCATTCACGCCAATTCTCCAACTAGCTTATGCGAGTCTTGTGGTCTTGCGTCTCAACGTTCTTCAACGCATGAAACCAAACTCCGTCCAACCACTGCTTCTTCCGAGTCTCCGCATTGCATGTTTCTATCAGCAAGATGTGGACCGAGGTTATGGAGAAAGCCTGGTCGATCTTACAGCCGCTTTTGACACGCCGTTTCTCGAGGCATACAGTCTGGAATATGAAGGTTCTCTGACTGAGCTTGAGCCGCTGCTCCCTCGTTCTCCTTACCTGCGCACTCTTCGACTGTCGGTGCTGGATCCGCAAGGTCTCCGTGACCATGAAATTCAGTCAACACTGCGAATGCATCCTGAAATTGAAGAGCTTTGTTTGCACCTCCCTGGCCGAATCACCCCCGATTTCTTCCGCCATATGGATCGTGCCAAGAGCAGACCTATGTTCCCCAAACTCAAGAGTCTCACCATCTCCGACTGCTCACTCGCACCGGAGACCAGACCACTCGATCCAGACATGGCCGATACCCTCGTTCACTTTCTCCGTGGTCGGTTTGGTGCACCGGAGAGTCCTCTGCGAAAATTTTACTTTCTAGATCATAAGCCAGCCCCTGAAACGGTCTGGCAGGCGAGGGAAAATTTTGATGTTTCGACCTGGGCTCGGGTACGAGACATTCACCTAGAGTTGCAAAGAATGCGATTGCTGAGGGGGCGGGATATCAAGTTTGGAGCGGAATCCAGATTTCCCTGTTGGGATGACTTGACCTTAGATGACTTGTCATGCTACTAGTGATTTAATGACGACTTGAACTTCAAGACTTGTTGAAGTAGGAATCAAGAGTTCACGGTGGTTCCTTTCGACGACGGCTGGCCGTATGTTGTAGGTAGTTTTCCAAGTACAAGAATATCTCTGTTACAACTATTTATATTCCGAATTCAAGGCGTGGCACGTCCGGGCCATCTAGTCAGACTGTTAATGCAACAGGAGTAACGAGAACATCTTTACTCACCTAGGGTATAACGAGCAGTCGCGAACAGTATAACGGTTCGCAAGCCACGCAAGGAAACGCTATGATAGACTTAAAAAAGCGAAAGTGGTTTGAGCCTCACTCACCTCAACACCAAGTCCATATCCACCGTGTGGGCAGGTCCCATATTTGCGTTGATCCGTAAACCAATAGTAGGGCTCCGTGGGAATTCCTTCGCGTCCATAGGCAGCCACTAATTCGTCTATATCGTCGATCCTCATTGAGCCACCAACAATTTCTCCAACGTTGGGCATCAATAAATCGCAGCTCTCCGTAAACTTGCCAGGGGTACCGTCCTTGCCCGGAATTTTACGCATGTAGAAAGCTTTGAGTTCGGCGGGGAAGCCGTGCAAGAAGATGGGTTTGCCAATAATATCGGTCATTTGTCGTTCTGCGGCTTCAGCAATATCGTCACCGACGACATGGTCGACCATTTTGGGAGCGCCGTTGGCATCAAGAATGGTGTTTCCATCGGCGTCTTCGGCAGCGTGCTGAATTCCATGCGACACCAGCCAAGCAATAGCGTCTTCGTATGACATGCGCATAAATGGGCGGCTTGGAGCTTGGAAGTCAGGGTTGAGTTGTTTGATCAGTGCAGCAGAAGCTGGCTCTGCGAGCAATATATCTACTGTTTCGCAAATCTAAGGCGACTAAGTAAGCGCGCTTCTATCAAAACAAATGACCACAGACAATGGTTTCAAGATGGGTCATCAAGTCATTGAAGTCGATGAACGCTAGCTCGGCCTCCATATGCGTGTATTCGCTCAAATGTCGACGTGTGTGGCTGGCGATTTTAAGTATTGATTGACGCTCATAAACTCACGCACCTGTTCTCCGCACGGAAACTTTCTTGCACACAAAACACATCTCCAAGACTAGGAAGACATGTCTCTAAGTACAGTTGCGAACTTTGAGTAAGGAAAGCTGCTTGGCCATAGTAGTCGAGCTTGAAAAGCGTTGCACCACCTTCTACCTGGGTCTGTACCAGGCACGGTGGTGTAACCTCCAAGATGTTGTGGTTTGCATATACTTTGCGGAACGCGCTCAGCATCGCAGCGCGTAAACGGAGGACGCTGGAGGCTGTCTCGCCACGGATGACAAGATGGCGCAAATCAGCCTTAATCGAAGGGTCGGAGTGCTGAATTTGGGTGAGAAAGTTGGTGAATCGTCATTAGCAGATATACTTCGTTAACTCGGGTCGAGAAAGAGTCCTCGCCGCTGGGAGAGCCGCCCACGAGACGCCAGAAGTCAACGATTAACTCATGTCCGCCTGGCGCTGTCTTTCCTTCCGGGACAGCTTGAAGCGTACCCACAAGTTCAACCGTCGATTCGACCGAGAGTGTCAGGGCTTCGTATGTTTGGATCTGGGAATAGGTGTGATCTCCTGCGATTAAGACGAAGTAGAGTAACTTGCCGAAAGGCCAGAGAGCAAGGATTGGAGGTAGCCAGTACCGTCACGGAGGTCGATGAAAATAAGCCCTTTTTGTGAACGCAGACGGTGAACCCAGCCGAATACTCGTACTCGTTGTCCCCGCAATGGCTCGAGATGCACAATTTTTGCCTATTTAGATTAGATTCATGGACCCAGGTTTCCCGCAGCTACATACCTTGACAGCTTTAGGAAGAGTGGCATCTTCGACAAGCACGATGCTCTTGCTCTGTTCAAGAACTTGTTGGCGTTTCTCCCTTTCTTCCGCCTCTTTGCGCTCCAACTCCTCTGCTTTCTTTGCCTTCTTCTCTAAGCCTTCAGCGGTCTTCTTAGCCTTTTTAACGGACGATTGGGTGGGCTCCTCGAATGTAGCAGAGGCATCTTTGCGTGTTAGAAACGATGCTGATGCGCCATGCTTGAATAGAGCGAATCCGAGCGACTGGTATGGCTGGTCTGTGGTACCAGTCCCAGATGTGTCTGAGCCAGTGGCTTCGTCGATGTGGATAGAGGAGGACATGCTGTCGTTACGGTGATAAGAAAAGATAAAGCTATTTGTTTCGCGAGAAGATGACTCGACCACACCTCAATCTGACCTGGCGTTGCGATCGCCGGTATAAGCCCGATGTTGCGCCTCGTCAGAGCCCGCCAATGAGCAATCGCAAGGTGGTGGTCCAAGCGGAGTTAGATATTGCGGAAAAAATAAAATAAAACGTGACCGAAACGCGGTCTCGCCGACAACCACGACCAGATGGTGCGCAAACAGCGGTTTTTGTAATCCACAGCTCATCTCAACTTTCGCAGCTCCCGCTATCCCTGCTCAATGCCGCCCAGAACAAGCCCATGGTAATCTCACCGCTTTTCTGTTTCCGCCTTCTAACTTGTGCAGATGGTGGAGCTCAAGAACGGCGAGACATTCAACGGACACCTGGTCAACTGCGACAACTTCATGAACATCACTCTCCGCGAGGTATATCAGACGAGCAGCGACGGGGAGCATTTCTGGAAACTGAAGGAGTGCTACATCCGGGGAAGCACTGTACGATTTCTTCTTGCTATATTCGATCGTTAATCTGTTTCGTAGATAAAATATCTACGCGTGCCAGATGCGCTCTTGGACGCAGTCAAGGATGAGCAAAACAGAGCAAGAGATGCGGGAAGGGGCGGGCGTGGTGGATTCGTTGGTGGAAACCGCGGTGAGTGTTGTTTACAAGCGTTACTTTTTTGTTGAGCCAGTGGTTGGTTCAGGTCGCGGAGCACCAGGTTATAGAGGAGGTGCGCTACTACTCTGTCACTACTTTCAAATTTCTCAAGATGGATTTCAGGTCGTGGCGGCCGTGGCGGTCCCATGCGTGGTGGCAGAGGACGTGGCCGGGGTGGCTAGTATATCGTTGGTGAGCTTGTTGTTATTCTAGTGCGTCAAGTACCCCATCTATTTCCATCCGCGGCCACATCTACCCTCAATACCAGCCCTTGTTCAGCGTCAAGAACCCATTTTCCCTGAAACAATTGAATGAATGAAGTTAAGCACCACCTCAACGGGCACACCTTGAACATGTCTGAATTGATGCCAATATTCCTCAGTTCAGCATGCTCTATCATCCACTTTCGAGCCTGAACTCGACTCATCTTGATTCCTCGGCCTCGAAATTTCACCCTGCGAAGTCTCTGCCCCATCCCAATGGCCTGTTCAACAGCTAAAATGTCCTGCGTTTGCACAGAACACTCCAGTCTGATCAAGTTGCACATCGACTTGCAAAGGAACGACACATCCGATAGCGCAAGCTCTGCCTCTCCGACGACGAACTCTCTCAGTGTGAGAGGCAGGCCCTTCACGAATTCGCTTGGTACAACATGCTTCGCGCGGACAGCAAATGCATGTAGTATGAACGATTCGTCAGGACCACGGCCAGCCAATTGTCGAAGCCACGAATAGAAGGGGGTCAACGCGTCTGTGCTCGTTCGCACCGTAAGATGATGGAGTTGCAATGTTTGCTGGTCGTCAACTGCTGATAACGGCGCCGACACAAAGTCAGTGTCGAAGCTTCGAAGCTTGGGCAGAAGTGCAGCAAGGGAAGCGATGGCGCTGGATGGAGCTCCTGACATTATTTTCAGTGAACATAATTAAGTTTGGGATTAATTACCTTTCAGCCGCAGGTACTCTAAGTTGAGAAGACTGACGAAGAGGGAGATATATTCGGTGGAATTGATGGAACCCACACAAAGCTCTAGGTGTGTGAGTGACTCCACTATTGAACCATTGTTCCAACATCCACTGATAGAGAAGCACCACAGCGAAAGTTTGCGGAGTCCTGGGAATGACACGAACTGAACCCATGCATCTGAGCTGAGGTCGTTGTATGTGCGTAGGGTCAACGAAGAAAGGCGAGGAACTCGGTGCGCGACACCAAGGAGGGCAAGAGTTTCATTGTTTGGACTGCGGTCACAGTCAAATGCACTCTGTGAGTTCGGCGAGCTGGGTATGTCGTCGATCCAGGTTAATGAGTTCAAGTTGGTGCACTGGAGGACGATACTGAGGGTCTTGTGTGTTATGGCACCTGTAGGTGGGTCGGTTTCTCTCCCAGGCAAATAAACCGCGTTGCTGACCGCGTATGGTAAGATGGTGAATATATTTGGCCAGACAAGACTGTTGGCGGAGCGGGATCGTTAAATCCTGACGAGGGGGGTTCACAAAAGAGTTCAGCTGCGATTCACTGCTCACCCGGGCGTCAAGAACCCTGTAGTAGAGAGGAATGGCGATGCGATAGAAATTTTTGTTGACGAGACTGCAGTTGAGAAGATCAGCGCGTGAATCCGCAATCAGTGGCTCAAGAATTGGGATAAGAATATCGAGAGGAAGCTGTTTCATGACTTCCAGGTCTCGCATGTGCCCCTCCCTACTTAAGTAGAACCTGCCAGCTCCAGGCCGAGCTCCCCGACCGTCAGGGACACGCGCACCTAAGAATTGTTGACATCATTACGGCTTTCCACAAACTTCCCAGCGGCAACCATGTTCTATATCATTGGCCTTGGTCTTTGCGATGAAAAAGACATCACTGTGCGCGGGCTTGAAGCTGTTAAGGCCGCAGAACGTGTCTATCTCGAGGCATATACCAGCATTCTGATGGTCCAAAAAGAGCGTTTGGTTAGTGTTTTACTCCGGACAGTTTCCACTGACTTGGGAAGGAAGCATTCTATGGAAAACAGCTCATCCTCGCCGATCGGGACATGGTTGAAACACAAAGCGACGAAATCTTGAGCAGGGCTGACGAGGTGGATGTTGCCTTACTCGTTGTTGGTGACCCGCTTGGGTTTGCTTTTTCCGTCCTATCTATATTCTTCGTCTGACGAGTTTCAGAGCTACAACCCATACCGACATCATCCTCCGTGCCCGCGCTCTTGGGATACCAACACGAGTCATTCACAATGCATCCATCATGAATGCCGTCGGCGCTGCGGGTCTGCAACTCTACCAGTTCGGCCAGACAGTTTCACTCGTGTTCTTCACCGAAACATGGAAACCCGACAGTTTCTACGATCGCATCAAGGAAAATGCTCAGTTGGGTCTCCACACGTTGGTTTTGCTGGACATCAAGGTCAAGGAGCAAAGCGACGAGAACTTGGCACGGTGTGTTTGTCGTTTTTATCTGGCCTTTCCTAATGTGTTAAGTGGCCGCAAAATCTACGAACCACCGCGCTACATGTCCATTCCAGTCGCCGTTAAACAACTCCTCGAAATCGAGTCAATCCGACAGGAGGGCATTCTCTCCGCCGAAACCACACTCGCCGTCGCACTATCTCGTGTTGGTGGGGGAGACGAGCAGCGCATAGTGGCAGGGACACTCGCTGACCTTGCTGTCCAGCCGGAAGACGTCTTTGGCCAGCCTCTACACAGTCTGGTCATCGTCGGCAAGCGACTGCATCATCTGGAGGTCGAATACGCAGAGACTTTTGCCGTAGACCGCGAGCGATGGCGGAGCGTCGCGAGTGGTGTTTATGGATGTGCATTAGACTAAGTAAGTTGAAACTTGCTATGGAAAGCGCGACTAAGCATACTTCCAGTCCTGTATCAAGTACCAAACAATGTAGCAGTTCTTTGACACCCGTGTGAGCGCCGCATCTCGCTTATCGACCAGTCACAGGACAGACCCTTCATGCTGCTCTCCCACCTCGTTTTGACTTGTGCATTGGCTCTTGATCTGTGCAAAGCGAAGCGTAAGCTCATTGCAACGCGATTTCATCATTCACCTCCCATCCCAGTTGCCCCCAAGAAATTTCATTCGATTCCACTGGGCAAGATTTTGCCCGTCGGATGGCTGCAGGACCAGCTGCGTGTGCAGACAGAAGGACTCGCAGGACATGAGCACGAATTCTACAAGTGGTAAACCATCCCCGGCCGCTTCTTCTGGTGGCAAAACAATGGACAGGGTGAAGGACACCGACTGGGTTGGCGGACCGGCGGCTTACTCGTATTTGGAAGAAGGTGCGCGTCAGTTGGGCTTATCTTTCTGTGCCGTTGACGGTTAGATGTAGCCGGAAGTTACTGGTTTGTATGTCGTTGGGATGCCTTGTTTTCTGGTCATCAGAACCAACACAGAACTCGATGGTTCCAAATGGGATTCTGGCTAACTCGTCTGTCATCAATCAAAAGACACTGGAGTTCCTCGAATACGTGCTTGACACGCAAGACGAAACGGGCTGGCTTGGGCCAGAAGTGGGTACAGACAAGCGACGTGTCTTATGGGGACGGTACATCGGCAAATTTTCTCTCTAATCGAACCCGTAACTGACTGTTTGGCGAGGTACCCGTTCTTCTTCGGAGCTATTCAGATGACGGAGGTCTATCCCGAGCTTACTTCGCGTGTCGTCGACGCGTTGCATCGTTTTGTGCCCCTCGCAAACAAAATGTTGAAAGCAGGTAACTTGATCATGATCGCGCTTTTGTCGACGCCCGAACTATAATAATTTAACAGGAGTGGGTACTGAAGAATGGGCTCAAACTCGTTGGGAAGATTTTGTCGTGACACTACAGTGGTGCGTGACCATTCACATCTTCAAGTTCTTGTAGGTTCACTGGCCGACCAACCATATCAGGCTTTACGACAATCATCCGAACGGTCAAGAAGAGCTCTTGCTGGACACCATGCAAGAATCCAAATGGAGTGGAATCCCATGGGAGCTTGTTTTCTCAGAAAAGGTCGATATTCCTATACCTTCTCTGTCTTCCTGACGCCCATCTAGTTCTTCCCTAAGATCGAAGGTATTCTCTTTTGGAATCAGACAAGAAGCCTTGCGAATAAATTCGATAGCCGAAAAGCTTGAAAATCCATTTCCAGAGTTGTCTGTCAGTGCGGTCCAATCACAGAGCCTATTGTTAATCGGCCTTGGTAGTGGCACGGTGTCAACATTGCTGAAGGACTCAAAGGGCTCCCAGCTACATATCGGTTTACGCACAATCAGACTGGTCAGTTGTCAACCGAAAATTCGGCAAGTTGAGTGTTTTATTCTTGACATGCAGACCTCGATATCGCAAGCAGCGGCTGGGATATGCTCTTCAAGGTAGGAAAACTCTCGTGATAAGATCTTTTATTTAACTTTTTTCCAGTATCATGGTCGACCGTCGGGAGCTTTTGCAGCGGACGAATATTTAGCAGGACTCGAAGCCGTCAGAGGGCATGTTTCCATACTATGCAGCCAACTTGCCTAACACTTGATAGGACTGAGCTCTGTCTTGTTGTGGTATGTGGATTGCGATCATTGGTAAAACTTGAAAGGGACCCATCGATGTTTAGGAAGCCATGTTCTCGTATGTTACTTCTGGCTTAAGAACGCTGCATCTAATTTGTACAATCCAGCGGCTCTTACTTATTCCAAGTGACTGGCGATCCCAAATACGCCGATCAGGTCGAACGGATGGCCTACAATGCTTTGCCTGCAACACTTACGGGAGGTAGGTAGTTACCTCAACCGTTTCCAATAGTCCTAAAAACCCAGATATGTGGGGCCGTCAGTATTTGCAACAGCAAAATCAAGTGGCTAGCAAGAACATGACTGTGAGTGTGCTCATGGCTTGTCCGAAACTTTTATGGACCGATCTGCTAGCCCAATCCATTTCCCGAGGATGGGTATGTTAGCCTTGTGCATTGGTCGAATCTTCATTTATGTGTCACAGGCCGTACAGCAATGTTTTTGGACTCGAGCCTAACTATCCGTTGGTGGTTTACAATCACTTTTGCCCATTTTGATCATTTTGGCAGTTGCTGTACTGTTGACTTTCCTCAAGGATTCCCTAAGTTCATCACGAACGCCTTCGTAACGACGCCGAACAACGAATCACTCGTCCATGCATATCTAGGACCGTTTCGCACCTCTGTTATCCTTTCACAAGGTTTTTATCAGCCGATCCAACTGTTTTTGACGCTTTAACCCATACGTGAGCCCAGATAACGTTGTTACCGCCAGCGTAGAAACGCTATATCCGTCTGTGTTTTGCTCCTTTTACTCCCTCATCTTGATATAACTTGGTAGTTTTGGTGATAAGTTAACGACCACGATCACAGCGAGCAAAGCATTCAGTTATTTCGTCCGGATTCCAGGTTGGATTTCCAGGGGGACCCTCTCAATCAACGGAGATCTTCCTCAGCCTGTCGCCCCGAAGAATGGCCTCCATCAAGTCTCTATTCAGGCTGGGATCACAACGCTTGTGCTTGAACTCCCTTCAGACATTCGCATCGGTGGGCAATCCACATATGCGTGCCAAGATTTGTTATAACACGAGCCCAGAAAGCCGCCCACACCAGTCCGTCGCGGTTCATCGCGGCCCACTCAACTACGCTTTTGACAGTACGAAGACTTTCAATAATGTCCCGACATGATGACTTACAGCTGATTTGCACAGTCCCTCGCGTCGAGAGACAACTCGCAGTCCATCCTGCTGAGCCTCGTGCGGTCGATCTCGAGTTTACCCCGGCAGATGCGTGGCAATATGCTATTGACCCGTCAACACTCGCTTTCGTGAACAACCCACCAAGATCAGGCATGCTTCCGTCACCCATATTCGACTCTGGCCTGCCGCCAGTGACGCTCAGCGTTTCTGCCTGCCGTATCGACTGGCCGCTTGCGGGAGACATGTTTGCTGCCCCACCACCACAGAATCCGAGTTGCTTGGGTGGCATGAGAAATATAACTCTCTGGCCATTTGGCGTTAGTATTTGTTGTATACACACCCAGGCTCCCACTGATGCAGAAGATAGGCCACCAAGCTGCGTATTAGCGAGTTCCCTGTAGTACAGATTCAAAAGTTTGTAGAACAACAGGGCGATAGCAAGTAAACGCATATATGTTGGTTTATTTCGCCTTCTCTTCTGAAAAGGCGGTGTATTCGGTCTTGAAACCCCCAAGCCAGCCTAACCAATTACCCAAGACATAATTGGCTGGCCGTCCAAGCCCCAATGGCATATCGAGAACGACGTCGGCAGAATACATAAAGGTCAGCATTTGTATCGGGTTTGGCGCAAGACTTTGCATTGTGCATGAGGAGAGATAGCTGTGTCTTACTCAAGCAAAGCGGAAAAACGATAGTGGGAGCATTCGTACCCGTAGAAGTTTCTGACGAACTTCTCATCGAAACCAGGATTTGGTCCACCGCGTACTGTGATATTCACGTCTAGATCCACGCCAGAGTCGGGGTCGGACCAGAACTAGGCAAATTCAGATTTGGGTGGACAGACAACTTTGAAAGAGTAAACCGTGTGCCATCGCCCCGGAACTATCGTGACGCTCTCGCCAGCTCGGAGTTTCCCCTCCTTGCCGTCCAGAAGATAGCAGAGAATCCCGCTGTTGACGTCGAAGGTTTCCGTCTGATACAAGTGCCAATGGTACGGCGCTGTGAATTATAACCCACGAGTGAGCGAATATGGCTGCCGAGGCAGGCTAAATATTACGCGTAGCCGTCGATCCGCGACCAGCACTAGAGACCTCTATGAGTGAAAGTCGTGAAAGGAGAGTGAGAAGGGGTACATGCCCGGTGTGTGGATTGGAGTGTGCAAATATTTGACGCGACGTGAAACTCCCATCGTCGTTGTTGGAGATTGCCCAAGTCCGAAAGGCGCCGCCAAAAAAGACCCATGCGCCGTCGTCGGTAACATTCGGGGACTGCAGGGGTTGCTTAGGGAAGAGGAAGGAGAGTGCCATGGACGTCGGGTGAGAGTCGTGTCGGGGCAAGTGTAACGCTTCTGTGACTGGCACCTTGTGAGAGCGATCAGATTGGCCGCGGCAACGAGCGATAAGATAGTGAGATCGGAGGCAAATTTGTATGGTTACAGCTAATCGTATTCACGTTTTGAAAGCTGGAACAGTCTCTTCATCACATCCTTCGAGTCCACCCTCAAGCCATCGTGGTTCAGCATGTTCGTGATATACTGCTCCGTATTCTTGATCGTGGCTGCAGTTTCCTGCGCTAGATCGAATTGGACATACATGTCGTTGTAGTAGCTGACAGCCATATGAGTAGAGGAAGTTATGGGCGAGGTAGCTTACGTAGCAGCGGAGACTTTGACTTCGTTCTTGCGCAGCTGTTCGATATCGTAGAGTTTACCCCAGGAACTGTCATTGGCAAGAAGCTCGGCGACGCCTTTGAGTGGTCTGAGGTTGACAAAGTCGTCAAACGCATCAGGGAAGACCATTTCGCCAGAGAAATAGATGGGTTCGGTGTCAGCAAGCCCTTTGACATGGGCCCACAGGAACTGTGGGTGCTTTGCGATCACTCGCGCGGCTGACCATTTCGGCGCATTGCTGCAAAACAGGTCAGATGAAAACGGATACTTGGATTACTTACCCTTGACAGTAGATGGGTTCATGGAGGATAGCGTAGATGGGGTTGCCATCGAATGAGTACTTGCACTCGACAACTTGTAGCGTTTTAGAGCTGATTTTGCCGAATAGCTCAAGGTCGTTCGTAATACGGAAGACCAGCTCTACAATGGCCTTAAGCACCATACTCCATGTAGCGCAAGGACAAAAAATTACGATGGATGCGATCTATTCCACCAGTACCACCAAAGTTTATTCCGAGCTGCAAGAAACGGCTAACGCTCAGACGACCCCCGTTTGGTAGCGTGATCTCGTTGTCTTCGAGATATTTGACAATGTCTCGAACCTTCACAGAGTCAGTGCAAAATCAAGCAAGACGCTACAACCCACACGTCGAATGTCTTGGGGGTATTTCTGGTAATACACATCATTCCGCTTTTTCAAGATCGCTGCAAACCATGTGCCCAAGTATGAATAGAGTATAATACTCACGAATAAGGGCTTCGTAAACCCGATCCGGACTTTCATCCAATGGGGCGAGTCCGCCCGTGAGAAAAACTTCCTTCAAGCCTTGTGGAAAGAACG
This sequence comes from Mycena indigotica, assembly GCF_014461135.1. Lineage (NCBI taxonomy): Eukaryota > Fungi > Basidiomycota > Agaricomycetes > Agaricales > Mycenaceae > Mycena > Mycena indigotica. Next base: position 938,711 of record NW_023503016.1, on the reverse strand, counting down.
ACAGATACGTGATAGCGCAAAAACCACCAAAGCTCTGGCCAGTTACCGACCACTTTTGGTCTTCCGGATCTGTCTTGTGTCCAAGAAGGATCTTGCGAATTTCTTCGGCGTCGGCGCGTCGCGAACAATGTTGTCCGCCCTGAAATGCTTGAAGTAATTTGCCTTGTCCTGATCTGAGATGAGACGGCTCGGAAGCGTGTCTGCAGCAAGAGTTGTGCTGAGGCCGGTTCCACGCTGGTCCAACCAAAGTGTCTGCATTTGGTTAGCAGAATGAAAGTTGAATCATTGGCTGGACCTGATAGCCTCGCTCATGCATCTAAACTGACCGTGAGCAATGGTAATACATGATGAACTTTTTGAGGGTTACTTACCTCTGCCGCAGAGCCGGAGCTCCCTTGCAAGTCCACCTCAAATCCAGGCCCACCTAATTGTCAAAATGACAAACCTCGAGCTATGGATCACTGCCTACCTTGTAGGTATAGCACTTGTCCGTTGAGCTCAAATCAAACTTCTGGATGAATACTCACTATAAGGCAGCTTTTCCTCCTCTTCAGCTGTTTTTGCTTTGTTCTTAGGAATCAGATTACGCGCAAAAACGCGTATTTTTTCGCCAGATGGGTCGGCATAGTCCAGAGGGAGGTCGAAGAAGCGTTCAATGACCTTGATCCCGTCTGCACAGAGTCAGCGGCGGAGATAAGAGCATCTAATAGGTGTGTTTGCCCTTGTTAATGTATGTTTCGAGTGAAGAGTTGGCCTGGGACATGGTGGTGAGAGTGCGGCACGAAGTGTAGGCTGACAAATATGATATATTTCGTGCTGGCTGCCTAGGCCGGACGCGAGGAGCTGGGCGGAAATGACAGAGAGCCCGTAGGGTATTTTGGGCCAACAGGATGGGCAGCTTGTGAGGAACACGGACCGTGTTGGGCAAGTTGGGTAACAACCTTTTGATCAACACTGCTTTGCTCTTACTTTCACTTCAAATGCCACGGGTGGTTGCGTGCAAATATTTCTTCGACGATCACGGGCACAAGGAAGAGCAAAGAGCTGTTAAAAGCTGTCGGGAAGCTACAGTATAGGGTATATATAGGCACCACCTCAGAAAAAAGTCGACCAAACTTATCATGTCTCCCCCTTCTGACGACGGGCCAATTACCTTGCAATTCCGAAACATCACAAGGGTTGCGGGGGAGACCCTACAAGGGACCGTACTTGTCAACGTGCAGCTGGCTCAAGAAGACAAGATAGAGCAGGTCAGGATCAAGTTTCGGGGCAGCATTCATACGTTAGTTTCTTGCCACGTCTTAGGCAGTTAATTAACCTCCTCCAGGAGTATAACCGAGTCAAATGGACAATCGTCCACAACGTATAAGCAGACTATCCCGGTGTGTTTCGTCGTACTTGCTCAACTAAGCTCACCTGGTTCTAGCTCTTTCACCAGAAAACACCGTTGTGGACCCAAGGCTCTGCATATCCTGATCCCGGCTCACATATCCTTTCCCTCCCTTTCGAATTCACTCTCCCCGCCGACTTGCCTCCGTCATTTCACTGCTACGCCGTCAACCGTCATGCTACCATCGGTTACTCTCTTGAGGTTGTGGGGGACCGGCCTGGAATGTTCAAATTCAATCGTCGCATACGACGAGCCATTTCCATCGTCCCCGCTGCAACACCGCGCCAATTGCTCACCCGAGAGTCGTTGCTGCAAACGTGGACAGGTGCTTGGAAACCTTGGGTCAGGGAGGAGAAACTACGGAGAGGGATATGGGGCGACTATTCGCATGCCAGGGCCACAGTGCGTTTTTTTCTTTCTCGTTTGTTCCTCGCTCACACGCCAAATCCCAGTTCACAATGCCCCACCTTGGGTTCTACCCGATCTCAACGCCGATTCCTTTCAGCTTGCTAATCGAAACGGACACTAAGCCAATGGACCGAGAGGACTGTCCCGACAAGCCAGTCGACAAGAATGGCAAACCGCTCTTCCCCGCGCCACCGACACTTTCTTCTGAAGTCAAGCTTAGCTTATATCGCTGGACCCAGTTGCGCGTCAAATCCAGAGTGCGACAAGTCGAAGACACGTACAAATTATCAAACAGCCTTGGAGACCCGCATTGTGTCGCTGCTGTTGTCCATACCGAGAGTCCGCCTGAGTGGATTGTAGCGCCAGGCAGTAAGGATGAGAAGGGCAAGGGTTTTTGGCGTCGCGCGATCAAGTTCGAATCGGCGGTGACCATTAACTATGCGCCGACATGGCAAGGCGAGACTCTTCGGTGGCATGCAAGTTTTTTTGGTTATTCTCTTGACATAAGGCTGACTTCTCTTTAGTATCAACTTACTTTTACAATCCCCTTCCCCGGAATTAGGAACGACTTCAAGATATTCATTCCGATCCAATTAGATACAAGCAGACCATGTCCACCGCCTCCAAAAGGCGTCGCGGGCTCAAGTGGTCCCTCGTATGCAGATGTCCTTCCGCCTGGTCCACCACCGATGTTGGATGATTTACCACCGTGAGTTCTTGTCGAATGCATGAAATAGACCTCTTAGACTGTGGCAACAGAGCGTATTGGGCAGGGGATCACCACGGGTGGGAAGACGACAAGAAGTAGCATTTATCCAGATCATCTCAGTAATGCTACAGGTCGTTTAGCATCAAATCATCCCATCGAGGAAGTCTGGCTTCCGTCCCAAACTTGATATACCGCCCCCTCTGCATATTTGTGGCTCCAAGTGGATGTCTCGTATTTGAGCCCGGAATACCAAATTTAATGTCCGAATTGCGGTCGTCGAAAGAGAATATTCACAAAGGGTTCTTTGGGGCATTGGAGAAAGCAAAGCAGCAGAGTGTCTGCCATGTCGGAACTTCGGTGAGACTTTCTGGTGGAAAGTCGTGAACAGGCGAGAGAGAGTCTCTCTGTACCTCGCGTGTTCATTCTCTCGGTCACTCTTTTATTTAATGATCCCAGTCAATGCAGCTCTGGGTCCATAATTTTTTGCTGTTTCTCGTGGACAATCGATTGGACCTGAGTTCTTAGACTCTGTAAGGACGTCAACGCATGGTTCGACTTGAGGAGCGAAACGAGGTCGTCTGAGGTTGTTTGCGAAGTAGAACTTGGTATTGGGGGCGTGATCATGATGGCCAGACTCGGATGTTTGGTCACATCTTGGATCTGGACTTCGATGAGTGTTGCGCGTCCGACCTTATCCCAGCGGGCGTCGACGCGTATTGGCAACACTGTGCCCCCGAAATAGTAACTGCCGATTTTCATCAGCCTGAGAATTTTGTGACTGCTCGCCAGCGTTCCACCCGCCGGACCATATTACGACCCTGATTTGTTTCCTGACGGCGTTATCAACCTATCGACGGCAGAAAATACTCTTCTCAGTCCACGGCTCCTCAAGGTTTGCCTTCAAGTTGAAGCTGCGACCTGGGCCTGAACTGCATAGTATCTTTCCGCTCCGCTTGTTGAACTCCGAACCCAACACCTCCGCTACCGGTCCACGCTCACCAAAAGCGGGCTGCCGACCGTCGAAGACCTGCTGCCTGACTATGTCAACACGTTCTTTCGTCCTAGGCAGCCTATCATGCGTACTTAGTTTCCCTTTCTGTGGTGGTCTTTTGACACGCTCACTAGGAGTGAACTCCGTTGCGGGACCCGGCATCGGTGCCTGCTTCGCCCAACTGATTTGGGCATTAGTCGGTGAAGGGGAAGGCATTCTTATGACCACCGTATGCCGCTTTCCCGGCCAAGAATGCGCCGTTAACGAGTGCTTTGGCAGCCTTTCTATGGTTCGTCGTCTTTGTCGGCGCCAACTCGAATATAATATGCGAATGGGTATAGACGATTATGTGCGCGACATCGTCCACCCATCTGCCGCTGTTCTGGTTCTCGCAAACATACCACCCTCGACAGATCCGCTTTCTACAGATGCCCTGCCAATCCTGGAAGCCAAAATCGTGGAGAGTCAGGCCGCGGGGGCACCCATTCGCGTGCTTCTGACCCCGAATCCACAGAATCCGATTCCCCAGGTCGTCCCGCAGAAGCTCATCGAAGGGTATGCACTTCTGGCTGAAAAGGTCAGTATAATTTGAAACCTTTGGACAAGTCAATTGATATCAACTCGACGTTCAGTACAATCTCCACCTTATTGTCGACGAAGTCTTTGGCCTGTCTACCTTTGGCCCCTCCGCCTACACACCCGCTAACGACGAGCCGTTCAAATCCATCCTCTCCTACGACCTTCCCGCCCTAGGTGTTGACCCAGCGCGTGTCCATGTGCTGGCTGGGCCAACAAAGGACTTTGGTGCTAGTGGTCTAAAACGCGCGTTCTTATACTTTCCTATCACGCCCTGCCACTAACTCTCCACAGTGGGGCTAATTATCTCGCCTGGAAATCAGGAATTAATCGACGTTCTCCGGCCCTTGTTCAACGCGACGCCCATATCCTCTGCGAGTGATGTCCTTTTCACACGTGTATTGCAGGACAAGGCATTTGTTGAGACGTTCCTGGCCGATAACCGCGCGGCATTACGCGCAGCCTACGAGCTCGTCGCTCAATGGTCCACTCACCACGGATTGAAGTAAGTGGCTTGACCCCCTACTTCAACTGCTGAGCACGACATGGAGATTTACACGTGCCAATGCCGGGGTTTACATCCTTGTCGACCTGGCGCCGTTCATTGAGCGCTTGAATTTCCCTCCGAACACATCATTGGACAAGAAACTACAGTCAACTGTCTCGACTCTCAGTCAGCACAAAGTTTTTCTTGCAAGTATCTGTGCTGGTGGCTTCTCCCGCTCATCATAGATGAATAGAAACCAACCACAAGCGGTGCTGATCCTATCCCAACACGGTTTCGGTTGGTGTATTCCAGTCCGAAAGAGACTATGTTGGTGCGTTGGTCTATCGATAGCTGAACACATCCTAATTTCACAGCTTGCGCTGGCTCGCATCGAGGCAGCCTTTGGCATTGAGAAGAAGTAGACTTCGTAGTATCCATATAAATGCATTTCGAATGAGTGAAGCTCTCGATTGGATCGACCAAATGCTATTTCGCCAACAATGATACCGATGATGACACTAATGAGAAAAGCTGTGTTGAACGTCCTGCGTCATTTGAGTGAGCTTGGTTGACGGAGATAGAAACGGAGTGGCATACATGACGACCAGCATGAGTGGATATTGAACAACCGATTGTAAACCAGCAAGGCCACCTCGAGCGACCTCGTGAGAGAGAATGAACATCATCTTCGTGGGCACGTAAGCAGAGTCTGAGGGCAGCTTTGTCGGAACCAGTTTCGGCAGTGTTATTAGCAAATTCGCAAGTCAGCAAAAGACGCTGGGATCTAAAAAACATCACTCAGTTTGGCCGCAGAAAAATGCATAGAAAACAGTACCTAGTCTTAATTTGTCTATCGAAACCACGGTTCAAAGCCATGAGAGCGCGTTCTCCAACCGCGACAAGGAAGAGAATGAGGCAAGCTCCGAATATGGCGCCAGCAGAGGTGGGAGCGATGGAGCTGAAGAGAAGAGTGTCGCCAGGAGTAAAATGAAGATAAGCTTCATCATCGCCATGGAGTCCATCGAATGGGAGCCAGCCACCGAGGAGCTGGTCATATTCATGCCATCCATTTCACCCATCTGCATATTGAAGCGAAGGGGAAGGTGAAAAAGGCCCACTTGGCCCGCATTGGGCCGAAACCGTCTTTGCTTGGAACGGCGCCTAGCAGCATCAAGTTGTATTCCATTGTTTCGGGTCAACACGAGGTAAAGATGCGACGCGTCGCGATCATTGCGCAAGGTCGCCCAAGACCGCGTGAACGGTCGTGGAGAATTTGCGATAACAAACACCCCTCAAACGTGAGTGAGCGCCGAGATGCGACAGGGACGGCCATGTGGAGATGGATAGATGGGAGAAGCGAGTGGCTACACGTCGCAACGGCAGTAGCATTCTTGCGGAGCATGAGGGAGGCTAGGGAACTTGAAGCGAGGGGACGAGCTGGCTCAGGTCTGGCTCGAGTCAAATAGACATGTCGCTACCGGAGACGGTGACCATATCCCCGAGGTTGGTAGTGAACCTGTTTGGGTCATGGCGTAAGAGCGTCAGACAAGGAGGGAACTGGGAGGGAGAGTAGGGAAGGAAGTTATGGCACACCTTGATCCATATTGCAATGAAGAAAGAGACAGGCGGAGCTCCGGGAAGCTGCAAAGTTTGTAGGTGTAAAGTTGGGGAGGAGTGAGATGGAGGGGGGGAAGGAAGAGCGAGCCGATTTTGCGTCCCGCTTTTATCTGTCTTCGGACCGAGTCCGTGAGTAATTTTCGCGGATCGCACATTTGCCATTGGTCGAAGGACCCCTGATTATCCCCCAAGAGGTAGGATTCTGAAATCGGTGAAATGAAAAATTTGTCCGCGTTTTTTGGACGCCAAACGCATATCGTTTTGTCCGGATTTTGATCCGACCTACCCCGAAGGTGCAAAATTTGTCCGGATTCGCATCCGACCTTGACAAAAAGCGCTAAATTAGCGAAAGTTAGCCGAGAAAAGGTGGAATTATAGCTAAAGAACAGTTTTTCAGGCTCTGATAGCCGTTATGTGCCACCTGATTTTTTCTTAAATGTGGTCTATTTCAATGTGAATTGCCCACCAAACTGACCTAACTGAGGAAAATTTGTCCGGACTTGGTTCCGACCTGTCTAAGGGTAAAATCTCTTGTCCGGACTTTGGTTCTAACTTTTTTGGCTCCAACCCGATTTTTGTCCGGATTCTGGTCAAACCTAGGTTGAAATTTTCCAAAATCTGTCCGGATTTTGGTATCCTACCTCTTGGGGCATAATCAGGGGTCCTTTGGTCGATGCATGTGACCGTCACTGATTGCCACCACATGTGTTGTCCCAAGCCTCCAGCATTCGTTCACCAGACGGACCGTGTGTAGTCAATAAGTTAATCCAAATCCCTCATCGCACAGAATAGACTACTGACGAGACAATCCACAGAACATTAAATTAGACACAAACTACATTGCCCGTCGCTCGTACTCGAATACACTGGTTTTGCCAGCTGCAAAGCTGCGTTACTTATATCTGGTGCAAACTACAGCAATGACTTACATTCGAGGTCAATCCGATTGACCTGGATCAAAAACTTGGAAAACGGTGTCCCATAGTCCAGCAGAAACCCGCTCTCCGCTGTGTTGTCGCTCAGAACAGCACATGGCACTGGCTGCGTAGTCTGACTTACGACAAAGATTTATTCCGTCAACAACCGCGTACGCCTCCGCGCCTCTCTTGCGAAGGATGCTGCTCGCCACCAGTGCAGTGCGTCCATCGTAGGAGTTTATGATGATGGGTCGATCGGATGTGAACAAACGTCGACCAAATTCAGCATCATCGGCCCTCAAACGTTTGTCAAGCGCTAGCCACTGGCGATGCAGCACGGGCGGGCTTTTGAATGGGTTTGGCTCCTCCCGACAGCCCAAGCTGAGATTCAGAGAGCCTGACACCCGAACGGAGTCAAAGTCGCAAGTGTCACGCAGATCGAGAATGATAGCGTCTTCTGCTTTGACTTTTGTTAGGGCTTTTTCTTCGCTGATGCTCCAAAGCGTGTTGTATGCGTATTGGTCGACCTCAAGGAGTTCTTGGTTGTGGATACGTGGGAAGAAACTGTCCGGCAGTTTGTCGAAGTACTCGCTGATATATTGGAAGGGCTGGTCGCAACAGATGAACGCACCTAAATACCAGTCATGGCAGGTAAGCAAAATGGAGCCGTTACTGACATTTGACTTTCCCGTCTGGTCCTCTCAACTTCTCGAGCTCCCCATTCGCTTTTACTTTCTCCAGATAGTGGTATAACCCAACTAGCGCGAGGCCAGAGCTCGGCCCGACAAGCAGTCCCTGGCGGCACAGATCGAGGCTGGTGCGGTACGAGTCGAATGATGTTGCGAATTCTGCTGTGTCGATAACGTCCTTCCAGGGGAGGTCCATCTCTGCTGGCAGCGACATAAGATCCATCGGACGCGGGCCTGGTACCTTGTCTCCGGGAGCGATGAAAACCCTAGCAATTCTCAGGCATTAGTTGTTCAATCAAATCAGTGACAAAAGACCCACCCCACATTGACGATGTCAGGCTTCATCGACCTGAGGTATGTCCCGACGCCGGTAATCGTTCCTGTCCATACTCCAATCGGTTCTTTTGCTGACGACAAATATAGGCTCCTCACCTGCCGTTCCCAGGCCAGATGCAAATACCGACACATCTGGCAGCTGTTTCAGTAACTGTGGGCCAGTCCATCGAATATGCGCCTCAGGATTCTGATAACTCATTAGATGATGTTGACCCACATAGTCAATGTTTGCCGCTTACTCGAGCACTGGTGTATTGTGACGGGTTATAGTATCCCGGGCGCTTGCCATCATTAATCGCCGCCTGAATCCCGCCATCAACGTCAACAGAGGTGACCTGGGTTGGCCCCCCAAATAGTGTCCTACAACTCGTCAGTGAAATGAACCAGGGCGTTGTGCTGCCGGTCCGTACAGCTCCAAGTCCTGCTCGTGGTAAGATCAAGCTGATCAACGATGACAGGCGCACTCACGAAAAAGCGCAGAAGTTGCATTTTCGACTCCGGGTTCTTGTTTGAAATATAGGCCGACACTCCTTCCTCCCGCGCCAAACCATGAATGCGGCTGAGTATGGCCAATGATATCACAGTGTTGCCGGAGGACCATTCGACAATGCGTTTCGTGTCGTCGCTGATCTCGCCGCTTTCGACCGCTTTGAGCAACATGTTCGCCGCTGGGAATCTCGTCAGGTGGCCGCAAATGGCGTGTAGGATGGTGCAACTACCTGGCAGTGACTTGACATTGGCGGCCGGAAGCATCGTGAGCATCTTGGCGTATATTTCAACGCCATCGGCCTCGAATGGATGGCTGGGGAGCTCCACTAACTGGAGAGGTACCCATTAGACTAGGCAGACTGAAAATTGATGCGTACGGGGAGCGGCGGGCACTTGTCTGGGTCATAAAAATCCTTCAGCGCGTTCTTTCCAGAGAAGACATTCATTTTGGGATGAGGAAAGGTTCATCGTCGTGAAGAACTTATATGTTGACATCATTGCAGGACGATCATTCATTCCATGCGGCTTTGCTCTGCGACTAAATCAGGTTTGGTTTGGACTTGGAATCGAGCTGAGACCGAGAAAAGTTACCCCCATCTGCGGTATCGCAATAGAAGGATGTCGGAGTGACGAGATTTTGGGATCAACCGACTGTGACAGCCAGTGCTACTCTTTTCCGATCATCTGACATGTTTACAAGAGGGCTTCCAATCGCGCACGCTTCCCGCCTGCCAACCAGTCATGACAAGTCATCGAATACACAACCGCATCTTCCGTTATTCTGCCGGACCCGTCTGGAACGGGTTGCCCCGGGTAAGGCGACTCGGGGCCCATGTTGGGCGAAACTTCATAGCATCTGAGCGTGTATCAGTCGCGACGTTATCAGCCCAACAAGTCCAAATCGGACCTCATAATGCCCTCCCGGATCAGCCCGGCTTTCTCAGCCGCTTTCTGGCTTTGGATATTCGCAGGCGGAGTTCGCCATCCGACCCGGACAAGCCCGAGGCCGCCGTTTGCAGTGGGGTCGAGCACGTAGCGTAAAAGCAGATAGCAGCCATGGACGAAGACGTGGGTTCGGCGAAATTTGGGGAAGACTTTGAGCGCCATGAGTTTCACATCGAGTGTCGCCTGCGCCGGGTCGCAGCCAAGACTGAATTACTTAGTCATGTCTGTGTTGAATAATGAAGACGCCAACCTCATCACTGCGGCCAACTCGTCGGAAGCGCGGTCGATGACGGCAAACGTCAGGATATTGGGTCGAAGGCGCTGCTTCTCGAGGTAGATGAGCGTTTCCTGCTTGGATTCTGGATAGATCGTGAAAAACCAATATAAAAAAACAGTGTTGCACTCAGGCTGACCGAACGGCTTGCCCTTTGGGTAGGGGTAAAACCAGATGTCGCCGTCAGTTCCTGGCGGAGGCGCTGCTGAGAACGCACTTGCTAATGCGTCTGCATGGAGCGAAGGCTGGTGAGGGACTGCGTGAGCTAAACGCCAGAGCAAGGCAGGATCGACTTGCAATGAAAGGTTCGATCTTGACGCGTGCAGTTTCCAATGCCTCTTTCGGCGCAGGGAGAACACTGTTCAGGTCATATTCCGCTGCTGGGGTCGCCTCGTGAAGCTGGTCAAGGAGTGGTGCAGCCCGAGGCACAATTTTCTGGGTGTTGAGGTAGACAATAGACATGGTCAAAAGAAAACTAAGATTTATCTACGGTTATTGATCACATTGGTGTGTTTTTGATCTACTGCTCCTTGGTTAGGCTTGGAGTTTCGGGTTGATGCTGTACGAATGCAGCTTCTCCCTCCGCCTTCAACCTCGCATCATCTTCTCGATGCAGATCTCGATGTGTCATGAGCGTCAACGCAACGAAGAAGGAAATGGCCGCCATTGTAGCCAGGATGATGAATGTGATCCTGAAGCCCGCGTGGTACCCGACAACGACCTGGGACAACACATCAGGCGCTAGATGGCCGCTCGTGCGAGCAGAAACAGGGTTGTCCAGAATATCACGGCGCAGCTGGGGACTGATGTTGAGGCGATTGAGATGGCTTTCTAAAACGCTATTTCTGTGAACTGATTCAATGCGACGTTTGCATTGGGTCCATATAGACTTCACTTACACGATGGTGCCTGTAGTGGCCAGTCCAAGGGTACCGCCGATATTCCGCGCGAAGCTGGACGTCAGGCGTAAGATGGAATAGTAGAGGAAAACATTAGATTACCTCCGCATGGCGGTCACGACAGCCATGTCTTTACGATCTAGGGCACCTTGAACGGCAACCAATGATCTGTTTGCCATGGGTGAGAATTTGAACGTATATGTGATGGAGATTATACACACGGTTGAAAGGTTTGTCCAACACCGATGCCGGTAAGCAATGCATAACCGATTTGCTGAGCCAGAGTAGAACGTTCGGTCAGAGTCGCCATCAGTCCAAGACCGATTGCCCAGATGGCCCATCCAGCGAGTATAAGCTCCTGATCCAACCATCAAGTCCATGCGAGACACGGCCCAATGTAGACGCACGCGGTATCGTCCCGTAGCAGTAACGACTAGACCGGAGGCGGTTGAAGTGGCCGCTACAAACGGATAAACTTTAATAATCACCTCAATGGCGCTGAGAGAACGAACTTACTTTGAACAATGGTGAGAGGAAGAACTAGTAGACCCGATTTCACAGGGCTGTAGCCGTAGGCCAGCTGATAAAATGTGGGCAAGTAGAAAACCTGGACCACGGTCAGGAAACCATTTATGGTTTGAGTTATCGCGGCGCCGATAACAATCCGGTGCTTGAAGATGTACACTGAACAAGACAGTCAGCGAGATGGAGTCGCATGAGGTTGACGAACTAGGAAGAACGGGGAATGAGGGTATCCTCCATTCCCACAAAATGAACGCTATAGCAGCCACGCATCCAACGGCAAGCGCAGCATAAACGTGAGGGTTGTTCCAGTCGTACGAGCCACTCGCCCATGTGAGGGAAAGCTGTAACCAATTCAGAGAAAAGTCTCAGCCAAGAGGTTGTACATACCACAAACAGTGTTGAGGATACCAAGATGAGGAACGAGCCGACGAAGTCGATCCGAGACAGTTTGCTGAAACAGAGTCAGTCATAGCGATTCGGTTAGTAAATAGCGAATACAGTTTCCAGTCTCCTTCAACAGACTTCAGAGGCATGAAAAAGTAGACGGCGATGGATGAGGCAGCGGTAAGCGGACAGCACAACCAAAAGATCCAACGCCTGATCTCCGTCATTCGAGAACTCCATAAGCCATAGAGACCCTACCAAGTCGAGTGTTCGACAAAAAGACCGCCAATGACTGGACCACAGCCATATGCAATCGCAACAGATGCACCCTATAGAATGTGCTTGGCGCTGAATGTGATTTTCGAGGCGCGCGTACCAGTATACCCTGATATTTTCCCCGCTCGCGCAGAGATACGACATCCGACACAATAATTTGGGCAATTGTCGACAGACCCCCGCCGCCTACGCCCGTCAGCTGGAAACTAATCAGTTAATGGAACGAATGTGCAATGAGTTCTAGTACAGCTCGGAAAACAATCAGCTGGATGAATGTGCTGGAAAAACCTGACGCGAGGTTCCCTCTGGTGGGTGCATTAGAATCATGGGGTCGGGTTTTGCGAGGCGCACATGAAGAAGATGGTCATGAGAGCAAATAGGACCACTTTTCGTGACCAAATGTCTGACAAACGACCATAGAGTGCCTGACACGCGGTACTCGTTCTGAGACGCGTTAGGATTGCTAGTTGGAAGGAGTTGAGGTTACTTACACGAAGAACGCAGCTGCAACCCAGCTAATTTGAGTGCCAGCATGGAGGTCGGAGCTTATGACGGGTAAAGCCACGGAGATCATCGTTTCATCGAGCAAGCTAACAGTGCCTACAGTGGCGCATGCCAGAAAGACCTGTTAAAGAGGCTCAGACACAGACGTTGGGTTTGGGAGGGCGTACGGTGACAATTTTGTGAAGAGGAAGGTACCGCGTCTGGTCGGTCAGCTCTTTGGGTCCAGAGACCATGTCGGAGACGGGGAGTTGGAGGACCATTGCAGCCCGACACCCAGACTTGGAGAACCCATGAGTGACTAGTCACAGCCGCCTGTCACACGTTGATCTCGATTCACGATTCGGAAGTTTTCATCGCGACTTCTTGTCCTTGGCGCTTAAATCGAGCCGGCACGACTTGACTTACCGCCTTAAGATGGACCACCGCCAAGCCGAGCTGTCAAAGATTGTTCATCGTTCTAAACTTGAATCCGACCTGCAACCACTACTGAGCTACCACTTCAATAACCTCCCACTTTCACCATTGGCATGCCCGTCGACCCTCTCCTGAATGTCTTTTCTGGAGAACGTGCACTCCATGACTTCTACGATCCTGACCAAGGCCCTCTTATACCAGTAAAAACAGCCAACTCCGTCTTCAAATTGATTTCTCAAAATTTGTGTTGTAGCTCGTTGAGCTTCCGGAACGCCTAAACCCATACCGCAAAGGTAATCGTCGCTCAGTCCATCATCTACCAACGTTTCTCATACATTGCTACTCAGACGGGGTTCGCATCTATGCAAAGCTAATGAGCCACGTTCCCGCAACCAACGTCAAATCCATCCCTGGTTCGTGAAACACTCTCGCTTTCCCTCGCAGACCGATTAACTCTGTCTCTCAGCTTTAAATTTCATCCTTCGTGGGCAGGAAAAGGGCAAAATCACCTCCGACACACATACTCTTGTCGAATACTCGTCCGGGAGCACCGTCATCTCGCTCGGGATTCTCGCCCACATCTATGGCATTCCCAACGTTCACGCTTATCTCTCCAACAAAACGAGCCAGACCAAGTTAGAGCTGCTCAGGTTTTTTGTAGGTCCCCCGTCCTCGCCGCATACACAGAACTGATGACCTAGTAGGGACTGGATTTGTGCGTCTCCATTTTGACATAGAGACACTGGCACCTGCCATCCTGACGGAACTCTGAAGGACTCTCTTTGGCGGACACGGTCAACCAGAACCGCTTGACCCTAATGGCGGTATTTTCACCGCCAATATCGATGGAGCGCAAGATGGCTTCTACAACCCCGACCAGTATTCTAACCCAGAGGCTTGTCCTGATTTATGTAGCTCGATGCAAGTTAACGTAGCGTTGATGCAGAATTATGAGTCCCACATGCGTTGGACAGGACCACAAATCATCAAACAGCTTCCCGGCATCTCCGTATTCGCTGCCTGTATTGGGACATCGGGTCAGTTTAAGACTCTTTCAAACATCAAGTTTCTTGTTTTAACATCTTGGAGGCACGATGACGGGATCAGGTCTTTACCTGAAATCGGTTAAACCCTCTGTTGCGCGGGTCGGGTTGGTTTTTTACTTGCCTCGCCTCGACAGTTCAGGACTGATGTTGCTTTGCAGCGTTTGCCCAAATCCCGGTGAACGTGTTCCTGGCCCACGTATGGTCAGCCTACTGGCGCCGGTTGAGTTCCCGTGGCGCGAGGCTGTTGACACCATCGAGGAAGTAGGAACATTCGAGTCCTACGAGAAAAGTTTGGAACTTTGTCGCAATGGTCTGCTTGTGGGCCCATCGTCGGGTTTGGCACTACTTGGGCTCTTCCACTATCTCGACAAGAAAATCGCCCAAGGAGAACTCGAGTCTCTTCGCAACGACGACCGCGAAATTCCCTGTCAGAAGCCGCTTTCCTATCGTTGACGTTTAACTGACCACCACTTAGGTGTCTTTATTTGCTGCGACCAGCCTTTCCAGTATATTTCCGAATATTTTGACAAGCTCGGCCCTTCGTATTTCTTACCTATTCGCAACGAGGAGCTCATTGGTGTTGATTCATACAAGTATGGCTACGATCCTGCATGATTTTTCACCTCATCTCACCTTAGCTACAACGTTGACTGGGAGATAACTCCAGTGGTCGGACACAAAATGCTTGCTAGTCAAGAAAAGGTGAAGGTCCTCGACTTGCGGGATGCAGAAGACTTCGCTGTCTCCCACCTGCCTTGTTCGTTGTCTCTATCATTCAGCATTCGTGAAGCAGCCAACCCATACAAGCACCCTCCGACGATGGTAGAACAGTTCCGATTTCTCGATAAACGGCTGGGGGCTGACGATGCGCAATTTGGAGAAGCAGTGCTCAGCAAGGGTGATGTGGTTTTGACTCTGTCGTACAAGGGACATGTGGGGCGCCTTGCAATGAGTGTCTTGCGAAATCGGGGTGTCACTGCTCATTGCGTTATCGGGGGAGTTGATGCCTGGAAGGATGTGGAGGGGAATGAGGGATTGTGGAAACAGAGTTGTAGCTTAGCGACGTTGTAAAAGTCATTGTTTAGAGTTGTTTAGGCGCACCTTTGACCTCCCTCCTCCCTCGAGACTCGCCAACCATTTGCGTGCAGCGAGGACGTACTTACTGCAATGCGACCATGAGAGCAAGAAGCGATGGATGTCGGATCTTGATGGACCAATCGCGGAAATGCCCAACGCACAAATGTCTCATCATTCTGGTCGACATCATCAAACTCGATATAAAAGGCGCCTGTCACGCTGCTATCACTTTCTCGCTTTCCGCGCCCTCCTAATTCCATTTCCCCAATACTGTGTTATGCTATGCCTCTCCAGCCAACCGAACTTCAGCCTCGTCCAACTTGCCTTCCCATTACGATCAAGAAACTCCCATAATGATAGCCTTTGCGGTCTGTCTCCAATTGTTCTATGGCGCATCGAGCTGACCTTGGCCGCAGTCAGCCTCCAACTAAACTACCCGCAAACCTCAAACCCCACCCGACACACTCTCCTACCTTATCACCCCGTGTTTCTCCTGGGCCAGCTCAGCTCGCCACGGTTCACAAACCACCGCTTGTGGCTGTTGCCCGCTCTCTGCTTCTGAATCCTTTCCCTCCCAAACACTTTTGATGTCCACATGCACCCCCGTCCGACGTGTCGCATCACGGAAGGACCTTGTTTCCACCTGCTGGATCTATCTCCGTAAATCTTAGCCCGCACCAAAATCCAGATGGGTTTTTCAACCGAACCTTGGGGATCAGTGTGACCGACAAGTGACCGGCTAGCGCCAACATATTATTCCGAGCAAACGACTTTTCCGAGCGGCTTCCTGTCCTCGCACTATCATGGGTCTCATCTGGCTGAGGCATCCTGTCCTCTGGCACTCGTCCCGTGTCGCTGGTGGGTACAACTATAATGCCATGACCGCTGAGGAGAGGAAGCTCCTCGTCGCCAGATGGCACAACGTGAGTTGCTCTGTCGTTTCCTTCGCATTCCTATGATGGATTGCTAGTGGTATACAGCGGACTGGGACTACGCACAAACGACCGTCATCTTTTTCTGTACTGCAATTTTTGTGGCTGCGGTCTTGAACAAGCTTGCGTGGCTCCATGGAAGAAACTTGATGCACGTCGCTCGGAATCGTCCGGGTTTTGGCGACAAACTCACGGCAGCAATGCGATATGCTACAGCCCGCCAGTTTTATCTCGGCCTCACTCGCTGGTACACACCGCCGCTTGCTGCTGTCGTTGGAGTGTGTGGCATGTCAATCTTCATTCTCGGTATTCATTTCTCACTCATGTTGAATCCCTTCAAACAACGTTATTCTAGCACTTATGTTCTCTGCCCGACCATTCTACTGGCCTAACGAACAAATGGGACATAGTCCACCACTCGCCACCCGTTCTGGCTGGATCGCCATCGCGATCATGCCGTTTATGATGTGACCTTTCGTTCGCACTTGCGTTTCTGTATTCATGGGCATCTTAGCGCCTTTGCAACCAAAATAAACTTCATCGGCTTGGTCACGGAGACGTCCCACGAAAAACTGCAAGTTTTCCATCGATGGTCGGCACTCTTCATGTGTAAATTCTCTTTTTATGTGCGAGGAGTGGATGATCATAAATCGTTTAGATATTGCCTCTTTGGTCCACACGTTCCCGTTCATCATCAACAATGTCGCTTTGGGCATCATGGAATCGCAGTATGCCAAGTCTCCGTGGTACTGGAGTGGCATTGCTGCATTAATACCCCAGGTCAGTCCACGTTCTTGCCCTGTTTTCAAGAATAACGGTTGGTAGACGTACCTTATTTTAATGTCGTGGGGCATTTTCCGCAACCAATACTATGAGACCTTCAAGAAGTGCGAAATCCACTTAAACTTGTCTTTGATATTCCATCTGACGAACCTTATTAGACTTCATTTCATGTCTGCCTTCTCATCGAGCACAGCTGTTTTTCCCCTGACATAGTTGGACAGAGCTTCTGGTATCTTTATGGCCGCCCTCTTTATCCATGTCAATTTCCGTCTGACCTCTTGGTGCGTTTCTTTCTGTCATGAGTCATTGTGTTGTTGACCTAATTTCAGGGACTACTTCTGGGCAACGCTGGCATTGTATGGTCTTGCTTGGTTGACCCGCGTCGTTCGTACTCTTTACACCACCGGCTTCGGACTGCCGTCGACCATCGAGTCCGTTGGGCCCAACCTCGTCAAAATCAGCATCCCGATACAAGGTCGCTTCAGTTGGGCGGCCGGCCAACACGTTTTCATTCGTGTTCTCGGTCTCGGTGTCCATGCGTTGACGTCTCACCCGTTCACAATCAGTTCGATCGCAGAAAAGGATAAAGTAGTTGAGTTGGTTCTGCGCGCTCGGGGCGGACTTACCCAGGCACTCCAACAACGCGTTGCTGGGAAGGCCAGCTGGTCCAGTAGAATTGTTTTGGATGGACCGTATGGCGGGCTGCATGCGCCACTTCCTTTGGAGCGCTATGAGCGTGTCGTGTTTCTCAGTGGGGGAACAGGTTTGTTTTATGCGCATGGTTATTCAATAGCTCAGTGATTGTAGGCACGACTTTCACACTCCCTATCTTCAGGGACCTGCTTCCCAAGCTAACAGAAGAATCGGTGCTGAAGCGCATCAGTTTTGTTGTCGCCGTCCCAGATGCAGGTGGGATATCTATGGTCTTCTTTTTCCTTGACCATCTTTTGATGATGCGGCCCAGACAACTATGCTTGGATGGGACCTCACCTCGCTGCTGCTACTGCAAGTCACGGAGACACCGTGGACATTCGAGTTCACTTTACTCGGTCTGGCGATGCCGACATTCCCAGCAAAGACGATGAGTCGGATATTCACAACGCGAACCCAGAGGGCGTGGCTTACGGCCGTCCTATTCTTGGCGACATTATTCGTGAGGCCCACGCCAGTGCGAGTCGTGTTGCCATCGTTGGTAAGCATTGCTCTTGCCCACTTTCGTTGTGTGTGACACTGTTGGCAGCATGCGGCCCGGATGGCTTCCTTTATGACGTCCGCAATAGCGTTGCTGGCTGCGAGCTTGATATCGCTGATGGATTTGGAGTCTGCAGGGACCTTTTCTTGCACACCGAAACGTATAGGTGGGGCCTCCATCTAAAGCATAAGATTGCTTGGTGCTAACCGTTTTCTAGTTGGTAAACGTGTGGGGCTGGAAGGCGTCAATTCTAGTATAGTTTGTTGTTTTAGTTTTCTAAATCCAGAGTATGCCGTATGCCGTATGCTTGAGTTGAATACATGGCACAACTCCGAAGAATCTATAGGCGTATTTAAGGAGCAAAGGGGAGCGAGGGTATGATCATACTAGTAACACACACACTGAAAATGACCACCGTGCGTATCTCCTCCTTGCCGATGACAAAAGACGCTGACCATGTTCCTCCTCAGAACACCCAAATCCCTGTCTCGCACAATTGCGGCAACTCCTCGTGCAGTTGCGGCGCCTCGTAGGTGTTTCTTCTGGGGACAAGCTGCAGTCGTTCTGAGTCAGACTGTGTTAGATGTGACTGCAAGCCTGGCGGGTGCAAATGTTAATCCTGGAAAAATCCATTTTGGAGATCCTCGAGTGGGGAAAGTTACTTGTAGTCGTGCTGAAGATTGTAAACGCGGTTGAACTGAACTTCAACTTGAACCTGTTGCGGTTTGACAAAAGTACCAGAACACTACAGTGTAAGCGAGCAAGGGCGGTACGAAAGTGATACGAAATTTCTTTGAAAAAGCAGGCGAAAATTGAAATCGAAGGGTTGAAGGAGCCGGGTGGCGGAAGCATTGACAACGCAACCTTGAGGCTTGACATCAACCTAAAGGTTCCGAGCGCGACATCGTGCCAGTGAAAAAATAAGTGGGGGCGGTCATTGCAAAGGAGTTCAGCCTGAGCACCTTTGTACCCAGTGTCTTCAGTTGCTTTTGAATTCCGAGTGGGTACGGTAAACGCTCCTGGTGGTGCGTCGGTTATTGCAAGGCGTTGATTGTGAGACTAGGAGGTGCTAAGACGTGTCTGCGTTGGCAATTTTGTCGAGAATCATGATACTAGTAGTCGCTGATTGGGCAATGGGCCCGGCCCGTTGAGACTGCCAATGGTAGAGTTGTACTTGGGGTGGGCGCTTCTAGCTAACAGGTTGTGTGGCGCGTGGATAAGATGCTGGAGGGATCTGGCCGAATATGATTCCTCTTGAATTTCTCCATGGTGGAGCGAAAAGAACAAGTACTTGTCACACGAGCATGTGCTGGTGACCGCCCGCGATTTGGGATTTTTTCATCTGCCATCATCGTAGACTCGACCTCAAGAAATGGGTGAGAGATTTCTCGTGTCATACATACTCACACCGATTGTTATTATTAGCGATGTCCGAGTCATCGATCTTCCTCCTCCATCCATTTGGGCTGCCAACGTTTTTTCCAACCAACCACGATGCGCTCCCTGGACAAAAACGAGCTCCAGATACATGTAAAATCAAAACGCCACATAGAGTCTCCCCGACACATAAAAGTCTTCAAGGTGACCGCCACACACGGGAATGAAGTCATTGCGTCGTTGAAAATATGGAAAATTGTTCGCACCGAATTCCGCGACGATTTCCTGGTCACACTCTACGAGGAACTCTTTGAGCTCTCAGAGCTCTTTGACAAATATGGACGAGTCCGGCCACGCATCATCGAACCTGGGTACCATAGTGGAACAATGTGCTGGGGAGAAGAGTTAAACAAGGGAGACCTGTTCTACATATTTTCGGTCTCTGTGAAAGAGGAGGTGCGCATTGCTGCGTTCTTAAATCTATTCTCAACATTTAATACTGCTTTGTTAGCTCCATGTCAATGGGCAAGGGATCGGCTCATGGCTTCTCAACAAATTCCTTCGTTCACAACGCATTCAGCAGGAGGATATTGTGATCTGTTGGCCAACGTACAATGATATAGACGATCCAGTGGAGGAGACGGGGGACCGTCAGGTTGCGTTCTTTCGCAAGGTATGGTCGAATGCGACATTTGCTTTGCTTACATAACATTCCCCCAGAATCATTTCCGTCGGATCGGACGCACGAGATTTTTCGGGTATTCGCGCAATAATCGCCATGTCTCTCGTCTCCTTTCTATTGAAGAAGATGTTGAAGAATTGGGCGCAGGGTTCAAGGAGGCCCCCACGGACCCCCAACGCGAGTATCCTCTGCGTCACGCTATCAGGTGTGATAAAACATCCCGAATTGTCGACACAATTCAAGAATACTACGATCGAGATCCGTCCAGCATCCACGCCTTTGACTGGGCCGGCTTTACTCCCCTTCATACTGCGGCTGACAACGTTAATCTCTTCGCCCTTCGCAAGCTCTTGAGCTGGGACATGAGCGCGGACCTCGTGAATATAACGAATGCCAGCGGCGAAACCCCTCTAGGAGCATTACAACTCCAGATGAACTGCGATCGTACGGATGTGGACACGCAATTAGTGTACAACTGGGAAGGGTACCCAGAAGACGAACTCGAGGCAGAGTTTTTGCTTAAACAAAGGATGGGAATCCCGGTTCCCAGCACGCTCGGAGAATACATCCAGAAGAGCCGATATGGCTGCACTTGTGGTCAGTGTACCGGCGGCTGGCTGTCTCCTCGTATGCGTTTCCAGCTTTCTTGTGAGTGTGATTCTTCGGCTTCATTCCGTCTTGTTAACTCTCTCAACTTAGGTAAAGCTGCCTATGCAATGGACACGATGCCAGAATTCTACGACGAGTTCACCCAGGGCAAGCCTGGTGACCTCACGCAACTCTACTACCTGCACTCTGACTACATTCCGCCCACATTTCAGTCAAACTTCTACCTGTCGTTCTACGAGGGCTACTGCAACGTGTTTAGAGCTATCTATGAGCTTCTGGAGTCCACGGACGAAATTCTTTCAGTCGAGACTGTCGAGCGCCGTCTTCCTGGCACAAGCTACTACTTGCGGAAGGGCGGCCGCATCGAGTTTGTCTTGGATGCTATAACGAACACTGCCTATGAAGCGTCCGCCCTTCGTGACAATGAGCACGAGGAAATATTTGGGGAAGACGAGGGTTGGACTGCATTACCAACTTGCGCCAACGATCTCGATTTCCAGCTCGTCCGCACGGTGCTGGGCCTAATTCCAGGCAAGAGATGGGGTCCTTACCAACTTATAAGTTATCGATAACACCTGCAACTGAGCGAACTCGGGCGGATACAAATTGATATATAATTGGCAAGAATTGCATGAAATTTGTTTGAGTCTGGGTAGACCGGCAAATACTTAAGAAAAAAAGAGTCTCCTTCAAGTTCAAGGACTGAGCGAATATTCTCCTTCCAACGCAATGATCTTCTCCACCGCTCGCTTGTAGCTCTCGCTCTCCTGCAGCTTTTCACCATACGCAAACAACCGGGGGTGGCTCTCCTTCGTTAGGCCTCCAGGCGCGCGAGCACTTCCACTTGTTGCAAGGAGAGTGGGATAGCTCATCATGAGGTCCGCTCCGGTCAATGTAGGCCTACGAATCAGTCAAGTTGAAAACTAGACGCGATAGACACACCCGCAAAGATAAGGCCCGCCCTCTGGTGCAGTCGCAAGCTGGTCTTCGAGGAATTGGAAGTGGGCGACAAAGTTGGGGTCCGTGTAGCCTTTCGCGATCTTGCCCGCAATGCCAGAGGTGACAGGCTTGATGAAGAAGGGCACCGGCGCGGTCTTGATGTCTGATACGAGCTCAGAAATCACAAGCAGAAGCAGAAGAAAAAAAGTATGATGCACTGTTTTGGACGAGCGCGACAAGGAGCAGCGACATGAGCGAGCCCTCGGTGTAGTGCATGAAATAGCGGTAGCGCAGATACGACTCTGTCTCGCCGCCCAGCTTTCCCTCCTGCCCGTCTTTCCACCGCTTTGGCACCAACGCGCCACCGCCAAAGTGGTCAGAAAGGTACTCGGTGATGAATGCGCTTTCGGCCAGCACCATGTCGCCAATAGTGATCACTGGTGCCTTTCCGAGCGGGTGAATGGCCTTGAGCTGCGGATCGGCCAGCGCGGTCTTGGGGTCGCGTTTGTATCGTTTGATTTCGTAGGCCACATTGAGCTCTTCAAGCAACCAGAGAATACGCTGCGCGCGTGACTTTTCTAGCCAGTGGAGCACAATCTTGGGCGAGTCGGAGTCGGGGGAGGACATGGTGGTTTCGGAAGAAGTAGGAAGCCGAAGGAACCAGGGTAGCTGAGAATCATGCTGTCGTCGTCGATCGGATGCGCGAGTTTGTAAATGCAGTCTTTTGAAGCCCAAAGTTAAACACTTGTCAGATTTGTCCCAGTGAATTACAAGAAATATAACTAAATCACAGCTTCGCCTCAACTGCCGACGGTTTGGGTATATGCTTCTCAATGAAGGCAATCATGTCATTGAGCAACTTCTCGCGGTGCGCGGGTTCATGCACCAGTTCGTGGTATCCGTCCTGTCCATTGGGTTAGCATAGTTTGACTATAGTAGAATGGGAACAGTACAGTGTAGAGAATAGTCTCCTTGTCGTCGGCAGCGAGCTTCTCGATGTAGTTCTCTGCAGCTTTCGAAGAGGTGATCTGTTGCAGCGTTAAAACCACTGAGTGGATATATATGAGAACACGAGCCTTGTCTCCAGTACCGTGGACGAGTAGTACCTGTACCCCGGTTAGCAGATGGCACAAGGGAAAATAGCGCGAACAGGAAGTGTCTTGGGCCATTTCTTGTACTGTTCAGTGAGCAAGAGTTCGCCCTGACAAAGGTTCAGCAAAACATTGCATCAGTGGTAACCACCGACCCAACTGAGCATATCCGACACCCCACGCAGCGTGCCCTGCAGCTTGGAGAGTTCGTCTGTCTTGCACATCTTGTTGTAGTTTTCGTCATGCGACAGGTCGTCGTAGTTGAGCGGGGTGGGGATTGTGAAATAGGGGACACCATTAGCGATCATTCCGCCTGCCCAACGCTGAATTTTGGAGGCGGGTGTGGTCTGGTGGACAAGGGGGCTGCAAGCGATAACCCCTGTCAGCATCGCCTTGGCGTCGTCTGCGTAGCGTGTCGCAAAGTTAAGCACCTCCCCGCCCCCCATCGAGTGGCCCGCGAGAAAGACAGGCAGGCCCGGGAACTCCTTTTGCGCGTGCTGGATTGCCCACTTGATGTCGCCCATCTGGTCAGGCCCGCTCGTCTTCCCATACGCGCTTGACTTGCTCTTATTCGCCTTGTCGAGTGCGGTCCGCCCAAACCCGCGCTGGTCAAAGGCAAACACGCTGATTCCATGCTCTGCAAATACGGGGTGGGCCTCGGTATAGCGGCCAACATGCTCCGCGAAGCCGTGAACGAAGACAAGCACGGCCTTGCTGCTTTCTTCTTTCGCTTTGTAGACCCGAGTGTAGAACTTGGTTGACTGTGGGCCCTCGACCCAAGCCTCCGTATACGCGTCAGACTTCATGTCGTCAAGTTTGTGGAGAGGCATGGTGGGGTAAGAAAGAAAGAAAGAACCAAGCCCGAAATAGAAATGCGATGTTCTGCCAATCTTGATGTCATGCTAATTTTCTGCAAAAAATCTGTCTCTGGCTTGCCAGTGCAGCTTGCAATGAATGAAGAATCAAATCTCCAAGGTGAAGCGACCTCCGTTGGTCTGAAAGGAATACTCTCATTTCAACGCAACGATCTTCTGCATATTTGGCTCAACCCTCGCTTGCTATATGCCCACAACTACAAAGCTGGGTTGGGCCTCGTCCGCGGTATCCTGACCTTCATTCTGGGGGGAATTGTCGTTTTCTTACACTCGTGCAACGACCCTTTTAGTTAGAAAACCCTCAGGCTCACTTTCTACACCAAGACAGCGGTATCCTGAGATTTTGGCACAGTTTGCTCGAACCATTCTTTCCTTTTCATCAAAGCAAATAATGCATTCAAAGAAGGAGTGTCGAAGTCGATTATATCATGAATTAGAAACCCGCTGCACCGGGCGCGTTGTCCCCCTCCCGCTTAAGTCGCAACAACACCTCCTTGAAGCGGGTCAGGTCTGTCGTACCAGTGCCAGACCGCGCAATGGTTTTGCTCTGGGAGTTTTCAAGCTCGACATATTCGCAGATGCGCTGCCACGTCGTTCCCTTGGAGAGCGCGCCAGAAAGTGTCTCGATGAAGTGGCTTTCCGAGTCTCTGTTTTCATGACCATAAGAATACGACGAATAAGGACAGAAAAACACGCACTTGTTGTCCCGGATCGCACGTGCCTTCTTCTGGTTGTACGCCTCGTAGTACTCGTCGATGGCCTGCTCGGCCTTGGTGATAGTCGCTTGCCGGCGGTCCTTCGCCGCTGCCTCACGCTTCGCAATCTCCTCCGCCTGTTTCTCGCGCCATTCCCTACAAAACAGTTAGTTGGAGGGGGTGAAACGCAAACGAATTGGCCACCACCCACTTGATCACCTGCGGCTCGTCCTCTTCAATCTCCTGCGTCAAAATGGGGGTCGAGGTGAATGCCGACGGTTGTGGCCGCGGGGCGCCAAACGTTGGTGCCTGTTGCTGGATGAACGGGGGGGAAGTCTAGCGTAGTCAGCTTAGCACTTGACTCTTGCAACTTGCACAACTCACCGGGACCTCAATATCGGGGAACTCGCTCGAGAACTTCTCGATCTCGTCGTCGCCGGTAACCTTGAGTGCTGTTTGGGCCGGTGGTTGGGGGTCGAATGCGAGGAAATCATTGGATGACGAGGAACCTAGTGTCAGGTTGCGTGTGGGGACTGGGGCTACGGTGAAGTCGCCATCGAGAGAAATGTCCGGAAACTGGGCAGCAGCTGCGTCAAAGTCGATTTCTCCGCCCGCGTTGCTCGACGAAGTGAAGTCGTCAAAGTCGTCCATAGAAAAAGGCAATTTTGGGTGTGACGCTCAAAAAAGGAAGTTGGTTCACACGCTATACTACGAAGTCAAAATACAACAGAAAGCAGTCTATCTAAAAGCTACTCCTTGTAAACAAAACATTACTAGCAGTCACGATAACACGTATGTACACTATGTCAAGCTCGACAACCCGTTACTGGTACTCAACAGCTCTTGCCATCGCTCTCGCGTTGACATGAACATGGCTCGCAGTCTCCACATCCCAGCAAACCTCGACACCACTAATCCACGCCGATCCCAATACGTCTTCAATCGTCACACGCGCCTTCGGGTCTGGCTCGAGCATCTTTCTTATCAGCGGCCGGCAAGCGCGCGGAGAAAGGTTGTTGATTGTCGGAGGGAAAAGGAGAGCAGAGTTGGTATGGTTGCGGTCCCGGCTTTCTGACGCGCTTTGAGTGTGTCCGTTGCCGTTGGGAACCGCGGATTGGAGAGGAGGGCCAGGAGTCGATGCAGCAGCGGCAGCATATGCAGCATACAACTGGTCAGTGGGCTGCGCTGCCCGCCAAGGAAGCTCCTGGAAATGCAAGCAATAATAAACAATTCCACAGGCCCATATGTCGACAAGACGTGCATCGTAGGCTGACAAACGTGGTCAAAGCTTATTTTTAGCCAATGTAGAACAAAACATACGCTTTCCGAGGAACTGTTCTGGCGCGATGTATGGCTCGCTTCCACATAAACCAGTTGACATATGAATTGTGCCCTCCCATGGCAGCCGGTAGACCGTTGACGCTCCATAGTCACCAATCTACAAAGCCCGAAGTCAGCCCGAAGCCAGAACGGAGATCGCCGTACAGACCTTGAGATGCCCAACTGTGTCAAAGAACAGATTTTCCGGTTTGATGTCACGATGGGCTACACCTTGCGAGTGGAGGTATCCAATGCCTTGGAGAATTTGCTTGAAACAGCATTCGACCTCACTGGGCGACATGCCGCCTTTCTTGATGGCCGCATAGAGATCTCCTCCCGGACAAAACTAAACGATGATGTCAGTGAGAAAGAGTGCGAGACAGGCGCTATTTGTACCTCCATGACCTCACACCACTTTCCCTGTTCATCTTGAACCAAATCAACCGTCTCGACGATGTTGACGTGGTGCAAGGTCGAGCTGATGCAGAACTCAGCAGTGAGTTTCTTGACATACTCCTTCTCAGTCTCGTTGCGACGGCGTTTTCGAAATTCCTAATATGACTGAGTGACGACCGCATGAGAGCAGCCGTCTCACCTTGACGGCATACATCTTCTCCCCATCGCTGCGGTCCCATTTGTGAGCAAGGCGGACGACGGATGTAGCCCCTTTGCCAATGGCAACCTGTAGCACACCGTATAAACATCGGTTTTCTTTGTCGAAGACACACACCTTCTGGCAGACACCGTACTTCTGTGATAGACTTCCAACACTCTCTCCACCACCTGACTTTGCGCTCTTGGCTTTGTGACTCCGTTCGCTGCCGCTGTCGGCACTGTGTCTCGAACTAGCGCTGCGAGCACTACCCTTTCGAGAGAGTTTTGGGCCAGAGGCAAGAAGGTCTTTGAGAGTGAACTTGTGGCTTGCTTGGGAGGCCTCTGAAGCGATTGAGGCAGCGCGAGAAGGCGCTCTGGGGGGCACGGCGGGGGTATTCGGAACCGATGTTGATGCTGCCCGCTTTACCGATGACGGCGGTGGAATGGGTGAATTCGGAGCCGATGGCAAGGGTGCTGGGGAGGAAGTGTTTATCGGAGGCGTCTTGACTGCCTTCGCAGCGAGATCCTGACGAGTGTGGCCAGGTTCTTTCTCGTAAGCTGATGATTCGGGTGGGGGAAGTGGGATGCTCGAGGTAGGCATAGAGGAGTTGCAAAGTTGTGGTTGGTAAGTTGGGCGTCGTGGCGACACACTCAGTTTCAATGGAGTGGGACCATGACGGGAGGGAGTAGGTGCAAATGTGCGTTGCGCGAATTACGCCAGCGGTGCTTTTATGCCCAAATGCGGCAGATGATTATTATTAGTAATTTTATTATATTCCGAATATTCCATCGGCAGGCAGAGCGCAGCCTCGTCTTTCCATCGTCGCCACAACAGAGCGTGCCAATTTTTTCGTCAATCGTCGCGGATGTTCACATCGCATCTGCCCAAGCCTATAGCTTATCAAGATGAGATAAGCCTGGGCATTCCTTCAATTTTTTTTCTCCGGATCTCCCCTTCTTCAAGTGTCCTTCGGAGCTTGCTGGTACGGTTGTCTAGACCATCGATGTACCAAGTGCTTGCTCCCCGTGGTCGAAACGTGGAGGGCAAGGGCTATCCTCACCCAGGTTCTCCTCCGAGTCCGCCGTCTGAGATTGACGCGCCAAGCAAATAGCAAACGATATGAACTTCTTAATGAGTCGAAGCCGTAAGTTGCCGGTGGGCGAGTGCCCGGTCATTCACCACGACAACAAAAAAGACGAGGCGGAGTGAAAACAAAAAGAAATGGACCCCCGAGATGCAGATAAAGAACAGACCACGTTGAAAACGCCCTAAAGCATCTATGAAGTCGCCACGCGTGTAGGTCTGCGAGAGCGGAGACGGATCGGTGCAGAACAGGACTACCTGGGACGATCATAGAAGCTCTATATTGGACGAAGGCCGGGCTTTACGGTAGTCAGAAGCCGTTAACTTCGGGGAACAAACCACATTTTTAGCGTCCTCCTCGATGGAAAGGCCGATGGCAGGAAGAAGGCTCCGTTTGAGGCTAGATGAATGAGCCTGCTGCTATCGACCAAAGTGCGGTAAGTAAAACTACCGCCTTTGAGAAAAATCAACCGGTACTTGATACTATTATTGGCCGAGTGTTGTTGAGCGCTCATTAGGCATCGAAAGCTACAAGTGGCGGGGCCACAAGTTCGAATTGGCAGCAAGGCCAAGGGTCATCCTACCCCCATAGTTGTTGCAATTGGCGGGTGAAAGAGAGGGCAATAGAATGCGGGGTATAAGTCTGGAATCAGAGGCAACTTGAAGTATTAATGCAAATATATATGCAGCTAAGAGGCTGCAAGTGGCAAAGAGAGAACTAGCCAGGACCAAGGGTTGTTAACTTTGAAGTCAGAACCATCCCAGCCTGCTACAAGTTGTGGGTCGTGTGTTTCATTCCTACACAAGGTACAGCCTATGCATATTAATACAGTTGCAACTGGACCGGGTAAGAACGATGTGAAGACCAGAAAAGTTAACTCCTACTCAGTTATCGAGAACCTCGGTTGCGGTATCCCTCTCCACGTCGACGGCTACGGCCACGACTACTGCCCTATCCGCTGGTCAATAAGATAAATCCTATCCGCGCGATGGAAGCATACGCCTTTTCGTCCTATGCCAAATCCTTCCGCTTGCTGCGAGGGCGGTACCTCTTCATGTTCTGGTTCTGTCTCCATGTCCTGAGAGTCCACGTGGCTCGACGGCAGCAGAGGTGACGCCATTTGCTTCTCCCAATGGTGCTATGTCCACAATGAGCAACCAAAACGATGATGCGAATACAAGAACAACCCACCTCGAACTCCAATCCTTCATCCTCCCTTCGCAAAACACGCACAAGCGCGACTACAAGCAGCACATTTAGCAGCACAGAGGCGAATATGATCATGAGCCATTTGCGTCGCCGCTGTTGTTTGCGGCCCTTGCGCCGTCGTCGATCACTATCTTCATTTGGCAGAGAACTAAGTAATGGGACATCAGCAGCTGCATTGGGAGTGTCGCTATAAGGTGGTGGTCCAGCTTCCACATCAAGAGCAGTAGGATGTCGGTAGGAGGCCGCCTTTGGTGAGCTGCTGTCGTCGTCAATGATCATGAGAGAGCTGTGGAGAGCACGTGACCGGCGCTGATTGAACAACAGGGAGATCTGAACAACTTAAACTGTTGCGCTAAGCAACAAGCTTTGCGCCGGCTTCTCCGCGCGTGCCCGCTATATATCGATGCTTGCTGTCTCGAGGTACCTGATAGTAGTTTCCAACAGAATCCAACTCGTTACAAACAACCCACATCGTCTGATAAAGGCATGGACGGGAAACGATGATTCCATGGCAACCAGTCGTTCAGCGTAAGGAATATCATTTCATGGTCATTGACCTCGACCTGGCCGAGGCACATCCTCTGTAAATAAGAATAGCAAGCATTATGGCGATACACGGTGATAAATAGGGAACCCCGTCCTCAAACCTGACTGAGCGGCTCGTACCCGCCTCGACTCCTGCCCATTCGCAAACCCAGCGCGGTGAACAGGCCGCCACTGCTGCCTGGCTTTCGCCCCCGCCTCGTCACCCCCATCCGCCATCTCCTCTTGCTCTCTCCGCCGCTTGGCCTCCGCGAAGCCCTCCAGCGGCACATCATATAGCCTTTCGTATTGCACACCGAGCTCCCGCCCTTTACTCCAGAAGTCCTGGCAATTTTTGACGACACCAAGGTCGAATGGGTTCCGGGCCGTCCCGGCCCGCGCAAGCCCGTCGACAGCCCGGCCACGCGTAAACCGGTCAAGACCGAGGATCGACATGAAAAATGCAGAGCATCCACCGTGTGAGTGTGTATGGGGAGCGCCAGCCTCCGGAGTTTCGGGACTCGCGCCATTCCGAGCAGCAGACTGTCCCATCTGACCACCGCCCAGCCCGCCTCGGCCACCCATGAACCCATACCGTCCGAGATTGCTCACTTCAAGCGTCGTCATTTGTCTGGCAATCTGCCACAACTGAGAAGCGAGCAATATTGATGTCCAGCTGAGTTGGAGGGTTGCCCAGATTGCAACACTGACGAGGAAAGGATCGATAGCAGTCAGCGCGCAAAGTGACGTCGGGAGGACACAGGAAGCGGATGGCTCAGCTGAGGGAATCGAATCCGGCAGAGCGGTGAGATCGAGAGAGGAGAAGAATGAATAGGTGAGGTAGTCGAATAGGATCACGCCAAGCACAAGGGTGGACACGAAGATGACAAACTGGCGGTGATTATTTGCACCAACGCAGTTCCATACCCATGGACAGTGACTAGTGAAGACATGAGGCCCGTTGTCGGAAAGAGAATACAGAACATACTGGTCATGCCTCCCAACACACCGCTCACAAATTCGACAGTGCTTGCTTCGCAATGGCTTCCGCGCCATACATTGGACACAGAAGGTTTGACCATTGAGCCGCCCTTCACTAGCAAGGTCTTCGATGATTGACTTGAGCTCAGCATCAGAATTTGGGACTGGGCAGACGCCAGGGTCGAGGGTAACGGCACGGAAGAAATTATAAGCACAGAGCATGAAGGTCAAAGCGAAACCAAGATGGGCGAGGGAGTGCGAAGGGGTATCTGGGGCATTCTTTGAATACGGATTTGAGGATTAAAAAAAGATGGGCGCACGATAAACCAGCCTGCTAAACCAAGCGTAGAGCACCCAGATCATCGATCCACAAATGACACCGGCAAAGTATGGTGTTGTCCCCAGATTCTCGGTATAGCTCGACTTGTTGAGCAAAACACGGGTAACAATCTAGTGCTGGTTAGTGGTGAGGGAAAAGGAAATTGGTGACAAACATGGTGCATTCCAAAGAACTCTGCAAACGCCAGCAAGACCCCTGTATACCACGGAAGAATCGCCAAGGTTTTGAAGACCAGGTAGAAGACGAGTGTCGGCAGCGCAAAGATCGCAATCCGGGTGTTTCTTTCGCTAAGTGGCCGTGGTCGTTTCCTGCCCTCATCGTCCCAACCACCCTCTTCCAAGGCCCGCTTCCACGCACCCAAGCTCTTTAGCTCTTGAGCCATATCCCTCGCAGTCCGACCCTCGCTATCTTTAGCACTCAATACTGCACCCTTCTCTATTAAACGTCTGATGCAAACCCTGTTCCCGCGGACAACCGCCCAATGTAATGGTGTCAAGCCGGCGTCGTCAACAGTAGTCGGAGATGCGCCATGTCGCAGCAGAAGGTCAACGCTAAGGGCATCGCCCTGGTAAGCTGCCCACATCAGGGCCGTATGGCCTTGAGCGTCACGAGCATCGACTCCGACTGGTTGGTGAAGAAGATAGAGAAGGGGCATTATGCTGGATGAATGAGTGACGAGATGAAGAGAGTTGTAGCCTTGGGAGTCGGTAATTGTTGGGTCGGCACCATGAGCAATGAGAAGTTGGATGACATAGAGGTAGCCACCACGCGCTGCCCATTGCAGCGGTGTTGCAACTAAATCCCCGCCAAGTGCATCTACTTCAGCCCCATGCTCCAGAAGAAGACGGCAAGCAGGGACTTGGGCGTTGATTGCAGCCCAATGGAGAGGAGTGATGTTTTGTGGATCTCGGTCAGTGGCTTGGGCTTTTCCCGAGAGTATCAGGTCTCGGATGGTTGCAACGTCGCCTCTCTGGGCAGCAACGAAGATGGAGGTCTACCAATTATGAGTTTCAAACGGTCGGATGAAAAACATTGTTTCACTGACGTCTTCTGGTGCCGTTTGGTCCAAGGCCTGAGTAAAGGAGAGTTCTGGCGCCGCAGAACTTTCCTGCGACACGGCCGTGGTTGCCGTTGCCGGAGTGGGGTTCATCGTCGTCTAGTTCTTCGTTACTTCGTGGTCGTCAACGGTCGTGGCAAAGCAGCAAAGTTCGGGAAAGGTAAATGATTGAGGCGGTGTCGGTTAGGGTCACGGTGACACTGGCAAATGATTGACGTGGGCGGCGGCAATGACGACTTCAACAAAACGATGTTCTCCCCATTCGATCTCCCTCCTGGCGTCCTCTTACTCGTGACCGACCAGCTATCGTCTCCCGCAGACTTTGTCCTCCATCGCGCGCTCATTGATCATCTCAAAAACAACAAACAAAACAGGGCTGTCGTTCTATCAGCTTCTCCTGAATTCGCTCGCTGGAAAGCCATTGCAGCCAAATCCGTATGTCGTTCCCCAAGCGAAGCACACTATCATCCTGAGCCCCCAGTAGAATTTACAGCTAGATCCACTCGTAGAAACCGGCTCGTTTATCTTTATCGACATTTTTGAACGCGCCAAACCGCCAGATGGTCCCAACGCCTCCGAGCCACGTTTCCTGTCGCTCCTGGACACCGTCGCCACCACTATAAGCAATAATACGCTTCTCATCGTCGACGATCTAGCCACGCTGGACTGGTTAGGCTTCTCCGTGCTCGACATCACCCGTTTCTGTCGTGCATTATACGCGACATGTCGCAAGGCAAACGGCTCCTAGACCTCAGCACTCAGTTATCTCACATATTTGTCAGCTCGATGCGACTTTACTCCTCCGCCAACACGTGCTCACGCCTCCCGATGCAGAACCGATTCTGGACGACCTTTTTCGTGCTTTACGCCAACTGTGCACCTATCATCTGGAGGTCCTACCTCTCACAAGTGGAAAGAGTGCCACTGTCAACGGTCAGGTATGATACTCTCCTGCACGCTTCGTAAAGCGTTGAACTCATCATAGGTGGCTTTCCATGCTGGGCCGGCTGTTTCGGCGACAACGGCAAAATTGCTACCCCGAAGTGCAGCCCTCCAGTACAAGCTTACAGATGGCGGAGCCATCTTTTTCGAGCGGGGAACTGGCGCTGGAGTACTGTGAATTATAAACTAACTAATAACATAGCGGTACAAAGAGCAGTACATTTTACATATCAAACAATTTCAGAGCGTTCGTGCTTGTTAGTGGTCTCAGTGAAGTCGGAATCCGGATCTGAGGAGCCCGCAGAAACGGGCGGGGGAGCAGCGATGTGGAAGCTGGTATTGCCGCCATGCGTCGAGATCATGCCTCCACCACCGCTTTTGAAGTGGATCGGCGCAGTCTTCGTTGTCAGTGTGTCCCTTTGCCAGGCGCTACCATCAGCCAAACGGTAGATGATGAGAAGATTGGCGATTTGCTGGCACGCTGAGGCCACCCCCAGCCAGATTTGGTTCGTGGGGTTGTCGAGAGCGTACGTTATAAGGAAGAGGATGGCAAACACGCTGTAGAGCGCGGCCGACTCGACAATGACAGTTGCTAGAGAAATGTAGTGGTTCGCGAGTTCAGGCGGGAGGGAGTCGAGCAGAGTGCGGCGGTATACGACCAACCGTCCGATAATAAGGAGGGTGAGAATAACATTAGCGCCGAGCGAGACGGCGTAGTAGGCTGTTCCGATGTGTAGAGGGAGCGTGTTATAGAACGAGGACGCGGGGCGGGTCGAATAAAAGGTCCATAGCGTGCCAAGAACTGGAAGCATGGTTTTAGCGTTTAGCGACGGATGGTATAAGACGCACTGAAGGAGCCGAATATCATTACGCCGGGAACGGCCGTGACAACCCAAGCGAGGGTCGTTTGGCCCGACGCCTGCCAGATAACCAAGCATCTCCAAAGCTACAGTCGATAGGTCAGTCGAGCTTGTGGTTAATTGCAGTGATTCAAGCGCACCACAAGAAGGTCAGAAAGGAACGTCATGAGAAAGAGTGTGGCGAGAAAGATGACATTGACTGCAGCAGTCTGTGAGGATAAGAAAAACTCCCAAGGACCCTCCGGGTAATTTCGATTGTCGATGTAGACCATCTGCACCGTCCTCGCCTGCACGGCAACAAAAAGGCTCTCGATGAGGAGCATAAGGGTCATGTAGGCCAGGAGAATCTTGGGCTGGAGGCCATGCCTCCGTCGTTTCCACAGGAAGAGCGCGCAGCTGACATAGAGCACAAGCTGGGCACCATACCCAGTCCCCGCTATAACGTCGCCTTGGCAGGGGTTCAGAGTGCAATCCTGATAGCAGGCAATCCTTGTTTACCTGCGATCTGTAACGCGTGAAGTCAACAAGAGCGTTGGGGAAACACCTTAAGAGTCAACGCACAAAGTTCCGCTCATATTCGATCGTCTTCTGGTCTTCGTCAGGGCCGTAGTACGGTGACATTTCCTGCCAGTGTCCTCCGCTGGCTGCTTCCTGCTGGAAAGCCTGGGTGCCTGCGTCAATCACGGAAGGAAAGGAACGAGGTAATCAAAACCTAATACCGCTCCCTTTATAAGTCGCAGTATGACCTGCCAAAGACTTTTTGACAGACGCGTTGCAAATTTTGACATCAACAACGATCGTGATTCGGACATAAGTCCACCGAATGATCCTGATCTTCTTTTTGCCAGCTTCTCCTTGAGCCTTGGATGATGCGGAACAGCACTTGGGAGCCTTGTTGAGACGAAAAGGAATCATTTGAGGAGCCTGCGGCATAGCCCGAAAGTAATCGCGAGCATGCAGCTTCTAAATTCTGAATCAGATATAGCCACTTGGTCAAGTGGCAGATTGCAGATTTCGGTTAGATTTGGAGTGAATGCTGTTATCAGTAGCCTTATTGTCCTTCCATTCCCTCCCGCAAGAGCGCAGAACACAAGACCGGAATATAAACCCGAGTGTCAATGAAGAGTCGCGTTTGCCAGAATCCGAGCGCTGAACTTGAAGGGTTGGAGGTGGAGGTGGGTGAGGTCATACAGTCAAACGTGCTCGGAACCCATGACAGAGAAGTGATTCACCATTAAATTGCGTAGATGCGCCGCCGCCACACTGAAAGGTTGTATGCACCGCCCAAGTGGTGGCTTGGGATACTGGAAAACCGCTTGGACTTGGCTTGGAGCTGTAATGCTAGCCTTGGCCTCCATCTAGTTAGTTATCCGCTTCAAGTATCAAGATGCTCTAAGAGAGAACTTGAAAAGAGAAAAACCGTAAATGGGCCAAAGTTAGTCCACTCCAGCGATCCTTGTCAGCGGGTTGCTACGAGCTGCTGGTGAGCACGATAAGCCAGCGTTGTCGGGACTAAGTAGAACATAATAAGTATCCTCTCCAAGTTCAAGGTAAGGACCCAAGGTCAATCAGGTACCGGCGTGAGGCTGCCAAGAAACTGGGCAGTGAGGCTCTTAAATCTTGGCCCGCCTGCACGCCGATTCAGACGGTGGAGAGTTGGAAGTAGAGAAACTCCCGCCTGACAGAAAAAGCCAATGCTCGCGCCCTGTGAAGTCGGCTTTGCAAGTTGAGAGTTTGCACGTGATCGTGACATCTCGTGGAAAATTCTGCGAAAAAAAATACATTTTTCGAATCGACACATCTGCTACATATACTTATGCCCAATACGCCTAATGGCATGAATGATTCTCCTCAGCGCTGAAAGCAAGAACACTCTTGGGGTCATGAACGCCAGGGACGTCCATACTCGGATTATATGCGAAGAAGGAGACGGGCTTGAAATTGATGCTGACATGCTCGACAGGCATCCTATGGCATCGAATAAGTGGCGCGCAGGGGAACAACAGCAAGACTTACACTGGCCAATCCTCCGGCCGAGGAATGTGGGTTGTGCCTTTATACGATCAGACGGGTACAGCAAATGGATAAAAACTGACCAATGGTTAAGTATACGAGAAGATCCTCATTCTCAACATTCTTCTCTCCCTTGACCCACTCGCCGATCGAGTCCTCTGGGGCTTGTTTCGTCTGCGGAACATATTTTCCTGCAGGCCACATTCGACCTCCCTTCGCACCCTCGACATCACGACAGACCCACACAGGTTTCTGTGCGAATGTTGCGCGCCGGCCAACCCATCCATCATGCGTGGTCATGAGCTGTACCCCCGCAGCCTTGACGTTTAGGGCATACCCAACATCATTTCCAGTGCTATAATGCTGCCTGCCCGAATTCACGATGCGCCAACGACGTTCAACACCAGCAGGCGGGAAATCTCGCGCCGATTCAGTTTTCAGAATGTTGTCTTTCGCAATGAAAGCGTTGCCAGCAAAGTTCTCGACAGAACCGGTCGGGAAAGGCGAGGGCATAATGTCTGTTTCCACCAGGGAATTACTGAGGCCATCGATCATGGGGTCGACACGAATGGAGAAAATGTGTTGGTGGAACTGAGCGCTGATGTTCGGTGCGACGATAGTCCCGTTGGGCGGCTTTTCGCCATCGGCAGCTATGTACACTTGTAGTACTCCAGTCAAACGAATCTCGAGCTCGATCGTGCCATCCTGGTAGAACATGTAGTTGAAAATGTACTCTGGTTTATGATACGAGTCAACAACAAGAGTGAAAATGAAAAAGTACGAACCATAGTTAGCCAAGGTGCAGACCATACTGACCACCAAGCGTCGACGGCGAACAGTTTGTCCTCTACCTCCAGGACGGAAATCAGTGTGTTTCCACAGAACGCCAGCATCTTCCTCGTGAATACAGATGCAATTCTGGATGACGTGGGCCGTTCCGTCGTGTTTGACATACGCTCCAGGCTTTAGGAATGTTAAAGCTTGAGTATGTTCAAACAAGAACATACATACTAGATAATGAATCTGGCCCAGACAGTCGCAA
Source organism: Mycena indigotica (assembly GCF_014461135.1). Classification (NCBI taxonomy): domain Eukaryota; kingdom Fungi; phylum Basidiomycota; class Agaricomycetes; order Agaricales; family Mycenaceae; genus Mycena; species Mycena indigotica. Next base: position 902,618 of record NW_023503016.1, on the reverse strand, counting down.
CCAAGAGAGAGTTCATTGGCCATCACGCCCATTCCATACTCCCCGCTAAACAGAAGTGAGCTAGAAACACAAGCTCGAGAGTAAGAGACATACGAATCGAACGCAAATTTACGAGGGTGGGGATACTCTGGAGCAGCATATGGAACCACCATCTCCGACAAAGAAAGACGGTAAAACAGAGGTCGGAGTTCACCATGGTCGTTATAGGTGACTGTAGACAGCGCAATACCTTCACGATGATGAAACGCTTGAGGGCAGTCAGAAGAGCTATTCCAAGCCAGAGAAGCGCTATACCGATATGCATCTTCCAATTCTGCCATTCCAATTGCTGGCCTACAAGCTTGAAGCTGACACCCTCTGGCTGTAAGATGTGCAATGGCTTCACATCGTCGCGTTGTTGGAAGTTCTTGTCCGCGGCGCCCATCAGATCTGGCAAGAAGTCGAAGGCCTTGCGGGGCGGGGGAATGCGGTCTCGTCCAGAATGTGCGAGCTGGTCAACCTCGAGAGCAGGAAGTTTCGTGTCGGAGTTGGATGGGATGAAACCATCTGGCGTGGCCTTGTAGTGAGGCGCAAATTCGATGTGGAGGACCTTCTCCGCAACACAGTCATAGACCAAGGTGAAATCCTGTCATGTTCTAGTGTTGGCAAGGAGGGAGAGCGTGATGTCGCACCATTGGATGGGCATAATGATTATCGTGTCGCGAGAAGCGAGCGAACAAGAGGCCCTGTTGCAACCTCTGTGTCGGAGGGAACCTGTCGTCATAGCCAATAGACCACCCTTCACAATGAATCTCTTCAGGAAGTACACCTAAACGCACGTTCAAAGTGAGATATAAACTGAAAACTAAATTCCTGACCAACATCCTTGGCCAGCTGCTGAATACGGGGATCCGCTCGGACGACCGTCTCGCAATGAACTAGTTCTTCAACAGTGATGGAGGGCTGCACCCCTTCGTCGAGAAGCTCCAGTGAGTCTACCGTCCATCCGCTCTCTTTGAGTGAAAGAATGACATTGAAGTTCCGGCTAAGCAGGGGTGAGACAGCGCCGAGATAGCAGAATGAACACACGCGCACCCTTTCACGACATCCTGAAACTGGCTGATTGTGAGCGACCATGCTCAACGGACTTGGGAAAGAGCATACATCGACTTGGGCCCGGCGCGTTATGGGGACTGGATCCTCTGCCTTTGCCCCAGGAGCGATGGGGATGGCCAAGAACGCTAAAACGGTCTGTGTAAGGCGAATTAATGCCTTATCGCAGGAGGATCTAAGTATGGTACCTTCTTTGGAGGAGGCAATAAATAACAGGTCACGAATTTGAGTGCTTTGACGTCGGTGTCGGTAGCGATGTGTCTGCGGACCGCGCTGCAGACATCACTAATTTCGGCGGGAGTGAGCGGGTCAAGCGGATGCTGGGACATGACGGCTTGAAGCACAAAGTAGCAGGGCTGCGCGGGAAGAGTGGACAAGCATTTTGTGTGAATTGGACCGGGATTCGGATACTAGTAGGGTGAGGTCACATTGTCACAGTAACATAGTGTCACACTGACTTGAAATACTTACTGTCAAGGGGTGTCAGATTTGGCCGATTTGCCCACCCGCAATCAAACGGCATTTTGATTGAATCACGCACTGCCTTCTCCAAATCAAGGTAGAATCCGCAGAAAAACTAGCGATCATGCAAGAACAATATGTATATAGGCCACTTTGTAGTGCAATCTCTAGGCAGTGACAATGTGACAAGCCTCTGAAAAATTGTGCTAGCAGGTCCTAAGCACAAGATAAACACACATCTAGCTATGTCAAGCACTAAGCTTCCAACAGCTCTAAAAGCTGCTGTCAAGCTGATGGGCTCGCCACCTTGGCCCAACCTCCAAGGCTCCAACCTTAGCCTCAAGTCACGACAGTGTGATGAAGTCACGGGATTTCCGCATTTGGGGGGGGTGGTTTACGTTTGATTGCGGGTGGGTAGATCTCACGAATCTGACACCTCTTGCTTACTGTAGAATTATTGAACAAACAATCCATGCACTGGCGTGCTCGTTATTCCCATTGTTATCACGCTTAGCGAATGATCCTCTGCTCATATGTAGCAACTGTGCGGAAATCCCGGTTTTTGTGCATATCTTGCGACTGTGAGTGCTTCGTAGGTGTACCGAGTCCCGACCAATTCAATACTAGTAGGTCGCATTTTACATCTATGTAGAGCAGTAGAAATACAGCAACAGGCATATTCTACATGGTCTTTCAGTCATCGTGTTGGAATGCCATTTCTCGAGGAAAAAGAGTTGCTCCAAAGTGCATGCCCACTTCAGCCGCCAATTTCGTGCATTTTTCGTCTACTGAGTCACCGAAAGATGACAGTGCCCTCGCTTTTTCGATAGCTACGTTGCTTGGGAGCAGGGCTCCATCGCCGAGTGATAGAATTTCAGAGACAAAACGGACGGTGTGTTCCGTAGTATGTTCTGGTTCTTTCTTTGGAATGACAAGGTAAAGGGACCGCAGAGACAATGGCGCGGATGCGAGAGACTCCACAATCTCCAAGTTGGACACACGGAGGCGAAGATCGACAAGTTCTGTGGCACGCTGGATTATTTTTGCGAAGACTGTGGCCGGACATGCAAGCGAGAGAGATAAGCGACGAATCTTGGTGAAATGGATGGTATTGAGCAAGTTCTCCATCGGCTCTGCTAATGACTTTTGAGGAATATAAATGCTTTCTCCAAGCGAAAGGCTGACAAGCGCCGGTAGGTCGAAGCACTGGAAGAAGGAGGTCAGGCTGGGACCGTTAGACACCTGTAGAGTGACCGATTTAAGCTGCGTGAGCCTTGTTCGACTCCCATTGGAAGTGACTGAGCTCTGTCCGATTGGTCTGAGATTGCATGAAACAATCGAGGTGCACTGAACGAGGATGTCGCGTATGTTGGAGAGCGTAGTGGCGCTCTGGAGGGTGAGATGCATGATCTGACTCCAATGTATTGGGAGCTTATTGAGAGTATGTAGCTCGTTGGCGCGTAAGGCCGTTTGGGAAACCGCCAGTCTTCTAAGCTGGGGAAATTTCAATGTAGATGACTTCCAGCTGAGGTCTGCCGGGGGGCATTCGATGTCCAGGCGGATAAGATTCGGATAATAGCTTGCGGGAGAGCCAAATAGAGACTCGATGTGTTGAGAGGTGGGCACGCGCAGCCGTAGATGCAAAAGACGGCGATTGAAATGAACTACGAGCTCGCGAATAATGTCCAGTGATATAGAGTCTGACGGCACCGGGTCCAAGGAGATGGAGACTGGCCGTTCCTTTGCTCTTGACAGCCATTTCCGAGCAGCAAACACCATCGCTTTCACAACGGCCATCACCTTGTCAGAGTGAACGGCGAACACCGGAACGAAGCTGACATGAATGGTGTCCCAGAGCTCCGGTAGCCGGAAGGAAATCCTTCTCCAAGTACGACACACTGCGCTCACTGCCAAAGGTCCCCGGTAGCTATCCATCACTTGCCAGTGAGTATCATCAGCCTGAGGTTGTGTAGCTGAGATGAAAATGCGACCCAAAAGTTTCTTCCGAAAGACGATGAACTGGCGTCGTCTGATCCATATATATCTTGATTGGAGACGGAGATGCCGAAAGGCATGAGGGCAGAGGAAAAGCGAAGGCAAGGGGTGTCAGATTTGGCCGATTTGCCCACCCGCAATCAAACGGCATTTTGATTGAATCACGCACTGCCTTCTCCAAATCAAGGTAGAATCCGCAGAAAAAACTAGCGATCATGCAAGAACAATATGTATATAGGCCACTTTGTAGTGCAATCTCTAGGCAGTGACAATGTGACAAGCCTCTGAAAAATTGTGCTAGCAGGTCCTAAGCACAAGATAAACACACATCTAGCTATGTCAAGCACTAAGCTTCCAACAGCTCTAAAAGCTGCTGTCAAGCTGATGGGCTCGCCACCTTGGCCCAACCTCCAAGGCTCCAACCTTAGCCTCAAGTCACGACAGTGTGATGAAGTCACGGGATTTCCGCATTTGGGGGGGGGGTGGTTTACGTTTGATTGCGGGTGGGTAGATCTCACGAATCTGACACCTCTTGAGCGAAGGTGTAAACAGTCGTGTCACATGTCACTGATCCAACGTTGTTTTCCTTTCAACAATCCACCGCCAGGCAACCGCCAGGTCTCTTAACTCTTGCCACATCCTGATCCATCATATGCTTCTCATGCTTCCGAATCCCCAGGTCTCCACAATACGACCCGGCCTGCGGAGCATCTGCTACTGGGCCAGGGTTACCTTTCGCAGTGGCCGGGGTCAGGCCGATGCGTGGACGTTCTGAATTCTCTTTCGGCAGCTATCCGCATTTGCGGTGCCGACTCGCTCGTAGCCTGCCTTGGTCCTCTTAGGAATATGGCCCGGGCTGAATGTCCGCACCCTAGGGCTATAGCCAAGCTATAGCAAGCAGTGGCATACAATTCTCGATAAGATAGTTCGGCCACGACCGGTCCACACAATCCACAAAAATAGCTGGTATCGACTTTCTTCCAATAAGGACTGGAGGCTTGGCGGTTCTTCACCCCAACCCAGAGGCGAACCTCCGGCATTCATCATGGTTGCTCGCTGAGCGTCTATGCCAGCTATACTTGCTCGTTCTGGGCTGCTATCTTTCCGAATCCCGCCTGCAAGCCGCCTCCGACCGGTGCGACCGTCATGCTGACATACCATGATACTTCATCCGTGGCCCCAACGGCGGAGGATTAAACAGATCACAACGCAGTTGGCTCTCACAGCGGCAATAGAGTTCCAAATAAAGATTGTGATGCTACAGCCACTACAGACTCGGCTAGGTACTCTCAAGTTCGCCTTTTGGAACAGATGGATCGGAGAACTGCATCACTTATCGACAACAAGTTGTGTGAGTAATTATTTGAATTTTAACTAACCTAACTTAAATGTCAGTACATATATCCAGATTGCCTTGTACCACTATCCACTGCATTTCAACCCCTCTCTATGACTTTCCGCGCCAAAAGCAACAGGCGGCCCGGGAACACCAGGCGATCGTCCTCCCCAACAGTTATTTCCGTTCTACCTCTTGCTCAGAATACTCTCCTTAACTTCGTGTCTTCAATACTCGCGTACCTTCCCACCACCATCCTTTTCCGTCTTCAATCTATTATTTCCGTCGCGGCGGAAAAGCGCCAGCAACAAAAGAAGCCTCAAGCATTGAGAACCGTCGACCCCTCCGTCGAAGCGGCTTTGAAAAAGTCAAGGAGCGGCAATCAACTCATCTCGTTCAGCGACTTACCACCTGCATGGCGAAGCACGCCCTTTGTCACCACTGGATATCGATTCATCCCTTTGGACCGTTTCTCCCTCCTCCTCGTTTCTATGTTCACCTTCCACAATGAATTTTGTAGGTTGAACACTATGTCTCTTGGCTCTTCTGAATCAGAACATAGTGAATATCCAGACCCACATTGCAGCGTTCGCGTATAGCTGCTGGAACTGGTCGTCTGGCACCGAAGACTTGGGGGAAACTTTGCTCCTCGTCGCTGGACTATTTTGCCTTGCTGCGAGCGTCATAGGCCACCTCATGTCCGGATGCTCAGACCAGCACACAATGCAACTCTGTAACCGCGTGGACTATGCCGGCATTTCATGGCAAGTCCTTTTTGCCCTCGATCTCTCCCAGAGCTGAATTATTCCACATGAACAGGCTACTTTGTGCTTGTAATGGCTCCCTCGTGTACTACGGCTACGCTTCTCGACCCAGCATCGCCTATCCTTTTGTGGCAGTCTCCGTGATGATGACCTTCGCGGGAAGTGTACTGCCGTTCGTTTCGTGGTTCAATCAACATGAATATCGAGTACGCTTGGCGGTTCAGCTGCCTGTTGGAAACTGATTTCTCTCCCTAAGCACTGGCGTATCTCGTTCTTTGTCGCGCTGCAGATTACTGCTATTACACCAGTCATAGGAATCTACGTTCTATATGGCCTCCAGGGCATAGACGATTTCTTCTGTGAGTGCACTGGTGTTTTCTGGATTGTAGGTGGCTGATACTCCAAAATCTTAGCTCCTTTCATCCGCCCTATCTTGATCAGCGCGCTGGGCATCTTCTTCTACTCGACTCACTCTCCGGAGCGGTTCCTTGACCCCGATGGAGCTTGGGCAAAACGGTTCAACTCCGTGGGTTTCGGGTCCCATGCAATCTGGCATGTCCTCAGTGCGACCAGCATCCTCGACTGGGCGCGTGCGATGCGTGTCGTTCGCTATAGCTTCACTAATCGTACTTGATTCGGTTGTGTTCTTCCATTGTTAGACATATTCACAGAATGAATGATAATTGTGCCTCGCATCTGAGGCTTGTAAATGAGGGCCTCGGAAAACTTGGGCTTGATATTCGAGCCATTCGCACTAGTAATTACGTTCATCAGGCTATCTTGTTCGACTACAGCCTACACATCGTGCTACAGTAAGCAGGATCTCATGGAAAGGAATGCACAACCCCCGACGTTGAATAATTATAGCACCTCGACGGGTTTGCGACTGAATTGTGATGGAGAAGGTTGTCTCAACAGATGTGGGAATGGCAGTTGAACGCCGCTCAATTCACAGCACACTGATACACGCGCCGTCTGGGTCGGGACGCGCTGCCAGCAGCTTCTAGACAATCCGGCAATATACCTCAAGCTGCTTATCACTGGCACGGCGGTCGTTGCTATTATGGGTTGAAGTTCTAATACTGTTCTAGTGCCAATCTCAATTCAAAAAATTTGTGTTTGTTCTGACCGGTCTAGAACTGCTTCGAGTTCAACTTGAATACTAACTATAGACTGCCAGTGCAGGACCGGGTCCCACTGCGGTAAGCTCCACGAAGAACTGTGTTGTTCGGAGAAGAACTTCGAGGGACCGAACGAACGTGGGAATCCATCAAACGGTCTTTTCCTCAACCACCACCCCGAATTCGATGGATCATTCATGGATGCGCAGGCCTTGGCCTGGCTAACAAACTAGTCCCCGCATACACACAAAGCACAGTCAGACTCATAAAATATCGCTTAGCCGGCGCGCTCCCTCTGAACCGCTCACGAGTCACCGTAACTGTCACTAAGTATGCAGGCATCTCCAACAGCTACCCAACCTCCGTCTCCCGCCAACAGCGAACACAAGGGCGAAGTCATCGCTCTGCCGGTCACCACACGAAGTTCGTTCACCCTCGAAGCCGGGCCAGAACAGACAGAGTTTGAAGTACCTGACGGCGGCCTCCAAGCCTGGATGACCGTCGCAGGCGCATGGCTTACTCTGTTCTCAACATTTGGGCGAGTCTCTAGACACCCCAAAGTAAATGAGAAATGACTTGTGAAACAGATTTGCGTTCACTTTTGGAGTCTACGAAGGTGCAGTCATTTCCAAACTTGATTCCTTTCCCTAAGATTTCGCAGATTACTATGTCCGTGTCTACCTCACGGACCACAGTGCGAGTAGCATCGCGTTCGCTTCCTATTCCAACCCTCCTCTCGAGTTGCTAACTTGGCTTGTAGCTGGATAGGCAGCTTCCAGCTTATGATGCCTTTCTTTTGCGGACCGGTCTCGGGCAAAATCTTCGACAACGGTGGATTTCACGCTCTCGAAATTGTTGGCGGAATAATATTCACTGTTTCGTTCGTGCCCTCCTCCTTCCATATCGCGGGTATTCACCTTGCCTGAAACAGGTCGTTCCTATTGTCACTGGCTAAGCCAAATCAGTACTACCAGGTAAACCCCCTCATGCACGCAAAATTCTTTTAACTTTGGATAGATTTTCCTTGCGTACGAGTGTAAAGTATCATTTATTCGTCATTGACGCCCCATAGACAAGGAGTCGGGATGGGTCTCGGCGTTGGACTGATCTTCCTGCCGAGTCTCAGCATTGTCGTTCACCATTTCAAAAGACATCGCGGTTTGGCCTCAGGAATCATTATGAGTGGAACTTCGGTAGGAGCTACTCTGTTCCCTATCAGTGAGTTTTCGATGTTGTCAGTGTCGCGGTGAGCTCAGTCTTTCAGTGCTCAAGTTAGACATTTTTGTCGTAGCTCGCTGCTGAGTAATTAACATCCTCTAGTCACTTACTTCCCCGGGTCGGGTTCGCTCGTGCGGTCCGTTACTCTTCGGCCATTATCCCGCCTTGCCTTGTTATCGGAAATCTTATGATGCGCACTCGCCTGCCACCGCGCAGCAAGCGTGGAGGAAATCAATCACCACCAGACATCAAGTCTTTCTTCAAAGACCCGCCTTATTTGGTTGGTATTCTTGGGTGAGCTCGTTGGTGGTTCCAAACGTTACACTGAGCGCTATCTTGGCAGCATGTTGCTTGGTTTGCTCGGGCTGTTCTTCCCAGGTGAACCCCCTGTGGCTGTATCTTTCAGCTTGCTGATCCAGCGAACTTTTAGCCATCTATATCCAGCTCTACGGTGTCCAGCATGACGTGGACCCAACATTGTCCTTCTATTCGGTAATTTCCTTGTCTGGTTGTTTTTGCATCTTATATGATTCAGTTGTCCGTGCTTAATGCGGCCGGCGCTGTCGTTCGTGTCGCAGGAAATCATTTCGCAGACGTGTATGGTCCGTTCAACGCCATGACCATGAGCTCCACGATATCTGGCGCGCTGATTTGGGCCCTCCTCGGAATGTGAGTAGGCTTCCGTGCGTATAGCTAGGCTTAAGCAGACTAGCAACAGCGGCGGCTCACTCATGGTCGTGAGCATCATCTATGGTGCTAGCTCAAGTGCATGTAGCCAATATTATCTTTCGTTAAAAGGCTAGCATTGACAACCTTCCCAGGGCTCGCCCTGACGTTCCCATCTTTTGCGTCGCTCGCGAAGGGACCAGAGGAGGTTGGGTACATCGAACATACGCTCGTGGCTATACCGTGGCTGACACACAAGATAGTGCTCGTCTCGGGATTGCCCTCTCGTTGACCAGCCTCGCCGTCCTTGGCTCTTCGCCGCTGCAGGGCCACCTCCTCACAGGCGAATACCACTGGATTCGGCCTGTCGCGTTCTCTGCGGTAAGTGCCACCTACCCTTGCAGAGATCTGCATTGAGTTATTTCTGTCAGACGATGGTGTTCGGCTCCGCCATTTGCTTCATGATAACGCGTACGTTGTACCTGCGCACCAGGAAAGTCAACGGATGGCGGGCGTGATGTGATACATGTCTAATCTCTGAATCTCATTAGAACTTGAATCTAGAGACATTTGCTTTTTGGTATTTGGTGCTGTGTCATTGTGATCACTCTCGCCTTCACGGAGCCTGAGATCCCATCCCGATCTCCTTCCTCAACTGCCATCCAACGGTGTTTGTTGCTTTCGGCGCGAACAGTGATACTTCACAATTGTGTGTGACTGTCCCGGGCCCCTACTTATCATGGCGCCAAAGTCAATTTTGACAAAGCTCCAAGTGGAGAGCCTCGAAGTCCAAGCACGCCCGTCATAGGCGCCTACCGCTGGGCAATCAGATTCAACAAGCAAGAACAAGGCACTCCGTTGAGACACCGTGAGATTCGGTGTTCAACTCTATGTCAATGATAACGGTGAAGATTGGCTTCCGCTGACCGGTTATCAAGCCGAATCTCCGGGACCCAGGTTATCACAACATCCCGCTCTCGCGGGATACCATCATCGTTCTTCCCGCTCCCTTGCCAATATATTTTCAACGGCGGGATTGTGTAAGATATGCACAGTAGTCAGTCAAAAGTCGGCGCCGTACTTTGTTAAATGTAGATTCGGCGCGCACGAGCATTTCCACTTGTTGCAAGGAGAGTTTGATAGCTCAGAGGTCCGCCCCGGTCAATGCAGGCCTACAAATCACTTGAAATCAGTCGAGTTGCACACTAGACGCGATAGACGCCCCCGCAAAGATAAGGCCCGCAGTTGCGAGATGTCTAGTGGGGCGACAGTCCGCGTAGTACAGGAATTATTTAATCACAAGGGTCAAAAGTAGTCTCACATGATGATATACTCCAACCAGTCTTTGCACACTGAACTGTACAAGTATCAATGTTGCCCATCACAACTTCACCGGCTTATGTCATCCTCAGTATCCAAGTGCTTCAAAGTCAGATCTGGTATACGGCCCCCATTTCGCCCCACGAGACAAGCCTAGCATCGAACGAACAAGCCGGAAGTCGAGATCATTGGCACATGTGGGGAGGGCAGTCCATCGCACGTTGTCTTTATGTTTTTCGTCGTGTTCGCCGTTGCGCAGGGCTGACACTTCATAGGCACGGTCCGTTATGGCGTCAAAGACATACGCGACAAGGCCGCCCTTGCGGAAGTAGAAGTTCGTGCCCATGCGGTTGGGGGCGCCAGGGAAGTCAGATTGATGGCGGACAGAGTCCCATGAAAGGACTGCGTCCGGTGCGGTGAGACTTTGCCACACGAGGCAGAACACGGAGCAATAGCCTTCATAGAATGTTTTGAAGAAGCTGGACTTAAAGACAGGTGGGATGTAGCGGCAACACGGGTCCAGAAAGTCTTCGAGTTCGGTAACTTGTTTCGACTCGAACACCTCCTTGTCCAAAATTTCTACTATCAGGCCCATGAATCTGGCCCAGTGATGGTCGCACGCACTCGTAAGTTGAAAGCGCATGCGAGGAGAAAACCAGCCGCCTCCACAATGACCACAAGTACAGCCATATCGGTTATTCCCGATATATTGTTGAAACGTGCTGGGGACCGGTATTCCCATACTCCGTTTGAGCAAGAACTCTGCTTCGAGCGCGTCTTCCGGGTATCCTTGCCAGTCGAGCGACAAATTGGCGTCCGCAACCATGCGAGCCGCATTCATATGGGCCCGCAATGTTCCCAAAGGGGTCTCACCCTCGGCATTCTTCGTATTCACGAGGTCTGCACTCATGTCCCAGCTCAGAAGCTTGCGCAAGGCGAACACATTCGGTTTTGCGGCCGCAATATGGAGGGGAGTCGCGCCGACCCAGTCAGAGACGTGGATGCTGGAGGGATCTCGATTGTAGTGCTGTTGAATTGTGTCGATCACTTGGGAAGTTGTATCAAGGTAAATGGCGGTATGTAGAGGAAACTCGAGTTTGGGATTGTCGGGAGCTTTGAAGTCGGCACCAAGTTGCTCAACATCTTGTGCGACAGCAATGCGGCGAGAGGGATGGACTTCGTTAGATGAGTATCCAAAAAGGCTGGTGCGTCCGATTCGACGGAAGTGATTCTGGAGCGAAATTCAAGCTGTGGAAGTAGAGTAAATATTGCATTTGGACACACCTTGCGAAAGAATGCAAGCTGGCGGTCCCTCGTCGCCTCCCACAGTGCACCGTGTCGATTCATGGGCGCCGGCCAGCAGGTCACAACGTCTAGTTGCTGAACTTGGTCGGAATGAAGAAATTTGTCGAGAAACCATGAGCCGATCCCTTGACCACGAAACTATAAAGCACAAGTTAGGCAGTGAGCAATAGAAGCAGCAGTGCGCACCCTCTTCTCCACAGACACCCCAAAGACGTAGAACAGGCTTCCCTTATTCAACTCCTTCCCCCAGCACCCGCTTCCATTGTAGTACACTGGCTCGATTATGTGCGGCCGGACTTGCCCGTATTTGTCGAAGACGTTGGCGAGTTCCTGGTGGTCTGCGTCAAGTATGTGCAAAAAATCGTCGCGAATGTGAGCGCGGACGAGCCGCCACGCCGTCAGTGAAGCAATAGCTCCAAGTTGTCCTTGCTGGGGATGCCTGGCAGTCACATCGATGATTTGGATTGCTTCTGGATGCTGGTGGTGCCAGTGATCCCTAACCTCAATGCTTATCGCAAGCTTGCTTGTGTCCAGGATGACCATGGCGGTTGCTTCGACAAATTTTCAATGGTCCTTAGGTAAGGCGCCTTGCCAAACATTATGGCGTCGCTAAAGTCTGTCATAAGGATGGTCAAGCCCATGAAAATCGCTCTTACCCATTTCTCGTTGACGCCCACCCTTTCGCCCAACTTTCACTTGAAGAAAAGAAACGAAGGAGTGACATCACATTCGATTGATCGCGGGCAGTCACCAGCACATGCTCGCGTGACAAATGCTTGTTCTTTAAGTTTTTGCACCATGAAGAGGAACCTATCTAGTCCGACTCCTCCAGAACTATGCGCGCATATCTCTCGTTTCTTCAAGCCAATCTTAGCGCGGCCCTATCGGCGAAGATCCTCAAAATTGCCAGCGCCCACATGTCTGAACACACCCGGGCCAACGTCTCAAATCACTGGCCTGACCGCACCACCAAACACGCTCACCCCTCTGACCGAGTTCCATCATGATCACACGAGGCGCTGAAAACATCTCCCCCCCCCGGCTCCCCCCTCGTTGCTTTTGAAGTGGCACTCTGCCGTTAGACTGAACGTGCTTGGCTACCGCTCAGCAACTCGTCTTTCACCACTCAAAAAGCTCAATGTTGCATGCCAAGCTTTCGACGACCTCGGTTCCTGTATTTCAGAACCCCCGCCAAAATGTCTGCAAGAATGTGCTCTCAACGTGTTTTCTGTGCATAAGATGGCTCTGTTCAAGTTCTCAAGGACTCGTAAATCCAAATCTCCGATAGCTCATTTGGACGGTTTGTGCGCCGCTCTCCCTTTAGCCTGTACCTAACCACGTTTAATAGTCGTCAAATTACTTGAATCAGCCTACCGCGAGACCGAGTTCGCTTTCGGGATCATTGGAGAGCGAGTCGGAGTACAGTAATGGCTAATACGGGTTTGCTACCCTCGAAAGCAGATGCGTATAGATGCGAGTCTGACTATGGAAGAAGGAGTCTGGTCGGCATACATTTTTGGAGACAGTCGTTAGCACGTGACGATATATACATTTTCTGTTCCACCACAATCGAATAGTCTCTGCTCCCCCGAAACATGTCCTCGCGCCTTGGATGAAGCTGCACTCTCCACTGCGGAATCAAGACTCCGGTGGTCCGTCCCAACAAGCGGGATGCTTCAATAGCGAGCCAAGTGTAGGAGGAGAAAAGAGTCATCCATGATAGGCGCCAGAGGGACGTACAAAACACACCCACACAGTGCACCCACATGTGTTACCTTCACGTCTCATGTCCATGCAGCCACTTCAAGAGAAAGAGGAAGCGGACTACACCCCAGAGATTGTAGCTGCCAAAGAGCCAACTCATGATCCACCTTCTCCAGCTAGACCTCGTGCGTTGTCCAACCTTTATATTTCTCAGCCATGACACTCACAACTAGGACAGCATTCATTTCCGCGTTCCCGTTCATATCGACTGCTGCGCGGGTATATCTCGAAAGCTTGCACGACCAGTTAGCCACACTCATCAAAACAGGCGGATTCTTTGTCCCTTGGGCGGGAAGAAGGCGACCACGAAGCGCTATCTACTCGAGTCCAGACACGCTGGCTCATATCCAGACCCTTGGGCTTAACACGATGGATGTTAGAGATGATTTCAACCTTTCAACGCACGACTTGGGCAGGTTCTCAAGGGAACCTGTGCTCAAAGAACGTCTTTCACGTCTTTTCTCCCCAAACAACAATCAGTTCGACAGTTTATATTCCCGGAGGCCTTTTCTGATTTAAGTCTAGGTTCCTCGTCAACGGCTCCGCATCTGGCAAAACCCGCCTGTGCTATGAAGGATTATGCAATGCTTGGGGCCTTTATTTCACTATCGTCGTTGACGGAGGACGATTGGGTAGTCTCGATATTCAAAACACGGTCGAAAAGTGCTCAAGGGGCTCATGGAGTGTTTCAGCGTACGAACTCGTAACTCAACAATTTGGCGCCATCTTACTGACGCGCTTACTCTTCCTTCTCTACTTCCTGGACATCCTTTCTGTGAATGGCGCGGCACTGAATGACCAATATAAACTGCAGTGGCTCCAGTTCCAACTTCACCCTCGCTCTGTGTACACCGAAGACAGTCCCGAATGCTTCTTCGGTCTGGCGGAACTGCTCATCGAGCATGACTCTGCATATATGGCGAAGAACATCGCCAATGCGCTGAGGCAGATAAAAAAAGCTATTGGAGCCGACTTCGAGAAAGGCTTTTTTATTGTCATCGATGAGGCTCAAGAGGCACTCGAGCAGTCTGCGATGGGAGAATCCCTCAACCAACGTCGCCAGCCTCTGCTCGTCGATCTTCTGCAAGTTTGATCGGATATGACCAAGGGAGAGTGTACCTTTATTTGTGCTGGAATCGGCATACCGCAAACAACTGTAGTCCCAACTGGCTTTTCCTGGCAGTGGACTTCAGACACCGGAGCGTCTGACGACCCCGATGAGTATGAAGCCTATGTGTCGAAATTCCTTCCCCCTCTTCTTCGCGATAGCTCGTCCGGGCATCTACTGATGGCGCGAATGTGGCGCTGGCTTAGAGGAAGGTATGTTTATTTCCCGAATCCAGCGACAACATTCATTGAAACACGACAGGTATCGACTAACGGATGGGTTTCTTACCATCCTTATTTGTGAGGGTCTAGATTACCCACATACCTGCCTCTCGGATTACCTCAAGACGATGACTCACCTTCGGCCCTTGGATGTGGTCCAAATTGAGGAAACCGAGAAAACCCCCCCTGGATGGGGTTGGACGAATCGTCTTGGGCGACTGAATACAGAAAACGCCCCAACTCGTCGGTGTTTCATGGCCATGTTGCTTTTGTCTCATCGCACCCCAGATATCAAAGAATTCGTTACCGAAGCGTTGTATCGTACCATGGCCACTCACGAATCCTCTCCCTTTGGCGCTGAAAATGCGGAACTCGTGAATCGAGGATATGGCTACTGGACCGACGACAAACTGACAGTCGGGGTTCTAAATGAGCCATCTCTTCTTGCCAGCGCTGCTCGAAGCTGGTTTCCGCTTCCAGAACGGCCTTATAGGCAGGAACCGAATCGTTGGCCTGCGACTTTTATTGGCACGCTGGATCTCAATCCTCCAAGTACGCCTGATGGAGTAGCACATTGTCTTGTGTTCTATTTCTCGCAGGTGTTCGGAACATTCAGGCTGTTCACAGACATCTTCAAATTCCCTCATCAGATACCCCTGTGGGCTCGTCAAACGGCGCGGCTTGTCCGCTGGTACTGTAACAAAGAAGGCCAGCCTGAGTATTCTACAGTTGATCCAGAGGAGGATGCATCACGTCTACCACTGGCAACAAGATGCTCAACTTTGGATGACACAAAACAATGGTTAGAACATCGTCATGGCACCACGTTCTGTCTCTCCTCCCTTCCCAACTTCGACATCCTCTTCTCGCTCCAACTGGCAGATGAATCATTCCTATGGGTCAGCATTCGCGCATGCGCTGTCGATGAGCCTATGTCTGATGCAGACTTGAGTTCCATCGTGGCCAAAATGGATATTGATCAACTTTTTTCCACCCAGGTGCGTTTCTTCGCACTTACATTCTGAATTCGCTATAACCAGTATCTCCAGGACTTATCATCTAATTCCTTGACTACCAAACTCGCCAACCAATTACGTTCTTTACCCGGTCTGAGAACGCGGCCGTCTCTGCTACGGGTAGTATCATCTTTTCCTGTCGTGACTTCCGTTGACCGGGCAGTCGATAAACGCACACGAGATGTCGCCAGCGTCAATTTAAAGGGTCTTCGAGGGAGAGAAGACCAAGTGATGCAAGAGGATGTGTTTTGCGCCATCATCAACGGAATCACCGCCGTGGGCCAGAAACGCAAGTCACGATGGGACGACGAGGCAATACATCTCGGCAGCAAGAGAGTGAAGGAGCTTGTACCCAGCACCAGCCCCATATATTACGAGGAATACTTTGGGCGCGCAGAACCACATTATAATTGGGATGAGCGGAACTGACTGGCCGACATCTTTCTTCATAACAATCAATTCTATTTCGTGAGGAACAATCGAGTCGTACCTCAGACTCTAGTCGTGCATTTCTTGTTGCTTACACAGTTACACTACGAATTCAAGTTGACTTCAAATTACTACGCATGCTTACGACGTTGGCTATGTCGCCTGCTTATTTAAGAAAGGTCATTCAAGGTCAGACTATCCCATCGAGGAAGTCTGGCTTCTGTCCCACACGTGATATTCCACCCCTTCTCCATACGCATTTTCTTCAAGTCCAAGTTAATGTCTTGTGTTCGTGCCCAGGTCGGCATATCATCAAGTGTGTCCTCCGGTCGATGGTATTTCGATGTGTGAGTTAAGAAGCAAAATTTTCGCAGCGGGTCTGGGGCGCCAAAACGACCACGGACAAAGTGAACCACGGCGTCTGCCATGTCTGGGTCGAGTGGCCTGGCCTCAGGCTCAAGTGAGGAGTCGGAAATGTACAAATTTTTGAGTTTGGGGAGCATCGGTCTGTCCTCCGAGAGATCCATATGGCGGATGAACTCGGTGGTGATTCGGGCGGGAATGTGCAACGAGAGCTCTTCAATCTCAGTACGCATTCGCAGTGTCGACTGGACTTCATGGCTGCGCAACTTGGTTGAATTTGGCAGCAGCAATCGGAGGATGCGCAAATGAGGAGAGCGAGGGAGCAACGGCTCAAGTTTGGTCGGTATAGCGTGCGAGTCTGATTCCAAACTGTACGCCTCAAGAAACGGCGTGTCAAAGGTTGCCATAAGATTAAGTTTGCGGCCCTCTCCAACATATCGGTAGATTTCTTGCTGATAAAAACAGGCAATACGGAGACATGGAAAGAGGAGGGGGCGGCGCCTCGAGGCCGTGTCCGAGTCATCCATCAAGCTCATACTATTGAGCCGCATGACCACAAGGTTCGCACTTGCCAGGCGAGGGTAGATCATATTCGGTAAACTTTCATCAAAATAGGGTTCTGTGGTCTGAGAATACTCAGTCAGAGTCGATAGAGGGAAATCCAGAGAGCTCAATATTCCGTAGACGCCCAAAACATGCAGATTGGGGGCATGGGAGGGATTAAAATGGATGTATCTGCCCCAGGGGCCAGAAAATGCAACTTCATGCAAGATGGGGAGGTTACAGGTGTTTAGCACCCCAGGAATGTCGGGGAAAGTTTCAACATGAATGAACATGGCGCGATACCATCGATGCTTGTACTTGAACAGAAGGTTCAACAGGAGGTTGGCGGTAGATTCGCTTGGGTGCAGTCGGAAAGAAAGCCGGTGATTTCCAGAGCGACTTATACTGGCTATGACCCATTCCAGCGCCGATTCTATGGTGAGCCCATCCATGAGATGTTCATCTGACGCGGCAGGACGACGGCGAAAGGGGCTGCCACAGCCCCAGCTCTCATCCAATTCGTCTTCAGAATCATAAGCAAAATTCGAGTCGTCCAGCACTAGCTTAATATCGAGCGTGGACCAAAGTTTCGGTAAAGACAAGGCCGTGGCTCTCCAAGACTGGCACACAATAGCGATTGCGAAAGGTGGACGCTCTACTTCTTCACGCTCTAGGTCGGTGGCAAGCGGAAGCGTGGGTGTGAGGTATTGGAAAATTTCGGCGAGGATTTCTGGTGGCAGGTCGCGGACAGGCGATAGAGCGGCTTTATACTTCCCGTGTTCCTTTTCCAGGTCGCTCCTTCGACACTCGAGCACAGCCAACACAGCTTTGGCCTCGGAAATTTCGGAATCGAGGTCGAGCATTTTGTGTTGTTTCTCATGGAGAACCAGTTGGCACTGGGTTTTCTGGAGGGCCGTCAAGGCATAGTTCGAGTTGAGGAGCGAATCGAGGCTGTCTAAAATTGTGGGTATTGTGGAAGTCATGAGAAGGAAGGTTGATCATACATAATCAGCCAAGTCCTCATTGTTTGCCCCTCAAATTCGTAGGGAGAAGTTTATGAGCTCACTTCCCCTCTCAAAAATTGACTTATTCCAAGAATTCTACTGAATATCAGAGTTTTACTATACTATGGGCTGTTATGGTATGAAACATGTCCGTAATATGATTCATGCCCGTCATCTCTTCTCGTCGTCCCAATCATGGTTTTCGCCACTAAAATAAGCGCTGAAACACTTGTTTAGTCTTTGAAGGAGAATTAGCAGTCAGGACATACGGAGGCAAGTCCATCATTTGCGGTGGCGGCCCCGCAGGAAGCACATCGGCATAAGTCTGCCCGCCCACCCGACTGGAGCCAGCAATTCCGAGCGGCGGAGGCGGGCACGCCGTAGACGAGTCAAGTGTGATGGGTATCTCAATCTTCAAGTCGTTCCCAATACCGGGAAATTCGACGCGAAGACGGAGTTGATACTGGACAGCGTCAGCAGACTACAAACAGCCCAGTTAGCTGACTTGCCTGCCACTGGATGATCTGGGTGCTGTAGGTTGGCGCGTAAGCAATCGAAAGCGTCGAGTCAAATCGGATAGACCGCCGCCATATACCCTTGCCTTTGTTGTCGTCCTGGGGGATCCACTCTGGTGGGGTGACAGTATGAACGACAGCAGCTACAGCTTGAGGGTCGCCCAAGCTTCCCAGAAGACTGAACTCGTCTTCAACGGTACGAGTCCGTCGCCGCGCGCTGACTTGTGCCCAGCGATATAGCTTGAAGGGGATTTGCGATGACGCTGTCGGGATCGCAGGAAATAATGGCTTGCCCTTTTTGTCTGCTGGTCCGTCGAGAGCATCGCTTCGCAGCATTGGCTTGGTGTCAGTCTCAACAATGAGGCTCAGAGGAATCGGAGTGCCGATGGGGAAGGAGGGGAGGTCGGGCAATATGAGCTACACGAGTGTCAGCTTCCCAGAAAAGTGTTAAACAATGCGACTTACCCTTGCACGACTGTGCGCGTAATCTCCCCACAGCCCTCTCCTCAGCTTGTCGTCTCTGGCGTATGTCTTCCAGCCGCCATTCCAGCCCTGCATCAGTGCCTCCTTTATCGCGACCTGCTCAGGCGTCGCTGCCGGGATGACGGGAATCAGCCGTCTGATCCGTCGATTGAATCTGAATATGCCCGAACGCTGGCCAACGACTTCCAATGAATACCCGATTGTGCCGGAACGGTGGTAGGCCTCGCAGTGGAAGGATGGCGGTAGAGGCGACGGCAATGTGAACTCGAATGGACACGACAAGATGTGCAAGCCGGGCGGGGGGTAAGCTGAGCCCTGCTTCCACACAGGTATCTTCGTGTGAAACAGCTGCAATTGTGAGTCACATAACATTCGCCGGAGGGAGGAAAAACAGACCAGTTCCGTTGACCGATATGTCGTAGTCGTCTGTCCAGTGCGAACGGTGATTTGCGTGTTGGAAGCGCCGCGAAACTTGACTCTGAGCTCCTCCAAGTTGTCATCTTCGACTTGTCGGTAGTCGATGTTGATGACCCCTTGGACAGTCTCGCCAGCAACCCTGGTGATGTTTTGGAATTGAAGCGTGAGAGGCCCGTCGGTGGATTCGATAAGGCTAGCCATGACGGATGGCTGAGGGTGCAGAAGCGCAGGGGAACTTCCAGGAGGCGAATAAATTTATGGAAGATGTTTATCAGGGTGATCTGCGGTAGGCAGCCTTGTGTTCAAGGTACGAGGTGACGGGGAGGAGAGAAATCGGTGCATGTCGTGGCAGAAAGTCAATCGAGAAAAGGAAAGCGAGTCACATGATTGACAGCCAACGATGGCCTCCTGTTCCGAATCAGCACGTTTGTTTCTCGTCACCATCCACTAACTGCAGTTACTACGAGAGTAGTAATGCTGTGTTTAAACTAAAGGACACCAAGTACGTGCTAGTAGGATAGGAATGCTAAAATACAAAGCCAGGACTACAACTTACAAGGACTGAACCGACCACTTGGATAACCTCATAGTGCTGAAGACACCGCTACGGCCCTCTTCCAGCTTGCTTCCTCAACCACTGGGCTTCCTGCTGCCCGCCAGGCTGCTGCAAGCCACGACCCTGGCCCGGACGACCACCGGTTTATGCGCAAACGAGGACCAAACTCTTCGCGGATTCTAGCACCAGATGTTTGGGCCTCATTCATCTCGTCCGAACCGTGTGGTCGGTCCCACTCCTCGGCTCGGGGCGGATGAGTTATGCCCCACCCCAATTCTTTCGCGATCCGCTCTGCCCGAGCACAGTCATGCGACCACCCACGAAGCCATGCAAGGAGGATGTGCTGCTCCTCCAGTGTCAATGTTGCAACCTCTCCTTTGGAGACAACCAAGGCGAGAGTGATGACCGGGACAGCATTCCCCGTATTTTGGAAGTGGCACTTTAGAACTCGACGACAGAGTTCTTCGAGTTGACTGATCGTCGTAGGATCCAGGATCGGGAGAGAACTCGAAGCCGCTTCCGTCGACGTACGAGCTGTGTGGGCAACGGAAACCCTATCATCCCCATCATCCAAGTCACCACTAGAGACAACGGCTGGAACAACTCGGAGTCTTTCCTGATAGCAAGCAGTGAACCGGCGAGTAGGTAATCGAGCCGTTGTCGACAATGGGAAGGGAAAGGTTGTATGATTAGCAATCCCGCCCATGGTCTTGCGGAACTGTTCCATCCAGAGTGCGGCAGCTGAGAGGGTTGGCCGAGGAGACACCATGGCATCTTCGTCTGACTGGTAATCGGCTTTAGCTGGCACGACGATGAATGGAGGACCATCATCTAGGTTACAAAAGGAGTAGGGGAGGCCGATGCCGTCTTGGTGGGCAGATTCGGCGTACATGGCATAGGTAAAAATACCGCCGCGTACCTGGCCAGAGTGGGATGTCGGCAATGAGATCGACTGCTTGTTAGCCTCGGCAGCGCACAACAAAGTCCAATGCGGACTCTGCCACAAACCGCTGTAACATGCTGTCGACACAACGAGCACTTGATCGGAATGGAGCTTGGCTTCCTCAACATATAATTCCACGTTTCGCTTGAGGAGGTAATGGTTGCCAGAGATGCTATCCTGACAACCGGGGCCAAAAACAATGTCTCCTGTATCTTCTTCGCCGTGCCCACAGATGATAATGATGATTCGACCGTCGTGGGTAACGCGAGCGAGGGAGCGAGTCAGGGAACAGAGAAAGCGTTGTAGGAGATCCTGTGGTGGTACGACGGTAAATCCGTCGAGGACGTCATGGTTCAGCTGTAGCCGTTCCGAACGAGGATCGCCGAAGACAAGGTCTGGGAGGGTTCGGGGGTGGACCGAAAGCAACCAACGAGACTCGAAGTGGTCAGGCGTGGATTCCAACAAGTCCTTGAAGGCGAGCATATCGCGAAACATCCAAGCGTCTGCTTTGATGTTCGAAGTTGCAACGACGCCAAGTATTTGGGTAGGATGTTCAGTGGTCATAGTTACTGGAAGAGAAGGTCTTGGTGTGGTGACATTGACAATAATTCAGTGCCCCTGTCGCGCAGGCTGTCGCGAAAGTCCAAGAGCGGATTTTAGCTGTTTGTTTGTATGGTTGCTGGCATTGTCTTAATGAAGTGTACTATGTAGTGCAAGGACCCAAAAGGGATAGAATACATAATAAGTACCTTCCTCGAATCCTCATTCACTGGCAACGTCACTGGCAACTCTGAGTCTCTGACTTCCGAAGATCTGAAGGCTGGACCCAGCAAGAGTACAAGGAGAGCGTCCAGGGGATGTGAAAGGGAGTCTGTGCTAGAGTTGACAACTTAAAAAAAAAAAAACACCTCAGATATTTACTTGTAGTGGACATGAAAAGAATCATCTGCACATTGTGAACCTTTCCCTTGGACCCTCAGGCTGGCCTGCCCGATGTGGATCGGAGTTTTCTCATCAGGCAGGAATATGAGCTGCAGACTCGATTTTATACAAACAAACAACACAATAAGGTCGAAAACGAAAGTGTAGTGTAATCCACGCGCCAAGCGCGCAAAACCGTGTCGAGGAGCCAAATGCCGATTCTGCATTTTGTGCTGTTAGTGAACAAGTCAAGCGAGTCAAAAGAAAACAGGCACAGGTGTTAACCGTGGTATGAGTCAGAGCGCTCATGCGATAACGCAGCTGCCGCTCGAGCCGTTTCCGCCGTCCTGGTTGACTGGCGCCAGAGAAGTGTCCTCCTTGCAAACGACGCAGCTTCCGCTGGAGCCGTTGCCGCCGTCTTCGTTGACGGGAGGGACGGTGATGTCCTCGATGTTGGCGGGGATGATGGTGTTGGTGAACGCGTCCATTGAACAAGTGAGTGAGCGAGTTGTAGGCGAGCCTGGTCGTCCTCTCAATTCCGGCGAGCTTTTATACGCTGGAAGCTCGCAGCGGCTGGATGCGTTTAGCCGACGATGGCCAAAGCTTTGTGCGGTGATGCGCGAGAACAAGAGGTTGAGGCTGATCGAATATTTGCGAAAATGAATGAGCAGACAATAACAAGTGGATCGAGTGTCCCCAGCCAAGTAACAAAGAGTGTGTCTGAAGATGTCGGGCTTTGAGGCGGGCTTGAACAGAACTGAGGAGCAAATCGGGGATTCCGTTACTCGTCGTCGATCGCAAGAAGCTCCCGCGGAAGCTTTTGTACTTCTCAGCAGTTCCTGGCTTTAACGATGAGATAGGCCGGGAACTTTCAGCAGAGCAACTGGAGTGCCAGTGAGCAAACGCGAGTCCGCGGTTATTGCACTTCCAACAATAATAAACGACGATCGTTGTGTTTGTACTTTGCGCCAGGGATTTGCCGGATATTCAAGCCCCCGACAGGCCTAGCCTCTATGCGATCGGTCTTTGGGCCAGGCTGGGTTGCAGTCGCAATTGTTGAGCTCACTTGGAAGTTAATGTTTCAAGTTCAAGGACGAATGGCCCATCTGAACAGAATAAAACGCGGCCTGGATCCACTTTTGACGTAAGGTCAGCTGCATCAGCAAAAGCAACCAGAGAGTACACTTAGCTATTTTCACGTCACATGCTATCCAACGAAGTCCAAGATTAGACCAACTGGATAATATTGCTCTTAGGGCATACAGCAGCATATCCAGTTCAGAGTATCGTAGAAGCATAAGTACTTATAGCTTGGCAATTTGAGCGGCAGTGATGGACTGACCAGAGGCTTTGGCACGTTTGCGCAGCATGGCAGCGGACTTGTTTCCACGAACACCTCCACCCCATTGACGACGCTGCTCCTCGTACTTGTCGGAAAAATTGGCCTTGGCAGCACTGACAATAGTAGCAAGTTCCCGTGCATCCTCGCTCTTGACGTCCTGGAGAGCGACGACAGCAGCGGTTTTCTTGTGGACAACGGTGCCGAGGCGTGCCTTTCCCTTGACGATGACATAGGGCACACCCATCTTGCGACACAACGCGGGTAGGAAAACAACGAGCTCGATGGGGTCAACATCATGAGCGAGAACGACAAGCGAGGCTTTCTTGGCTTCAATCAGTGCCACGATGTGGTTGAGACCGTATTTCACGAAAAGCGGCTTCTTGGTGTCCTGATGAGATGGTCAGCAGGAGTCCGAATCATCGACACAACAGACCTTGGAAGCATCTTTGCCATCAGCAACGGCAGCAGCAGTCTCTGTGAGGCGAGCTTTCTTCTCGGCCTTGGTTTCAGGACGATATTTGTTGAGTAGCTTGAACAGCTGGGTCTTGGCTGGGTCGCAGTGTTCTTGAGATACATAGAAACAGACCAATTCCGAAATTCCGAGGTTTGGCTTCGAACAGAGGGTTCTTCTTTAACTTCGAGGCCTTGCTGGCAAAGGGTGACGGTGCGGGTTTCTTCCCGGTCTTGGCCTTGGGAGGCTGGTCATTGAGACGAAGATCAGTAACGAGTTTGCAAAAAGCAGCGTCGTTATTGGCCTCGGAGCTCTAACGTCTGCAGAGGCAGACCCAGCTGATTTGAGAGGTGCTTCATTGCCCTGAAGGCTCTGCATTCTCTACGGGGGTCGACTTGGACCAAGCAACTAACTGGACAAGTGAGTAAAACGAAAGTGTGCCAAAAAAAACCCACTGATTGCTCTTCGTCGATGTGTCAACAATCCCATAAAGCTCCGAGGCCAATACGACGAGAAGTAGAATGGGGTTTTACCATTATCTTGAGAGGTTTTGAGGTGTTTCGAATGGCGCTGGGTGATGGCTTTTAAGAAGTTTTCGTCGTGGGAAAATCTCTTCGGTGCCGTTTTGGAACGGTTGCGCAAGTTGCTTTCTGACTTTCACCACGACAAGCAAGCTGAATATCATCTCCTCATGTATGCCCCCAAGCTTGGCTTATCGACTCACTGTCACCTTCGATTCAGTTGAAGGCTAGTGCACAAACAGGGCAAGCACCCGCCTTTGAAATTGCTGGTGCCAACCATGAACGTTATGATATCAAGCTCTTCGATGTTAAGTGATACATACTCATTTGGTAGCTTGGAGTGTAGGGTAGATAATGGTGTGGATAGGATAGCATAGAATTACGCTCATTTGGTAGCAATGTTGACTTGGAGTGTAGGGTAGATGATGGTGTGGATGGGATAGGATACTCGGTTTCCAAAATTGTCGGGCTATATTGATGATAACATGACAGCCCTCGTCCAGTCGGCTTCTTCTACCATGGGCCTTCCCATTGCGCGCCAGGCCGCCGCTAGCCACGATCCCGGGCCCAATGACCAACGGTGGATGGCGAGACTTGTGCCGAACTCCTCTCGTATTCTAGCCCCCGCCGCCTGTGCCTCATCCATCTCTCGTACTCCGTGCGGTTTGTCCCACTCCTCCGCTCGTGACGGATTGGTTGTAACCCATCCAAGTGTGTGCGCGATCCCCTCAGCCCGAGCACAGTCACGGGACCACCTGCGAAGCGACCTGAGAAGACGGTGCTGTTGCGGTGGCGTCAACGTCGCAGCATCCCCTTGAGAAACAATCCAGGCAAGTTTCATAATGGGAACTGCGTTTCCTGTGTTCCGGAAGTGGTGAGCGAGGACGCGACGTGAGAGTTCTTTGAGCTCAACGATGGTGTTGGCATCTACAGGATTGAGAGTTATAGGAGCCGCTCTAGGGTCCTCATGAGCGACGACGGCTGGGATCATCTTCAATCTGCTTTGAAAAGAGGCAGTAGTCGGCAAGCGAGCTGACGTCGACGCATACTTGTCGGCGATCCCGCCAATAGTACGGCGGAAATCCTCCATCCATGCCGCTGCTGCTGAAAGGGTTGGTCGCGGGAATGCAATGGGATCGTTGGCGTCAACTGCCACCACAGTTTCCTTGCAGTAGTCTGGGTTGTCGCGTGAATAAGGCAGGAATCCGCCCCGGTAGTGCCCTGAGATTGACATGGGGATGGACACCGATTCTTGGTCGTGTTCCGCCCCACACACGAGTGTCCAACACGGACTTGCCCACAACTCGCTATAACAGGCGGTGGACAACACGACCACCTGATCGGGCCTCAAGTTCGCTCCCATGATAAAAGTCTCCACCGACTCTTTGCGCAAAGGAGGAAAAGGGTTGTTACCGTTGGCGTCCGGTCCGACTAGGATGTTCCCGCTGTACTCTTCGCCGTGACCGCAAACGACGAGAATCAGTCGTCCATCAGGGGGGATTATCCTGAGCATATCGCTGAGTAGCCACAGGAATGTGTCAGCAAGGCGTATTGGCTCGACAACAGTGAAACCATCTCGGATGTCTGGGGATCGTTCGGAACGACGGTCTCCGACGACGAGGTTAAGCTGACGAGGGTGGATGGCAACGATCCACTGAGAGTGGTTAGATGTGGTGGTGCCCAATAGCTCCTTGAACATCAACGTATCGCGTAGGAGCCATTCATCGTCGTTGACGTCGGTGGTACTAGTGATTGCTAGAATGTAGTTGGGCATAAATAAGAGGAGTACCCTAGGCTCGCTTGCCATCACTCCAAGAGAACAGTCTTGATGACAGTCGATCAACCCTTGTCTCCCGCAGTCAGACTGTGAATTTGGTCTGAGAGGGGGTGAGTGTGACGACCAAAATAACAGATCAACCCTAGGGCGGAGCTTTTCGGGTGACCTGATTTCCAACCACACCCGAAAACGCGACTGGAATCGAGTCTAATGTGACCCCAGTGTGAGGGTCTGGGGCGGCTGATATGCAAGCTTATCAAATTATCAAGGCAATGTACAGGAAGGAATACAACAGGAGCAAAAACTACAAAGAAGGATCATTCAGTCATTGCTCAGCGACTAGCGCTTTCGTCAGAAGCAAAGAGATGTATCTAGTGGGACCGAGCCGCCATATGTGCGCGCCGCGCAGCAGCGTCCCGTTTCGTAATGGCGTTTCGTTCTTCAACCTCTAGGGTCGAGTTGCTGATTGGAATCGTATCGCGTTTACCAGCCGTGGCGCCGTCCCAGACGGCAGGCCCCGGAATCTTCACGTTATTCGGGTTGAATGCACCGTTGTAGACCTTGGATACGAGTCAGAGAACAAGTTGGAAGGCGAAATGGTTCATACATCAGTGTTGGCAAAGGCTCCATTGGTGAGGTACAATCTAAAACCTGCGTGTCAATGGCCGAACCGGAAGCGATAGGCAAAAACGGCGCACTTTCCGGCTTGAGTGCCTTCTGGAAGCGAAGTCTGTCCACCGTTGACGACTTCTAGTTGGATGCACGCAATATCTGGAGAGAAAATGAGGCTATGGCTGAACACGCTGCTGCTGATGACATACAGAGTTGAGGGCCAGAAGTGGGGTTGCTGTGCGATTTGAGATCAAGTCTGACTAGAAACAAGTGTTACAAACCTGGTCTTAGGATTGTGAACTGCGGCAAGTTCGTGTCTGATCATGTACTGGCCATTCTTGAGCGAAGGAGGAACCCGGATTGCTGCAGCAAGTCAATATGTATGATTCACGGTCGATGTCGTATACTGACTCCATTTGGAACCATCTTGCACCAGCTTGGCCATTCCCCACAGGCCAGGGCCACTCTTGGGGAAGTAAGCTTCGGGCTTCCCCTTCATCGTCTGCCGTAACGAGCTCGAAATGGTCTGGCTCATATCGAGTCCCGCATGAGCGATTTTCGTCCACCCTGCATTCGTGGCGTCGAAGGAGGTGCAGTCGCCTTTGCAGGACGTGATGTAGTCGAAGACGAAGCCCATACTAGAAAAAACCTCCTCTCAGCCGCGGTCTGGTTGACGGAACAAGACACTCACGCGTGAACCCAAGGGTTGTAGGCTGTCAGACCGCCTGTTCCTCCCTTGCCTTTAAGTTCTGGGGTAGCGCCTTCCCAGTAGACCGTTATGCTTTCACCAGCCGACACTTTGAGCGTCTTGGGAGCTGGCGCCTTGCTTGATGCTTCGCACGACATCTTCCTGCTGGTATGTCAAGGACCGTGAATATGAACAATAAGGTGAACCAACGAGTTCTTGTCAAAATCACCGAAAAGAACGTAGGCGGGGGCAGACGACTTGTACATCAGACGCGTAACCGTCTTGCCGTTCGCAGCGTCTCCCGACCAGTATTGCTGAAAGTGAGAATGAGCTATGACTACTAGAGGGGTAGGAGGAGCAGCTCACGTTTGGGCCTTTATTCGAGTTGCTGCCTGCAGTCACCCGGTTCACCTGACCGTGGCCAACAACGAGAGGAGCGGTGACGAGGACTAGGGCGGCTGCTACGATGGACTGCATTGGAAGGCTGCTCTGGGGTAAAACGAGTGAGTAGAGGCAGGCCTTAAGTACAACGATTTGTGGTGATGGTTGAGGAAAAGAAGAGGAGTGAAGGGGCAAAAGTCAACCATTACATACAAACGTCGTGGAGCGTGTAAGCTTCTTGGCATTGGAGTCCCAATTGTGCGAATAAGGGACACCTCGGAGCCCGCTTAGCTCCGCAGCTTGCCTGTTGCCGTCGCTGCTTGTCTCAACACAGCCGTCATTATAGGAGGAAGGCGAAAGCAAAACCTTGAGGCCGACCTCACAACGCGTCCGAGCACATAGGCATATCGAAAATCGCATCTGATTAGAAAAGGCTCGCCATAACCATTTTTCGGCACAAGGACAAGAACAAGGAGAAAACTGCTCATTGTCCGGCACGTGATCTGCCGCTTGTCGATGCCGTCTCTGGCTGAAGCGGAGGTGTGTTTGCCAAGCTCATCTGCAAAGACGGCTGCTTATCATCGTCAGTCCACGTATGCGAAGGCAGTCAAGGGGGAGTACAACAAGGACTTTGACACCGCGTTTCGCCTCTATGTCAAGGCAGCAGAGGCTTTCCTTTATCTGAGTCGGGCAGTCGACAATCAGCACGACAAGACGAAACACAAATCGAGTGCGGGGAAGGCTTTGGAACGCGCTGAGAAACTCAAGGGCTTTCTCGAGAAATCTAAACCCGAGTCGGCGCTTACACCGGTCGCTGTCGACCATTTCTCACCCCGTGCGTCGTCATTCGATCATTAGCTGCAGCTAATCTGTCTATAGATGAACAATTTTATGTCCTACAAAGGGGCAAGACCGTAAACGGGCGCGTTTTTCCTTCGTGGGATGAGCAACGGGACGTCTCCGAGTTCAGCGCCAGTTTCCGGTTCATCCTCCCTATCTGCTTCATTTCCTCACTGAGCATTCTTGCAGCGACCCTGATGGCGAAGTAGGGCTTTCTCCAGAGCAGCAGAAGCTTTCGCCACAATGGCGTCGACCCGTTGCTGAAGAAACCCTAGACGCTGACTCGCGACTCCAGCCCCAAGATATTCTTCAGCATATCATCACAGATTGCTCCGTCTGTGCTTCCATCTCCGTGTGTCTCGAGCATAGCGCGCGATTTGGCTCAGAGGTACTTACCACCTTTTGCTAATCGGAGATTTTTCATGAACTGCACAGTTTGGCAATGTCCTTCTTCACAACCCAAAGCCAGACGAGAGCATTGTGACTCCTATAATATCGCAACCAACTACAGGAAGATATGATCTCCGACTGCTTCTTAATGGTGGTTGGCGGCGGGTACGCACTCGTTTCTTCCATTCAACCATTAATCTTCAATGAAATTAGATTGGTAGGCACACGAACGACGTTCCCGACTCCCGGCTTACCATGCAACAGTCATCGACGATACCCTTCCATATCACCCCGGGACCGGCGCTCTAGTTTGCATGTCCAGCTCAGCCGGTGCGATCTGGCCGAGTCTTCTCGAGAAGGGTGTCAGCGAGCTCTATTCCCTGCAAGCTAAACTCACATTGATGTAGTACATGAAGCTCATGGGTGGTTACGATTTCCCCGGATCGTACGCCTTAGTGTTCCATAGTCGCAATCCCTCTAATGGAGACACAGTAACTCAGGCATCGACTTACAGTGAGCTCGTCCAGCATTCTTCTGCCTGTTTGGCTTACCGTCTTCCAGCGCGCTCATCGGATGGATACCGGAGCACCTCGAAATCAAGAGGTGAGCGCAAAAGCTCAAACTACAGAGTTTTCTGAAGCTGGCCCAGCCCGTTTTTCGAACGCGAGCGCACGTGGAAACGCATTCTAGACGCTTTCGTAACGGGTCAACCCCCAAAATTTCACCCGTCAACACAGGAGTTAACAGTCACTTCTAGGCCAATGCATGCTCACGCTTGGTACAGGGGTTGACCCCAATCTCACCTGGTGCGGGGTCAGCCTGCTTTCGTCGCATTGCTACGCAGTCATCGGTGCGTTTTGAGACAACTGCTCTGTCTCGCTCATGCTTTTTCCAGACATCACGGAATCAGAAGATACTCGCACGCTAACCGTCCTCGACTCCTGGGTGCGTCCTCCACAGGATTCACAGACCCAAGATTGTCGTACGATTCTCTCGAGCCACTTTTGCCTCCTTTCTCATCGTTCCCACAGGAGTTCGCCACATTCCATGGTCAGATGTTGTTGGGTTATTCGACAGCATTTATCTCAGCTGGGACCCTCATATCTGGCCGAATTCTTTGACATTCCACGGGTGTGTGTGTAAAGGACATTCCTTCGCAAGTAATCTGACAAAATCTTAATAGGATTTGGAAACAAGCAAACCAACGTTAGCTATAACCACCGCGTCTTGTCTGTGCTTGACGCGATAAACAGGCTCGACGCGCAACCTACGGCTCAAATATCAGTCAACAGACGAGTGTGAAGTGGTGATTCTGCTTACGCGCCACGTATCCAACACTCGGGCGACGACGGACTTTGTCTCGTTGCGTGTCCAACTGGTAGATCAAGTAAGTGATGTCGGGGACTCACACCACACAATCGCGGCAAAGGTACGTGATACATAGGACTTGGGAGTTTTCCGTTTAATATCAACCGTAGGACTTGTTTACAAACAACCCTCATGTGCTGGTTGGTCCGTTGCTCGAGTTGTTGTCAACCATTCATGTCTTCTAGATGAGAACAACAGTACCAGCACAAAGTGACGGTCTTCTCTCGGTGTTTGCTTCTTATGATGGACCGACGACTGAAGTGGGCTTTACGCTCTCTGTTTACGCTCCAAGCTGCGCCACCGTTGCGTGGGATGAACATGTCCAGACACCACCCTTCTCCTCCAAGGCACGTGCCTTCTTTCTTGTCACTCCGCGGCTAATGCGAATATAGGTCGAAGGGACGTTGATGCACAAAAATGCTGGCGGGAACAGCACACATCCAACGTTCATGGTCAACCCGCAATACCACTTGCGCATCAAGCAGTCCCACCTGCGGAAGAAAGCGGAGATTGCGCTTACGATGCAGATGGCCCGTGAGGTGCCAATCAACATCGTCGTTGTGTGGTCGCAAGGGCAACGCGTCTTCGAGTATGAATTTTCTCTTGTCAATTGTACTTTGCTCAGTCTTTCTAGGTTAACGCAGAAAGATGTTGCCGCGACTTCTGGGGCGTATAGCTACGGATTAGCTCGGGTTTCGAAGCTGCTCCAAGGCACGAGTTCTTTTTGTTGCCAAGGCGGCGCGCTAATCGACCGCAGTTGGTGACTACACGGTCATACTGTCTGCGTTCGAGCCCAATCAGATGGGGCCATTCTCTCTGGAAGTCGAGAGTTCGCTGGCGTTTGAACTGAAGACCATTCCGCAAGAGGGTGCGGGAATGTACTTCAAGTCGATCCGTGGAGCGTGGTATGCAATGTTGTTGTCGTTGTTTTCTTATCAATGCTCCACAGGAATGGACAGAACGCGATGGGCAGCCCCAGCTTCAAGAATTACGCACAGAACCCCGTCTTCGAGGTGGAGGTGCCCACCGCCACCGAGATCAAGTCAGTTTCTCTCTCTCTCTCTCTCTTTGATCACACGCTGAAATTTGGACGTAGGATGCGGCTCCAATTACTTCGTCCGACGCCCTCGTCTGCGATCAACCTCACGCTGTTCACCGCGTCGTTGGGACAACAGCTATTGACCTCTGGCGGCTACGACGACAATGTTTGTGGTGTTGTGACACCCCAGATCAAGCTCTCACCGGGTAAATACTGGGCCGTGCCTTCGACCTACTCGCCAAATGTCCATGGCCCATTCCAAATTCTTGTGTATACTACCGCCGGTCGAGTTGACGTTGCTGAAAGGCGGCGCTAATGGACTCTTTTTACGCACTGTAGACTAACATTCCGCTTATTCCTCTGCGTTACACTCATTGTAAACTACACTTTTGTTTATCTTGTCTTTGCAAAGCCACCAGTTGACAAACTCTCTGGTAGCGCGCCTAGACAGCTGTCTGCAGCCGCCTTATCGGATGTTAACTCGATGGTGACATTACCCCCAACCCGGAAGACATCGAAAAAGTCGAAATGGCAGCGGGAGGCGGAAGGGACACCGTTGATCGTCACGTTTACGACGTAGGCGTTGACGCCCTTCGGGATCGTGTGCTGGACAGATTTTGCGTCAAACCCGACAACGTTTACGGTGGTGGATACGCCAAGATAAGAGTTGTGGATTGTGTACTTGGGCGTGAATGGCGAGAGAACGAGGTATTGTGTGGTTGAGGGAACTGTTCCCCGATGAGCATTATGAGCCGAAAAGCAGGTTACTTACCAGGATAGATGCCCAACAGATGGAATGCAAGCAGTGATGCCATCGCGGCTTGGTCGTCGTTTCCGGGGAGCCCAGCAGGAGCTGAGGGAGAATAGGTGAGTCTTTATGCATCATCTGATAAGAGGAGCTCACTGATGTCAAAGTTCTCGAAGACGACGTTGCGGACGCGGTCAACGCTCTGTGCTGGGTGGTTTGCGTAATGGTACCCAACCGGTGTTTGGAACGATGGTTCATTTCCGGCCTGGTAATAGCCCGCCTGATGTCACAGTAAGCCTCATGGTTGTAATTTACGAGTTATAACCTACAGAGAAGAAGTGGTCAAGTCGTTTGACGAAAGTATCCTAGATCAATCAGACACGATAAGATAAGCACCAGGAATGCAAACATTTCCACCCATCAGTTCAATGAGATGCGCGGTGTCGTGCGGAGCAAACCTAACAAGATGAGCACGAATGTTTGGCTGTTTTCATAAGTATGGCTTACCAGCTATATTCCCACTAACGCGGTCACGTGAGTTGATTACCAAGCTTGTTTGGAGACAAGTTCGCTTACCGAAGAGGATTCATAGAACTAAATAGAGAGTTTGAGTGTATAAAGGACGGGTTGATCAAAAGAGAGCCTACGCCATTCGTGTTATCCGATTGTAAGGAGCATTCCGTCGTCACATTATCAACCGGCGAGCAATGCTTGGGGTCGGTAAAGTTAAATTTGCCGTTGCTGTAGCGCTTTTGCGAAAATCCTGTCTCTGGTTCAAGCAGCCGTGCGGCAAGTATTATCGAGGCTTTTGACCTTTGAATCCGTCGCTGACAACGGAGGGGTCCCAAACGTTGCGGTAGTTCTGTGCCAAACAGAAATCAGAGACGGAGAGCAGGCAGACTAGGGAAAGTGTACCAGAGAACGTTTGTTGAACTTGGCCTCGTCGTCTGTTTTGCCAAGTAGAAGCGCGATCTGACGGATGGCGAAATCCTCGAAAGCATACTATCCAACGGATTCAGCAAGGTAACTTGGGGAAAGCGTTTCTATACCTCAAGTGTGCGGCTGCCCTCTCTTGTTTGACGCCCTGTGCTAGAGGTATCCAGAACTACAGCACGTTGTGAGTCCCTGACGAGTTTGGCCGTAGTAAAGGGCTTGAAACTCACCAGCAAAAGGCACATAACCGAATTGACTAAGAGGTAAAAGTAAGCGAAACCGGTTATCGAATGGGAATGCATGCCCACTTGTAAACATTGGACTGGCGACCCTGGATATTCCACTCCGGAGGGTTTACTTCGCCGTCCGTCCACGCAGCGGAATACAATTCTTCGAGATTGATGCCCAGCGCGGCAGCCTCGTTGTGGTAATGAGTGGCAAAGTGACCAACAATAACATCGGCACTCGAACCGCCTTGGGTCCAGCCCTGTACCAATTTCTCAGTTAAGATCCAGATAAGCAAGGCTGAAGCGCACTGGCAAGTTGTTGGCTCTACACCTGTGACACACGTCAGGGAAGTGGCGATTAAAACAAGATAACACTGACTCAGGCATCCATCCGTTCTTGCGCCAGCCATCGATGTAGCTGTCGACGATCTGGGCGAATTCGACAGGCGAATGCAGGGAAAGTAGCGGGTAAAAGGTACGGAACTACAGTTGCATGTTAATCACTGGCAGGTTCATTGGGGATGAGAAACAAGTACCGTGTCCCAGCTGCAATAGAGCGAGTCGAAGTAGAACGAGCTTGTCCCGGCGAAGGCGCCTTGTGTTTCTCCAGTAGCATTGTTCTGTACGTTTATTGAGTATGATCCAGAGGAGGCGTTAACCCAACCAGTCTCACCGGAGTCAACGATGCGCGATAAAGCGACGTATAAAGCATCTCGGTTACATTCGCGGGGGTATTGGGAACATCAATCTCAATCCTGCTAAGTTTGTCGTTCCATAGTGCCTTCGCCTTGTTGTGGATGTCGTCAAACGAGGAGCTCCCAATCTCCGATTCAGCATTGGCGCATGCTTGGTCTGTTGACACAAAAGATATGCCGACACGAATGTTGACAGTGCTGGGATTTCCTTCATACGAGAACAAGGCCCCAGATTGGTATACCCCGCCGATAAGGTTGAGCGTAAGGTTGAGATGCTTTTGACCAAGCCCTTTGGCGTCGAGACCGAAGCTATGGATGATATATCACAGACTAGATTGGGTGGAGGGAAAAGATAGCCACGTACTTATCACCTGTCCAGACACCATACTCACTCAATTTCTGGGCTCCGCCATCGAGCAAATCATAACAAGCGAAGGCTTGGTAGCTGAACCTTCCTGGACCAAAGCTGGATCCCCAACGACCGCCGATGGTGATGCGTCCTTTGTCTGGATCGATATCAAGGGAACCTCCGGCGAATGACGCAGGCAGGTCGTTCGCGAGATCAAGCACAAAGTAGGGTTTGGAGTTGGCAGGGAAGGTGAATCGCTCGAGACCTGCACGACGAGTCGCGGTGGCTTCCATACGAAGACCATTGTCTAACGTCTGAGCAAAGTAGCCTGGCGATGCAACTACAGAGCCAATCAACGCCGAGCTCATATATGGGACAGAGTAAACTCACCATCGGTGTTGGGCTTGCGTTTTCGTTGGCGGGCCGCCAGGCGAGTAGTGCAGGTATCAAATCCACCGGGGCAGAGAAGCGGCATAATTTCGAAGTTTCCGTCTAACATAACCTAACCTTTCCAAGTGCAAGAATAGTAAACAAGGACGCACAAGTGCCTAAAGAGGACCCGGTTCCGCTATCATGCATGGGACTAAGCCCACGAATAAACTGTGTCGGGTCGGTGACGTATCCTGGAAAAAAAATTCAATGGTTATTTTCAGAAAGGCGGAGAGGCGGACCGGCAGGCGCATAGCCAGTCATGTCGGTCGAGAATTTGACCTGGGAAGGGGGTAAACAATATCGCTCGGACCCGAAGCTCTCACCATTCCGAAAGGAATAGAGGCTCCTGGACTGTGCTTGCTTAGAATGGGTGACGGCTGCGTGGCCCAGAAACATACCAAACATCACCAAAGTTGTCTGAAAAAGATGAATTCCCAGCCAAACCACCAAAGTGTGCTGGCACTCACCTGTGCCAACATAGACATTGACAAACTCCGTATAGTCGAGGGATCCTGTCGCATTGGAGGCTGCCTTGATCGCTGCGGTAATACCAGACTGAACTGACGGCGCTGGCTGGGCGTAAACGCCAGAAAGCAGGAAGATCCCTGCAGCGGTGAAAAAGTGGGCCATGGCGTTTGCGAGCAGAGTCCCACCTCGTTTAAGTAGCAATCATGACCGAGCAAAGGAAGACGTGGTCGTCGTAATGGAGCCAGCGAAGCACATGGCATGGGGTCAACAGCTTCAAAAGCGCGTCAAAATCTCTCGAGGATCTGTACACTCGTGACTCTGCACCACCAAATGTCGAATTGTACGCAACGGCATCGAGAAGGGTTTTTTGTTCTGATACTGGTGGGACGCGACAGTCTTCGCGCTTCTGTCGCTGCAACACATGCTCTGCGACTTTGATAACGCCTCTGTGTTTAGCTGAGCTATTCTTGTCGACCAAGCGTCACCCGACATTGGAGATGTTGGGCGAAGACAAGAGAGTGTCAATCACTAGGTCTTCTCACGGAATTGATTCGGGTATGATGGTTTGGAGCTCGTAGGCTGTCGTTAGCAATGAACTCTGCAAGCTTTGTTTCAAGTTTGTTTCCAGCGCTGAGACTGTAAGTTAGGTGGTTGTCCGAAACGACGAGGGGTATAGCTTGGGTATGTACCTCTGAATAATTGCCAAGTGGCTACTAGGGAATACGATAAACATTACCAAACGAAATACAAGTACAAGAGGATTAAGTACATCTACGCGTTTTTTTCGAGCAACATTTTCAAGCTGTATCTTTCTCGTTACCGATTTTCCCCTTGATCTTTTGCACCAAGCCTATGTTTAGGTTGAGTCCGTTCAGGCTCAGCGCCGACTTTCGTCTTTCGCGCTTGGGTTCTTCTGCTGTCACGGGGGACGGAGAAACGGTCGCAGTCGAAGCTGTGCTCCCGCTGTCTGTCCGCTTCGCCTGCGGTCCATCGCTACCCATATCGTCGCCTTCGGAGAAGCTGGACACCTCAGGAGGGGCGCTTACTGCACCAGAATGTCGCCAAGTGTGAGAATTCGTGCTCGGTAACATGTTGACGCTGGTGGTATCAAGACGACTGTTAGAGTTAAGACTGGAGAGCGAAGGAGAGCGTGATGGTAGTGGGCCAAGATGAACAACATCTTCCAAGCTCAGGTTCCTGACTGAGTCGAGCGATGGCCGCTTATCACCAGGGTCAACATCGCCTTCCGCTTCGCTGGAGGCAATATATCCACTATCGGCCAGACTGATTTGTGAATGTCCGAGCTCGGCTTTGACCAGTGAAGGGGTTGATGCGCCAAGGGAAGCCGAAATCTCTGGCTCGCGTTCTTGGGGGGGTGATGGTGCGTCAAGAGATAACGAAGACTGCGAAGAGAGCGGTGCTGGGGATGGAATGGCATGTGATTCGAGACTAATAGTTGACATCGAGCCCAGAGACTCTGTGTGGGACTCGAGACTGAGCGACGACAGCGAAGCCGGTGCTGGAGAGTCAACGAAACGGCCTGAAGACTGGGTGTATTGACGGGGAAATGATGCCTTCGATGCGGTGGCCGCATTTAGATGCGCCAAGTCGGGTGGTGGTGCCACGGGTGAGGTCGAATGGCCAGTGTGGACTGCTGTGCTAAGATTGGTTGATTCCCGATGTTGTTGTTGTGGAATGGGATTATGCAGGGGGTCAACCAAGTCGCTATCCCGACGAACAAGCGGTGGAGGGATGAGCACTAGACACCAAGTTAACTTTACGGTGTCGAGCCTGTTAAACCAACCCACCAGGTTTGCGTACGCTCATATTGCCTCCACTTCCGGCGCTCATGGACCTACTGCCAATTTCTGGCCGCAGAGAAAAGTCAAAGCGTTTGCTGGCTGCTGGCGGAGTCATGGTGATATGAGCGCGTAATAGGTCGCTCAAGTCCCCGGCCCATTCGTCTGCGGGTGTGGGTAGGGCAGCCAACGAGATTTTAGGAACGAGGTTCATGTAGGCGGTCGTCATGTCGTGGCTGGGTGGTCGTTGGTATTTAAATGCTAGCATGTCATGGCGGCGCCTTCGCATTTAACGGCTCGGACTGTGGAGTTGTTGACCTATGACGATGACGCAAACGTGGAGAAGATCGAACACTTGCAATCAAGTTGCGATCGGCCATTAAATTGTGTCCCAAGGCTTTCCTTTGATACAAAATTAGGGCGAATGTGGCATAGATTCACGGAGTTTTGAGCGAGTAAGGTCACGTGACGATTGTCGTTTGTCTTAGCCTCTTCGATGTCTTAGCCTTTCTTGCGTCTTCTCCAGGATTGTTGTGTATCGGAAGAGTAAATCCTGATGGTGTTGTCGGGATGCTCTTCCGACGGCAGGCCATTGAAGATTTGTGCCAGTGGAACAGAGAAGAGGTGGCGTTTGTCGAGATTTACAGAAGTCTGCAGAATTCTATGATTTCCAGTGATTCATGGTTTGCGGCAGAAGCGGTAGCTGAAGCATCTGAATTTGTGCGATTCGCAGAGCCTTTAGTGGAATCGAAGGTGACAGAGATTCAGAGTCGATAAGCCAAGCTTGGGTGCGTACATGAGGAGATTGGGTCGTTCAAGTATAGTCACTATCAGTGGTCATGGACTAAAGCGTCTCCTTCTCCTCTTCAACCAATCTGCATACTCGTATACAGTATGATAACGCAATGTTGGTTGGTCAACTTTAGTCAAGCGTCACAGTTGGAGGTGGGTTGCTTTGATCGATTGGAGATTTAGGTCTGAGTTTGTCGCGCTGCCGGACAAAAGATGACATTCAGCTTGCTTGTCGTGGTGAAAGTCAGAAAGCAACTTGCGGAACCGTTCCAAAACGGCACCGAAGAGATTTTCCCACGACAAAAACTTCTTAAAAGCCATCACCCAGCGCCATTCGAAACACCTCAAAACCTCTCAAGATAATGGTAAGACCCCATTCTACTTCTCGTCGTATTGGCCTCGGAGCTCTATGGGATTGTTGACACATCGACGAAGAGTAATCAGTGGGTTTTTTTGGCACACTTTCGTTTTACTCACTTGTCCAGTTAGTTGCTTGGTCCAAGTCGACCCCCGTAGAGAATGCAGAGCCTTCAGGGCAATGAAGCACCTCTCAAATCAGCTGGGTCTGCCTCGGCAGACATTAGAGCTCCGAGGCCAATGACGACGCTGCTTTTTGCAAACTCGTTACTGATCTTCGTCTCAATGACCAGCCTCCCAAAGCCAAGACCGGGAAGAAACTCGCACCGTCACCCTTTGCCAGCAAGGCCTCGAAGGTCAAGAAGAACCCTCTGTTCGAAGCCAAACCTCGGAATTTCGGAATCGGTCTGTTTCTATCCCCTCGTTATCCCTTGTCTTAACGATAATTCAGGCCAGGACATCCAACCCAGCTCTGATCTTACTCGTTTCGTCAAATGGCCCGAGTACATCCGTCTTCAGCGCCAGAAAGTTATCCTCCACCAACGCTTGAAGGTCCCTCCTGCCATCGCTCAGTTCTCGCACACCCTCGACAAGAACACTGCGACACAGCTGTTCAAGCTACTCAACAAGTACCGTCCTGAAACCAAGGCCGAGAAGAAAGCCCGCCTCACAGAGACTGCTGCTGCCGTTGCTGATGGCAAAGATGCTTCCAAGGTCTGTTGTGTCGATGATTCGGACTCCTGCTGACCATTTCATCAGGACACCAGGAAGCCGCTTTTCGTGAAATACGGTCTCAACCACATCGTGGCACTGATTGAAGCCAAGAAAGCCTCGCTTGTCGTTCTCGCTCATGATGTTGACCCCATCGAGCTCGTTGTTTTCCTACCCGCGTTGTGTCGCAAGATGGGTGTGCCCTATGTCATCGTCAAGGGAAAGGCACGCCTCGGCACCGTTGTCCACAAGAAAACCGCTGCTGTCGTCGCTCTCCAGGACGTCAAGAGCGAGGATGCACGGGAACTTGCTACTATTGTCAGTGCTGCCAAGGCCAATTTTTCCGACAAGTACGAGGAGCAGCGTCGTCAATGGGGTGGAGGTGTTCGTGGAAACAAGTCCGCTGCCATGCTGCGCAAGCGTGCCAAAGCCTCTGGTCAGTCCATCACTGCCGCTCAAATTGGCAAGCTATAAGTATTTATGCTTCTACGATACTCTGAACTGGATAATCTGCTGTATGCCCTAAGAGCAATGTTATCCAGTTGGTCTAATCTTGGACTTCGTTGGATAGCATGTGACGTGAAAATAGCTAAGTGTACTCTCTGGTTGCTCTTTGGACCACTGACTAGTATCTTTTGCTGATGCAGCTGAACTTACGTCAAAAGTGGATCCGGGCCGCGTTTTAGATGGGCCATTCGTCCTTGAACTTGAAACATTAACTTCCCAGTGAGCTCAACAATTACGACTGCAACCCAGCCTGGCGCAAAGACCGATCGCATAGAGGCTAGGCCTTTCGGGGGCTTGAATATCCGGCAAATCCCTGGCGCAAAGTACAAACACAACGATCGTCGTTTATTATTGTTGGAAGTGCAATAACCGCGGACTCGCGTTTGCTCACTGGCACTCCAGTTGCTCTGCTGAAAGTTCCCGGCCTATCTCATCGTTAAAGCCAGGAACTGCTGAGAAGTACAAAAGCTTCCGCGGGAGCTTCTTGCGATCGACGACGAGTAACGGAATCCCCGATTTGCTCCTCAGTTCTGTTCAAGCCCGCCTCAAAGCCCGACATCTTCAGACACACTCTTTGTTACTTGGCTGGGGACACTCGATCCACTTGTTATTGTCTGCTCATTCATTTTCGCAAATATTCGATCAGCCTCAATCTCTTGTTCTCGCGCATCACCGCACAAAGCTTTGGCCATCGTCGGCTAAACGCATCCAGCCGCTGCGAGCTTCCAGCGTATAAAACCTCGCCGGAATTGAGAGGACGACCAGGCTCGCCTACAACTCGCTCACTCACTTGTTCAATGGACGCGTTCACCAACACCATCATCCCCGCCAACATCGAGGACATCACCGTCCCTCCCGTCAACGAAGACGGCGGCAACGGCTCCAGCGGAAGCTGTGTCGTCTGCAAGGAGGACACTTCCCTTGCGCCAGTCAACCAGGACGGCGGAAACGGCTCGAGCGGCAGCTGCGTTATCGCATGAGCGCTCTTACTACCACGGTTAACATCTGTGCGTCTTTGACTTGCTTGACTTGTTCACTAACGACACGAAATGCAGAATCGGCATTTGGCTCCTCGACCCGGTTTTGCGCGCTTGGCGCGTGGATTACTCTACACTTTCGTTTTCGACCTTATTGTGTTGTTTGTTTGTTTGTATAAAATCGAGTCTGCAGCTCAATATTCGTGTGTGATGACGGCGACGAGAGCAGAAGGATCACCTGTCCCCTAAAACGTGTTCACGAATGAAGGGCACAATGTGGAGTCCGGACACTAATCCCAATTTGTTTGAGTGCGATTGCAGTCTTCCAGAGTGATTGCTGGATGGTAAGCTTAGCTTTATTAAACGCACAACAAACTGGCATAAAGTCATGGTTCTCCGACCTGGGTGAGAGGATCCATTAATCCCAACAAGCGTTTCGCGGCCTCCTTACTCTGAATCGTAAGTACCGCGTAGATTACACTACACTTTCGTTTTCAACCTTATTGTGTTGTTTGTTTGTTTGTATGTATAAAATCGAGTCTGCAGCTCATATTCGTGTGTGATGAGAGAACTGCCGGGCCGATCCGCATAGAGACAGGCAATGGGAGAAGTTGGGGAAAGCAATCAGATACCCACGTGATCCTTAAAAACTTCATCATGAACCCCATCCTCAATAAAAACGAGCTCAAGATACGCACCAAACTCCAAGACCACCGTGAGCATCCACGTGCGATTCAAGAAGTCTCCGTCACCGTAACTCATCCTCAACACAAAACTGTTGCAACGCTATCTGCCTGGCGGCTCGACCGGCCCTACTTTTGCGACCGTTTCCTTCAAATACTTGACGAAGAAATAGACGAAATGCATGAATTTTCTGCGACGCTTTTCGACAAGTATGGTAACGTCCAGCCACATCTCGTCGAGCCAGGGTACCGGAGCGGGAGTGGATGCTGGGGCCGAGAGTTGAATGAGGGAGTGTTGTTCTACATCTTTTGGGTCTCTGTGGAGGAGGCTGTGAGTGCTTCTTTGGCCTTGTCGTTAATCCTGATTATATATAGCTCCGTGGTCAAGGAATTGGCTCGTGGATGCTTGACAAGTTTCTCCATTCCAAACACGTCGAAGAAAATGATACCGTAACTTGCTGGCCAACACCTATGGGTATCGAGGGAGAGCTCTGGGAAGATGCCAAGAATCGTCAGGTTGCATTCTTTCGCAAGGTGTGTTTTAACCCTTCTTTGGTGTAGCATACTCAATTTCAGAACCACTTCCGCCGAATTGGCCGCACCGTTTTCTTTGCTTATTCACCGAACAACAACCATCCATCGCGCCGTGTTGCTGTCAAGGACGATGTTCAAGCACTGAGCGAAATCTTCTCCTCCGTTCCCGACCCTGCCAAAACGAGACAAGAATATCCATTGCATGCCGCGATCTTTGATGATAAAACCGGCCAGATCGCCACCTTGATTCAATCCTGCTATGATAGCGACCCATCTAGTGTCCACACATCCGACTTGACTGGTTTCACACCTCTTCACATTGCGGCTGGGCAGGCTAATGTTATCGCTATTCGCAAACTGCTGAGCTGGGACATGAGCTCGGACCTTTTGAACGCCACTAATTCGGACGGCGCCACCCCCTTGGAACTTTTGCAGTCAACGATGAGCTCAAGCCGTAACTTTTCTGAAATGTTGCTCGACAACTGGCGCGGATATTCGGCGGATGCGCTTGAGGCAGAGTTTTTGCTCAAACAAAGTATGGGTATGCTAGTTCAAAGCACAGTCGAGCAGTATACTGCCAAGAACAAGTATGGTTGCACCTGCGGCCGTTGTGCAGGCGGCTGGCTGTCTCCCCGCATGCGTTTTCAGCTCGAGTGTGAGTAACCTTTCCGCGTCTTCGCTCTCATCGCTTGATAGCATCCATTCAGGTCAAGCGGCTTACGCAAAAGATACAATGCCGGACCTTTACGACGACTTTACGCCCCGCCAACCAGCTAGCTTTGACTACTATATGCACTCAGACTACATCCCTCGTCGTTTCCAGTCAAGTTTCTATCTCTCGTTCTACAAGGGCTACTGCGATGTGTTCAATGCCGTTTACGAGCTCCTCAGCTCCACCAATGAAGTTTTCTCGCTTGCCAACGTCAAACGATACCTTTCCAACGACTCTGTCTTCTATTTCCGCAAGGGTGGCCGATTGGAGTATGTTTTTGACGCTATAACGGACAGTGCCTTCCAGCAGTCTTCCCTTGGCGATGGCGAGCATGAACGCATATTCGCGGACTACGAACACTGGACCACTCTCCCGACCTGCGCAAATGATCTCGAGTTCCATCTTGTCCGGTTGATGCTGGGTATGAATCCGCGAGAGCGATGGGGCCCGTACGATGTACCCACTGCGTCAGGGCTCAGAGAAAGTCTTGATCGCGATTTGGAGGAGTCGGATGCGGAGATGGAGTCTGAAGAGTCGGACGTGGAAATGGAGTCGGAAGAGTCAAACACATCGACTGAAGAAGATTCAGCAGAGGAACTTGACACAGACGATGACGATGACTGAGAGACTAAGTAGCGCGTTCAGTGTTCTTCGAGCTCAAGTCCTGATTTGTTCAACCTGCGAACCTATTCTCCAATAAAATCGAAGACATGAATAACATTGAGCTCTGGCACAGTTGACCTGCTGATCATTCTATGCTTTGGTTTGCATTCTATCAAATCGGCTCAGAATCCAGCGCCAGCTCACAATGTTGCAATCACAGAAAATTTTAAAGTGAAGTCGAGAAGTGTGCGCGAGCTTCAGCCACGAAAACTTGATCAGGACTGGACTCTGAATATTAACATGCAATAGCTTTTGAGTTCTGCGTTGCTTGCTCGGAGTCGTGAGGTTTGCTACTATGTTGAGAGGATATCACAATCTTGAAAGTGGGATCATTTTTTGTCGAGAAAAAAAATGAACCGAGTAGCTTCCATACCTCTGATACGGCTACAGAGATTCCCTGGATGGACATCGGCAATGCGGCCTGGGTGCGGAGGAAGACTCGAGCATTGAGACTGGCGAAATGTCAGAGCCATTTTGAATGCGACTGAACCAAACCTGTCACCTTGCAAAACATGAATTGGCAAAGACTGGGCGGAAACTTGGTATTAGGCAACAGGTGGGGGAAGTAGAAGTAGTACATACGTCGAGCCTTGATGGCAAACAAGGCAAGCCAGATCACTGCAGAAGTACATCTTGGTCAATGTGTCTCCGAAAGTCGATAGAATGAAACGAACAATTTGTTGTCATCGTCCCATACTTTTTGGTTGTTAGCTGCGACTCCTATAACGCGTTGAGAGTCACATACCAAGATCGCTGTCAACAGGCTGGAGAAACTGTTGCAGGAGTCAGGATCGAGCAGGACACGCACAAACCACATTCAATTACACGAACCTTGTCAACAAGCCAGTCTCTAGACCAAGAGTTAGCGACAAGACCAACAGATGAGTGGGATTCACACCAATGGTCCATTTGATGAGATGCGCAACAAGATCGTGCGTTCTCTTGTATCCTGAGCGCTCACGACTAAGCAGCCAAACCAAGGTCAGCGCAATGAGCAGGTCGGTTGCAGCACTGCCGCCCAAGGAGGCAAGGGCGACATTTCCCCACTTGACCTTATAAATAGGGATGCTTGGCTCCAACGCGGCACCCACTCCGATTGCCGCACTGATGACGAACCAGACTACGGTGAGTACGGCGAATAATAGCGCAAGGGGCTTGCTCGTTGAGAGAATGTATATCCGGAAGGTAAAGAACGACTGGACTGATCAAGGGTGAGTACATTTGTAAGGCTCACGAGCATTTTCAGCGCCGAACCGCAGAATACGATGAAGGCAGAGAGGATAATCGCAGCCCCCAAGGAGCCTGGGGCCTTGAGAAAGAGACTCTCTGGATGTCCGTAGGTTGTTGTTGAATAGTAATACGCCAAGTGGCCGAAACATGCTGCATGCCCAGTCTCGAGGGCACTATCGGTCATTCATATCTGCGACATCGCCGGAGCTAGAGCTTATACCACATGATTGCAACCTGTGAGTGTCAATGAGGACCTGGAGTTCCCGTGAATGAGAGAACAAACCAGAGACTTCAGCCAAAAAGAATCATTAGGAAACCGTTCATAGTAAATATAGCCTTGAACGACAGTGACTCCATAAAGAGCGAAAGACACGAGTGTGCCGATCTGGAGAGCACCTGAGATAGGGCTTGGTTTTATAAAAATTTTGGCCTTAACAAACGGTTTGTAAAAAAATCTCCCCAAAACCCTGTTTATAAACCGGTTTTTAGGTTTTATAAACACTTCAGGCTAAGCAGCCTCACGCCATGTAATTTTCATATGTTTGTCAAGGTGAAATACTACTAATAGTGGTGCCAGGTGAGGCTGAGAAGTTTCCCTTCAATATCTACTATCTCAGCTAAATTTTATAGTGTAGGATACTTTTGATGGCAGAGATGTCACACTTTGGCTGACTGTCACACTAGTGTCACATTGTTTACAAACACCCTCTTCCCAGAATGCCTGTTTATAAACAAATAAAACAGGGGTGTTTATAAACGGGTTTACAAACATCCCTATATAAACCAAGCCCTAACCTGAGAATTCCGGTCAGTCTCTATGTAAACAGGTACTGCATACGGCCTACCCACTGTACTGTC
The DNA here is from genome assembly GCF_014461135.1 of Mycena indigotica. NCBI lineage: Eukaryota > Fungi > Basidiomycota > Agaricomycetes > Agaricales > Mycenaceae > Mycena > Mycena indigotica. Next base: position 857,972 of record NW_023503016.1, on the reverse strand, counting down.
GACATTCACGGGAGCATGCATTGCGTGGACTCTGACTTCAAGCAGAGATTTTAAAGCAAACGCCGGACGCCCCGCAGCCTAAAATTGGCCTGACATATAGTTTATATGTTAATGATGCATCTTACCACAGTCTCATCGTATGGCTATCCAGCTTACGGTCTAGCTCGGCATTCAGAGCGGGCTGAACTGAGGAGAACTTGTAATGCTACTGTCATGAATGAACAGCCGATTGTGCCTGAGCAGTTCAACCAAGTAGCACCATCAAGTTTCGCGTCCCGCAGTTGTTAAGGCCTCTCGCGCGGAGTCTAAGAGTTCCGTGTCACAGCAAGTATATTTCCGTCCTTCCTGAAGTACTGGTATTTCGAAAGAGGATGACGAGCTGGAAAGAGTTAACGTTGACATAGTTGTGACAGCGTGACATCAATGGTCCTTCGACCCCAGTGAAAAGTCAGTGTCACCAAATGAGATGTAATGGGACTAAATTCAAACCACATGTCAAATACACAGTTGATCTCAATATGTAGCATTCCGTTACAAAAATGTCCGAAAATCTGGTGATTCAGCGGGACAAAACGAGGTGAATGTCAAATCCAGTGATTTAGTGAGACGATGCGAGCATTTATTTCATAGCTGGCGGTGACATGTGATGTGTGCAATAATGATTTGGTCAAAATTAAATGGCATGCATTGGAATGGACAGAATGCAAAAGAATAGAATTCATTGCATAGCGATAGCGATGGCCAAGTCCGGTTCGGTCCGGTTCTTGGCCATGTTTGGCCGAACGCCGGACCGCCGGTTCGGTTCAAAATCGGATTTGGCCGAACGTGAACGCCGAACGGCGGTTCGAACCGGCCCCGAACCGGCACTTTTTAGCCCAAAATAGCCGAACTTGGCCGAACCGAGGGCCAGGTTCGGTTCCGAAACGGCATTCGCCGAACCTGAACGCCGAACGCGCGTTCAGTCCGGTCCGGTTCGGGTTCGAACCGAAATCCCGAACCGGACCTGGCCATCGCTATCATTAATATTGCATGGTATGTAGTACAGTACAGTTTAAGAAAAGCTACATAGCTATATACCCAGTCCCAAACTCTAACCTTCTTCGAGTCCGACAGTGGTTCATGACAGTAGTGTGGGTGAACGGGAGTGGTCGAGGCAAGGGGAGCAGAGCACTGAATTGAAGGAAAGTTAGTCAAGAGCATATGACAGACAGCGATGTATGACATACCAGAGAGGCACTTGTTGGGATGGGTACATAAGCAGCAAGTCGGAAGAGAGACTGAGTTGAGTAACAGCTTGGATGCTCTGGTTAGCTTACAGGAGATTGTACGTTGGAAGTAGCCTACCTGTCTGGTCAAAGCTAACATGTGCACCGCCAGCTCAAGCACTCAAGTCAGCTTCGAGTTCGGAGGCTGGAGGAAGACAGAAGGGAGAGATGGTGGGGGAAAGCGGAAGAGGAGCAATGGAATGTGACGGTGTCATATGGCGCCATTTTGAATTATGGACAGATCGACATCAGTCACAGCCGTGTGGACTTGGGGAAAAATTCTAGGTCAAATGCGCTCACAGTTGTAGGATAGCCCAAGGATAGAGAGTAATGGAATGGGACAGGACCCTTGATTATGCCCTATGAGGTCGGATTCTGAAATCGGCTTTGGCAAAAATCTGTCCGGATTTTTTGGACGCTAGATGAAAGGAAAATTTGTCCGGATTCAGAACAAACCTGTACCAACTGGGCGAAATTTGTCCGGATTTGGTTCCAACCTCTGAAAAAGTACCGAAAGGAGAAGAAAAGGAGTAATATAACTTAGAACAATAGCAAAGCCTTTATTTTTCGACCATATCCAATCCATTCCTGTGGATTCCATTCCCTATTTGGAGCACTGAAATCGAAAGGCTCTTCCGAGTCGGTCCTTTGTTGGGTTGACAATGGACATGCTGGCTGGTTTGGTGTTGGTTTCGGGAATAGTGAGCTCAAGACAAAATAATCGTACTATTCAGCACCAGCAACATTGCCTGATCTACCCTAGTACATAATTATTTTACGACAACGCTGCGCGTCATAGCTGCGAGTGCGAGCAGCCGCAACCGAAATTTTTGTCCGGATTCATGATCCGACCTGTTTTGTGTCAAGACGTCTTGTCCGGATTTTGGTTTCGACCTTTTTCGCTTGGGCCAGTTTTTTGTCCGGATTCGGGTCAAACCTTGGTCAGAAATCTTAAAAATTTGTCCGGATTCCGGGATCTGACCTCGTAGGGCATAATCAAGGGTCCTAATGGGTACCGTCGGCCGGAAGGCCAAGGTTACTTTTTGATTCTTGGAGTCTGCTGACAGCGGTAGCCTGACACATTTCAATTGCCTAAATTCTGGCGGATTTTTGAAGTCACATGACAACTCCGCCAGAATTTAGGCAGCTTGTTGTTTGTTGACAACACGTCGGTCGCGTCGCGTTGAGTCACACATACCCGTGACACAAGGTATATAAGAGCTGGCTTTCTCTTCCACTTGCTCATCTCCCCATGGGTAGCCGTAACGAGTGAGCGAAAGCACCCTGTCATCAAGCCAGCCGGTTGGGTCCTTTGGGACGACAGCCGTGGGGACGAGCATCTGTCTTTGCCACCCTTCACCTTGCAGTCAACCACACTCCTCTATGACGGCTCCAAACTGAGGGTTTGATGGATAGAGGTCTCATGAAGACTGTTGGTGGACGGAAGATGTGGATAATGGTGAGTCTGGAGTACTTTGAATGTCGATAGATGTATTCACTAGATGCCCCAGTGCCTACTGGTCATTCCTGCCGAGTCCATCCCTTATTCTTCTTCCTGTTCAAGTTGCTAGTAGAATCCACATATTACTTCCAGCCACTCATTCGTGGCAAGCTTGTGTAGAGGTCACATGTCATATACCAAGCTTGCGCAAAACTGCTCTTCCTCGACGCTGCGTCTCTGTTGTTGTGAAACAAGGGGCATGCTTGCATAAGAGGACAAGTTGAACAATAGCTAATTGTACTCATCACCATCTGTCTCCGTCAACTCCTCATTCTCGATAGTACCTAAATTGAGACTATGGCACCGAGAAACGCAAATATGCTGCTTGCGGAAAGTGTCAAGTCCATCACATCCATGATCTCCGACTCCGCTTTTGCTACTCAAGTTAATAAGATACGAGAAGAAATTGACCAAGTACCACTCACCCTTGGGTAGTGTGCGTAGTCAGGTCAAACATGATATCAGCGGCCTTATCTCCAAGGCGAGCATGAGAAGCTATGAGAATGAGTATGCATAAAGCGGGAAGATATGACTGACTTTGGATATCGGCAATAGCTATGCCCCCGAAGCTTGTAGCAAACACGAAGTGTGCGAATGCATTGAGCGTGTTGCCTAGAGCATTGTCCGAGTAAGAAGGGTGTTGGTTGGTTCCACTCCACTTCTTTGAAGCTCCAGGACGGAATGGCTCCATAAGCCAGACCATTGGCGTATCCTCAATAGCAATATCGTCGTCCTTGTATCCAGAGGCAGTGCTTGGGTCGGTCTTCTGAGGCGTAACCTCAAACGCAAGAAGGCATTCGGTCACACAAATCTCTGAAATGCCACGTCAACGATACAGAAAAAAAACAGAAGAACTGAAGGTGCCTTCAATATCCACATTGACCTCGCGAGCTCTTTTCTTGAATTCAGAGTAAAACCAACCAATCTGGACATGTCGTTCTGCCTCGAGTATGAGCTCCGACTGGTTCTGCTTAAGTGAGACTACATCTCTTCCGAGACCTGTATTCTTGAAGCGTTTGAAAGCGTAAACCTGGCCCTTGAAGAGACCCTACTTCCCAAATCAGCCAACGCTAATAAATTGAAGTGTTCCGACCTTATAAACGTACTGACTCTCTCCCTGAGCAAAGAGTTCTTTTGAGATTGAAAGAGTTGTGGTTTCTCGAGACTCATTCATGTCAGGGAGTGCGATCGTAACCCCACCAGATGAGTCGACCGCTATCTTGGCGAAGAGAACTTCGATTTCCTCAAAAACGGTTGGGCGGAACGAGGATGTAAGAGGTGGCAGTGATGAGCATAAAGATACTTCAGCTGCAATAATATGAGCCATTACCATGCGCAAGACAGTGCAACGTACATCGGAAGCGTTTTTTGGTACCGTCGTCTTCGTTCTGCAACTTCTTCTTCCGTTTATTCAGGGCTGTTTGTTTGAGAACAAAATCCGGTGCAAGACAGTTCTTATCATTTTGAAACTGAAAAAAAGTCAAGAGAGCAAGCAAGCAAAAAGCTAACAGACCTCCGTGATCAGAATAAGTCCTTCAAGATAAAGCCAAAGACCCGGAAGCTTCATTCCCGACGGCAATGCGAAACATTTGTTCCGGTGAGTATTGGGTAGTTTGTTGTGAATATCGTAGAACTCTCCCAGTGTTCCAAGCGTGCTGTTCGGTTCAGTCGCCATACCATTAAGGAAGCGCCAGATAATATGTTCGCTGAAAATATCAGACAAATAGTCAAGTGAGCGAACAAAGCCTACGGTGTCAGACGCTCTGAGCTGTGTCGCACCCATCCAACATTCCAACGATCAACGAGATGAGTGGCAACCTCTGCAAGGTTATATATTGAAAATGGACCAACAGGTACAGACAGATTACGCACCGTCAAAAGTTGTTGTTTCTGTGAATTGCCGTGCCGCAACCCCAAGCTGTTTTTTGCCTTCGGCCATGTTTGGAACAATTGGAAGGGCATGGACATAGATGTTACGAGCTCCTGGAGCTGGAGCAACTTGCAGTTTCTCGATATCTTTTGATGCCCGGTTTTGGAGTCTCTGTAAGGGCAACCCCGGAGGCCTGAGATCAAGGTCCTAGCAGGGGAGGATCCAAAGAGTGAATAGAAGTAAGCAAATACAAGTGAGGCTGACCTAGCAGGGGAGGATCCAAAGAGAAGAAACTCTAAGGGTCCGCCTGCTAGGTAGCGGAACTATATACTGCGCTCTTGACGCGCCAAGGTTGATCGTTGCTCCGTGCAGTATGCCTGCGCCATGTCGCAGGCCAGGTCCCAGGGGGATCGCCAGGCGGGGGGGGCGATGCGCCTGACGGAGGCGGTGATGCGATCACCGGAGTCGGAGCCGGAGTCGGACCGGAATCGGAATCGTCTCCGAGGGGCCGAAAGGGAGGTTCCCCTGACATCACCCCCCTTTGAATGCGGCGTCCCGACGCATAGACCGGAATGGAATCGAGTCGAAGGTTGCAGAGGCGATGTGCCGTGGTTTGCCAGGGTACTTACGGTAGAACTCCGCGATTTTCTCCGGGGCGAAGACGCGGTCGAAGCGGACCCACTGATCATGCGACGCGTCGTAGCCTTTCCATCTGACGAAGTAATTCAGCCGTTTATACCTCACCCTTGCGTCCAGGATTTCCTCTACTTCCCACTCCGGGACTCCGTCCTCGAGGTCCGGAGGGGGCTGGTCGTAGCCGGGGCGTCCGTCGAAGGGGTCGTCTTGGGCGAGCTCGAGCTTGACGACGGGGAAGACCGGGTGGAGCTTTGAGTAGCGCGGAGGGAGGTCGAGCTTGTAGGCACCTTTGCTGATCTCCGCGACTATCTTGAATGGTCCGAGGCGGCGGTGGGAGAACTTCTCCGAGGGGCGAGTCGTCCTGATGTCAGAGGCATCCAGCCAAACACGGTCGCCAACCTTAAACTCCGGAGACGGAGTGCCTCTCCGGTCGTAGTAGCGCTTGTACTCCTCTTTGGCCTTAGTGAGCGCGGCCTTGGCCTCGGCAACACCAGTGGCAATCCGGTCGCGGAACTCGTTCACGGACTCCATAGCGGAACGGACTCCGGGTTCGAAGCCCATGCGCGGGAGTCGTCCCTGTCCGTCATAAAGGGGACTTGTTGCGTGGAGGAGTGAACGTGGTTGTTGTAGGCGAACTCCGCGGCCGGAATCAGCTCATCCCAGTCGTCCTGCTGATAGTTGGTAAAGATCCGCAGGTACTGCTCCAGCTCCTGGTTGACGCGCTCTGTTTGACCGTCTGTCTGCGGGTGGTACGCAGTGGACGTGGCAGGCTTGATGCCGATTAGACGCCAGAGTTCTCGGGTGAAGTCCGCGATGAACTGCGAGCCGCGGTCGGAGACGTACTTCTCCGGAGTCCCGTGATGGCGCCAGACATTCCGGTAGTAGAGGCGAGCCGCCCCTACTGCGTCGACCGTGGTGTGACACTCCGAGAAGTGGGCACGCTTCCCAAGGGTGTCGACGACGACCATGATCGCGTCGTACCCATGGGCCTCCGGAAGCTTCGACGATGAAGTCGACGGAGACGGTGTCGACTGGAAAATTTGTTTTCCAACGTAAAGCTCTGGGAGCGACTTTGTCCAAGAACTTCACGAGTAGTTCGTGAGATAAGATGTAAAGAAATTATTCAGATTTTACTCTGAATAGAAACAAGGAGATATATGAAAACCACAACACAGGAGTCTAAATGATGAGTCAATTTAATGAATTGATCAAGTAGCCCACTAGGTGCCTATGATATGACAATAACTTCCAAGACAAAAGAAGACCTTATGCGCACCAGGGCAAAGCGAATTCTTTAAAAGAAACGGGAGTGCAGAGATTGTAAAACAGAAAACTATCGTAGTTCCTGTAAAACAACAGACTAAAATCTTACTTGTACTTCGTTCAAGTCTATCATAGACTTGCTTGACGTATATGAATACCAGAAAAACTCAAAGATAGTTTCCAATATCCAATATCCAATAAGAAGGTTCACCACTAATATGATGAGATCAATGATTGGATCAAAAACAATTGTGTGCTAGATCAGATGTATTCAAGATAAAAACACAGAGAGTGTCTACTTGAAAGAGAGCGTAGATAGAAGAAAGCTAGTAATAGGATGATTTCTTGTGAGTGGAAACAGAGTCCCTTATATACTGTTGCCAGCCTATGATGTCATTGCGGAGCTATGATGTCATTGTGGAGCTATGATGTCATTGCGGAGCTATGACATCATTTCTCAATAATACGACTTTTCATAACTTTCAAGGCTTTGTGTGCATCATTAGGTGATTTTAAAAAGAAAGCAGTAGTAACTAATGTTTTCCATCTTCATGCCAAACACTTTTCAGGCCTGACATCCGCGGCAAACAGATTTCTCAACTGTCCTCAGTTGACAGAGGGAAAAACATTAGTGAAAACAGTACTTCTTTTTCAAATCAAGACAATTTGATATGTAAACGTCCATAAAGCAATGTCAAGAACAAAAACAACATCTATCCAACTTATGCGATCATAGAGAATACCTTGTTTGTTAACTTTCTCCCTGCCCGACAGATATAGGTAAGTGTACGATTCACCTCGTCTTGAAGCCAATGGCGCACCATGACTCCTTGTCGTAAGCGTGCATCTGCTTGTTGATAACTGATGCGCACAACAACTCGGTCTTGTCTGTCGCGTCTGAAGAGTTCAACGTAGGCCCACCAAAAGTCGTATGTCCAGACGTCGTTTACGTCCCAGGTACCCCACAAGTGGTCATACGTCGTTAATTTCATCCCTTTGGTTACCAATTTTGGCAAGGTTGACTCGATAACGAAGTAGGAATCCCCAGTGTTGGCGTCGACACGTGCAGTAACAGCCACATAGTATGAGCCTTTGTGAAACACTGCTTCAGAGTAGATTACTTGGTCGTTTGGTCTTCTGCGCCCAAATATCTGTGAACGCATGCGGGGCGAAACAGTTTCGGGGAGTTGAGACTGAGAGGCGAATGAAGCCGGTACAATATCGAATTTATGGTCTTGACCCTGAAGGATACGATTGACCCGGGACACTGGCTTGTAAACACTTGCAGTGGCTTCAGGACGAAAGAAACGATGCTGCCAGACGGGCTCGGGATGACTCCATTTACTTCCTCCTTCTGAGCTACGTAAATCGGGAGGGGTGTCGATATTGTACTGAAAAATGGGTTCGCTAGTTTCTGTGATCTCCGTCTGTGTGTTGATCTGAACGGGGGTGTTGGGCGATGGACGAGGGGTAGAATAGCCAGAAATGTCAGCCAAGTCCACTCTGTTTTCCCAAGAACAAAGCCCAGTGAGTTGTTGTGCGAAGGGATTCAACAGCTTTCCGTATATGTCAGATAATCGGACAAATTTGAGTAGTTTGTGACATACCGCACTCAGACTCTGCCAATGCTCTTCATCTCGTCCTTCTTCGTTTGCTTCCCAAAAAGCGTTCATTTCCGGAAGGTCAAGGTTATAGGCATTGTGCGTGGAGGCTCGGGCCATTTCCAAGGGAGGTTCGATACAAGTGGCAGTGGATGACGAAGTCAAAGAGTCAGAAGAGGAATTGGTCGACGAGTCATGTCGATGGGTCCCAAGTTGTCCGGGGAATGCAGGTTCTGCAAAGGATCCTGGGGAGAATAATAACTGCTGCCACAAGTCGTTCTCAACAGCAACATCCTGGGGAACCTTTGGCTGCTTGGTACGGTTACGACGTCGAATGATCTTTGGGAGCGGTTTGGTAGAGAGATGGGGAACGGGGGTCTCCTCTTGGGAGCAAGTATCCTGGTCTGGGGACGAAGGAAGTGGGTCTGAGGTGAGAACGGGCTTGGTAACTGGAGGTGACGAGGACTGTGTGGAGGGTAGCCGACACACAGTAATAGCCGTCTCAGGTGATTGCGTAGGGGGGTTGAAAACAGGAGTTGGGGAAGCGGAAGCCATACTGGTACGAACTCGTGCTGGTTACTTTTATAATAATGGTGGTGCCTTTACAGGTTTAGTTGCCTTCGATTGAGTGACGGTGGTGTTCCTTTTCAATCATCAGAGTCAATTTCCGCCTCGCTGGAACCTTCGGTATCCGATGAACTCTCGCCACTGCCATTTTGCATAAATGGATGCCGTCTAGTGATGTACGGATACAGACGAAAGGCTGCAACGGGGTTCTGTGCAAACTCTGCTCCGTCCAATTCGCTCAAGAGATAGGCTCCTCCTGCATTCTTTCGCAATACTTGGTAAGGTCCCAAATAGCGATCCTCTGTTTTTCGCTTTATACTCATCTGATTCTCAATTCCAATGTTACGCAAAAGGACAAGTTCTCCAGGCCGATAATCTTTCTTCAGTAATCGGTGATGAAATCGCCGCTCAAAATGAGCTTTAGACTTGAACCGTGTTTGTGCAAGCATGTTAGCAGCACGTTTCACATCAGTATTGAGTTTAGCCAGTTGTCGTATTCGCAAAGCAAGCAGGTCTACGGTACTCATGTTCGCTCTAAACCCAGATACCAGGAATGTGGCTTCAAACAGGTCAAAAGGCAAGATGGGGTCTGTTCCATGCAGTAACTGATAAGGTGAGAATCCAGTCACACGACTAACGGTGATGCGATCAGCGAAAACGCCCAGCGGAAGCTTTTCTGGCCAATTTTCTAAGTTTTTACCGCATGATCGGATAATTGCTTCTCGTAAGGTAAAATGTCCTCGTTCAACAACACCGTTTGCATGTTTATTGTACCCAGAGATGCGCACATGTGGTACCCTGAGTCGCTGCATAAGTTCGCCAAATCCTGCTTTAACTTCTGGTCCGTTATCGGTTATTACGCGGCGAGGGCATCCATAGCGACAGTAAATGTGTGTCCAAAAGAAACGTGCTAGTGTTGATGCCGTAGCGTCTTCTATAGCCATGGCTTCGCAAGTACCAGTCAAATCATCTCGAGCGGCCACAATCTTTGTGAACCCTCCTGATTTTGGCATATTCATAACATCGATATAAACCTTTTGAAAGACTGCGACTGGTGTAGAAACGGTTAGAGGTTTCTCCATCTTTCGTGTATTACGCACTTGACAGGTATGGCATGAGGCTACATGATGGGAAATATCATTATGCATTCGGGGCCACCAGAAACGGGTCCGTAGCATTTCCCATAGCGCACGCACGCCTTTATGTCCTAAGTCTTCGTGGGACTGTGTTAAGATTCGAAGCTGAACAGTGGGATCCGTTATAACCTGAAGTGGTGATCCATGGGGGTTCCGCTTATATAAGCAGTCTTTGTTCACCATAAACTGTGTGGCTTGTCGTAAAAACCGTTGATGTTTCTGTGGAGTGGAAAATATTGGAGCTTCTAATGTTTTAAGAAAATGCTCAATATTGCGTAGGTCAATCTCTTGTGTACTTCGAGCCAAATTTGATGAGGGTAAATTCAGAGCTTGGTTTGGATAGGTCTCAGGTTTGACTTTCTGGACTAAAAGAGCAATTTCATCTAACCATGTATCATCATCATCTTCTGCTTTCTCGCCTGGTGCTAGACCTCTCCGAGATAATGCATCGGGTCCATGAAACTTATCGGCAGGCACGTGCACCAGTTCAAAATGAAACATAAGGATGCCTTGAATCCATCGATTTACTGCAGCATCTGGCTGAAGATCGGGGCTGTTAAGAAGACCCTGGATAAATTTGGCATCCACCTCTAAGCGTAGAAGAGGTAAACCAACCAAGTATAGACGCCAGTGTCGTAGTGCTCGATAAACTCCAAAAAGCTCTAGCTTGGGCTGAGAATATCTGGATTCACGCTCACTCATTGGGATAGATCCATATCGCGCTGGACGGCGGTGACCTTGTGCATCAAGTTGAGAAAGAACCATGCCTGTTCCATACTTGCTGGAATCAATGGATAAAATGACTAAACGTCCAGCCTTATAGTCAATAGGAGTAAGAGCAGGTGCTGAAGCGACTAGCTGTTTGATATTTTCAAATGCTTGTGCTCGTCTCTCATCCCATATGAACTCAACATCTTTCCGGTATAGTTCTGTTAGCGGCCGAATTATTGTTGAGTATTGAGGGATCCAAATTCGGACGGTTCCGCATAATCCCAGGAAACGGCGAACTTCTTTTGGGGATGTCAAAGGTGGCCAGTCTAAGATTGATGAAACCTTTTTCCGATCTGGCGTGCGTCCCTCAGGTGAGCATAACTGCCCCACAATCAAGACTTCTTTTCGGCAGATCTGAACCTTGGTACCTGAAAATGTTCCCCCTGCTAGCTTGACTTTATGCATGATTCGATGAACGTCATTAGCATGCTCCCAAATAAAGCGTCGTATTCCGGGGTTTTCGGGAAGGGTTTCTGGCTGTCCATGTTGGTCTAAGTAAGCAGATGCTGGACCTTTGATAGGAAGATCGTCAATGAAAACATTAGCCACATGAGGAATTTCATCATGCAATATGTAAACCATGCACTTTTGAAACTCAGCTGGAGAATTTGTGTATCCAGTAGGCATAGAAGTTATACGCAAAAAGTCCTAATGGGGTCATGAATGCTGTCATATCTCTACTCTCAGGCTCCATTTTTCGCGCATCAAAACCCCAATAGAGATCAAAAACAGTATAGCATTGTCGTCCTGCAAAACCTTCCACAAAATCATCCACAATAGGTAGCATTCCGGCGTCACGTATAGAAACTTTGTTTAATGGCTGCAGATCGTGGACTATGCGTAACTTTCCATTTTTCTTCATTACACAGAACCAGCGTGAACGATATGAAGACTGGCAAAGCTCATACACACCTGCTTCCATTTTAAGTTTGAGTACTTCAATAACTTTATCCAAAATACCTGGTGGAATTGGAATATTTTTGTACTCCCAAGGCACATGAGGAACAGTGGCTATTTTATATGGTGAAAAATATTCATCTTTGAATGAACCTCTTTCTTTATCCTCAAATGCTAAAGCTTGGTCATTTAATGAAAGCACGTGTAGAATCAGTTTTTCTTCTTCTTTTGAGAGAAACCCATCTGAGTTTACTTCCAAAACAGGAAGTCGTTCTGCCGTAATTCGTTCCGTGGGTATGAATTCAGGGGGATGAAAGGGTAATTTGGGAAGTGTGATCAAGGGATCTTCAGGAATTTGTCGCTTGACTTCGTAATCAGGGGAGAATGTTGTTGATACAGGTCGTATTTTCTTGTCCACCTGCTTATACATGGTAAAAGCTTGGTAGGCCTTTCCCTTAGAATCCTCCATCTCAACTGGATAGAAAATTAATTCATCATCATCTTCCAAAATATCTTCATCTCCTTCTGGTGTAAATCCTAGTTGTCTGTCTTTTTGTTCAATATTGACCCATGATTCACTCTGTGATTCACTGGATTCTTGGAGATTATTCAGTAATATTTTATGACTTGACTCGGAAACAATACTGGATTGATTCCAAGTTGGACTTGAAAAGGCATAACAGGAATAAACTGGAGTTGGACGTTTGGTTCCAGTCTGATCCCTTAGTTTCACCACAAGATACTCAAAACAAATATCAAATTTGCTGAGTAAGAACACCAGTGTTCTAGTGTGTAAGGGTAAAAAGGTAAGTAAAAAGAGAGAAGTGAAGAACAAGATTGTAACAAGGCAGGTGAAGGAAGTATTATTCAAGAAATCAAGATGAAAGGAGGTTGAACAAGATGGGGTCAAGATAAAAGCAGAAGTAGTAGGTAGAAGGGATAGCAGAGTCAAGAAAGGGAATATCTGTTTGGGAAGGTGTGAAAAGTAAAAAGGAGGTGTTCTGATCAATATTGGTGCACGGAAAGAGACTTCTTCATTGTTCATTCTGGGATTAGAATAAGTATCCGCAGCAAACAGAATAGCATAGGACTTGCCATTGCCATTGCCGCCTGTTCGGAGTGAGTTGATGTTCTTCGGAGTTTGGTAAGTTAAAGCAGCCGCGGCGAACAGATGTGTTAGCGACTCACTCTTATACCATATCCCAGTGCTTCCCCGGTTCATCTGCCTCAGAATTGTGGCCAGATAACTTGGGAAAATACCTATAGCTCTCCGCATCCTCTGCTGGCTTGGCGCTAGACTCTCGGGAAGATTCCGAAGCAATGTCTTCCTCATCTTCGGATATTGGATAGCGGGAATAGACCATTTGCGAGGCCATCTCGTCCAGTTCGGCATTAGTAAAATCGCGGACCGAATAGACAGATTCGCCATCGCTGCCTGGAGATTCCGGCGAGTCCCGCACTGTTCCGGAATTAGCGCCTCCCAACCACGAATAGTCAGAAAACGGAGAAGGCGGCTCACCATAAATTCTTGGGTTGAAGGGGTTGTCTGGAGTCGGGGCAAAACGAAAATAGCCTGATCCTTCATCGTCCGAGTCGCCAGCTTTCCCATTCTTCTCAGACTTATCTCCATCCTTAGCGGATGCTTGAGTAGCAGGCGAGTTGTCGAGTGTGCTACGGAAGTGGGGGATAGAATGTGTCCAGAGTTGTTGTTCATCTGGGAGGTCAGGTTGGTCGAAGACACCATTGTCACGTAACTCTTGAAGTTGAGCTTCGATGGGAGGCAGAAATCGCACGCGAAGAACTCGTCGAAACAATTCGGCTTGGGCGAACAAGCCCATTCGATGGAGTTGTTGGTAAGCGAGTTCGCCAAGTGCTTGATACAATGGCGAGAGAATGGGATGCAAGTAATGGAAGGCGGTGGCGAGTTCAGATTGGTGGTGATAAATGTACTGATAGACGTCTTCATAAACGTCCAAGCCTGCTCGCGCACCCATAGAAAGAGTATTCGCAATGCCTGCGATCGCCAGTTGGTTAAACGTGTATGCCTTGCGCAATAAATCGAAATGCGGGCCAGCTGGAGAGTCTTTAAAATGAGGTTTCCTCTGAAATAACTCCAGCTTACCGAAGGCACGACGCTCACCCTCCTTAATTTCAGCATCCTCTACGATATGCACCAGTCCTCCTATGACAAAATCGATCTTCTGTCCATCGGGGTGTCGGCACGTCACGGGGTCGTATACGGTTGCCAATCCCTTATTCCCATATAGCATGTCGTGGGCTTCTTGGAGAGGAGCGAAGACCATCTCCATCTCTTGCTGCCGCACATATCGATAAATTTGCACATGCCGCTTCATCGCCGGTACCAGCCCATAAAATCCTTCTCGTACCTCGATTTCATCTGCAGTCTCCTCCAAATGCGAGTGTAGCGTTGAATCTCCAATAGCCGAATTGTACATGGTGACGGGCGTGTCGGGATATGAGGGGTTTGTCGAGTTGGGTGGGGTATCGAGACGGGGAGACGGAAGTGTATCGCCGTCGTAGGGTGCAATAACAAATACTCCCTCTTCTTCATATCGATGCATCGGAAGGTAAGGAGTATGGGTCCACGACCCGTGGCGGATGGTAGTTACGGAATCCCGGGTTAAATTTCTCGAAACGGGGATCTGTTCTCTTCCACTTAAGAGCTGGGCGCGGGGCAGTTTGGTCTTCGGAGTCGGTGACAACAGCGAAACCCGTGCGGCGCCGCACAGCAGGCAGAAGAATGTCATTGAGGGTAGGCGAGTTAGTCATGCCCATGGGAAGAATTCGATAGGCGGCAATGGGTGGGTCAGAGTTTGAGCGTCGCACCAAAATGGTGTCGTTGGAGATGGACGGTGTGTAAGCGAATATGTTTGACGACGGATAGTCGGGTGTGCGAAGAGGAAGGACATCTACATCCATTGGAGGATAATTTCCAGCTCCGCGAGCACTAGATTCCAAAGAACTCTCGTCGCTCTTCTCAGATTCCCCCGCCGATTCCTCAGCATCGTGGAAGAAATAATTGTCGTCTTTGGGGTCTAAATCCTCGAGAGCCGGGAAGGGTCGTGCTGCACGTGAAGCACAGAATTTGATAGCGTCTGCGAATGCTTCACTTGCAGCGTCTATATTCCCTTCTTCGTGGAGGCGAAGAATCCGATTAAACTTCCATCTCATGAAGAAATCACGAGGGCGTGGAGGGTCTCGAGTTTCTAGAACTCGATAAACTTGTGACTCGATGATACTTGGTTGAAGAGACATACCATCCGTATCTTCATCTTCAACTTCCCTATCACCCATCAAGATCTTTGCGTACGGGTAGTCTGAAAACGAGTCGGGCCATACGGCGAGAGGAGGTGGAGGAAGAGTTGGGAGATCCGAATGATCGCTAGCTGAGACGAGCGAGCGAGTGCTCTCGACCAAACTTGGAAGAGAATCTGTACTCTTATCACTCTCTTCTTGAAGCCGTTGTTGGACTCCTTCAATACCGCGTTGGTGTTCGCTGAATAATTGATCAGTAAGAAAGTCAAGCCAAGAAGTGAGTCCATACAGTTCTTGGTACTCCTTGAGAATGAGGTCCATAATGACGCAGAACTGTTCCCATGACTCGCCATATTCTCGTCGGCTATGTTCCCAGATCGACTTCTTCTTCGCAACTTCCTCCATAATACCATCATATTCTATCCTTCCCTGACGCAGCGCTGTTTTCCACGTCGCTTCGTCATCCTCGCGCCCCTCCTGTTCTGCCTGTTGCCCGAACTTAATACCTTGTTGTTGAATGGCCCGCACAGCTTGGGCTGCTCGCAAGGACTGCGCTGAGTGCATTGTCGAAATTCGGAGGCGTTTAGCTCGTTCCTTCACTTCATAGAACTCGGGCGTGTCTTTGGCGATTTGGCAAATGCCATCAACAACTTGTTGTCGGCCGAGCGTTGGGGTGGCGTCGGCTGTAGGCACGAGTGTTGGGATAAGCAGGGGGCTGAGAAGGGTTTCGGACTGCGGGGAGTGGGGCGGGAGCGAGACCCGAAGTTCGGAATCGGTTTCCGAGCCACCTGCTACGCGGAAGGACTGGTTGTGTTGGAAGTTGAGGTTGTCCAGGAGTTCTGCCGTCGTGATGTCCGTGAGCATAGTTTCCTGGGCGCGCCGGGCCTGTTGTTCCTCCTCCTTGCTGCCAAACGGGTACGGGGTTGATCGGCGAGGAACGGCCGTCAACTCCTTGTTGTCCGCCTGGCGCTGCAGTGCTTGGACGGGGGATTCGGGATGCGGCACGTGCATATGGAGGTTCGCGGCCTTGGAAACCTTGCCCGTGGCTGCGTGGAGCTGGGCCTGCTGCTTACAATCAGCGATATCCCTTTGGAATACATTAGCGTTACTTGCCGCGCTGTCCGTGGTGAGCATAACCGCCTCGGTATTGACCTCGACGGCCTCGTTCTCCCCCGAAAACCAGTCCCAGCACGTTGCTGGTTGGGAACTGCTTGTTCGTGCTGTTTGTACGCAGGAGGCTGGGTCGGAACAGCTGCTTGGGCAGGTTGGGCAACGGGTACAGGCTGGGCTTGGATGTTGGCGTCATTTCGAGCTGGGATTTGGTGTCTGAAGACTGTGATTTGGAAAGTGAGAGCGGCCAGTTTGAGAGCTTGAGCAGAGGGTTAGACAATGTGAATTTAATCGTCTGGAGAGCCAACACGGGCTCACCTGGGCTCTTATAGTCCTCGTTACTCCCCTCTGCATCCTTTTCGCTCGTGTTTTGGTGGTTAGCGAGATCGCGTGTGTGTCGAATTCGAGCCTTCGTTCCTTGTCTTTCACCATCTCCTGCCTAATGACCTCGTTTCCAGACTTGTCGGCGTCTTCCGTGACCAAATTAGCCCTAGTTATGCTCTCGTGAAGATGGTATTGCATTACCTCCAGGTTAAGGGGAGTCAAAATGGGCGCGGCGGGGAGAGCGAAGACGAAAACCCAGTCCCGCGTTAGTTGTCGGGAGGGAAGGGCTAAGCAGCTGTTGGTTAGCACAAGATTCTTCAGATGTCTCGATCTGACATGCACCTTGAGATTGCTCCGCCCCAGAATCTTCAGTCTCGTTCCCCATATCTCGTCCCCCAGTGATTCCAGGTCCAAAATTGACGACTGGCGGTCGTATTAGGGTGTCTGCGTCCTGTGAAGGTGGTGTGGGAGTCGTGCGAAGAGAACGTGTCGAAGACGGGGTAGTGGATGTTTGTCGGGGGCTGTCAGTCGTGTTGTCGTGGCGTAGGTCGAAGCTTTCCTCCGGTACTCCCAAGTTCTGCACCGCTCTGACGACATAGGTTATGCCTAGCACCAAGAAACAGGCCAGTAAGATCGCCGCGTTGACAATAACGTGTTGTATACGTACCTTGGCCAGCGCTAGGGCCTGTCCTTCTTGTGATGGCTCTATTCCTCGCGTCTCCTCTTCGGCATCCGCAGGCTCAGCGGGAACAAACGGCGAGGGCCAAGGTAGAGTCGTGGTGGTGGAAGAAGAGACGCTTGTTGATGTTGATGGCTGTGTGGGAACTTCTCCGGCGTCATCGGCTCGGAAGCACGCGTACGCGTGATAATGTGTGACAGGTTCTTCGTCCCCCTCCTCCTCGGCTGGTGCTGCAAGTAGTTCGAAACGGGGCCGGCCAGTAGCATGATCTTTAAAAACTAGATAAGTACCTTCTCTCCTTTCATCAATACTAACTTTATTTTGTCTCTGCCAAGGTCGTCCTAGTAGCAAATCAAATGGTGCTTGTTCCGAAACCCAAAGATCTGCAGTAGTACGTAATCCCCCACAGGTAAGTTCTGCATTTCTTATCATGCCTCTTAACTGTCTTGAACCACCATTAGCATCATTCATGTTGATCACACGTGTTGTATCTACAACATGTGGAATCTTTCGCCTTGCGATATCTCCCCGTGCCACATTCAGCTGGGAGCCAGTATCAACAATTGCAGTGATAAGAGAATTTCCTGATACCATATCTATTTTTATCAAGACACCGTCCATCCGAGGCCAACTAAAATTGCCAACTAGCTGACGTCTCTTAGCACTTACTAATACTGCTTTAGGGTTTCGAACCCGAATAAGATCAGTAAATTCAGTACGGACATCTTTGGAAACCTCCATCAGTTCCCGCAAACTGACCTCGATCCGAGAGTCCAGGGCTCGATTAGTAACATCACTTCTATTCACTGTCGATGATATAGCAGACTGTCGATTGGGCAATTTTGATATGCCATCTCGTTCTCGCGACTTGCCCACCCGTGCTGGATCCTTAGGGTCACGAGGAATTGCAGTATCATGATTGCGAATGGGATTTTCTATCATCTCCACATCCTCTTCCTCCTGCTGGGTACGTGGTTTCCTTGCATCTATTGGTTGTATGTCTGAACTAACTTTCTTCTGTCCGGACTTAGAGACTGGTGGAGTTGGTGGACGCATAGAGGGTTTATTTGTTGAAGATGTAGGAGTTGATGCTGCAGGTTGTGATGTAGATGGTGATGTTGGTGCTACTGATGATGTTTTTGGTGGTGAACTACGCGTAATTGGCCTTGGTTTTGGTGGAATGTGAACTCCATCAAATACTTCCCTTACGTGCATTGCGAATACTAGTTTGGCGTCGATCAACTTCAAACACATCAGCATTCTCCTCATCAAGGAAACGTACTTTTGGCACTGTGAGATAAACTGTATCATCATGTTCATCATCAGTGGAGTCATATTCCTCATTACTTTCCTCAGCTTCAGACTCTTCAGAATTCATTTCATGAATTTTGGCTGCAGATTGATAAAAATTCTTTACAGCCTGCTTAGTCCCAAAGAGTGGGTCAACAAAACTGAGCATGACAGAGGCTCCTGCTTGACCCTTAGTTATTCTTTCCACAGCCTGAACCAATGATTCTCCAGGTAATCTCCTTATAGGGGCACCAGATTTCATTTCCAACCTTCTTGTCTGAGAATTATGACTTAATATTCCTTGCTTAACTAAATCGTTAATTTCCGGACATTGCCCAATTCGGTGATCCAACTTTTTGCAACCAAAACATCCAGGTTCTACTGGAATGTTATTTGGATATGTTGCTACTGGGTTTGGTAAGTTTGATGGTTGTGATACTGGGGGTGTATCCGTTGATCGTGAAATATTCTGACTAGAAAAACTCGGACGTCCGAGTGAATGGAGGTGCCGCATTATAATTTTGACTCTGAACCGGAGATTTCATACACCGTACGGCATTTCCAGTTTGGTCCATAGCCAGTACTTTATAGTAAGTGGGTGCATATTCTGGGTCTTCAATTTTCATGCCATTTAGCTGTTTAATCATATCAGCTATCTCCTCTTCATTTCCATTGTATTTGGTTTTAAGTTTAGGGGTAGAGGCCCTAACCTTCTTCTCCTTTGTTTTCTTAGATGCCTTCTTTTTACGCTTGGCACGTCGGGCGATCCCGATCAGAATCGCTGTCAGAATCATCAGAGTCCGAATCAGAATCATCATCCCCATCATAATCATCAAACCCAAATTCAGATGCATCCAGTAATAATGCCTCTGCACGAGTTCTCCGGAAATGCCAATCAGCTGCAGCATTGATCTCCTGCATAGAATATTGTGCTGAATTACCATTCAGGGTTCGCCGATTTAAAAGAATATGAGACTCTAGGGATTGTCGTAATTCTTTAGGGATACCAAACCAGAAGTAACATAAATAGTTTTCCTCTGTCAAGCGTCCTTGAGTGAAGAGACCTCCAGCAATAGTGTTATATTTTACAATATACTTTCGCCATTGGGTCATTGTGTTGATGCTAGATTTAGTTGTTTCCTTTGCAAAATTGACCACATCTGCTGGGCGATATTTATGTAAAGCACGCTCAGCATCAAAAGTCTTGAGAATTTCACGTCGCAATCCAAGCCAATTAGGGCGGCGGAAATATTCCATAGTGCGAATTACATTCTGAACATTTGAAGAGCAATAATCCAAAACAAACATGCACCGTTCCTTTTCATTGGTGACACGATTCTTGGTAAGTAGATGTTCAAAAGTACGAATAAACCTTTCCACATCAGAATATTTACCACGGAATGTTTTGGGTGCTCCTTTAGTTCCAGGAATAGGCATGTCTAGAGATGTTCGAATAGGTGCGTGAAAAGAAGGATATGACGGCATTCGCAGATTAGGTTCGGGGGATGATAGGGGAGTTTTAATCCAGGGTCGAGCATATTCGGGTTCTGATTCAGAAGAGAGCTCATTTAGAAACTCACTAAGTGAATTTCTTTCTTCGTCTTTTCCTTTGTCCTGATGCTTGGATTTATGAGTCGGTTTACTTGTAGATGCACGTTTACTAGTAGGTTGATCAAGTTCGGCTTGAAGGTTAGCTGCCATGGCAGCATCTGCGGAGGTATCAGGTATTTCAAATGAGTCCCAGGTAGTCATAGCTACTGTGGAAATAATTGAAAATTGAGTGGTAGGGGTTGAGTGGTTGTTGAGAGAATTAATGATTTACACCAAATTAATCTCCCTCGCGGTGGGCTCCAATGATGTCGACTGGAAAATTTGTTTTCCAACGTAAAGCTCTGGGAGCGACTTTGTCCAAGAACTTCACGAGTAGTTCGTGAGATAAGATGTAAAGAAATTATTCAGATTTTACTCTGAATAGAAACAAGGAGATATATGAAAACCACAACACAGGAGTCTAAATGATGAGTCAATTTAATGAATTGATCAAGTAGCCCACTAGGTGCCTATGATATGACAATAACTTCCAAGACAAAAGAAGACCTTATGCGCACCAGGGCAAAGCGAATTCTTTAAAAGAAACGGGAGTGCAGAGATTGTAAAACAGAAAACTATCGTAGTTCCTGTAAAACAACAGACTAAAATCTTACTTGTACTTCGTTCAAGTCTATCGTAGACTTGCTTGACGTATATGAATACCAGAAAAACTCAAAGATAGTTTCCAATATCCAATATCCAATAAGAAGGTTCACCACTAATATGATGAGATCAATGATTGGATCAAAAACAATTGTGTGCTAGATCAGATGTATTCAAGATAAAAACACAGAGAGTGTCTACTTGAAAGAGAGCGTAGATAGAAGAAAGCTAGTAATAGGATGATTTCTTGTGAGTGGAAACAGAGTCCCTTATATACTGTTGCCAGCCTATGATGTCATTGCGGAGCTATGATGTCATTGTGGAGCTATGATGTCATTGCGGAGCTATGACATCATTTCTCAATAATACGACTTTTCATAACTTTCAAGGCTTTGTGTGCATCATTAGGTGATTTTAAAAAGAAAGCAGTAGTAACTAATGTTTTCCATCTTCATGCCAAACACTTTTCAGGCCTGACAACGGTATGCCAACGCTCTGGGGGCGTTTCCGTCGGGTGCAGCTCTCCGTGGGGCAGTCTCCGGAGTGCTTTGGTGCGACAGCACAAGTCACAGGTCGCGACGTACCGGCCAATATGGCGAGACATCTGAGGCCACCAGTAGTTCCGGGAGACCAACTCCAAGGTCTTGAAGCGACCCGCGTGTCCGGCAACTCGAGTGTCGTGGCAGAGCTCGATGATGCGTCTCCGGAGGTCCTTATCCTTAGGTACGACAATCTTCCCACGAAAGTGAAGAAGACCACCGGAGACAGCCCACTCGTCGGAGCGCGAGGAGCGGGGGGCCTCGAGCTTGACCTTGGACCTTTAGGAGTTGCCGGGCCGCTAGTGCGACGGGCTCCTCCAGGTCAGGCTCACCGGAGAGGGCATCGCGGATGTCGCGAAGGAGTTCAGAACCAGGGCCGGAAACGGAAACGCCTTCGAGAGCGCGGACATGGAAGAGTTCGGGCCGCAGAAGGACGACGTCGGAGTTGTCGGAATCGATTCCGTGGTCTGGTCTCCGAGAGAGGGCGTCAGGTCGGCCCATGTCGCGGCCGGGCTTGTGGTGCAGCGTGAAGTCAAACCGGGAGAGGTAGAGGGACCAGCGGGCCTGTCTCCGGTTGAGGTGCTGCGTCTTCCTGAAGTACTCCAGATTCTTATGGTCAGTCCAAATCTCGACGGGATGCGCGGCGCCCTCGAGGAAGTGTCTATACTCCTCGAGTGCGGGATGATCGCGAGCATCTCCTTGTCGTGGATTTCGTAGTTGCGCTGGACATCATTTAAGCTTTTGGAATAGAATGCTACAGGGTGCCACTTCCCGTCCGGGGCGGATTGTGAAAGAACCGCCCCCGTCGCATAATCAGAGCTGTCCGCCTCAAGTCGGAAAGGCCGTGCGTCGTCCGGAATCGCCAGGACCGGTTCCGGGTGACTGCGTCCTTGATCGCTTGGAACGCGGAGGCCTCCGCGTCGCCCCAAGTCCACTGCTGGTCCTTCTTGGTGAGCACGAAGAGAGGGCGCGAGGGGTCGAGAAGTCCCGAATGAACCTGCGGTAGAAATTAGCGAACCCAAGGAACTGCTGAATGTCCTTCTTGTTTTCCGGGGTCGGCCAAGCGGAGACGCCTGCGACTTTGACGGGGTCCATTTCGACGTGGTTGTGGGAGATGATGACTCCGAGGTACTCGATTGACGATTTTTCAAAGTCGCACTTCTCCGCTCGGAGGTACAACTTGTGCTCCGGAGTCGCCGCAAGACCTCCTGAACGATCTGCCGGTGTTTCCGGAGGTCGGAATGGGCGATCAGGATGTCGTCAAGGTAGATCATGACGTCTCCGGAGAGGATGAGGTCCTGGAAAATGTCATTCATCATCGTTTGGAACGTCGCGGGAGAGTTTGTCAGGCCGAAATACATCACCAAGGGCTCGAACAGGCCTCGGTTAGTCCGGAAAGCCGCTTTCCACTCGTCACCTTCCTTGATCCGGACGTTGTTGAAGCCCCAACGGACGTCCGAGTTTGGTGAAGTAACGAGCGCCTTTGAGCCGGTTGATGAGGTCGTTGATCAGTGGAAGGGGGTACCGGTTTTTGACAGTCATCGCATTGAGAGCACGGTAGTCCTGGACGAAGCGGAGTCCGCCGTCCTTCTTCTTGACGAAGAAGACCGGAGACGCCATCGGAGACTTGGAGGGGAATCCGGCCCGTCGAAAGCCCTTCCTCGATGAACGCGTCGAGCTCGCGTTGCTCGAGGGGCGAGATGGGGTACACCTTGCAGTTGGTGGGCTTAGCATCGGGGACGAGTTCAATGGCGTGGTCCCAGGCTCTCCGCTCCGGTAGCGTGTCGAAGGACTCCTTGTTGAAGACGTCCTGAAACTCCTTAGCCCAGTCCGGGATCTCGGAGGGCGCAGGGGCGGAGTTCCTGGCGAAGGCTTCGGCCAGGCGCTGTGAGACAGTACTGCCAGCGCGTATCTCCTCCGAGGGGCGGAACGAGGTGTAGAAGATGCGGTCACCATCTTCAAGCTGACCATCGTCTTCATCATCGTCGGAGTCCGGCATCAGATCAGGCAGGGCGGAGTCGTCACCGGAGACGGAATCGTCTCCGTCGTCAGGCCCAGAGAGGTTCATGGTGCAGACCGAGGGGAACGGGCCGGAGCGGAGTCGCTTCTGGAGCAGCCGGAGTCGCCGTAGCTCAGTCCGTTCAGCGTTCTTCTTCCTCGCGGCAAGTGGAGCAACCACGGGGGGCACCGTGTCATCTTGACCTCCTTGGTTTCCCAATTGATTTCCGGGTTATGCTTCCGCAGCCAGGAGTACCCCAGAATAAGGTCTTGTTTACCAAGATGAGTGACGGCGAAGTTGAACACGCTCGGAATGGCCTTTGTAGCGTAAGACCAAGTCCGCGATCTGGTTGATGGAGCCGGCGTTGTTCGGAGTGCCATCAACGTTAAAGACCGGAATCGGTTGCGCCAGGGTGCGGACCGGAATGCCATTCCGAGCGACATAGTTCGTGTCGATAAAGTCGGAGGTGGCACCACAGTCAACCAGGCCAGAGAGCGAGAGCTTAAGCGCGCTGGTAGTGGACTCTAGCTCCAACGGGAGGTGGAGGGAGTTCACTCCAGGGGAAGCAGCGACAGTGTACTGCTTGGGCAGTTTCTTTTCCCAGGCAGTGAGGCGGCGAGGACGATGACCGGAGCCGGGGCGAAGTCGGAGACGGAGTCGAAACGGGGCGGGGGAGGGTATGTCTTTCGTTTCAGGCTCGTTGTAGGGCAAAGGAATTGATTCGTCATACAAACAAGCGAAACGATTTACGGACGCGAACGAGGGCACACCAGTCACTCGTCAGCGGGGACAAAATCCTCTCCGGCCATCGACTCCGCGACTGTTTCCGGCAGCGCAGCTGTGTCCGAGTAGCGGGCGATCAACTCCGCTAACATCTCGTCACCGAAGTTGTTGGATCACCTCATCGAGGATGTCCATTGAGCGGACGTCCGCGGGGAGGGGGGCAATCCCGGCGAGATGGTTTGGGTCGCCGCACCTGAAGCAGGCGCGACGAGGGGCACCCCGAGCCCTAGTGCGATCCAACTCCATGGGGACGGGAGCTGGAGGCGCCGGAGCGGGGCGCGCGGGCCACGGGTGGCACGACCGGAGCCACCGGGCGGAAAGGGGCCGGAGCCGGGATGCGGTTGACCGGAAACGGAGTCCGAATCAAACCGCCAGGCGTCTTGGGGGCGGCTGACTTGATCAGCTTGGCCCGGACCAGGGCCTCGTATTGACGGAAGGCCCGGTGATAAGCCGCAGTCTGGGACAGACCAGGAAACGACTATTTTTGTCGATTTTGTTGCTCAGCGCACGTCTCAGAGTTGACATGAGTCCCGAATGGTCAACTAGGGAATTACCTGCACAAGAACCAGTCAAACTCCAGTCAAAATCTATCAAATCGCTCTCCGTGATTCCAAAATCTTGACTAGGAAAAGTTCGCAGAGGCCCGTTCTACGCTAGAATCTATCCAATTCTACGCAAAATACCCAAAGGGAGTGTATTCTAAAAGGCATATTCGGTTTGGCGCTCGGTGGAGACTCGAGATCGACTTCTCCTAGATAAGGGACACCCCTATCTCTGTTGGTATCGACGACTGACATCATTGGAACGTGGTTTCGGATCATGCTGGAGGGTCGAGAGTGCCAAGGGACGGTTAAACGGCGAAAACCTACTCAATTGACTGGGGCCTGGACCTGTGATCAACGGCGACTCTAAAACACTGTCGAGGAACAGATCATCTGAACATTGGAAATGCGCCAGGAGAGTTGGGACAACCACCGCTGAGGCCATATGCACAAGATACGAGTTATGGGTGTCAATCGAAAGCTGGGAAGCAGAGCTATCCACTTATCCTACTCAAGATCGAGGGATTCTTCACAAGCAAAACTAGATGGTCGCGAACACGGAAGATTTACACAGGTCATTGACTCCAATACACGCGATACCAGTCATCTGGACCTGGATTTTCGACTCTGGGCCGTATGGCGAAACGATACCTATACAATTATGCACATGGACTACTTTTCTTACTCGAGATTTTCCCTGATTCTATCAATTTCTGTTTAGTATTTATATCTCTGTTTTGTATTTGGCAGGTTCACGGATTGCCCCGCTTTACTAGGTGCATCTGGGGATCTAGCTCGTCAATCTATCTTGCTAGCTCTTTCAAATAGTATCATCACGTCGGAAGGATTATTGGTTGAGGGTTTCGGTTGCTGAATACAAGAGTTCTGGTTGCTGTTTATTGGGTTTCGGTTGCTGGTCGAGAGTTTAAGGCAGTTAGTTCCTGACTCGAGACAACTCAGAGGGTTTAAGGCAGTTAGTCCTGATCCAACGAGTATAAACTCTCCGGGCATCGTATTGGCGCTTCTCTATTGCTGAGTTTCGTCGATAGTACGCTTTGGGGCACGACAAATCAACGTTTTTCGCAAGAAACTCGTATCTACCCTACAACCTTACACATCTGTGCTAAGGCTCTGTTCACAGGGGCCTGTACTCGCACAAGGAGTTGACGATTTTTTGGGTTTTGTGACTTTTCCTACTCGACATTATACATCTTTCTCTCTACGACAAGTGGAGTTTTGGTTGTTTTTGTTGGTTTGGTTAGTTAGAGAGCTCATTTGCAGTCCCCACTCCGCACTCATCATCTGGAGCCCACCGCGAGGGGTGATCGAGTATTGCTGAAACTTGGTTTCGTGCAATTTGTGACAAGCAAGAAGAAAAGCAAGCGCCCACACGCTTGGATCGAACGTCAAAATACCACCAAAAGGGAAACAGCGAGATCTAACTGATTCCCAACCGAACGATTTTCCGAATTTACTACGCGGAGTTGGAGAACTGAGACCGACACCGTTATTCGTACCAAAAACTATCTGCGAACGCGAAACCGAGGACTACCCGTAACTTCGCAAGGCGATCGAAATCGGACAATCCCGACAAAATCGACAAAAACTCAAGCATCTTCGTCGAAAAGACCGACTCAAGCATCAACACAAAAGCGCGTTCAATCGAAATCTACAACAAAGCGCAAAACCAACACAAATTCAGCGACTGTCGAAGAAGAACAACAATCTCCGACACCATCTTCGCCTCTAACCGACTTATCAGAGAGCGAAATCAACACGAATCGGCTTAACGAACCTCCGATTCAACAAAACAACGAAAACATGGACGATGGAAATGGTGGAAATGGCGGGAACGGAGGCGGCGGGGTGGCGCAGGTGGAAATGGAGGTGGTGGAGGAAGAAATGTTCAAGGAGGAGCAGCGGTGCGGTTCAAGGTGCCTGAAACATGGGATTCCGGTCGTCCTAGCTTCGATGGAAAGACTCCTGCCAAGTTGGAGAAGTTCCTAGAGGAGTGCGAGCGAATCATCGTGCAGGGAGGCATCGACAACGACGCGGAAAAGAAGGAGACGGTGCTGAGGTATCTCGATACTAAGCATGTGAAGGAAGCGTGGCGGAATCTGACAGCGTTTGCTGGAGGAGACTTCGATGGATGGAAGGCGGAGATACTGAAGATGTATCCGGAGTTGGAGGAGGTCAACGAAGGATCGAGGAGACGCTTGAAGGAAATTTGCGCCGAGGCACGGGGTGCTAGTCGTGAAGATCTGGGTCTAGTGATTCGATTTTGTGCATTCTTTTTGGCAGAATCTGAAAAACTGCTCAGACCACCATCGCAAATCACCAACAAAGAGTTGGTATCGTCGATTCTTGGTACGCTCAGCGATGATTTTGCTTCGGCAGTCGAAGTTGTGTTGAACCAACCGAATGTGGCAAATATCTTGGGTCCGAACGCGAATGCGGGAAACCAAAACGCGGGAAATACTCGAAGAGGCGATAAGTGGAACTACAAGGACGTCTTGAAGGTGGTGGAATGGTTGGCGAACAATTGGTCTGGACGGGAGGCAGATGCGATGATGAGAAACGACTCGAAACCCTCGAATTTGCTCTCGAGGCTCGAAAAGCGGAAACTCTACGAACAATATTAGAGTGAAAAACGAGTTTTGCGATCAAATGGAGAGTTTCGCCTTAGAGATAAACGTGTTAAAGGACGTTATGGCCGTTAGGGATAAGCAACTCATCGAGACGATGAAGCAGTTCCATCAGGCTACCGAAAGTAAGTCCAAGGAGCATGCGCACCCTCAATCGGGACCGCCACAACGCGAGTATCAACAAGGAGGAAGTCGTGGATATGGAGGACAACAGAGTGGAGGGGACCAGTGTCATTTCTGTGAAGAGACTGGACACATGGTGCGGGATTGCCCAAAGAAGAGGATGTTGTTGGACCAAGGGAAGATCGTTATGGAGAATGGAGGCTTGCGTCTACCAGGAGGTCAATATATTCCGAAGTATCCTGAGAATGTCTCGAGATATCAACGAATTCTCGACTGGTATGGCAAAGGCGGAGGGAATATTGTGTCAGGAAATGCGCAGACGAACCTTCAGTCGTCGTTCTACAATGAATATACTCCCAGCGAGCAGTATAATTTGCTGTATGACACGAATGAGGATGAAATCCGTTCATTGAGGGCGCAAATGGCTGCTATGACTAGACAATATCAATCGAATAATGTCTCAGCTCATGAACCAGCAAGATTCTCGAACCAGCCGGGGCGATCCAATCGTTTCCACAAATCCTACAACGAGATTCAGCGTCGCAGCAAGGGATAGGAGGTAGACAACAGCAGAGAATGGGGGAAACGGGGCAAAAGAGTGAAGCGTACCCTGCGTACCTTCAAGGACCTGCTCAACCAGGCCTGCCCCCGGTCGATCCGAACTTTCAACAGTTCATGACGATGTACAATATGGTTCAGGCCATGCAGAACCAATCTGGATCCAGTTCGCAGTCCGCGAATCAATCGATGGAGTCCCAATTTGCGAATACGCGTTCGGGAAAAGACTCTAACGCTGGGGAGGGACGAAATTTTTAGATAGTTCGAGGAAGGAGACAGGGAGCTGGCGAAAGAAAGCTCCTGAGGCAACGAAATCTCCTGAGAACCGATCGAAAGTTGCGAATAAGGAAAAGGAATCGTCGAAGAAGAAGGAAGATCGAAGGAAAAAGGATGATCCTGTCGAGTCTTCGAGTGAGGAGGAAGAATCTGAGCCGGAGGTGCTGGAGAAAGAGGATGTGCCAAAGAAGAAACGCAAAGCTCGATTCAGAGGGGAAGATTCTGAGGACGAAAAGTTGGAATATGCTGCCAGGATGGTACCCAACTCGGAATCGCCCAAGCGAGATGAACAAGAAGCGAGATGTAGAAGAGAGGGCGTATAAGTTGGCGACGAAGTTCGACGACCCGCATATAATTAAGCGAATTGTGGAAAAAACAGAAAATACAGTCGTGACGATGTTACTGTGGGCGATTTGATCTCTCTTTCTCCAGAATATGCGAAAGCGATGCGAAATCGACGAATCGGACTCGGCAACCTATAAAGCCAGTCTTGTTACATGGGAAATTGGATGAAGGATCGGAATACCCGTTCATGGAAGATGAGAACGTTGAAGTTCGACTCCAAAATGACGCGGTAGACATCGACGAACTGCCAATGGTGGACTCGTTCTACATCTCTACTGAAGAGGATAAGCAATACGGAATACAGGAAGGCTCATACGTGAGTACCGACCCATATCTCCAGTATGTGGCATCCCTCCCACCGGGAGAACCGCCCAAGCAAGTCTTCTCAGGGAAAGATTCGGCGTCGTTGAGGGTTGTGTGGCCGTTAGTCGCTGCACGAGAGCGTGTAGAGTGTGTTATTGACAGTGGATCGCAAATTGTGTCGATGGCATTGTCGGTAGCGGAAAGATTGGGGATTCCTTGGGATCCTGACTTGCAAATCTACATGCAAAGTGCGAATGGGCAACTGAAGAAGTCTGCTGGGTTAGCGAAAACGTATGCTTCTTGTTTGGAGACATACCCGTCTATCTGCAAGTGCATATCATCGACCAAGTGGCTTATGAAGTTCTGCTCGGACGACCATTCGATCTCGTAACGGAATCCAAGTTAGAAAACTTCGGAAATGGGAACCAAATGCTCACTATTCGCGATCCTAACCGAGAGCGAAGGTGTGTGATATACCGACTCAGGCAAGGGGAACCTATTCTGTGGTGTCGAACTCGAAACGGGTCGAAGAACCTGGGAAGGATCCGCCTGCTCAGAAGGAAAACCGAGAGCATAGGGCCAAAGTCGAGGTGGAATCGGATTTTCAGAACTCGTCGAGGAACTAGTGGGAGACTGGGGAGGCGAAGAGCTGTGTGTGTGGATGGGAATTGATGAAAAGGGCGAGTTGCGAGTGGAGGGATACATCGAACCTGAGGATGGGTGTCGATTTGAGGATGAAGAACTGCAATTGGCGTACCTAACAGCCAGTAAAGAGTCGAAATCCATGTCCAAGGACCGAAAGGCAAGGGAGCTGCTCGAGGAGTTTGTCCAACAGCGAGTCGACAACTCTGCGCAGAGTAGGAAAAGTGGGCGAGTGGTAAAATTCGAGTCTGAATTGGGTGTCCGTCAAGGGGCCGGATGAGGAAGTTAGAGCGGCTGTAGAAGCATCTTATCTGGGGAACGTACATCAGCATGAATCGTTGATTCCGTGTCTGAAATGCGCCGACCTTGGGTTCGATCGAGAGAGAAATGGTTCGTCTGTGGAAGTTGGAGTTGAGATTATGGATACGTTCGCTGGAAAGAAGTATAAACCGGTTGCGTTGAAAACGAGGCCAGTTTATGGTGAGCTTCCAGAGAAATATCGCATAAAGAGGGAAATCATCGGGGATCCTTTGGCTGAAATGCCTAAGTTATCACCAAATCCGAGTGAATTCGTACCTACCGAGAGGTATACACAAGAGAGGATGGAAATTATCGATAAAGTTCACAACACTGGGTTCTTGAGGAGCGAGGAAATGAAGGTTATTCATAATTTCATGATGCTTCATTGGCCCTGCGTTCGCTTGGAATGACGAGGAGCGAGGAACTTTGCGACATGATTTCTTTCCACCTGTTGAAATATCGACAGTCGAGCACAAAGTATGGATAGAGAAGAGTATTCCGATCCCGAGAGGACAACTAGAGGAGTTTTGTAAAGTGATTAAGAAGAAAATCGACGCGGGCGTGTACAAACCGTCGAACGCTTCATATCGCTCAAAGTTCTTTGGCGTTCTCAAGAAGGATGGAAAGAGTATTCGACTCGTTCATGCCTTGGAGCCGTTAAACGCGGTTACGATTGCGCATTCAGGAATTCCACCTGCGACGGAAGAGTTGGCAGACCACTTTTCGGGTCGAGCGTGTGGAGGAGTTTTGGATCTGTACTCGGGATATGATTATAGAGACCTTGCGGAGACCTCGCGGGACTACACAACGTTTCAGTCGCCCTTCGGAGCGTTGAGATTAGTGAAACTTCCTCAAGGATGGACGAATTCCGTACCGATTTTCCATGACGATGTCAATTTCGTCTTGAGAGAAGAGGTTCCCCATGTCTCGATGCCATATATCGATGATGTACCTATTCGAGGACCAGCAACGCGGTACGAGGATGAGAACGGAGAAGACGAAACGATACCTGAGAATAAGGGGATTCGTAGATTCTTCTGGGAGCATATGCAGAACGTGAATCGAGTAGTTCAGAGACTGAAATACTCAGGTTTGACGGTTTCTGGCATGAAGGCGGTGTTGTGTGGGATGAATTTGTGGTCGTAGGCCATACGTGCTCGTCTGAAGGAAGAAGGCCGTCGACGGATCGAGTAGGAGTCATTACACGATGGCCTCCTTTGAAGAATGTCTCTGAGATAAGACAATTCTTAGGAGTCTTGACGTATATCAAGCACTTCATTCAAGATTTCCATATTATGAGCAAGCCGATGACGGATATGCTGAAGAAAGGGGGTGGAATTCGAGTGGGGAGAGCTTCAAGAGGCTTCTATGGCATTGATCAAGAAGGCAGTGGCGGAGTGTCCAGCGATTCGACCGTTGAATTACTCAGAAGGATGGACGACAGTGATTCAGATCGATAGTTCGTATAAGGGAATCGGAATCGTGATCTACCAGTATCATGAGAACAGTCCCAAGAAACGATATTACTCAAGATTTTCATCAATACCGCTCGACGAGAGACAGGCGAACTTTTCTCAGGCGAAACGAGAGCTGTTTGGTATAAAGCGAGGCTTGGAGCACATGCAATATTGGATTTTGGGCTGTAGAAATCTGGTGCTTGAAACGGATGCGTCGTATATTAAGGGAATGGTGGATAATCCTGGCATGGGCCCGAATGCAACGATAAATCGGTGGATTGAACAGATTCTCATGTTCCATTTCGAGGTTGAAACATGTAATCGGCAAGACCTTTACGCCAGATGGACTCTCTAGACGAGACAAAGTACCGGGAGATGAAGAGTATGAGAATACCGATGATGGACCCGAGTTGGTGAAGCCAGGTGTGCATAAAGATTGGGATTATTCGATTCCTCAACCGAAGGAGTATGATGATTTTCAAGTCGGAAATTGACACGAGAGGTGGATTCTACTTGGAGCGTTGGATCTCGATGAACACGACACAATGGAGAACGAAGCCTGGAGGGAGCATGGTCAACTTTGCTTGGATACCTATGTGGAATCAATGGATGAGGCAGAAATTATCAGGGACACTTATCGCAGAGAAGGAATTGAGATGCCATAGTACATTTCATCGTTCGTGGCGAGAGCCTGAGAAACTCCTACCGAATTCAGTGTTCAAATGGGATGCTAAGAAGAGGGAACCATATCCTGAAGAGCATCGGACGACAGAAGGAGTACGGGATGAAAAAACTCGAGTTGGTTGAGAAGTGGCTTCAAATACCAAGAAGAGACCGACT
Organism: Mycena indigotica; assembly: GCF_014461135.1. Taxonomy (NCBI): domain Eukaryota; kingdom Fungi; phylum Basidiomycota; class Agaricomycetes; order Agaricales; family Mycenaceae; genus Mycena; species Mycena indigotica. The sequence continues at coordinate 826,241 of NW_023503016.1, read as the reverse complement.
GGATTCACGGATCGGGCGTTCAAGCGTTGATAAAATACGCCGGAAGTTCTTTCTGAGTGAGAAAGGAAGGCTTTTCCGTCGAGATAAGGATGGGATGCACAAAATCGTTGTTAAGAAGGAGCATAGGATGTACGCTGATGCGCTCTGCACACGATAGTTTGGGTCATCGAGGAGCGTATGCAACGAAATCCTTGATTGAAGTCAGATTATGGTGGCCTCAGATGGATCGAGACGTATCTTGGTATGTGAAAACGTGCCATATGTGTCAAGTTCGTCAGAGTACGATGATTCGAATACCGCCTATACCTACGAAGACTCCGAGCTTGTTCCAGAAAATCCATACCGATGTGATGGTCATGGGAGCGACTTCAAACGGACACAAGTTGGTCATTGCGGCGAGGGATTCATTGAGTAGATGGCTGGAAGCTAAGGGCTTGAGATCAGACACGGCGTCGGGCGATTGGGATGTTCTTACCGAGAATATCATCTGTCGTTGGGGTTGTCCTGCTGAATTGGTGACGGATAATGCGCCCCAGTTTCTCGCGGCTCTTGAGTGGCTCGGAAACAAGTATGGCATTACTGGAATCAAGATTTCACCCTATAATTCGAAGGCAAATGGACCTGTGGAGAGTGGACATCGAGATGTTCGACAGTCGATTGTGAAAGCGTGCGCTGGTAACCCTAACAAATGGTTTTATTTCTTGCCTCAAGTTACTTGGGCGGACAGAATCACCATTCGGAGAGGATTAGGCTGCTCACCCTATTACGCTGCGACTGGTTGTCATCCGATTTTGCCATTCGACATCGTGGAATCGACATGGCTGGTCGAATACCCAGGGAAAATCATCAGTACCGCTGAGTTGGTTGGATATCGAGCGAGAGCGTTGGTGAAACATCGAAGTCATGTTCAGGAGATGAGAGATCGAGTCTCAAAGGAGAAGTTAGAAGCTGTTCGACGATATGAGCGCATCCATGCTGCTACTATCAAAGATTATGACTTCAAACCTGGGGATATTGTCTTGATTCGCAACACTCGATCGAGAAAAGTCTGGACAAGAAGGCAAAACTTCGTTATCTTGGACCAATGGTGGTTGTTAGACGGACAATGGGTGGATCTTATCTAGTATGCGAGCTAAATGGAGCTATGGTACCAGGAAAGATTGGCGCATTCCGAGTAATACCCTATGAAGCCAGGGAGAAGATTTCTTTCTCAAAAGACATCGAAAAGATGATCGACATGTCAAAGGAGGAACTGGATGAGCTCGCAGAAGGCCGAGAGGATGTGGAAGGAACGGATTTGCAGTTTGGAGACATGGATCTTGACGACGAAAGAGTCAGAATCTGAGAGCGAAAAGTCAGATGACGACGCTTAAGGATGAGGATTGCTTCGAATCGGAGAAGGAAAAGTGTCAAAACGCAAGAATACATTCGTTCGAGGTGTGAAGACATAGTACAGTTCAAGTAACGACCGGAACGGCTGATCTGGAAAGCCTTGGAAACGAGTGTGGGGGTATATAGTACTATGGGAGAAGGGATTTCGATGGGCAGTAATGAATTTACTTGCAGCCGTGGGAAGGACCGTTGGGAGTTGCGAGACGACGAGCATTTCCTGGATGATGGCCAAATACTGAGACGGATCGCTGACGAGGAGAAGTCAGAAATCGAGCACTATGACGAGACTGAGAGGGACGGACGGAAGTTTGCTATCAACCTTCATGTTGCGGTCCTTCGCGAGGTCGAAGAGTGTTTGGTAGCGACGAGCGACTACTTCATGACGAGTCACGGGCATATGCCATACGCTGGACAGCGATGAGCACTTGCTGCTGAGCGAGTTCGAGGCAGGCGGTCAGCTGCTTATTGGTGATCCGGACTTCGGTTCCTTGTGCGAATTGATCGAGAAGTTCTTGAATGGTCTTGTACTCGAGATCAGCAGGAGCGGAATCGTCAACCGGATAAGGATTGGTCAAAATCTGGGAAATTCAAGTCAGAAACTTCGAAATCTTGTCAAGGAAAAAGTTACAATTCCGGCTACGGCAGCCGCGGGATCTGCGAATATGCGAATCAGCGATAGAAGGGACATCGGACAGAGTTTACAGACGGTTGGGAGGTCCTTGGGGTCTTTCTTCTTGAAAGATAAAGAAGAGATCGGCGCAGGGGTTTTGGTGGACTCGTCTATGAGCTCGGGAGAACTGGCCTTGTTGCGCTTCTTCTTAGAGGGACTCTTGTCGGTATCGCCAGAGCCTTCCTAGATAAGAACGCACCGAGTCAGGGAGATTGACGATGATAACGTTCGACTCAGAGTCGAAGAAGAGAGAACGAACCTCTTCTTCTTCATCTTCGGGTTCAGGGGAACGCTGTCGCTGGAGTAAATCAACGTTCAAGGAATATTCGGCAAGGATAATACCTTGTGAGACTGGTTACCGGTCGAAGAACGAGTGTTCTGGAGTGATGATGAGTTGCGGAGGAAATCCTCGACGGAGAAAAGTGAAACCGGAGTGTTCTTGGACGAAGATGTCTGTCACTGATAAGATAGTGTCGCTTCCGCTTTGGGAAATGATATTACCTTTTTGGTCTCAGGGGTCTTTTTCTTGGATTCGTCCGCTTTGTTGCAATGAGCCGCGAATGTGCGTGCAGACGCGGCCGATATGCTGCATATGGGCGATACAAGTGTTGGTGTCGCGAGATGTTGATCGATTTTGGCGGTCCACTTGCCGTCGTTGCGAATATTGTTCTGAATCGCATGGAGTTTTTGAAGCGCATGGGGAAGGTCTTGATAGATCAACTGGCTTGCAGCCAAACGGTCGCGGACCTCTTCCTCCTTGAGCTGAGGAAGCTACGAACGATGATGAGTACCATTATTCCGACTAGGAAAAGTGACGACGCACCAAATACCGATACAACAAGTGAATTTTACGGACATTCTCGTCCGTTGGTACGAATGCGCAAGTCGGAAACGGTGGTTATGAACTCGTGAACGTCGGCTTCGAAGTTCTTCTGGAACTCCTTCCTCGGGTTCGCGAGGGGCATACATCGAGTCTGCCATTTGGGGATCAACTGGAGACGTCTGAGGGTTCATATCGTCAGTACTTGAAGGAGACTGTGGAGGAAATGCTCGTACTGGTCGAGATTGGAAAGGAGCGAATGTCTTTGGATAGAGATGCGAGAGAAACTGGATGGGTTATCGAACCAGGACATCTTTTATAGGCGATGGCTTATTGCTGGGACAGCAAGATCTTAAAAATGGGGGAGATGGGCTCAACGTGGTGCACGTTTTGGCACAACATGGAGAACATGGAGCGCAGCATGGTTGTGGACCGCAAAAGCATGGTTCTCTCGAAAGAGCGAAACACTTTGGCGATCTGGATCATGTTTCCACCCTCAAAGATATGCTATTACCGTCGAGATTGCCACTTTCTTATGAAATGCAAGCATGGAGAAGGATATACCCGGACCTGGATCTTAGGCAGGACTGCCAAGGCAGCCTGATCGCAGTTTCTGGAAACGAGATTTTCGGTATCAACCAAATCTTCGAGTAGGAAAAGTGCCAAAACAGAGGAAATCAAGGAACAACACGCCCTTTGTGATTCAAAACGCTACTGTAACGACAGGAATGATTGTAAACGACGGTAACGACAGACGAGAAGTTGGATTAGGGGTTTGCTATGCTGAGATTGTCAGGCGACATGATCAGTAGGGCAAGGGCGGAAAGTGTGAGCCTGCGTGGAAGGGCAGGTGGAGCAAGCAGGAGCGTCAGGAATACCCATTGGGATGGAATGGATCACCGGGAATGATCTCCATGCTCAGGGATCGTTTCCAGTGCGGGCATATCAGTGAGAGAGGATGCAGAGGACACGGGAGAGTCGATCGGGACGTTCATGATCGTAGTATGGCCATATTCGTTCATGAAATCGTTATCTTGGGTAAAACCAAAGAGCGATGCCTGAGGGAATCGGTCAGATGGATGAGAATGGACGATTCGCAGAGGAAAATGACCTGGGAGTGAGCAGATTCGAGTCGAGCGAGCAGCTCAGACGCGGAATTGTACTCGTTCTTGAGGGATTCGACCTTTTACGAACCTGCTCACGACGAATCTCGGCCTTGTCTTCGAGTTGGATGCGGGAGTAATGAGCAAGCTTCGAGAGACGCATGGTACTGGGGTTCTCGTCGAAAATGGCTTCAGCCTGATGGAGTTCGTCATGGTTGAGTGTGGAAAACAAGCTTTGGATGCCACATTCGAGGAGTTTTTGGGTTTTCACGCGCATAGCGTCGAGGAACGCTTTTGAGATGACCGTTGGTGCGGAGTTCCTCCCACTTGCGAAGTAGGACGAGGGTCTTGGCCATCTCTTCCTGCTCGTTGGTCGTCTTCTTATGATCTTTGTTGACAAGGGAAAGTCAGAAATGACTTGTCTCTGTCAAGGAAAAGTCAAACACACCAAGAAATGCCAAATGAGAGTCACGATTGAGACTATAAATGACATGGAAACCTTCGAGGGTGGAGAAATCGCAGGTGTCGTCGATTTAGACCACAGGGGATGCAAGGGAGACCAGCCATGAGATGGACACAGTCGCGATTGAGGACCTTACAACTGTTGCATGGGCCGATGAGCTTTTCCTAGTCAGAAAACTGCAAGATTTCGAGTAGGGGAAGTGACATACTTCAAGACTCGCACACATTTTGAAGATGGAACGATAGACTTCGTCCACGAAGATGCCGCTATAGAGGATAGGGATCATGGGCTCGTTGACGTACTTCGGAATACCGTTGTCGGACATGGTAGAGGGTCAAGGCAGACTTTTCTTAGAGAAGGAAAAGCTTTTATTCGACAAAACCATTACAAATTCGACCACACAACATCAAGAACGTTATCTAGGCGACCGATCGGCACTGTAACTGCTGGATTGCTGAAAAGAAGACATGTGGGGAGTTGGATGCGATGGAAAATCTGCAGATCTTGGACAAAGATTGTTGATTTGATGAGTTGGAAGGAAGCTCAAGGTCAGGATCGAGTCGAAATACTCAAAATCTCTCACTGCGGACTCTTCTCAGATGAATTTTACTTAAGATTCGGACGAAAAGGGAAAGCAATGTGATGTATTGATTATTTTGCCGGTCGTAGAGTACAAGCAAATTACTCTACGCCGGCCGCGCACTGTGAAAATACAAAATTTTTATAGTCCGTAGACTTTCGACCCGCCAACGAGCTCCCAACCGTCGAGAAAACGACACCGGAGACCAGACCGAAGGGGTCTCACCCAGAACTGGATGGACCCGCAGCGTTGGCATCGGGTGGAGCGTCGACCATCGTCTCGTCGCCTTCGCTCTCGTCGACTTTGTCCTTCTTGTCGTTGGTATCTGGGTCCAATCTGTCTCTACGATCGATGGACTTCGACGAATAGTCAGCGCCTAGAGGAAGAAAGGGTTAGAAAGTGAGATTTAGAGGAGAAAAGGTGGACGTACGCTTGGTGGAGTTGGCCAAGAGAAGCTGGTTGAGAAGCGCGGTCGCAGATTCATCACCAGGCTCGAGGAGGAAGCGTTGCTCGAGTCCCTCGGTTGCGAAGTGCTGAACAACCGCATCGAGATGACGCTGGAAAGTCTCCATCGAGTACTTGACGGAGTTCATCGCCAGACGATGGGCCTCGCGAGTCTGCGCAGCAAGATCGAAAGCCTGCTTCAACTGGACCATCGTCGTGTGAGTTTCGCGAGTCGAAGCTTCGATGAGCGGAGTCAAATGCTCGATGATCTTGAGCATCTCGCCCGAGGAACGGACGTGGTCGCAGAGGTGGCCTTTCTTGTTGTCCTGCGTGCAGTGATCGGCGATCGCAAGGAACACCGTAACCCAGAGGAGTGCAGTCGCGGCGGAACATCATGCAGATGAAGCATGGCCACGCTGGGAGAGGCGAGTCCTGGGGAAGGACCTGCTTGAGGAAAGCAACAGGGACCGGAGGAGACGACACATAGTACGGCTCGAAGGCCTTCGACTGGATTGTCGACTTGCCAGGGTTGGTCGTGACGGGGGAAGAGTAGTGTGCCACCATGGCCGACCACGAATGGACAAGCTTTTCCGTCACGGGGACACCACAAATGCGAACGCGATTGTTGGGAGTGAAGGAAATAATGTCGCGCATGAAGGCGAGACGAGGATGGAAGATCCGAACAAGCGTTTGGTTGAGCTTGTGGGTGTGAGCGGGGTCGGAAGCGCCGAAAGGAGCGTTTTCATCAGCCGGGCGGTAGCGAAAGTACCCCTCCGCGTCTGGAGTCAACGCCTCGTTCTTCTCTTCCTCGATTTTGCTGACGAACTCGAGCACCGTGTTCTTCTCCGCAGCGAGTTTGGTCTTTTTTGGCGGCGGGTTTTTCTGGGAAACAGCGGTTAGTGGAAAGAAAAAGAGTGTAAAGTGAAGATACGTACTCGGCGATTTGGAGACAGGCTCCTGAGTGACGGTCTCGTCCTCAGAAGACTCTGCTCGTCCCCGTTTACGAGTCGAAGCCTTGCGCTTCCCTTCTTTCTTGACGGAAACTGGATTTGGGTTAGCGATGCAGGAGATTGGGAGAAAGAAAAAGACGAACCAGACTCGTTCTGGTCATCTTCTTCTTCCTCCTCTTCCTCTTGATTGTCGTCGTCATCGTCACCAGAGCCGGAGTCGTCGCTGGAAGCAATGTGGATGGGACTGGGAGACTTGGGTGGAGGTTGCTGTTTCGACTTGGGAGTAGCGGTGGTCTTCTTAGGCTTCGGTCTAGGAGCTGCGGCAGGCAGGGACTCCTCCAAAGTGGGCGTGTTGGAAGGAACTTCGAGGGGGCGGAAACCCAGGACGAAATCAGGGTTGGAAAGGTCCAAGACGTAGCCGGAACGGTCGAAGTTCTACAAACAAAGTTAGCCGATGAAAGAAAAAGGGAATTGAAAGGGATACGTACGAATTCCGCCTTGACATGGGCGAGAGTCAGGAGAGAGAGCTCGCGGTTGACTTGGTTGGAAGGGAGATGGTCGCGGAATTGGATAACGAGCTCGAGGAACAAGACGAGGTCGAGGGACACCTTCGCTCCACCGTTGTCTTCCGACAGGCACTTGGTTTTGTGGAAAATATAGCGCTACAGAGGAGGAGTTAGAGAAATTGGGCAAAAAGGGGATGACGAACCAAGTAGGGGATGATCAGGTTAATGGTGGAGACCGCCTTGGGGATGTTACTCGGAGCTTCGACGACGGCAGGGTTCTTCTTCACGGTTTTCGAAAGGGCCTGGATGAATTTGATGCCGTTCGGGGTGTTGAAGACCGAAAAACAATTGTTGGGGACGAGAGGATTGATAGGGGCAGGAGAGGAGTCGCGGGCAGAAGCGCGTTTCGACGAGGAGGCCTTTTTGCTGGACATGGTGGGCGAAAGGAAAGAAAGAATGAGCGAAAAAGGAGGGGCGCCAGGCTTAAATATCGAGAGGAAGAAGCCGTGAAGAAGCGTGAAGAACAAAACGTGACAGTGAAGACGCTTCTGAAGCTTAAACTGTATACACCGGCTCAGGGAAATTAAACGTCTTTGTGCGCAGTCGCGGAACCGCTCGAAATGGTTAGCAGCCCAAGGGTCTGGGTGATTTGGAAACCCGCGGTGGAATTAAGGAAGCTTGCGAGACGGAAAGGGCCGACCGGGCGCCTGAACGGAAGCATTTCTTTGTCCGAGGGCAAATCGGTGATCACGGCAACGCCTTTGCTTGGCAGAACCGAAGATCCGACAGAGAATGTCAAAAATTTGAGTCCGGTGTCGATCCATGATCTTCGCTGACGGCGAAGTGAAAGATGGAGAGAATTCATTGATGTTGTTGAATTCGAGTATTGCCAAAAGACGACTGGGGACAGTCGAGATTTAAAAATGGGGGAGATGATAAGCCGCAGTCTGGGACAGACCAGGAAACGACTATTTTTGTCGATTTTGTTGCTCAGCGCACGTCTCAGAGTTGACATGAGTCCCGAATGGTCAACTAGGGAATTACCTGCACAAGAACCAGTCAAACTCCAGTCAAAATCTATCAAATCGCTCTCAGTGATTCCAAAATCTTGACTAGGAAAAGTTCGCAGAGCCCGTTCTACGCTAGAATCTATCCAATTCTACGCAAAATACCCAAAGGGAGTGTATTCTAAAAGGCATATTCGGTTTGGCGCTCGGTGGAGACTCGAGATCGACTTCTCCTAGATAAGGGACACCCCTATCTCTGTTGGTATCGACGACTGACATCATTGGAACGTGGTTTCGGATCATGCTGGAGGGTCGAGAGTGCCAAGGGACGGTTAAACGGCGAAAACCTACTCAATTGACTGGGGCCTGGACCTGTGATCAACGGCGACTCTAAAACACTGTCGAGGAACAGATCATCTGAACATTGGAAATGCGCCAGGAGAGTTGGGACAACCACCGCTGAGGCCATATGCACAAGATACGAGTTATGGGTGTCAATCGAAAGCTGGGAAGCAGAGCTATCCACTTATCCTACTCAAGATCGAGGGATTCTTCACAAGCAAAACTAGATGGTCGCGAACACGGAAGATTTACACAGGTCATTGACTCCAATACACGCGATACCAGTCATCTGGACCTGGATTTTCGACTCTGGGCCGTATGGCGAAACGATACCTATACAATTATGCACATGGACTACTTTTCTTACTCGAGATTTTCCCTGATTCTATCAATTTCTGTTTAGTATTTATATCTCTGTTTTGTATTTGGCAGGTTCACGGATTGCCCCGCTTTACTAGGTGCATCTGGGGATCTAGCTCGTCAATCTATCTTGCTAGCTCTTTCAAATAGTATCATCACGTCGGAAGGATTATTGGTTGAGGGTTTCGGTTGCTGAATACAAGAGTTCTGGTTGCTGTTTATTGGGTTTCGGTTGCTGGTCGAGAGTTTAAGGCAGTTAGTTCCTGACTCGAGACAACTCAGAGGGTTTAAGGCAGTTAGTCCTGATCCAACGAGTATAAACTCTCCGGGCATCGTATTGGCGCTTCTCTATTGCTGAGTTTCGTCGATAGTACGCTTTGGGGCACGACAAATCAACGTTTTTCGCAAGAAACTCGTATCTACCCTACAACCTTACACATCTGTGCTAAGGCTCTGTTCACAGGGGCCTGTACTCGCACAAGGAGTTGACGATTTTTTTGGGTTTTGTGACTTTTCCTACTCGACATTATACATCTTTCTCTCTACGACAAGTGGAGTTTTGGTTGTTTTTGTTGGTTTGGTTAGTTAGAGAGCTCATTTGCGGTCCCCACTCCGCACTCATCACCGGGTGCGCCAGCTAAGGTAGTCCCGGAGGTCCGGGGGGTCGTTCGAGGACGTGATTCCGTTGTTGATCAGGGGGTCAAGTCCGTGGGCGGAACTTGGTCACCTTGACCAACGCGTCTTCGAATCCGGCGAGGTCCATCAGGTCCTCGAGTCGCCGGTGTACTGGTAGACATCCTTTGTGCCCATGTGATAGGCGGAAGTCTCCAGTTTGGAGAGAGCATGATCTTGCTCATTCTCCTCGACGAACCGGAGTCGGAACTCGAAACGAACGAGCCCCAGGACGGAAACGGAAACGGGGGCTTTGCTTCCGTGGCGCTCCGCCCATTGCTGAGCGGGTCCTTCTGCCATAAACGACATGGCATAGCGGACGGCCTTTTCCTCGCTCGCCTCTCCGTTGACCACGAAGGCCTCAGGGGCAAGGCGGGCGTAGGTGCGGACCGCATAGAGAAACGCCGGCCGCGTTTCCGATCGCCGTTGAAGGTGAACGGAGGGTTTGGTCGCAAGACCAATTTTGAGGCGAGGTTGATGTCGCCAAAGAGGGCCTCGGAATCGCCCTGAACCGGAGTCGGAGTCGGAATCGACGTCTCCGGGGGTGGTGTTGTTTGGGGTCCGCCAGCAGTATTAGCGGCGGCAGCGGCAGCGGAAGCCTGGGTGGTGAGAAGAGTAAGGGCCTCAGTTAGGCGGTCGATTTTCGCCTCGAGTGCATCCAGCCGAGTGTCAGCGTCAGGAGTAGCTCCGGAAGGCATGACAGGTGCGGGGATGACAGGAGTGACAGAGGAGGAGGGGACAAGTGGTAGGGGGGGTGACGAGGGCGGAACGGACTCGTATTCCGAGCCTGAGTCAGCGCCGAACCTAGCAATCTTGTCCGGTTGATCCCGTAGAGAGTTTCTTCTGCTGTAAGGGCAACCCCGGAGGCCTGAGATCAAGGTCCTAGCAGGGGAGGATCCAAAGAGTGAATAGAAGTAAGCAAATACAAGTGAGGCTGACCTAGCAGGGGAGGATCCAAAGAGAAGAAACTCTAAGGGTCCGCCTGCTAGGTAGCGGAACTATATACTGCGCTCTTGACGCGCCAAGGTTGATCGTTGCTCCGTGCAGTATGCCTGCGCCATGTCGCAGGCCAGGTCCCAGGGGGATCGCCAGGCGGGGGCGGCGATGCGCCTGACGGAGGCGGTGATGCGATCACCGGAGTCGGAGCCGGAGTCGGACCGGAATCGGAATCGTCTCCGAGGGGCCGAAAGGGAGGTTCCCCTGACAGTCTCACAAGAGCTAGCTTCTGCACGTCGTCCAGTCCTGTGATGTTCTGAATGGGGGGTGTTGAAGCGTTGCTGATGGAACGAAGTGGGTTGCGAGTATCAATAGTGCCAGTAATGGCAGTAGTGGTGCCGGTGCCAACAGTGGGATTCAGAGTACCTAGTAGAAACTTGTCAATCTACTGAAAGAAAATAAAGGAGAGCCGCTGACCTAATTGACGTTGACAAAATGCACACATTGTTCCGCGCATAAAAGCAACAACAGCACTACAACCCTCACAGGAGGGCATTGCCTGTAGTTGAGTTAGAAACCACTAGCAGTTGTAGACGATTATGGGAGATACCATAATTTTGTTGCGCTGTTGATCTGTTGTTGCCTTCAAGAGAGCATCACATCGAGCGCAGAGACCTGCAGCTTCCTTGTACGGAAAATGACCACGGCAGCACAGGTGAGGCTCCTCAGTGTTTGTACAAAACTGAATGTTGTCCGTGGTGGCGACTTGATTGAGGGGTGAAGGGGGCGCCATCGAAGAGAAGGTCAAGTTTTTTTCCGATCAGGCCTGTTTTGTTCATATAAGGCAAGGAAAATTTATCGGCTTATAGACCAAACATGTTTCAGCACCGGAGAGGCTTCCGTGAATGGTTCCAAGAGCTGATTATCTTTGAAATATACCACGTGACACTGGCTGATTCTTCCAATGGTCAACCCAGACGGTTATAATGGCCATGATAATGGAGTTCGTATGTGGACTTGGATAATATGGATGGAGCACACTGATTCAGACCATAACTTAGCACCAGAAAACCTCTCAGACCTGTTGCAAGACTTCGCTATTGACAATATTCTGCTCGCGCGTCGTTGTGAGATTCTTGCTGAGAAGTACGATTACAGAATCAAGTAAGTTTAAGAACTATGTTCTTTCTGAATTTTATCCACTGGAAACCTCTAAGGCTTTCAACCCTGAAAAACTTGAACAAACACTTCAAAATTGCCTCGGCTCGTCGGCCTCCTCCTGCTCATATTGCTCGATCATTAATCGCAAAACAAATGGCGGAGAATCCTACTGGCACCAATGGTCCAAACACCATTCAGAAGCGTGTGGCTCTTCTTGACGGGGTCCCACTTGCACGGTATGCATTTAATATTCCTTGAGCTTGGTTGTGACAACATTCAGTGGTTTTGTCCGAGATGCAATGTGCACCCTGGATCCTGCAGGTCCCAGCCGTCGTTTTCCTGTCAAACGGTCACGCAAGCCACGCACAGCCCTAACCGATGTTGCCGTCTTTTTACGAAATACATCTTGACGGTCATGAAAAGCTCAACTTCAAGGCCTTGCGCATGGGCGACGCCAGTATTGACATCTATGGTGGTAGATGCCATGGAAGTGGCTACATTGTGGAGATGGATGTCGTCCCGAATGCACGGTGTGGAATTACGATTGGACACTTGTACTTGGACCTGGTTGAAAACAGCGGCTGTTGAGTTAATCGTTGATTATTTTCTTGTTCGCTAATGCACTCTAGACATGCCTATTCAGCTTACAGTGGATGGTGGAACAGAGACACAATATATGGGAGATATTCATGGATTTTTACGGTGTGTCATGTGGTGCTCCGAGTCTAGCTGTACATCGTGTCTGACCTAATTTGCTAGTGCAACATACACCCCTGCCAACGCTGACATTCCTGGTGTTGTTTCCCTGAAGAGTACTGATAACTTGCCCATTGAGGGAATCTGGAGTCAATTGTTACATTTCACTGGTCATGATCTCAAGGCGGTAATTCTTTCTGGTCGAAGCGACAGTATCATCAACATTGGTCTTGAGTTACATATGTTTGTACTAACTTGAATGCTTTGTGCCCTTCTGACTCTATTTTCAGGCTCTTGTTCAAGTGGCTTTGGCCCAAGATCGTTAAGCAAGCCATCGACACATTCATCCGATATTGGAATGGCCATCGAGTCCGAAAGCAGAAAGAGAAGATTCTTCCGTCCGGCGTCTGTCCAAGGGATGTATACGAGAACCTGGTCCAGTACGGCCTCACTCATGCTGGAATCAAGGTACCCAAGGATGTTGTTGATGAGCTCCGCACACGGCTTCCTAAATCGCGCGAAGAGTGTATGAGATGGGTTCCGGCTTCTTTCAATGTCCAGGCAACAGCAGTCTACCAAGCGCTGGGGTGCCCGACGCTCAGCGTGGCAAATGGCTGGGATATATTTACTTCAATGTTGGCCAAGCTTCAGTAGCAAGACAAGAATTTGTTGGATTATGCTCAGTACTACTCGTACAAACAATGACAAGTTATAACTAAGATGCTTGGGTACCGGTGTGATGCATCAGCAGACACCAAGATGAAAATCAAAAAGTAACCTTGGCCTTCCGGCCGACCGTATAATGGGACCAAATGTGAGTGTCAACAAGTAAGTCGTGTTACATCTCAAATCATCACATTGACTTGACAGGCTATGAGAACTGAGCGCTACTGAGCCCGTTTGATCCCATTTGGTGACACCGACTTTTCACTGGGCTTCGACTTCCTTCCGAGTCGAAGATACTTTTGAGATACTTTCTCCACTCTGCATCGATGCTACAGACTGGGCGCTCTCAGTCTGACTTGAACAAGTCTGGGAGATCTTTGTCCTCCTATTCATGACAAGGCCGTCGTCTTCAACCCCTTCGCATTGGAGTCAGGCTTTTGGGTGTCAGCTTGGTTGAACGCCGTGTTTTTAGATGTGTGGATCTTCTTTTGTGGGCCTCCATCATGACAATGAAATGGCGCTCGTTCTCAGGCTAGCGCTTGCAAGCGTCCAACGAGTACCATGGAGACCTTTGCCCACAAAATCGTCGATGACTCCATGAACATGAACCCCAGCGGATCCGTATTCGTCTACACGCAGTCAGACCAGCTGGTGACGATTAATCATCTCGAATATGGTCGTGCTACTCATCGCGCTGCCCATTTGCTCCGTCCTGGCAATGTTGGAAAGGACGGGGATGTCGTGGCTATCATCGCTTTGTCTGACACCATACTGTGGCAAGCTGTAATAGTGGGGCTTATTCGGGCAACTCAAACTGTGAGGAGAGACTGCTTCATAGGCTGCTTGCTCACATTTCATAGCCTTTCCCCATCTCACATCGGAATTCCCCACCTGCCATTGCCCTACTCATCGTGAAAAACGCATGCCACAGAGTTCTTTCCACATGCATTACCCTTCGCTCTCTCATTCAAGCCACCAAAGAAGAGATAAGCAAGCTTGACTCTGACTTCGTGGTTGACTTCGAGGAAATGCCGTCAATTCATCAACTCTATCCGCACCTTGGAATCGAAACGGCTCAAGACATCTGCGAGCTGTATCCGACTGAAAGTGCCTTCAAGTTAGACGATGTCTGCCTTATTCTGCATTCTTCCGGCTCGACGGGGTTCCCCAAGCCCATTCTGCATTCTCACCGAGGAATAATGCAGCGTGCCAATCTTGGTATATATTTTTTTCCTTTTCTGCATCGCCTGCCTAATGCAACCCAGGCCAAGTAACGGAAATGCGAAATTACTTCTCTCACCCCATCGCAACCATGCATCTGCCTGCATTCCATCTCGCGGGCCTGATTGGACATCTCCTGCAACCCATCTTCGCCAACATTCCAGCGGCTGTATTCCCACCAACTGCGATGTCTCGAGAGCAGGTCCCCATGATACCAACGCCAGACAACATCCTGCATCACGCCCAGCAAACAAATTGCAAGGTCATATTCACCTTTCCATTTCTGTTGATCGCGTGGGCAAAATCTCCAGAGTCAATGGAGCTTCTGAGAAAGTATGAACTGGTCGTACGTATATTCGCCTTGAGGTTGCCCCAAACCAACTCTCGCAGTGCTATTCCGGCGGTTTTCTGCCCCCTCGCATCGGCCAACGATATGTGGAGGCGGGCATCAACCTGCGAAGCGTTTACGGAATGACCGAGTTCGGGAGCATCAGCTCTCTTCTCCCCTTGCCTGGAGACGAATTGGACTGGGAATGGTTCCGTATTCTGGATCGCGCAACAGTGCGTTGGATACCTCGTGGCAATGAGACCTTTGAATGCCATGTTCTGGTGTGTTTCTCTGTCACCTCATCTTCCAACGGCTGAGTATACAACAGACAACGTCAAATCATCAGCCTAGCGTGGAAAATCTTGACGGTGTCAAAGGATTTGCCACATCTGACCTCTTTATGCAGCACCCAACGAAGAAACATCTCTGGAAAATGTTGGTGTCCGTCATTTTGAGTTGTGTCCCATAAATCCTCATTCGTGAGATAGTCTCGGTCGGGCAAACGACGTCATTGTACACACAACGGGGGAGAAAACGGTGCCTCAACCCATCGAAGAGATCATCAACAGCAGTGCCCTGTACGTCTACATCGTGTTTGCCCTGAAATTACTCAAGGCAAGCTTAGTGTAAATGGTTCTGTGATGTTTGGCCACGGCCATGACTGTACTGGGATCCTCATCGAACTGACTCCGCAGTATCAAATTGATATTGAAGACCCAGTGCAAGTTGCTGAGCTCCGCAACAAGCTCTGGTAGATACAATCCTGCATGACCTAGTTGGTTTTGAATTTTTCTTTCAGGCCGATTATCTCTGAAGCCAACGACATTGCACCCAAGTTCAGTCGTATTTTCAAGGAAATGATCATTATTGTGGGGTTAGTAAAGCCTTTGCCGCGAGCCGCGAAAGGAACGGTTATGCGGGCTGCTGCATTGGAAGTATATGCAGAAGAAATCGAGGCCATGTAATCACACCCACGTGTTTCGTTTTTCTTGGCTGATGGTTCCCCTCAGTTATGAAGCCATCGCCGCTCACTCGATTGCCTCCGAATTCCCTGTTGTTCCAACAAAGGCTTCAATTTCATTGTGGCTTGTTCAACTCGCGTCTGATCTTGTACCCCAAGCAATCATGCCCGAGAGCAACATATTCGAGCAAGGATTCGATAGGTATATTCTACTCTTGGACCCCTGCGTTTTTCAAACCAGTTTGCAGCCTCAGCGCGACTATTCTTCGTCTACGTGTCATAGCCGCGCTGAAAAGCAAGTCATATAGCACAAATAAACGAAATCGCGGACACCTTAAGCCCAAACCTTGTCTACACATACCCAGAGATCTTGGGACTAGCCTCGTTCCTCGTCGACGCAATTTCCGGCCTCGTTGAGAAGCAAAACACATCTACCCGTATCCAAGCACTCTTCGACCGGTACACAGCGAATCTAATCCCCTCTTCTACGACTATCGCCAATGTGGAAATTGTAACAGTCCTCTTGACCGGTTCAACTGGAGGCCTGGGCTCAGAAATACTGTCACAATTACTCCAAGATCCGCGAATCACAAAAATATATGCGTTGAATCGGCCCATGCACACCAAAGGCTCCTTGCAACGACAGGCCGATGCGTTCCACGTGCGTGGACTAGACATAACTGGCTTGAATGCACAGAAGCTCGTGTTCATTGAGGCTCATGCCCATGAGCCTGACCTGGGCGTTGATGTTGGGCTGTATAAAGAAGTGAGCGACATGATATTTCGCTAATGCTCATCTCACCTTTTCGACAGTTAAAAGCCTCTGTTTCTCATATAATCCACAACGCCTGGTCAATCGACTTCAATGCGTCGTTGGCCTCTTTCGAGCCTCATCTCCAAGCTACGCGAAATCTAGTCGATCTCGCACTCTCCGGAAAACGAACACCTTGTTTTTTGTTCATGTCGTCCATCATGTCTGCCTTTTCATGGGACTTCGGAAGAGGACCTTGTCCCGAAGATTTCTTGCCGTTGTCGGATATCGAGACGTGTGATTGTAGCTCGAGCACGGGATATGGGGAGAGCAAGTTCGTCGCGGAGCAGGTGAACACGAAGAAATTTGAAATGGGACAATACTGATATTGTCGTCAGATCGTTCGTTGCAAGCGATTTAAGTGGCAGTTGTGTACGGTTGGGTCAAATATGTGGCTCTCGCTCAACAGGCGCATGGACAACGACGGATTGGCTGCCGATCTTGGTCAGAACCAGTATAACAATGGGAAAGTTGCCGTTGGCTGAAGGGGTGAGTGATTCAATCCAACTAAAACCCTTACTTACTCCGGATGAGAATGTTGATTGGATTGACCCGTATACCTGTGCAACCAAGGTTGTAGAGTTGCTATTTGCAACAACGCCGTCCGCACCCGCCATGCACAACTTTGTACACCCCCAACCTGTGGCATGGGCTACTGTGGCTCAGTTTTTATGCGAGGCTATCGCCTTGCAGTTTGACAAGACACTGGAGCTAATTCCGTTTGACGATTGGCTCGCGGAGCTTGAAAAGCTCGGTCTCCAAGGCGCAATTGACAGAAAGGCTCTGGTCAGCACCTAGGTCTCTCTTTTGCCTTCATGTTGTCGTTTAACGCCTGTTTAGCCCGGCATTTCGCTTCTCAATGTTTTCCGCCGTATCTGGCCTCGTTTCTTAGGTTCCAAAACCGCTGTGTTCGCTACCACGGGGGAAATGGTCTTCAGGGATGCAAGTGTGACTAAAGTCCAAGTAGACGCGTGGGTTAAGTATTGGAAGGGGAGTGGATTTATTCAGTGATTGTCAACGGTTTTGTGGTCCAAATGAACACAACTGATTATGCAGTGACGATAGTGAAGTTTGAACTTGGAAGTGTCAATGATCTATGTCCGTATGGCGGGCTGAATCCGCGTTGGTGTAAGAGTACCCTTGTTTTTGAAAGCAGACATGGCGGATGGTCTTGTTTACCAGTCAGAATCAGAATCGAAATGGCCGCTATCGCCATTATAAGGGCCCCACTCCTCTCTTGGATTCAAGCCCAGCATCGAACGGACCAAACGGAACTCGAGATCGTTGGCGCAAGTCGGGAGGCCCGTCCAGCTCTCGTTATCCTCAAACGTGTTTTCGTGCTCGCCGTCGCCGAGCGCAGACTGCTGGTAGGCCGCATCGGTTATGGCGTCGAAAACAAACTCGACTCTACCGCCCTTTTGGAAATAGAAACCGGAGTTGAACAAGAAACGGGCGCCGACAGCCGCCGCCGAGAGTATTTCGGGCGTGGACTCGAGAAGGTCGTATACGATGCTGAACAGCTCACAGTAGCCCTTGTAGAACGAGAGGAAGAAGTCAGACTGGAAGCGACGGGGAATATACTCGGAGTACATGAGGAGGCAGTCATCGAGGTCGGCAGGCTGGCCGCGCTTGAAACTGCGGTATTGGTCTGGCATCACATCTTTCGCATAACCCGCTTGGCCTGTGAGAGGATCAGAGCAAGAAAGGAGCTTCACTGGGAGCACTTACACATCAACTGAAAACGCATGCGAGGTGACATCCAGCCGCCTATACATCCGCCACAAGTGCAGCCATACCGGCTCTTCTCGATATGCCGTTCAAGCGTGCCTTCGACCGGCAAACCCATCCCTTGTTTGAGTAGAAACTCTGCTTCAAGCGAATCGACCGAGTACCCTTTCCAGTTATCCAGGATCGTCTCCGAAAAGTCGCGGTCGGAGCGCATGGTCAGCTTCAGCAATTCCAGAGGGGTCACACCGTTCACATTCCCTACATTCACAAGGTCTGCACGCATGTCCCAGCTCAGAAGCTTGCGGACCGCGACAACATTAGCTCGTCCCGCTGCAATATGAAGGGGAGTGAAGCCATTCGCGTCAGATGCATGGACACTGGATGGATCGTTGTCATAGTAGGACTGAATCGTATCGGCGACCTGGCTTGATTTGTCATGGATAGCAGCATGCAGCGGAAATTCGAGTCTCGTTCTGTCAGGGTCGGGGACGGCGCCGTAGTTGTCATCCAGTGCTGGAACATCTTCTTCAACGGGGATACGACGAGATGGGTGGTTGTTGTTTGACGAATAGCCGAAAAAAAACAGTGCGTCCAATGCGACGGAAGTGATTCTGAGAGCGATTTATTACTAGCGAAGGAGAGGAAAGGTAGACCACACCTTGCGAAAGAATGCTACCCGATGATTCTTGGTCTCCTCCCAGAGCGCGCCTTCCATACCCATGGGCGACGGCCAGCAAGTTACGATGTCCTGTTCTTGGATATTGTCCGAATGCAGGAACTTGTCGAGGATCCACGAGCCTATTCCTTGACCACGAAAACTGAAATCTAGTAAGTATCGTTGAAAAAATCAGAGAGAGTACCCACGGGCTCCTTCACAGAGACCGAGAAGATGTAGAACAAGTTGCCAACGTTCAACTCCTTTCCCCAACACCCACTTCCGCTGTGGTATCCTGGCTCGATTAGATGTTGCTGAACGCGGCCATACTTGTCAAAGAGTGTAGTCGAGAACTGGTGGAGCTCTTCGTGGTCCTCGTCAAGCATTTGCAGGAAACCGTCGCCAAAGCGCGACCGAACGAGCCGCCATGCCACTAATGAGGCAACAGTTTCGTGTTTGGAATGTCTGGCGGTAACGGAAATCATTTGCATCGCGTGCGGATAAGAGTCGTGGTCCTCAATCTCTGTGCTTATCGTCAGTTCGTCTTTGTTCAGCGACGAAGACATGGTGGTGCGGAAAGAAAGGAAGAGTCGCGGTCACGTGCAATCGAAGTGACGAGTTGTTCTTGAGCAAGTGCAGCTGATGTTACAAGGGTGCTAGTACAATTGGAGTACAGACAGATATTATACAAATAACTTTAGGATATGATTCGACGTCGTCACTTTGACCGACCCCAGTGTTTTGCTCTTGAAAATCGGCAGTTTCCACGTCACGGTGCCAAGCACCATGCCATTCTTCAGATCGCCGTAGAGGACAGAGCGAAGGCGCTGGGGGTCGAGGAACGGACGGCGGTCGACAAAGACCATGTTTGAGACAAGGGCAAAGTCGCCTTCGAAAGCGTGGTTCAGCCAGATGTTGGCGGGCGAGTTGGAGGTCACGCCGTTGAAAAACAGCGTGGAGTGGGCGGGTGATGTGGGGAAGGACACGACAAGGGGTGCGTCGGAAGTATGGGTGGAGATGTTGAATTTACCGCCCTCGCCAGAGGCAGCGGAGGTGAACAGGTTGATGACTGCTTCGAGTGGACTGTCCGGAAGAATGAGGGAAAGGTCGGAGTGTTTGCTAGAGAACATACGCGTTTCGGGTCTGTACAACGAGTTCCGTGGTTTGAAAAATGTTGATGCTGTGAAGATTGACGGTCGCATCAATTGGCGCGTTGGATGTTATGAGACTCAGATGAGTGGACGCGTCGAATTTGCCCTCGATGGGCGCGTTAGATGTAATTAGCGTTGCATTTCGCGCAAACAGCTGTGGAAAACTAAGACTCTGAAAACTCATCGTGAAGATTACGTACGTCGCCTAGTATGGGTTGGTTCTTGCTTTCAAGATGTAGATGATCAAATTCAATAACATTCCGAAGGGCATTGAGGGTATGCGTGAACGAGGGAAGCCGGGTCTCCAGATTGTACACCGGTAGCAAGGAACCACGAGGAGTCGTGGGGAGATATAGAGTAATGTCGAACTCGAGTTTGTCGTTTGCTTGTTGTCTGTCAAAGGGTGCGGGAGTCTAATCAGCTGCTCAATATAGTGTCCCGGGCTTCTTCGCAAAGACTTACGAAAATACCGAGACCAGTACCGTGGACAGCGGAGGTCTTGCGTTCCATCCAGCACACATTTGCCCGATTGCGAACCTCCGATGAGTGAAACCGGGCCGTCAGAATGATATGAGGGTGGTCGTCGCTGGACGCGATGGCCTCAAAACGCCCGCTAGCATGGGCTCCTTGTGAAACGAGAAACATAAGTGTCGTGGGGTCTGGAAAGCGGAATCGGGCGGTCGACTCGTAAACAAATTCTGCATTGGGAGGCAGCCTTGTAGAGTTTGACCATGATGCCGGTTGTATGCATTGGCCAATGTGGGCATCTGGGGTTACTGGTACAATGGGTCTTTCATGTCCATGCTGCATATTATACGATAAGCTCAGTTGTAGCTTTGACTACGAGAACACTCACAGGCTCGCTGTTTTCGGGATGATGGATGGTTGTATGGTCGTCTTCTGTGGCCCTTATAGCGTGAAGGAGCAAGATAAACAAAAAACCGTTCAGTATGACTGAGATAAAGACAAGAATTCGCCGTTGTCGCCTCCTGCGTTTATGAAGCAGCGATTTTCGACGCGAAAGGAGTGGTGTTAAGGGTGTGGGAGGCGGAGAAGAATCTTGATAAGAGATATAGGGAGGCGGCATCGGGTATAAACCAGATTCAAAGAAAACAGGGAGGCTAGCAGCGGCACCAGGCTCACGATTCAGACGCGTTGAAGCTGAAGCCTCTGTGTCTGAAGCGCTCTTGGGTGTGTCAGGTTCGAGGATGATCATGGTGGGGAGTGAAGGACTGCGGACGCGTTATTTGGGGCATTGAAATGGTGTCGGAAGAACGCGTGCTCGTCATTGCCGAGTCACAAAAACATTTTTGCCGCCGGCCATCAGATTTTCAACAATGTCATTGACGCTGACAAACTGCTCTCTCAACCTTCCATCATCATGATCATGGTAGGAACAACAACACGAGTGAGAAGGGCTCCTAGTTGAAGAGCTATCGGTAGCGATGCTGGCACTGGCTAACAGTGTACCGGGAGAAGGCGCAGCGCGGAAAGCAGGACAGATAGGAGCCGGAGGAAGTGGTGTGGGGAATCCAGGTGTCTGCAAAAGTATCTGTTTGCTTTCGGGCACCAAGATGCATTCCGTATTGGGTTGTCGGGAATTCGAGGGAGAGTTGTCATGACATAGGCCAACATTCTTTGAGAGTCGTCGCTGCCGCTGTATCTTCTCTTTGCAAAGTTTATCTTGCTTCCATAGCGTTGGGGAGGGTTGGGGCCTTTCTCTTCGTCAGATAGTGAATATAATAACGGCGGTAGGTCGTACCAAGGGCACTCCTCGATGCAAAGAGGGTACCAAGGAGGCATTCTCTGACGTTGAGCAAACCCCGTCTCATTGTGGTCGGAAGCAAGGCTTCTTTACCAGTTTTTACGTTTATCCGTCGATTCGAAGCCTTGTTAATGGCTTGACATGGCTAAAGCCTAATAGCGCCAGAATCAAGATTTAAGCTGGTATAGACAGCGCGGTTGCTCGATACAACCACAGAGCATGACTGGTTCAAGTTGGAATGGCCACAGATTTGAAGTCCAAGACGACGAGCCCACGGCCACGTGACCTCCGCAGCAACGTTGACCTGCTATTGACCTGCTACTCCTTAGGACCTTTAACGCAGCCAAGGCGTCGTGACGAGCAATCACTCCTGGTTGCTACACAAATCGAACGGGCCGTCGTTTGTGAGGCGCTATCAAGCATGTCGAGTCTTCGAGTAAGGCTTCGAATCGACGGTTAAACGTAAAAAAGTGGGCAAGGAAGCCTTCGCCTTACCGTCTTACTTCCGACCACGATGAAGCGGGGCTTTCTCAACTCCAAGCCAGCAAAAGAGCGCCCTGTTGCCTCGACAAATAACTCGGGTGTGTTCTGCCTCCATTGCTATGTTCACGTTTTGACGAAAGAAAGGTCTCGACCCTGTGCCCACTCAATTTCCCTATGCAGCGCTCGATAAGCCAGGTCTGTCGACTTCATATCCAAGCGCTTGTTGTTAATATCTTCACAGTTGAAATTCCCAAAGGCTACGAAACACCACTCAATATTTTGCTCAACGGATCTAAGATGGAACTTCCGCCGGATTCTTTCGCTTACGTCTGGACCACTCTCCCCGGGATACAGCTGCGCGACGAACCCCAGACAGAATGTGTGTTGCTGCCCGAGAGCAAAGATATCATTTTGAAGACACCGGGGTTCCCTAAACCACTTCCGCCGATGCCCACCTGTCCTGCTTTTCGTGTTGCGCGTTCTCCTGGCAAAGGAATGGGTCTCTTCAGCACCCGCAACATCAAACAAGGCGAAATTATCCTTTATGAGCGCCCACTCTTGATCACACCGGCAGCCGTTCGGGCCACTGCTCCTGAGCATTTTTCGCCGGCTCAGGTGGTTCAGCACTCGCTGAACACGTTCGAGCGTATTGCAGAAGTGTCCGTGAATCGAATGACAGAAGAACGGCAGGCCGCATTCATGAGTCTCCATAACTGCCATATGACGGATGGATCGGGGCCGATAGTTGGCAGAATTAGGACAAATGGGTTCGGTCTCCCGGGTCTTCAGCCTGGAGCACAACCCAAAACGGAGATGGAGTTCAGAATGGGGGCGTATTCCGTGATTTGCGAGAATATATCGCGTCTCAATCACAGGTAGGTTTCATTTTCCGAGTTTCTGTTTTTCATTGGTTGATTCCTTCCTCCCAGTTGCGCTCCAAACACCGCTTTTTCCCTTGACAAAGCGATGCTAGCCTATCGGCTTTATGCCGTTCGTGATATTGCTGAAGGAGAAGAGCTGACATTGCAGTATGTCGACGTGTTATGCAGCAAAACGCAACGACAAGAAGCACTCAAACCATACGATGTCACTTGCGCGTGTTCTGTCTGCACCGACCCAACCACAGAAAGCGATAAACGTCGTTCCATGATCGGCAGCTTCATCCCAACCATCTCAGCATGGGCTGCCAATCGACAATTGCCCGACGACTGGCTGATTAAAAAGTCAACCGAGGTGCTTGACCTCATCGAAAAAGAAGGCTTGGAGTACTTTGAATTGTACTGCATTGCGACCCATACGATTATGGAAGCCTATATCTGCCTGGGGGACAGCGAGAACGCGAGTAAATGGGCGGAACGCGTAATCCGCCAGCCCTGGTCAGAAGAGTACAACGATCAACATGAGGTTGAGGAGCTGCTGGACCCAGAGAGCCCTGCCTACGCGAAACACGGCCTGTGGCGGATGCGTGTCGACGAGAATCCGATTGGCGAATTGGGCGCGATGTTCAAGATGATGGGGGAGATTTGTGGCCCGGAGGGAATGAAGATGATGGACAATGGTGGTGGGATGTTCATGATGCTGCCAAACCAGAACGCTTCTCCGGAAACTCTCAAGAAGATTGCGGACGCTATGGTGAAGTATGGGCAGCCTTCCGGCTGAGCGCTGAGGTTCTTGTCAAGTGTTAGTCATCTTGATGTCATCGTACACGCTCACATGATGTACTCCACCCGCGCATCGTCATCGGTGCACGCTCCGAACTACGCAATCGATGATGTATTTGCCTCCAGAGCCGGTATATAAGGGACGAAGCGTGCGGTTACAGATAACAAACACATCCACATCCACTCGAACCACAACCACTTTCACAACTTGAAACATGTCTTCCGATAACTCTACCTACAAGTGCGTTATTTCCCTTCCCCGTTGTGTTGGTATCTTATCCTTCCTTGCAGCAAGACCACTGGTCAATACCACTCGACCAAGGGCAACATCGTTGAGGCGATTGGCAATGCCACAGGTCTCGAATCATGGCAAAAGTCTGGAAAGGCATGTTTACCTCTAATTTTGGTTACTTCTCCAAGTTTTAATGCGCTTGCAGGAGGAGCACGCTGCCGGTGAAGCCGAATATAAAGCCGCGCAGGCCCACGAATACGTAGAGGGCGCCACGGACCGTATGCACGGCAAGGGCGAGGCTGTCTGGGGAGCCATGACTGGCGACAAGACACAGCAGGCCAAAGGCAACCTCCGGCATGATAAGGGTGAAGCCCAACAAGAAATAAACAAACCCTGAGCATGATACGTATAAATATTGGCATATTGTATCCACTTACCAGTAATTGTATTGCTATGTAAACTGCATTGGTCAAGTTTTGCACACTGGCATCATGAGTGCAGTGAGGCCCAAATGTCAGTATTGAGAACTTCGACATTATCCAAACGAACGCATTCCGCCAGGCCAAGCTCGAAAACGAGGCCCATTATTCATGCTACAATGGCGATTGACAAGTGACAAAGGATAGCGAGGGACTGGGAGTTGGTTAAATATATATCGTTTCGCTATCTCGCTGTCAAATGCCACGTGATCGTGCAGTGACTCCCACTAGTTTTGCCGTCATGTTGGTTGCGACTCCTGTGAGTCCACCTCGGAGAGTTCGTTCATTTGCTGATGAAAAACACCAAAGGCAATAAACTGAACGTGGCGTAATTCAGAACTCCAAGCATCGACGCCTGAGTCAGACTATTTCAAGTATCACTTGGGGCAGCCTGAGCCATGTTCGGCGTGGTGGCGCGGAGCGTCCGAGGTTCAAGCATGCGATACTCGGGTTTGAAGCTATGTAATTTGTGCCGAGGCATTTACCCCTCCAACCGCCAACAACACTCGTCTTCATCTCAGGTTGCCAACTCGGACCTGTTTGACTATACTGAAGGGCGTTGGCTGTGAGTGAGCAATATCCTTACATGGACCATCAGCTCATAAACCAGTTTTAATGATGCTCTTCGCCTGGCGGAGCGCAAGCGTGTTTTTAATGTCCGTGGTCTGCTCAAATCCGCTGCAAGCTCTGTCCAACGCACTCCCGATGATGTTCAAGACATCCGAAAGCTTGCTGAGGGTGGCTACAACCGCGTTTTGCTCATCACTATGCGCGACGGCTTCAAAATGGTCGCGAGGATTCCGTACCCCATTTCTCTCCCTCGCTACTTCATGGTCGCAAGCGAGGTCGCGACCATGGACTACCTTCGGACGCAGGGCATTCCCACCCCTCAAGTTTACGGCTACTCGCCCACCACTGAAAATGAAGCGGAGACTGAATACATCTTAATGGAATTCGTCGAGGGTAGCGATTTGGGCTCCTTTTGGTCGACACTCTCGGAACCACAGATTTCTTCGGTTACTCGTCAGATTGCGAAGCTGGAGGCGACTATGATGTCGCTCGAATTTCCCGCGGGTGGTGGCCTTTATTATACGAAGGATCTTGAGGCTGTATCCGCATCTGGCGTGCCGTTGGAGGGAACATCCTTCTCCGTTGGACCTGACATACGCGCGACCATGTGGAAAGGCAAACGCCCGACGCTTGCGCAAGATGTAGGACCCTGTGAGGCAATCAACTCGCTTCAGTTATTACTTGCGCCTGACTAGAAACCATAGACCTCACGGCCGAAGCCTCATTGCTGGGAAGGGCAACCAATGAACTTGCATTTGTGGAGCGTTTTGGTCAGCCTCTTTTGCCCTTTCGACGTTGGAGACGGGAGGCATATGGATACCAAAAGCAGGATCCTTCAGACTACATTCAAAACCTGCAACGCTATCTACTTGTTGCGCCATTCCTTCTCCCCCCCGAGCCTGCTAGCACGCGCTTTGGGATCCGGCATCTTGACCTCAAATCCTACAATATTATCGTGTCTCAGTCTGACGACGGCACTCTGACCATCAAGAGCTTGATTGATTGGCATCACGTCCCGATATTGCCTCAATTTCTTCTTGCTGGTGTCCCTCCCCAATTCCAGAATCACGATGACCCCGTTTGGGATGAGCCGTCGCTACCAGCCAACATCGAATTGATGGATGAAATGGAGCGCAACGCTGAACACGAGCTCTACCGTCACCGCCTTGTCCATTACCATTACATTGCCAACGCTGCGGTGCACAACGAGCCGCACTTCAACCTGATCGTCCAATCGTTTGGCCAGAGAAATACGCTCTGCCGCTCCCTTTTTGTGCATTCATCGCGCAACTGGGAGGGGGACACCAACGAGTTTAAGACGGCGCTGATGCAAGTAGTAGAAGACTGGGATGTGTTAACGGGGAACACAAGCCCGTGTCCGATTAGCTTCGAGGCTGATGATGTTCGCGCGACGATGGAGGTGGCTGAATACCTTAAGGTCGCTGAGCTGGCGCAAAAGCAGCTCGAGCAGGTGCTTGGCGATGGCTGGGTGCCAGCAAATCGGTATGAAGAGCTTGTGGCACACGCGAAGAAGGTTAAGGATCTAGTTCTAAATTCAGAGGATGTGAAGGACGATTCATATGTGAGGGAAGCGCTGAATGTGCATTGGCCTTACGATGATATGGACGAGAGTGAGTACCAGTAGTAGCATAGGTTTAAATCTCAACTCAACCAGTAGTAAGTGAGGCGTGTGTCGGCGAAGCGGAGAAGAAGACAGTTACCAACACGTGTTCCGACTTACGGCGGGATTTCTGATGTTTTGCGTCGTTTTTGATGCCTCGATGTTCGCCTACGCCACCAAGATCACAGTGAGGTTCACTTCGAACATGCCAACTACACGTGTTGGGGGGGTATATAGCCCAGGGCTAGCTTTCCACGTCTCCCTCCCCCCCTTCTTGCGCTACCGCAGTCCCTTTCCACCTCCCTCCCGCGTGTATGTCGACGCTGATGAGCCTTCAACGTTTCGAGGACTATTATCTACCCGGCGGTGACCTCTACTGCATTGTCAGCCATTCCTGGTCTTTTCTTAGCACCGTTACTGATACCGAAATGATTCATCAAGGCAGAGAACAAGATCTTCCGGGTTCATCGTTATTTCTTCCAACGGGAATCATCCTACTTCAAGGCTCAGCTAGCGCAGCCAGCGACGCCCGGCGCGTCCAAGCTCGGTACATCGGACGACAGTGCGATATTATTGGAGGGTGTTCGGAGCGAAGCTTTCTCCAAGCTGCTATGGGTGTTCTATAATCCGTGAGTGCTCCACTTTTGCGCAATCATGCTGAGCAACTTTGGTGGGCAGTAAATACTCGCTCTACGACGCAACGGTTGAAGACTGGTCTACCATTCTCGAGCTTGCGGACAAATGGGGCTTCGTTGAGGTGAAGAACCTCTGTGTTCGCCAACTCGAGAAACTGGAGATGCTGGATGTCGACCGCATTGTGCTCTACCACGACTTCCATGTCGACGAGAGGTTCCTTGTCCCACGCTACGTTGCCCTGTGTGAGCGGCCAGAGCTGTTGACGGTGGAAGAGGGTCTTCGACTGGGAATGCACACGGTGATAGCCCTCACTCGGGCCCGTGAATGCGCCAGAAACAGTGCCTCGAGCGGAATGCGAAGCCCCTCTCCCGCGTCAATGAGCGAGAAGGAGCTCACGGACATCATCCTGGACCACTTCAACATCAGGGACGACGACGAATCCACCAAACCGACAGGTGCAATCGGTGTTTCTCTACCTCCTCTTGTCGCACTCACGCCTGAGTCGCAGAAGAGCCCCCCAAAACCACCACCACCACCACCACCGCCCCCACCACCACCGCAACAACAACCACAACAACCGCCGATCCCTTCAAGACCGACGATATCAATGCCTTATTTGGGTTTGGTCCAAAGCCCGAGCCAAACGGGAAGCCCAGCGACACTGGCGATTCCGCCACCGGGGACAAGACATCTGGAGGAGGTGCAACTGGCACAGAAACAGACACCCCAAACACCCCTACCACCACCGGAAATTCTGGTCCCGGAAAAAAAAATAAAGCAGGGAAAGGGAAAAGCGGTCAGTGAAGATGCAGGGAGCGACGAGGACAGTGGTTACGGGAGCGAGGCGGTCAAGGCAACGACAGTCTTCTATTCAGACGCTGGAGATGAAAATGAGTTTACGAATAGTTACGAGGTAAAAGTCGACGCCCATGCGATAGACCATTCGGCCCAGAAACTTCAAGTCGTCGTTGAGGAGACCTCTGCCCTTCCGTCCCCAGTCCATCCCACCAAATCCCGGGCCGTACTGATCCCTTCATCTGAGGATGAAGGTGGTGAAGACGCTTTCTTTGACCTTTGACTCTAATGTCGTTGCTCGCGTCTTGCATTCTCTAGTTCTTCCGCAATCTAAATAAATAGACTTAAGAGTTAAATATTGAAATGGGAAACAGCACAAACTTTATCGAGATACTCTTCGGACATATTTATTGCGTGCTTTTGCTTGTTTGCCCACAGAATCTCCCTCCACGATACGGGCTCATAGCGATGCGACTGGTCTTCAATAGCACCAAGTGGCCGAGGAGTGGCTAGTCTCTTTAAGCGGGCAAGATCGGCTTCTGAGAGCTGTTCGCCAGACCGAAGTTGCTTGACGGCAGACTCGAGAACGGAAATACGGGCCTCTGTGCGATTCCTTTCTGCCGCAGTTGTTTTCAACTTGACGTAGTAAAAGAACGACGCGTTGGCAAGGAGCATTGCATGAAAGACGGGGCGTCGGTGGCCAGAGAAAGGCATGATGACGTGAAGTCACGTGGTAACTCCCTTTGCTTTTTCCGTCGTTCTCCGTTCAGCCTCAATGCTGAATGCATTCTTTGTCCGATGGCACTTCAGCAAACAAAGGAGCGCTACGATGTTGAGACAAAGACACGGGATATCATACATAAGCCGCCTGGGTCGATGCGACCTTTGCTGACCTTCACTTGTTCTTTGCACAACCTGGTGTTGTGCCGCTTTACTCCTCAAGCTTAACATTAGACTGCTCGGACTCTTTTCGAAGATGGGGAGGCAATCCTATGAGACCAGTATGTCCTCCCATTATCACCTATATGATCGACATCTCTTGCTGCTAGAGACTCTCCTCGCTATTACGAATCTCACTCGGTTGGCCGACGAGCTCCGTGTCCAGCAGCTTGTCGACGAGGGTGAGCTCTTTTTGTGACCTTTTTTCTTCGGTCGTTATCCAACGTTTGCAGTCGAGAGGATCACGGACGCACTTGGAGAGAAACGTGGACCCTATATCCTTCACGTAGTCCCCAGGGTTCTTGCTCAGCTGGTGAAAATTTACTCCGAACTCCCTTAGGTTGATGCTAATCTCTCTTCAGAGCAGGCGCCGGCTCATAACGGTCAAACGTCCCCACCAGTCGGTAGTGTTGGACCATCGAATTCAGCTGACTGCATCGGGAATCAAGAGGTTTGCTATGCCGCATGTCGTCCTATTTCATGCTGACTATGCAGATTCCGAATGGTCGAAAACCTTACTCGTGGGGAGGACATCTCAAAACACGTCAAGACCGTCAAAGCGATGCTTCAACCCGCAGACCAATCCACCAAAAGGGTGGTAAGTCTGTCTTCCAACTGCATATCATAGTAATCTCACGCTCGTTCAATTATAGCTGCAGGAGACCAACCAAACTTTGGCGGAGACGATTGAAGATCAACAGAACACTATCATGAGTTACAAGCAGAAAGGCATGTACTACACCAATATTCTGCCTATAACCGCTTACGATTCTCGATAGACAAAGAGCGACTCCTCCGAGGCGATTTCTATGCTTCTCCGACACGTACAACAATCTCTCCGCTACGCAAAGCAGTCTCAATGCCCGCGGCGGCGTATGATTCTCCAAGACGATCTCCAGCACTTCTCTTCGGTGGTTTGGGTCACGGAGGGTCTTGGCCCACACCTCCTCAGTCACCAACACGCAATCCTGTTGACTTCATGCCTATTGATGAGGTGGAAGAAGAAGACGATGGTGACGTTCCAATGGATGACATTGTTCGACTTTTCTCTCAAGAAAAGCGGGACCAAGCTCACATATGTCTGCAGATTCAACCCGATTTTTCGGTTGCGGCTCAGAATGACAAGGTGGAAATGAGCTATATGGAGACTTGTCGCGAGCTTGAGCATTACAAGCGAGAATGGCAGGCAGCCATGGAAAAAATAGCTCAACAGGACATCCGACTCGATGAAGCGAAAGATAATATCGACACTCTTGGCGGCCTACTGACGCAGCGCAGTGACAACCTTCGCGTCACTAACGAGATTCTCGCTGCTCGGGAGGATGATGTATGTACCCAACCATCCGTTTCATGTCCTACGGTTTCCCTGACTCGAGTCCAGGTTGATCGTCTGAGTGCCGAGAATGAAGAATTGCAACAAGACATTGAGGATGCAGAGCGTGTCAATCAAATGCTGAGTCTCGACTGGGCCGACGCGACAATCCAAGTCAAGGAATCACAGGACAAGATTGCGGAGTTGGAGCGTAAAATCATCCAGCTGGAAGAGGACAAGAAGAACAAGATTCGTCTACTTAGTGCGAATTTCGATGAGATCCTCAGGGCTCAAATGGCGTAAAATAGTGTTTTCTTGTACTTCTCTTTTACTGTACTTATTTGGAGGTCTAATCTTGGGTCTAATCAGAGACGATTTTTTGGCTGGTTGGTCTTGTGGCACGTGCGCGTCGTCCCCTCCCTCTCTCTCTCATCACCACCAACGACAATGCTCAAACAGTTGGAAAGGGGAAAGGACTAAATAAAACTGGGCATTGGTATGTCGTTTTCCTCGTTTTCTGGCTACGATGTTATAGTAAAAGGGTCGACTCCCTCTCCTCCAACCCTGTCCACGCCCCTCAGAACCGCTCCCCATTCCACTTGCTTGTTGGCGACGGCCGAGCCCCGCAAAGCGTCCAAGTTCTCTATGCATCGCTAGAGCCCTCCGCGATGCATCGTAAGGCTGGACCGACATTCCAAACGACTTTTTCCTCGCATTTGCGGGGTTGGCAGTCCTTCCCAAGGCTCATGGCCGGTACTGCAAAGGCAGAGTCGCACACCGATGCCAAATGCGTCGTTTCCGCCCCGCCGAGCCCACACGGATGGTGTTTACTCTACTCTGTGTTGGGTGGTCCCGGACGTGGTTTTTTTCTTTTCATCAGGCGGCATATTCTTGCACGTTCTAAGCGTCCGAGCGCAAGGTCAATGCTCGTTGGCGTGTGGTTACTTGCGAAGACGGCTGGTTCGCTGTCGCTGCAGTGGACAGTTGGGTTGGCTGGGGCCGAGGAGTGTAGGGTTGAAGTGGGGGGAGATATGAGATCACTTCAAGTCTGCTTTTCTGCAGCGCTGAGCCTTTCTTCTTTTCCATTCTACATCTACTTCTTCGAAGAGCTGGGCTGATTTATTTGTGCTTAGATGTCGAGTTGGTCGTTGCCAAAATTATTCCTGGTGACCCCAGATTTCCGTAAAATTTCGGTCTGCTTGCTCGGTTCCTGTATTGTACCTCCACCTGCGAATGCCATAGAACCCATTCATTAGCCCGAGCTGATTGAGGAACCAACGAGGAACAAACTCCAACAAAGTCAACTCCAGAATTGGATGCATTGTTGCCATGGCGAAAAGCACCGGTTATCAGGTCCACACAAGCTCGTAGATCTGCCACACCGACGTCGGGGCTCACGTTTACTTGACGGTTCTTTTTCTCTTCCCTCTTCGACCCTGTAATTCTAATTGCACTCGCGAGCGAGTGTGTCCGCTCTCTTTTCGACGTGGTGTCTGGTCTTCGTTCCAAACTGCTACCCTCGTACTAGAAGATGGCGGTCAACCGCCCCGGCATATCTCTCTACCTCTGGCTGCTCATACTCGCAGTCCACTCGAAACTGGCCTTCGCATCACCCACGCTTTCCCCCCTCCCCCCCCTCCTTTACGATAAACAACATCACAGGCACTCCTCAAGTCTTTGACTCGAATGACAACATCGTCAAACAGGGTGCAGCCACCGACGGGAGTGGCTCCAACTTCGACCTGCCCGCACTCATTTGGATTGGCTTTACACTTGCCATTGGAGCACCCATGGCCATTGCGGGCATCCGGGGTTGGCGTTTGACGACGGGGGCAGCTATTGGTGTCTCTTCAGCCGCGCTGACGTTTGTGGCCATTATCAACTCGGTGAACGATTCAGGGCTGGCAGACATGTGAGTTTCTATATCATGATGTTGCTCGTTTTATTCAAATTTGGGCAGCTTCTTGACCGCGATAATTCTAGTTATCTTCTTCATTGGGTTTGCCATCGGAGTCTTTGAGTTTGCGCGTTTGGGAGGAATCGCAGCAATTGGGCTGGCAGGTGGTGCTGCTTTTGGCATTCGCGTCGTTCTCCTTCGACCAGGATTGCTCATTTCTTCGACGCAACTCTACGCGCTGAACTGGGCCATCATTGGCGTGTGTGCGATCGGAGGAGGCTTGGCCCTCATCTGGTTCCAGCGTTACGCACTCGTGCGTGTTTTTCTTACCTTAGCCAACCGTTTATCTGAGATTTGAACAGCTCTTCGGTTGTGCTTCGATTGGGACCTTTCTAACTGGACTGGGGGTCGATTTCTTCTTGGAGAAACAAACGGGTCTGAGCCTTGGCTTGCGATTCCTTCTCGACCGCAACGACTCTCACGTAGTGGTGAGTGGGATTTTTGGCTCCACAGACAGCTGACGGAGGGTCTAGTTCTTCCTCAACCATCCATATACTGCCCCGCTACGCACCCGCATCATTCTCATCGCATCATTGGCCCTAATGTGTGTTGCCCTTTTCCAGCTCAAACGAGAGCTAATCCGTCGCAGCCCCATCCTCGCAGTCATTCAGCACCGCGTTTTCAAGGACCCATTCACCCGCCGACCAATCGAGTCGGACGACGCCCTTGCAATCAACTTCCCCACTGACGGTGTCGCGCCGGAGACAAAACGCGCTACGTTTTTTGTGACGCTGTGGGACGGTGCGAGGCGAGACCCAGAGAAGGTCAATCGATTCAGTGTCTGAGCAAACTTTCACGAAATCCGCCTGCTGGCGAACGAATACCACATTTGCATTTTCCTTTGTCCTTAGCTTTGTACATACCATCGTTTTATACGAGCAGAGATACCATACCAATTGTAGAGCTGTAAACGCATGTACATTGTCTCCTACCTTGGAGAACAACAAGGACATTTTTGGAATAATTTTCTGGTAGACGGGCAGTTTGATTCAAAAGTTGATCGCCTGATCTCTTGTTTCCAACCATTGTTGCTTGAATGTCGATCGATGCGCGCAACGTTCATGACTGCGTACTTCTCCCTCGACTTGATGATATGCGCTCTAAACTCGAGGCGGACACACAATGAGACCACGCGGCAGGCAAAGAAGCTTAGGCTCGAAGAAGCACGATACTTTGTTGGGCCTCTTATGGATATGTAAGGTCCTCCCTTCTTGCTTCCACGACCACCATGAAGCGTGGTTTTCTCAAGTCATCCACACCGAAAATTGAAGCTCCCAAGGGTCCTAAAAAGACGGCGAACACAGAATCAGAGCCCCAGCCGTTGGTCCGAGCGCCGTATGGTAAAGTAGATAAGACAGGTTTGAATCGGTTTTCGCTATGGTCCGCTGCTTATCATCGTTCAGTTTACGTCCCGAAAGGATTTGAGGCCAAGCTGGCGCTGGGAGAGATTGTGCGGGGGAAAGACAACGTTGATGATCCTCGTCGACCGAATTACATCTGGACCACGATGCCCCCTAACACGGCTGGCCCTACAACGGAATGTCTCTTTGTTCCAGGCACAAAAGAGCTGTTCCTCAAGATACAAGGGTTCCCCAAACCGCTTCCTACGCCTCCCGCCAGCCCAGCTTTCCGAGTCGCGCCGTCCCCTGGCAAAGGGCTGGGTTTATTCAGCACTCGAGCATTCAAGCAAGGCGATATGATACTCTGTGAAAGGCCACTGCTCTTTACGCCCGCCGGCATCCCTGTCCATACCCCAGCAAGCTTTTCTCAGGCGCAGTTTATTCAGCATTCCCTCAACGAACTCGAGCGTTTTTGCGAAGTTGCCGTGCGTCGTATGGAAGCAGGGCGCCGCGAGGCATTTGAGAACCTTCACAATAGCCATACTGATGATGGTTCGGGTCCGATTCTTGGCAGGTGGGGGTTTTCCGACTATATATTTTCCTTCTTCTGACGGTGTTCAACTTGAAGGATCCGCACTAATGGTATTGGTATCGGACGACTACAGCCCACCGTACAAACTGCGGCAGGAATGTATTCCGCGATCTCTGACATGATCTCGCGACTCAATCACAGGTTGGTGCAGTCCATTCGTTTCCATGTTGTTCAACTTCAAGTTCCCAATCCGTTGTTCGCCAAACTCTCAGCCAAAATTCGACCGCGCATCGTTTTCCCTTAAACTCTATGCTGTCCGCGACATCGCAGCCGGGGAGGAGCTCACGTTCCAATACATCATCACAACGGCCAGCAAAGACCAACGCAACGAAGGTCTGAAACCCTATGGTTTTGTCTGTGATTGCCCAACTTGCACGACCGCCTCGCCACAAAGCGACACTCGTCGCGAAGCCATCGCCAAATACATACCCTTCGTTGGGAGCTGGGTCAGAAAGCGCGAGCTACCAGACGACTGGCTCATCAAGAAGTCGACCGTCCTGCTCAGTTTGATCGAACAAGAGCAGCTACAACATGTCGACCATTATTATCTGGCCGCAGACGCGATATTTGAGTCGTATATTTGTCTCGGAGATGCACGGAAAGCAAGTGAGTGGGCGGCGCGGATCAAACAGTGCCCGTGGTCGGAGTTTAACGGGTACTCCGACGAGACACTGGATGCTTTGATGGATCCCAACAGCCCGGAGTACAGAAAACATCGGCTTTGGCGCGCGCGCGGTTAACTAGGCATCTTATTTCTTGTACAAAAAACCAACTCAAGACCCAGAAATGAAAGTGCTACCAGTACACCATTGAATCTAGACAAGCTCCTCTGAGTCCCACAGCTTCCTCACCCCACTGTCCTCGAGTCGGTCACGATGCACATGCGTCTTGGTTTCGACTTGGACATGGAACATCTCGTGGTCCTCCATTCGGGAGCCGGCGTGACTCTGTTTTGCGATCAGCTCTGCAGATTGGATATGACAAGTATGGGACTCACGAATTGCGGCGCCGAGGCTGGAAGCGTTATGTTTGGTATCTCTCTCAAAGCAGCGCGAGAATTAAGACTGCATTGATCTCTCTGAGTCACAAGTCTCCAGCACATATACTGAAACACACCTGGCCAAAAGGGAGTTGGAAAAGACTAGTTTCTACGTGAGCTTCAAGTTGCGAACTTGGGAGGAATTCGACGTACGGCGCGACTTGATGATAAACACCGCCAGCCAGATGACTATGTGCTTTGTTAGCCTCTTCAGCGCAGAGCAAGACGAAATTCTGACAAGATTTTTGCATTGTTTCATACTGCAGAGGTCGTCAAGAGGGAATTTCTGCACAAGGAATTCGCTTACAAATATCAGGATGAGAACGCTGCATAAACTAGAAAAGCGGTCAGCTGGCAGCAGCAAGATGGGACCCGCTTATACCTAGTCGCCACGCCGGTCTCTGTTTCATTGCACTGAGAACTTGGAGGACAGGGGATTGCAAGCTCACCGATGGTCCATGTGATCACCTGGTCTATAATAGCGGAGGTGCTGGATACGTTGATGAGCACAGACTTGGTAGTAAACTTGAGATTACGTTGCAGTTCCGCGACGACGATTGCCGGCCAGGAGGATTACCAATGCCGCCGAGATGCTTAGATCGGTAACGACACTGAGGATTGCACTGGCGAGGATGTCCCAGCCCCACTCTTCTTCCGCGTGTGCCCACGTCCCTAGTTTGAAGCTGGCGATGGTGAACGCGGTTGTGCCCATGAAGTAGATAAAGGGAAGGACAGCAAGGATGGCGGGGACATAGACCCTCTTCGACAGTTGGTGAATGCGGTAGATGAAGAACAGTTCAACTGAGTTCTGTTTAGCTGCGTGGAAGGGTGCAGAACGATGTCGGCCTACCGAGGGTGGTAATGGCCCCAGTAAGGATAAACGAGACGAGGAGAGGAGGCAGCGCGCTCTGCAGAGCATGTTTCTTGTCTCCGTAGTCTGTTATAGTGTAGAAATACACCACATAGCCAACAAGACCAGTTTGTGTGGCTTCTAAGATCCTGGTCCAAATTATTGACTTCGTTCGTTACATCGGCATCCGGCTACGTACCAGACGAAAGCAACCTGTTGGAGTGAGTTTCACATCCTTTTTGAGAGCGGACGTACTCACCATTAAGCGAATCCATGGCGCATCTTCCGGGAACCGGGTGTAGTAAATGTACACCTGTGTCGTAGTGATGCCGAAAAGTAAGTAAGACAAAAGAGTGCCGATTTGAAGTGCGCCTAGTTGGTCATTACTCGCTGGAGCATCTCAAAGTCCGAGATTTTGGACTGACCCAGTGTGTTGTTGATGACGCTTTGGGGCGGAAGCGTAACGAGGTCCATGGTGCCGCAGTTGAAATGTCGAAAGGCCAAGTAACCCAGTTAAATACTTTAGGCAACTGTTCCCTTGCACATCTGCCAGCGCAAAGAATCGCCATCGGCTCTTCCGACTCGTCGACCATGAAAAAATGTGAAGGCCGTGGAGACCTCGCATTCATTCAAACTTGGGCTAAGTTTGGAAGTGATCGGCTAGCGCGACGTAAGATGGCTTCGGTACGAATACTCTCCGTAAATAAATGGTTTACTGGTGGGACTGGTGTTAGACAAGTTTACGAGCTGGGTAAGCTTGTAGAGCATACCGCACGCCCTTAGCATGACACAGTTCATATTTTGAAGCTCATATCTGCGCCAGCACTTGCTTGAACTTGTACCAGTGGCCTTTAAACCTCGCTGGTCACCACTCTCCTTGCGACTCTCACACGACTGACCGGGTTGTCCTGTTGCTCCTCGGGCGGCAAAGCTTGGCGATAGCGTTCCTATGGAGGGAAGCTTCAGATGCATGGCGGCGTGGAACCGACATCCATGGAAGTCTATGACCGAAGTCCGAGCGTCACTGGGATCAAGAGGTGATCAGAAGAACGTCATACAATGAATGGCGGTCAATGCCAGCCACAACGTTGATTGGTAGCAAAGTGGAGGCGGATGAGCGACGAGCCCAGAAAGTGTTGATGAATACTGGTCTTCCGCGAAAATTTTTTCCATGTAGGGAGCGACGATGCACAAGAAGTTCGGGCGTTGCGTGATTCTGGAGCTTGACCGGAAAGAATATACGAGGGCACAATTGGTTGTCGGCGGTTGGGTGCAACGTTCACATGCTGTGACAAATTAACGTGCACTGTGACCACCTCCATCACTAACTAGTCGCATCCATCCAGGATCATCCTAGGCCTGTGGTCAACGCTCCACAGTAAAATCCACCGCTTCGCTTACTATACAAGTCCTATCTGCAAGCTTCCTACGACAGCTGTAATTGTTTTAATTGATACTGTCTGCGTCTTCTTTCACTCCACGACGCGACTTTTGGCTCTAAAATCTCGAAGCTGCTGCCGCTTACTCAGAGAATAACACCCTTTAAATTACTGGACACTGTCCGCCAATCCCTCCGGAGTCCATACCAGGTTGTTCCCCTCAACTGTAGACACTAAGTACTAACTTTGCGTATAGGCAGCCAACTTGAAGAGATGGCAAGCGAGAATATTCCCGATGGTTGGGGCAAAGTCGTCCTCATCTCACTCCGCACTTCCAGCCAAGAAATAGTTAACTCCAAGCCAAATATTCAGTGATCACGAAGTAACGCGCCCACGTGATATACTCCACACGTATCGTCATTGGTGCCGACTCCAAGCTACGCAATCTATGATGTATTTGCATCCGCAGAGGGTATATAAGGGACAAAGCGAGCGCCCACAGACAACAAACACACTCACATCCTCTGATAACATGTCTTCTGATAACTCCACCTACAAGTCAGTCCCATTCACCCCCACATCGCGTTCTCATACTAACTTTCATCGCAGCAAGACCACTGGTCAATACCACTCGACCAAGGGTAACGTCGTTGAGGCGATTGGCAATGTCACGGGTCTTGAATCATGGCAGAAGTCTGGCAAGGCATGTTACCTCTAGCCGGCTCAGATTTCTTCTTGTTTTAACACACCCGCAGGAGGAGCACGCCGCCGGTGAAGCCGAGTATAAAGCTGCCCAAGCCCATGAATACGTAGAAGGTGCCACCGACCGTATGCACGGCAAGGGCGAGGCCGTTTGGGGAGCCGTGACTGGCGACAAGACGCAGCAGGCCAAGGGAAACCTCCGGCATGATAAGGGTGAAGCCCAACAAGAAATAAACAAACCCTGAGCATGACACACATAAATAATAGCACATTGTATTAACTTGACGATAATGTATTACTAGTGAGTAGCTAATGGTTGCAAGATCTTGCACCTATTGGATCTATAAAAGGCTTTTAAGGTCAAAGGCCGAGGGACAAATCTTCAGAAGCTGAGCCAGAGAATTTGTCCGACGGGCGCACTGTATTTACCCTTTTGATGAAATCTTAGCCCACTTCATTGTTTGCGAAAAGAACAATCAAGAGCTGAGCTCATATTAAACAACGGAGCATAAGCAATTAATCCAAGAGGTAAATGTTTTGTAGAGGCCAAATAAACGGCGCCTCCGAGTCCTGTTTGGCAATGGAAGTTAGCGTGGTTGCCTGTGTTGTGGATCAGTGCTTGCTGTTCTGCAAGTTGTCATGGATCCGAGACACTTGAATCCTGCGATAGCATGGGGACCGTGTAAGCGCCCGACATCAAAAACTCGTTCACGCGCTTCAAAGTTGCACGCGATGGATTCGCCTCGGGCCTGCTCGCGACGATCCACTCTAGCCGCGTTCGGAGAGCGGCCTTGGTGACTGTATTGTCCGAGGCCAGCTTTCCCGCGTCGTCAAATAGCAGACCCAGTGTCACCAACGCCAATCCAACGCTGACATCTCTGCCATCGTCGCATACGAAGCAGACCCGACGGCCCAGCCGCAGGTGGTGGGTAGCAAAAGAGGTCGAGCGAGGGAGGAGAGAGGGCAGGACGGAATCGGAGCGTGATTTTCTGGTGTTGCAGGTGATTGGGAGGTACAGGACTCGCGGAAGCGGCTGTTCTGCACGGTCGACACCGACAACAACGTAGGCGACGTCTTCTTCGAAAACATTGATATCTGCAGCTGCTGCAAGCAGTAGAAGTGACCCAGCATGTTGGATTGGTGTGGGTCCGTGGAAGATGCCGGGCGAGGGCTTGTGGCCGGAAACGAGTCGCGCGACTAACGATGGCAGGTCTGCACGCTCGGCACCCAAAAGCGCTGTCCGATGTTGCCAAAAAAGCTCTGGGGTCAAGCCCTAAGATTTGTCTGAGGCCATTCCAGTTCAACAATAAGACACACCATTCCCCAGAGTTCGTGGTCGTCTCCGGCACCTTGAATATATGAAAAGCCATGCGCCCGTCTCCCTATAGACCCTTCAGCGCTTGCACTGGCACATATTATCGGTATGCAATCTTGCGGGGGGTGTGGAAACGCGGAATGGGCTGGCGTGACCCAGATCGGACGAAGTGGTCGAGGAAGGTCAGGTAGCGAGTAAGAGGAGCAAGCTAGTTCTCGTGCCCACTCGTCTAGTCGTGAAGTGATTTGGGCGGCCTCTTGTGTGGGAATTGAGGGCGGAGTGTGCAGGGAGGTATCCCAGCTCGATGAGCCTGGAGCTGAACGGCGGATAAGCAGAGCACGGTTGAGCACGGCACACCAAATCGGCACGGTCTTGGACAATGCATCAGGGAAGCGCTTTCCTGCTCTTGTCGAGTCAACGAGAATCAATCTAATCATCGGCCAATGAGAGACAAATCCAGCCGTCTCACGCACCCTTTGCCTCCATTCTCTGCGGCAACAGGCAGAAGGTGGAGATTTGGACGTCTCAGACTGAATCGCCACGCGTTATAGTGCCCATCGGTGGACTTGAAGTAGCCGCCCTTCACTTCGCCAGTTGCCTTTGATGACAAGTTTGGTCGATGCTAATGTAGATTCAAAAAGAGGCATTCGCACTCTGATGTCTGGGTCCGTATACCACGCGCCGCAGCGAAGGTTTGCTGCAAGAGTTAGAAATTAGAACATTCCGACCAGAGCAAAACCAACGCAAAATGGGGATGTCGCAGTAAGCTTTGTGCATGTCGTTAACAAACGATATGTCCAGTTCTATAGATTTCAGGCGGTTGTATAAGTCAAGCGATTCTTTGCGGAGTTGCTTCAATGCTTCTCGGTCGTCGGACTCATGGTTGAACATGGCCAAGAGTGGAGATCAGATTTGCGGCATCAGAATTTGGTGGTGACGAAAAATAACTCTGCGTGGGTCAGTCTTCCAAAACCTAGCTTCAGGTTGTTTAGTGAACTCTTTGAGACATAAGAATGCATGTATGGCCTAATTCATGGCCACCATTCAGCGACGACAAAAGATTTGATCTGTAACGTGTCACTCCAGTTCTTTCTCTCTCTCTTAGTTCGAGGATGCTACCGTGGACCCTGCTTGGGGTCCTGTCGGTCCTCGCAACGCTCCCGAGCGCGTTAGCAGTCAAGGCACACGACTTCAAGACATGCTCGCAGGCGGGATTTTGTCGCCGTGGTCGGGCTCTTTTCGCTCGCGCTGCTGAATCCAAATCTTGGAAGTCCCCTTACTCAGTCGACATCCCCTCCATTTCCATTTCGCCTAGTCAAGCGGTTTTTACTGCTGGAGTCAAGTCGTCTCTCTACCCCGACATCCAATTCAGCCTCGAGCTACGTGTCCACGATGATGGAGTTGTGCGCGTTAGAATGGATGAGATCAATGGCCTGAGGAAGCGATACGACGAGGCGGCTTCGTGGGCACTCATTGCAGAGCCAACAGTCAGTCAAGACATAAAATGGGTCGCTGGGAAAAAGGATATTCGCGCCAAGTATGACAACAACGAACTGGTCGTTGTGTTCGAACCATTGAAGGTGTCTTTACTCCGCAGTGGAAAAGAGCAGGTCGTGTTGAATGGCAATGGCTTATTGCACATGGAACATTTCAGGTCCAAAAACCCAGCGCCGACTGGAACTGAGGAGGCAGATCCAGAGGTTGAAGAAGGTGCAGAGGATGGTGAAGAGAAGGCCCAAGTCCTCCTCCAAGCCAAGGAGGAGGAGCCTGTCAACCCGCGCGCGTGGTTTGAGGGTGACAAACAAGATGACTGGTGGGAAGAGAGTTTCTCGTCGTGGACTGACACAAAACCCAAAGGTGTGTGGTGGTTCTACTACTTTCAATGTTTTTTGAACTTTTCCAAGGGCCTGAGTCTTTATCCATCGACATTTCCTTCCCAAATCACGCCACTATCTACGGTATTCCCCAGCATGCAACCACTCTCGCACTGCCTACCACTACTGGTGCCTCACCGACATTCACAGAGCCTTTCCGGCTGTGGAATTCAGATGTCTTTGAATATATCGCCTCGTCTCCAATGTCGCTATACGGCTCTATCCCCGTCTTGCACGCTCATTCTGCAGACTCTACCGTTGGCATCTTCCATGCTGTCGGCTCAGAGACATGGATTGACGTCTCCCACCCAACCGACAAGTCAACTCAGACCCATTGGATTTCCGAGTCCGGTATCTTGGACATTTTTTTGATGCCTGGCCCAACTCCAGACGAAATCTTCGGCCAATATACTCGCCTCACAGGAACTCCGGTTCTGCCTCCGCATTGGAGTCTTGGATATCACCAGTGTCGCTGGAACTACATCAGCACGGAGGATGTCAGGACAGTGCAGAAGCGCTTCGACGAGGAAGACATGCCTGTTGATGTCTTCTGGCTCGATATTGAGTACTCCGACGAGCACAAATATTTCATGTGGGAGGAAAAGAGTTTCCCCGACCCCGTAGAGATGACCAACGACGTTGCTGCTATTGAGCGCAAGGTTAGTGACTATCGCCAAACATTCAAACATTTTATTGATTTCCCTTTTCTAGATGGTGGTTATCATTGACCCTCACTTGAAGCGCACTTCCACATATCCCGTCTACCAAGAGGCTTCAAACAGGAACCTACTTGTCAAGCCTCCCAGCGGTGATGGCGAATACGAAGGCTGGTGCTGGTCTGGGAGCAGTTCATGGATCGACTTCTTCAACCCCAACGCTTGGGCTTGGTGGAAAGATCTTTTCAAGACCACATCCCTTCCAAGCGGCAGCTGGAGTTGGACAAAGAGTACTACAGATATTCATATCTGGAACGATATGAACGAGCCATCGGTATTCAACGGGCCGGAGATTTCCATGCCGCGAGACAACGTGCATTACAATGGCTGGGAACACCGCGATGTCCACAACATTAACGGGATGCTCTTCGTATGCCTTCTCTTCCTGCTCAATAGGGTTCATTTATCAATTGAGCTATTTTCAGTCAAACCATACTTGGCAAGCGGTTCATGAGCGGACCGACCCTCCGACCCGGCCATTTGTCTTAACGCGATCGTTTTTCGCGGGCTCTCAACGCTTTGGCGCGATGTGGACTGGTGACAATCTGGGTACATGGGAGCATATGGCGGTTGGAATCAAGATGGTGCTTGCGAATGGTATTGCTGGATTGAGTTTTGCGGGATGTGAGTATGCGACTTTTGTTTTGCATCATGGACTCATACCTGTTGACAGCTGATGTTGGAGGATTCTTCGGAAATCCCGAGCCAGACATGCTCGTGCGGTGGTACCAAGTCGGAATCTTCAATCCCTTCTTCCGAGCTCACGCTCACATCGACACGAAACGACGGGAGCCGTTCTTGCTTGATGAACCATACAAGGGCATGGTTAAAGATCTTCTGCGGCTACGGTATACGATGTTGCCTGTGTGGTATACCGCATTTAGAGAAACGAGTGTTACCGGTGTCCCGGTCCTCCGGTGAGTCTTCCCGCCCCCTCTTTTTCGTTGTCTGATTGCTCGTCAGACCACACTATGTTGTTTTCCCCAAGGACCCGAAGGGTTTCGCGATTGATGACCAATATTACATTGGCTCTTCCGGAATATTAGTCAAACCCATCACAGAGAACGACGTGACCCAAACAACGGTGTACCTTGCGGAAGATCAAGTCTACTACGACTATTTCTCGCATCATGTCTACCGTGGCGCTGCGAAGGGCAAGGAAATCACGGTCAAGGCTGAGCTCCATGAGGTGCCCGTGTTCATTCGTGGCGGGTCTGTTGTTCCGACCCGAGAGCGTCCACGGCGTTCATCTCCACTGATGAAGAACGACCCATTCACATTACGGGTCGCACTGAGCAAGTCGGGGAGTGCCTCGGGAGAGCTGTATCTCGATGATGGGGTCAGCTACTCGCATGAGAAGGGCGAGTTTGTTTGGCGGAAGTTCGACGCAGTTACGGAGAAGAAGGTCGTTCGCATCTCGTCAAAAGATTTGGGTGGGGAGCGGAAAGATAGGGCGGTTGATGGGGTGGCGTTGGCCACGTATCAAGTCGGAAATGGGTTTGCGAAGACGATTGGGCAGGTGAGGGTGGAGAAAGTTGTCGTGCTTGGGTTGAGCGGAAAGCCGACGGGTGTGAAAGTGGAGGGTAAAGAGTTAGTGTGGGAGTTTACTACCGGTGTTGCTTCGGGTGGAAAAGGTGAGGGCGTTGCGAGTGTGCTGAGCATCAAGGACCCGCGGGTGCTTGTCGTAGATGACTGGGACATTACAATCCAGCTATAAAATATTTTATTTGCGAGCAAGAGACGTTCACGAACAGGAGTCACGCGTGTGACCAACTCTCTTTCCACCCCGGCGTAGTCGTGGCGGAAACGCCGAAGCCACACCACCCCTTCTCCTCATTGTACTACTACACTCATTCGACTGTAACCCAACTCTGTCGGCCGGCAGGCGCGGTGGCTTGTGTAATTTGTTCGCTACCTCGCATTGCCTCGAGAAGCTGACTCACAATTGTTCTTTGCTCTAGCCTTGAGCAGCACCCATTCAAAGTCACCGCTCCATGCCGTTGCCGAAGACGACGACCTCCACCGACAATGAC
The DNA here is from genome assembly GCF_014461135.1 of Mycena indigotica. Lineage (NCBI taxonomy): Eukaryota > Fungi > Basidiomycota > Agaricomycetes > Agaricales > Mycenaceae > Mycena > Mycena indigotica. The sequence goes on along the minus strand of NW_023503016.1, from coordinate 782,328 downwards.
GATGGCTGGCAGAAGGTTTCAGGCGACTGGTGGCGAATCAAATACTCTGCGGTGTCGTGGACGTATTCACCAGAAGCCGGCGAGGAAGTCATTCCCATTCCCAAGCCCCGTTTCAGCAACGGGCTGTTTCTCTCGCAGCCTGTTGAGGAGAAGGGGCTCGAGGGAGACGATGAAGACAGCCAGAAGCTGAATGACCATCTGGTCGGCCTTAAAGGCGCGCTTGACGCACTTGAGCCGTACGAGATTGGCGTGGGGTTCTACTGGCCCGAGTCACCTCTAAACCGGGAACCGGAGAGTGAGATTGGGCCGGATAAAGCAAGGGTAGGGGGCCACGTTGTTGATGCGAAGGAGCAATGGGACGAGCTCGTCCAGGGCTTGACTGGTGGTCTGACCATCACCACCGCTGGGCAACACGAAATCGATTCGGATGATGAGTCGGCCTTGAGTGTCCACCGAAGTACATCTACCCACTCGAGTATGGATCTCACCGACTCTGATCGCTCTGTTTCGTCAATTCCTATGCCTTCCACTCCACGCGCAAGGAGAAACTACCCCAGCATCCAGGTCAAAACCGACTCGTCACCCAGCAGGAACTCTGATCGTTCCAGGCTCAATGCGGCTGCGAGCATATTTGTGCCTAGTCCTCCTAAGCCCAAACTTCCCCCCAGAGTGGAGCCGATCTCGTTCCCGACATTGAACAAATCATCTACTCCTCCCTTCAATGCCACATTTGTCTTCCCATCCCTCGATGTCCAAGTTCCGCCTGTCCCATCCGTTAAGATCACCAAGGATGAGCAAGGCTTCTATAGCGAGGCTGAGGCCCAGTCAACAACGGTTGTTCCCTCATTTTTGCAAGGCGCTTTTACTCCCAAGCAACGACGCACACCTTCGTCCAAGACTAGGGCCATAGTCGACAAGCTCAAATCGAGTGTTTCCCAGCAACAAGAACATGTATCACGGCCTCCCCAGATTCAACTCTCGTCGTTGGAGAAGCCCCGCTTATCGACTTCTGAACATGGTGGGGATGTTCATACACCACCTGCTGAAGAAGACTCAGAAGGCTGGATTGGGGGCGATGATGTTACTAAACCCACTCCGGGCAATCCCAAGACCAGACGGACCCGAGAACTCTTCCTTGCTCTCACTCGACGGCGCAGTAACTCCTCGCCAACGAAACCAACTTTAGTCGCTGACCCGCCTCTCAACGGTGACGAGAAATCTGCTCCTGTTACTGTTGCCATCCAACTTCCATCGCCTGCCTCGACTTCTTCATTAAACTCGAGTGACAATGATGGCTGGTTAGAGGGGTCTTCTACACCTGCGGTGGTTCACAAACCTCGCCCTCCAAAGAAAGCCAAACGGCCTTCCGCTTCCGGAATTGTACCTGGAGGAGTACAAGGTGCCAACGGTTTTATTCGGCCGAATCATCATCCACCAGCTTACTTCTACCCGCCCGCACAACCTGTCGCTGTGCCCGTCCCATATGCTGCCGCGTATATGCACCAGATGCAATTCCTGCAGATGCAACAGATGCAACAACATATGCGACGAATTTCCGCGCCGGTCGCTGTAGGTCGCTCGTCACGTGGGGCCAGCGTCGATTGGTCAGCCGCTAACCAGTTTGCGGTTCCAATCCCTGCCTATCCCATCCCAGTTGCCGTCCCCGTTCCACTGCACCATCCGCCACCCGTATACGTCCCACGCGCCTCTTGATAAAGGGCCGCGCGTCCTCATGATCCTCCTCTTTTTATGCTGCCGCTTTGCTTTCCTGCTCCTCGTCATAATATTTTTGGACTCGCCCTCGTAAAAGATAACGCACACACACAACCACCGACATGACAAACATATGGATTGTATCATCACCATTTTCCCCCTGTTTTTTTTCTTCTTTATCCGCTGCTGCCTGCTTAGTTATTCTCTACTCCCGATTCACGTTTGTTTCTTGGTTTATTTGCCATTATGATTCAGACTGGCTGGCGTGGCCTTTAAATTTTTGGTTCTATTGCCTGTACGGGTGTTGTGTTATCGTGTTTCTGTTGCTTGGGTTGTGGGATTCATATACAGATACTGGAACCCCCATTTAGCTGTTAAAACCTGAAAGCAAAACTTGACGGGAAAATCAGGGCTTCGTCCTGATTTAGCAGTCAACGCCCGACGCTTAAAATGGAAATTATTATGTAAGCTTTGTTGACCCGCATTAAGAAAAGGTCTGGGTGCAAAAGCAGCCGATAAAAAAAGGTGAACTGTCGATTGTTGTGTGATATAATGCTGTACTGTTACAAGATGATAGCAATACAAGTTAATTTTCCGCCGCAGAGGTGGCCTCCCGGCTTCGACGTTTAATTGGCCTCAAAAACAGTAACAGATGTCGATTCATCTTCGTCTTCACTGGAGGGCTCGACGACCGTGTTCGTTTCGGAGTCAAAGCTCCAATCTGAGTCCGTGCCACGCTCGTTGTCCGTGACATTGGATTGCTCGTGACGGACACCAGTGACTTCTGGTTCCACAACATCCAAAGTATTCATGGAGAGCGTAACATCTTCAGTCGAGGAGCCGGTTTGGATGCTCATGGCCTTGCCACCCTGTTAGAGTGGGTCAAGACAACGACAACAGGTAGAGGAAAAAAAACTCACAGTGGTGGCACGCTTGGTGGGATCGTAGCGTTGGGCATCCATGGCTGCGCAACGGGACTCGAGGAGTTCGCGGGTAAAAAGCATGGTGGTGAGTGGTTGTGTTCGGGATGGTGTGGTTGGAGAGTACTAGGGTGGGTCTGAGCCTCTGCGACCCTTTGCGCTTTTATATCACTGCAGCAGACCGGAGCGCTTGGATCGGAGGACATGGCGCGCATTGGATGGCGCTTTGACGCTACGTGGGCAAAGGCTTTGTCGCCACGCTTTGTTTGGGTGGGGAAAGCTAGAAGTATATAACAGTACGGCGAGTTTGGGACGAACCAGACACCCTCATCTTGCTTACCCGACCCCTGCTATCCATGGTGAGAGCTTTGTTGATGTGCAACGAGTGAGCTCATTTTCTTTCTTTCAGGCCCAACCATCCCACAGAGAGCGCCGCAAGCTCAAGAGACGATATGTTGTGCACCAGGGCCACATACATGGGAAGTTTGAAGAACACCCGCCGCTTGAAGCGGAGTCCTTGGAAGAACTACTTGAAGCCCCCAGAATGGTCACAGGTATCAAGATGTTAAGCCTGGAGAAAGCCAGGTTCTGCTGGGGTATTCGCCAGAAAGATGCGCGGCTGCTGATGGTCCATTTTGTGCCCGAAAAAGAGGCCCGAACTTGATTTTTACTCGCTATTATTTGTGTAGTTTCAAACTTGTGGACGGAGAGAACAAAAAGTTGTGTGACGTGTGACAGATATCACTTTCTCGCGTTTTTCATGAACGAGTTAAAAAGTGTCTATCGACTGTTCCTGCGGACGTGCAGCGTGTCTGTCTTGCACCATACGCCTAGTACAAGAGTCTTGCGTAAGCTTTGGAGATCAAAATTTGACGACGCCGCTCGAGTTACAACGCAACTGTTACACCCGTCGACTTCTAAACTAGAGCGGAATGAACTTGAATCGTGGCTCCAAAGCTGGCATTTACGCGGTAAGCCTTGGTTCTTCTCTTCTCGGAAGTCTTCATTTTGTCGCACAGTCGATAACACGCTTGCGTTGCTATATTCTTCCAGCCAGTCCAGGGGCCTCCCCCATAAACTGACCCGAAATCTTCCTTTCATGGTATACAGCGAACAGCGGCGCATAAACCGCAGCAAATATCCTATCTGGCGTGCCAATAGGGAGCCACAAGCTCCAGAGTACACGACCGCCTTCCGAGAAAAGGCCATTCGGCGTCGAGAAACGGACGACAAAGTGCTCGTTGATGCACTCGCTTGGAACGGCTTAGACGACGTCGTCAGAATGGCAGAGGGACGAGGGCACTTGATTTTTGGTTCTGCGAGTTGGGTTAAACGTACCAAATTTCGCACAGCTTGAACGGACTCGACCAATCCAAACATCAAGTTCGAAGTCTGGATTATCATGTGCCTGTAGGTGTTTGACTTTTGCTCCTCTTGCTCAACGTCCAAAATTGACGTTTCACAGGAGGCTCCGTTCATTGCTGTCCTCCTCTCTGGAGGCGTGATCAACTTTCGCAGTCATCTATAAAAATCCCTTGGAGCCATCGCAATCACCATACTTGCCCGTTTTCCCCTCGGCTTAGCTGCGCTTTGCTCGACGTTCACCCCTTTACTTTTCTCAGCTATGAACTCGACTATGCGCATCCAACTACAAGGCATCCATGCGAGCCAGAAGTCCAAGGGCCTTTACAAGGTACAAAAGTTAATTTCTTCCGACACTTGTGTTCATATTCCTTAGCTCAAGGGACACAAATCTCCCCTCCAGGTCCATCTTGGCGCGCCCCTCCAAGTACTGCTGGATAACGACGACTCTGACGCTGATACTCCCTCTCCTTTGACACTCTGCTTTGATATTCCACACTCGACTGCTTCGTCACCACTGCGTGCAACGACGGAATGGAGCGATTCAGACTCGGATTCGGACAGCGAAAGCACTCCTGCAGAAGACGAATCACAAACCATTTCCGTACCGGCGGAAAGTCCTTTTTACACGCCCCACGCGCCGCCCTCTTTCCAGACCAGCTTCAACATCCCCCCACCCCTTCCAGAGAGCCAATTCATTTCAATCCCGGCCGAAAGCCCATTTTATACGCCTTGCGCGCCGCCCACTTTCAAAGAAACGTTCGATGACCTCCCCCCGGTCCACTCGGTACCATTTTCCAAACCAATTGCAGCCTTATTTCAATCGCAACTCGACCAATTCCTCCCCATCGACGTACGGAAGGCACTGTTTCTTGTGGATGAGCAGTTTTTAGGGGACATGGAGGACGATGTTGTCTCGGCACCGTTGGACGCCTTCGCCAATGTCTGCTTGAGGCACCTCCCCCAACCCATTGACCTTGAAGAAACAACCCGGGTCGATGACTCCGTAAGTGTAACCTGAAAATTCTCCTGTTCTGCTTGATTGACACCGTTTGCAGCTTCCGCATTATCACCTGGTGGGCGGGAGTGAAGTTGTCGGTGGATTGGCTCCCGAGCTCCGCTGTCTTTTCTCGAAACCCTCTGCCGTATCTGGACGACCATTATTAGCTGACGCGAAGACCATGTCTTGTGTCACCTCCTTTCTTTGACTTTAAATAGACAGTGGTCTAGCCCAATGATACGCTCGATACCTATAGACATTATCCAATCTTCATACCCACTCTTTCACACCACAGGACAACTTTCTGAATCAGTCACACTACAGTGTGAATCGTATTTTAACTCCATTAGATATACTGGTACATTATGAAGGAAAGCTTATTAGTCCTGCTTGAAAACTTGGCTCTCTATCAAGACGCCCGCGTCATGGAGTCGCTTCGCCAGGACATCGCCGAATGCAGTTGCAGGGGTAAGCACCCCCCCGCGGCGAGCCAGAGCCGGCAGTTCGTCATAATGCAAGGCAATCGACAATGCAGCTTCCGCAACGATGACTGCAACTCGTCAGAGAGAGACACGCGTCGGACGGGCTCGGCTTACAAGAGGTCGTCCAGTACCCCGGATCGCCTTTGCTCTGCATCACCGTCTTAACTGCGAGGCCAGATGCAGCGGTGGAGACGTTCGTCACTTTCATGCGCCCGCTCTTCAGTGTTCTGGAAAAGTAGTGAGCTTGTTGGCCACGGACATGCTCAAGAAGACCTTTCTGATGGGCCATCGCCAGGCTGGGGCAGTATTTGTTTCAGCAGCCACCGTGTCTATATCATTTGTCGTTACAAGCCAGGGAGCTCTAGTTGAAGGACGCACCGGCGGTATGAGGAAGAGACTAAACACCAGAGCCTGAGTCAAAGTCACGAAGAGCCCGAGGAGCCGGCTTCCGGTAACGAAGAACTCGTCGTACTTGAATTGCGGGCCAAAGTGGATGTCTGTCTCGTCGCGTGCTGCCTCTGCCTCCAATAGACCCCATGACCGTTGCTGCAGCGGGCGGTTGGCGGGGCTCATGAAGAAGAAGGCGCCGCTAAGCATCTGTTTTGTGTCGGGCATGCGAACGCGGTAGACGAGGCGGGATGGAGCCTGTGCTACGCCGACCATGGGACTCAGTGCAAATGGGGCACTCGCAGCCTGGAGTTCCGTAGGGTGGATTTGGGGAACTGTGAAAAGCGTGGCGAGAGTGCCGCCAGACATGCTGCCGCGTATGCTATAAGCAGATATCGAGTTGTCGATGTCGACATGGTGGCCGGTGAACTCTTGCAGCTTTCTGGCGGCAATGAAGGGGAGCAGGTCGGCTGGAACGGAGTCGAAGCCACAAGAAGGGACGATAATGGTGCCGTTCTTTGTAGCGGGGTAATGTGAGGTCTTGATTATCTCTTTGATCCATTGGGTTTCGCCGGTGAGGTCGACATCTATAGCCTTTAGGAGCGCTACGATTGGGAGGACGGTGCTTACAATGGACACAATTTCGGAGGCATGTTCTACACCTATAAACACCAATGGCAAACGGAAAGATAGACACGCACTCAACCACCGGACTGCCATACAGCCAGAATGGCCCAACTGTGTTCAGCACAACAGTCGCTGCTGGGATTACTTTCCCCAGTTGCTCGCGGTTTTTGACGTCGACGACCTGGAGACGGATACTGCTGTCCAATCCGAGCTCTTTTACCAGTGAATTGAGGCGGGCCTCAGAACGGCCACCGAGGACAAGGGCAAACGCGTCGCGGTCGCGATGGAAAGCGAGTTGGCGCGTGACCAGCTTTCCTGTGAAACCTGCACACCTAGTTATTTTACGGCTATGAATATATATGACCTGACCTGTTGCTCCCAGAAGGAGGACGACTGGCTTGGACGACATGGAAGAGGAGGGATAAGCCAGGGAGCTATATAACGCGTCATCTTGACCACGCTATAGAAAGTACCAATCTAAGATGGCAATTCATTATGTACCCTCACTGGTAAGCCGGTTGAGGCTGGAAATAGGATATTTGGATGTGGCTCAACAGCCCACATATAGAGGGGGAAGGAAATTTTTAAGTGAAGAAGCTCGCGCACTTGACGGTCGCTTACCAATCGCTTTGTAAGCGAGAGAAAAAGTTATTTTTCATTCTCTAAACGATAGCCTTTTATCGCAAACTTCATCTTGCCCTGCGCATCCAATTGCTTTGCCTCAACAAATTCATCCGGCCCCGGTTTTCGTCGGCCCATTTCATACCAACACACCTCCAGCTCGAACTTCTTAATGCCTCCCTTACCTCCGCGACTTACCCGCGATGTGATAAAGTCGCGACACACCCCCTCGTCGAACTCTAAATGCGAAAAGAAGGTAAATGAATTGAGGTTCGGACAGAGACACCCCTCGTCCGTGGAGTCTTTCCGGGTTAGCCGGTGGAGCACGGTGTTGGTGACTGCAACCACATCGCTTTTGTCAACTACCTTGTGGTCCGAAATGAGGAGGAAGGTGAGCAGGGGGAGGTTTCCGAGTATTTCGAGCATCTGGGGCTCATTGACAACGACCCAACCTAAATTTATACGGGTGAGGTGGGTCTTCAATGACGAGCGTGCGGCAAATGCGACGAATTCGTCGTGTGGCCAAGGCATCGGCACGTATTTCGCATGATAATCGAAGCCCAGAAACGTGACCCGAGGGAGGTTTAGCCGCTGGAATATTTGGCCGAGGACAAAACGTGTCATGACCCCGTCGACTTCCTTCGTATGGGCATAGCCAGTGACTGTGCAGGACTCAAGTTGGGAGGTAATTTCGCCGGTATTGTATCCCGCTGCCGATACGCTAGTGTTCGGTATCATATGGATCATAATGTGCGCTTCCGAAGTCTTGGGGAGCCGGGAGACAACTGGGAGAACATCGTTTAACGCTGCTGGAGGAACTCCCCAGAGCACCAACGACCCCAATTGCTCGAACGGCAAACCGAGGCTGTGGAGATGACCAACAGGACTGCGTAGCTCAAGGGTTCTCAGTCGTGGCACTTCTCTAAAAAACGAAGTGACTTGTGGGGGAATGTCCTTGAACTGTGCGTCGAGATGTAGGTTTTCAAGGTCAGGAAAATCAGGATTTGGTGCATCATAGGAGGCAAAAGCCATCGGCGATTGCGAGAAGAAGGCATTCTTCCATCGTGATGAATGGCGAAGGAGCAAGGCCATTGTTCTTTTCCAGCCATTGCGTGGAGTGCGACCATAAGTATCATGCACGCCTATAGTCAACGGAGTTTGCTGTCCACGTAGTAAGACCTTGTTTAACGGAGATTCTAATCGTGTGTACGCCTCTTCAGGGTCAGCCCAGACAGAAAGGTCCAGATTGACCGCGGACCACAGCGTTGGGGTGCCCATGATGATATTATTCCAACGTTGGCAAACTCTAGAAAGTGTGATCAATGCTTGATTGCCAACCTCCTCCGTTTCTTGTTTGAGAAGGTCTTTCCATGTGGTTAATGCCTCATCTGGGGTCCAAGGAATCCATGGAACTGGAGTAATGAAACATTCGAAGACAGATGTAAGAACTTCAGGCGGAAGACGTCGAATGGGAGCAAGGACGGAGCGACACAGCCCATGATATTCTTGAATAGTTCGTCGCTCGCTCTCCAGTGCATCTAGTGTAGCGCGTGTCTTGCTTATGGCTGCGTCGTATTCAAGCAGCTCTTTCGGCGCGTCAGAAACTATCGCTTGGCAATGAATCGTTTGATCCATCGAAGCAGGAGCGTTGTTCCGAGCTACATCTTGTAGTTCAAGCTTGCGGTCGAGGCGCGAAACAAAGGTTGAATGGAAAACGGGTTTTGCCATAGAATATTCTCTCGACATGCAAGATGAGGCAAGATGGCGTCACTGCTGTCACACAGACACGGTCACGTGCCTGGCGGCTACTTATAGTAGACTGAGTCTTTCTTTTAATTCTCGACCAAGCAGCATGGTTCAGTAATAGATATAACATTGTTCGTGGACTGTTCACCGGAGGGTGGCAAATCCCACCCGCGCTTTACCCTGATCAAACACTAAAGTTGGGAGTTAGTTGAGTATTCGACGGGTATGATCAGAGTCGCACCAGTGTAGAAGTTCTAACGTGTCGATCAGCATATTCCTCGAATGACAGCAGGAATCAACTCACGCGCAGGAAAATATCGCCAAGAACCCAGAATGCTACATACCAGTCAGTGGAGAGGTCGCGATTCTACTTTCATCGACGTACGAATGCCGTCAGAAGAGACGACGCCCCCAACACAATCATTTCCCTGCAACACGCCGAGGTTGAAGATGGCTGGCGCCACATTGAAAATTTGATTCCCAAGCGTGACTCCGACGGTGGGGATGCGGTTGCAAGGTACGGTGAAGAAACCAGGCCCGAGGATCGCAGAAGCATCCTTGGCGCCGGGGATAGCGCTGTACAAAATCTCGACACCTTGTGGGTCACCAATGAGGAGAGTGGTTCCTAGTAACCAAGTTCAGAAAACATCACGACAAAAACCACCAACTAACCGGTATCGACAATGGCAGTGACGCCATTAGCAGTAGCCACCGTTCTGCTGCTGACGTCTAGGGCTTGCAAATTGAGGGCATAGAAGTCCTGTGAAAGACGATTAAGAGGGGATCACGAAAGTTTTGTCAACAGTACCTCTTCGATCAAGGAAACGTTCCGGAAAGCACCAGTAAATAGAGCAGTATTGACACCGCCCAGTCGTAACTCGGAGCCAGAATCTGCGAGCTTGACCCCAAAAGCTGACGGGACTTGACCCTGATTGACCAGCGTTGTGAAAAGAGGGTTGGCACCAAAGACTGAGAGCGCGGGGAAAGCCATGCCAACGAGACCATCAGGAGGGAAATTTGCGGCTTCGAACTCGACAGAATAGTGATTTGAAGCACCTTGACGAGTGATCAAGGACTTCAACAGAAAACATCTTCCGAAGAGACCCACCGACGGCTTGGCCAGTTGCGGTTACACCAGCGACTTTCACAGTGTCGGAAAATACAAATCCAGTGGCGTTTCCGGCACCAAATTGCAGGAAAAATGCTTCAGGAATGTTGAACAAGAGTTGCGGTCCGCGAGAGCAAAAAAACTAACGGTCGGTAGTATTAACAGCAGTCGAGCTAATGGCTAATCAGACTGGAGGACAAGTGGAACTCGCGCAATGCTACCTTTTAGCGGTATTGAAAAGAGTGTGGCCGTCGCAAGTTGAATCACACCCTACAGCTGGCAAGAATGTGTCTGAGCTCCCCGTATCGAAATCGACTGTATTGATAAGCCTCTGGAAATCATGAAGAAAACTGACTGGTACCTGTGAAGGTCTGCGGTGGGGATCCAACAGTGATGGTGCCAAACCAGAGATCCTCTTCAGAATCTGTTAAAGGTTCGGGGACGATGGCTCTTCCCGTCAACGAGGTGATTTTTTCAGGAGCAGGATTGTTGTCCGTTGGTGTGAAGGTGCCTCGGAAGCCTGAAACTGCTGGATGGACACGGCCGGTATTCTTCTCGACAGCTACAAGACCAGCAGCGATCTTACTGAGAAAAGGTCAGCTAAAGGAAGATGATCAAGTCAAAATTACCTTTTGGTCTTCGCAATCTGCATTTTGAAAGCCTCGATATTTTGTAGAACACCATTTCGTTTGCTTTCCGCTAAAATGTCCTTGCGTTTTGAAAGGGGAATCTTGGGCAACGCAGAAGCGTATGCAACGAGATAGAGGACAGATAAGAAGTTGGTTGCCACCATTGCTGAATGAGGACCTCAGCTTGAGCGGCTTCACCCTGGATGAGAGTAGATATATCATCTAGAGTGAGTCCGTTTCCACGAAGATAAGGCTGTATGTCGAATACTGCCCATGGAGAAGCTTCAATGCGAACATTTGGAGGCATGAAACGCGCGGTATTGCGTCATCTGAGCACGTAGAGTGAGGTGTACTGTGGGCATTCGCTGCACGGTAGTTGGGTGTGGGTAGATGAGCAAAGAAGTGAATGGGGCCGGTTCAAGCGGCAACTCTGGAGTGTGGGTGTGACGTTTTTTTGTTTCCCGCCATCATGTTTCCCCCATGTCTCCTACTCTCGCGGCTCAACGCCAGAGGTTGATAACACCACAAACTGGTACCGACATCGTGTTCAAGAGGGAGCAGCCGATTTACAAAGAATCCCTTCGAGCAAAGATTGGTCCAAGCTCAACACCCGTAACAATGAAGGTGAACAAGCAATGGCCGCTACATTTGCATCAACATGACCAGGAATACGACGACGACTATACAGCTTTCTCTTTGACCGGTCAAGCGTTCACTACGCTTTGGATCACATGGTTTAGCCACTGAACAAAGCTCAACCACGTTTCGCGAAGTCCAAGCGCTGCTTATGCACTCGGAATGGCAATTATGCACAAAGCCCCAGCCTCCGTCTACTCCTAGCTCTGATCCAAGCACGACCGGGCTCGAGAATAAATTCAGCCAGTCGGAGAGGTGGCCTTCACTGCTTCCCACTTGCCCATTTCCGACGACCTGTTTGCCACCCTCGTAATCATCCTCTACTCTAATGGCTGCAGTATCTACTCGCGATATCGTTATGAGCGCACAACGCTACGACTTTTCTAAAAAGATGGTGACTCATTCTTCTATTTCCCTCGCTCCAAATTCAACTTTTTCCAAGGTCGGCGGCGAAAAGCTGAGGATCCAAACAGGTGTCTTTGAGGAACCACTTGAACTTTCACTCCCGATTTACCCTGTTCGGGAGCCAACATCGGAGGCTGTCGACTCCTCTGAGTTTTCCGTTGCTACCTCCGATACGGCTTCCGAGAGCAACGAGTCTACCTCTACCCCTCCATCCTCTGTGGAAGATGTCTCGAAACCAGAGGAAATTGACCAAGGAACTTCCTTGGATGATATCGCCTGCCAACTTGATAGTCATAAACTGGAGGAACTCGACCAAGGAACTTTTTTGGACAATATTCCATGCCAAGTTGACTTCGACCGCCGCCCACGCTCTCCATTATCCCTCTTTTCCCGTCCTTCCAGCCCCCTCTCTCGATCAGCATCTCCCCTTCGCCCACGCTCCCCAATTGAAGTCGTCTTCAATGCACTTACACTCAACTGCACTTCTGCCTTTGAGCATGAAGTCGACTACCTACAGGAGAAACGGAAACGAGAAGACTCCGGGGCTGCGAACCTCAAAATCGGAGTAGAGGATGCCACCGAAAGTCATATATCGAGGCTGCCGAGCAGCGAACAGGAAAATGAAAAGAACGGACCCAAGCTGGAACTTGCTCGCCGTTTGTTGCTGGAGTCTGATGCTCGGGTTGTAATTGGGGTCGCCTGAGTTATATATTGAAAGCATAGATATAATGTAGCACATTCCTTTCACTCTGTCGCCCTTTTGGGCTTTGGTCCTTGGAACAAATAATTGATCAAATCATTGATGTCATCTGACATACTTTCGGCAGCATATGACAATTGAAAGGTCTGTTTCCTTCCGCTTTCCATCTCCTCCCCATGGTCCATTTTGTATTCCGGTGGCTCAAGAGTCTATTCTGGAGACTCGGGTAGACCCCCGGCCTCGTGTCGTTCTCTATTAAAGTTCTGGAGCGAGGAAGTTTCCTTCTTGAGCTGGGAGCGTGAGCAAACTGTCAACGACACTCTTCTCCGTTGAGTGTACGGCGCGTGTTGCTCTTTTCCGCATACATTGTTCTTCTTCCTGCATCGGCTCGCCTCTGGACTCACTTGTACTGCCCACCAACACTAACGACTCGCGCTGCACGCTTGGATGCCCCCTAACTTGGAGGTGATTCGGTATCAGACGGTCCTTGAGGTCGATGCGCTATTCAGCTCGAACTGCGAGGAGGTGCGTGGCGCGGTCGATGAACATCGCGGAGGCCACGAATTTTCAGGAACGAGAGATAAACGAGCTTGTCGGCCGGGTAGCTAGCTTTCGCAAAGCCGTGCCTGGCTCTGTTGGCGCTGTGTGGCCAACGACACTGTATGTCCCCTCCGCAAAGATTTACTCGCCAAGTATAACATTCTATGCAGAGACATCAAAGTCATCCAAGGTGTGTCATTCACTCGCTGGATTCCAATATCGTTGACCTGAAAAGGAATGCTGCTCTACCACGAAATGAGTGTTGAAGATGAAAAGGGGCGCTCATTGGCCAAGTATAAGAATCGCAATGCCTTCATATCCAGGTTCATACTCCATGCAACAAATGTGCTTCGAACAAGGTCACAAGTCTCGAGTCGTATCCAACAACTCCGCAACCTCACTCCGGACAATCGCAGTACCTTGTTCTCCTCTCTCTCATCAGCATACTAATTTTCTAGTCCGTGCATTAATAGACGCCAAGTCGCTCAAAGGGATTACGCCATTGCCCGACAAACTGACTGTGTTCGAAAGACCGAACATCGAGAAAGATCTTTTCGATGAAGGCCTCCCCATACATTACCCCACCCTCATTATCTCTGCTTGCGTCTACGCTTTTCAAAGACAGAGGAACGGGCTGCCGCCAGCCTTACATATCGAGTCGACTGCTTCTCAAGCCATCGAAATATGTGAACCAGACTGGCGGCCTTCCACAAGCGGCTTGGGCCTCACTGTCCACATTATCTCTGCGGCCTCGTTATCGACATACTGTCACTACGAGGTGACACAAAAGGGGAAATCCATCAATTCCTTCGAGGGCTCGTTGATACCTCATGGGTTTGCAGAGGAACAACAAGAGAACATGACTCGCAGACGGCGTCGATACCGTGGTTCAGTCATGCCGGAGGGATTGCGAAATCATGACGGTGAGTTGCTAGCTTGGGTTACACACTAAGCTGACTGCTGTTAGTCATTTCTGATTGGGCCGTGCGCCAGTTGGTCTATCCTCCCTTTGCAGATGTCAACGAATGGACCCAACCATTCGCGGAGATCACCTACACCTTTAACTCGTTGATCGGAGAGTTCAAGGCCCAGATGGACATCCATAGCGCTAATCCAGCTATGGTCCCGCCAATGCCGCGGCTGACTATGGATGAGGGTCTACATACCTTTTCTTATCGAAAGCACGTCGCAACAAGAGCAAGCCGTCGTCCAAAATTACCTCGTTCCCCTTCCAAACCTATTGGGGATGGAATGTGGAAGGTGAGTACAAATCGGTTCTTGCAATCGCTTTAACACTAAACTGCGGTTGGAGATCGAGAAATATTCCGTTGCGTCGAGTCATCCACGTAACAATGAAAACCCGGATCATTCTACCCAACGAGAGCCTGGTAATGGGATTTCTCTCCGGCTGCAACACTTCCAGGATACATCGAGTTTTGTCAACCCAGAACAGCGTGCCCTGATGGGCATCCTGAAGCCGGCGAGCATAACCGAGACTTTCAATGAGCTCGATGTCAAGCTTGACATACCCAATGGCCAGTGGGTTGGTAACCCGCCACCTCCTAGTCTGCCAAAATCTTCAACTGCGCCAATCCGTCGACTGGCACTCGCAGATCTGCTTCATGCCGAGCCGGTACGGAGAGAAGTCAGCCCAGAAGTCGCTGAGATACTTAGGCCTAGTTCCTTTTCGCTAACATCGGCTGTTTGGGACAAATGATGCAAGATTAGCACGGACTGGTATTAACAGCTATGTAGTGTTGACTGGTAATGCGAACATTTCCTGAACAAAATCGGCGATCGAATCGGGATGTCTATTAAGGTTCGAGGCGTAGCGGATGGCCTGGCGAACTTGGCCGACACGGATCGAGTCGTCTAGTCCAAGACAGCGACCCTCCGCAAGTGTGAGTGCTTCGGCGCGCGTGCAGAGGGTAAAAAATGCGGGTGCAAGCCATTCCTGAATGTCATATGCACGGGCTATGGCAATGCGTTCGGCTGGGGAGATGGAGCTGGTTAGGGCGGCCAGCTTGGTTATAGCCAGGGTCCGAAGGGAAACAAAATCCCAGCGCGTTGCGAGGGAAAGAACGGAGGTCCATTCAATAGCAGAGTGTGTGTCTCGAGTCAAAAAGTTCCTAAAGATGTTCAGACGATATGCTTATAGCAGGTATAACCACCCACGATGGGTATAAGATGGTAAGAAATCGGTCAAAGTCGAGTTTTTTGACTCCCTCGAGCAGGATAGGGGATTCCGGCGTTTCTCCCTCTGGACGTTGTCCGGCCCCGGGTGGTAGAGTAAACATGCTAGAGAAGATAACAGAGTCGCGGTCAAAAAAATATCGGTGGACACGATATAGTGTGTCTTCCACCTAGGATAGCCCAATGAGGTCAGCCAGACTCGGGCCTAGCAATTACTGGCTAGTGCTTACTTTGAAGATGACATTGCCGTCTCTGAAATAGAACCGCGGATGCTCATAAGGTATTGGTGGATTGAGCATGTCGTCAAGTCGTTATTGAAGCATCAACATGAGATTTGGAAGAAGTTTTGGACAGGGGTCTTTGATCGCCGCTCGATCGCTTATCTAAGAGTCACGCGTGTTCGACTTGACAACAACCTCGAATCTCTTTCAATGTTGGGAATCAGCGCTTGGGAACCTTGTCCAATCCTTGTCATCGGACAATTTTGCTCTTTGAAATGTCCCCGACGGGTCCACGAGGGTAACGCTTTCTTCGAATCAACGTTGCGGGCAAGTCGGCGTCGTCAGTGCCAAGCTCGCAATTCCGCTCGATTTGAGCTGTCGGAGTTTCTCTTGGAGGGCTATTGCAATTGCAGGGTAAACTAGGCTCTGAGTCAGGTATGCCTCTGCATCTCCACGCTTTAGAATCGCTTGTCATCTTCCAACCTGTAGGAATGCGCTAAAATGCTCACTCGGCTTCGTTTCGGCTTTGAACAATTCATCATTCTGCCATGTGTCTCTCCATGCGCCAAGAGTAGTTGTCGATGATCTTCGTGATCATCCCTTTTAAATAAAGATGCTAGCTCTCCTTTCCTTCTTTCCTTCCGTCCCATCCTTTCTTTTCGTTCGTTTCTTAGCTAGTCTAAGCACGATGCTTTCCACGTCCATTTTCTTCGTTCTTCTTACTTCTGTACTTGCCCAAAATAACGACTGGAGCCAAGTAAGTGTTATAACATCCACCAACTCCTTTTCAACCACTTTCCTAGCCATGTCTTGACGGAGAATGCTTCTGGGACCTTCCCGCCTCTGCCAACGCGTCAGGAACGGTCCGCGTCTGGGGCTCAGCGACTGCTCTTTCCGACATCACCAAGGCCGCTGGTTGGACAATCCTCGACTGCAACCCTTCGTTACCCGCTCAGAATATCCGTCTCGTATGCACTGGTGACGACGAGCAATGCTCCCATCTCTTCGAAGGAACTGGTGCCGAAAACACCCTTGTTCGTTTACCAACTTCTGTGAGTATCAGGCCTCTGATTTGGAAGACTGAGCCAACAAAGTCCAGTGTGGATCCACTCCATTCGCACGCGTTGCTCGCTCGTGGGTCCATGCCAACCAAACATTGCCCACCGATGTGGCCAAGAAGATTGAGGCAAAGTTGCGCAAACGACAAGATGAGGAACCTATTTTGGTCCAGGGACTTGCTCTCGACACGCAGTTCGACAAAATCGACCCGGATGCGTGCGTGTCCTCGTGCCGTGGATGCAAATAACTTAGTATTTTCAGTAATGGCGAAGTAAACGTTGCTATTGCTGGCACTACGATTCCTGGCCAAGCCGGTGACCTCACTGTCACTCCTCCGCCTCCCGCGCCAGCTCGTCGCAGCCGCTTCCAACGTCGTGGTCTCTTCTCCTTCATTGAAGACTCCTTCAAAAGTGTGTTACACTGAATCCCCTGCATTCTCTCTGACAATCAGTTAAGAATTCAATAACTTTGACAAGGAGATAACAAAGCAGTTGCCGCGTATGTTTTCGGTTTCTGCTGGTTTCTTGTACTGAGGAGAATTGTAGCTGTTGACTTCGACAAGAGCTTGAATCTTTTCAAAGCCTCCATTTCATGCCCGGACCCTGTAGCTTCCGCCTCCGTTTCCGCGGATGTTAATGGTAAAGCGCACGCGGTTGTTACCCTCGGAATGTCCGCCGTCGGCAAAATTGTGCGTTCCACTGCCAGTGTTAGTCGCTGTAACATTTCTCAATAATAATACATAGGTCCCGCCCCAACTCAACGAGTTTGGTGTCTTTGTTGGTCTTGATGGCAGCGTAACGGGAACTCTCGATTTGAAGGGCAGCGCGACTGGTGCAATCGACAGTGGCCTGATCGATATCTTTTCAGTCGGGCTCCCTGGTCTTGTAAGTTTCGCCCTCTTTTGACTTGACGAATCTCAACCGATTCAAGGATTTCCCTGGCCTCATTACTCTTGGTCCAACCTTCAAGGTGCAAGCCCAGGCCAAAGCTCAACTGGATGCCAATGTCGACGCCAAAATTGTTCTGGCTTACAAAGTCGACAACGCGAAGCTCTTTTTCCCCCGCTCCGACTCGTTGAAATCCGGTGGTAATTTCAACCCAGCTGACAGCCGTACGTGGTGTGCCTCTTGCTCGTATCCTCCTGATTGTGCTTTTAGCACTCAGCCTATCTGTCGCGCCTTCCATTGCTTCGCAAGGTGTCGTCAGCGCTCATCTCATCCCCCGCGTCGATTTGGGTGTCAATGCTCTGGCCGGCATCGCCAAAGCCACCGTTTTCCTCAATCTCGATGCTAGTGCTTCAATGACACTGTCGCTCGATGGCAAAATCAGCGCTGCTGTGAGCAACACCGACGGAAAATCCTCCAGCGGAGATATCAAGGGTTGCATTGATGTGGGCGCTGGGCTAGACGTTAATGCCGGGGCCGAAGGTGGGGCTACCACCAGCTCTGAATCACTTTGTTCTCAATAAGCATTCTAGGCTCATTCTTCAAGATCTTCGACAAGAGCACACAAGTCAACCTGTTCAGCAAGAAGTTCAATCTACTCAACAAGTGTGTTGGTGGTTCATTCCGCAACCGCGCTGTCGAACCATTTGGCCTCGTTCGACGTATCGATTTGGGATGCCCTGCCGCCACGTCGAGCCTTGTCAGTGCTTTGAGTGAGGCCATTCCTGCCGGAAGGTGAATTTCCTCCTACCTTCGGGTTCAGCTCTCTGAATATTTGACAGTATCAAAGCTGTGTGATCACATGCCCTCATTTCGCGAGGGAAGCTCGCGTCCGTTCCTTTTGGAAAGAGTTACAGATTACTAATTTGTTCGTGTACATGCTTTGTTGTAATTGGGACGGAATTCATATCCAAGCCGCATTTTATACCCTGGAAATGACCATTTTGATAGCAAGACTTATAAGCATGGCATTATTGGTAAA
Organism: Mycena indigotica; assembly: GCF_014461135.1. Lineage (NCBI taxonomy): Eukaryota > Fungi > Basidiomycota > Agaricomycetes > Agaricales > Mycenaceae > Mycena > Mycena indigotica. The sequence continues at coordinate 764,053 of NW_023503016.1, read as the reverse complement.
GACAGAGTTACTGTAAGAGTGTGTCGACAGAATAAATAAGCGGTACATAGGGCATATGGTATGACAAGAAAGATCCTCCTTAGGATTTGATTCTTCTGACTTGCAATTTGACTTTCTCCGCGTCCCTGACCAACACAAGGACCTTCCCCCCGCCCTCCTCCCAATGATCCAGACGCCGGAGCTTGGGACACCGCCAGGCTAGCACACTCGCCACTTCGTCGTTCTTGCGCACCCGACTGCGGTCCGCCATACTCAAGTTGGTCTCCTTGCCCGCTGAGACCTCATAGAAGAACCGCACGCCGTGGAAGGTGGTCAATTCGGGCAGATTCGCCAGGATCATTGCCCATTCGGTAGCGTTGGCGATTGGGGGCCCGCGTTGTGCACGCTTACCGACGTCCAGCCATACAAGGTTTGGCGCAGCATCAGCGAGTCGGCGGATGTCGTCCATTTCATTCCAGCCAGACAGCTCGATGCGGCGAACACCGGCCCCAAACGTGCGAATGCTTTCTAGGAAACGGGCGTCTGCAGCGCCGCTCGATCCCGCTAATCTCATTCCACTAAGCGCTTCGATGGGGCGGGGGAAATCAGAGGGGCAAGACAACACTGTGGTTGCTATTTCGCGGCTGCAATGGAGTTCTTTCAGATGGGGAAGTGCGTTGTCTGGTAATTCAAGACGATAGGAGGCACCAATGTCGAGTCGCAGGCTGGTCAATTGGGTATGGGCAGAAAGGAAGGCAGTTGGTGCCCCAGCAACGTTGCAGCGGATGTTGGTCAACGCCAACGAAATCAAACGAGGGAACCGGCTGTAAAGCAGTAATTCATCCGCCAATGGGTATGCAGTCGAGGTATTTCGTGGCTGGGAATAATTGACGTCTAAATTCTCGAGGTTTGGGCAATGGGCGAGCAATCCACTGATGCGAGCGAAACCTGGGTTTTTAGAAGATCCAAAAGCGTGTTTAGTAGAGCGGACAGCGACAGTTTTGAGATCATGGAGCTAAAGGTCGTTCAGTAAATGGGACATATGAAGCAGATATTGACCACAACTGCTCGACGCGTCTTGCTTGACTCCTGATCCTCCCCCAAATTAGAGAAGATGAGGTTGTCGTTGATATCGACTTCTGTTAACGTCTGGCATTTCAACAGGGTTGGCCAGATATTGTCTATCGAGATTGGGGAGTGATTGCAGGACCAATGGAAGCTTTTCAAAGCGGTCATCTTGCTCAACGCCTTGATGAGAAACCGCTCCTGCTTCTCGTGCATGCCGAGCTCGTCGTCCGTGGAATCCATATCGGTGTCGGTACCCATGATGTCGCCAGGAATAATCAACTCTGTACTGGCCGCCCGCTCATCCAAGATTTCTAACCGTCTAACATTGCGGGCAAGCGAGCGGTGCACCACCAAATGGTTCCACACGCTCAAGGAGCTGACTTTGCAGCGAACGTGGCGGTAATCATAATGGCGCGGGAAAACGATATCACGCATGCGCTGGCAGGAGAGCGCAAGGGCCAACAAGTCGCGTTTGGAGTCGACGTGGAACGCAATGGCATCGAGGATTTCAGTGGGCTGGCGGGTAATTGTCCGGCGTGAGGTGTCAAGCCCAACGAAGGGCTCGACGATGTTTAGTAGATGAAGCGACAACTTGTGCTCTTCTGGCGTCAAGCGGAATTGACACCCTCCAACGCGTGAAGGGAGGGATCCGAGCAGCTTGAGCAGTGCGTTGAACGCCCTAGATGCTGTTAATGCGACTGATAACGCAGTAAGATATGAGGGCACATAAAAGGGTCTGTCCGGTCATAGGACCCAACATTGGTATCAACCACCTGGGTCGCTTTGGCATGGCCCTGTCTGCCCTTGACCAGAGAGGGCTTGTGGACCGGCGCTTTCAGCGGCTCTGGCCGCAGCGAGATGGAGGGTATCATCAAGAAGGCCTTAGTGCCATCAGTTGTGACAGGGGTCACGGTAGGTAACACTGGGTGACACCACGCGTCAAAATTCAAATACTTGCCAGGAAACGCCATGAGCACCTGGGAAAAATGTGTACATGTTACTCCATCACGATGTGACGATCGCGGTGAATACTTGAATACTTGTCTCTCTGGACACAGTGGACAGACCCCGCGCGACCGCGTCGTAGGCGGATACCAGCAAAGGTGAACAATGCTAGCGAACAGCGGACCGAGCTTACGGCCTCCAATGTGGGTCCATTGTGGGAACCAAGTGCTGTCAATACAATTCCCGAGTTGCCTTTTGCCGGTGAGTAGGCAACCACCACTTGCACCAAAACCCGGGCCATTCACCGGATTGCTTCACCCTGGTAGTAATACAATTATTGCACAGTTATTACGATATCAAGAGTTATCATGCGCCGGTTTGTCGTGCTCAGAAGTTGTTTATGTCTTGCTGAGCCTGGCCCTTATCATGTCGAAGGTTGCCCTTGGCTTGTTGCGTCTTGTCGCCGGTTACGGCGCCCCAAACAGCCTCGCCCTTGCCCTGCACACGGTCGGCCGTGCCTTCAACGTATTCTTGGGCCTGAGCAGCTTTGTACTCGGCTTCACCAGCGGCATGCTCCTCCTACAAACACATCAATAAGAAACAAAAAATATGTTGAAGGGTGAGCTTGCCTTGCCAGACTTTTGCCATGATTCTAGGCCAGTAGCATTGCCAATTGCCTCAACGACGTTGCCCTTGGTCGAGTGGTATTGACCAGTGGTTTTGCTGCAATTGAACGTTAGCAAGGTAGCGCAAAGTGGGGTAGGAAAGACACACTTGTAGGTAGAGTTATCAGAAGACATGTCGGTGGAAGAGGTTTGAGTGGTTTGTTGGATGTGGATGTGTTTGTTATCCGCCTTAGCGCTCTCTGCCCTTATATACCCACTGCAGATGCACCTACATCATACATTGCGTCGTTTGGAGTGGGGCGCCAATGACGAGGCAAGTGGAGTACATCACGTGGGCGCGTTACAATGACGTCAACATGACTAACTTCAACCAGTGAGTTGCTGGCCATTGCGGCAGCGATTCTCCGCAGAGTTTCCGGAGGGGCGGCCCGGCAGTAGCATAAACGACCCAGTACCATTGTCCATCATCTTCATTCCTTCTGGGCCGCAAATTTCGCCCATCAGCTTTAACATCGCACCGATTTCGCCCGTTGGATTTTCGTCGACACGCATGCGCCACAGGCCGTGTTTCGCGTAAGCGGGGCTCTCCGGGTCCAACAGCTCCTGAATTTCATGCCGGTCTTTATACGCCTCCGACCTTTATACGCCTCCGACCAAGATTGGCGGACCACCCGCGCCGCCCATTTGCTCGCATTCTGACTGTCGCCCAAGCAAATGTAGGCCTCCATGATCGCATGGTTAGCGATGCAGTAGACCTCGAGATGCTCCAAGTGTTCTTTTTCGATGAGCTCCAGCAACTCGGTTGATTTGTTGATCAGCCAGTCATCGGGCAATTGGCAATTGGGAGCCCAGGCTGAGAGGGTCGGCACAAAACCGCTGATCGCAGAACGACGCTATCGCTGAGTGTGGTTGGTTCAGTACAAGCAGGACACGTGCAGACGACATCGTAGGGTTTGAGAGCCTTGCTTCGCTCGCTCTTGCTGCTTAAGACGTTGACGTATTGGAAAGTGAGCTCTTCGCCTTTGGCGATATCACGGACAGCATAGAGACGATACGCCAACATTGCTCTGTCGAACGAAGGAGCGGTGTTTGGAGAGCAACTGCGAAAGTCAGATTACTTACGAAAGAGGGAAAAAACGAAGCACACCTGTGGTTGAGACGGGAGATGTTGTCACAAATAACAGAATACGTTCCCATCTTGACCTCCATGTCTGTTTTGGCTTTCAATCCAGGCTGTAAACCAGAAAGACCGATTCCATTCGTCCTAATTCTGCCAACTATGGGGCCGGACCCATCCATTGTGTGGCAATTGTGAAGACTCATGAATGCGGCTCGGCGTTGCGGTGTCATGCGATTGACGGAGACTTCTGCAAAACGCTCGAACTCGTTGAGAGAATGCTGGACGATTTGAGCCTCTGAAAAGTGGGCTGGGGTGTTTGAAAAAACGGCCACGGGTGCGATGAGAAGGGGGCGTTCATGAAGGATGATTTCGCCTTGCTTGATATTCCGGGTACTAAAAAGACCCATTCCTTTACCGGGAGAAGGTGCAACGCAGAAAGCAGGACGGGTAGGAGCTGGTGGAAGTGGTTTGGGAAATCCAGACGTATTCAAAAAGATTTGTTTGGTCTCGGGCACGAATAAACATTCCGTATCGGGCTCGTCACCCACTTGAGGAAGAGCTATCCAGACATAGGCCGCCGTCGCTGGCTGTGTGTCGCTGCCCGATGCTCCCGTCACAAAGTTTAGCTTGGTCTCGTAGCCTTTTGGAACATCGACTGCAAGCAAATCAGCGATGAAACGAATGGGCAGAATTCATACCAGGCCTGTCGAGCGTCGCATAGGGAAGTTGACTGGGTACAGTTCCTTTGAGAGGGTGGAGAACTTCCTATAGTTCAGCCTTGAACACAACATTTTAATATGACATACCCGGGTCGGTTTTCGATGCAACGGGGGAACCAAGGGGGCGGTCTTTGGCTGGCTTGGAGTTGAGAAAGCCGCGCTTCATAAGCAAGAATGCTTCTTGGCCGGTTTTTACGTGTAAACACTCTTATTCGATTACTCGATATGACCAATGCCGCACCCTCGCCTCGCCCCAACATCTAGCCAGCCTTGACCGTAAAATATTGTCTCGCAGAGTGGAGCGCTGTGAACAGGTTCAAGATCCCCAAGCTTCCTCTAGCCATTTATGGACAATGTCATGCCCCATTTCGACCGTGGTCTACGACCAGCTCCTAGAATTCCTCCAAATAGTTTTGAGAAATGAAATGCCGCCGTTAGAGTCAGCGACCAGCTCTTAAACTTCCTCCAAATAACCCTGGACGATGAGATGCTCAATGTCCGACCGCCTGACCATGAATCGATGACCCATTCGGAAGTCTATCGTGCCCGATTCTGTTTGTATGACGCCGCAGTCGCGGACGACATTGACTAGAACGTGGAGTTCTTTGGGAGGCTGGACGATGCTGGCGGTGATGTCGAGCTCATGCGAGAACTCGGCGCGGAAGGTCATGACCGATGTGTGATACGAGCGGAGGTAGTCCACTTCATGGGGGGAGAGTTTCGCGCGAATCGACGTGGTTTCTGCTGAGAGCAATGGTGGAAGGGATGCACCAAGTGACCAGTAGAGAGTGCAAAGAAACTGGATCCGATGGTTGTGATAAGCCAAAAGACAGCGCTTATTCCGCGCAATGGCCGTTTGGATTATCATGAGTTGCGGCGGTGGGTTCGCGGAATTAACCGTGGCGAGAACTAGAACATCGGCCACTTTTTCGAGATCACGTTGCTCTCGAATAATAGATCGGACAAGAGAGTCGTTGTATTTGAGCAACGTGTCTGTCTGCGTTGACCTGCGAGACTCTGTAACGAGCTGAGTGGCAAGTTCGCCGTATTGTCGCGCTTCGTTCATGGCAAATCCGAACAAGATTTGTTTGTGACGTCACACTTGTCACACTTATTGGCTTTCACCCATGAGTTTGGTTCTAGACGCCCTCGTCGTCTCCAGCGCTTGGACACATGTTCTACTTGCTCCCTACACAAAGGTCGAAGAGAGCTTCAACCTTCATGCCGTTCATGATGTCCTGATGTACGGAATTTCTCCCTCCGCACTTCCCAACGTTTGTTCTTTCACATTCGGGTCAATTTTGTTTTTTTAAATTGCCCACCAGTAGTACGACCACTTTGCCTTTCCTGGTTCTGTACCCAGAACATTCATCGGGAGCGTCTTGCTTGCTTGGCTGGCGAAGCCTTTCATCTACATTGCTGCGACCTTTGATTTACTCCCATCCAAATTCGAGATCCAGGTTATCGGTGCGTTGTTTAACATTATCACCGGCCAAAACTGATACTTTTCTCTGCCAGTCCGTCTCGTCTTGGCTACTATCAATGCTATTGGGCTATGTTTTATTCGACACGCAGTATCCCGACGATTTGGCCGCCCCACGGGCTTCTACTACACGTTGCTCACTTGCTCGCAATTCCATGTGCCATTTTGGATGGGTAGAACCATTCCGAACATGCTTGCATTCCTTCCTGGTCTATATTTACTTCTTCTTGTCGACGTCGACTGACTTTTTGGGCAGTCAATCTATCTGCGTATTTGCTCCTCGACCGCGCCCCTAACACCATAAGGCCGTCCGAGAGAAGCGTCACCGCGTCCATCGCGCTCTTGGTTTCTTCCGCTGTAATTTTCCGAGCAGAGATAGCGGCTCTTGGCGCCGCCCTCATTCTACAATCGTGGTATGCAGGGCACATATCATTCAAACGAGCTTTTGTGGTCGGAGCAGTTTCGTCCATGGCATCTATTGGTGAGTTGGAGAACCGAACAACCGCTCTTTCTAACGTCTTTTAGCATTGACAATGCTTGTTGATTCCTACTTTTGGAAACAACCCTACCTTTGGCCGGAGTTCCACAGTATTTACTTCAATGTTGTCGAAGGCAAGAGCGTTGAATGGGGTGTAAGTGCTTATTTCAGCTTTCTGTCTCAGCTCAGACTAAACAGGTATCGCCTATCCACTCTTACTTGACTTCACATCTACCTAAACTACTCCTTTCGGCCCTCCCATTGTCGTTGTTTGCAGTGTTCTCGTCTGGATCCAGACGGCTTCTACCCCTCATCTTTCCAGCAGCCGTACTAACAACCGCTATGAGCGCCATCGGTCACAAAGAATGGCGATTTGTCGTCTATGTTGTGCCCACAATAAACGTTGTCGCTGCGCGAGGACTCAGTGTGATGTGGGTGACACCAGATATCTCTTTCTATTCTCACCTTATCCACAGGGTATCCCGACGAAAATCGTCCCTTATTGGCCGTATTCTATTCATCGGCGCCTTTGGAGCCATTCTCTGCAACTTCGCACTCACTTTGTTGATGACTTTTGCGAGTATTAAGAACTATCCAGGAGGCCATGCGATGAGCGTCCTCAACTCTATTTCTTCAAGCCCATCGCCCGTTCGCGCTCACATCTGCAACCTCGCTTTACAAAGCGGGGCTTCCCTTTTCACCCATATCCACTCTCCTCCATACCCTCCATATCTTCCTTCGGCTGGCCATTGGGTATACGATAAAACCGATGCACCCACATCATACTCCAACTTTACGCATCTCATCACGGAGTCGTCGACAGCGCCATCGGATTCAAACAATGGTGCCTTTGGATTCTTGTCTCGCAAAAAGGACAAAGAAACTTGGGCGACAATCGGCGATGTCTCGGCGTTCGAGAGGTGGGCGCTTGATGCTGGACGGCTGACGCGGTCGACCGGGGAGGGGGGGGAGGTAGTTGGAATTGTGGATCGGGTACAGAGCATGTTGACTCTGCAAGAGAAGACGCGATTATGGGTCCTTGAACGAGGTCAGGGCAAGTGAACTCAACGGCCATGATACCAACATGTTCTCGATGTAAGATAGTCGACTTGCTGTTATTGTGGTCGCACACTCACACCCTCTTAGACCAAATTCACAGTCTGACTGCGCAACTGCTAGCGGCATGTGCTGTTGACATCTTCGAAAGTATCCTTCTACTCAATATATTGTAGATAGTGCTTTCGCCTCCAACATGACTCTTTACTCTATTATTCCATTTGAAAGGCTCGGAATACTAGTATGCGAATGATTTTCTGCTGCCAATGACGGTGTCGGAACTTGGAGGAAGCATATTTGCCGATGCTATGTAAGGCTAGATTGAGTCTAAACCTCTCAATTTTCCTGTTGACCCGTCTTCATCATCATCATGGTGCACATGCGTCTTGGTTTCAACCTGTACGCGAAACATCTCGACGTCTGCGTTCTCCATAGTACGCGATCCCGGGCCGATGTGACTCTGCATCACACAGCTGCATCAGTCCATTGTAGATAGTAGGACAAACGAACTCACAAACTGCGGCACTGAGGCAGGAATGGTAGCATTAAGCATCCCTCGGAACGCTGTTCGGGAGTTGAGGCTACCGATAATCAATAGTTGGCTTCAAGTGTTTCCAATACTGTAACAATGCGAACCTGGCCAGAAGCGAGTTGGAGAATACTGTCATATTGCTGATGAGCTTGTGTTTCTTTCGACGACACGAAAACCTACGACGCGACTTGAGGATGACTAACGCTAGCCATATGACTGTATGGTTGTAAGACGAGGTTGGGAAGGAAATAGCAGGATTTTTACACGACTGTTTCCTCGTCTCGTACTTTGAATAACGTGAGCGACAGGATGGCATGTAGGAAAGCATCTCACAAATATCAGGATAAGAACCATGCAAATGCTGGATCAGAAACCTGGTCAGCAAGCACGACAGAGGAAGACCATTAGGAACCCGGCCTACGTGGTCAGCGAGCAAGTCTCTGTTCAGATCATAAATTCCGCAATGAACCCACAGAATCGATGGCGCACGAGCTTACCAATGGTCCATGCGATAACCCGATCCATGACTGCCGTTGTTCTGGAGGCATTAGCAGGTAAGTACTAACTCTGAGCGTTGACAAACGCTTACGATGCTATCCCTCGACCGCGACTCCGGATGAGCAAGACAACTAACGAGACCGAGATGCTCAGGTCCGTGGTGACACCCAGAATTGCAGTGGAAAGGACATCCCAACCCCACTTGGCCTCCGCGCGGGCCCATGTGTCCGTATGAAAGCCTGCGACGCAGAAAGTGATGCTACCCAAGAAATAGCCAATGGATGTGATCAACATTATGATGGAAGGAAAGCGTTTCTCGGAGAGCTGGTAAATTCGATAAATGAAGAATGATTCAACTGTGAACTTGAGTATATGCTTGGTCCGGAGTGCGGTGGACTGATTGCCTACCGAGAGTGGTGATTGCACCATTGAGGATAAACGTGACGAGGAGTGGAGGCAGCGTGTTTTGGAGAGCGTGTCGGCTGTCTCCGTAATCTGTGATGGTGTAAAAATACACGACATAGCCTAGCAGACACGCCTGGGTGGCTTCTAAAAGCCTGATGCGGCGGCTCAGTAAGCACATTTGAGGTATGTGGGCAATGTTCATACCAGATAACAGCGACCAGCAAGCGAATCCATCGCGCGTCTTCCGGAAATCGAGTGTGGTAGAGGTAGACTTGTGTAGTTGTCATACCAAAAAGCATGTAGGACAGAAGAGCGCCAATTTGGAGGGCGCCTGACAGTATAATTATTCGATGCGTGGGGAATCATGATGGGAAGTGTAATAGACACACCTAACGTGTCATTGATAAAGGTTTCGGGTGGAAGGGAGCCCATAATTCCGAGGCTGGTCCAGGTTCGGTTTGCGCGACCAGTTCTCTAACGGAGGGAGACTTCCCTTTTAACAGTCAAAAAATCAGCTTCTCCGACCCACTTATGACACAAGATCAGGAAACGGGGCCAGAAATGCGAGTTCTCTGCGAAGCCATCTCCAGTGAATCAAAATAGCTTGCACGCTTGATGAAGTGCCGCGCGCGAATTCATGAAGCAAGTCTGGAGGTAGGAGCGCTGGTGCCACGGTGGACTCACGCAAATGGACTTCGTCAGATTCTAAAACCAGAAAGATGTTCAAACATAGCGGTGGTTGGTAGTGGTGTTGTGGCGTGGGAACGATAAGCGGTAAATAGTGGCCATCTCAGCCAGCCATTGGTTATGATTGCTCGTACAAGTTTCGATCCAGTGTTGAAGACGTACTTGCGAGATATAAGTAGCAAAATGGCAGAGTGACGAGGTAGGGGTATCAGTGCTATTCTAGTAGCGTGGTTTGAGTCCCATGAGCAAAAGCAGCACAAATTTGGTCGGATTTCCGATTTTGAGTTGACGTTGACACCAAAGCCAGGTGTGACATAGCACGTGGCTGTGACCACAAGTCCTCCAAGTTCGTCCCGCCGCTATGACGAAACCTCACGATCAGGTCCTCAGGTTTCTTGGGCCCAGATAGAGGGGTGTAGCACGAGATCGAGTGGTTTCGACTACTACGGAATTGGCCAAGGACACAGCACAACACATACAAGTCTTAGCTATAGGCCTCGTGCGGCAGAACAATGGTAACGCTGAGACCACATTGGGACGCCATTCGAAGGTCCAAAGTCAAAGCACCAATACTCGTTGCGTATAAAAGTCAGACAAAACGCGGGTGCCTCTCGCGTTTTGTCCACCACCATCTGTTATGAAGGCAAGCACGATACTGTTCTTTTCCCGTCCCCGGCTAAACTGCTTGTAGACTGACCCGAAGACACCAAATCGCCGCCAGTCTCTCATTGACGTTTTCCAAGCCCCTCTTTCGTCAAAGAAGCCGACATCGAGCTCGAAGCACCAGAAGACGCCCTACGAACGACCTCGCGATCGCATTGCGGCGATTTTCCGTGGCAAAGACACCAAGAACGAACCGCGGAAATCCAATCGCCCTCCCACACCCATTCCCGACTATGCCACCGACATGGACATAGATACGGATTCGGATGACGAGTATCTTGATGAGGGGAACTCACACACCTTGAGTGCCATGGGCGATATATCGTTGTCCTTCCCACTGTTGATTCCTGGAGCCGATGGGGCGGATTTACTGCACTCTTCTGACTCTCCTCCTCGCGCCCACAAAGAACCTCTTTCTCCAACCACCACGCACATTGCCTTAGGCTTTGCTCGCCCCCGCCGCCCTGCCCCACCGGCTCGTCGCTTTACCCTTGATAAGCCCACCAAATGCATTGATTCGAGCATTCGCGGGTGGCACGAGTCGCGTCCTGATACGCCTTCCAGTATGACCAGCGAGGTTACCATTCGTCCAAATGGCCACCGGTCCGAAACCCCGGTCAGCATTTCCAGTGAGGTCACCATTAGACCAGGCATGCCTTCGACAGTGGCAATGCACACTACAAGTCGCCTCAAGTTCTCCACCAAGTCATCCAAGGCCTCCTTTGGCAGCTTTTCAAGTATTGGAACTATTCCCGATGAGCCTGAAGTGAGTTTTCACCATGCATTTCTCAGCATTTGGCCTAACTGTTGCATAATAGTCTGAGCCCAGTTCTACCCGTCAATCTCGTTTTACTGCGTTCATGCAGAGCCGCGACTTGACCCACTCGCCGTCAAAGAAGTCCGAGCAGGGCACGGGGAGTCATCGAGACCGGCTCAATGCGCTTGCGCGCGAAGCTTCTCTTGTGATTGGTCATCAACTTGTTCCTTCACCAGGACGACCTCTTCGTGGCAATGCGCCGCTGCCTGCACGACCTCCCATTCCTCGCTGGGGGACTTCCGAGTTGTTGAGGCTGAACGAATAAACGAACACGGCGGCATCAATTTAATAATTGGATCATGGCAGCAAATCACGGAGGAAGAAATCTTGAAGAAATCATGACTGCGGACCTGTTATTTACTCTCGTAATGCCCGTTTACGACCTGTTTACGAGTTGTGTCTGAATACCTTGTAGCTATAGTAGTCCTTGTGCTTGAAGTTGTACTCGCTAGTCTGAGCAAATCTCATTTGCGTAATTGCAGCATTCGCAAGAAATTTCAAGCACATGGAACAACGTTGCCTGGTTGATCCGGCGGGTCAATACCAGCGAGCGTTCTGTTGGCAGTGTTTGGTTGGGCGAAACTTACTCGGACGGGCTATCGCGCATATAAATAAAATGCACGCCGCTTTGGCTTCCTTCCACTAACGACATGGCCCCTTCCATTTTTTCTCGGTTCTTTCCTCTTCTTCTCCTTACCTTGACCTCGGTGGCTGCTGTGGGGGTGGAACTGGAGAAACGCGACGACGCTGCTGCTAAAAAACTCGTTCCGTGCGCACTACTCATTTCTTGGGAGTTCACTAAATGACTTTTTTAAAAAAGCGGGGGTTATATCCCCAAGGTAAGACTTCGTCCCGGTTGTTACTTGGCTCAACATTCCCTGACAGAAATTTCCCGCTGTTTTGGGGCTGATCCTCTACGGCTTTTCTGGCATTCTGCATTGGATTCGTGCGCCGCTGCAACCCATTATCTTCCACAACTCCGCTCATCGGCTGGGTTAGATTTTGCGCGGTCTCCTGTCAGATGGATACTGGCTTTGCCCATCGGCATGATAAGTGAGTGCATCCTCAAGCTCACAGTCTGTTTTTCTGACACAATCAAGCTATGGCAATTGGGTTTGGACTGCGCCTGTACTTTGTCAGCCATATGACGAAAGGCATCTACATTGCCATGTATCTGGTATGTTGTCACTGTTGGACTTCTGCGGTCTTCGTTTGCTTGACTCCTCTTGTCCCAGTTTATCCTTCTCTCTGTATGCGCCTGTGAACTTCAGGATGCCTTTGACTAAGACCACCTCGGGATAGCCTTGCCTCTACCTTGCTGCCGACTACGCGATCCTCTCGCACCTCACGGCGACGTTTGACAAGTCGATCACAGACCGTGCATTACTCATCAGGCCCACGCGCATCGTGCGCATATTCGTCTGGAGCGACGTGCTTACGTTTCTGATACAAGCTGGGGGTGGGACAATGCTCACGAACGATAATCCAAACACCCGGAAACTGGGCAGCAAAGTAAAATTCGTTCAAGTTATGGGCGAAAATTGCTGAATATGATCAGGTTGCGATGATCGGCCTTATCCTGCAGGGCCTTTCATTCATGCTGTTCACTGTGCTGGTGCTTTTGTTTGCATATCGAGTGTAAGTCTCACCCTTCCCCATCTAACAGTAGTAAACTTCATCCCGTTGGAGACAACTTGAACCGAGTTGACTTGCATTTACAGCCGCCGACGTTTCCCTGAAGCATGGGGGCCCAAGCGCATACGATGGGAAGAGCTCTCCCCTGTCTTCGGCTCCACACCCATCGACGAGTGGCGGCCACTACTCTTCGTCGTGGTGATCACCTGCATCGGTATCCTCATCCGCTCCGTCTTCCGCCTCATCGAATTTGCGGAGGGCTCCAATGGCTACCTCCAGAGCCGCGAAGGGTTCTTCTACGCGCTGGATGCGCTGCCGCTCTGGATCAGCATGTCGCTCTACTGCATCGTGTGGCCGGCCCGGTTTACACAGAATACGCGGGAAAGCAGCGCCGCTGCCTTCCAGATGGGTCCCGGGTCGAAGGTGGGGCTGGCTACAGGTGTTGCATAGATATCATGGACATAAAGGATATACTAGATTACTTGCGACTATTTTTTGTTTTCTGAGTCCGTGTTGGATACTTGCTGCAACTTGCTGCGATGATCAATCATGACGTCGCCTTTCCCACGTTGGTAAGCGCCATTCATGTTGTCGGCAGCCTTCCCGAGCGAAACCGAGAAGTGGTCATGTCCACATCGTGAATCGTAGGATTGGTGAGCAAGCGTCTCATCCGTGCAGTATCCGGTCAATGGGCGGCTTGTCGGCAGGTTTCTCACTGCGACGTATATAGTTGAACGGTGGTCGCTTCCAACTCCCAGAATTTAAAGACCCAAGCAAGTAATCAAGAATGGTGCAGAAGACGAGCAAACTCGGGGGCACGGCCTCCAATGTCTCTGTTTCGCGTGTTGCGGTGCGTTTTGAATGCTGTTGCTGGTTGGTCGAACTCACGGCGATGTAGCATGGCCTAATGCTGATGACGTAGGCCTCACTCTAACTGCTTTGTCAGCAACTGAAGCCATACACATAGATGGACCCCGACTCCCGTTCCCGACGAGCAATGTTTCGAGGCGATTAAGGCTGGGGTCGATGCTCTTCCAGCAGGCACGAAGATGCTTCTAAACAGCGGTGCGTCGCTCTGGTCATATATGGGCCATCTACTGACTTGTCTGGGCAGCTGAATTCTACGGGCCAACAATGGGCACGGATAACCTGGAAATGTTAGCGCGTTTCTACGCCAAGTACCCCGACTATGCGGACAAAACATTTGTGGTCGTCAAAGGCGGCTTCGATCGCGCCAAATTTGCGCCAAACAACAGCCCGGAATTCCTCCGCGCGAGCGCCGACAACTGCCAGAAGGCGCTCGGACCCAACAAGAAGGTCGATGTCTACGAGCCTGCACGGGTTGACAAACAGTTTCCCATTGAGGAGACGATGAAAGTGCTGGTCGAGCTGAAGAACGAGGGCAAGTTTGACCATATCGGGTTGTCAGAGTGCAGCGCCGCCACACTGCGCAGAGCCCACGCCGTCTATCCTGTTAGCACGGTCGAAATCGAAGTCAGTGCCTTCTCGTACGAGGAGGAGACGATCAAAGTCATTGACGCGGCAACTGAACTCGGAGTCTCGGTTTTGGCTTACTCGTGCGCATGACTGTTCTATGCTGCTGGCTCTGACTTGCTTTAGCCCCCTTGGTCGTGGTATGCTCACCGGAGCACTGAAAAGCCTTTCCGAGCTGCCAGGTGTGTACCTTTTTGGAATGAAGCGCTCACCTCACAAAAATCCAGAGGGCGACATGCGACACCGGTTTACAAGGTTCAAAGACGAAGAGACCCTAAAACACAACCTCATGATTGTTGACGAGCTCAAGAGCTTCGCTGAAACGAAGGGCATCACCGTCGGGCAGCTTTGCATTGCGTGGGTGGCAGCACAGAGCCCAGTGATGATTCCGATTCCAGGCTCCTCGTTGGTCTTCCTTTGCACCGAGGGAAGCTACCTCTCATCAGAACTTTCCAGGAAACACCCCCGCACCCTCGAAAACCTCTCGGCAGGAGATGTAGAACTGAGCGGAGCAGACGTGAAGAAAGTCAGCGACATCATCGCTAGTCATGGCGGAGTGAAAGGTGATCGCTCGAATGGCATGGCTATGCATCTCTGGGGCTGAGTACCGGTGGTATCTGTTGAATTCATACGTGTTATCTTCAAAAGCCTTTTTACCGTGCAACACGTAAGCGGGGAAGGATAAATGCGGCGCGTCAACCAGGGACCGGCGATTCAATGAGCTTTCTCAAGGGGCGACTGTGTAAACCCAACGCCATGCGCCATGATCGAGGAAGCGTCCCGAGGATTGGTGATTCTCATTATCTCATTTGCGTTGTGACGCCCGCCGCTCCTAGACTATAAAGTCGCGGAAGAGCTTTCAAGACGAACACAGACCCAGAAATGAAGACCGTCCAACTTGGTGGCACTGCGTCCGACGTGAAGGTTGCACAAATTGCGGTAAGTCTGATGAATCGTGGGTAACCGCTCGCTAATATGCATTAGCACGGCTTGATGCACATGACGTAGGTCTACGCCTAACGCAAAGCATTGACAATCTCAAACAATTTGGTAGATGGAATCCACTACCCACTCCCGATGAGCAATGCTTCGAGGCCATAAAGGCGGGAATCGATGCTCTCCCGGAGGGCACCAAAATGGTCTTGAACAGCGGTATGCTCTGGCTTGAGATGGCCCCTAAATCTTATACGAGCCTGCAGCCGAATTCTATGGTGCGGGAATGGGTACAGGGAATCTCGAAATGCTCTCCCGGTTCTTCGCCAAGTATCCGCAATATGTAGACAAGACGTTCTTGATGGTCAAAGGTGGATTCAATCCCAAAACCTTTGGTCCAGACAGCAGCCCCGACTTCCTCCGCAACAGCGTCGACATTTGCCAGCGTGCTTTGGGGTCACAGAAGAAGATCGACGCTTACCAACCAGCACGGGTCGACAGCCGCTTCCCTATCGAAGACACGATGAAGGTGTTAGTCGAGCTGAAGAACCAGGGCAAGTTCGGCCACATCGGTTTGTCTGAGTGCAGCGCTGCGACGATGCGCAAAGCCCATGCGGTCCACCCACTCGTAGCGGTGGAGATAGAAATCAGCCTTTTCTCCTACGAAGAAGAGACCGGCAAGGTCATCGCTGCAGCAAACGAACTTGGCGTTGCGGTGTTGGGATATTCGTGCGTAGCATGATTCTTTCGTGACGTCCCACTGACCCGCTTCAGGCCCCTGGGCCAAGGAGTCCTCGGTGGTTCGCTGAAGAGCAGCGCTGACCTGCCAAGTAAGACTAGCGTCGGTGAAGGTTTGGTATACTAACTTGGATTTCCCCAGCGGGCGATCTGCGACACCAGCTGGCACGTTACAAGGAGGAAGAGCTGAAACACAATCTCCTGATCGTTGAAGAACTCACGGGCTTCGCGAAGACAAAGGGAATTACTGTCGGCCAGCTTTGCATTGCCTGGGTCGGCGCATTAAGCCCCAGAATTATCCCACTGCCTGGCTCTTCGTGGGTTCCTCCCCGCTTTCCTCGGAATAAATTGCTGACGTCTTTCCAGGAAAGCCACTCGAACGCTAGAGAACCTCGCGGTGAGCAAGATAGAGTTGAGCAAGGAGGACATCCAGAAAATCGATGGCATTGTAGCCAAGCACGGCGTCAAGGGTGCTCGAGGATTTGGGGGGCCACCAGAGAAGTCCCATCTCTGGGGTTGAGTTGTGTACCTCTTGTAGCACCATTTTGCTTTGAACCATTAGATTTGGTTTGTGTCAACAAGAAGCTGCTGTCACACTGCTTACGAAGCATGTCAAATCTGCTTCCGTCGACAAGGCTGTGCACCATCAATGCCGCCCTGTTTTGGAAAATTGGACCACTTCGTTCCTCTCCACGACCATTGACGAGACAACGCCCCTGTCGGCGGCTCCACCCTGCCTGTATAAAACCCGCAGCGCCTCTGTAAATCACTCATGCCTATGGACAAGCACATCCGCCGGGGCCACCCCAGTAAGTCCTCCCACTTTTCCCGTCCTCGATGAGTGTCTGAATCTTGGTGGTAGTTACTTTCGGCCTCATCATCCTCTTCGGTCTCTTCGAGGTGAGAGGCACCCGTCGTCTTTCACGGTCTGGTTGCTGACCCTCACCAGCTTGCCCTGTCCGCATGGCTAACCTCGATGTTCAACATGCACCACAACCAGCGCAGTCTGACTGAGCGGGACCGTGTGCGATTTGCACTCTTCACGTCTTCGTGGACGGTCATCTTTTCGAGCCTTATTCTCGTGCTATTCTGGCACTCGGCGGACGGGTCGATTCTCACGAGCATTCTGGTCCATCTCGTATTGTTGCGTTCCTCCGCTTATATCCGCTTCCGCCGTCTCACTTTTTGCATTTCAGCCTCAGCTTCTCGTGGCTTATGTGGGCCGCAACCGCAGCAGCCGTGACCGAAATGCTGGGCGGTGGTCTGAACTGCAAGATCCAGACATCGTATGTCTACTGCAACCAGCTCAATGCCCTCGAGGCTTTTGCCTGGATCGAGTTCATCCTTGTGACGTTTGCTGTCGTCTTTGTTCTTGTCCGTGGCATTATTTCTGCGCGTCGCGGAGATGGCTACCGAGGAGGTCTAGTCTAACAATCGAATGAAAGCACGGACCGGAAAATGCCTTACGATACGCACGCCAGCTGATGTATTTTGGATTTGCTACTTATGAGACTGTATTTTTTTTCAGCATAATGGGATCCTTTTACTTGAACTCGAGCCCAAGTTTGAAGACAAACTACGTCATCGGCACGTGCCTTTTTCATACCTTGTCTCCGATGGCCTTCTAATAACTCCGCTGGCTGAACTTAACTGGCCATAGTACAACGACAATGATCCGGTCGTCGCCAATGTGATCTTGTCATATGCCTTCATTTACCGTCCTTATCAGACGAGAATGAGAGGGACTCTTGGTCGTATTCGATCTTGATGAGGGCTCTGAATCTGCTTGGTTTGTCTACTGTGCTTGTCCTGGCTCAATATGCAGCTGCCCAAACCTGGTAAGCCTGGTGAGTTGACCAATCTAGACAATCAACCTTGTCGCCATACAGGTATTTCCTAACGTTCTTCACCCCTCCTGGATCCTACATCACGTCCTATTCCGGGAGTTTCGTCGCTCCAACGTTGCCCCAGGCTGCGACGTACTATCTCTGGCCTGGTCTTCGTGAGTTTGATGAGTTGTGTGTAACTTCTCGTCTTGATAACCACATTAGAACCCTCCGATAACGCTGGGGTCTTACAGCCTGTGCTCGATGGTCGAAGCGGGACATGGTGGATTGGTTCTGGGTGGTGTTGCTCCAATCCTTCATTGCCCTGGGGAAGTGGCTTCAACGGTAGGCCTGCCTAAACTTGTCTGGATGTCTACCAACTGCTTTCTTTTTCCAGTCGCCAACGGCCAAACGGTCCGCTTCAGCCTCAAGGTCAACAGCATATCGGGCGGGACATGGGCCACCAACTTAACGAGCAGCGCGGGCGGCGCCGCAACGGGGTCGTTTCCTCTCCGTAAAGCAACAATAAGCCAGGCAGTTCTCCGACTTGCTCACGGATCCTACAGCAACCCACCCCATGAACCAAGCAATCATTGCTATCGAGCTGTACAACGTCGCGTGGAACTTTGGCCAGTTCGCGTTCAGCAACGTTGTCATCGTCGCTAATACCACGTCGACAAGTTGGTGCACGAACGGACCGACAAATTACCAGAAAGCAGCTGTTGTGTCAATGAGCACGCCGACAGCCACTGTCAGCGGTGGGCAGACGACTTGCAGTATCGCGTCGGTTATCCTCGTACGCCCAGCCTAAGCAGATGGTTCAGTAAACACGTCCCATGTAAACTTGTGATTTTTCATCTGACTTCTTTCATTTGCTTACACCGACGTTTGACACTGCCCGTTATCCTAGTGTCAGCTAACAAAAGGACAGTGCGGTTAAACTTGGCAACTTGGTGGATGTCATCATCGACGGTAATAGACTTGCTCCACAGTTAGCGCGTCAGCACTATGTAGGAGGACAGACTATTTGTAAAAGTTCCATTAGGTTGACCGTTCTTGCGACTGGTCGAGACCATAACTGGAAGGAAAAATATTGCGCATTATGCTTGATTCTATTATTGGACCAGACACGTATACTGGGAATACAGACGCTTTGGGGGCATCCGCAGTAGCAGTATGAAAGACGCCCAAGTCGCATCGTTCCAAAGTAATATGGTCGATAAATACAGAGAGCTGCGTAGACGGGTCATGCGGGGAGCTCGAACTTCTGGCCTTGGAGCACTCTGGAGGTTGGTTTGTCAGCGCAAAGTCGCAGGAAGAGGGTAAGCGGCCGTACTTTGTGAAGTAGACGTAGAAGAAGTCGATGTAGAGGCCCGTTTGGACGATTCCAGCCGTAACTGCAATTGGGTCGACGACGTTGTCCGAGAAGTATCTGTCCAGTGCTTGTGGGCAACATGCGGAGTTGTAGAGAGGAAGAAACGTACCTGAATATCCAGTTGGGGATATATAATGCACGGTAGGCACCCAGAGCAGCGAGATAGTGCGTGGTGATTGTCTCGGCTTCACCCGTCCGCTGGAGCATGAAGAGTTGTGGGAGAATAGCGACCGACTCGAGGAAAATGGAGAAGGACCACAGAATCTCAGTCATGTTGAAGTGGTAGTTGAAGAGGAGGGACAAGACGAGGGACGGTCCGAGGAGGTATTCGATGCGGAAGGTGTCAATGGATGGGTCGTGTGTAGGTCTATGACAAGTGAGTCTGAGGCATATTTGGCTCGGCATTGGGACACACCTGAAGCGGTAGCGCATAAGGTAGAGGATATAGCAACTGCTTCCAATGAAGAAGAGTTTCATTATGAAGTTGTACACCGAGACCCAGCGGAAGAGGAGGTCAAGGTATCGCGCCACGAAGACCCCGGCATACAATGCTTGGGTTTTGAAAGAAATGCCTGCGCTGGTGTCTCAGTGCCGCGCTACAAGACGGGCGGTAAAAATGGGCTCACCTCGACATGACCGTGTCGTCTGGATTTTGTGCAGAAGAATGAAGATAGAAGCCAAATGGGACAGGTCCCCTAGAGAGAAAGGATTTGAGTAGGCGAGAGCTGGAGGTAGAGCGCGAAGGACCCACCCAGTAACCGGAAGATATTCATCGTGAATGTGAACCCGTTTTGGCCACGTTGACACTGGTAGAGGTCACGCGACCGTCACAGTGTGACATATCCGTTCTTTCTTGGTTTCTTCCATAGGATTTAGAGTTGTTGCGGGCTGCCTCTCAAGTCCTTTTGCTTGGAGCTGGAAATCAAGTACTTACGATGTCTCCGGCGACTACTCGGGTCTGCAACTGTCGATGCAAGTCTGACAAGGGAATAAGCGCTTCTAAGCAATCCATTACTATCCGCGCGATGGCAACTGGGCGCTCCACTGTTAAAACTTTGTACACTTGGTATACAATGCTTTCTTCTATGTTCAAGCCATCGCTCCGACTTGGGCATCCACATGGCCAGTTCTCAGCTCAAGATCTCCTTCTCAATGACCAGGTTACAGGTCGCACTTTCTCGAACATCAAGATGAATATACGCCTTCCATCTTTCTATGCTCTGAATCTTTGCTTAACTGCCGACTGCTAATACATGTTGAACGTCTCCCGTCCTCCCATCGGTGCGAGTCTTCGTACCCCCAAGGAATACGTCTAATGCATGCGCGACAGAACAAACTGAATGGGTATCGCTAGAGGGTCGCACTTATCACCACCCGAGTCCCGCGGCCACTTTCTGGTTTGCGGTCGGCAAGCGGTCTGATTTGATGCGCCGCCCGAATCTTCTACGATCCAGATAAATGACTACGGCACATTGCTACCCTCGGTATACACCGGCCTGTACGTATGGCCAAACGAAAATCTCGACGGAATTTGGCATAGTCTGTTCGGGTGGTGGTCGGAAAGCCGATTGATTTTCGGCTGAAACCTATGAGTAATGGCAGGCCAGGAACAACGGGTGTTATGAGGTAGTTGCGCCCTTTGCTTGGTGTCTGGCTCACTCGCATCGCGCAATTCTTGGTCATTAAGCCTCGGTGTAGATTAGTGTGATTTTCGGCTCAAGCCCCAAACTCTCTTAGTTCCATCCTCAACGCCACAGAGCTCTAAAAAAGCTGAAACATTCTGTTCGGGACCAGTCTTGCTCGGCGCAGAAGTCGTCATTCCGAGCTCACACCAAGCCAATCCCAAAGTCAGTCCAAACTCAGATGATCGTGTCGTCTGTCACGAGTGACACCGTGACCCCGGTGCGTGACACACTTCTGGTTGCTGTCCGCGATTTCGACGAATATTCCGCGTCCGGGCTGGCCTCTTCGACATGATAATATCACGCTGCAAGCAACTCCTCTCGCTTTCTCTCTTCGCTCTTTCCGTTCTCCCCGGGTCCACATATGCGGCCAGCGAAGACAAGACAAAAATCGGAAATAGTACTATTGACAGGGTAAGCTAGGACTGCTTTATACCGACATGGGCGACAAGGAGGGTGTCTTTTGAGAGTATAGTTGCTCTCTGAGATAGAATTCAGGCTGTTGGATTCTCTCTTTTGGTCGTCCTTGGTGTCCACGTATTCACCGTTGTTCATGTTGTTTTCAGACAGTACAACTTCGAACGCACTCACTATTCGCGCCTTACATTGACCAAGACCTGCAAAACCGGTGCGTTTTCTTCGAGGCAACACGTCTTGTGCTGATGCTTCCTCCACAGTTGGTGGGATTTTGGTGCCGACGCTTATGTGGTGAGCACTTTCTCCTTCTCTGTGGCTCCCATGGGTTGCTTACGGCGTTTAGAACACCAACAAACATGTTCGTCTGACGAGGGATGTGCCTTCTCAAATGGTGCGTCATGCTCTCAGCTGCACGCGCTTCTAATCGGCGGAAGGGATGGCTATGGTCTCGTCTACCAATCACAGCATCCAACTTTGTTATCGAGGTGGAATTCAAGGTACGTAATGCTGTTCCGAAAGTATTCTCCTACTGAGTCCCCGGTTCAGGTTTCCGGAGAGCCGGGCCATCTATTTGGAGATGGCATGGCTATCTGGTTGACGAAGGAGAGAGTACAACCAGGCCCCGTATTTGGCAACCAAGGTCGTGTCACTCGTGCTTTCTTGTGGGCGTTTTCTGAAAGACCTCCAGATAACTTCGAGGGGCTTGCCATCTTCCTCGACACGTGCGCCATTTACTTCCAATCTTCCGCCGCGGCCATTTGACGTGCTCCAGATATGCCAACAGCCGACACAGCTATGCCTTTCCACGCGTTATGGGGATGATTGGTGACGGCAAGACGAGCTACGACGTTGGAAACGACGGCGACGGACAGGAAGTGGGGGCGTGCTCGGTAACAGACCATCGACTTCGTGCCGCGGGCAGCCAACTGAGAAATCCCAGGCTAACTTCCGTCAAACTAATGTGGCAACCAAACTGAAGATCACCTATGTCAAGAACCAGTTCTTAGATGTACTTCTCCTTCGCGCGCTCTGTCAACTACCTGTTGCTGATTCTCATATTTAGGTCAAAATTCAATACAGAGCGTGTAAGTCTCTGTGCAACTCCTCTCACACTTTTTTTTTTTTTGACGCGGCTTTCCTAGGGGATGAGTGGACGGATTGTTTCCGGCAAGAGAAAGTATCTCTCATTACTGCCCCGTACCTCGGTTTCTCCGCGTTGACTGGATCCCTCTCCGACAATCACGAGTACGTGACGACTGTCTACTTCGTAATCTGTTACCGATTGACTGCCCATTAGCATTATCGCAGTGACAACGTATTCAGCGGTTCTGTCTGCTGCATCAGCACAACGCGACAAGGGAGGCAGCTTCTTCTCCCGGCGTCCCACCGACGAGAAGGGCTCATGGATGGGTCTCTTCTTCAAGCTATTCCTGTTTGTTGGTGTTTGTGCCGGGGCATATTATGGCTACGAGGAGTATAAGCGTCGTAACATGTACGGCGCTGGGAACTTTGGTGGGAGAGGCGGTGGTTTTGGAGGAGGTGGAGGTTATGGCGGCATGTACGATAAGAGATTCTGACGCTCTAGACCAAAGTACTCCCTTCCCGCAATATAATTCATGAAAGAACTGAAGCGTGGTGTGGGGGTACAACGCCCTATTGGGGAAAGTCGTTTGTGGGCCCCAGCTCCTTCTCGCGACCCATGGGTATCGCCCATCAATCAGAGCCCGTCATCCTCTTGGACAGAATTCTCATGTGCTGCCTTCCTTCATAAACGAGGTTCCTGGACGCCGCTGCAACAAGTGTATTGCTGCTCAATATATTCATTTCGTCAGACAAGGCTGGGACAAGCTTGGACAACGCTTTGCAGCGGCTCGTGGAAGTCGGCAAAGACATCGAGGAAAGCTCACACCATATGGACGGATCGGGAGTTTGCTGCTCAAACGATTCAAGACTTTCAGATCTTTGATGCTGTCTCTAGCCAAAAGCGGGCTAGTGGCCAAGATTTCCACTTTGCCATAGTTGGACTGAATATGCTCATTTTTTCGTCAAGGGATCCAGAGGTGACATTGTAAACGGACCGACCATGACCCACAACTTGCACGACCGCCGATAGGATGCGTCCAGATGGGCGAGACGTTTGATTGTCGACCCAAGCCTTAATTGAGATCTTGATTCCCGATTTTCGGTGGTTCATTTCTTGGAAATCTTGTGGAGATCTCGAAGGCATCATAACATTGTTGTTCTGGGCGTCCACAACTGGACACGTTACCGGCTCTGCGAGCCGCTTTTACTGTGAGTAGCCACTCTTCTCAACACCGTCTATCATTGATTCGGGCTTGTGAAGTGCCTCCGCTTATGGCCAGGGTCTTAATATGGATGGATTAAGGAGGACAAGTCTACTGCTCTGATGATACCGGTCGTCAATCCCGGCGTGCATGCCCCACCTGATAGCATATGGCAACACGGCAAGTAATGTCAGATGTGTCAACACAACATATAAGTCCACAATATTTCGAGCTGCATCCGCACCTTCGCACTTTGCCCTCATCATGCCTTCCGACATCCTTTTGCTGTCGGTCGCTGCTGCTGCCATTGCCTTTGTTTACATCCGCAATCGGCATTCACGGTCCCCCCTCGCTAACATCCGTGGACCAACGCCGGTTTCTCGCTGGAAAGGTAACGACGTCACTGTTTTTTTGACCTTGCGCGCCAACACCGTTCCAGGCAACTTGCCGCAAATTTTCAATATCGAGGGCTGGGACTTCCCGAAATACATCTTCAATGAGTACGGTCGAGTCGCGAAGATGACCGGTTTGCTCGGGGTAAGATTTTGTCCTGACAATGTCCATGTCGCCACTCACACCCAGTCATGACAGAACGAAGTTTTGTATGTCTCGGACCCCCGTGTGGTTCGGCGTGTCCTTCTCAACTTCCCACCGCCGCCGATGGTAACACAGTGAGCCCGAAATACGCCCAAGGCATCTTGCTCCCGGTTTGCTGATTGTTTGCCAGGAGCCATAACCTGATCAACGGTGATGGTCTGCTGGGTACCATGGGTAAGAAAGAACCTGATCTTTCCCAAACCCTACCAGGCACTGACTTCGTGATCTACATAGGTGATCAGCACAAGAAGCAGCGCAAAATGCTAAACCCATTATTCGCGCCCAAACATATCAAGGGCTTCACCAACTTGTTTTTCGACCGGGCAGCCAAGGTGCGCGGTAACGGCCCGATATCTAATGCTTTACTCACACGCACGCTTTCCCCCCCTAGATGAACAAGACTTTCCTCGAGGGATTTGGCATCCAGGAGAAGCCGCGGGTGCTGAACATGCACTACTGGTCGTCTCGCCTGACGCTGGAGCTCGTTTCGCAAACTTCCTTCGGCCGATCGCTCGATCCGCTCGACTCGGAAGACTCCGTCCATCCTTACACTGTCGCGGTTCGCTCCATGCTGTAAGATTAATATCGTCCCTGGTCGCTTACCGCCCTCTTACGCAAAATCTAGGCCAGCCGCGCTCCCGCTCTCTGTGCTCCGAATTACAGTTCCCTACTTGCAATACTTTGGTACCAAGAAATTCCGCCGATGGCTCGTACACAGCCTACCCTGGCCGGCGCTCAACACTATGGGCAAGGTCGTTGATGTTATCTTCAACACCGCGGTTTCCACGTACGAAGACAAGAAGAACATCAATATTGACGAGGACGAGGATCGCAAAGACGTTATGTCGGTTCTGCGTGCGTGTTTAGCGCCACTCCACCCTATTCGGCTTACGATTTTTGAATTATCAGTGAAAGCAAACAAGAAGGTTGTCGCCGAGGATCGTCTGAACGAATACGAAGTCGTCTCGCAAATGGGGTAAGACATCCACGTGAATGCAAGTGCAAGTTTGTTGACCAAGGCGAATAGCACGCTAACCGCAGCCGCCAACGACACGACACCTAATGCGCTATCGCGCATGTATTGGCAGCTCGCGCGGAATCCCAAGGTGCAGGAGAAGCTGCGTACCGAAATTCTCGCTGCCGATTTCGACTTGGAAAACTCCGATCCTGGACAACTCTACGACCAGCTGATGGCGCTTCCTTATCTTGATGCTGTCCTACGCGAAACGATGCGTCTTGATTCGCCGGTGTCAATGCTGCAAAGACGGTTAGTGGTGGTATGGAGCTATGTGACCTGTGCTGACTGGTATGATGCGTAGGGCGAATGTGGATGCGACTATTCCTCTATGGCGGCCGATTGTTGGCGTCGATGGGAGCGAAATTAACACGATAAACGTCTCGAAGGGTACTGATTTCATCCTTGCTGTGTGCAACGCCCATCGGGACCCGGAAATTTGGGGTTTGTTGATGATGGATTTCCTCCTTGGTTGAGCGCTAACCATGCTTTTCAGGCAATGATGTGCTTGAATTCCGACCTGAGCGATTCATCGAGGCGCTCCCCGAGTCCTTTACCGATGCTGGGCTCCCTGGTGTCTACTTCCAAACTTTACCGTTCGGTGGCGGATTCAAGGCGTGCATGTGAGTGTTATTTGTCACTTCTGGTTCTGTTTGCTTAATACTGGGCAGTGGCTACAAATACGCTGAACTGCAGATGAGTGCGTATCAAATTGCTTCCACAGTCGCCCACATATGCTAACTTGTACTTGCAGAGGTTATGCTCTATAGCTTGCTGTCGTCGTTCCGTATGGAGCTCACCGATGACGAGCTGGTCTGGAACATGCATATGGTTGCGACCCCGAGCATCGCTGGCGTCAAGGGCTCGCAGCTTCCCATCAAACTCACTGCATTATAAGCCATCGTTACACCACTTTTTTATTCGCTATTCTGCGGTAATCGTAGCTTTGCTGTAACTAACTACTGTACGAATGAGAATCGAATTGTAACTTGTACCCAACCAAAGCCTGACGAACGAGTCTCTCGAATACTCTGTTGTTGCTGTTACACGGTAATAACGCTTCCCCTCGAGAAAGCTACCGTTGTTGAACGCGAAAGTACCTGAAGTGTGTGTCTCCAGTCGAGCTGACCTAATTTGGCAGGTGTACAGTCAGCGATCACACGACGCGCAAAACACAAATGCATTTCTGCACCTTGAACAGGGACTACCAGCCCATTGGCTTTCCTCTCGCTCTGCGGCCGCAAAAATCCCACAACGCCGCCTCCTGTACTCTCTTCTCGTCCAACAAACGCCACGAACCGTCTCGTGTAGCCTGAGATTGAACGGCGAAGCGCGGTTTGGGTTGTGTGCTGGGTTGTTTGCAGTGGGTTCAGTAGGACGACACGCATAATGGTCCCCAGCGGCTCTGCTTTCCCCATGGCGAACGGTCGGAGGAGTGATGGGGACAATAATGGAAACGGGCTGTCCGCGAAGGGCAAAGGAAAAGCAAGGGCTGTTGACGCGGCACAACCTGTAGCTTCGACATCTTATGTGGACGGGGCCCGCCTCGCCCTCATTTCAGAGAAGGAGGCAGAGCTGGCCGCTGTAATTGACCGGCACGACGATTTGGTGAGTTGTTTCTGCACTCGAAACATTGCCCACTAATCCCGGGCGCCACAGGTCAGAGAGCAATTTCACCTGGAGAAGTTCAAGAGAATGGTGG
Organism: Mycena indigotica; assembly: GCF_014461135.1. NCBI lineage: Eukaryota > Fungi > Basidiomycota > Agaricomycetes > Agaricales > Mycenaceae > Mycena > Mycena indigotica. Next base: position 737,278 of record NW_023503016.1, on the reverse strand, counting down.
AATATGACCCAAGGGTGCGCATACTGTGTCCCGCCTAGCTATCCAACGTGAAAAATTGACATTTTTAGGCTGCGAAACAGGACGATTCACCAGTCTTCCAACATGTGCGTGCTCGATGGGATATTTCTACCACAACCGCCGCTGACTACCATACATAGTACAAAGCACAGTATGATCTTGGAGACATTACTGCCTCGGGATCCGTTAGTCCTCGTCGAACGCGTTCTGCACGTGCCACACTTGCTAGGCTAGGCGCCTCTGCTACTCCTGCGAGGCGACCACCCGTCTCTGAAGAGGCCCCGCCACTTCCTAACCCTCCACAAAGAATCGTTGTAGACAGAGTCGCGTCGCCACTTCCGCCTGCACCTGTTGAACCACCACCTCAAACTGTATCAGTGAAGGGAAAGGGCAAAGCCAAAGCTACACAAAACGACCGTATTTCCATATCATCCTCGGCAAGTCGGCTAGGCACTCGCTCTCAATCGCTTGAAAAAAGTTCGGGTTCAAAGTCCACAGCCAAACGAAGAGCAGACCCCCAGCAAAGCCATGCTTCTCCTCCTCCTCCACGAAAACGACGCAAGCTGAATGGCACAACCAGCATTGCTGTGATACGGAACCCAATTACTCGACACTCACCACCGACAACATCCATATCTGCTCCAGTAAATGGACAAACCTGGCGCAAACAGGACATTCCAGTCCTTCCTCCCAACCCACCTCCCCCTCTACCGATCATAAAAATCAAACGCCAGCTCCCCCCGTCCACTCCTCCCCCCGCTGCCTCCTGGGAGCGCCGAAACTTACATGTCTCCCTCTGGTATAAAACGCGTTCGTCTTATCGTTCGCCGCCCACCTTCTCGTTTTCTTTCGCACCATTGGCAGCGACCACCAAAACCTCAATTCGGATCGTCGCTCCCCGCGTTTTTGAGCAGTTATGTGGAACTTGACGGCGAAACATATTCCGTCGACCGATTAACTGGTTCTAGCGAGCAGGTCGTGGAACTAGTGAATGCACAAACCTCTGTGTGGGCCAGAGCGGACGCAATGAAGAGGGCCCATCAGTGGTTTGGCTCAGATTTGTTGGATCCTCTTCGTCCAGGCCCTGATTACCAAGGCACGCGTGAAGAGATCCAAGACAAATTTAGTCATGATGAGGTCGATCCTCCGCCGACAGATGCCTGGTCAAACATAGTCGCAATTATCATCGAACGGGGTCGCGAGCAATATGACTCTTCGGAGTCGGAACCTCGGAAATTGCACGGACAACTCATTGCAGCCCAAGTTGCTGCTCGAATACAGGGTTACTGGGATGGTGAGGCGGCGAGGCAGGAGAAGCGCCGTGTACTAGAGGAGCGACGGATGAGGGGTGTCGCAAAATCTGTCGGAAAACTCGTTATTGCTGAGTGGAAGAAGGCAGTTTTCGTGAGTTACATTCTCATTTTCCCTGTATCATTTTCTGGCTGAGCTGCTGCAGCATGTTCGCCAGCAGGAGCGGCTAAAGCTGGAAGCGGAAGAGCTTAAACGTGGGCACGAACATCTCGATGCGATACTGGATCAGTCAGGGCATATTCTGGTCACGCAGCACAACGACTTGACGCGGGGGGCCGAGCGCCGAACTCGGTCTCCAAGCTTGTCTAGTGTCGGCCATTGGGACGAAAGTGAATCAGAAGAGCAAGAGGAGGAGAGTGATGAGCAAACGGACGATGATGATGGCGAGAGCAGAACCAGCGAACGAGCAGAAACTGAGATGAGAGATGTGGGGGACGAAGCAGTTTCAAGCTCGGCACTGCTGGGCTCATGGGATACACAGGCAGCTCAAGAAAGCGACCCTGAAGAACCGCCTGGATCCCAATTACTTTCCGACACGGTTGTTGCTGACCAAGACGACGTGTCAGGAGACAATGTCCCGAACACAGCGTCTATTCGTGCCCAAACCCCCCTTCTCGAGGACATGGAGTTAATAGCAGTTGAGGAAGATAGTGTCGAAGAGGACGAAGATGTTGCGCCGCCGACGCCAGAAATACCATCGTATCTGCGACCTTATGCCGTTGCGCCGGTCGAATGGGATCCAACTAAACGGGTCGTTCCACCTCTCCTTCTTCGCGGAAATCTTCGGCCGTATCAATATTCTGGCCTTGAGTGGCTCGCTAGCTTGCACCAGAATAACTTGAATGGAATCTTGGCTGATGAGGTAAGCACCTTCACGAACATCGAGACAAACTGCTGAAAAAAAACCGTTTTAGATGGGTTTAGGGTAGGCAAGCGACACGAAAGCTTGACACAGTTACTCATGATATGATAGCAAGACCATCCAGACAATATCACTTCTTGCACATCTTGCCTGCGATCGCGGAATCTGGGGCCCCCATCTAATTGTATGCCCTCATTTTCTTTGTTTCAATGCATCTCTTAAAACAAATAGGTCGTACCAACGAGTGTTCTGCTCAACTGGGAGATGGAGTTCAAGAAATTTCTTCCTGGCTTCAACATTATCAGCTACCACGGGAACCCGAAACGGCGTCAAGAGCTGCGGCGCGGATGGAGCGACAAGCACCAGTTCAATGTTTGCATCACGTCTTACACTCTCGCCAGCAAAGACTCGCTCATCTTCAGACGGAAGCAGTGGTACTACCTCATCCTCGATGAAGCACACATGATCAAAAACTTCAAGTCGCAGCGATGGGCGACGTTGCTCATGTTCCGCTCGTTCCGCCGTTTGTTGTTAACAGGAACTCCACTCCAGAACAACTTGACTGAGCTTTGGTCGTTGTTGCAGTTCTTAATGTCTGGCTCTGAGTTTGTCAACTTGAAGGAGTTTGGAGATTGGTTTTCAAGTGTGTTTCCATTTTGTGCATCAGGACATCAACAGGACCAACACCACCATAGATCCGTTGGAAAGGGCCATCGAGGCAGGCAATGTCCAGGACGAAGACACGCTTCAACGGATTACAAAACTGCATACCGTTCTGCGTCCCTACCTTCTCCGACGCCTGAAGCGCGATGTTGAGAAGGAGCTTCCCAGCAAGTTCGAGCATCTCGTTTTATGCCCGCTGTCCAAGCGCCAACGCTTTCTCTACGACGAGTTCATGTCACGTGCCCACACCCGCGATGCGCTCCATTCTGGTAATTACCAGAAGATTGCCAACATCCTGATGCAGTTGCGCAAAGTGTGCAACCACCCGGACCTGTTTGAAGTCCGCCCCATTGTCACGTCTTTTGCTATGGCGCGGTCGGCGGTGGCGGACTTTGAGATCAAGGAGCTTCTTGTTCGTCGACGGCTGTTAAGCCAGCGCGATGAGGACATGCTTGATATAGACTTCCTTGGTCTTCGATTCATTGACAGGCAAGGAAGCCCGTTACTTGTCGCGCGAGAGACAAGACGGTTGGACGCATCAGCACAACTGCCATTTGTCAACGACGTTCTGGGTGTTCCGCCTCCGAAGGACACCCGCACCATCGCCGGGTTCAGAATCTACTCTGCGTACCAGAAGCGAGCCGAGTCGATTGCGCATTGGAGACATGTGGCATATATCAACGGACAACGGTGTCACGCTTCACCTATCTATTCTTTGGAAACTCTGGAGGTTGTTGGTCGATTAGGCCCAAGACCTCTCCTCCCCTTGCCCCATTGCAACACTGCTGTCGAATACTGGGATACTTTATACAGTATCAATGGCGCAGTCAAGTCGTACTCGGCTCGCGCTCAAGACATGGCTGACATCATCGACCGTTTTGCATTTTGCACACCTCCTGTGGTTGCGCTTGATCTTCCTCGCATTACATTGGCCGGCACTCCTCTCCCACCCGAAGCCCTTTCTCCTACATTTGACACCGTCCTTCACCGTTCAAGCGTCAAACTCCAGATTGCTTTCCCCGATCTGTCCTTGTTACAATACGACTGTGGAAAACTGCAGCGCCTCGCCGATCTGTTGCGCGAAAAGAAGGCGGGCCAGCACCGCGTGCTCATTTTCACGCAGATGACGCGTATCCTCGACATTTTGGAGATGTTTCTCAGCTTCCACGGCTACCTTTACCTCCGCCTTGATGGCGCGACCAAGATCGAGGACAGACAGTATATCACGGAGCGCTTCAACGCCGACCCGCGTGTTTTCTGCTTCATTGCCTCCTCGCGATCCGGCGGCGTGGGAATCAAGTGAGTGCCCTTTTTTTTCATATATTACTGCATGGCCCCCATCCTTCCATCTTTTGCTTACGTTCTTGCTAGTCTCACCGGCGCGGACACGGTCGTGTTTTACGACAGCGATTTCAACCCGCAGATGGATCGGCAGTGCGAAGATCGGTGGGTCCCATTCCGATCTCCATCCAACAACAATGCATCTGATATAAGCACACACACGCCCAGGGCGCACCGCATTGGGCAGATCCGCGATGTGCACATTTACCGGTTTGTGTCGCTGCACACCGTCGAGGAGGCGATGCTGCGCAAGGCGAACCAGAAGCGCTCGCTCGACGACCTGGTCATCCAGAAGGGCGAGTTTGACTGGCGAGCGCTGTTTGTCAATGTCGGGGATGGCGATGGCGATGGTGATGGCGCGGCGCTGACGAGGGCCCTGGAAGAGTTTGACGATAAGGAGGATGCACATGCAGCGGTTGTCGCGGCACGGGAACAGTTGGCCCGAGAGGGGCAGGACGAGGCGGAGTTTCTTGATGATCTGGAGCCTGCTAGTGGTCGGCCACCACCAGCAGTTGCTGCTCCTACAGAAGAACAAGCTGGAGGACAGGAGGAAGAGGAGGAAGATGATGATGAGGGCGGCAGTGTAGCCGATTACATGCTTGCATTTGTGCAGCAGGAGTTAGAGTATTTCAGAGAGTGGAGGGTATAACCTCTGCTCTATTTTGCATATCTTAGTATTTAGCATTATTATCTTGTGTTTTTTTCTCCAAATAAGGCAGCTTTACGCCTCTGGGCGGGCTTGTGATGGTGACAACCCTTGGTGAGTGGGTAATGGGAGACCCGTTTGATTATTGTGTCTGGGTGGGGCCAAAGGCCGCTCCGGAGCTTGGCGGGAGGGCAAACTCTTCAAGCCGAACCACACGGGGCGCGTTGCCAAGTTGGCAGGAAGTGCCAAGGCACAGGTGGCCTAAATCTTCTGAGTGACTGAGGGAGTCAGACTGTCAGACTGTGGGTCAGGCTGTGCAAGGACTCCTTCTAAGAACGCGCACCCGGAACAGAACAGACAGATCGTCGGGCCTGTGAGTATGGCGAGCGGGGTAGATTGAAACCGAAAGGGCCTGTTAACTCGGTCCCTTGTCGCTGTCGGTGGGCAAAGGTTCGAATCGGGCCCGATGAGTCATTGGCACCTCCTTGCACAGAGAAAGGTAGTTCTTCAGACGATCTAAGCAATGGAGTACATGGTATGCTATTGCGCATTATATATGCAGGCCCCGCAAAGGGGGTGATCAGACACCCTGGCCTCTTCTGCTCCTCCTCGCCCCTGTTCCTGGCCGCAGAGGGGATGATCATACATCCCTTGCAGGCCAGGCACTACTCCTAACCTCCTAGCACTCCTCCCCAGTCCCCTAGTGTCGAGTTGGGCTCGGCAACGGCTCGATGTGTCGTTCTCGGTCACGTGCTTCCCATGTGTGTGTTTCTCCTACTGGGGCGCATGTTCCCCGTTGTCATGTGCTGCGTGTTACGGGCCCGTGGTGGCCTGACACCAGTACTGGAGTGGACGGGCCGGGTCTTATCCGTGACACAGACCACCCAAAATCCGCGTGGGAAGTAGGAGGGTGGGTCAGAGCGCAGCTGGAAGAGGCATATCAAACGTCGTTGTCAACAGATGCGTCATGTGTGACCCACATGATCACTGTTTTTTTTTTTTTTGAATCACATTTATATACCGTGTACAAGTATTCGTGTGCTACTAAGGCGCGGTGCTCAGAGAGCAAGGGCCGGGTTGGGTTGAGTGTCATTTACTGTCCTGTGGGGGTTGATGTATAGGTTTCCATGTACGAGGTTGAGCAGTATCTGATTCGCTGACGTCCTGCAAGTTGTTTGGCGAGCGTAGAGCATGAGGGTCATAGGGGGGCATAATTGGGCGGGTTGGCAGTGAGTTTGGTGTGTAAAAGGGCTATCCCGCCGCTCTTGAACATCTTCAAGTCATCCTTCCATCCATCTAACCATGGTCCTTGATGTCACCCACATCATCTTCATCGTCAGACATGACATGATCGCCATAGATCATCTAATACAAGTACATAAAGCCCACCTGTCTCAGCGTCCTACACTGCCTTATCTATTGCTAGCAGAGCTCATGCCTTGCCCCACTATGTAGCTAGCAGTATCCTATTGCTTTGTTTGAGGTATGAGTATAGTACCAAGAAGATAATGTAACAGGAGGTGGTTGGAAGTACATAATATATGTATATGGTAGGGTATTGAGGCAGTTGCAGTGGGTAGAAATACAGTGGAATGAAGGAGACACAAACACACACAAAAGAAACCAGCTGCGTGTGCATTTGTGTCTCCTTCACATTTGTGTTTTGACATTGCTTTTGCTTTTGCTCATGAGCATGAATGCATGATATGAAGGGCAAGACTGAAGAAGTGGTGGAAGTATGCTGCAAGAATTTGAAGAAGAAAGGGGCACTAAAAGCAGTGATGAGCATGACTTGGCATGATATGCACTAGGGGCACTTACTATGCACAATACAACAATTATATGCGCTCGATCCCGCGCCGGAACTCGGCAAGGAACTGGGTCATCCGCTCCTCCGCGTTGTGTTCCTGCCAAAGCACGTCAAACGCGCTGGGCGTGAGTGCACCTGGTCCCGGTGGGTCCTGTTTGATCGCTTCGTAGACAGCCAGCAGGTGGCGTTCAGTATCATTGGAAGGCGGCGGTGGCGCTCGCGGTGGCAGACGGCGTGGAAGAGAAGGACGGGGCGTCGTAGAAGTAGAAGTCGAAGTCGAAGATGTCGCCGGCCGGCGTGGGCGCGGGTCTATATCTGGCGGCGGTGTCTATGAAATGAAATCAGAGGCTATTATTAGCAAAACAAAAGAATACCAACATTATCTGCGAACGAGGATGATGACGCTTGTGTCTGAATGGTCGGTCGCGCAGAAATGATGGGTGATTCAATCTGCTGCAAGCAAAAGTTAAAAAACGGGGGGTAGTTGATTTGGTAGATTTTGGCTACGCACGCGGGCAGAAAACACGGTTGAAGCACGGGATTCGGGCCCGTCCGACGGAGGCGGCGAGTATAGTGCTTGAGACGAATATGACGAGGAAGAGGATGATGATTGGTATGGAAGGGTTTCGATGATTGGCAGCGAAGAATAGCGGGCAACAGGAGTATCGGACTCGGATTTTATGGCGAGGGACGGGGCACGGGTCGATGTTGGGGTTGGAGGGAAGTAGGAGTCACTTGGCCGACGAATGAGAGGTGTTTCAACGGAAATGGGTGATGCTATTGGCTCGTAGTCGTCGTCATAGAGTGATTGAGAGACACGGCGCGGGGGGAATCGTTGCGCAAGAGGAAGATCGTCTTCGTCATCTGAATCGACCTCCATTTCTTCTTCTTCATCCTCGTCGTCTTGGTCAGGCGTCGTTTTGGTGATACCAGCCTTCTTGTCGTCGAGCCATCTTCGAATATCGTCCTCGGTTGGGAGCGGGTTATTCCCTTCGCGCGTGTTCCGCTCTTGGGGCCAGGCGTCGTGAATCCAATGATAGCGCATTGAATCATGGCTGCCTTCCGGTATGCACTCCCAGGCGCCAAGCAACTTGCCCAGCATCTCCGCCGTCAAGGAAGGATAACGTGCTGGGCAGAACAGTCAGTCCAGTCCAAGAAGACAGTAAGCTGGCGACCGACCATTCGGAGGCACAAACGGCGGGAGATAGACAGGCGCGAGCTCGCTGTGCTTTTTCTGCGTACGGCGTTTGTTGCGGAACCAGAAGTAGACCCGCCGTTCGTTGCAATCCTCCTCGCCAGGCACACGCTACAAAAAGTTAGGCTCAGTAAAGTCGCGAGAGTGTAGTGTGCAGCGACGCGCCTGGAGTAAAGCAACGAGCTCTAAGCGGCGCGCCATCTTGGGCGAGTTGTCTTCCCTCCATGCAGCTAGATGGTGGGAGAAAGAAGAGAATCAGCGACAGAGATTGATGACCCGTGCAAAAGCGCAGACAGACCTTGCAATATGAAAAGTGCCTCCGGCGGGAAGTGGCGTATCTTCTTCTTTGTCGGGTCTGCCGACTGGGGGGTCGGGTTGGAGTGTAAGCCAGGGGGCAGTGGCGGGGCGCGAAGGTCAAGGGCCATCGCGAAGAAAGAAGGCCAATTGATTTCTCAGACTTCACGCTCAGCCACAGCCGCGGTTTTTGACCTTGGGAGGGTTGGTGGGGTGGGGTCAAAAAAAGGAGCACCCAATATGACCCGCCTATTTATCCACCTGCACTCCCATGCTTTGTCCCAAGCCCTCAACCCGCCCCCCGAGCACGGCTTCGCACCGACCAATCCAAGCCCACGCCGATTATGCAGTTTCAGCGGCCCGAAAGTAGCAGTTTGACAGCAAAAAGTCGGATTCCCACGCACTTTACATATTGATCCGCCACGGAAAAGGCAAGTTGCATGCAGAAAAGGCTATCAAAGATCTTCTGATGGACACACAAATGGCTGCCTGAGGATCCAAGGTCCCTGGGGTCTTGTTTGTGCTTCTTTTGACATGTGCCGCAGAATATGCTAGAACAAAAGGCAAGGTGGTAGCTTTGACCAGTGTGCATTCCAAACTGCCTGAACCATACAAAGAGAATAGACCAGGATTTTATAATCCTGTTTTACCAGTTTGTCCAGACCAAAAAAAAAACCAGCCACAAAGCTAAAATATCATACCTGATCTCTGTATTCCACTATCTCGGGTCCCTACAGATTGCAAATAAGGGTTTAGGGTCTGCAAATAAGGAAATGAAGCACATGGAACCATTCCTTGATTTTTTCTCCAATTTAAGCAATTTTTTTCTCTTCTGTAGTCTATTTCACCTCCTACCCCTATTTTTGGCAAAATAGCTAGAGATAATCTTTTAAAAAGCATTTTGGCATAGACTCTCCCTGCTTATTTCACTTTTTTATCATTCAAAACAGGTATGAAGGGCTAGTTGTGATATACTGGGGCGGAAAAGCATGTCAGTGACCTTCTCGGAGTGTCCGTGTCAGCAGGCAGTCCGGCCGCTTGAAGCCAGAGCAACTTGTTTTCCTGCCCGACTTGCTTTTCAAGGGTGGGGGTTGTCGGCCGAGATGTCCGGTCCGGGAGAGCGATCGCTTGACAGGCGGGATCGATAGCCAGCGATAAGGGGCCACGAGCAGCCTCGAGGCGGACGCAAGGCTGGAGAAAGGCACTAATGGCCCAGTGAGATGAGGGAAAGGAAGAAAGAAGGATACCCTGACTGACCTTGAGGTGATGGAAGATGTGTCATGTCGTGACAAGGATAGTCCCAGACCACGGGTCCGGCTGCGCATTTCGACCCAAACCGACCAGCACTATCATCACTTCCTACCCCGATCAGCTCACCGCCCCCATGAACAGTCCAAGTCCCAGCCTCATACACCCCGAGACTACCTCCAAGTTGGCAATTCGGCACACGGAGACGATTCCGATGTTATCACAATGCATGATTTGTCAAGAGCAACCACTAGTATAGCAAGATAGTCCTCGAACCCAAAGCAAAATATGCCGATTCGAGACAGATCCCCTCACACCGAAGCTTCGGCCTTGCCCAAACGATTGTCACGGTGCAGCTTCGCTTCCACGCGAAACATCTCGACGTCTTCGAGGCGAGAGCCGGCTTGAGAATGACTCTGCATCTCATCAGGCTCCAGAATTGGCCCGCAAATTAACTTACAAATTGTGGGGCAGAGGACGGCAACGAGACGTTGGTCATCTTTCGCAGACTGCTTCGAGAGTTGAGGCTGGGAGTAATGAGACATGTCAACACCGGCTGCATAGATTTTGACAAAAACGGACCTAGCTAGAAGCGAGTTGGAAAATACTAAAATGTGTGCGTGAGTATTCAATCAAGATAAGATTTCCTAAACAAACGGACATCGAGATTTGACGATCAAGACCGCAAGCCACACAACTATCGATCGTCAGTGAAAGCAAACGGAAGGCGAGAAACCAACAGGATTGTGTCATTTTTTCGTACTGTCCACAAACGAGATTCAGAAAAGACTCCGATGAAGCCGTTCCACTCACGAAGATCAGGATGAGAACACTGCAAAGACTGAAAGTGATGAGTCGCTTGTTTTGCAGCAAACCATTAGCGCGAACCTGGTTACAACGCCGGTCTCTAAACAAAAACTCAGAATAAGAACAAGTCGTTGTAAAACATACCGATGGTCCACGCGATAACTTGATCGATCATGGCGGCCGTACTGGGAGTGAAGGTAAGAGCCAGTGGAGGGTAAACAGCGAGAAACCAACGAGAAACATACTTCGCGGTTCCTTGCTGACGGTTTTGGAACAGCAAAAACACCAATACCGCTGAAATACCCAAGTCGGTGACGACGCTTAAGATTGCTGTAGCCAAAATGTCCCATCCCCATTGAGATTCTGCGCCGGCCCAGGTCCCCGTTTTAAAACCAGCGATAGCGATGCTAAGAGTGCCCATGAAGTAGACAACAGCAAGAACTGAGAGGGCGATAGGTATTAACAGTCTTTGTGAGAGCTGATTGATTCGGTAGGTAAAGAACAATTCAACTACAAAGCAACATCAGTCGAGTGATCATTAAGGCAGAAATCGCCTCACCGAGAGTTGTAATGGCTCCAGTCAGAATAAACGCCACCATGAGAGCAGGCAATGCGTTTTGGAGAACATGGTTCCTGTCTCCGAAGTCTGTGACCGTGTAGAAATATAGGACATAACCAACTAAAGCCGCTTGGGCGGCCTCCAAGAGCCTGAACGATGTGAGTTGCCAACATCACGAATACTTGTGAGCATACCACACTAAAGCAACCTAGCAAATCAATCTCAGCCCTTGCGCCAGAGCCAGTCGCTTCCATCTAGGGCAACTCACCATGGAACGAATCCATATTGGGTCTTCGGGAAACCGACCATAGTATATATAGGCTTGGGTAGTTGTGATTCCAAAGAGCACGTAGGACACTAGAACGCCGATTTGAAGTGCGCCTAACAGATTGCAGGGTCAATGGTATGGAGACTGTGTCGTGTTGGACAACTAACCAACGGTATTATTGACGAAAGTTTGGGGAATGAGCAAGGGAGAGTCCATATGTTCGTAGGCCTGGGATTGCAAGATCCATACGGATGGTTAAATAGAGGTGACAGAGACTGGTGTTGGGAATGTCATGGGTAACCCGACTCTGCCAGAATCAACGTATGCTATGCATCTATTGATTCCATTTTATCCTCGCCCATAATGGAGTCGAACGAAACCGCGATTTGCTCGGACAGCTCGTATTTTGGGCAGAACGGGTGAAAGTCTCCGCGCGGCAAGCAATCAGGATGCGAGAGAGCTGGTAGGGAATCCCGCGAAGAGCATCGATGATTGGTTGAGACGAAAAGCTCCTGGATGTATGTTGCTTGGAAGTTCTGGAGCCTGGCAAGTAGCGCACCTCTTCTTCTATCTTGGCGGATGGTGGTGATGGAGGTTGAGCTCGGGAGTCGCGTCTTGCTATCGAAGCAGAACCAAATATAGCAGTTAGGGCCTAGTAGCGCGATTTGGTCGCATCTCTCCGGAAAAAGTTGTCGTTCATTGAACTTGAGCAAAGAGTACTGACAACTGTGTAGACATTTAATAAATTTGCCCCACATGTGCACTACCAGCGTGTGTACCTCGGCGCAGATGGACGAAGAAATTGAAAAAACTGTGACGCGTCACAAACTGATGATCGGAACCCTTGTCGATGTTGGCGACAATTCCGACGGACATCCTCTTCGAAATTGTAGCTCATCTCGAGCTCTCTGATGCTGTTTCCCTGACTCTGGTATGTCCCCTTCAATTCTCTTAGATGCTTACTTATGGGCCAAGGCAGACCTGTACCGGTCTCCGCCAATTGGCCTCTGAGCGCAACTTCTGGATTCTCATTCTCAACTCGGCGCGAATAAGCACCCCAATCGGCTGTCCTGCGCTATTAGATCTCTCGATATACCCTCTCTCAAAACTAAAGCACCTCGCTCTATCCCAACTCACGCTCGAGCAAACTTGGTCCGCGCAACACCCCCAACTACGACCAATTCGACCCTTCCAAGCGGCCAACCTTCCTGAGCCTGCGATCATCATACATAGCGTGCAGGGCACGGATGTCTTGATCCTACACGTGCCAAACACCGGGGAGATTTACTGTTGGGACAAGCGTGAAGCGCGCCTTTTCCCTGGTGTCACCCACCGGATTCCGACGAGTGGGAGCATTACTTCGGTCTCGGTGCCAAATGACTCTGACGGTCTGTCGCGTGAGTCGGTCGCGGTAATTGTCAGAAGTTGGGGGTTTCTGGTGTATGTCTAGAATCGTTTCTCTCCTTCTCGATATATCGTCTAATTCCGCAACCCAAGTACTTACTGGCAATACATCATCACCGTACGACACAAAAACGGCAAAGCAACTGCGCTGGAATACGAGGCATCCGAAATTACTAGGTCTCCGGATTTCAGTGGACTCGGGTGTCTTTTTTTCGACCCCCATGTCACTGGATGTCTGACCATTGACTCGGCTTTGAACGTCTGGCTATCGACTGCAGCACGCGATCATAGCCCTAACAATAATGCTGTCACCTATGAAAGGGTTGCGCAGTTGTACAACGTTAGTCTCTTCTCAACCAGTGTAGTACCACATCCAACAGAATTGTTTTCAGAACTCCGGCCAGATTGCATCCTGCTGCTTCACCTACCGCGGGCATATCTACAATACCCTAGAGGTACCCGGCGGACAGTCGTTCAGAATCTTTCACCTCTCGCGACAATTGGTTCAGTCGAAGCACCAAATACCATCTACACACGACGTTTACCAGTACACCGTGGCTATCGAGGGCGGGAACACACAGATGGAAAACGCTGAAAGCATATGCTTTAACCTCCCCACCTCGCCGCAATACGGCATCTGTGCCGTGTTTGTCCGCTCCGACGATCTCACTGTTTGGTTTACCTTTGTGCCTTGCGCGCCTGCGACCACCGAAAGCGCGGTTACCTCTCCACTTGACTTTCCTTTCAACGCGCTGGTCGCCAAGATTTCAGGGGTGTTGGTGAACAGAGTGCTTGTTTGGCTGGACCACAGTGGACACAACCTTGCGGCGGTCATCCGGCGACCTGATGGGCCGAGGCTGACATTGGTGCGCTACCACCCAGGCAATGAACGACGACCTGCGACCACCTCAGAGCATTGGCTCCAGACTCCCGCGGGCATCGATCTTCTAGCAACCAAGTCGTGCTGCATTGACGATACATCCGGGACCGTCCATCTCGTGGACCAGGACGCAGTCTTCCACACTTTAAACTACGTCTAGAGTATGGTGTTCTTAAGTAGAATGACTCTAAATTTTTGCATTTGAAGTTGGTGGTAGGGCGGTCCCTTACAGTAACAAATTTAACTACTACTAATCATCCATTGACTGGGGAACAGACAGAGGCCGAAACTGCATTATGTATAGTAGAAGGTTGTCAGCATGCCCTTGTTGTCTACCAGATGCAGTGTTCCCGCGGTTTCGTCCAGACAAACAGTGCTGAGCGTGAGCAAATCAATCGAAGACGGTACATCCAGTGTATGCACCGAAGTTGGCTCTGCTGCTTGCGGGTGATAGCGCACGAGCTTGAGCTCCGGTCCGCGGGCCAATTCCACCACGATGGCGACGTTGAAGCCACCATGGTCCATCCAGACCAGCGGCATCGCATTTGCTGGCCGGCCCGGAGTATATGCCATGCTGCATGGTTGGCTGAACGACAATGGGGAGTCGTCGCCATTGTCCGACGCGTGGGTCAGCGCGCAAGGCAGAAATCCAAGCACCACTGTCGAGTCTTCTGCCCCCTCGCCTTCCCAGCGGACAAACACTGCACTAACACCATAAAAAGGTGTGCTGGGAAGCATGAAGCAGAAGGGGCCGGCGCCAATGTGGTCTTCAATGACAGGGATAGAGCAGAGCCAAATCTGACCCTCCTCAAACTTTCTGGAGAGGACGGTATTGCGCGAAAAGTGTTGGATTTGCGCTGTTGCGCCGTCCTCCAGCAGGGTGTAGATGTGTCCTTGATAGACAAAGCTCAGCGTCATGTCCTCTGGGTCGAGTTCACGGTGGAGGGTGACGAGCTGGCTGGCTTCGTCAGAAAGCCGCGCGTTGGGACCGCGTTGGGAGACCGTCAATGTGAGGTGTTCGTCGATGTCATCAACAACAGCACATCCGACGACATCTTCGCTGACAAATATGCTCTCGAAGTGGGCCGCCCGCGTCTCGATTTCGGTGCACGAGTGCTCGATCCCGGTGGCCTTGCGGTCGTCATGAGAAATAGTCACAACGTGGGCGTATCGTCTGCTGAGAAGTAGTGTCAGCTATACCTTCTGTGAAGAAGACAAGACAAACAACGGCGCATCCACCCGGCGGATTATGAAAGCAACCGTACTCGCCCCGTCTCTGTCGCAAGGCGCTGCAACGTCGACCACCTGCCCGCCAGTCGGAATAGCGGGAAAGGGGAAAGCCAGAGCAGTCTGTTTGTCCCAGCACACAACTTGTCCCCGCCTGGGGAAGTAGAGCAGCAGGATATCGGTCCCCTGTGCGCTGAATATGATGTCTAACGGCTCGTCGAAAGCGGTAATCCCAGGGGGTTTCGCAGACGGCAGGATCACGGGCCGGGCCCAGCTGCTTTCGAGTCTCAGTTTATGCAATGCTATCGATTTCAACCGGGAAAGTGTATATTGGGGTCGCGATAGATCCGTATGGGGCGAGGCTGCGAGTGGGCAAGAGAGGCGCGTGTTTCTCAGAACAGAAATCCAGAGACTGCGGTCGTTGTTGAGGGTATAGAAGGCTGAGCAGGTCTGTTCTAAAAGTCAGTTAGAGCCGCGGCGGTTTTGCATATACCTGACCTGGAGCAACGAAAAGACATCTGCGAGCTCGAGAAACGCCACAACTTCCAGAATAAGTTCCAGGGGCACATCGGACAGCGCAAGTGCCATAAAGGGCAAGACCAAGATGGGTCTTTCCAAAAAGAGCCTGCTGCAATTGTGATTGCTTCCTGTTTTATCCTTATGTCAAAGTTACAGTAGCTAGTTGGGCAAAGCCATCCTACTGGTACAAGAAGTAATTCCACAAGTGAACCGTAAAAGCACGTCAAAAGTCGTTCTGAATCGTTTCGCACAAGCCGCATCCACAACCCCCTGCCTAATGGACCAGCCACCGCTATTTCCCGAAGCCCTTTCGACGAATAAAAGACCGGGGGCTGCCATCGCGCTTGGTTCTTTTTCACTGTTCGGCAGTGTAGTTGAAGTCGGGGAAGAGGTGACCACTGAGGTCGGGCCCAATCACGCCGTACCCTGATGTGGCGTCTTCCTCTGGATAGCGGTCAAATGCGCTCGCATCCCCTTCGCCTGCAATTCGTGGCAGATATGGCGCAGTAATTTCCCGTTTCTCCAGCTTCTCCCAGTCGACTTCGCGGAACCAGGGGTGGGCAAACACGTCGTTGGCACCATGGCGCATGTTACCGTACCGCTTGGATGGGTCACCCTCCATGAGCTTCATGATTAGGTCTTTCGCCGCCTCGGAGAACGCAGCGGGCGGGAACGCAATTTTGGACGGTCCTGCTTGAATGCGGTCGTAGAGGATAAGGTGGTTTGTTTCAGTCATGTGGTATGGGGGGAGGCCAAACAACATCTCGTAGATGAGGATGCCGAGGGCATACCAATCGACGGACTTGTTATATCGTTGTTGTCCAATAACCTTTGTTTCTCTCGTAAGAAAATGCTATGTGCGAGAAGCATGAGGGAAACACACCTCCGGGGCAAGGTAATCTGGCGTCCCACAGAGTGTCCATGTCGTTGTGTCAACAGCCTTTGCGAAGCCAAAGTCTGCGACCTTGATGTGGCCGTCAGCATTGAGGAGAACATTCTCGGGTTTCAGGTCGCGATAAATTATGCCGAGCCCGTGCAGATAATTCAGAGCAAGACCAACTTCCGCGGCGTAGAATTTTGCGACCGGGTCAGGGAAACGCTTCGGAAGTTTAGTGGAAGATGGTGGCGCAAGACAGGGAGACTCACATTCGACCTCCGTAGTAGCGTGAACAACTCTCCGCCTGGCACGAAGTCCATGACCATGTAGAGATTTGCGCTGTCCTGGAAATAGCCCCAGAGGTTGATGATAAATGCATGTTGGACACATTCAAGCATCCGTTGCTCATTGTTGGTGTGCTCGACCTGCTTCATTTTGACGACACGTTCCTTATTGAGCACCTTGATTGCATAGAAGCGCATGTTGTGCTTGCTTCGGACTAGAACCGGGAGAAGTCAATGATGATAGCGATGTTGGCCGGCCAGAACGTACCTAGATGAACCCTACCAAAACTGCCTGTCCCAAGCGTGCGTTGGATGAGGAAATCGTCCAGCCGGTAGACACCTCTCGGTCGGACTGGGGCGAGCGGTTGGGGTCGGGGCATAAAACGCGGTTCTTCTTCAACTGCTTCCATTTCGGAGCCGTAGACCCGCTTGTCTGTCCAAGCATCGCTCATCGATGTCGCCTGCGTTGAAATCGACCCACGATGCCCATAGCTTGACTGCGAGAGGAAGTCTGAGGACGAGGTGGGGCTATTAAGGTCGTCTGCGCGATGTGGGAGATGGTGGCCAAGCTTATCCGCCATTCTTCTAATCATCCAATGTCGCGGCGGGGCTGGGGGAAGAATGGAGGCCGGAAGAAAGAGATGAATGGGGTCATTGTCTGCTCAACGTCACATGACACCTGTCAAGACGCGTCCGCCATCAAAAACGAGGACAAGGCACACCGCACAAGTACAAGGTGTTGTCGTTAGCTACTCCGCTACTATGGTATCCCGGGACGACCACAAGTGTTTCAGATGCCTATGGTCTCCGACGCCCTTGCCATTGTACTTTTTTCCTCTCGAACCTGTCCTCACAAATCTGCATTGGGGCAAATTTAGCCTGAGGCGAACTGATTTATTGCTGGCAGTGACACTCCTCTTGAACCCTTAGTCCAAAGTCGTGCCTTGCACAACAGCTGCCAGAGAATACAATCCAACAGACAGACATCTTACATTCAGGACAAAAGAAAGTGGACGATGGATACGCAAGCAGTTTGTAGCAGTGCCAAATCGTTGTTAGATTGCGACGTCTACAGCAAGTAAATGCAAGGGGGTGCTTCTCGGACTCCAGACATATGGTTCGACACTGGAAGGTGACAATGAACAGAGAAACATTGAATCTGACGCTGGCCACTTGACGCCCAGGGAAATTCCGAACGTGAGGATAAAGTTCATCACGGATAGGATAGAATTAAGCACGACAATCCAATAGACGCGGGGGTAAGTAGCCGCGCCGAACGCCGATTCTGATGCTTCCTCTCTCTGGGGTGTGTGTTCGTGCGAGGAGTTGCACAGACATTCCAAAATTGTCCTGGTTGTCAAAGGCAAAACTACCGCACTGCTGTTGCCCTTGAGATGACTCGAACGGCGTAACGGGAGAACACACCGTATTTCTCGGCCTTCTCTATCTTTTTCTTCTCCCGTGCAAGGATGAGAGTTTACGATTTATTTTGAGAGGGGACTGCCCCCTGGGCCGCGCGGGCAAGAGCTATTTCCTCCTGAACCGCATGTTAATGTCAACGGCCAACAACGAAGTGATTGTTGTTTGCGACACACCTGTTGTTCCCGCTCCTTAACGGCCTTCCGCTATACACACAGTGTTCATGGGCTTAATCAATGTCTAAATGGTGATGACAAACCTCTACAGTGAAAGCGATGAGCTACAGCTGCCAACTGGAGCAAAGTAACAGCAAACTCACCGTTTGCTCTCTCAATCATGGCGGCCCTTCTTGCGCTGTGTCCATACACCCCCACGAAGATTGCGTAGCCAGATATACCGAGAAGACTGTACACCACGCCCCGATGGATGTAGTCCAAAATGGAGAGTGGAGGCATCGGCCCGCGAACCATGGTCGTCAAAACTCAAAATCAATGTGTTACGGTCACGTCACGCCAGTGGAAAGGAAAGTGAGGGAAAACTAAATAATTCGCGCCATTATACGCTACAATAATTACAACAGGTGGGTATTTTAAGTTATACATTTTTATAATAGATACTAAGAAATGTCCGGTGTTACCAATGCCCAAGCTGAACTTTGGACTGGTCTAATCCGATTTCGATCCAGGATTCCACGCCCGCATGAAGCGAGGCGTCGTTGGCCAGGCCTAAGAACCCACAGCGATGGTATACAAACCGAGCAGGGTTGTCGTGGCCGACATAAAGAGCAACTGCCGTTTTTGTCGACAGAAGATGCCTTGTGACCCGCCGGACAAGACGCTCTGCACACCCCCTGCGACGCCAATGGGGGTTGGTGAAGACTTTGGTTATCGTCGCCACGTGGTCAGAGTTTCGCGTGAACGCGGCGATGGACGCGACCTCCTCGTTGCAGATTGGGTCTTCCGTTCGGCGAATGGTGTGGACCCAAACTTGTTGCTGCGAAATCAGCTTTTGGGCCTCGACTAGCGCTTTGGCCTCGGTAAGGAAGAATGGAGCAGAGTCCGCAGCGAACTGGAAGCATAGGGACGCAACCGCATTCACATCCCTGTCGACTGCTGGCCGAAGCTCGATGACTAGACCAGGGAACATCGTGAGTTGTCGCTGTGAAGCGATCGATTTTCGCGTGCAATAACTGAACATCGCGTGATAATATGGTGCCGGCTCTGCTCGCACCCCAGTCAACATCGTCCAGCAGGAAATGAACCCGTGCGCAATGACGTCAGGGGCAAAGACAGAATAGACACGTCTGACCGGCATGGCAGCACGCAGAGCATGTGCCAGCAAATGCAGACGGGGTTGCAGGAATTCGGTAATGCATTGGCAAGACGAGGATGGGCAGATGAACACGGGGTATGCGCCGTTATCTCCGTTCGTGACAGCGAGTATGAGATCGACTTGCTTGGAAGTCTCGACGACAATCCAGCACTGGTCGCGTTTCGACGCGTCAGGTCGACGCGTCAATTGCTTCTCGATGATGGGGAGAGTCACGTTGGAGGAAAGCTCGTTGGCGCGAAGGGTATCCAAGACAGCTTGAGGAAGATCCTCGGCGCTGTAATAGACAGTGGTTTGTGTGTACGATTGAATAGACTGAACAAGCATATGAGTCTGTGTGTGTGAGTCGAGTGGGAGGAGGGGGGATATTGACCCACAGGTAGGAGTCATTTGGCTTTTAAGCACGATCGCGTCCACTGCTGCTGTAAGCTGTTCCTTGCTCAAAAGAGCTACGAGCAATGTCTAAAATGACTCCCCGCACCCGTTTTGCTCACCGAAACGGAATCTAGATCGTCGTCATAGGCTTAGATCACCGCTGCCTTACTTCTCGACGCGCTGTTCCATTCTTCGTGCAGTTGTTCAAATAAAATGACTCCAAAACGGATGCAACAGCCAATTAAGCGCCGGGGCGCCTAGGAAAAAGCCGGCGCTAAGTCACTGAGAATTGACCTAAAGCGGATGAATCCCAGGCGCAAAGATCCTTGAGCTGTATCATTAATCTACACGAGGCAAACAGAGTGAATCAGGACAGGGTTCCGAGGAAGCAGTGACTCACGTTGGAATGTCGCAGCAGCAAGGGTGCCGCAGTGGTGAGCACAATACAGCAGAACAACTGTTGTAGCATTCAACGGTCAACCCGGACATCAGTTCCTTCGCATATTGTCGTGGGGGGAATGAAGGCGTATGGTTGCGATAGAGTTGATTAGTTGTGTCACACAGCACGTCACACCCTACCACCAACCAAAAAAGGCGATTCAAGATGGCAACCGCAGTGAGTGCGCAGGGCACAGTAGTCCGGAAAGTTGGCTGTTACCAAGGCCAGTTCAACAAGTTTCAAGCGGGTATATGAGAATCACCCAAACCCGAACAATTTTTTTTTGACTTCAAAGCAACGGGATAACGAATGGGGCGGGGTTAGGACAAAGAGATCATCGCCAATCTTACCGGATGCTTCGTTCGATATCGATAGCAGCAGGTGTCATCTGGGAAAGAGAAGACCCATAAAAGGCTGTGATTCCTGTGAGCCTGGACCATATCACGATTTACGAACATATCAGGCCAGAAACCTCCGTGCCTGGTTGTTGTGGAGATTTGTCCTGAAATGGGCGGTTTTAAACGCCCACACAGTGGAGTTGGGATTTCGCGGAATCCTTCTGCGGTCACAGTCAAATGTCCAAGCAACAACCAACATTGAAGGAGCTAATGCCGGATCTTGTGGCGTCGGTGCATTGCGTCGGGCCCGTTTGCACTGGCTAGCTGTGCGAGGGTGTTGTCGCTGGTGTACAACATGTAGTTCCGTTTCATTCCGTGGACCTCGCGGAAGCCCTCCGCCGACAGGCGCGTTGCATTTCCACCGAAGCCAAAGATGTTTTTGCGGAGCATGAGCATCATATTCGTTGTTGAGAGGGCACGAGAGTCTCTGAAAAAGTCGACACATCACAGCTGATGATGTGACAAAAACATCAGTGGCTTGGAACAAACCACGATCATGGCTACGGAAACGATACTTCCGAGGCTTCTCCTCTCTCAACTCCCTGTCGAAATCACCCTCGAGGTCGCATCTAAGCTATCTTTGTCTGACGCCCTGTCATTGCTTTGGGTGCGTCTCAATCTTTTCGATAAATTTCCGCTCTCAAGTTCAAACCCGAATAAAACAGACATGCGCGTCATTCTACGCGTTATCTGGCCAGCGCAGCTTCTGGATTGTGATTTTAACCACAGCCCGCGACCACATCCCTCTCCTGTGTCAGCCCTATACTGATTTCTCCGTATATCCTCTCGACAAGCTCCGCGAGCTAGTATATTCACAACTTCGCCTTGAGGGTAACTGGTCTCGGTCTCATCCTCAAGTGAAAAGACACCTCCCTCCCGTAAAATTTGGCGAAAAGGTTGAAATACTTTCAACCCTGCAAGGCACTGGCCTTGCACTTCTCCACCTGCCAGATAGCCGGAAACTGATCTGCTGGGACACAGAAACATCAGGGCAAGAGCCGGTCATTCCTGCTATACCGACAACAGGTCGTATTGTGGGCGTGTCGGCCCCGTTTGGACTGGGAAACGTGAGTTATGTAGCAGTTTTGATTATGCAATGGCATGAACCATAGTGAGTCGTCTCGCCGCAATTTTCGATCCAACGAACGTTGTCAGTGACTCTCTGTCGTAGTACAACCGAGAGACACCTGATAACCATCCACCACAAAGGGAAGATTGTCACCGCATTCACCAACGAGTTCACCCTCTCACGCACTCCGAATGGTCACTATTTCGAATCTCTCTTCCTCACCGAGGACCTAGTCGGAACGCTCCTCGTGGAGGAATCCGACAACCAGTGCTTACTCTCCTTCACTGGAAACAAGGAGATCATGTCTAAACCACAGACGTCCGCCAAAATGGATTTGCCCCAACATGTACGTCTCACTGTTCACCTTGTTTTGTTGACCGTTCTCAAAGCTCGTAGATATTTAACGAACGCGACTTGACAGTGTGTTTCGCGTTCCGTGGCCACTTGTATAATCTCATCGAAGATGGAGAAGTCGTCCAAATCCAACACGTTTCCCGCAAGAGCTTGTCCTCGGGGCGATGTGAGGAGACGAATCTGTTCACGTCCAAAATCAGTGCCGAAGAGGTGCTGCAGCCCTTCTGTTTCATACTCCCCAGCAACCCTCTGTACGGAATCGCCGCAGCATTCATCCATTTCCACACTGCCCACCCCAAAATTCAGCTGATTTTTGTCCCCGCAACTATCGACATTTCCAACGGAGACGATGAAGAGGATTCGCCCCTGATTTTCGCGCCGGATTGCCACATTGTCAACATCGAGGGGCGACCAGCGGACATATCGCTGGTGTGGATGGACCACAGCGGCTGCAACGTCATTTTCATCGTCGCCACTCAACTTACTGAGGCTGCCGAGGGTTTGAGTCTTAAGCTTCTCCTCGTGCGGTACCGCCGCGAAACGCAGAGCTCAACAGTCCACCGGTTGGCGCTTCCGGAAGATTTTGACGGCGCTGTCGCTGCGGTATCGGTCGACGAGACGATGGGTGCGGTCCATTTGGTCAGCGCAGTGGGCACCTTCTTCACACTATATTACGTTTAATTGGGACTAATCTATATGATAACAAAAGTACTTGATGTTTTTTGCACCTAACACTCTCAACATCACAAGCCTGCTTGAAAACACGATTTGTCAGCCGTCATTTTGATGAGTGTCACGTTTATTTTCTTCGTGTTGAACCACCGCGTCATTGTCTGGTCTCCAAGTAAACATGGCCATTGTCTTGTTCTCCGTTCCCTGGCCACAGGGCATCCACATATCGACGCAATTGTTGCTTGCTATTCTTGGGACACATGGCCACACAGCTAATTACAACGCCTTGTTCTCCGAACCGCGAAACAACAACAGTCGGGCCCTTCATAACCTCGAGGTTCTCTCGGCTAGCTTTGTTTGAACCCATCCGTTTTGGCATCCCACTTGCCCCTTCCGATATGGCTGATATTGGCATGTATTTATGCGTTGAGAGGCGGTCAACTAACGCACTTTTGACTGATAGAAACGTCTATCCGCGACGCTCAGCGACATGAGGGTAATGAAATACACGCATCAAATCCGCGCACACCAATGCGTAGGCTACCCGCGGAGTCAGTCTTTGTGCATCGCTCAGACTCTCAAACTCTGCTGAACCTTGACCAGCGTGACGGCCAGCTTGAACTCCCTGGTTGGGCCGCTCATGGCGCTTCTGCAGCCTACGCCGAGCTTCGTAACTCGGGATCCAGAGTCCCGACATTTTGCACACTCAACGCCAAACGTTTCCAATCAGCCTCCTCAAACACGATCACAGGATCCCGGCCCTTCTGGCCAAACCAGTCGGCCGTTGGAAGCGCCACAGCCTGCGCCGAACTCAAGTGGCCTTGCTTACGAACACACTAGTGTGGGCGGCGTCCTCAATGGCACAAACGACACTCAGCCCCGGACCAGCGCCCAAACGTCACGGCGTGCATCGCCCAGCGGTCATGCAACGCGATTCCACCCACAAACCCCTTCCCGCTTTGTTGCAACCCCCACTCCAGTCGCGCGTCACCCTCCTCCGAGTAATACCTCCATCCAAGCTGTCGCATTGAATGCTTCAAGCCCCAATGGAGACCCTCAAATTCTGTTGTCTCCTCATGCGCCCAGCGGCGAAGTCAATCCTAATGCTTATGATCATCCTTCCAATATTCCCAGCGCTGAGCATCGTCCTCATAATCATCCTGGGCAACCACCCCGTGACCATGTGTCTTGTACCTGTGGCACCCCCCACCCACACGCGAACCCCAACAACGCCAATTGCCCTCCAGATACTGGTCGCGGCTTCTTCGATGCCGCCCAGCTGCAGGCGCTCAACAACATTGCACAAAGCACTGCCACTTCTGCCCAAGTGCAGGGTGCCATGATGGCGATGATGCAGACGCAGATGCAGATGCAGGCCCAGACGCAGTGGCAGAACCAGTGGAATCAGTATTGGTGGCACATGTGGCACATGGGTGCACGTGCATGGCAGGCGGCAAATCCAAACCCAAATCCACAGCTGCAACCGCAACCGCAACCGCAAGAACACTGGTACGGCGGGCCGTGGCTGCGACATGGGTTGTATACTGAGGAACAGTTGAACCGAATTGCGGGAGCCCGGGCGCCGGCAGTTGTTGCGGCTTAAAGTTGACTGAGTTTACAAGATATAGTAGGGTGCTACAAGTAATAATGACAGCGCACATAATAACACAAGTTGTCCAACAAAGGGGTTTAAACGTAGCTCAGTGTGTGAAATACTTCGATCCGGTCAATGAGATGAACAGTCCCCGACGCATCGTCGACGTAGCAAGAGTGGACCCCCTGCAAGTCCAGCTTCTCGGGACTCTGCGGCCAATGTACCGTGACTGATCCAGGGGAGTCAGGTTTTTCAGGTGGGTGGTACCGAGCCAGCATCAATTTATGACTGTTGTCTTGCTGTATTACGCCCAGTACATTGCGGCCACTGTGGTCGACACAGAATGGACCCGGCAATTCGTTGTCCACTGAGGTATCAACAGGAATTGCGATGTGTGTCAAATGAGTCGAGGAGAAGTCGAGGGGGGGAGCAAGACTGTCTTCTGCGGTGTCGTCTTGTACCGGCAGGCAAGGCACAAAGAGGACGGAGACGGCCGCTTTGGTTCCTCGAATGTACACCCCAGAAATACCATATCGAGGAGAGCTAGGAAGACACCAGCAAGAGGTCGAGGGGACAGTAATGGGGATTTGGAAGTCGTCGAGCTTGTAGTATCGCAACCATTTGTGTTTTCCGCGTTTTAAGGTGGTCCGTGGTAGATGGAGTATTTCGAGAGACATAACTCCACATAGAAGAAGGATAAAGCCATGGCCATGGTAGCTGAAAGACCGTGCATGCGGTTCGCCGGCGCTGCCATCCACGTCGTAGAGCTGTGCCACCTGTCTGTATCTAATAGAGGAGGATGATGGATTCCCTTCGCGCTCGGCAACGGAAAGCCAGCTTGCTTCAGTGTCAAATGCATCTTCAAATATGCAGCACGTCGTCGCGTTTGAGACAGGAAACAGGCCTGTGGGATCCCCGATAAAACCGTCGTCGCTGATTTCGGTAGACTTGTGTTCCAGCATGAGCGCCTTGCCGTCTTTGTGGCGTATGGTTATGATGGACTGCGAGTGAGTGCTGCGAATGAATGAGTTGTATGGTTGACCATAGCACATTATGTAACCAACCGGGGTCCCTCTCGGTCGCGAGTAATGAAGATGAAAGAGTCGCAGGAGACACCATCGGAATAATTGGGTACCACGATCGATTTAATTTCCCCGCCCAAGCTGATTGGGCCCACCTCCGCAAAAAAGCATGCCTCGCGCTTGTCCCAGCAGTACAATATGTCTGAAAACATGCCATAAAGGAGCAGTATATCCGTGCCTTGCACGCCGCATAGTATCCTTGAGGACTCAAGAAGATCACCAGTTTTCAGGGGCCGAGTGAGGCTGAGCTGGGGCTGTTCTGTCGACCAATTTGCTTCAAGCTTGAGTTTGGACAACGCAAGTGACTTTAATTCGGCGAGAGTGAATGTGGCGAGGTCTGATAGTGGGGGACAATCAAGCGGAGCCAAGATTCGGGCAGCGCTGAGGATGAGTATCCAGAAATTGCGTTGGCATGTCAGACTACGGAGAGGAGTACAAGTCTGTTGTGGTCGGTATCGGAATTGGCGAGAACACAGACATACCATAGTCATAGATACGGCATCTCGGAGCCCCAAATGCCTTGTAATTTCGAGGGCGATATCTGTTGGAATACTTTCCAACATCGTCGATGTCGTCGTGGAACGAACCAACGTTCCCATCATGATCACTGATCATGACAAATCAATCAGCACCTCACTTCTTCCAACATCTTGCAGCTGGCTGCGAGCGGAGTTGTGATAGCTCAGTCGTTTTCCCGTGAAAGCTTTCATGTGCAGCGCCTTGTGGGCCTGGCTACCAAGTAAGTTGCGAAACTTGAACGCAACAAATATCCATTGAAACAACTTCAAACAAGCGGGTTGAAGCTGCCCTCCCACGTCTAGCGACACTGTCCGAGGCCAACAGCCAGCGCCGAGTTCGGCGACGCCGCCGATGCGACTTGCGCTCAATTCTAGTCCAAGCGGGTCGTTCTCGTGCTTCTTCACCGGGGAGTTGTCCCCGCGCAACATAAATAACGTCTTCGATGGCCGTGTCTCTGCTTACCGGTAAGCCTATAAATATGGCTTGCACTCTTCGCTGACCCTTCAAGTTGAATCATGCTCTTAGCCCACCCACTGGCGTTGGCGCTCCCCTGGATATTTCTCGGCTCTTCGGCTGCTCGTAGCACTTTTCTCGTCAAGCACTCTCTTCCAGAAGTCCCAGCTGGATGGACGCACGTCCATGACGAGCCCATATCTTCGGCCTACAGAATGCGACTACGGTTTGGGCTGACACAACCCCATTTTCCAGCTTTGGAAACCACCCTTCACCAAATCAGCGACCCGTCACATCCTTCTTATGGACAACATCTGAGCAAGGACGAAGTTTTGTCCTTGTCTCGTCCCTCGGATGATACTCTTGCTGTAGTAGAGGCTTGGCTGGCTGAAAATAACGCTGGCTCGGTCGTGTGGTCGCCTTCACAAGACAGCGTGTCTGCTGTCCTCGATGTGGAAAAGGCCGAGGAGATGCTTTCGACGCGGTTCGGCGTGTTTGAGCATCAGAGAAGCGGAAAACGGGCCTTGCGCACCCTCGAGTACAGTCTCCCCAAAGAACTGCTGGCACATATCACCTTCGTCCACCCGCCTACCTCGTTCATGGAGCCCGTCCGCCGGGACAGAGCGCAGTTTGATGTAGTGAAGCGCGACGGCTCCACCCTCGTCAAGCGTCCTGTGGTATTAAATCAGAGCGATTTCACGAGCTGCGTGTCTGTTATTGACCCGCCTTGTGTCCGGAAAATGTACAACATCGGGAATTACACGCCGCAGGCTGTGGCAAAAGGCGGAAATAGGATTGGAGTGTGCGTCAAATGCCTACTTTCTTCCTTTCGCATCTAATCTTACAACTTTCAGAACTGGTTATCTCGATATTTGGGCCAAACCGTACATTTCCGTCCTGATATAAGTAAAACACTAATACTCGATGTTTTAGGGAATCATTTGCCCTTTATCTGGACGACTACATCCCTGAGTCCAGAGGAAAGAATTTCACCTTTGACGTTGTCAATATAACCGGTTAGCAAACATCCGAACCTTATGCTCTGTCTAATCTCGATGCTCCAGGTCCGTTCCCCGCCAAGGATGCAGAATCCGAAGGAAACCTTGATACCCAGCTTGGTAAGGTCACTACACTCATAATCGATACTGTTACTGACGGTCTTGGAAAGCGATCCAAGTGGCCTATCCGATCCCCATGACATATTATACCGCCAATTCGATTCCGCCTTACATTCCAGACCAGAATCAGGATGGGGAAATTCCTGGACAAAACGAGCCGTACCTGCAACTTATCGATCATATATTGGCTTTGGACAACCCTCCAAGCGTGATTACGACGTCGTATGGTGACGATGAACAAACAGTGAGTGTTCAATATTCCGAGGCGATATGCAACAAACTGATGCAAATCAACCAAGGTTCCTCGGGTGGGTGATTCCGAACCATCGAATCAATAAGGAACCTATCTCCATTGTAGGACTACGCGGATGCTGTTTGTCACGGATTTGCCAAACTTGGTGCGAGGTTCGACTTTTTCTAACGAAAACGCAACACGTAGTTTGTCTGACCAAGCTTGCAGAGGAGTGTCTGTCATGTTCAGCACAGGAGACCAGGGAGTGGGAACATTTTGGGCTCCGGTGAGCATCCAGCGTGTTGTCGACGTTTTGAACTCACCTGTGGTTTCTAGGATTGCATCGCAAACACGGGAAACAATGCAACGACTTTCCTCCCCGTGTTTCCGGCGTCATGCCCCTAGTATGACTCTCAATGGGCTGTTTCCTTGCATTTAACGGTATTCAGCGTTACTTCTGTGGGTATGACCGAATTCCTCTCTGGGACCGCGTCCCTCGGCTCGGGAGCTGGTTTCTCGTACTACTATCAACGGCCGGCATATCAAGGTGAGCCTATGGAACTAACAAGCTACATCCAACTCACATGTAGAAAGACGCTGTCGTCACGAAATATCTTACCGGCCCAGCAAACGTCAACGAAACCGCTCAGAAATCAAGCATGTACAACCATAAAGGACGGGCTTATCCTGATATTGTTTGTGCTGGTGGGCTCTCTCTCTTGCACCCTCCCCCGCGCTATGCACTCAGTTTCTATTAGACAGCGGGGCTTTCTTCGATTATTATTACAACCGTTGGGATATTGGTGGCGGGACCAGTGCCGCCGTGCCTACAGCTGCAGGCATAGTCGCACTCCTCAATGACTGGCGCATCAAGCATGGGAAGCCAACTATGGGCTTCCTCAACCCATTTTTATATGGGGCTGGCTCCAAGGGCCTGGTTGATGTCACGTTTGTGTTTTTTTTTTGTTTGCTTCCAATTAACAATTCGCTATGTCTGAATCAGTGAGGGTTCCGTGTGGGGTTGCGGGCTGGAGCCGGCTTTCAATGCCACGGCTGGGTGAGTTGTCTATGGTCCATATTCTACCTGAAGAAATAGAATGTTGACTTGCGATCAGATGGGATCCTGCCAGTGGTATGTTTGTGAGGGTAACGCCTACAAATCACTGACTTGATCGTTCCAGGTCTCGGATACTTCGACTTCAAGAAGCTCCAACAATTAGTCCTGTAGTCGTGTAGTGAATTGATAAGATAAGATTGACGTGTCGTTTGTGATCCGGTCTGCCATAGATTCACGTGTTATTTTTCTCCTTCTCCATGTCCCCCATCCAGCACGGAATACGGACCTTGGGTGTGCTCGGCGCGGGCCAAATGGGCCTGGGCATTGCCTTCGTCTCCGCCTTACGCGCCAGGGTGCCCGTTCTTCTGTACGACAAGTCCCCAGAACAAGTCACGAAAGGGCTTGCGTTTATGGACAAGTTGCTGGAGAAGGATGTCGGGAAGGGCCGCATACGCTCTGAAGACGCGAAAGACGCAAGGGGACGAGTAACTGCTGTGTCGGAACTTGAGGGGTTGCGGGACGTGGATATGGCTGTTGAGGTGAGTTCATTGGCTCACAATGCGAGCTTTCCCTCACCAAAAACAAGGCTGTGTCAGAATCACTGCCGCTCAAGCAATCCATATTCAAGTCGCTTGCGGCTGCTCTGCGTCCTGACGCGATTCTGGCCACCAACACTAGCTCAATTAGTATCACAAAAATCGCCGCGTCAGCCATCCCCGCCGGACTCAGCGCAGCCAGCGAGCAAGGCAAACAGAGCGCTGGACGCGTTGTGGGCCTTCATTTTTTCAATCCGGTTCCTGTTATGGTATGCAAATAAGGCATCGCTGGGGTGCTTCTATAATGTCGGCGAAACAGAAACTTGTCGAGCTCATCTCTGCCATTCAAACATCACCGGAGACACTGGACCGTGCCCGGTCGTTTGCCGCAGCATGTGGAAAAGGTAACCATCGATTTATGCGCCGAGTAATCTTTCCAACGCGTCTACAGAGGTGACCACTTCAAAGGATGTCCCCGGATTTGTTTCGAATGCGCTACTGATGCCCTTTATCAATGAGGTCAACTTTGTGCCTTTCGTGTGGCTCTTTGCTAACCCACGTAGGCTATCATGCACCTGGAGAAAGGCATCGCAACCCGTGAAGATATAGACACGACCCTGAAACTCGGTATGAATCACCCCATGGGTCCACTACAACTCGGTCAGTCTTCGAGTCCTCTCCGTTTCTCAAATTCATGTCTTTGCAGCCGATTTGTATGTTCACTTGATTGCCTTCTCGCCGTTTTGACACGTTCTGTAGCATTGGCCTCGACACCTGCCTCGCGATTCAACAAACACTCTATGAAGGAACGGGAGACTCCAAGTATCGTCCAAGCGTGTTGCTCGAACGGATGGTTGACGCGCAGTTCTATGGTAAGAAGAGTGGGAAGGGTTTCTATGAATATTAGATTACGCCCAGTAAAATACAACTTCTTCGGGCTTGAAGCCTTTACGCGTCTGATTTCTCGTCATCTAATGGTGGTCCGTCCTTCTGTGGGGGAACCAGTCCCACACGAGGGAGTTGTAGTGGAGTACCCTCAAACTCTGCCCATCCGCCACGAAGCCCTATGTCGATAATCCTGCCCATTGCTCTCCGAAGATGCTCATCCCTTGGTATAAATTTGAGCTATCCAGCCATACAGGAAACAAGAGCACGTACCGCGTCTCAATCTCCCGTAACCGTTCCTCAAATGTTTCTGTCAACGAGTTTACTTTCGTTGTCAGCTCCCCGACTTTGGCGGCCAGGTCTTCGATATGATCGTCCACAACGTCCCTGCGTTTCGATTGGCTCCGGGACGAGCGGTAAGTCTCGCCGAGGATAAGGACCGCAGCCACGGAGAAAAGAAAGCCTTCGGCCAGCGCATTTGCGCCATTCTCGATGGCTCTAATAATGTCGTCAGAACCGATAATATAACTTGTGGAAGACAAACTTTGTCTCGGAAAGTGGCCGTATGTGTTTTGCGGGCTCGCCCAGGATATTTGTCCGCAGTCGGACCTCGGAGCGGTACATCAGCTGGGCGAGGTTGATGCATACATGTCGGAAGCGTTCGTGTCTAGACGATTTTTTTGAGGGGGATGCACACAGGAACAGAAAGTAGACCCACTGAGTTGCTTGGTGCTTGATTTGTGCACTTATAGGTTTGGCAATGGTCTCTCAAAACAACAATGAGTTTGTTGTTGTCAAATTACGAGGTTCCGCGCACTCGGATTATGAGGGTGGCGATCTTCGCGGTGGCCATGTCAGGGTCAAGCACGAACAGAGGGTAGAAGGCAGGGAAGGTCCGTGACAGCTTGTGACAGACGCGTATGTGATCGGCAGTCAGTGCCGGTTGAAAACGGAGGCCGAAAGAGTCTGATGGGATATTTTGGGATCTGACCAGGTTTGCCACGGACTTTTTTTGGCAATGCTTGTCCCAAGTTCCTTGAAGTCGTACTAATTGCAAGAGAAGTAAGCCTGACTTACTATCTTTGTTGATTATTCTCACGGTCACATGGACTCAAACGCGTGTGTCACAGGGTGACCTCTTTCCCTTCAGCTTCTTCACCGTGACCGGGACCGGTGCCATGCCGTTCCTCAACGTGAGGTTTCATCTTTCGGAAACTCTCCCTCGAGAAACCAGGGAGCGACTTTCCACTGACCTTGTCGGCCACCATGCAACACCAGCTGAATCGGTTGACGATGCCACGCACATTATCACCGATTCGGAAACTTTCGAGGGTTGGCGGGATGTCAAAAATGTCCCCATCGTCACCGTGAGGACTAAACTCGACGCAGGTGCCATTACTTACGCATCTCAGGAAGTATGGGTCGAACATTCACTCGCAGCGAACAAGATGCAAAGGTCCGATTTTAGGTGCCTCCTTCTGCTCGACTTATCCTCCTCCAGCACCGAATTTTATTCTGTGGATCCATCCAAGGTGTTTTCTGGTGTTATTGCATGTGGGGCAGATGTACGTTCTTGTCGATCCCGTATAACCGTAGACTTAGACAACTTTTAGCTTCGGACAGATGACGAAGAGGTTAGAATTCAAGTCACCCAGCCCCATTACCCCGCCTTATGCTTCTTCAGATTATCAAAGCAGGAGTCGTGAGCCTGGGCGGTCAGTGGCGGACGAGTCTCACAAAAGACGTAACACACCTGTTTGCAATGTCGACCACGTCAGAGAAGTATGCAACAGCCATGCAGCACCGCAGAGAGCACCAGTCGGGCATCAAGCTACTGTTGCCTGAGTGGTTCGATCGCTGCATTTTTTTCGGGAAGCCTGTAGAAACCCAACCATTCGAATGGCCGAAACCGACAATGCTCGACAGAACTCCAAGTAGCCCGGAGAAATTGAAACGGCAACAAGCGGCGTCGTTGTCGATGAGCCCTAAGAAGAAGGCCCTCTATACCTCTTCCGCCCTGGAGGACAATCCCAATCCCAAAAGTGTCGCCATTCTCGGCGTGGATGGGTCGTTTGATGTTTGGGAGAAGCGGCGCATCATGCTCGGCAGTTCGCTCGATCTAGCAGACTCGCGGAAGAAGATATTCGAGAATGACATTCGCAAAGCGGGTGGTATCGTCGTCAAACCAAGGCCGAACGAAACAGAACTTGAGTTGGTCGACCGATGCGATGTTTTAGTGACAAGACATCGTGCAGGTCCTGAATTCTTCAAGGTAAACTCGATATATGAAGTCTAGCCAGCTACTGAACACGCCATAGGCATGGCGCCGAAAAAAGACAATCGGGACATTAAGTTGGGTTCTACACGTCCACCTGATGAGAAATTTTTCCAGCCCAATGGATCAACTTCTCCACTTTCCGCATCCCGACCATCCTATCAAAGGTTTCCACAAGCATGTAGGGCATACTCCATGTCTTGCTTGTCTTTTTTCTAACCTTTCTTAGAAAATATCGGTCACAAATTATGCTGGTGATATACGCGACTATCTGAAAAAGCTTATCCACCTAATGGGTGGTGAGTTTACGTCCTCTTTCAACGGCAAAGTAAACACAGCGCTCGTCGCTGCACAGTATGTATCTTCAATGTTTGTTGCACAAATACTGACTCACCTTCCAGAATGAGTGGTGCTAAAACTGCCCGTGCTGCTGCCTGCGACGTCCCAGTCGTAAACCACACGTGGTTAGAAGATTGCTTTCTCGAATGGAAGGATTGGAAACTTGCGAAGGAAAAATATGTCGCCTACCCATCGGGAGTGGAGTTTTCGACCATTCTCGGTGAACGTGGTTTTGGACCACGGATCGCGGAGGTCATCGCGGCGGAGGCTGAAGAAGCTGGTGAAGCTATAGCATCAGATTCTGAGCCCGTTACACCACCCGCCGGAATGTCGCAGAATAGCTTGGAGGAGACTGAGGTGGACCAGTTGATGACTGCTCCTTCCTTTGGGGCAGAGGTCTTCTCGACCCCAAAATCAAGCCCTCGCAAACCTGTTCAACGGTCGGACTCAGATGTCGAGATTGAGCATGCTGGTCCATCAACTCGCGCACATTCCGATTCCCCTCGCGTTCTGCGACCTAGAAGCAATCAGTCTCCTCGGACCCCTTCGCAATCGTCGAGGCTGTTGCGCTCGACGACAACGCTGCAGTCGCCTTTGTCGCAAAATGGAATCAATGGCTCTACATCCAGACTGGTTGCAGACGATTCCGACATAGAGATGCAAGATGTGGAGGCAACTATTTCCCCCCGTGGTCATCGCTCTCGGTCGGGTCCGTCAAGCTCTACTAAGCCGGCAGGGAGATTGGCCGCTGACGACTTTAACCCTCAAGAAAACAGCCAGAGTCCTTCTCAAGGAAGCCGCATCGTCATCCCTCGCCCCATCAACCACAGCAAGGGAAAGGAAAAAGCACAACCAGAGTTTCGAATTGGTGCTAGTGTTCGTCAGAAACCTCAGCCGTATGAATCAGACTCGGATTCTGATCTTCCAGAACTTTCAACTCTTGCCAGCCGAAAGGCAACGGCGACGAACGGGGCGGCGGCATCCAGCTCTCCACGGAAACCGGCGCCTGTGACCCCACCACCTCCTTCATCATCCCTCATTACATCTCCAAGGACCACCAGTCGCTTCCCGACCAAGGAAGTGTCTGTGGTATTACCGACGTTGGCCTCATTGTCTGCGAAGAAACGTCAGGAGCGACAGGCTTCAACTTCATCTCAACCAACCTCTGCCTCCGCGCCGCCTCGTAGTGGTACAGCCACGTCACTTTCTAGACGCAATTCTTCTCCTGGCGCGTCTTCCGCCTTTGAAGACGGGCCAATTGCAAGCACCTCTCACAATGGCTTTGGCGTGCGGACGCGGCGAGTTGCGGCCGTCAGGGCCAATCAACAACTCCATGACACGGTGATGCCAGATGTGGTCAAGTTTCAGCAGGAGATGCGCAACAGGAAACGACGGGTTTCCGGTCGGTCGGAAGCCAGCACGGAGTATATGGATGAGGAGAGCGATGCCGCCCCAAGCCAGAAACGGAGAAGAAAATCTTCTCCTATTGCTGAAGACACGTCGTTCAGGCGCCTAGAGTGAGTTGAAGCACCAAATTGGGGAGAAAATTAAAATTCATGTTCCTTGACAGAAAGCCTATCAAGTTACTCACCACAAAGGTCGATCTCACCGATGATGTCCTGAAGGTGTGTTTTGAGAGAATATATACACAAAAAGCTAAAAGGTGTTAGAAACTTGCGCGATTAGGCGCAAAGGTGACGAACAAGACTGCGGAATGCACACATCTGGTGACAACGGGGGTTGTTCGAACCGAAAAATTCCTCTGCGCGCTTGCGGTGGCGCCTGTGATCGTGAACGAGGCATGGGCAACAGAGTCGGCTGCTGCCAACGAGATATTGGGTATGTGGTCTTTCTTTGACCCGATGTGAATTGACTTTGGCGTGGCAGATGTTAGCGACTACTTGATTCGTGACGAGGAAGGCGAGCGGCGGTACGAATTCCGCCTCGAGGAAGCGCTCAATCGCGCGCGCGTGTTGAGAGGCACGCTCTTTAAAGATCACATTTTTTTCATGACTCCAGGGTCGTTCAACAACCTGGATCTTATCCGGAGTGTCATCCAGGCGAATGGTGGGCAGGTACGCGTGTCTCACTTTTTTTTTCCATCGCTAAATTCATATCAGTTCAACTCGGTCAGGCAACCGACACTGCGACAGTTGGAAAGCGACCCGGCACACCGACACCTCGTTTCTTCTGAGGCGGAAAGCGACCTGTGGAAGACGTTGGGGATCACGGTATATAAGACCGAAATGATCCTCGCTGCGGCCATGAAGCAACAGGTCGATTGGAAGAATATATCCAGGGAGCATATTCTGCAGGGTTCATAGATGTGTTTCTTTTTTTTTGGAAAGTGAGGGGGCGGCTATTCGCTGCGATGTAGTTTCTAGTGTACTTCGGGTAGACGCGACTACCAACAGCTACCAACGCTGAACTTGGCGGCCTTAACCGGTTGATTTGCTTGTGATTATGTCTGACAAAAAAACCGGCTCTCCTAGATCTCCCAGTACTCAACAGAAGTTGAAGGCTTGATGCTCAGATTAGATATGATCAGTGAGCCTCCAGAGTCCTTCATTAATTACAGGTTTGGTACACTGTAGTGCCCTCCAGAATCGTTCGTATGGATCTCCCCGACGCTCAAGCTGAGTGTTGAAGCTCTCGGCAGTGAAAGTCGACGTCATCCAAGCCAGAACTAGAGGCTTCGGGGTCCGTAGGCAACGACGGATGTAGCGCGAAGCATGAGGATCCATGTGCGAAGGGAGTTGACAATCGGATCTTAGTAAGCAAACACGAACGATACGTCTTATACGGAGCCTCAGAATCAGCCAGCAAGGACGCGGAAAGGGTCATTTTGTGAATGTGTCTGCTTGCTTTGCGTATCGGTACAATTCAGCACAAATTCAGCACAATTCGGCCCTGAAACATATTTAAACGGCAGAAGTTGTCGATCGATGACAACGAAACACCTTCCGAGAACTTTCTTCCATGCCAAACACTGCCGTTTCATTTTCGACAATCTCCGCCAGCCCAAAATAGCTGGGTCTAGAGCGCGAAATTTTCTCGCCGACTTGGCCTCTTGGGATTTTCTCGGTCTTTGTCTTTTGACTCCAACTTTCACCCTCGACCTATCCCTGTTCTTCTCCCTATGGTCCTTCTATCCTCCCTACCCCACGAGCTGCTAGGGCAAGTCTTTACGGAATGCGCCAGCGTCTGGCCAGACGCTCCGCTCGTGCTGGGCTCGGTTTCACACCTTTTCCGCCATGTCGCAAATACGACGCCGACTGTTTGGACCCATCTGCAGCTCGAAAGCGCCTCCCCTGTCGAGAAGACGGCGCTCTGGTTCGCCCTTTCGCGTGCCTGTCGTCTTCGGGTCCGGCTGGATCTGCGAGGCGCTAAAAACTTGCCGGTTCCGCGACACGGTCACGAGACTCAGTCGTGTGACGGCGTGTTCGCTGCGTTGCGCGCTCATACGGGGCGCATTTCGGCGATGGAGCTGCGTGTCGACGACCAGGGCCAGGCGGGCAAGGTCTTGTCGAAGATTTACTCGGGCGCCAGCCCCTCAGCACTGGGGCTGCGTTATTTGCTTGTCCACGCAGCCAAGCTTAAACCCACGCCACAGCCACTAACACTTCCCGTCATACCGACCATTCGTGACCTGGATACGACAAACATCGCTATTGAAGCACTGCAGGCCCTAGACTTAGCCCAGCTGAAAAGGCTTCGCATTGTCCAGCCCCTCGTTTCCACCCCGCTTTCCGCGGACCACGTTGTCGATTTGATGCGGGCCACACCCAACCTCCGGCACTTGTGGCTTGAGGCACGGGTGGCCGAGCCAACGAGTGTGGAAACGCAGCTGATTCCACAGCTGGAAGAGGTCCATATCAGGGCCAACAACCTCGTGCCTTTGCTCGACCGTTTAGTCGTGCCAAAACTGCACAACCTGTACCTCGACGACATGGATGGAAAACGGGACGGCGCGTCAGAGGAGTCTGCTGCCGTGCTTCACCGCCTTCTGGTCCGCATGGAGCTGGGCAGGGGCGATGTCACGGACAACGCGTTGCGCGAATTTGAGCTTGTCGGCGTCCAAGTTGATCAAGACACAGAGATGTGGCAGCGTTGCATGCAGAAGATGAAGGTTCTCGAGTCATTCACGGTTAATTCGGCGACAGAGAGCGATATGGAGGAGGAATATATTCCGCCGCCTGTGTCGATTGAGCCTCTCAAACGGCCGTTTGCTTTTGGCTTTGGGTGGACAGGAATGGAGAGCAAGTAGCGTACTCTAGCTATAGCCCCCAGACAATCCCAAACTAATCTATCGGTACAGCAAATGTATAGTCGTAAGATCTGAGTAATCAATCATTCTACCTCTCCCAGATCAATTGGGTCGAAAGATCTCTCCTATGTGGCCTAACAACTCGATGACTCTGCCCAAAGTCTGGCCCAAACATGTTACTACATCCTTCTTCTTCTGTCTCTGTTTCTTTAACCACGCTGTCAATCTGGTTCTCATTTGTCGTGACTTCCTCACTTTATTCTGCCTCTCCCAGATCAATTGGGTCGAAAGATCTCTCCTATGTTCCCTAACAACTCAATGACTCTAGCCAATTAAAAGTCTGGCCCAAACCTGTTACTGCATCCCTCTTCTGTCTCCGTTTCTTTCTACCGCGTTACCTTTCCAAACCACATACGGTAAGACTTGCTATGTCAATCTGGTTCTCCTTTGTAACTTTTACCGCATCAGGAATTTGCGACCCTCTACCAGCTTTCGTGTCTCCATACATATTTCTTCTCAAAGAATGATGGAAGCCTGTTGTTGGTCCTTCGATGATTTAGCCAACAAAATCTCTGCATGCAGAACTTGAAACGGTCAAGGCTGAGGTCCACACAGTGTCACGGTTGCAGCTGAATAATGATGCATTGCAACCATTGAATCATGCCTCTGTATCTTTCTTCTTCCGTCTCCGTTTCTTCTTGCCGCTTTCCTCTGCTGGCGCCTCAGCCTCAGGCTCCTCTCGTTTCCGTTTCTTCGCCGAATCATCCTCCCCATTCGCCTCCCCTTTCTCCCGCATTCGCTCCTTCTTACCCTTCCGTTTCTTCTTCTCCGGAGCTTCCTCGGGGACATGCCCCAACCGTTCTGAAATCTTGCCCTTGAACTCTTTCAAGCGCTCATTTCGGTGGCTGTCCCAACCGGACTTGTTCTCCTGGCGATACGGCGCGTACTTTTTGATGCCCATATACTCGTTCAGCTCCGCGTCCTTGGCCTCTAGAATCTCGGAGGCGGTGAGCGAGTAGTTTTGTGGGGCGACAGAGGTGTAATGGAACCGTGTTGTTTGACCACCGACCTTGTAAAATTAGTTGGCAGTAATAAAAACGGAGGAAGAAAAGCCTACAATGTCATTGAAATCCAGCGCATAGATTTCGTCCATCCACTCTTTCAGTTTGCGCTTCCGCATTTCCTCCGTGCCATCCCACTCCTCCTCTGCGTCGTATTCAGGGACAACATCCGCATCCATTATATCCACATCGACACCATCTTCGTCTGCCGCCTCGTCTTTTTTCTTCTTTTTCTTTTTGCGCTTCTTTTCAGGCGCAGCAAGATCAGGCTCGACGTAGATGTCCCCAATGTCGATATCGTCGTTCCAAGTCGGCTTCTCGTCGTCACCGTCGTTGTCGCCATCATCCTCGCCATTGAGAGCATACAGCCCAGCCATCTGCTTGTCATGGGCATCGGGGTCCCATGGCGCATCTAGATCGATGCCCAGTTCATTCAATGCTACAAACATGTCAACCAGTTTTCTCCGCAGCAAGGAATTGGTGCACACATTCAACTTCGCCAGTGGCTACACCAGCCCGTTCTAGTCTTGCGCGAATTTCCTTCATTTTCAGGCCCTTGAGCCGCTTGACCTCTTCTTTGCGCTGTGCAAGTTCTTCAGCCTTGCGCTGTTTCCGCCGTTCTCGGGCATCTTTACGCGTGGTGTCTTCGCGGCGGACCGTGGAGGGCAATGTGCGTGGGTAGGTTTTGATCTCATTACCGTCGCTAATATTGGTTTGATTTGAGAACCGATAAAACCGAAGAACAAGAAACTCACGTTTCCTCGAATCGGAAGTTGTAAGAGCTCTCAAAGCGGTCGACAATGTCATCGAAGATCTCCTCCTCATCGTCATCGCCATCTGATCCTTCAGGCTGGTCTTCGGATTTGGCCTTGCCCTTCTTAGACGAAGTGACTTCTTTGTAAGTCGGCAATCGTTTGGCGGACTTGTCGATCCAGCCACGGTTTAATATGTAGCTTGCAAAAGTCAGTTTTAGCAAAACTTTGAGATGAAAACGCACTTGACCAAAAATTCTTGGTCTACTGCCTCCTTCGACGGACCTGCTGCGTCCTCTGCCTTCCGTTTCTTTTTCTTCTTCTTTTTTCTCTCTCCTTCCTCCTCCTCTTTTACGACTACCGGCGCATCGGCTGAGCCACCAATATCGACCAACTCGTGCAGGTCGCCGACCTGTTTCTCGAGGAATTCGCGGTATTCATTCTCTTCTCTAGCAAGCTCCTCCATGTTCTTTTCTCTGGGCACAAGGAAGTCGTCCTCTCCATCCGATTCGTCGTCATGGGCATGGAAAGCAGCGATTGTCTCCTGGCGCAGTCGTTTTTGCTCCTCGACATGCGTAAGTTGGGCCTCGTCGGGCTCTGGAGATGCGGAATGAGAGCGCATTGCGTTTTGGAGGTTCGCGGCGCGGATAGTCAGCGGTTTGCCCTGTCGACATCATGTAAATAGGGACGCTTCAAAAAAAGAAACTTAAAACGCACCTTCTCCTTGCCTTTGGACACAGCAGAGGCGGGCTGAGCAAGACTTTTCGCGGCGTGGGACGACTTTTCTTGCTCCTCCGCAAAGATATCTTTCCCGCCAGTGTAGATTTCAGGGTCCTTGCGTTTGATACGAGCAAGTGTCCGTAAAATAGCGGCATCCATCGCTGGCGTGAGCTCTTCTCCATCTGAGTCCTCTGACTCGGCGCTCTCGGAGTCTGTTTCCTCCTCTTCCTCCGAGTCGGGGTCAGAGCCATACTGGTCCTTGACTGCACACAATAAGATGTGAAGTCCCAACAAGCGACCAGAACACACGTTTTTGGAGCTCTTCGCGCTCTTTCCTGTATTCGAACGCCTTGGCGTAATGTTCGTTTATCGTTATTTGGTGCACGTCGCGCTCATCGTCGCTCTCCGAGTCGGATAGCATCGAATGATCCGAGTCGCAGAAGGGAAAATATCGAAAGTCACGTGAGACAACGGCGCATGAGAAGATACTACCAAGTCGGCGGGTACAAGGCCAACATCCAGTGCGTCGATGGGCTTTTTGTGGATGGTCATCTTACTTTTGCAGCCCTACCAGCTACAGCCAGAAACGAACCCTGCTTGATATCGTCTATGACCGCTTACAGCGTGATGACGGGGGTGTCGAATTATTCCTCGGTTTTTGCTTCCACTGGACAGGGACTTCTTCCTCGTCTTACCCGGCCTAGGCATTAAACTATCCGGCACTTCTCATCTCTTAGTTTCTGAGGAAGATGCCGCTCGGTTGCGTGGCGAAACACGTTGCAACTCGTCGCTTCTCTCGTCCGATTTCGAGTCCATTTCGCCTCTCGTATTCCGCGACAAGCCTTCGTTGGAGAAAAAGTTCGATACGCTTTCACAACCAGCCAACAAGAATAAGAAGAAGAAGGGCATCGATCGTGACCTGTCCCGCGCTAACAAG
Source organism: Mycena indigotica (assembly GCF_014461135.1). Taxonomy (NCBI): domain Eukaryota; kingdom Fungi; phylum Basidiomycota; class Agaricomycetes; order Agaricales; family Mycenaceae; genus Mycena; species Mycena indigotica. Next base: position 697,183 of record NW_023503016.1, on the reverse strand, counting down.
GTGTTCGTCTCGTCCTCGCAGGAGGGCCTATCTCGTGGCCAATTCGAAAACGCAAGGCGAGTGCCTTTTCATCAGCGTTGTCTTTCGACTAATCATCCTGACAGAGTCCTCTATCGCCTTGCTACAGATCCCGGAGCCGCACCGAAATATGACCTCGACTTGACCGGTTTTCCGTTGAACAATGAAGGCCGCACCCTTGACATCCCGATCTACTGTTTTGCCTACAACATATGGAACTCCGACAGCCGCTCGCTAGAAAATCGTACTAGAGAGCCGAGATTTCTCGACGTAGCCTGGGGAGAGGCACCCGCGCTCGATCAGCGAGAAACCGCCGACACGATGAAAACACTGTCCCACATTCGCGAGAAAAGCTCCGCCAATCTTCAACAGAGAAACCTTCCTATGAAGGTCGGCGCATATTTAACTCCATTTTCCCTGTCTGACGGCCAGCGTGCTAGGCCTTTGAATGGGCTGATGTCAACGGGCCCACCGAACTGCTTAATCTAGACGACATCAGGACCAAGATAGGAAATTTCTTCGAACCATTATCTCGACCTTCAGCATCTCCCGCCATTCTTCTCGTCCATAACAAATCAACGGCACTTAATGTGTTGAACCATCTTCAAGTCTCTACATCCCACTGGCGTTGGTCTGATGATTCTTTGAAGCAACTCCTCCGCGAAGTATGCATTGACTTTATTATCATGGATGGACAATGCTTATATTTGCTCTGCCAGAATGTTGGCCACCGTCCCCGTCAAGCACCTCGAGACCCTCGCCACCGACCAGAGGATCATACTTCTTCCCGAGACCGTTCTCGCTCGCCACGTCGCCAGGCGCCTAATGCCAACCGCGACGACCGCTACCGCAGACGCTCCCCCCTCTCCACCCCCACGCCGCCTATTCGCTCCGTTATATGTCATAGACGTTGAAAACTTGTACTCGACACTCTCCCGGACCACTGCTACTGGGCTGGGAACCCTGCCCGACATAATGCTCAAGACCAAGCTGTACGAGAAAGTCGACTGTGATGGCTGGTGTGCGGGAAACGAACTGTGGATGCTGCGCAAGGTGTTCATGGCCATGGCGGAGAAGGGCGGCGTTGATGACCAGGACAGCGAGTGGCCGGGAGGACTGGGCCAAATGTCGACCACTTTCGCGATTGGTGGTTATGATGATGAGGCTTCAGATTATGGGTCGGAGGAGGACGACTAGTCGCAGTTTACATGTTGTTGTCGTTGTAGTTGTACTGTCAGGTGCGATATCATCCCGTTGGGAGAACTTGTAGGCATAAAATTGTATTCACCGAATTTTCACTAGATTGCTCGTCACGGTAATGTCACATCGGCCTGTTTGCTTGTCCAGTCCCAGCAAGTATCGACGATCCCTACTAATACTTAGTACAACCTTCTCCTTCCCGCATCCTCTGCCACCCGCGTACTCATGCCTGTTTCTGGTAATGGCAAACGCTGTAACCATGACCGAACCCTCAACTGCAGTCAACTGCACGTGTTGTCAATGGGTCTTACCCGGGAACTTGGAAGGAATCCGAAGGATGGCGTTGGGAAGACAACGACGACTTGCAGCTATTATAGTCTTCAGCCTGTTGCTCCCGCGCGGGCAGGCCGCAGCCTCGTATTGATCAACGTTGTGGCGGGCTGATCCTTCTGCAACGGTCTGTGTACGATCTCCGAGTCAAGTGAAGACTATTTTGGCATTGGCATTGAAGCAAGTTGCCCGTGCTCCCGAGCGCCTTTCCGGGCGACTCGGTCTGACGTCAACCAGTATATTGGTCCATCCCCTGGGGGCTCTCTCAATATCAGCAGTCTGCCGATTGAAGTTGATTCCACCAGTTATTGACTTTCGAAAAGGCGACTTCAAAGCTGCTGCGTGCCAGTGGCATCAAGAAGGTGCTAAAAATTCCTGCTCCATCCGCGCACCTACCAGTGCGGCACCCAATCAAAGTCTAAAGCTGTCTCGAGCGCTCCACGGCATTTATTTGTCGAAGGTCAAGGTGGGCTGGAGTAACTGATCCTGAGTTGGCAACATTCGCTTCCTACTCGTATTATAAAACTGGACTCGCAGCTTGAAAGCCCCCACGATATGGACCTCCCACCGCCGCCAGCCGACTTTGTCAATGACACGTTAGGTGTGCCCCAGTCCGTACCCTTAACCATGCTGAGTTAGTGTGAGGTGCACTCCAAATTGGTGTCCTTTTATGCTACTTGCTTTTTGGGATCACGACGACACAAGTCTATATCTATTACACTCGATTTCCGGACGATGTGCAATGGATTCGCTGGATGGTGTGTCTTTCAGAGTTCATTGTCGAAAACTTTCTAAAATCTGAGTTGGATAGGTCGCTTTCGTCTGGTATGCAGTGAAAATATCACACCGACAACTTGAATGCTGCTAAACCGCTTTGTCAGGGTCCTAGAAGCCACCCAAGCAGGTCTTATCGGCTATGTGGCATATTTTTACATGATCACGGACTACGGGGACAAGAAGCATGCTCTACAGAACACACTGCCTCCGCTCCTCATCACGTTCATCTTCAATGGCGCCATTACTTCCCTTGGTATAGACATCACTGGCATCGATATGTGCCGAGTCGACTGATCCCATTTGCAGTCGAACTGTTTTTTATTTATCGCATCCATCAGCTTTCCAAGCAAATACTCATACCTGCAGTCATCTCAATCCTATCCATTGTCTATTTCATCGGGGGCACTACTTTCTCCATCGCAGGCCTCAGGTCAGACACATGGGCTCACTCGGAGGCTAAGTGGGGTTGGGACATCCTCACTACTGCTATTCTGGGTGTGACCACGGATTTGAGCATTTCGATCGCTTTGGTTGTACTGCTCATCCGCACTCGCGGGCGAGGAACAGCCTCGTGAGTGTCTCTTTTCTAGCACACTCGTGCTGATGTGTCCAGAACTACCGCAATCGTCGAGAGAGTTATTGCGTGGACTATCGGTAAGTTTTAAAGTTCAACTTGAAGTTTATTGAGTTGCGGTCTCATAATCAAATCAGAAACCTGCTCGTTGACCAGGTGAGTACCCGTGTGCTTCCCGCTCCAAGCGTGCTGACCATGTTTCTTTTCCACCAACAGCTTTTGCAGCGTCCTCATCCTGATCTTTGTAAGAAACCCACCCGCATGTATATTCTTGTCGCTCACACTTATACCAAGTACGAAACAAAGAAGCAGTCTTGTAGGAATTCGCCTCTTTATGTCCTGATTAGACTGACAAGCATGCAGTTATATGGCTTGTGTTAATTATCGTCAAGTCACGTCGTGGGTCATCATGCTTTTTTTGCAAACGTGAAAGCTCACAAGTGATAGTTTTCTCCAACTCACTGTTGGCCAGGTTCGATTATACGCGCCCTGTAGTCCTCTGAACATACTAGTATCTGACTATTATTTACTAGTCTCAATTCGCGCGCAACTTTACGGGGGGATGCCAAACGGAACCCTTCCTGCCTCAGTGCCGCCGTTTGTGAGTCTGGTCATCCCTACAAATTGCCTGAGAAGCTGGTCAATGTAAGCAGAGCCACGCCAGCTCGCGCACGATGGAAAACTCGGACGTCGAAATGTTCCGTGTCCAGGTTGAGACCAAGACGCATGTGCACCATGATGATCAAGAGAGACTAACAGGGAAATCGAGAGACATGGAGCTTGCATAACATGAACCTGGGATAGAGCACATCTATTTCTAGATATGGCTCTCAGTTGGCTAAATATTTTACATTATTATTCTGAAGCTACTGTACGAAAAATGTTCAATTGCCCTGACCTCGTTCAAGGACCCATAATCGCGTCTTCTCTTGCAGAGTCAACACGCTCTGTACCCGATCCACAATTCCAACTACCTTTTCTCCCTCCCCAGTCGACCGCGTCAGCCGTCCAGCATCAAGCGCCCACCTCTCGAACGCCGAGACCTCGCCGATTGTCGACCAAGTTTCTTTGTCCTTTGTGCGAGAAAAGAATCCAAAGGCACCATTGTTTGAATCCGATGGCGCTGTCGACGACTCCGTGATGAGATGCGTAAAGTTGGAGTATGATGTGGGTGCATCGGTTTTATCGTATACCCAATGGCCAGCCGAAGGAAGATATGGAGGGTATGGAGGAGAGTGGATATGGGTGAAAAGGGAAGCCCCGCTTTGTAAAGCGAGGTTGCAGATGTGAGCGCGAACGGGCGATGGGCTTGAAGAAATAGAGTTGAGGACACTCATCGCATGGCCTCCTGGGTAGTTCTTAATACTCGCAGAAGTCATCAACAAAGTGAGTGCGAAGTTGCAGAGAATGGCTCCAAAGGCGCCGATGAATAGAATACGGCCAAAAAAGGACGATTTTCGTCGAGATACCCTGTGGATCAAGTGAGAAAGGAATGACATATCTGATGTCACCCACATCACACTGACTCCCCGCGCAGCGACAACGTTTATTGTGGGCACAACATAAACGACAAATCGCCATTCTTTGTGACCGATGGCGCTCATAGCGGTTGTTAAAACTGTTGCTGGAAAGATGAGAGGTAGAAGCCGTCTGGATCCAGACGAGAACACTGCAAACAACGACAATGGGAGGGCCGAAAGGAGTAGTTTAGGTAGATGTGAAGTCAAGTAAGAGTGGATAGGCGATACCTGTTTAGTCTGAGCTGAGACAGAAAGCTGAAATAAGCACTTACACCCCATTCAACGCTCTTGCCTTCGACAACATTGAAGTAAATACTGTGGAACTCCGGCCAAAGGTAGGGTTGTTTCCAAAAGTAGGAATCAACAAGCATTGTCAATGCTAAAAGACGTTGGAAAGAGCAGTCGTTCGGTTCTCAAACTCACCAATAGATGCCATAGACGAAACTGCCCCGACCACAAAAGCTCGTTTGAATGATATGTGCCCTGCATACCACGATTGTAGGATGAGGGCGGCGCCAAGAGCCGCTATCTCTGCTCGGAAAACTACAGCGGAAGAAACCAAGAGCGCGATGGATGCGGTGACGCTTCTCTCGGACGGCCTTATAGTGTTAGGGGCGCGGTCGATGAGCAAATACGCAGATAGATTGACTGCCCAACAAGTCAGTCGACGTCGACAAGAAGAAGTAAATATAGACCAGGAAAGAATGCAAGCATGTTCGGAATGGTTCTACCCATCCAAAATGGCACATGGAATTGCGAGCAAGTGAGCAACGTGTAGTAGAAGCCTGTGGGGCGGCCAAATCGTCGGGATACTGCGTGTCGAATAAAACATAGCCCAATAGCATTGATAGTAGCCAAGACGAGACGGACTGGCAGAGAAAAGTATCAGTTTTGGCCGGTGATAATGTTAAACAACGCACCGATAACCTGGATCTCGAATTTGGATGGGAGTAAATCAAAGGTTGCAGCAATGTAGATGAAAGGCTTCGCCAGCCAAGCAAGCAAGACGCCCCCGATGAATGTTCTGGGTACAGCACCAGAAAAGGCAAAGTGGTCGTACTACTGGTGGGCAATTTAGAAAACAAAATTGACCCGAATGTGAAAGAACAAACGTTGGGAAGTGCGGAGGGAGAAATTCCGTACATCAGGACATCATGAACGGCATGGAGGTTGAAGCTCTCTTCGACCTTTGTGTAGGGAGCAAGTAGAACATGTGTCCAAGCGCTGGAGACGACGAGGGCGTCTAGAACCAAACTCATGGGTGAAAGCCAATAAGTGTGACAGGTGTGACTCCACAAACAAATCTTGTTCGGATTTGCCATGAACGAAGCGCGACAATACGGCGAACTTGCCACTCAGCTCGTTACAGAGTCTCGCAGGTCAACACAGACAGACACATTGCTTAAGGAAGGGCTTGCACGCTAGCCACATCTGGAATGGCAATATCGGGTAATATTCGAATCGACGGTTGGACGTAAAATGGCAAAGAAGCTTACTCTTGCTTTTGACCACGATGAAGCGGGGCTTTCTTAACGCCAAGACAACAAAAGAGCGCCTTGCATCGAAAAATGACCTCGGTACGTGTCCTACTATTGCTGCTATGTTCACAGCTTGAAGAGGAGAAAGGCACTCATCCTAGTCAGCTTCCGTATGCAATGCTTAATGAGCCAGGTTCGTGGCTCTCAGTTTTTCAATTGAGACCTGCTCACAGTCACCGTCCCTCAAGGCTACGAAACAAAGCCAAGTGAGTCAAATATCGTCCCGGAAGGATCCAGTAGCAAACCCCTGCCAGGCTTCGTGGAGTATGCGTATACCGCTCTTCCCCAGGTCGACGACGAGCCCCATACGGAATGTTTGTTTCTGCTTGAGAGTCAAGAAATACTTTTGAAGACACCTGGCTTTCCTAAGCCACTTCCACCAGCTCCTGCCCGTCCGTCTTTTCGTGTTGCACCTTCTCCTGGGAAAGGCTTGGGTCTATTCAGCACCTGCGACATCAAGCAAGGCGAAGTCATCCTTTATGAGCGCCCACTCCTAATCGTACCGATGGCCATTCCGTCGAGCGCTCCCAAGCATTTTTCTCAGACGCAGCTGATCCAGCACTCGCTCAATGAGCTCGAACGCTACTACAAAGTAGCCGTGGACCGTATGACAGAACAACGACGAGCTGCCTTCATGAGTCTCCACGATTGTCACACGAAGGATGGGTCGGGTCCGATTGTTGGCAGGATAAGGACGAATGGAATCTGTCTTTCTGGTCTACAGCCGGCTGGATTGAAAGCCAACACGGACGATGCGGCCAGGATGGGGAGGTATACCGTTATCTCCGAGTATATATCACGTCTCAACCACAGGTGTGCTTCATTTTCCTCTCTTCCTTAATCTGACTCCCGCAGTTGCTCCTCAAATACCGCTCCTTTGTTCGATAAAGCGATGCTGGCTTATCGTCTTTACGCTGTTCGCGATATTGCCAAAGGAGAGGAGCTCACTTTCCAATACGTCGACGTCTTAAGTAGCAAGAGCGAGCGAAACAAGGCGCTCAAACCCTACGATGTCGTCTGCACATGTCCCTCTTGCACCGAGCCGACCGCGCGAAGCGACAAACGCCGCTCTGCCATTGGCGGTTTCATGCCAACCATCCCAGCCTGGGCCGCCAATCGCCAACTGTCCGATGACTGGCTGATCAAAAGGTCGACCGCGCTGCTTAGTCTCATTGAAGAAGAGCGCTTGGAGCATCTCGAACTGAACTGCATTGCGACTCATGCGATTATGGAGTGCTACATCTGTCTGGGAGACAGCGAGAATGCGAGCAAATGGGCTGCACGTGTCATTCGCCAGCCGTGGTCGGGGGTCTACAAAGATCATCCTGAGGTTCACGAGTTGTTGGACCCAAAAAGCCCTGCCTACGCGAAACACGGGTTGTGGCGAATGCGTGTCGACGAGAATCCAACGGGCGACATGGGTGCGATCTTCAAAATGATGGGGGACGTTTGTGGTCCAGACGGAATGAAGACACTGAGCGGTGGCCAGGGTTTGTTCATGTTCCAACCTGGCCAGAATACATCCCCGGAGGGTCTGAGGAAGATTGCTGAGATTCTCCAGCGTTCGAGCAACCTGAAGGGTTGATAGTTTGATGTGTTGATAGTCACGTGTGTCATCTTGAAACTGACGTTTTTCCTGCCTTTTGGAGTCTGGACTTATCTCTGCTTATTTTCCCAACCAAACTATGCTCGAACCTGGACGAGAAACTTACTCAGCGCCGCGGTTAGGAGGATCCGAAACTTAAGGGAGGGGAAGACGACATACGATAACCCTCGAGCCTCTGGACCACACAGGCTGACAACGAGGCGCTAACTGAAGGTGCGGAACTCACTCCGAAGAGCTAGGAAGAACTCCGAAGTCTCACAAAACGGGCACCTGTCGAAAGATAGCTCTAGCCAGGCTTCGTCGATCAACTATGACACGTAAAAGTTTGCGGGTCGACTTCTTCCCTTCACCGTCATGAAACGAGGTTTTCTCAACTCTCGGGCGGCGAAAGAAAAGCCTATTGGTGCTCCTCCTGTTGCCGCTGGTGAGCTCACATCATTGAGGTACTTATGCCAGATGGCTGAAAGCACTGGCAGTCAACTCCAAGGATGTTGTTAATGAAGCGTCGTCCCGCGTGGTACTAGATGAATCAGGTCTGTTCTACGCCTTGTGTTTGAAAGTTACGCTGGTTATTGACCGTTTTCAGCGTTCAAATCCACCATAGACCTCATGAGAAACCAGCTGAGCCGCCGGTGCAAATCTGATCAGAATAGTAAAGCCCTGCAACGCATCCTATACATCTATAGAGCGGTTCCTAATTTCGCTGACGAGCCGGAGCAAAACACGCAGTGTCTTTGGTATCCAGAGACCTACGAGTTATTGTCCAAGACTCCCGGTTTCCCTCAACGACTTCCACCGGCTGCTTCTCCTCCTGCCTTTCGTGTTGCCCCATCTCCCGGAAAGGGTATGGGCCTGTTCAGTACTCGCAAGATCACACAAGGCGAAATGATCTTCTCTGAGCGCCCACTCCTTCTCCAACCCGCACCCACCATGGTCATCACTCCCAACGGACTTGATGCTGCCGAGGAGGCCAAGTGGAGGTTGAACGAACAAGAGCGCTACGCGGCGAAGTGTGTGCAGCGTATGACTCCTCATCAGCAGGCAGCATTCATGGGTCTCCACAACTTCAACCCAAACGACAGGACGGGTCCGATTTTTGGCAGGATACGGACCAATGGCATCGGTCTCTATGGTCTCGAGTCGGGGATCGAAGGCGACAAAGGAGTCTATGCAGCTGTTTGCGATAACATTTCGCGTCTGAATCATAGGTAAGAAAAAATCGACTGTTAACGCTGCTTTTCCGACCGTTTTTCCAGTTGCTCTCCGAACACGTGTCCGCGCTTCGATCGTGCATCGTTTTCATATTGGCTCTATGCAGTGCGGGACATTGCGGAAGGCGAAGAGCTCACTTATCAGTACAGCGATGTCTTGGTCAGCAAGGTCGAGCGAAACGAAGAGACGGAGAAGTATGGTTTCGCCTGCATGTGTGCTGCTTGCAAGGAACCAACCGCGGAGAGCGATAAGCGTCGTTCCGAGATTGCCGCCTCAGTGCCATCTGTCCTGACTTGGGCGATGGATTGGGGGTTGCCAGACGACTGGCTAATCAAGAAGGCTATCCGGCTACTCGTTCTCCTCCAAAAGGAAAATATACAGCATGTGGAAGCCTATAGCACCGCTACCCATGCAATTCTGGAGGCGTATATCTGTTTGGGAGACAGCAAAAACGCAAGCAAATGGGCGGCGCGGGCCATTCAACAGACTTGGTCAGAACTCTACCACGAGAGGCTTCAGGAGCTGTTGGACCCGCAGAGCCAAGCGTACGAGGGGCACGTTCTTTGGCGGATGAGAGTCGACAAGAGTCCGAGGAATGAGGTTTTCAAGGCAATGGGGACGGTATGTCGCCCTGAAGGGATTGGGATTCTTGATGGAGGCCGAAAATTGACTTTCACCGCCGACGAAGGTGTTCTGCCGGGGACATTGGAAAAGGTCCTCGCTACCGTGGCTCCCGCTATGAACGATGCCAAGTTCAAGCAACTAGCGACGGGTTAATGTGAAGATGGGACGGCAAGATGAAGTGTATTACACGGTATCATTTCTTGAGATACAACCATTGTTTATCTTCCTTCAAGTTGGGTTACCGCTCAAAATGTAGGAGGTCACGGTCGAGCTTATGTAATGCGTCAGGATTAGGTGTAAATAAGCGCAAACAACCACTTCTTGGAAAGAATGAGCCACCGTCGACATCCCCGACCCGTCCCTTCGCTTTGCTTGAAATTGAACAGGAAGATCTTGTGAAAGGCAAGGTCGTCGTTGCAGATATGATGACGCTTGGTTCTAAGCGCAAGCCAAACAATTGAAGCAATGGTCCAAGCGCGATCAAAGCTTTACACGTAAAATACCAGAGAGGGCTTGTCCAAGACCTTCACACTTGTTATCCTCCACCACCTCTCATGATGCGGCGCGGCTTCCTCATCTCCAAGAAAGCGCAAGAACCCGAAGTAACGACCATCAAACGCGCGAATTCTCGAGAAGAACCTATCCGCCTTGCTCTCGAAAAGCCAGGTTCGTGGCCGACAAATGTTCTTGCTACCAACAGTAACTGTGTACAGTTCATATCCCTGCTGAAGGTTACAAAACGAAGTTCCAGCTTGTCGACGGGTGGGGCGACGACCCCGGATGGTCCAACTCACATTGTGACCACTCTCCCTCCTCTTAACAACAACGAACCCAACACCCAGTGTTTGCTCCTCCAAGGCACCAAACAGGTTATCCTGAGTACTCCTGGCTTCCCGAAACCACTTCCGCCACCACCTGCAAGTCCTGCATTTCGACTTGGGCCATCGCCCGGCAAAGGCATGGGTCTATTCAGCACCCGTCAAATCAAGCAAGGCGAAATCATTCTGTGGGAGCGACCATTGCTCATCATGGCATCTGGAATTCCTATCGCCTTTCCTGCTAGTTTCTCAGAGGCACAGCGGGCACAGCATGCACTCAACGACCTCGAGTTTTATATGGAAACAGCGGTCAGTCGCATGAAGCCGGATCGTCGTGCTGCCTTCATGGGTCTTCACAACTGCCATAAGAAGGACGGGTCAGGGCCATTGATGGGCAGAGTTCGGACGAACGGAATCTCTCCGGCGAGCCAGACAAAAACAGAGGTGGATGTCAAGATGGCAGACCATTCCGTGGTGTCAGAGCATATATCGCGTCTCAACCACAGGTGTGTTTTGTCGACACGCTTTTATTCTTTTGGCTGATGTGTTTTAGTTGCTCTCCAAATACGCAGCCGCGCTTTGACTTTGCGACATTCGCACACCAGCTCTATGCCGTCCGTGATATTGCTGAAGGAGAAGAACTCACGCTCCAATATGTCGATATTTTGGTGAACAAGACCGAGCGGGCAGAAAACCTCAAACCCTACGCTGTTGTCTGCACGTGTACTGCTTGCACCGAAAATCCGAGAGAGAGCGACAAACGGCGTTCGGCCATCGCTAGCTTTATGCCTAGTGTCCCGGTTTGGGCTGTCAACCGCCAGCTGTCGGACGACTGGCTGATCAAGAAAAGCCTCCAGATCCTCGAATTCATCGAAAAAGAAAAGGTTGAGCATGTTGCAATGTACAACAACGCAACGGCCACGGTCATGGATGCCTACATTTGCCTGGGCGACCGTCAGAACGCGAGCAAGTGGGCAGCAAAAGTGATGATTCGACACCGTTGGGCGGAGGAGTACAAACGAGTCGAGGAATTTCTGGATCCGGACAGCCCTGCGTATGTGCAGCACCCGCTTTGGCGACTACGCGTGGACGAAAATCCGACCAATGCCAAGGGGGCAATGTATAAACTGATGGCAGAGGCGTGCGGGCCAGGAGGAGTGTCGACGATGAGCAATGGCATGGGCCTGTTTACGTTTGCACAGGGCCAAGAGATTCCACCGGAAACTCTCAAGAAAGTGCTTGCCATGGTCAAGCAGGGAAAATGAGAACTTGAAGCAGAAGAGAATGAATTGTAATTGTACGAACTGAGCGCTGAGCAGTTGTCTCCTTTTGTTGTTGTTGAAACTCTGTAAATCAAATTCACGGCGTATATGTTGGGTCACTGAATGTACTTGAAGATTCGCGGAGGCTCTTCAATATGTCGTTTCTACGTCTCCGTTTCAGGGAATTGCTAACAGGATTACATGCCAACAAGCGTCAACAGTGTCACCTCAGTTTCGCTTCAGCGGCAAAGTGGTTGCGATCAATCAAGTTGGTTGTCAACACGCGTAAACATTGTCACTTCTCGGAAAACTTCAACTGTACCAAGAAAGAATCCACCATCGCTCCTCAGCTAGGTCCGACTCTTCGTTCTTGTCATTGTCGTTTCCTGTCATTACTAGCATCCGTCTCAGTATGCATTGTTCAACCGTATCAAGCCAAACAATCGAAGGAATCGGTTGGATCACGTAAAACTTTGCAAGAGGGCAAGAGGCTTTGTCTGCTAAACGCCACTCGAAGCTATCTTGTCTGCCTCTGCCTACCATGAGGCGCGGCTTCCTGAACTCGAAACCAGCGAAAGAACACCCCAACCACCCCGGGCCCGTCTCCTCGTCTCAAACAAACACTAACTTGAAGCTCCCTAGTAAAGCAACTACCACAGTCAAGTCGTCACAAGAAAACGATCTCCCTCGTTCATTTCCTTATGCCGCGCAGGAAAAGCCAGGTCAGTGGTTGCAGTCTGCTTGTTTCTTTGTGAACTCAAACCTTTGTACAGTCGAAGTGCCCAAAGGACACGAAACGAAGCTCAACTTTGTCGAGGGGTCCGGCAATCCTCAGGCCACTTACATTTGGACGGCTCTTCCCCAAGTCGATGATGGGCCTGACACGGAATGCCTGCTGCGTGCGGGCAGCAAAGAGGTCATCTTGAAGACTCCGGGCTTCCCTAAACCACTTCCGCCAGCCAACTCTCCCCCTGCATTTCGAGTTGGGCCCTCGCCTGGTAAAGGCATGGGTTTATTCAGCACCCGTGACATTGAGCAAGGCGAAACCATCCTTTGGGAGCGGCCCCTGCTCATTGTCCCGCTGGGGATCCCGACTTCCCTTCCTGCCGGTTTCTCCAAGGCCCAATGGATACAGCATTCCCTCAACGAGTACGAGCGCTATGTCGAGGTTGCGGTCAATCGAATGCAAGAGCATCGTCGCGCTGCGTTTATGAGCCTCCACAACTGCCACACCAAAGATGGGTCAGGACCGTTGGTGGGCAGAGTTCGGACTAATGGGATCGGGGTCGACGGGCTGCAGCCTGCAACTGCCAAAACGGAATATGACATGCGGGTATCGAGTTATAGTGTCATTTCAGAGCATATCTCGCGTCTGAACCACAGGTGTGATTGCTCAAGTCGTGTTCGTTCCGCTCATGCTAATATACTTCAGTTGCTCCCCTAACACTCGCCCATCCTTTGACCGCGCAACGTTTGCTCAACGGCTCTATGCTGTTCGCGATATTGCCGCGGGAGAAGAGCTCACTTTCCAATACATCAATGTTTTGGCGAAGAAGACGGAGCGGGATGAAGGCCTTAGCCCCTACGCTGTCGTCTGCGCGTGTCTTGCGTGTACTGAGGGTACAGCAGAAAGCGATAAAAGCCGTTCGGAGATCGCTGGTTTCAAGCCGACTTCCAGCGTTCTAGCTTGGGCTGTGAATCGTCAACTTCCCGATGACTGGCTCATCAAGAAATACATGATCCTTCTCGATCTTATCGACAAGGAGCGCTTAGAGCATCTTGACGTATATTGCGTCGCCACGCGTGCTATTATGGAGTCCTATATCTGTCTGGGGGACACCCAGAACGCAAGCAAATGGGCAGCACGTGTCCTCCGCCAGTCTTGGTCAGAGATGTACGAAAGCCAGCTTGGGGTCGACAAACTGTTGGACCCGGACAGTCCTGCTTATGCGAAACACGCGCTGTGGCGAATTCGAGTCGACACGGCTGCCGCAACGGGCGCGATGTCCAAACTAATGGGAGAGGCGTTGGGCCTCGGTGGGTGGTGAGGGTTTGTTTGCGTTACCGCCTGGCCAGAGCATGCCGCCGGGCGTTATGGAGCAGATGCTCGCTCTAATGAGCTTGAATAACCCGAGCAAAGGGTAAAGATTGGAGGACCATTGGCATCGATGGAGTAAATATACGGTAATTTACTACCAAGCAATCTGTACCCCGCTTCGAGCTCTGGTCAGCAAGTCCTTGGCTCGTTATCTAATGAAACTGAGGACCCGATCCGGTGTCGGCAATCTCATAGCCGGAGCTTGAAGTCAGGTGTTTACCGACGTCAGTGACAGCATCCAGACAGTCCTCTTCTCAAACTCTTCGCCTTTTATCTCCTGCGCTCACGCGGCTGGCTTGAGGGGGCAACATCACTTGGCGGAGAGTTGGGGGGCGACATATCGATGCGATCTGCGGCGATTGTCGCAAAAGCGACCCTCTCGACCGGGCCTCGGAGCCCCAACCGGAGTCCCGTCTTTTCTGAAGCGTTAATCGACGGGTGAAACTGTCAATGACGGAGTGCAAGCCCCTAAGACCCCACACGGGTCAAATGGGCTAATTCACATGCCTCTGCGACTCTCTCTCTTCACCATTCGCTATCTTTAAAGTACTCGCTCCTTTCCCGCCACGCATATTCAGCATAAACGAGTAACTTGGCTTCTCTATGTCGCGGTCGGGTAACAAGAAACCGGTTGGGTTTGCGACACATATCGCTGCTGGTGGTATTGCTGGAGCATGCGAAGCGGTATGTTGCTGGTCGTTTCGGAGCTGTGGGATGCTCATTCCTGGCGGAAATTATAGCTAGCATGCCAGCCTCTCGACACCATCAAGGTCCGAATGCAGCTCTCCAAGTCTGGTCTCGCTCCGGGTGTCCGTCGTTGCCTCCTTTTCCCACCTCTCAGAGTTGACGCTGCCATAGACCAAACCGCGCGGGTTCCTCGCCACTGGAGCGCTGATTGTTCGCCGCGAAACGCCTCTTGCACTGTACAAAGGCCTCGGGGCCGTCCTCTCTGGCATCGTCCCTAAAATGTCCATCCGTTTCGCATCGTTTGAGCAGTACAAGCGCTTGCTCGCGGATCCAAACACTGGGAAGACGAGCACGGGCATGATATTCCTCGCTGGGCTCGGCGCCGGGACGACAGAGGCTGTTGCTGTCGTCACGCCTATGGAGGTCGTGAAGATTCGACTGCAAGCACAAATGCACTCGTTGGCAGACCCGACGGAAGCGCCGAAGTATCGGAATGCGGGACACGCTGTTTATACTATTGTCAGAGAAGAGGGTGTGGCAACGCTGTACCGTGGGGTCAGCTTGACGGCGCTGAGGCAGGCGACAAACCAAGGTTCGTTGTGACTTTTAATGACCGTAACTGATGTCGTTGGAAGGCGCAAACTTTACTGCATACCAAGAACTGAAGAAATTTGCGCATAAAATGCAGCCCGACCTTGTTGAACTGCCGTCTTACCAGCATATGATCATCGGACTCATCTCTGGTGCAATGGGGCCATTTTCGAATGCGCCGATTGACACTATCAAGACGCGTTTGCAGAAGTCGCCAGTGGACCCAGCCAACCCACAGTCTGCGTTTGCGCGTATTTCCGCAATTGCCGGCGAGATGTGGCGCCAAGAAGGAACGCGGAGTTTCTATAAGGGCATCACACCCAGAGTGTTGAGAGTTGCGCCAGGCCAGGCAGTCGTTTTTGCGGTTTACGAGAGGGTTAGTGGGCTGATAGAGAGCATGGGCAAGCGCGTCGTGGAGGACGATGGCTACTCTGAATAAAGTTAAGAGTAAAGTGTAAGTATTTTAGGGCATAAGGCGTAGATGGGTAATTTATGATGTATTTTCTTTGGAGTTAACGTTACAAGTACCCGTGGAAGATTCCAAGCCACCCGTCCGATGGAAGTCGAAGGTGATTATCGTTCGAGTCCAATTTGAATCGTTGACTCTTGACTCGAGATGGGCGCGGTCGAGAAGAAGAACGCCGCCTGTTGTCTGACACTTGATGAAGAAGTTGATGCCTTCTCTAAGCGCTGTTGATCAGCGGGAGAATAGGACCTGCCAGTGTTGACTGAGTCGGTCGTCGAGCGCGATGGTGGGATTACACCCTGCATTATTTGGGGTGTAGCAAGGGGCAAGGGCCAGTCAGGTCGGGCAATGATGGTGAAAAGTGTGGATTGATCAGAAACGTCACTGGCGTGACACGGCATTCTCTCTCTTCTCTTTACGCGTTGTTCACGATGGCTTCATGGGCACCCCAACAACAGGGTCTTCAGGAGGTCCTGCAGACGCTTCATGAATCCACCGACATGAATGTAGCCGTTCAACGCGCTATCACCCAGGTATGTCTTCCGCTGCTGTTTTTCTCCATTGAACTCCAGCTGAAAAGACCCACACAGAAACTAAACAACTTTACTCGCGCGCCCGAGTACATTGCCTATCTGGCATATATTCTAACGGCCATGCCACAAGAAGAGGACCGAATCCGCACCATCGCTGGCTACCTCCTCAAGAACAATGCCCGCCTCATCCTGACTTCAACCCCAGAAGTCGCTCAATATGTCAAGGCGGCGGTCCTCCAAGCGTTCACCGACGAGTCGGTCATGATTCGCAATGCGGCAGGTCAAGACATCGTCGCTTTTCTTGGCCAACTCGAACCCCGTCACTGGCCTGAGTGCCTTCAACAGCTAATGAACACTCTCGACTCACCTGATTTGGATCGACAAGAGGTACGTGCCCTAAATAGCTTACAACCCAAGACTAACTTTCTTTTCTACACAAAGGCCGCCTTTAATGTTCTCGAAAAGGCATGCGAGGACTACCCCAGAAAAATGGACGTTGAGATCAACGGCACCCGCCCCCTCGATTTCATGATTCCGAAATTCCTCATGTTGGCCGACCACCCATCTGCCAAGATGCGCTCCCATGCGATCGCCTGTTTATCGTACTTTGTTCCCGTCGGAGCCCAATCTCTCTTCGTCCACATCGACAACTTCATCGCCACTCTCTTTAAACGTGCCTCTGACGATGACCCTTCCGTTCGTCGCCACGTTTGCCAGGCCTTGGTCCTCCTACTTGCAGCCCGACCGGAGAAACTCATGCCAGAGATGAACAATGTGGCGGAGTACATGCTGTACTCGACCAAAGACAAGAACGAAAACGTTGCGCTCGAGGCATGTGAGTTTTGGTTGACCTTCGCTGAAGACGCCGATTTAGCCGTCCATCTACATCCTCTACTCGCCAAAGTTGCCCCTGTTCTACTCGATTGCATGGTCTATGGCGAAGACGATCTACTCTGGCTGGAAGGTGATGCTGAGGATGCAGCAGTCCCCGATAAGGAAACGGATATCAAGCCTCGTCACTATGGAGGTGGCAAATCTCATGGACTCGAACGCGAGGCGGACGGAAATGAGCCTCCCAAGACGCGTATTGGGGCTTATGGTGAAGAAACCTTCGATTCCGACGAAGAAGACTACTTCGACGACGAGGATTTTGCCGATGAAATGTCCACTGAATGGAATCTGCGAAAATGTGCCGCAGCCGCTTTGGATGTCTTAGCGGTCAGGTTTAGTGGCGACTTACTCAATGTCCTGTTGGGCCCATTGAAGGATAAATTATGGAGCAACGACTGGCTACAGAGGGAGAGTGGGATTCTCGCGCTAGGTGCGATGGCCGAGGGTGTGTATTTCAAGTGATAATGTGAAAATAGAAGCTAACCGCATCGGATTCTAGGTTGCATTGAGGCTATCGAACCGCATCTGCCGACTCTCATTCCATATCTCATCAGTACGCTATCGGATTCCAAACCCCTCGTTCGTTCTATTACTTGCTGGACCCTTGGCCGCTACGCAAGCTGGACGACCCAGCCCATATCCGAGGAGCACAAAAATCAATACTTTGTGCCAACGATGGAGGGCGTAAGAATCCTCCATTTGTCACCGCTTTCTTATCACTGATTGCGGTTTAAATAGCTTCTCCGAATGGTCCTTGACAACAACAAACGAGTTCAAGAGGCTGGTTGCAGCGCCTTTGCCACCCTCGAAGAAGATGCGGGCATGGAGCTTGCACCTTACCTGGAGCCCGTGCTCCAAAACCTCGTCATCGCATTCGACAAATATCAACACAAGAATATGCTTATCTTATACGATGCCGTTGGCACCCTTGCTGATGCAGTGGGTCGGGCGTTACAGAACCCGCGTTATGTCGATATCCTGATGCCTCCGTTGACCAAGCGTTGGTCGCGACTGAAGGATGACGACGAAGATCTGATTCCTCTTCTCGAGGTTTGCTTTTCGATCTCTTTCCGCCGCAGCTTTTGTTCATCAATGTTTTTAGTGTTTGGCTTCTGTTACAATCGCCATCGGAACGGCATTCTTGCCGTATGCTCAACCCGTTTTTGAGCGCTGTAATAACATCATCCACAATGCACTCCTCAAATACCAGGCCTACCAGCAGAATCCGGAATCAGAGGAGCCAGACAAGTCGTTCCTCGTTGTTGCTCTCGATCTTCTCTCCGGGTTGACTCAAGGCATGGGAATGGAGCTGCAACCATTAATCACAGCCAGCAACCCTCCTCTTCTCGCCCTTCTCACTGTTTGTCTCAAACACCCGCAAGCGCCCGTTCGACAGAGTGCTTACGCACTTGTTGGTGACATGGCAATGGGCTGTTTTGTTCTCCTCCGCCCCCACATGCCGGGCATCATGGCCGAGCTGACTCTTCAACTGGACCCGGAGCCGAAGTACGACTTCATCAGTGCGTCCAACAACGCGGCCTGGTCGGTTGGCGAAGTCTCGTTGCGATATGGAAGGGGTATGTCGCCTTCTCTGTTCGCCTGCGTTGCCCTGTTCCTGACGAATTATAGACGACCCCGAGTTTAAGCAATGGGTCAACCCGCTCATTGCCCGGCTAATTCCTATCCTACTGCATCCCAAGGCACCACGAAGCTTACACGAAAACGCCGCCGTTTCCATTGGACGAATCGGGTTGACTCATCCAGACCTTGTTGCGCCGCACTTGCCCGAGTTTGCCCAAGCCTGGTGCCAAGCATTGTACGAGATTCGGGACAACGAGGAGAAGGATTCTGCATTCAGAGGTTTCTGTACGCTTGTGCAACATAACCCACAAGGCATCGCCAAGGTTATTTTCTCTTTCCTGATGTAATCCTTGATCGCTGATGCGTTTTTTTTCGTTTTCGCAGAGTCTTCTTTGGTTCTGCAACGCTATCGTGCGATGGAACCAGCCCTCTCCCGAGCTCAATGAGATGTTCAGGACGCTCTTGCAAGGCTTCAAGAACCACGATGTCGCCGCATGGCAGGCACAAGTGTCAATGTTCCCCCAGCCGATCCAAGAACGGCTCGCTGCACGTTATGGCGTCTAATACGACCCCCCGAAAACACGACTCAATCAACTCACGATGTATGACTAGCCCTCTTTTTTTTCTCCCTCCGTTATCGTTTGCCGTTTTTCCTGGTCGGTCGGCCGGGTGTGCTCTTTTCCTGCTCTGCCTCCCCCCACCCTCCACCCACCCCTTTGGTCTCTTGCATCTGGATCTTTTAGTAGCAGTAGTGAACCCCACCTTTCATCGTAGCTGTAGTATCTTCCCCCTTGTTATCACGTTTGCATATCCGAATCGCTCTCACCTATCCACCCTCACATCCCCCATCCACCATCACGCTCATTGCTCATTTTATAGGTAGTATTAGTAGTCAGTAGTATACAGTAGGTAGTCAACAAAGTAGTGTAGCATTTCTCACCCCATCATGCAAGTAGATACCACGGCATCTCCATATCCAATCTGTATATTGTCTTCATTAAATAAACTATGGCTTCTTAGACTGAATATCCCAGTGGCCAATTATTAGAGAGGAATTTGAGTACACAACTTCAAATATTCTCTAGCTACTTGCAGCTGTATTACAGGAAAAATGGGGACTTTTTGATAGACAAGCCAGTTCAAAGTTTCCCAAGGCTGCTTTTTGCAGCTGCTGAGAGTCTCTGTTTTTTTAAATAAAAAAAAGTGGAGCCTGCCAATGGCTGCCATCCTAGTTGTTTGGCCCGGATCACTCGCAGCCCGAGGACAAGAACACCAGTGAAGGGCCGGCGCCGACCCAATGTAATCCTTGTTCATATGGAGAACTTATCCTACAGTCTCTTTTGTCTTGCAATTGGCGCTGAGCTACAAATAGGAAATGTCTACCAATCAAGTTGCGGTCGGAACACGGTGAAAAAATCAAGAGTCGAGAGCTTTATCGATGCTGTTGATAAGTACGGTATTATCTTCAAGTTTTCTGTTTGACAATCAGAGCAAAAATCTTCTTCATAATGTCTGAGCAGACTGGTTCTGGCGTCCGGGTGTGAACGATCAGCTTAGAAACTCTACATCCACATTCGCATTCGCATTTGCCACAAGGGGTGTTGCGCGTAGGCAGGACTTCCCGGGTCCAAAAGCTCCTTCACCGGATAGCTCTCGGCTTCGCACTCCGACCAAGGCCGCAGAGCTACCCGCGCTGCCCATTTGCTCGCATTCCGGCTGTCCCCCAGACAGATGTAGGAGTCCATAATCGCACGTGTGCCCATACAGTACCCCTCGAGATGCTGCAGTCCTTCCTTGTCGATAAGCTCCAGGAGTGCGGTACATTTCTTGATCAGCCAGTCGTCGGGCAGTTGATAATTCATAAGCCATGTTGGGACGAAAGGGAAGATATTAGCGATCTCCGAACGACGTTTATCGGTCTCTGCAATATTCTCCGTACACGCAAGACAGGTGCAGACAACATCGTAGGGCTTGAGGCTTTCCGCGCGCGCTGTTTTATTCGCCAACACGTCGATGTATTGGTAAGTCAGTTCTTCGCCTGCGGGGACATCACGAACAGCATAGAGCTTATACGCGAACGTCGCCCGATCGAAGAATGGCTGCGTATTTGGGGAGCAACTGGGCGTAGGTTGTTAGTTTCGGAAGCAGGTAACAAGAATAAGTCGCCACACCTGTGGTTGAGACGCGATACGTGCTCTAAAATTGCGTTGTAGGGCTTGTCTGTTTGATGCTGTACGCCATCGAGGCCCCCAAGAGCGACCCCATTCGTCCGAAATCTGCCCACTAGCGGCCCTGAACCATCGTGGGTATGACAATTGTGAAGACTCATGAACGCGGCACGACAATTTTCTTCCATGCGATTGACTGCGATCGCGATAAAGTGCTCGCAAGCGTCAAGGTGATGCTGGATCATTTGGGCCGCGGAAAAACTGCCAGGCGGAAAGCGAGTTGGGACGCCGCGTGGTGCGATGAGCAGGGGTCGTTCCCAGAGGATAATTTCCCCTTGCTTGATGGGACGAGTGCTGAATAGACCCATACCTTTTCCAGGCGAGGGCGCAACTCGAAATGCAGCGGGAGAGTTGGCTGGCGGAAGTCGTTTCGGAAAACCGGGAGTCTTTAGGATGATTTCTTTGCTGCCGCGGAGGAGAACACATTCCGTGCTAGGCTCGCCATAGAGTTGAGGAAGAGTCGCCCAAATGTGGGTTGGAGGATCAGTAGGGCTGAACGTGCTTCCGGGAACGACGACTGTGCACAGGTCATCGATGGGGAGATAAGTTTGGGACCACGAACCTGGTTTTTCGAGCACTGCAGGTAAATCAACAGAGGTCACTTTGATTTGTTCAAATTGTTGGGCCGTCGCAGAGCTGAGGCGTTCTTTTGCTGCCTTGGAGTTGAGGAAGCCACGCCTCATGATGGTTGGAAGAAAGTAACGATGACTTGAGGCAGCTTCCGCCCAATTTTACGTGTAAACTTTGATCGCGCTTGGACCATTGGTGGTTCAGACTGGTTCCGGCGTATAGAACCGAGACGATAAATACGTTTGGTGGCATTCAGACCCTGCATCGCACTCCGCAATAAGGATTTGGAATGTGAAGAAGACACGAAAGAGCGGTGGATGAACGGTGAACCTTGAGGTTTTAGCCAAGACGTGACACTGTTTATGCTTGTTTACGTCCATGTCTAAACATGCCAACATATTCAAGTTTGCCACGAGAACGAGGTGAATGGTTTTCGATAGAGTCACCGCCGATTTTATTCACAACAACTCGCTCAAGTTCGAGGTCAACAGCCCTGGCAGTTGTGCAATCAAAAAAAATCTCCACCCAGGCTCGTAGTCGAATCATTCTAGAAATTGGGTTCTATGACTCGGTAGTGCTAACTCGCGGGCAAGGTCTGAACGTTCGCCTTTCACTGTCTCGCGACCTGTTCACGTTCAAATCGAGTAACAGGCTTGATCAGCGCTTACACGTAAAATTGGGCGGAAGAGAAGCTGACTGTCGTGCTTGCCTTTGCCTGTCATGAGGCGCGGCTTTCTCAACTCTACCCCAGCGAAAAAACGCCCAAATAATCCTTCCACCGCATTCACCGCGCATGTCGGTGAGCAGGCTTCGTCTGCAGCACTCGAAAAACCTGGTTTGTGGTCACCAAATGTCCTTCCTCCCTCTCAATAATATATGCACAGTCATCGTTCCAAAAGGCTACGAAATCAAGATAAACTACGTCCAAGGGCCTGAAGACCCGTCTAATCCTGCAACTCACATATGGACCACTCTTCCCCGAGTCCACGACGAGCCTAATACCGAGTGTTTGTTCCTTCGCGGTAGCGAGCAGATCATTACGGGAACTCCCGGCTTCCCTCGCGGACTACCACCAGCGTCTTCACCTCCTGCCTTCCGCCGTGGACACTCCCCTGGCAAGGGCTTGGGCTTATTCAGTACTCGCCCAATAAAGCAAGGCGACATCATTCTTTGGGAGCGCCCCTTACTTATTGCGCCGGCTGGGGTCCCGACAAAGAAGCTTCCTCCTGACTGCTCGGAGGCACAAAGGGCCCAGCATAACCTCAACGAGTACGAGCGATACATCGCGATAGCAGTCAACCGCATGACTGAGGATCGGCGTGTGGCATTCATGGGTCTTCACAACTGCCATCAGAAGGACGGCTCCGGGCCATTCACGGGCATAATTCGAACGAATGGAGTCGGTCTTAGTGGTCTGCAGCCTTGGGTGGAGGATGCAAAAATGTCCAACTACTCTGCGACTCTGGAGCATATATCGCGTCTCAACCACAGGTAGTCTTATTGTCAACTCCGCACCAATGGTAAACTGACAACATATGGCCAGTTGTTCCTCGAATACTCAACCACGCTTCGACCGCGCAACATTTGCGTACAAGCTCTATGCCGTCCGCGATATTGCCGAAGGAGAAGAGCTCACTTTCCATTATTTGGACGTTTTGGTCAACAAGACGAAACGAGCGGAAATCCTCAGACCCTACGCAGTTGTTTGCACGTGTACCGCTTGCACCGAAAATCCGACAGCGAGCGACAAACGGCGTTCCGCCATCGCTAGCTTCATGCCCAGTGTCCCGGTTTGGGCTGTCAACCGCGAGCTATCAGACGACTGGCTGATCAAGAAAAGCCTCCAGATCCTCGAATTCATCGAAAAAGAAAAGGTTGAGCATGTTGCAATGTACAGCATGGTAACTTGTGCAGTCCTGGATGCCTACATCTGCTTGGGCGATCGCCAAAACGCCAGCAAGTGGGCCGCAAAAGTGATGATTCGACACCGTTGGGCGGAGGAGTACAAACGGGTTGAGGAGCTCCTGGATCCAAACAGCCCTGCCTATATGCAGCACCCGCTGTGGCGACTACGCGTGGACGAGAATCCGACCAACGATATGGGGGCAATGTACAAGCTGATGGCGGAGGCGTGTGGGCCGGGAGGGATCACGACGATGGACAACGGTGTGGGCCTGTTCACTTATACGCGCGGCCAAGAGATTCCGCCGGAAACCATGAGAAAGATGATGGCTATGGTCAAGAAAAACGAGCAGCAAGAAATACGTGAAGGAGAAACTTGAAAGAAGGAAATGTAGCTCTATGAACCAACCTCTCTCTCTCCCCTTGTAAAGACCAACACGCATGGCTCGACTAGCAATGCTATATCTTGCTCAATAAAAATACCTCGGGCTTTGCATTTGCCGGTCACGACGAGGAAATGACGGTATGACGTCACGCGTCTCATTTCTGCCTTTCACCCACCATGACGAGCACGCTCCCGCCCTTGGTACAAGCATTCTCTGGCGCCATAGGAAGCGCCTCTGCCAACACTCTCACCTACCCGCTCGACCTGGCGACCACCCGCCTCCAACTTTACCCTGCAGAGAAAGCAAAAACCTCAGGCGGGCTACGTGGGGCTTTCCGCATCTTGCTCAAGGCCACACGCCGAAATGGATTGCAAAGTCTCTATAATGGACTTGCGACAGACACTGGCGCTACTCTGCTGTCTAAGTAAGTCATCTCATCTTTCCCTTGAGCAACTATTGAAGGGCCTTTTAGTTTCTTCTACTTTTATTTCTATGCGTTCTTGCGCTATCTGTCGACCCGTCGAAAGCTTTCGTTGGTACCCAAAGCCGGCCAGCCATCCCGTCCACACAAGCCCAGTCTGGGGGAAGAGATTCTCCTCGGATTCGTCGCTGGTGTTGCGTCTCGTGCAGTTTCAACACCACTGAACATCATTACGACGCGATTGCAACTGGAGACGGACTCTGATGAAGACGAGGTGTCGGAAGCCTCGCAGGACGTCACAACTATTGTCAACAGAATCTATCGCGAGCAAGGTCTCGCGGGATTTTGGCGGGGTAAGAATAGCAACACTTACCTTCGCTCCGTTGAACTTATGTCAAGGGTTCAAAACGACACTGTTGTTGTGCATAAACCCAGCACTAACGCTCGGGCTCTTCCAGCTATTCCGCCGCCTCGTCGCTCGTACCAACGGCGGACACGAGCCAAATCCACGTCAAGCGTTTCTCGGCGCAGCAGTGGCCAATTCGCTAGGTAGGCATTTGTTCAGGCTCGCTTTTCTTCTCTCCTTATTCCATTGCAGCAACTAGTCTAATGTATCCGCTCATCTTGGCGAAAACGCGTCTCCATGCGACTTCTGCCACTTCTCTGAGTCAAGTGCTGCGCGACGCATATGCGGGACGCAGC
Organism: Mycena indigotica; assembly: GCF_014461135.1. Lineage (NCBI taxonomy): Eukaryota > Fungi > Basidiomycota > Agaricomycetes > Agaricales > Mycenaceae > Mycena > Mycena indigotica. Next base: position 672,648 of record NW_023503016.1, on the reverse strand, counting down.
CGGTCTAGCCTGCCGACGACGGCAACCAGAGCAAGTGTCGGGGGCCTCTATCAAGGTCTGGAGATGCAGATCGTCAAAGGGTTTTTGAGCCAGGGAGTGACTTTTCTGGTTAAAGGACGGTCAGTGCTGAGTTAAAGTCGTTACCCAACTTGATGAGTCTACAGTATCGAAGAACTCATCGTCTGGGTTTACACTCGGCAATAGAGCTGTTTCAATAGCAGTCTAAAAAAATACAAGTTAGAGCCTGAGCGCGCATCTGGTGGAATTTGAAATGAGTGGAGTGGTTCACGTTTTCATTTACTAATCTCCACGCCCTGCTCAAGCCTCTTGAGCATGCTCTGAAGGACTGAAAACCTTGAAAAGCTGAGGTTGGCACTTGGTTACCGGTGCCAATCCTCTGATTGCAATGGGTTTGAGACGTATAAGTATACCAATGAAGCCAACGATGACTATATACACTCGCGGAGCGCTGGCAGTAGTACATAACTTCAGAACTTGCCAGAAGCTTCAAGCACTACATTCTACATTCGAATTCGGCGCCGGTATCCAAAGAAGATCATTAAGTGGTTGTTCATGAATGATTGACGAGCTGACCGTACGGAAAGCAGCCCGTCGCACGGCAAGGTATGCAAAAATAGAGCGAGATCCGACTATCGGGTTGGTACATATGTTCTTTACTATTCAGGTTGTCAGTGGGTGGAGAATCATTGAAGATGATATTTGAACCAGTGGCAAGTACTAGTATTTGACTAGTATGTCAGTGGGCGAAGACAGGAAGTTGGACACGTGGTCGGAAGGGAACACGAATGCTAGTGGTGGTGAGTACTGCCAGTGTACCCGTCTTTTGCGGTGGCTTCAAGTCGACACCGCGGCGGATCAGAATCGTGGCCGATCAGTGACCAATATGTCACAGACCTCGACATCTTAGAATCCGACACAACGCGGCGCCGAACGTTTGCCCAACGCAACCCACCTGTAAGTACCGAACGAAATAGCCTCAAAAGGATAGGAACTGTATCTTACGAAGGTCACCTAACAAACCCGCAAATCAATCGGGATGTCAACGAAAACGAACTGCAGACCTCAGAAACTGGGCTCTATCCTCTATGAGCCTTCAATAACTGCCAATGTCGGTGTACTCTGCCTTTTAGCTTCCCCACTCAATGTAAGCCTCAGGTCTCAACATGCTCTCTGACTCGTTGAATCTGAATTGTCACCAAATCGTCTCACAGATCTCATGCGGCTCGTGGATATGTATAACGTCACGAAGGCTCTACCGGATGGGTTGTTGAGATGATGTCTCCACCTGCTGATAAACCAACTGCCGCTCGAATCTTGCTACATAAGATACTCCATTGCCGCATTTGCTGGCTACGATTTCGAAGTATGGCACCTCTTGCACCAGGCCTCGGCATGCTGGCTCGACTTCTTCCCTCTCTAATTACCCCACCCATCGGCTTACTGCTTGTGCATACTCTTATCCAAAGAGTGTTATCCATCAACCTACTTTCTCTGTCCCTTCCCATCTGGCAGCACACCCTGGTTCTACTTGGGAGCATCCCGGTCGCGTTCACAATCCGTTTGTGGCACTCCTTAGCCCGAGATTGGCTAGACGCGCGAGCCAATGGAGCAACCCTTCCGCCACTGGTACCCGGGGCTATTGGTGGTGTTGACCTGCTGAGGGATGCCATTGGCAACGCCGAGAACGAGTATCCCGGGGAAGCCTTCGCCGTTATGGGCAATCAATTAGGGCCAATGTTCAATCTGCGGCTTCTATTCACAAACTTGGTGCGGCTTTCTCTTATCTTGGGTTCGCTCGGACTGCTAACAAATGCCAGATGTTAACAAGCGAGCCCGAGTATATCAAGGTCAGTTTCCTAGTTTATTTTTGCGGCAACCAACATTCACTCTATTACATATAGGCCATTTTAGCAACCCAAGTCGCCAGTTTCGAAAAGGGCGAGGAGATACGTAGCATTTTCAGTGATTTATTGGGAAGTGGCGTGTTTCTTTCAGATGGTGAGCCTCAGTCTTTGGTTTCTAATAATGCATAACGTTAATTGTCCTCTAAGGTGACCTCTGGAAGTATGTTCTCTCCGAGTTGCAACGCTTGCCTGAATGCCTCATTCGTAAGCCAGGTTTCATCGCTCAATGACGCGGCCATTTTTCAAGCGTGACCGCATCAGCGACTTTGCGCTTTTCGACCGTTACTCTCTCGTCGCGATTGATAAAATCAAGCAACGTGTTCGCGATGGCTTTGCGGTCGATTTTCAAGACCTGCTAGGGCGGTTTACGATGGATGCCTCGGGCGAATTCCTCTTCGGATATGATTCTCGCACCTTGGAAGCAGGGCTTCCCTATCCATATAACAGTGCTACGGGGAAGGCTTCAAATCAGGCTTTGGATAAAGAACATGCCGCTGCTTTGGCGTTTGCCGAATCGATAATGCGTGCCCAGGATTTGTCGACGCGCCGAAGCCTGCTCGGCTCTGCTTGGCCATTGATAGAGTTTTGGACCAACAAGGTCGAGGAGGAGATGAAAGTTATTCGGGCTTTCTTGGACCCGATCTTGCAGGTCGCAATCGGGGATAAGAAGAATGGGGAATACTTTAATGGGGATGGTCTTGTCAAGGATCGAGAGGTTCAAGAAGGCGAGACGTTGGTGCAACACTTGGTAAATTATACTCAAGGTCTGTCCCTGTTTTTACATTTACCATCTCACTGAGCTCTGGTTGTGTAGATCGGACAATTATTCGCGATGAGATTCTCAACATCGGACTTGCCGGGCGGGACACAACTTCCTCTTTGCTGACCTTTGTCATCTACATGCTTGCTGAACATCCGGACGTTCTCTCCAAATTGCGCCGGGAAATACTGGACATTGTTGGGCCGACAAGCGCTATACTCAATGGTAAACGACATTACTGAAGTTTTGCAAGCTGACAGATTGAGCAGAAACATTGCGGCTCTATCCTCCTGTACCGCTGAACTCTCGGTATGAAACTCAATCTTCATTTTCCAGCGACTCAATACCTGGACCGCAGGAATACGTGTGCTCCTGTAGTGCTTCCTCCCCTGCAGCCAGGATCCCGACCTTTCTACATTCCCAAAGGAACGAGGTAAATATGTACCTTCCGCCAGATCCAATTGCTCAAGCTCTCTCACTTCTTTCAGAGTGCCATACAGCACTATTGGTATGCACCGTCGACCCGATCTCTGGGGTCCCGATGTGCTGGAATGGGACCCGGAGCGCTTCATCGACGAACGACTCCACAAATACCGTATCATCTTGTCCTTCTCATCCAGTTTATCGTACTCAACTTCTGCAGTCATACCCAACCCGTTCATCTTCCTGCCCTTCAGCGCGGGCCCGCACATCTGTCTCGGCCAGCAATTCGCCTATCACCAGGCTTCTGTCTTCCTCATCCGCCTATTCCAGGCATTTTCCGGTCTGTCGCTAGCGCTGGACGCGCAGCCGCCAGACAGTCTCCCGCCGGCAGAGTGGCGGGACCCCGAGAAGGATGTGTTGGGGTGGAAGCGGAGGGAAAGGTTGTTTGTGAAGAGCCACCTGACGATGCATGTTAAGGGCGGTATTTGGGTGCGGTTGCAGGAGGTATCGTGAGCATGCGCAAATGCCCGCACGCTCGGGAGTCGGAACTTGAACAGAAACCGGTTTCCGATAGGTTTTTCGTGGAAAAAGATGTATCAACTTTTTCTTTGTCAACAAATTTAAATTAGCCAGCGCCGAGCTTTTGAATCACGAAGAAAGATGATATCAACGCCAAACCTGCCGACTCGCCCCAGACTGTATCTTTACCCGGACCCCCCTCGAATTTCGCAATCTAGGAACATTAGAAAAAAAGTTGCGCTTGTTCAGGGGGCGGACCAAGGCGTCTGGACTCGTCGCATGAAGCGTGCGGCGGGTTCCCGACGGCGCCGCTAGAGCTCGCAGATCAACATAGTCGAAAATCGACCACCAGATATCGTTCGGAAGATGAGGGGGCATGGCAGCTATCAGCCATCACATGACCAGCCATATATTTCGCGATCCATTCGTTTCACTCGAGGCCAGCACTTCAACAAAACACATGTATCATTGGTGCCGGCGGTAAGCAGATTTCAATCGAAGTAACGACCGCCATCGGCACTAAGGGTTTGGCCTAGGAAATGAACATCACTTTGGATACGGCGGAGTTGCGAGTTGTGACTTACCTGTCATGAAACCAGACTCTTTGGATGCGAAGAACGAAACGAGGCTTGCGATATCCCCCGGTGTAACATTAACACCCGTTGCGTTCATTTTGGCTTGCTATTCATAAGTTAGTCTGGGACCGCATAGCAGAGAAGAGCCCACGGCAGCGAAGAAGTCGTCCGCAGGCACGCCAGCCATCTCGGGAAATTGTTGCGCTAAGCAGAGTACTATGAGCAACGAAAGCGGACTATGGGAAGAATCGCACTCATAGGCGTGATAACGGCACCTAATACGGCTCAGTTGGTGCGGAGCCATGCTCAAAACACGTACCAGGCGCATAGGCATTGACTGTTATCCCATGTTTACCGAGTTCTTGCGCTAGGGACTAATGAATACGAGACCATAGAATGGAGAGTGGATGGACCCACCGACAGCCTGCGTCAGGCCCCGGATCGCGAACTTGGACGACGAGTAGTCAGGCAAAGCGATGTAGCCCTGCTTTCCCGCCCCGGAGCAGGCACCGATGATGCGACCACCGCGTCCTTGGGAAATCATCTGCTTCGCGGCATACTTGTAGCAGAGGAAAGTCCCCCGGGTGTTGATTGAGAAGGTGTGGTCCCATTCAGCAGCGGAGACTAGCAACAAATGTGACGAGGTGAGGGCAACGGGCTGTGAACATACCATCCAAAAACGACGCCCGTGCCTTGCAAATCCCAGCATTAGCGACCATCTGGAGAGGCTATCAGTCCGGGGAGGATTCAAGACGGCTGACAACGCACAACATCCAGTCCCCCAAGCGCCGCAACCACACTTTGGACCATCTCGGAGACCGACTCCTCCGAAGAAACATCTCCAACGACAACAGACGCACGAATTCCGTGTCTGGTTTTCAAAACTTCGGCCATAACTGCCTCCAGCTCGTCCTTCTTGCTCGGAATGTCGTTCAGGGCTACATCAAAGCCGTCGGAAGCCAGGCGCAGTGCGATAGATTTGCCAATCCCTTGAGCAGCACCGGTGACAAGGGCGACGCCTGTGGATGTAGAAGTGGGCGACATGAGGGAGTGAGAAAGAGTGTTACGTACGGGACCCCGGCGTATTGAAGTTTTTCCAAGCCGAAGGGGGCCATGAGGCGAGGCTTCTTGTGATTCTCTGCTAGCATTGTTCGCTCCACCAAAGCGAAGTTGTTCATTGCTGACTCGGACCGTGGACGACTTTCAGGCGTGTACCAAAAGCCGTTTTATCGAGTGGTGGGGGGTTTCCTGTATACGGAAGCCGCCACGAGCGCCGAAATTGCTCCACGTTGACACGAACACGATACTCAACGCCGCGTTTGTCGTTGAGGTTTTAGCAAAACGCGAAAGTCACACCGTGACACACTCTGGCAGCGCATCGCAGCGGCTCGCTGTAGCACTCTGGACCGGACATCGCTCACCCGTTATCAATATTAAATATTAAATGTACACGAACATTTCCCGCATGTCTGGGTACGCGTGTCTCTGCAGGTTGGCGGCAAGCTTACCCAAATATCAGGATTCAGGGGGGGTCAGTGCTGTGTTCGTTCGCCGGCGGCTGGACGCAACGACTCGATATGTCGCCGCTGGATGAGTTCTTGCCTGTGCGAAGTTTGCACCCACTTGCAGCATCGAGTTCCGTTATGCGTCCGCCCTGGAGCGATAGAACGATGATGGTGATGAACGGTAAACTGACCTTCCGCGCCCTCCAGCGTTTCCCGTCTGATCCGCCCCTCCCCGGCCGGCTGCGTCGACGTCGAACAGACGTTCACGGGCCCGGGCCGCCACGCCGGGACGTTCCGGCGCGGACCTCCCCGGCGCCTTCCGGCGTGCACTTCGCGCCCGCCGCGGCGCCCCGTGCGCCGGGGAACAGAGAGATCGCCGGGTTTTCGCCGCAGGACTGCCGCGGCACTCTGGCCCGGTACGTGCCAGCGAACGCTCTAGCGACCTCGCATCCTTCGCCCGCGACACGGTCCGCCAGCTGTCTCGCGTCCTGTTGTCTGCACACTAGTACTGACGCGGCGGAGACAGGTCGGAGCTTGAGCACAGCGAAAGGCGCTCGATGCGGATCGATATTGCATAACTTTGGATTGGATACTAAGAAGGCCTGGTGTCAAGCAACGGCCAGCCTGCCAGAGGAACAGACACGTTAGGCACGCAGGTGCCACGTGTCTCTCGACCATGCAGAGGCCTTGCGGTGTGCCATGTGCCATTTTACTCCCTTGCCTTTCACCACCAACCAACCAGGCTCCCGCTCGCGATTCCCTACATTTATTACTTCTCTCCGAGTCCCAATGCCTTATCAGAAGATTGACCTCTATGGTAAACATTTGTGTCAGTATCCTTTTGACCTGCAAATGAATTATCCACGTCTAGGTGGTACTGGAGGTGCCGGTGGTACAGCAGCATACCAGGGCGGCAATGGGGGATCCGGCTATGGACCAGAGCTTCATTTCGTTGGGAATAACCATAGGTACACATCCTATTGTCAAATCATGGCCCAGAAAAATGTCTGATGGCTCTGATTCTAGTATCCAAGTGCATAGCAGTCCAGCCCAGACCAAAGGCAATTTATCCTATTGTTGTATTTTCATTTAGATTCACACCGAAACTTTTTTAGATCTGAATGCAGAATTTCTCACGATTGCCAACTGGATTTCCCCAATCAACTTTGCACCTCATCACCAGGAGATTAGCCGGATCCGGAATAAGAATAGTGGGGAATGGTTCCTACAAACAGATGAATTTATCAGATGGAAGTCAGAACAAGAGAGTATTCTCTGGTGCACTGGCATGGGTAGGTGAGCATAGATTGTGAGCAAATATATACTGACAATGTTTTAGCTGGTGTGGGCAAGACTGTTCTTGTGTAATTTTTCTTGATGTTTCCTGATGACAATAACTGATGTTTGATCATTTCTAGGTCAAAGGTTATAGACCATTTTCTTTGCACAAATCACAAATCAGTTGGGCTAGCATACACTTATCTCAACTACAAGGAGGCTCAAATTCAAACACCTGAAAATATATTAGGTGCTTTGTGGAAACAGCTTGCAGATGATGTGGCAATCAGAAATGCTGCAACAATATACAGTCAACATGAGAGACAGGGTACAGAGCCCACTCTGGACGAAATCCAGCAACTTCTCATTGCAATCACAAAGACCAAAAGTCTCACATATATCATTGTAGATGCCTTTGATGAATATCCCTCAGAAAAGCAGAATCCCCTCATCAAATGTCTTCAAGAGCTAGGGCAGAATATTAAGATACTAGTTACATCCAGAAGCCAGGTTGCTCCACTGTCAGACTTATTGATCATCCCTCTGGAGATTAAAGTCAATGACAATGACCTCAGACACTATATAGTGACTCAAATCAAGACTCACCAGCACCTTCAGAGCATTATTAAAAGACATATGCTCCAAGAGCATATAATAACCAAGCTCATAGCCAAGGCCAATGGAATGTAAGTATTTGTTTTCTAGGAATAAAGAAATAAGTTTAATATTATATAGGTTCTTGTTAGTAAAGTTGCAACTGGAGTTGCTTTATTCAGCAGTAACTTTCCAGAAGATGGAAGTTATTCTGGAATGCTTGCCTGATACCTTGGAGGACATCTATAATCAGACTGTGCAGCGCATAAAATCGCAAAACAAAGACTTTGCAAAAATTGTCATGTTAAGCCTTGCCTGGATTACCTTTTCAAAATGTCCATTGACAGTTGAAGAGCTACAGACAGCTCTTGTATTGACAGAAGACAGTACAGCACAACCAAGCTATAAGACAGTCCCTGACATAGATAACATTATTATATGGTCTTGTGGTCTCATCATCAAGGAAGATAGGATTATGCACTTGATCCATTATACTGCACAATATATTTTGGAGAAGCTTCTTTATTCTGAGTTTCCAGATATAGATATCATAATCACTAAGAACCTATTGATAGATTGGAAAAACTATGAGAAGCGTCAGCTTCTTGCAGGTCCCTCCACAGACAGACCACTTTGGTCACTTTCAAGTTATCATGGTTACATTCTACTGCATGCTAGAGGCTTGCCAGAATCAAAGCTTGCATTAGATCTAATTGGATTTCTGGAAGCAATTAGGACGAGATCTTGGCATCTCCACCAGCATTTTATTCCTTGGCTTATGCCACATCAATCTGAGTGGAGATGGAGAAAGTGGAATGAATATCAACAACATGTTTCTCCCTATACAAGTCTAGAGTTTGCAGCAGCTGGCAATATGCAGGTCCTCACAAAGTTTTTAATAGATAATAAAATATGTAATCCTCAGTTTGAAATCATAGGAGCTGCAATGAATGGATATCTCACAATGGTAAAGTTCCTTATAGATCATGGGTCGCCAATAAATCTAGTGACTGCTAATGGGATCAGAGCACTTGATATTGCTGTATTTAGTGGACATAAAATGATTGTAGAGTGCCTTTTAAGGGCTGGAGCTGAGATACAAAGTGATACATTACAAGCTGCTGCAATGCAAGGTCATAAAGATATCATGCAACTTCTTTTGAATGCAGCATCTGAGAGATATAAGGATGATGGTTTCTTTATCCCTGCATTACATGCTGCCCTCCTTGGAGAATATAAGAAGCTTGTGCAGCTCCTTATTGACACAGGTCTTAATGTTAATGCGGTAAATGGTGAGTATGGAACTCCATTAACTGTAGCAGCATTTGTTGGAAACAAGCAAATTGTAGAGCTTCTTCTTAGAGCAGGATCAGATATCAACCAAACTGGTGGTGACTATCATACTGCATTACAAGCTGCTGCATGTCAAGGGCATACAGAAATTGTGAAGCTGCTTCTGAAGGATGGTGCCAATATAAACGAATTTGGTGGGTTAGATGGAAGTGCATTACATGGAGCATCAGGTCATGGTCATAATGAAATAGTGGAAATTCTTCTTAATGCAGGAGCTGATGTTAATAGGTATGGAGGATTTCATGGAACTGCACTACTGGCAGCTATAGCAATAAAGGATATGGCTGCTGTGCAGCTGCTGATTAATGCTGGAGCTCATGTAAATGCAGTGGGTCCTCACAATGAAACTGCATTGCAGTGTGCTTCATCTCTGGGAGATATCAAAATTGTTGCTCGGCTACTGGATGCAGGATCTGATGTAAAGGCAGTATCTCATCCTTATGGGTCTGCCTTGACTGCTGCATTGCATCAATGGCACAAAGATATAGCAGAACTTCTAGTTCTTGCAGGTGCAGTCGGATACCATAAATTTCTACAATTGGATTTGGAAAGTCACCGATTGGTTTCTAGAAAACCTATGATCTTGGCACTTAGTGATCAAAAACAAGAAGCATTGAATCTGTTAACAAGAACAACTAGTATTGTCTATAATGGGAGAGCGTGTTTAGTGCCGTCCTCCCCCGCAACTAATGCAACTGTCTGTTCAAGGCTGCTCCCTTTTCTGTCCGAGCGGGAGCAAGTGCCGGAACAAGATGATACTGGTGTTGACTGATAGTTTTCAAATGACTCTGGTATTAAGAAGGTTTTTCTAGGGAAGCATAGCCTTTGGGATTTAGACAGCTAACATCAATACACTACTAGTAACAGTAGTTGATGTGGTAGTAATAGTAGAAGTATTATAAAGTATATACCAAAGCTAAGGGAAATGATATAAGTGGAAAGTCTGACTATCGGGAAAAACAGTGTGAGCAGCGGCCATGACAACGGATGTGACAGTGCCTGTCATCCATCATGTTCATAATCGCCGTCTGCCTCCGTCTTCTTCCCCCCTCCTCCTCCTCCTCCCATGTTCCGTTTCACGTGTTGGTGCGTTATCAACTATGCGTCCCATGGCCTCTACTGACCGTTCTCGCCAGCCATGTCCGATAGTGGCCCTCTGTGTATTCACCCTTGCTGCCAGTGGAAGAAGACAATACTGGGTTGTTCCAATACCATGTGTCACAGCCATTGCACGCAGCAGACTGGCTGTGTCCTATACCCACCTGTTAATCCCAATTATCTCTTCTAATTAGAAGAGATGTTTCCAAACTATCTATGCTGCAATAAAACTGCAATATTTCTGAGACTTCAGGCTCTAAGTCATTTTTTGTGCTGTCGTATAAGGCCAGTATGACATTTTGTGCACTGGCATCATATGATTAATGGTAACCTCATATTAATAATAATAACAGCTGTATAGCTTAGTACCCACTATAAATTGTCAGGTTTACTCAGACAATAAGATGTGACACTAGCAGATGTGACACTAACATGTGACATCATAAACAAGCTATCACACAAGTGTATTCTGCTATAAATAACAATGAATGATGTTAGTATAGAACTGTCAGGGGAACCCCTGCTTCGGCTTCCTTCGGACCGTCTGAGCGCATCCGAGGCACATCCGACCGGCGCCCCCTCGGACGCTCCAACCTACCCCGACCCTCGGCCTCGGCCTCCTTCGCCCGCACAATCACCGATCCGTTAAGACCCTCTCAACGATCACCTTGGGACAGAGCCTGCAACGCCGCTCAGGCCTTCTGCGCTCTACGTCGGCAGTTACAGACGACCAGTATATAGTTGGCGCCCTAGCAGACGGACCCTTAGAGTTTCTTCTCTTTGGATCCTCCCCTGCTAGGCTTTCGTCGGAGTCTCCAGGGTTGCCCTTACAATAAGGCATTCTCTGAGTTTTGTTGCTATACTTCCTGGGACTATATTTGATATCTGCCTAAAAATTCAGATGCTGCTTTAACTACAGCTTCAAACTGACCAACAAACTGACTTATCTAAACAATCTGATTGTTATCTTAAATCTTCAGTTACATTACTATTAATAAAAATTTATAGTACAGCCAGCCAAAGTACAATATCTCATATATCAATCATAAGTCTAGGTTAAACTTCAGAATTTTCATATAAGGAAATTTGATCACAATGAAAATACTGTAAGTATTATAGTCAACTATCAGCAAGACATTCATCTTATTACCCAGTTTCCTCTTGATCTGATATCTGTGTATTTCATCTTTTATGATTATATTTGACTATTCAGAGCCTTGAGTAACCTCAATATCATCTTTTTAGAAACTGAATATATTGGGTTATGAATCAATACTATCCATATCCCAATACAATACAGCCTTGGAGTGTATATGGATAGTAATTAGTTGGAGCCTCACAATCCATAGGTAGGTATATCTGTATCCATATCCATGGATATGGGTATACAGCACCATGGATATGGATATGGATAGAGTCCCACATACCCAAGGGTATATCTGTGCCACTCCCTAGAGACAAGACCTACCTGACAAATGAGCCAACTACATAAGGTTGTCCAAGATGAAGAATAGTCTCATCCCAAAGTTGACCAATATTCTTTGGGAAATGGATATCGGGTGGAGCAACACAATCAGCAATCTGTATGCATGCAAGCCCTGCAAGCTACTCCTGGGACTTTTGTTTGGGAATCTGCTGATCCAAATCCCTCTGTTAGTATATTGAATTAAGGAAGCTTGCGAGACGGAAAGGGCCGACCGGGCGCCTGAACGGAAGCATTTCTTTGTCCGAGGGCAAATCGGTGATCACGGCAACGCCTTTGCTTGGCAGAACCGAAGATCCGACAGAGAATGTCAAAAATTTGAGTCCGAAGTGTCGATCCATGATCTTCGCTGACGGCGAGAAGTGAAAGATGGAGAGAATTCATTGATGTTGTTGAATTCGAGTATTGCCAAAGACGACTGGGGACAGTCGAGATTTAAAAATGGGGGAGATGATAAGCCGCAGTCTGGGACAGACCAGGAAACGACTATTTTTGTCGATTTTGTTGCTCAGCGCACGTCTCAGAGTTGACATGAGTCCCGAATGGTCAACTAGGGAATTACCTGCACAAGAACCAGTCAAACTCCAGTCAAAATCTATCAAATCGCTCTCAGTGATTCCAAAATCTTGACTAGGAAAAGTTCGCAGAGCCCGTTCTACGCTAGAATCTATCCAATTCTACGCAAAATACCCAAAGGGAGTGTATTCTAAAAGGCATATTCGGTTTGGCGCTCGGTGGAGACTCGAGATCGACTTCTCCTAGATAAGGGACACCCCTATCTCTGTTGGTATCGACGACTGACATCATTGGAACGTGGTTTCGGATCATGCTGGAGGGTCGAGAGTGCCAAGGGACGGTTAAACGGCGAAAACCTACTCAATTGACTGGGGCCTGGACCTGTGATCAACGGCGACTCTAAAACACTGTCGAGGAACAGATCATCTGAACATTGGAAATGCGCCAGGAGAGTTGGGACAACCACCGCTGAGGCCATATGCACAAGATACGAGTTATGGGTGTCAATCGAAAGCTGGGAAGCAGAGCTATCCACTTATCCTACTCAAGATCGAGGGATTCTTCACAAGCAAAACTAGATGGTCGCGAACACGGAAGATTTACACAGGTCATTGACTCCAATACACGCGATACCAGTCATCTGGACCTGGATTTTCGACTCTGGGCCGTATGGCGAAACGATACCTATACAATTATGCACATGGACTACTTTTCTTACTCGAGATTTTCCCTGATTCTATCAATTTCTGTTTAGTATTTATATCTCTGTTTTGTATTTGGCAGGTTCACGGATTGCCCCGCTCTACTAGGTGCATCTGGGGATCTAGCTCGTCAATCTATCTTGCTAGCTCTTTCGAAATAGTATCATCGCGTCGGAAGGATTATTGGTTGAGGGTTTCGGTTGCTGAATACAAGAGTTCCGGTTGCTGTTTATTGGGTTTCGGTTGCTGGTCGAGAGTTTAAGGCAGTTAGTTCCTGACTCGAGACAACTCAGAGGGTTTAAGGCAGTTAGTCCTGATCCAACGAGTATAAACTCTCCGGGCATCGTATTGGCGCTTCTCTATTGCTGAGTTTCGTCGATAGTACGCTTTGGGGCACGACAAATCAACGTTTTTCGCAAGAAACTCGTATCTACCCTACAACCTTACACATCTGTGCCAAGGCTCTGTTCACAGGGGCCTGTACTCGCACAAGGAGTTGACGATTTTTTGGGTTTTGTGACTTTTCCTACTCGACATTATACATCTTTCTCTCTACGACAAGTGGAGTTTTGGTTGTTTTTGTTGGTTTGGTTAGTTAGAGAGCTCATTTGCAGTCCCCACTCCGCACTCATCATCTGGAGCCCACCGCGAGGGGTGATCGAGTATTGCTGAAACTTGGTTTCGTGCAATTTGTGACAAGCAAGAAGAAAAGCAAGCGCCCACACGCTTGGATCGAACGTCAAAATACCACCAAAAGGGAAACAGCGAGATCTAACTGATTCCCAACCGAACGATTTTCCGAATTTACTACGCGGAGTTGGAGAACTGAGACCGACACCGTTATTCGTACCAAAACTATCTGCGAACACGAAACCGAGGACTACCCGTAACTCGCAAGGCGATCGAAATCGGACAATCCCGACAAAATTGACAAAAACTCAAGCATCTTCGTCGAAAAGACCGACTCAAGCATCAACACAAAAGCGCGTTCAATCGAAATCTACAACAAAGCGCAAAACCAACACAAATTCAGCGACTGTCGAAGAAGAACAACAATCTCCGACACCATCTTCGCCTCTAACCGACTTATCAGAGAGCGAAATCAACACGAATCGGCTTAACGAACCTCCGATTCAACAAAACAACGAAAACATGGACGATGGAAATGGTGGAAATGGCGGGAACGGAGGCGGCGCGGGTGGCGCAGGTGGAAATGGAGGTGGTGGAGGAAGAAATGTTCAAGGAGGAGCAGCGGTGCGGTTCAAGGTGCCTGAAACATGGGATTCCGGTCGTCCTAGCTTCGATGGAAAGACTCCTGCCAAGTTGGAGAAGTTCCTAGAGGAGTGCGAGCGAATCATCGTGCAGGGAGGCATCGACAACGACGCGGAAAAGAAGGAGACGGTGCTGAGGTATCTCGATACTAAGCATGTGAAGGAAGCGTGGCGGAATCTGACAGCGTTTGCTGGAGGAGACTTCGATGGATGGAACGCGGAGATACTGAAGATGTATCCGGAGTTGGAGGAGGTCAACGAAGGATCGAGGAGACGCTTGAAGGAAATTTGCGCCGAGGCACGGGGTGCTAGTCGTGAAGATCTGGGTCTAGTGATTCGATTTTGTGCATTCTTTTTGGCAGAATCCGGAAAAACTGCTCAGACCACCATCGCAAAATCACCAACAAAGAGTTGGTATCGTCGATTCTTGGTACGCTCAGCGATGATTTTGCTTCGCAGTCGAAGTTGTGTTGAACCAACCGAATGTGGCAAATATCTTGGGTCCGAACGCGAATGCGGGAAACCAAAACGGGAAATACTCGAAGAGGCGATAAGTGGAACTACAAGGACGTCTTGAAGGTGGTGGAATGGTTGGCGAACAATTGGTCTGGACGGGAGGCAGATGCGATGATGAGAAACGACTCGAAACCCTCGAATTTGCTCTCGAGCTCGAAAAGCGGAAACTCTACGAACGATATTAGAGTGAAAAACGAGTTTCGCGATCAAATGGAGAGTTTCGCCTTAGAGATAAACGTTAAAGGACGTTATGGCCGTTAGGGATAAGCAACTCATCGAGACGATGAAGCAGTTCCATCAGGCTACCGAAAGTAAGTCCAAGGAGCATGCGCACCCTCAATCGGGACCGCCACAACGCGAGTATCAACAAGGAGGAAGTCGTGGATATGGAGGACAACAGAGTGGAGGGGACCAGTGTCATTTCTGTGAAGAGACTGGACACATGGTGCGGGATTGCCCAAAGAAGAGGATGTTGTTGGACCAAGGGAAGATCGTTATGGAGAATGGAGGCTTGCGTCTACCAGGAGGTCAATATATTCCAAGTATCCTGAGAATGTCTCGAGATATCAACGAATTCTCGACTGGTATGGCAAAGGCGGAGGGAATATTGTGTCAGGAAATGCGCAGACGAACCTTCAGTCGTCGTTTCTACAATGAATATACTCCCAGCGAGCAGTATAATTTGCTGTATGACACGAATGAGGATGAAATCCGTTCATTGAGGGCGCAAAAATGGCTGCTATGACTAGACAATATCAATCGAATAATGTCTCAGCTCATGAACCAGCAAGATTCTCGAACCAGCCGGGGCGATCCAATCGTTTCCACAAATCCTACAACGAGATTCAGCGTCGCAGCAAGGGATAGGAGGTAGACAACAGCAGAGAATGGGGGAAACGGGGCAAAAGAGTGAAGCGTACCCTGCGTACCTTCAAGGGCCTGCTCAACCAGGCCTGCCCCCGGTCGATCCGAACTTTCAACAGTTCATGACGATGTACAATATGGTTCAGGCCATGCAGAACCAATCTGGATCCAGTTCGCAGTCCGCGAATCAATCGATGGAGTCCCAATTTGCGAATACGCGTTCGGGAAAAGACTCTAACGCTGGGGAGGGACGAAATTTTTAGATAGTTCGAGGAAGGAGACAGGGAGCTGGCGAAAGAAAGCTCCTGAGGCAACGAAATCTCCTGAGAACCGATCAAAAGTTGCGAATAAGGAAAAGGAATCGTCGAAGAAGAAGGAAGATCGAAGGAAAAAGGATGATCCTGTCGAGTCTTCGAGTGAGAAGGAAGAATCTGAGCTGGAGGTGCTGGAGAAAGAGGATGTGCCAAAGAAGAAACGCAAAAAGCTCGATTCAGAGGGGAAGATTCTGAGGACGAAAAGTTGGAATATGCTGCCAGGATGGTACCCAACTCGGAATCGCCCAAGCGCGAGACGAACAAGAAGCGAGATGTAGAAGAGAGGGCGTATAAGTTGGCGACGAAGTTCGACGACCCGCATATAATTAAGCGAATTGTGGAAAAAACAGAAAATACAGTCGTGCACGATGTTACTGTGGGCGATTTGATCTCTCTTTCTCCAGAATATGCGAAAGCGATGCGGAAATCGACGAATCGGACTCGGCAACCTATAAAGCCAGTCTTGTTACATGGGAAATTGGATGAAGGATCGGAATACCCGTTCATGGAAGATGAGAACGTTGAAGTTCGACTCCAAAATGACGCGGTAGACATCGACGAACTGCCAATGGTGGACTCGTTCTACATCTCTACTGAAGAGGATAAGCAATACGGAATACAGGAAGGCTCATACGTGAGTACCGACCCATATCTCCAGTATGTGGCATCCCTCCCACCGGGAGAACCGCCCAAGCAAGTCTTCTCAGGGAAAGATTCGGCGTCGTTGAGGGTTGTGTGGCCGTTAGTCGCTGCACGAGAGCGTGTAGAGTATGTTATTGACAGTGGATCGCAAATTGTGTCGATGGCATTGTCGGTAGCGGAAAGATTGGGGATTCCTTGGGATCCTGACTTGCAAATCTACATGCAAAGTGCGAATGGGCAACTGAAGAAGTCTGCTGGGTTAGCGCGTATGCTTCTTGTTTGGAGACATACCCGTCTATCTGCAAGTGCATATCATCGACCAAGTGGCTTATGAAGTTCTGCTCGGACGACCATTCGATCTCGTAACGGAATCCAAGTTAGAAAACTTCGGAAATGGGAACCAAATGCTCACTATTCGCGATCCTAACCGAGAGCGAAGGTGTGTGATACCGACTCAGGCAAGGGGAACCTATTCTGTGGTGTCGAACTCGAAACGGGTCGAAGAACCTGGGAAGGATCCGCCTGCTCAGAAGGAAAACCGAGAGCATAGGGCCAAAGTCGAGGTGGAATCGGATTTTCAGAACTCGTCGAGGAACTAGTGGGAGACTGGGGAGGCGAAGAGCTGTGTGTGTGGATGGGAATTGATGAAAAGGGCGAGTTGCGAGTGGAGGGATACATCGAACCTGAGGATGGGTGTCGATTTGAGGATGAAGAACTGCAATTGGCGTACCTAACAGCCAGTAAAGAGTCGAAATCCATGTCCAAGGACCGAAAGGCAAGGGAGCTGCTCGAGGAGTTTGTCCAACAGCGAGTCGACAACTCTGCGCAGAGTAGGAAAAGTGGGCGAGTGGTAAAATTCGAGTCTGAATTGGGTGTCCGTCAAGGGCCGGATGAGGAAGTTAGAGCGGCTGTAGAAGCATCTTATCTGGGGAACGTACATCAGCATGAATCGTTGATTCCGTGTCTGAAATGCGCCGACCTTGGGTTCGATCGAGAGAGAAATGGTTCGTCTGTGGAAGTTGGAGTTGAGATTATGGATACGTTCGCTGGAAAGAAGTATAAACCGGTTGCGTTGAAAACGAGGCCAGTTTATGGTGAGCTTCCAGAGAAATATCGCATAAAGAGGGAAATCATCGGGGATCCTTTGGCTGAAATGCCTAAGTTATCACCAAATCCGAGTGAATTCGTATCTACCGAGAGGTATACACAAGAGAGGATGGAAATTATCGATAAAGTTCACAACACTGGGTTCTTGAGGAGCGAGGAAATGAAGGTTATTCATAATTTCATGATGCTTCATTGGCCTGCGTTCGCTTGGAATGACGAGGAGCGAGGAACTTTGCGACATGATTTCTTTCCACCTGTTGAAATACCGACAGTCGAGCACAAAGTATGGATAGAGAAGAGTATTCCGATCCCGAGAGGACAACTAGAGGAGTTTTGTAAAGTGATTAAGAAGAAAATCGACGGGGCGTGTACGAACCGTCGAACGCTTCATATCGCTCAAAGTTCTTTGGCGTTCTCAAGAAGGATGGAAAGAGTATTCGACTCGTTCATCATGCCTTGGAGCCGTTAAACGCGGTTACGATTGCGCATTCAGGAATTCCACCTGCGACGGAAGAGTTGGCAGACCACTTTTCGGGTCGAGCGTGTGGAGGAGTTTTGGATCTGTACTGGGATATGATCATAGAGACCTTGCGGAGACCTCGGGACTACACAACGTTTCAGTCGCCCTTCGGAGCGTTGAGATTAGTGAAACTTCCTCAAGGGTGGACGACTCGCACCGATTTTCCATGACGATGTCAATTTCGTCTTGAGAGAAGAGGTTCCCCATGTCTCGATGCCATATATCGATGATGTACCTATTCGAGGACCAGCAACGCGGTACGAGGATGAGAACGGAGAAGACGAAACGATACCTGAGAATAAGGGGATTCGTAGATTCTTCTGGGAGCATATGCAGAACGTGAATCGAGTAGTTCAGAGACTGAAATACTCAGGTTTGACGGTTTCTGGCATGAAGGCGGTGTTGTGTGCGGATGAATTTGTGGTCGTAGGCCATACGTGCTCGTCTCGAAAGGAAGAAGGCCGTCGACGGATCGAGTAGGAGTCATTACACGATGGCCTCCTTTGAAGAATGTCTCTGAGATAAGACAATTCTTAGGAGTCTTGACGTATATCAAGCACTTCATTCAAGATTTCCATATTATGAGCAAGCCGATGACGGATATGCTGAAGAAAGGGGTGGAATTCGAGTGGGGAGAGCTTCAAGAGGCTTCTATGGCATTGATCAAGAAGGCAGTGGCGGAGTGTCCAGCGATTCGACCGTTGAATTACTCAGAAGGATGGACGACAGTGATTCAGATCGATAGTTCGTACAAGGGAATCGGAATCGTGATCTACCAGTATCATGAGAACAGTCCCAAGAAACGATATTACTCAAGATTTTCATCAATACCGCTCGACGAGAGACAGGCGAACTTTTCTCAGGTGAAACGAGAGCTGTTTGGTATAAAGCGAGGCTTGGAGCACATGCAATATTGGATTTTGGGCTGTAGAAATCTGGTGCTTGAAACGGATGCGTCGTATATTAAGGGAATGCTGGATAATCCTGGCATGGGCCCGAATGCAACGATAAATCGGTGGATTGAACAGATTCTCATGTTCCATTTCGAGTTGAAACATGTAATCGGCAAGACCTTTACGCCAGATGGACTCTCTAGACGAGACAAAGTACCGGGAGATGAAGAGTATGAGAATACCGATGATGGACCCGAGTTGGTGAAGCCAGGTGTGCATAAAGATTGGGATTATTCGATTCCTCAACCGAAGGAGTATGATGATTTCAAGTCGGAAATTGACACGAGAGGTGGATTCTACTTCCGGAGCGTTGGATCTCGATGAGCACGACACAATGGAGAACGAAGCCTAGAGGGAGCATGGTCAACTTTGCTTGGATACCTATGTGGAATCAATGGATGAGGCAGAAATTATCAGGGACACTTATCGCAGAGAAGGAATTGAGATGCCACAGTACATTTCATCGTTCGTGCGAGAGCCTGAGAAACTCCTACCGAATTCAGTGTTCAAATGGGATGCTAAGAAGAGGGAACCATATCCTGAAGAGCATTGGACGACAGAAGGAGTACACGCGGATGAAAAACTCGAGTTGGTTGAGAAGTGGCTTCGAAATACCAAGAAGAGACCGACTGGATTCACGGATCGGGCGTTCGAAGCGTTGATAAAATACGCTCGGAAGTTCTTTCTGAGTGAGAAAGGAAGGCTTTTCCGTCGAGATAAGGATGGGATGCACAAAATCGTTGTTAAGAAGGAGCATAGGATGTACGCGATGCGTTCTGCACACGATAGTTTGGGTCATCGAGGAGCGTATGCAACGAAATCCTTGATTGAAGTCAGATTATGGTGGCCTCAGATGGATCGAGATGTATCTTGGTATGTGAAAACGTGCCATATGTGTCAAGTTCGTCAAAGTACGATGATTCGAATACCGCCTATACCTACGAAGACTCCGAGCTTGTTCCAGAAAATCCATACCGATGTGATGGTCATGGGAGCGACTTCAAACGGACACAAGTTGGTCATTGCGGCGAGGGATTCATTGAGTAGATGGCTGGAAGCTAAGGGCTTGAGATCAGACACGGCGTCGGCGATGGGATGTTCTTACTCGAGAATATCATCTGTCGTTGGGGTTGTCCTGCTGAATTGGTGACGGATAATGCGCCCCAGTTTCTCGCGGCTCTTTAGTGGCTCGGAAACAAGTATGGCATTACTGGAGTCAAGATTTCACCCTATAATTCGAAGGCAAATGGACCTGTGGAGAGTGGACATCGAGATGTTCGACAGTCGATTGTGAAAGCGTGCGCTGGTAACCCTAACAAATGGTTTTATTTCTTGCCTCAAGTTACTTGGGCGGACAGAATCACCATTCGGAGAGGATTAGGCTGCTCACCCTATTACGCTGCGACTGGTTGTCATCCGATTTTGCCATTCGACATCGTGGAATCGAGCTGGCTGGTCGAATACCCAGGGAAAATCATCAGTACCGCTGAGTTGGTTGGATATCGAAGGAGAGCGTTGGTGAAACATCAAGTCATGTTCAGGAGATGAGAGATCGAGTCTCAAAGGAGAAGTTAGAAGCTGTTCGACGATATGAGCGCATCCATGCTGCTACTATCAAAGATTATGACTTCAAACCTGGGGATATTGTCTTGATTCGCAACACTCGCATCGAGAAAAGTCTGGACAAGAAGGCAAAACTTCGTTATCTTGGACCAATGGTGGTTGTTAGACGGACAATGGGTGGATCTTATCTAGTATGCGAGCTAAATGGAGCTATGGTACCAGGAAAGATTGGCGCATTCCGAGTAATACCCTATGAAGCCAGGGAGAAGATTTCTTTCTCAAAAGACATCGAAAAGATGATCGACATGTCAAAGGAGGAACTGGATGAGCTCGCAGAAGGCCGAGAGGATGTGGAAGGAACGGATTTGCAGTTTGGAGACATGGATCTTGGACGACGAAGAGTCAGAATCTGAGAGCGAAAAGTCAGATGACGACGCTTAAGGATGAGGATTGCTTGAATCGGAGAAGGAAAAGTGTCACAACGCAAGAATACATTCGTTCGAGGTGTGAAGACATAGTACAGTTCAAGTAACGACCGAACGGCTGATCTGGAAAGCCTTGGAAACGAGTGTGGGGGTATATAGTACTATGGGAGAAGGGATTTCGATGGGCAGTAATGAATTTACTTGCGGCCGTGGGAAGGACCGTTGGGAGTTGCGAGACGAGCATTTCTGCGGATGATGGCCAAATACTGAGACGGATCGCTGACGAGGAGAAGTCAGAAATCGAGCACTATGACGAGACTGAGAGGGACGGACGGAAGTTTGCTATCAACCTTCATGTTGCGGTCCTTCGCGAGGTCAAAGAGTGTTTGGTAGCGACGAGCGACTACTTACATCTGAGTCACGGGCATATGCCATACGCTGGACAGCGATGAGCACTTGCTGCTGAGCGAGTTCGAGGCAGGCGGTCAGCTGCTTATTGGTGATCTGGACTTCGGTTCCTTGTGCGAATTGATCGAGAAGTTCTTGAATGGTCTTGTACTCGAGATCAGCAGGAGCGGAATCGTCAACCGGATAAGGATTGGTCAAAATCTGGGAAATTCAAGTCAGAAACTTCAAATCTTGTCAAGGAAAAGTTACAATTCCGGCTACGGCAGCCAGGGGATCTGCGAAGATGCGAATCAGCGATAGAAGGGACATCGGACAGAGTTTACAGACGGTTGGGAGGTCCTTGGGGTCTTTCTTCTTGAAAGATAAAGAAGAGATCGGCGCAGGGGTTTTGGTGGACTCGTCTATGAGCTCGGGAGAACTGGCCTTGTTGCGCTTCTTCTTAGAGGGACTCTTGTCGGTATCGCCAGAGCCTTCCTAGATAAGAACGCACCGAGTCAGGGAGATTGACGATGATAACGTTCGACTCAGAGTCGAAGAAGAGAGAACGAACCTCTTCTTCTTCATCTTCGGGTTCAGGGGAACGCTGTCGCTGGAGTAAATCAACGTTCGAAGGAATATTCGGCAAGGATAATACCTTGTGAGACTGGTTACCGGTCGAAGAACGAGTGTTCTGGAGTGATGATGAGTTGCGGAGGAAATCCTCGACGGAGAAAAGTGAAACCGGAGTGTTCTTGGACGAAGATGTCTGTCACTGATAAGATAGTGTCGCTTCCGCTTTGGGAAATGATATTACCTTTTTGGTCTCAGGGGTCTTTTTCTTGGATTCGTCCGCTTTGTTGCGATGAGCCGCGAATGTGCGTGCAGACACGTCGATATGCTGCATATGGGCGATACAAGTGTTGGTGTCGCGGAGATGTTGATCGATTTTGGCGGTCCACTTGCCGTCATTGCGAATATTGTTCTGAATCGCATGGAGTTTTTGAAGCGCATGGGGAAGGTCTTGATAGATCAACTGGCTTGCAGCCAAACGGTCGCGACCTCTTCCTCCTTGAGCTGAGGAAGCTACGAACGATGATGAGTACCATTATTCCGACTAGGAAAAGTGACGACGCACCAAATACCGATACAACAAGTGAATTTTACGGACATTCTCGCGCGTTGGTACGAATGCGCAAGTCGGAAACGGTGGTTATGAACTCGTGAACGTCGGCTTCGAAGTTCTTCTGGAACTCCTTCCTCGGGATCGCGAGGGGCATACATCGAGTCTGCCATTTGGGGATCAACTGGAGACGTCTGAGGGTTCATATCGTCAGTACTTGAAGGAGACTGTGGAGGAAATGCTCGTACTGGTCGAGATTGGAAAGGAGCGAATGTCTTTGGATAGAGATGCGAGAGAAACTGAAATGGGTTATCGA
The DNA here is from genome assembly GCF_014461135.1 of Mycena indigotica. NCBI lineage: Eukaryota > Fungi > Basidiomycota > Agaricomycetes > Agaricales > Mycenaceae > Mycena > Mycena indigotica. Next base: position 649,920 of record NW_023503016.1, on the reverse strand, counting down.
ACCAGGACATCTTTTATAGGCGATGGCTTATTGCTGGGACAGCAAGATCTTAAAAATGGGGGAGATGGGCTCAACGTGGTGCACGTTTTGGCACAACATGGAGAACATGGAGCGCAGCATGGTTGTGGACCGCAAAAGCATGGTTCTCTCGAAAGAGCGAAACACTTTGGCGATCTGGATCATGTTTCCACCCTCAAAGATATGCTATTACCGTCGAGATTGCCACTTTCTTATGAAATGCAAGCATGGAGAAGGATATACCCGGACCTGGATCTTAGGCAGGACTGCCAAGGCAGCCTGATCGCAGTTTCTGGAAACGAGATTTTCGGTATCAACCAAATCTTCGAGTAGGAAAAGTGCCAAAACAGAGGAAATCAAGGAACAACACGCCCTTTGTGATTCAAAACGCTACTGTAACGACAGGAATGATTGTAAACGACGGTAACGACAGACGAGAAGTTGGATTAGGGGTTTGCTATGCTGAGATTGTCAGGCGACATGATCAGTAGGGCAAGGGCGGAAAGTGTGAGCCTGCGTGGAAGGGCAGGTGGAGCAAGCAGGAGCGTCAGGAATACCCATTGGGATGGAATAGATCACCGGGGAATGATCTCCATGCTCAGGGATCGTTTCCAGTGCGGGCATATCAGTGAGAGAGGATGCAGAGGACACGGGAGAGTCGATCGGGACGTTCATGATCGTAGTATGGCCATATTCGTTCATGAAATCGTTATCTTGGGTAAAACCAAAGAGCGATGCCTGAGGGAATCGGTCAGATGGATGAGAATGGACGATTCGCAGAGGAAAATGACCTGGGAGTGAGCAGATTCGAGTCGAGCGAGCAGCTCAGACGCGGAATTGTACTCGTTCTTGAGGGATTCGACCTTTTTACGAACCTGCTCACGACGAATCTCGGCCTTGTCTTCGAGTTGGATGCGGGAGTAATGAGCAAGCTTCGAGAGACGCATGGTACTGGGGTTCTCGTCGAAAATGGCTTCAGCCTGATGGAGTTCGTCATGGTTGAGTGTGGAAAACAAGCTTTGGATGCCACATTCGAGGAGTTTTTGGGTTTTCACGCATATCGTCGGGAACGCTTTTGAGATGACCGTTGGTGCGGAGTTCCTCCCACTTGCGAAGTAGGACGAGGGTCTTGGCCATCTCTTCCTGCTCGTTGGTCGTCTTCTTATGATCTTTGTTGACAAGGGAAAGTCAGAAATGACTTGTCTCTGTCAAGGAAAAGTCAAACACACCAAGAAATGCCAAATGAGAGTCACGATTGAGACTATAAATGACATGGAAACCTTCGAGGGTGGAGAAATCGCAGGTGTCGTCGCGATTTAGACCACAGGGGATGCAAGGGAGACCAGCCATGAGATGGACACAGTCGCGATTGAGGACCTTACAACTGTTGCATGGGCCGATGAGCTTTTCCTAGTCAGAAAACTGCAAGCTTTCGAGTAGGGGAAGTGACATACTTCAAGACTCGCACACATTTTGAAGATGGAACGATAGACTTCGTCCACGAAGATGCCGCTATAGAGGATAGGGATCATGGGCTCGTTGACGTACTTCGGAATACCGTTGTCGGACATGGTAGAGGGTCAAGGCAGACTTTTCTTAGAGAAGGAAAAGCTTTTATTCGACAAAACCATTACAAATTCGACCACACAACATCAAGAACGTTATCTAGGCGACCGATCGGCACTGTAACTGCTGGATTGCTGAAAAGAAGACATGTGGGGAGTTGGATGCGATGGAAAATCTGCAGATCTTGGACAAAGATTGTTGATTTGATGAGTTGGAAGGAAGCTCAAGGTCAGGATCGAGTCGAAATACCCAAAATCTCTCACTGCGGACTCTTCTCAGATGAATTTTACTTAAGATTCGGACGAAAAGGGAAAGCAATGTGATGTATTGATTATTTTGCCGGTCGTAGAGTACAAGCAAATTACTCTACGCTGGCCGCGCACTGTGAAAATACAAAATTTTTATAGTCCGTAGACTTTCGACCCGCCAACGAGCTCCCAACCGTCGAGAAAACGACACCTGGAGACCAGACCGAAGGGGTCTCACCCAGAACTGGATGGACCCGCAGCGTTGGCATCGGGTGGAGCGTCGACCATCGTCTCGTCGCCTTCGCTCTCGTCGACTTTGTCCTTCTTGTCGTTGGTATCTGGGTCCAATCTGTCTCTACGATCGATGGACTTCGACGAATAGTCAGCGCCTAGAGGAAGAAAGGGTTAGAAAGTGAGATTTAGAGGAGAAAAGGTGGACGGACGCTTGGTGGAGTTGGCCAAGAGAAGCTGGTTGAGAAGCGCGGTCGCAGATTCATCACCAGGCTCGAGGAGGAAGCGTTGCTCGAGTCCCTCGGTTGCGAAGTGCTAAACAACCGCATCGAGATGACGCTGGAAAGTCTCCATCGAGTACTTGACGGAGTTCATCGCCAGACGATGGGCCTCGCGAGTCTGCGCAGCAAGATCGAAAGCCTGCTTCAACTGGACCATCGTCGTGTGAGTTTCCGAGTCGAAGCTTCGATGAGCGGAGTCAAATGCTCGATGATCTTGAGCATCTCGCCCGAGGAGCGGACGTGGTCGCAGAGGTGGCCTTTCTTGTTGTCCTGCGTGCAGTGATCGCAAGGAACACCGTAACCCAGAGGAGTGCAGTCGCGGCGGAACATCATGCAGATGAAGCATGGCCATGCTGGGAGAGGCGAGTCCTGGGGAAGGACCTGCTTGAGGAAAGCAACAGGGACCGGAGGAGACGACACATAGTACGGCTCGAAGGCCTTCGACTGGATTGTCGACTTGCCAGGGTTGGTCGTGACGGGGGAAGAGTAGTGTGCCACCATGGCCGACCACGAATGGACAAGCTTTTCCGTCACGCGGGACACCACAATGCGAACACGATTGTTGGGAGTGAAGGAAATAATGTCGCGCATGAAGGCGAGACGAGGGTGGAAGATCCGAACAAGCGTTTGGTTGAGCTTGTGGATGTGAGCGGGGTCGGAAGCGTCGAAAGGAGCGTTTTCATCAGCCGGGCGGTAGCGAAAGTACCCCTCCGCGTCTGGAGTCAACGCCTCGTTCTTCTCTTCCTCGATTTTGCTGACAAACTCGAGCACCGTGTTCTTCTCCGCAGCGAGTTTGGTCTTTTTGGCGGGGGTTTTTCTGGGAAACAGCGGTTAGTGGAAAGAAAAAGAGTGTAAAGTGAAGATACGTACTCGGCGATTTGGAGACAGGCTCCTGAGTGACGGTCTCGTCCTCAGAAGACTCTGCTCGTCCCCGTTTACGAGTCGAAGCCTTGCGCTTCCCTTCTTTCTTGACAGAAACTGGATTTGGGTTAGCGATGCAGGAGATTGGGAGAAAGAAAAAGACGAACCAGACTCGTTCTGGTCATCTTCTTCTTCCTCCTCTTCCTCTTGATTGTCGTCGTCATCGTCACCAGAGCCGGAGTCGTCGCTGGAAGCAATGTGGATGGGACTGGGAGACTTGGGTGGAGGTTGCTGTTTCGACTTGGGAGTAGCGGTGGTCTTCTTAGGCTTCGGTCTAGGAGCTGCGGCAGGCAGGGACTCCTCCAAAGTGGGCGTGTTGGAAGGAACTTCGAGGGGGCGGAAACCCAGGACGAAATCAGGGTTGGAAAGGTCCAAGACGTGGCCGAACGGTCGAAGTTCTACAAACAAAGTTAGCCGATGAAAGAAAAAGGGAATTGAAAGGGATACGTGCAATTCCGCCTTGACATGGGCGAGAGTCAGGAGAGAGAGGCTCGCGGTTGACTTGGTTGGAAGGGAGATGGTCGAATTGGATAACGAGCTCGAGGAACAAGACGAGGTCGAGGGACACCTTCGCTCCATCATTGTCTTCCGACAGGCACTTGGTTTTGTGGAAAATATAGCGCTACAGAGGAGGAGTTAGAGAAATTGGGCAGAAAGGGGATGACGAACCAAGTAGGGGATGATCAGGTTAATGGTGGAGACCGCCTTGGGGATGTTACTCGGAGCTTCGACGACGGCAGGGTTCTTCTTCACGGTTTTCGAAAGGGCCTGGATGAATTTGATGCCGTTCGGGGTGTTGAAGACCGAAAAACAATTGTTGGGGACGAGAGGATTGATAGGGGCAGGAGAGGAGTCGCGGGCAGAAGCGCGTTTCGACGAGGAGGCCTTTTTGCTGGACATGGTGGGCGAAAGGAAAGAAAGAATGAGCGAAAAAGGAGGGGCGCCAGGCTTAAATATCGAGAGGAAGAAGCCGTGAAGAAGCGTGAAGAACAAAACGTGACAGTGAAGACGCTTCTGAAGCTTAAACTGTATACACCGGCTCAGGGAAATTAAACGTCTTTGTGCGCAGTCGCGGAACCGCTCGAAATGGTTAGCAGCCCAAGGGTCTGGGTGATTTGGAAACCCGCGGTGGAATTAAGGAAGCTTGCGAGACGGAAAGGGCCGACCGGGCGCCTGAACGGAAGCATTTCTTTGTCCGAGGGCAAATCGGTGATCACGGCAACGCCTTTGCTTGGCAGAACCGAAGATCCGACAGAGAATGTCAAAAATTTGAGTCCAGGTGTCGATCCATGATCTTCGCTGACGGCGAGAAGTGAAAGATGGAGAGAATTCATTGATGTTGTTGAATTCGAGTATTGCCAAAAACGACTGGGGACAGTCGAGATTTAAAAATGGGGGAGATGATAAGCCGCAGTCTGGGACAGACCAGGAAACGACTATTTTTGTCGATTTTGTTGCTCAGCGCACGTCTCAGAGTTGACATGAGTCCCGAATGGTCAACTAGGGAATTACCTGCACAAGAACCAGTCAAACTCCAGTCAAAATCTATCAAATCGCTCTCAGTGATTCCAAAATCTTGACTAGGAAAAGTTCGCAGAGCCCGTTCTACGCTAGAATCTATCCAATTCTACGCAAAATACCCAAAGGGAGTGTATTCTAAAAGGCATATTCGGTTTGGCGCTCGGTGGAGACTCGAGATCGACTTCTCCTAGATAAGGGACACCCCTATCTCTGTTGGTATCGACGACTGACATCATTGGAACGTGGTTTCGGATCATGCTGGAGGGTCGAGAGTGCCAAGGGACGGTTAAACGGCGAAAACCTACTCAATTGACTGGGGCCTGGACCTGTGATCAACGGCGACTCTAAAACACTGTCGAGGAACAGATCATCTGAACATTGGAAATGCGCCAGGAGAGTTGGGACAACCACCGCTGAGGCCATATGCACAAGATACGAGTTATGGGTGTCAATCGAAAGCTGGGAAGCAGAGCTATCCACTTATCCTACTCAAGATCGAGGGATTCTTCACAAGCAAAACTAGATGGTCGCGAACACGGAAGATTTACACAGGTCATTGACTCCAATACACGGATACCAGTCATCTGGACCTGGATTTTCGACTCTGGGCCGTATGGCGAAACGATACCTATACAATTATGCACATGGACTACTTTTCTTACTCGAGATTTTCCCTGATTCTATCAATTTCTGTTTAGTATTTATATCTCTGTTTTGTATTTGGCAGGTTCACGGATTGCCCCGCTCTACTAGGTGCATCTGGGGATCTAGCTCGTCAATCTATCTTGCTAGCTCTTTCAAATAGTATCATCGCGTCGGAAGGATTATTGGTTGAGGGTTTCGGTTGCTGAATACAAGAGTTCCGGTTGCTGTTTATTGGGTTTCGGTTGCTGGTCGAGAGTTTAAGGCAGTTAGTTCCTGACTCGAGACAACTCAGAGGGTTTAAGGCAGTTAGTCCTGATCCAACGAGTATAAACTCTCCGGGCATCGTATTGGCGCTTCTCTATTGCTGAGTTTCGTCGATAGTATGCTTTGGGGGCACGACAAATCAACGTTTTTGCGAAGAAACTCGTATCTACCCTACAACCTTACACATCTGTGCCAAGGCTCTGTTCACAGGGGCCTGTACTCGCACAAGGAGTTGACCATTTTTTGGGTTTTGTGACTTTTCCTACTCGACATTATACATCTTTCTCTCTACGACAAGTGGAGTTTTGGTTGTTTTTGTTGGTTTGGTTAGTTAGAGAGCTCATTTGCAGTCCCCACTCCGCACTCATCAACGGTACCCCCAATGACACTGGGTCTATTCGTCAAATCGCGGACCTCGTCTTACGGTACAACGGGCATTCCGAACGCGTTCAGCTGGCTGTAACCCACCTTGGGAAACAGGATTTAATACTCGGATACTCCTGGCTCAAAAAGCATAATCCCGAGATCAACTGGGAAACGAAGGAGGTGAAAATGAGCTGCTGCCCCGAAGTTGCTCCACCTGCCGCGACGAGAAATGGACCGAGCGTGCGGAGGTTCGGCGCCTCCGACTCCTTAAATCGCGCTTGCTCGCGGGTGCCTTCCCCACTGTTTGCGCTATTGATATCGCCGGCCCAGACGATGCTGATGATGAAATCGGAGCTACTTCGGACCCTCCGGAGCCCTCACCAGATCTCGACGACGACAAGCATCTTGAAGATGGCGACTGCATCTTCTACACCTCTTTTCACCAAGTCGAGGAGATTCGCGCTGGGAGCACAGTGTCCCAACGCCTCGCAGAAGCCTTTGCCCGTAACTCGGCCCCCCTGCCTTCGGAGATTCCGGACTGGGCCAAGGAGTTCCAAGACGTCTTTGACAAGGAGTCCTTCGATACGCTACCAGAACAAAGGGCCTGGGACCACGCCATCGAACTCATCCCTGACGCAAAGCCTGCCAACTGTAAGGTGTATCCGATCTCCCCCCTCGAGCAGTGCAAACTTGACGCATTCATCGAGGAAGGGCTCGCTACAGGCCACATTTGCCCTTCGAAATCTCCGATGGCTTCCCCTGTCTTCTTCGTTAAGAAGAAGGACGGAGGGCTTCGGTTTGTCCAGGACTACCGCGCCCTCAACACAATGACGATTAAGAACCGGTACCCCCTTCCGTTGATTAATGACCTTATCAACAGACTTAAGGGTGCCCGTTACTTCACCAAACTCGACGTTCGCTGGGGCTTTAATAACATCAGGATTAAGGAAGGAGACAAGTGGAAGGCGGCCTTTCGGACTAACCGAGGGTTGTTTGAACCGTTGGTGATGTATTTCGGCCTGACAAACTCCCCCGCGACGTTCCAAACGATGATGAATGACATTTTCCAGGATCTCATTCTTTCAGGAGACGTTATGATCTACCTTGACGATATCCTTATTGCGCATTCGGACCTCCGTAAGCACTGCGAGATCGTCCGTGAAGTCCTTCGGCGACTCCAAATGCACAAGTTGTACCTCCGAGCGGAGAAGTGTGACTTTGAGAAATCGTCAATCGAGTACCTGGGGGTTATCATCTCTCACAACCATGTCGAAATGGATCCTGTTAAGGTCGCCGGAGTCTCCGCATGGCTTCCGCCCAAAAAACAAGAAGGACGTCCAGCAGTTTCTGGGGTTTGCTAATTTCTACCGCAGGTTCATTCGGGATTTCTCGGCCCTTGGACAGCCTCTCTTTGCACTTACCAAGCAAGACCAGAAATGGTCCCGGGGGGACGCCGAAGCCGCCGCCGTTCAGGCCATCAAGGACGCGGTCGTCTCAGAACCCATCTTAGCGATCCCGGACGACTCTCGGCCTTTCCGACTTGAACAGACAGCTCAGATTATGCAACAGGGGCGGTTCTTTCACAACAATCCGCCCCGGACGGGAAGTGGCGCCCTGTAGCGTTCTATTCCAAGAGCTTAAATGATGTCCAGCGCAACTACGAGATTCACGACAAGGAGATGCTCGCGATAATCTGCGCCGTCGAGGAGTATCGGCATTTCCTTGAGGGCGCCGCGCACCCTGTGGAGATTTGAACTGACCATAAGAACTTGGACAGCCCATTCACTCAGATTTGCTCGCAAAACCTGGGCAGTTGCTTACGGGCATTGCGCGCAAAATTGGGCAGTCCCCCATGACAAAGCATGGAGGTCATTTTGTCACTCGTGTCACATTAAACAAAAAGATTATTTTATTAGTATTTCATTGTTTTGGTAGGTTATCTAATGTCTGCTGATGGCATCAAGATAAATTGATCAATGTGGAACGATTTTTGATGAAGATCAATAATTATATCTATTATATGATGAACTATCAATTTGACCTTTATTTTAATCAATATCCCTTTTATGGGTCACATAGCCACCCTGATGTTTATCCGGGTCTTCGGCCTGAAAAAATAGTGATTTGTTGATTTATTTATGTAGTTAGATTAGTCATATCTTTCAACTTCAAAAAGATATACAAGATATATCAATTGTCACAGAGGATGTCACAATCCTGCTATAGTCTCCCCCAGGTTTTGCGCGCAACGCACGGTGGGCAGTGGCCCAGGTTTTGCTCGCAAAATTGGGTGCATGTCCTGACTTGGAGTACTTCCGAAAGGTGCAGCACCTCAAGCGTCGGCAAGCCCGGTGGTCGTTGTACCTCTCTCGGTTCGACTTCATGCTACACCATGTCCCCGGTCGCCAGATGGGCCACCCCGATGCTCTCTCCCACCGGCCTGACCACGGCATCTCTGAAGACAACTCGGACGTCACCCTCTTGCGCCCTGAGCTTTTCCACCTTCGCACGCTTGAGGCTGTCACTGTCTCTGGGCCTGGGTCCGAACTTGTCCGCGACATCAAGGAAGCGCTATCCGGTGAGCCTGACCTAGAGGAGCCCGTCGCGCTTGCGGCCCGGCAACTCTTGAAGGTCCGAGGTCAAGTTGGGGCCCCCGCTCATCACGTTCGGACGAGTGGGCCGTCTCGGGCAATCTCTTGTACTTCCGCGGCAAGGTCGTAGTCCCCAAAGACAAGGACCTAAGGAGGCGCATCATCGAGCTCTGCCACGATACGCGAGTCGCCGGACACACCGGGCGGTTCAAAACCCTAGAGCTGGTTTCGCGCAACTACTGGTGGCCACAGATGTCCCGCCATATCGGACGCTACGTCACGACCTGCGACTTGTGCTACCGCATGAAGGCCCTCCGAAGGCTCCCGCACGGAGAGCTACACCTGACCGAAGTCCCCCCCGAACGCTGGCACACTGTCACGGTGGACTTCATTGTCGAACTCCCCGAGGCCCACAGATACGACACAGTTATGGTAGTTGTCGATGCTCTTGGCAAATGCGCTCACTTCACTGAGTGCCATACGACGGTAGGCGCAGTCGGAGCTGCCCGGTTGTACTATCGGAATGTCTGGAGGCACCACGGAACCCCCGAGAAGTACATCTCGGACCACGGTTCGCAGTTCATCGCTGACTTCACGCATGAACTCTGGCGCTTAATCGGTATCAAGCCTGCCACATCCACGGCTTACCACCCGCAGACTGACGGACAGACCGAACACGTTAACCAGGAGCTTGAGCAGTACATCCGGATCTTCACCAACTACCAACAAGACGACTGGGATGGGCTTGTCCCTGCTACTGAGTTCGCCTATAACAACCACGTTCACTCCTCCACTCAACAGGTACCTTTCATAACGGACACTGGTCGGCTCCCCCGAATGGGTTTTGAACCGGGTGCCCGCTCAGAGTTGGAGTCAGTGAACGAGTTTCGTGATCGGATAGCAAATGGCGTCTCCGAAGCAAAGGCTGCACTCGTTAAAAGCCAAAGACGAGTATAAACGGTACTACAATTGGAGACGTTCGGACGCTCTGAAAATCCAAGTTGGTGACAAGGTTTGGCTGGACGCCTCTGACATTAGAACGACTCGGCCATCCGAGAAGTTCTCCCCACAAGCGCCTCGGACCGTTCAAGGTGCTCGCAGAGGTCAGCAAGGGCACCTACAAGCTAGACCTCCCCCCGCGCTACTCCAAGCTCCACCCAGTCTTCCCCGTTGTTAAGCTCGAGCCGCTCAGGACGACCCCTTCAATGGACGACCCGGCTACGACGAACCGCCCCCCGAGCTAGAGGACGGAGTCCCCGAATGGGAAGTCGAGGAAATCTTGGATGCCAGGATAAGGTATAAGCGTCTTAACTACTTCGTCAGGTGGAAAGGCTACGATGCTTCACACGACTTGTGGGTTCGGTTCGACCGTGTCTTCGCGCCAAACAAGATTGCGGACTTCTATCGGAGATACCCAGGTAAACCACGGCATATTGCCTCAGCAACCTTCGACTCGCTGCCCTTTCGGACTATGCGTCGGGACGCCGCATTCAAAGAGGGGGTGATGTCAGGGGAACCCCTGCTTCGGCCTCCTTTGGACCGTCCGAGCGCATCCGAGGCACATCCGACCGGCGCCCCCTCGGACGCTCCGACCCACCCCAACCATCGTCCACGGCCTCCTTCGCCCGCACAATCACCGATCAGTCAAGACCCTCCCAATGATCACCTTGGGACAGAGCCTGCAACGCCGCTCAGGCCTTCTGCGCTCTACGTCGGCAGTTACGGACGACCAGTATATAGTTGGCGCCCTAGCAGGCGGACCCTTAGAGTTTCTTCTCTTTGGATCCTCCCCTGCTAGGTCGGTCCCTCTGTGTATTTCCATAGCTTTTATTCACGCTTTGGATCCTCCCCGCTTTCGTCGGAGTCTCCAGGGTTGCCCTTACAAGGACTGTATTCTGTTATGAATAATAATGATTGATTCAGAGCTTTTTGTAAGGGCAACTCCGGAGGCCTGAGATCAAGGTCTAGCAGGGGAGGATCCAAAGAGAAGAAACTCTGAGGGTCTGCTTGCTAGGTAGCTGACTATACACCCATAGCTGTAAACATTTGTCAACTGTCCCTGCCCCAGCAGGAGAACCAAATTGCAAAATCACCTGCACCAGCAGGCTCCTGCAGCTGCAGGAACATTTGACAAATGTACACCCCTGCCAAATTATAAGGGTCATCGATAAGGCAGAAAATAGAGATCCTATCAAATAGTGATTATGCTGGAATAAATGATTATATGATGAAAATAATACTAAAGATAATATTCAAATCACCATTTCTTCAGGCTGAATACCTCGCCGCGTGGCTGCGTGTTGGCCGCGTGTGAATCCATCATATGATAAACGCCGGCATGTGCTTCCCACGCCACCTCTCCCTCGCACTTCCACCTTCACGAATGGAGCATATAAAGTTGTGCAACAGCGGTGTGCTGGAACTCCTGCCTGTAGCTGATTCCGCGAGCGGGCTGACGCGTTTGGTATAATCCAGCAGAGCCGGACGACACGCTCCCGGTCGTGGGCACGCCGCTGTGTCGCGTCGCTGGCGAGCGAGGGCTGACTACAAGCTGACTACCTGTTTCCGTAGGCCGTCATGGTACTGCTGAGAAAAGACACGTACGCTGGGCCGAGTGGGCATACGCCGCACTGCACATGGGGGGACTCGCGCTATTGAGGCGCACTCGGCGCGTTCTCTGCCGTCGTTCTTGCCCGCGGCGCGCTGGGGGCGAGCGACAGGGGGCTGACTACCGATCGTCGCAGGCCGACACGCTCTACGTCACTGCTCAGTGTACAACGCGGCGAGCAAGATCGGAGCCACGAAGACACGCGCGGTTCTGGGCTTCAGGCAATTGCTGTCCGGTGTGCGTTATTCGCGGTCGTCATTGTACTTAGTCTTACCCAGCAATGACTTCAAAGCCGACCACGTGTCAAATTGGCGGGGACTCGGAAGAGGCCTAGGCGCTGATGCACCCGGTACTCTGCACCCCCGACCTGTCTCCGTGTCAGCGCGCCGCCGTGGACAGAAGGCCAAACAGACTATAAGTATTAAGCATGCAGCCGCCATCCGCAAACCAGAACCGCACGTGTCTCGGCCGCTTGGCGTAGCCAGGGCCGGGGACAAAGATCACTTGTGCCTCACCGTAGACGCCTCTTCTCGGCGAGCGCGGGCGCCCGCCAGCGCCGCGCGCCTACGAGACAGCCCATTAGCCCTGCTCGTGGCCAGGAACACTCACCGACGGGAGCCGGACCGCGTCAGAGTCAGCAAGAGGCGGGAAATGCACCGCCGAATGACCGGAGCTCGAGTCCGCCCAGGTGCATCGCGCCGTTTGAAGGTAGGGGTGTGTGGGCAAGAGGCGCGGTGTGCGAAACACCAGGTGATGGGTTCACATGCGGCCGCCGGCCGGCGGCGCCGGGCCGAGCTTCCATGCCAAGGTGCAGACAGAGTAGGATTAAGCAAAAGAGGACATGTAAGTATACACTATCGGGACTCGGACAGCGGATTCCAAACAGATTCCAAAGAGCAAAACAACGACGCGAGAGCATGTCACCAATCCCCCCTCCCGCCATCAGTCCTTCATCCGCGCAACCTCCCTGGCAACCAACTCCCGGACCTTCTCCTCATCCACATACCGGGCCATATTCGCACCCAACTCGCGCCGCACCGCCCCAGCCGCGAGCACCACCTCCAGCCCGACCATCCGGCCCTCCTCGGCGGTAACCGGCGCGGCCCGGAGCGCGAGGTCCCGCACAGCGGTGGTGCGCCACGCCTGCCGCGGATCATCATCCCGCACACCGCCGGCCGACGTCTGGCCCAGGTCGCCGGCAGACTCGGACCGCGCCGCCTCCGCCGCGGCGACCAGCGCGTCGATCGCTTGCTGCACGATGAGGGGGTGGCGCGGGTGCGCGACGGCGAGCACGCCGACCCAGTCCTCCGCAGTCGTGCACGGGTATGCGCTCTCCGGGCTCTTCCTGCATCAACTTATGTCAGCGCGTTGACGCCGAAAGGAGGGGGGCACTCACGTGGTCGTGTATAGCAGCGCGAGGAAGCGGTCGACCGCCGCGCGCGGGTGGCGCGCGTAGAACGCCGCGTCGAAGCTGGGCATGAGCGCGCGGTGGACGTTGTACTCGGTGCCGTCGACCTGTATCACATCAATACCGTCCACATCACCGATCATACTGACAACGCACCACGAACACGGCCCCGCCGCCGGGGAACCAGTACCGCGGGTGGCGCGGCGTCGTACGCTCACCGGCGTCGGCAGCGGCCGAGAAAGCCCCCGGCTGTCCGAAGATGGACACGATTGGCGGCGGGGGCGCGGCCTGGATGGCGGGCCGGGGCTCCGGAGCGGGCGACCATGTCAGTGCGCCGGGGTTCCAGCTGCCAATGGGGCCCCCTGCGCCTCGTCAGCACATATACTATGGCCAGCCGTCGATGGCCTGGGCAACGCACCTTGAGCGCGAACTTGAAAGAATGGTCCGGGCAGCATTGGAGGCATTAGTGTTGATGTTGTGGGTGGTGGTAGAAGCTTAAGAGAAGGCAAGATGGGTGTCAACGTAACGCGGTTGGGCTTATATACGCTTCGCAGCGCTAGCATCTAGTCACTATTGTCCGCACAGCCCCGGCCTCGCGGCGCGTCCACGCACGGCGTTTGCGAGCATAAAAGGTGAGTGGGGGTCTACAATAGGCCCAATTACGTGTAGGAACACGCATCCTCGCTGCTGCAATTAATTTCCACCGTTGACTCAATAACTTGAAGTAGTGCATGACGACCTGGGTTGGATTTGACTTGTGAAAGCAAGGGACAGCAAAACGAAGCAAAACAAGAGAACAAACAAAGGAAGGCAAGAACATATTCACACCGTTCATCGTTGGCGGTCCACCTCCCGCCCAATCAACTCCCTGACTTTCTCTTCATCGAGGTATATTTCCAGATTCGTCAACACCTCATGTTTTACGGCCCCAATGGCCAGCACCGTCTCTATACCAATCTTCTTCCCCTCCTCCACGCTTAGCGGTTCGGCACGGAACGCGAGCTCCCGCATGGCTGGCACGCGCCACTCAGTTATATTGTAGGTCTGGCTGAGGGAGAGGCGCTGGACGGCGGATAAGGACGCGAAGAGGGTAGGTGAGGAGAGGTGGTGGATCGCGAGCTGGACGATCGCGGGGTGGCGCGGGTGGGCGATTTCTAAGACAGATATCCAGTCGGCCGCGGTTTTGTTTTCGGGTTCGATGTAGTTCCTGCATTGAGGTGAGGACATTATCAGGAGAAATGCAGGCACATACAACGGGTATAGAATAGAGAGGAACTTATCAACGGCCTCCTTCTTCTGACGCGCATAGAACGACGGGTCAAACTGCGGGAAGAGGTACCGATGGACCTGATACTCCGTGCCCTCGACCTATACTCTATATCAGTGCTCCGCCGCAATCATCAAACAAAAAAGAGACCCACCAAGAACGTACATCCCGCATCTTCGAACCAGAACCGCGCGTGTCGCGGCACCGCCGCCGTCGGCCGGACAACAACCGGGCGCGGATAGACCACACGCTGCGGCGACGGGGAGCGCCCCGGGATGATCACGGGCGGCGGCGGCGCCCTCCGGCGGGGCTCGCGGCGGGGTTCGCGCGACCTGCTGCGACTGCGACCGCTGACGGGCAGCGGGCGGACGACGTGATATCGTGGGTCAAACCGTGGGTCCCGCGGATCCATGTAAATCCGGGGCCGGACGGGGGCACCGGTCAACGGCGCGGCCTGTGGGGTGACGGTCTGCGGTATGAGGGCCTGCGGCGGTGGCGGTGTCCGGCTGCGGCTGCGGCTACGGCTGCTGCGGCTACGGGGCCGGCGCCGGCGGTAACGTGACCGCGCCGGGACGGGGATTATGAGCGGTGCGGGTTGTGGCGCGACCGTCGTGGTCTGCGGCGTGACGGCGTCACTGAGAGGATAGCTCGGGCTCCGCGGGCGACTGCGGCTGCGGCTGCGAGTAGGACTGCGCTCGGCGCGGTGCCGGTGAGGGTAAGGGGTGCGCCGTGGGGGAGTCCGGCTTCGGGACCGGGACTGGGACCGGGACCGGGACCGGGCGGGCGAGGTCGTGCGGGCCCGGTCCCGCGGAGCTGAGGGAGCACGTGGAGGCGAGCGCGGGCGGGCCGGGAAGGTCCCGATGCCATAACGATGGACGGGGAGAACGACTGGGGTAGGGCGGGCGGGGCTGCGGCTACGGCTGCGGCGTCTGCTGACGCTGATGCCTATAACGGGCGGCATGGGAGACCGAGACCGAGACCGCGACGCAGCACGTGCGACAACGGGCGGCGTGGCAGTGGGCGGCATAAACGGTGGAATCATGGTGGGCTGGAGGATAACCTGTGGTGGCGGGCCCATCGGCGGCAGCAATGGGGGAGGACTGGGCGCTAGTTCCGCGGGAATCACCGAGACAGTAGCGCTGGCGGGGCTGCAAGAGCGGTTAGCACAAACCCAGACAAGTCTCGCACAAAACGCACCTCTCGGGCTCCGGCCTGGGCTTGTCGTCCTTACTTTCCTCCTCGGTGACCGCCTTAGCACTCGGCGTCACCTCCACCACGACCCCCGAGCTCGAGTCTGAGGCCGAGCGCGGCCACGAGCGGGACCGCGACCGCGACGGGCTGCGCTCCACGCTGACCATATCTATCCGTGGGTCGTAGTCGACCGACCGCGGGTCGTACGTCGCCATGATAGTCGTTTGACTGGGGGTTGGCGGGGAGAGGAAGATGTAGCGGGCGTGGGAGCCAACGCGTCCGGCTTAAGTACGCGGGCGCCTATCACGGGCTTGGCGTAGCGGCGGACACGAGGCGCGTCCACAAACGACAATATCCGGGAGGAGCGATGGCGGCACTCGCCTGAACTATACATTCTGTTTTCCCTTGGTTTTCCCTCTCTAAGCGGAAGCAGACCCGAAGCCCCGGCAGACATGCACGCGTATGCGCTGACAGCAAAACAAAACACCAATCGTCATTCCCTCCCCACATTCTTCTCATCCACATACCCCGCCAAACGACTCACCACCGCGTGGTTTACCGCCGCCACAGTCTCGACGGCGAATTTCCTGGCCTCTTTCGGCGACTTCCGGGCTCAGTGGAACGCGAATTCGCGCAATGCTGGGCCCAACCAGGCGGGGATCGCGTACGTCTCGCGAGCGAGGCTCCGTTGACAACGACGGACTGAGACGCAAATAGGGCGGGCGAGGAAGGGTGGTGCGTTGCAAGGTTGCCTGTGGTAGGGCCCGGGTGCCGTGGACAAGCGAGGGAGAGGGCGGTGAAGAGCCCGTTTGACGCGAAGGGAACTTTCGGATCTGGGGATAAGTCCATCGTGGATAGAAACAGAAACGAGCATAAGTACTGTTGCGACAACTCCAATCGACCGCCTGCCCCTTCTGGCGCGCGTCGAACGCCGCGTTGAACTCGTCAGACAAATAACTGTGCAGTGTGCGTGTGCTGTTGACCTCAGAAATTGTGTTATTGGCTCGAGCCCCGTCGCGAAAACCAAGACGATGACAGTTGCGAAAAACGTGCAGCTCCCGTCTCACGTCTGCCGCGCGTCGCCTCACAGTATCTTGCGGATAGTCGGGCCCGCGGGCCACCGTGACGATGACGCGCGGGCCCGCGTAAAGCTTGTCTTCTTGAATTCGGGGGCAGTGACCTTGGCCTAGCCAGCTCTTTTTGTGTAAGTATCGTCCTGCTCAGCGTGTCGGCAACGTGTCAGGAAAACAAGCAATGACAGCGGCCAGAGAGCGCACCCGCGCGCCGCTGCGCCGTTTGAGCCCGCCCATATGCATCGCGCCGTCCGGAGAGGTGCGAAGGTGGAAGTTCAAGGGCAAGAGGTGCGGCGTGCGAACAAAACTGTCATCTCGCTGGTCAGATGATCGGCGCGATTCCCATCAACTTCAAGTCCTCACCAGCATACGCCGGCGCTGTTCTTGACCCCAGGCGTGAAGTGAAGCACGTCGCGGTTGGCAAGTCTGGCTGCGGTGTGTCGCTGTCCGTTGCTCTGTTGTGCTCCGCGATCCTCTCGGACTCGGAGCCCGGGCCGGATGCGTCAAAACACTGATGTCAAATGTTCAGGATGGCAGATTGGCGCCCATCCCCAGGAAGCATACCACGCGCTTGCACGCACTTGTCCCTTGCTTCCCTCCCCCATCTTTGCTACACTGAAAGCATGGCAATGAACACAGAGATAGACGGTTTAACCGCCAGTGTGATGAATCTGACTCTGCATGGTGAGTGCTCCCAGCTTGATGAGCCTGTAAGACCTGATTATTTTCAGGTGGAAGAGGCGGCGCTGGCGGTCAGGCAATTGGAGCAGGAGGCACTGGTGGTGTTGGGCAAGGTCCACTGGTTCCAATCACTACTAATTCTCTCACAATTCAGAGGTATGTCCATCTCCAAAATATGAAGCACTGGCAATCTTAACTTTTTAACTTGTGAAAGCTCAAGTGCACAGGCACAATATGGTCATTCCTCGCTCCTGGACTACTATTTAGACTGACCATGGCCTCAGACATTGATCTCTTGTCCTATCGGGGATGTCCTCCTCCTAGTAAATTCTTTACAGGTTGTGAAGATATTCTGGCCCAGCTTAAGGCTTGCTTTAAAGACAACAGTACCAAAGGACGTCATGTGGTTCTGCTCCATGGCCTTGGAGGAACAGGTAAGACAGAGATAGCTCTCAAATTTATTAGTAGCTCCAGAGATAGGTATGCTTTCATATAATAAAATAGCTTATATTCACTCTTGGAGAGATTTGCAGACCAGTTCAAAATTGATGCAAGTGATGCAGCCACAATCCAAGCAGGTTATTTGGCTATTGCTAGGATCAAAAGTCTAGAACTGTCTATGGCAGCAGCACAGGACTGGCTTGTCAAGAACAGAAATGAATGGATTATTCTGTTTGACAATGCAGATAATGTGGAAATTAACCTGGGATCTTACTTTCCAAAGTGTCTGCATGGGAATATCCTGATCACATCACGCAATCCAGAAGTTGGAATTCATGCACAGAACTCAATTAAAGTGATTGATCTGAGTGCAAAAGAAGCTATCAATCTGTTGTCAGAAATTGCCCAGATAAATGATAAAGCAGCAGCAGGGAGCATTGTCAATGTCAGTTGCTAAGAGATGCATATGAACCTAGTCTAATGATTTGCAGGAGCTACATTACTTTCCCTTGGCTATTGTCCAAGCAGCTGCATTTATCCGGCAATCTCCTAGACTCAGGCAGAACCCTCTGTTATATGTGAACATCTATAGAAGGAGCAAGCCAAGTCAGTGGAAAACAAAACCTATTCAAGCATCCTGGGACTATGAGAAGACTGTCTATACAACATGGAAAATGAGTTTCGACAGGCTCTCTCAAATTGCACAGGAAATTATGCAAGTATTCTGTATGATGCATCACAACAAGATTAGTGCATACATCTTTAAACAAGCATCCAAGTATAGGAATTTTATGGAAGATGACTCTGATCATGAAAAAATATCTCTCAGACTTTCAAAGAAATTTCTATTTCTATTAAAGGACCATTACACTAGAATTTGTACACACATCTTGAAAGGAGCCTCCAAGTACAGGAATGTGGTAGAATATAAGTCTGGTCATCCAGAAATGTTTCAGAAACTTGCAGATAGGTTTCTATCCCAATTCAATAATGAAAGTGGACATTGGGATAGTCATCAATTTGAGAATGTTTGCAAAGAGATAGAGAAATACTCCTTGATATCACAAGAGGGTGACAGTTACTCTATGCATCCCTTAGTACATGAATGGACACAAAAAACGTTGGAAAGCATTGACATACAACAACATTTAGTGATGACTATACTAGGCATGGCTGCTACAACAACATTTGATTTAACAGGCCAATTGCTCTTAGCAATTCACTTCAAAGAATTGAGTGAGCTGGCAACAGATATACCATTGGAGTTCCAGGTCACATTTGGTAATATATTTACAATAGCTGGACTATTCAGGCATGCTCAAACCATGAGAGAGTGTGTGGTAGCTAGATACATGAAGGATGAAGAAGACTATAATAAGACAAGAATACAAGCAGTAGTCAGGCTGGCTTTTACATATATAGATTTAGGACAGTATATGAAAGCCAGTAAGGTTCTGGAGCAGGTTCTCGAGAAACGCATATATGCTCTTGGTTTAGATCATCCAGATACCCTTTTTTTCCCAGGCAAGCCTGGCTATAATATATCACAAGTTGGGACAATATGAAATAGCCTGCAAGCTTCAAGAACATGTTCTAGAGAAATATAAATGCCTATTTGGTCCAGATCATATATCCTCTATCCGTGCCCAAATGAACTTGGCTGGTACATATGCTTGCCTGGGACAGTTTGAAAGAGCCTGCAAGCTTGAAGAACAGGTTGTAGAGAAATGCAAACATCTACTTGGTCTGGATCATCAAAGCACTATTCGTTCACAGGCAAACCTGGCTGTCACATATAAAGACTTGGAACTAAATGAAAAGGCCTGCAATCTTGAAGAACAGGTTGTAGAGAAACAGACACTTCAACTTGGTCCAGATCATCCAGATACCCTACATTGCCAGGCAAACCTAGCCCTCACATATCAGCGTTTGGGACAGTATGAAAGAGCCTGCAAGCTTCAAGAACAGGTTCTAAATAAACGTAGGCATTTACTTGGTCCAGATCATCCAGAATCCCTTTGTTCCCAGAAAAACCTGGCTGACACATATTTTTACTTGGGACATTACAAAAGAGCCTACCAGCTGGAGGAACAGGTTCTAGAAAAACGCAAGCATCTGCTTGGTTTACAACATCCACATACAGTAGCTTCACAGACAAGCCTGGCAAGGATATATAGCTATTTGTCACAGTAAATCATGGTTAATTTCACAATTTCAGTCCTATAAGAGCCCAGAATATTGAGAGATTCGGGTAAGGGTAAGAAGCAAGGATAGGGTAAGAAGGGTACAAGGGTTTTTTATATGAAGTGGTAAGGGCGCACAAAAAAGACTCATCATCTAAAAGATACAAGTCAACAAACAAAAGGCCAAAAGAGAGGATAGTAACAAAACAACAAGACAAAATAGCGCAAAGCAAAAGCATACTACTAGTATCCTATGGTGGTCACTTTGGGGAAATATTCCCCCACTACATATTGTTACAAATTTCACGTTTTGCGCAACTTTTCTGCATGAGTTGGGTAGCACAATAAATTTTGTTACACCATTACCAGAAAAGTCATTGGGACACTCTTATTTTGACAGCACAACTTTTTCTTGCAGTGCACAGCTTTTCCACAACATGGCACAACTTTTCTGCTGAATACCAGCGGCTGAACTGGTTCATCACCCCAATATGACATTCACTGCTATCCAGAGCCAAGCCTTATTTACACATCACCAAAGCTATCAACAATGGATTGACTCAACTAGACCACTTATTTGAGTCTGTCCCAATACTAGACTAGTTATTAGTAGTTCTTAAACACTGGAAATTGATGATACAAAACTAGACTGCCTATTTGAGTCTGTCTGTCAACTGAGATAATTCCTCCAACTCCAATATAGTTATCTATAGTTATTTAAACATTGGAATTCTATTGTTTTTTCAACTGCTCTTCCAAAAAGGGCAATCACTAATAAATGCTATATAAGTCCCAGTATGGAACTCTTTTCAAATTGGGAATGCCTCATGGAGGTAACAAATATAATTTTATACTATCATGATCAGTTACAGTCAAATCCACTGAGAAATACGGTGTAAATATCAACAAAGGTTTGTGAATACCTTGATCAGCAGAAATTGATCATATATAGATCTGTTGTAGCTTATATCCTTGAGTCCTAGGGTTCCAACAATTGACTATCCATATACACTCCTACAGGCATGTAACTGTTTTAAATTAGAAATATCTTAGGAAGGTAGTACATATGGTCATGTACTTATTATCATGGTCAGTTACAGTCAAATCCAGTGAGAATGGTTTGCAAATGCCTTGATGAGCTTATGTACACGACTTGGGGGTACACTGGTATAACACTATACAATAACTGGAATTTACTCTACCAGCACACATGCCTACTGCCCAGTAGCTGCACGCACGCCTGGTATCAGGCCCGAGGCTTTGACACATGCCTGTTGTGCAGACACACCAGTAACCTTGGGTGGTTTGATGGCTGCCCGGATTTTGTCCTAGTAGTCACATGTTTTGGAAAGTGGATATGCCTGGTCACAATTTTGTCACAATGGCGGATTGGTTTATACTATCACATAACAAACCAGCTCAGTTCTGACAGAACAGTTGTGCTGTCAAGCCTGAAAAGTGTTTGGCATAAAGAGGAAAAACATAATCAGTTGCAATTTCCTTTCAAAAGAAAAAGAACAACCAAGCTGGCTGCTGGAAGTCATGTGATGTGACACTGTGACAGATGGCATCATTATGACATCATTGGGAACGCTCCGCAATGATGTCATACCTTGAAAACAGCATAAAAGGAGCTTAGTTTTGGATGCTAGAGTAGACAACCCCCACTGTACTTTCCCTCCCACTCATCCTCACATTTAAGTAGACACTACTGTGTGTACACTTGAATACATCTTACCTCTTTTGGACGATTTTGATCTGACATTTGATTCCATCAAACGATAGGGATTAAATAAGCTAGAAACCCTGCAAGAATATTAGGAGTACTCACTAGCAGTCCTCTAGTATTTCTGATCCTCTGAAGTCTTTGGTAGACTTGTACGCACGACATACGGAGTGATTGGTTTCCGATAGCTAAGGCAGTTATCTGGAATTAATCCCCGCAAGCCACGTTTACCAGGAATTCACTTTGCCCCAGTGCGCATAAGGTTTTTCTTCAAGCAAGAAATAGTGTTAGATTGCAAACACCTAGTCAGCCCAACTTGATCACTCATTAAATTGACTCATAATTTGGAACTGCTGTGTTTGGATTAGCATAATTTTCTATTTTTGAACATTATGATTGAGAACTTGTTTTGCCCTGGTGCGCATTAGGTTTTCTACCCAGTTGTTTTTTTTTAGTTCAGCAAGCCAGAATTAGTCATTTACGGAATTGACTCTATCTTGGTTTATTATATCCCCAAATAACCATTTCTCGAATAATCCATTCAGAGTAAAATCTGAATAACCTACCATCACCCTTTCCACGAACTTATACGTGAAGTTCTTGGACAAAGTCGCTCCCAGAGCTTTGCGTTGGAAAACAAATTTCCACTCGACAGCGCAACTGTGTGTAAAAGTTGCGCGAGGCTGAAATGTTGCACAGCTGAGAATAAAATGTGTTGCTAGCAATGCGCGCAACTTTTCTGCGCGGTGTGTGTGAAAAAATTTATTGCGCTACAAAAAATGTGTGAAAAAATCGTGCAAAACAGAGAAAAATTCGGAAATATGTATTTGAAAAAGGGCAGAAAGAAAGTTGAAAGTTGTAGAATACTTATGATACAGTATACCCCCTCATATGCCAGCACTAGCCAACCACTAGCTGACAACCACTAGCTGATCCACAACTGATAACATGATATCTATAAGGGCAACCCTGGAGGCCTGAGATCAAGGTCCAGCAGGGGAGGATCCAAAGTGTGAATATTGGTAAGCGCAGAGAAATGAGGCTGACCTAGCAGGGGAGGATCCAAAAAGAAGAAACTCTAAGGGTATGCCTGCTAGGTAGCTGACTATATACTGCTTGTCCGTAGCTGCTGCTGTCAGGCACAGAAGGCCTGGGCAGCGTCGCAGGCAAGGTCCCAGGGCGACCATTGGGAGGGCGTTGACAGTGATGAGAGTGCGGAGTGTGGACAGCAAATGAGCTCTCTAACTAATCCAACCCACAAAAACAACCAAACTCCACTTGTCGTAGAGAGAGATATGTATAATGGTGAGTAGGAAAAGTCACAAAACCCCAAAATCATCTTCTCCTTGTGCGAGAACAGGCCCCTGTGAACAGAGCCTTGGCACAAATGTGTCAGGTTGTAGGGTAGATATGAGTTTCCTTGCAAAAACTTCGATTTTGCGTGCCCCAAAAGCGTACTATCGACAAAACTCTGCAATAGGGAAGTGCCAATATGATGCCCGGACAGTTTACACTCGTTGGATCAGGAACTAACTGCCTTAAAGTCTTGACCAGCAACCGGAACCCAATAAACAGCAACCGGAACTCTTGTATTCAGCAACTGAAACCCTCAACCAATAAATCCTTCAATGCAATGATACTATTTCAAAAGAGCTACATATTGGATGACTAAATGGTGGCCAATGGGTTCACACATAGGTACGGTGCTGGGCCATACATCCGCCAATTTCTCTCGTTGCTAAACATTTTACATACTGTACTGCCCAGTGCTCACCAAATGGGTTTAATAATGATAATAATAATAATACAGCATCGGGACTCAAACAACAGATTCTCGCAAGCAAAACAATGATGTGAGAGCACATCAACAGCCCCTCCATCACACCTGTTAGTCCCAATCATCTCTTCTAATTAGAATGGACAGCACACTTGGGTGCCCATTCTAATTAGAAGAGATGTCTCAAAACTCCCTATGCTGCAATAAAGGGGGCAATAAAACTGCAATATTTCTGAGACCCCAGGCTCTAAGTCATTTCTTGTGCTATCACACAAGGTCAGTGTGACATTTGTGACACGGCCGGTACTAAAGGCTAGTAACTTGATGATGATCTATCACCAAGTCCATATACTCTGTTACATAGTGTGATATCAGGTCACAAGTGTGACATAGTTCCTAAAAAGGAATTTTTCACAGTTCAACAGCAGAATGATTGGAGAATGTCACAAAATCAAAGTTGTGCATTTTGACTATACAAACAACTTTCATTAAGTGACCTTCAATCTATTTACTGATACAGCTGCCGTGCGCCACTCGCGCACTCCGTCCGTTGAAGTTTGGCCGGGGCCGGGGCCACCGGCATCCCACACTGAGTTGCGCAAAATTTAGCAACGTTGTAAGGGCAACCCTGGAGACTCCGACGAAAGCCTAGCAGGGGAGGATCCAAAGCGTGAATAAAAGCTACGGGAAATACACGGAGGGACCGACCTAGCAGGGGAGGATCCAAAGAGAAGAAACTCTAAGGGTCCGCCTGCTAGGGCGCCAACTATATACTGGTCGTCCGTAACTGCCGACGTAGAGCGCAGAAGGCCTGAGCGGCGTCGCAGGCTCTGTCCCAAGGTGATCGTTGGGAGGGTCTTGACGGATCGGTGATTGTGCGGGCGAAGGAGGCCGTGGACGATGGTCGGGGTGGGTCGGAGCGTCCGAGGGGGCGCTGGTCGGATGCGCCTCGGATGCGTTCGGAGGGTCCGAAGGAGGCCGAAGCGGGGGTTCCTCTGACAAACGTCACGCGGATGCACAGCATCCAAAATGGTAATTTACACATGTGACACAGTGCCCTTCGTCGGGATTTCCAAGGTCATTGAGAGGGTGAAAAGTAATAGTCAGTACTGTATAAATGCCTCAGTTCTACATTATTGTCTAGCGACTACAGTCTCCTCCGCGGCCAAGGCCCGGCACCCACGAAAGCAGCAGACCGTCCGGAGCAGGAAGGCGTCCCGGATAAGATCCGGCCCGTCTGCTCCGGCGCTGGTGTCGGGCCATCGCGGGCCCATAGCACGCAGCACGTGATGACGGGGAACATGCGCCCCAGTAGAAGGAACGCACACGTGGGAACCACGTGACCGAGAACGACACGTTGAGCCGTCGCCGAGCCCAACTCGACACTACCTATTGCTGATTCTATGCAAAAGATGCTGGCAATTGCTTACCAGGCTAATGCAAAAGATGTCAGGCCCCTTGTATTTGCAGATTTTCTCGATGGAACTGATGCATGACTAATGTTTTGACATATTATGTCAGATAAATCACCTTTTCTTCAGGCCGATGACTCGGTATGTAATATTGGAGACTTGATAGGACAGAAACAAGGAAATAAATAATGGCTTAAGTAAGATTGATCTAACAGAATTCAGCTATCAAAAGCAGTGATGGCAATCAAAAATCGTTCCACATTAGTCAAAATACCTTATTGCCATCAATCCCATCAATGATATCATCCCCCAGGTGCTAAAAACACAGTAATACTTTTTTGAATAATATATCCTAGGCCCTTGCCATCATCTTTTGCATTAGCCTGGTAGGCAGTAGCCATCATCTTTTGCATAGATGGAGCTATATGAGCTGAACTCGACACAAGGGGACTGGGGAGGAGTGCTAGGAGGTTAGGAGTAGCGCCTGGCCCACAAGGGATGTACGATCGTCCCCTCTGCGGCCAGGAACGGGGGCGAGGAGGAGCAGGAGAGGCCAGGGTGTCCGATCACCCCCTTTGCGGGCCCGCGTATATAAGGCACGATAGTGTACCCTGTACTCTATCACTTAGATCGTCTGAAGAACTACCTTACTCCGTGCAAGGAGGCGTTATCGACTCATCGGGCCCGACACGACCCAATTTGAACCTTCGACCACCGACAGCGACAAGGGACCGAGTTCACGGGCCCTTTCGGTTTCGATCTACCCCGCTCGCCGTACTTGCGGGCCCGACTATCCGTCTGTTCTGTTCCGGGCGCGCGTTCTTAGAAGAGGTCCTTGCACGGCCCGACCCGCAGTCTGACACAAGGCCGGGCACCAAGGCGCGCTGCATCCATGCCCGCAACGCCAGCAGTGCCACCAGGGCTTTCAGACTCAGAAGGGGCCATGCCACCCCTGGAAGGTCGAGCGCGGCGCGCCGAGTGGGTTGGAGAGGACCTCCGAGAGGTTTGGTGGGGGGGCTATGCCACTCAAGTTGCTCGGCAGAGGGGCAGTGCACGACTCGGAGTCGTGCGACATCTCAGCAAGTGAAGCAGCCGACGGGTTGCTGCGGTGAGCAGCAATGAGTGGGTGGGGTATGGAGTAATTTACAAACTGATTTAAGTTTGTGCTCATACACACCGAATCTTGCACTGATTGTCCCGACCTCTGCATCAACCCATGCCGTGTCACATTTTTCCATGTCAACGGGTGTATTCGGACCGACCCTCTTGATGTAAAAAAAATCTTTCTGTAGTTAAATGTGTTCCATATTTGGAGATATAATATCTCATTTATCATAAAAATTGAGGCTTTATTTACACTGGATTGACCACCAAGTATTTAGACAAATAAGTATACAATACAGGTATTTTTGAGTCTAATCAGTTTGTGCTACACCGCTTGTCGGCCTACCTTGAATCATGGATGAAGGGGGAGAGGGCAAGGGGGCAGGTGACAGTAGTCAGTTGTCACGTCACCGACCGGTCTCGGCGGCGGGGGCGGCGGGTGCATGTGATCGATTACCTATTTTGGGAACCGCGTGACGTTGCTAAAAAGTTAATAGCTACCAGCGCGTCGATCACTTGCTGCACGATGAGGGGGTGGCGCGGGTGCGCGATGGCGAGCACGCCGACCCAGTCCGTCTCTGGCGACTTCCTGCATCAAATATTAATACTTACATCAGCATGTCCAGAGTGTGCTTACGTGGTGGTGTAGAGCAGCGCGAGGAAGCGGTCGACCGCCACGCGCGGGTGGCGCGCGTAGAACGCCGCGTCGAACGCTGACATCAGGGCGCGGTGGATGTTGTACTCGACGCCGTCGACCTGCCATCACTGCTCGGCATCACACTGAGTTTGGCTTAAATGTGGGTTTAAAGTAGTGATTTTAGCAGAAATTTAAGTTTTGGCTTAAATCACTCTTTTAAACTTAGTTTTAAGAACAACACTCAAAGCACAGAAAAAGGTATCATTTTAAGCTAGACTTAAATTTAGCTTTTGACAGCAAACCCCTGCAACATTATGTGAGATTCACTACCAGTACCAACCTCTTCCTGGGAAAAACTACATTTGAGTCTAGCTTAAAAAGATGCTTTTTTGTATGTTTTAGGGGTGCAGCTGAAACCTCCACTTAAAACAGTTATCTAAGTCAACACTTAAATTTGCTCTTAAACCACTACTTTAAGCTTACATTTGCTGAAATAATATAAAAAGGCATCATTTTAAGTATGACTTAAATATACATTTTTACAGTGTGTCTAGTGGTCATGGCTGGCTGCCATTCTCATTGGTCCTTTCCAACACTCCCCAGCCCTTGGGCTAGACCAGACTCCTTCCCTCTCTACTCCACGCTGCTCCCTCTCCATTTTCGGCTGTCACGTCATGGTCAACACCACCCGGAATCGATTCTGATTCCGGGTGTCATATCACAATCACAAGGGGAGACACACAGAGGCGGCCTGGACCTCCTGAAGCCCTCCCTGGGCCTTCTAAGGATGCCTAGGCTTCTCCCTTAGCATCACGGTCCTAAACCTGGCTCTCCGGAGCTTCGAGGGCTACTTGACACTCACATAGGGTCTGTTAGTGACACCTGACTTCTCCCATCCATCATTCGTCACTATACAGTTACTCTATCATTACTCCAGTCACTAGGATATAGTAGTGCACATAGGCAGAGGGCTCCTTGGCTTGTTCTCTAAGGATTCCCCCTCTGCTGAGGACTCTGATTTCGGGCCTCGCGAGGTTGCCCTTACAATTAGTTGGTACTGAGAGTTAAATCTAGGTTTATTTGCGGGATGAGTATGTGCAATCTTTGCACTGCCAATTGAATATTGACGCTTCATGACTCTACTAGCTTATGTTGAGTGGTTCTGTCCTCTGACTCAACACAATTGACTACACCTCTGAAAAGGTCTTGGATCAGGCAAAGACATTTTATCTGAATCCTTATCCTTGACACATCAATTTTGTACTACTTTCTGGAGTTGAATAATAGGAGGACTTGTAGAATGAAATGCATGGCTGTCTTGTTACAGTAGTTACAGTTGCGGACAATCAAACTCAACAACTTTTATAGCCCCAATACTACTCGTAAAAATATTTATATTACTGCATAAGAGGACAATAAGAATATATTTGTCAGGGGAACCCCCCCTTTTGGCCCCTCGGAGATGTGTCCAACTCCAGTCCGATTCCGGTTCCGACTCCGGTCCAGCCCTCCATCTCGCCCACACAATCACCGATCCGTCAACACCCTCCCGACGGTTGCCCTGGGACCTCACCTGCGACGCCGGCCAAGCCTTCTGTGCCCGACAGTGGCAGCTACGGACAAGCAGTATATAGTCAGCTACCTAGCAGACGGACCCTCAGAGTTTCTTCTCTTTGGATCCTCCCCTGCTAGGACCTTGATCTCAGGCCTCCGGGGTTGCCCTTACAATATTCTTGATTTTAGACACTGTCAAAAGTTCAAGTTTTTAGGTGAGGTAATGTAAATCGCTTCGCCGTACCGCGTTTCTCACGCTACGGGCACGTGACCGGTACCGTTCGAAGGGGAATTTTCCGCCCCTTTCAACGGCGCCATTTGCGAAAGATTCCATTGAGCCGTTCCCGAGAAATCAGCAAAGTGATGTAGCCAAGATCTTGTGACCTAGCTTCTATCTCATACCTGGGTTCTTTCCCAGATTAGCTAGATAAGCCCAGCCAACTATTTCAGTTGTCTTGGGGGGTCTCTCAGGCTTTCTCCTTGCCCTTCCCCATCATTCCTCCTTCTAAAAAAGGTCCAGGTAAAGGCAGAAATATTTCAGGACTCAGAAACCAGAGCTCTAGAACACAATTTGAAGCAATCCCTACAGAAATACAGCCTATAGATCCAATACCCCCAGATGCTGCTCCAGTTCAGCCAAACTTGGAAGTAGATTATCAGCAAGAGTCTCAACCTATAGATCTAGATGATGATGATAATGATACTGACTCTGGTCAATCTGAGGGGAGTGCTGGCAATCTGATGAAGACTTCACTACCCTGTGTAAGCCTGGCTTACTTGATGGATTGATGGACATTCTTTTTTTGCTTCTGATCTTCATCTGCTTGTATTTGTTATGCACACCGAATCACCCACAGAAGGGTTCTGTTGTCTCTTGGTGTGCTCTACTCCATTCCCTAGTGTTTCTGACCTATAGAAGGCCGGTTTCCACCCTGGCAGAAGTGTTTGGATGTAAAGATGGTGCCCCTCCATCTGATAATGACCAAGAGGAGGTAGATGACTTCAACTGGGATGATGAGGATAATGCTCTGGATAATGAAGAGTTGCAAAGTTGGCTTGTAACTTATACTGTTCTTATCATGGAGATTCATGAGTGCCTACAGAATGGGACTTACTAGAAAGGTTGCTGCATGGGCTGTCAAGAAGCAAAAGTCACACAGAGCATGTACTGAGAGTATATTGGCCGAGATAGACAAGGCAGGAGTCAATAAGTAATAGTTTCTTTTCATGTATGTAATATAGTTGCCCAGAAGCTCACTGAGGTACACAATGTTGAAATGGTCCAAAATATTCGCCGTACGCGGATTTCTCGTGGGAAAATTAAAATTTGTCAGTAGGGGTTTTTTTTAGGTGCTGAATCTGATTCTGAATAGAGCTAAGGCTAATTTGTACTTCATCTTGTGTAATAAAAGTTGTCATGTTTGATTGTCCGCAACTGTATCGAACTGTATATCATTTAACAGTGTGCTACAGTGTGAAGTGGGATGCTACAAATAGTGCTGTCCAATTATAGATATAAGTAATTATGAAATCTTCATAATATACTCATATCCATACTCATAATCATTAAGTATATATTTGATTATACTCAGAATATATTTGATTATACTCAGAATATAATTGATTATGTTCAGGTCCACTTGTAACACTCTAAATGCATGTCAATGGACTGAGATTAGACACCCTCCCTCTTTATGTGCCTCAGATACACTCCCATGACTAACAATTCAGACAACCCAAGCCCGACACCACTTGATATAGCGATCAAAATGGGCCATCAAATACCATTCCACATTAGTAACATCTCTTGGTAGGAACTTGAACAGCCACCAGCAAAATTAAAAATACTATATGTAAATGCTCACAGATGAAGTAATAAATTTAATGATGTCAGAGAGCTTACAGTACTAAAACATAGAGACTGTGAATACCTAGACTTCTAGGCTACTGCTAAATGACTTTATAGGCTAAAGATTGCCACTACAGTCCCAGGGAAAAGCGATAGAAGGGTTTTGCCACACTTCCACACCACTGGCACTATGTTGTTATATTTGAAAGCAGAGGACAGCAAGAAAACAGAGCAAAGCAAAAGCATATCCACACCATTCACCCTCTTCTTCTCCAAGCTTTTCACTCCTTCCCCACGCGCTCCATCTCCTTCTGAACCACCTCCCCGACCTTCCCCTCGTCTACATACTTCTCTAAATTGCCCATGATCTCATGCCGCACCGCCGCAATAACCACCAGCATATCCACGCCCAGCTTCCGGCCCTCCTCTGCGCTCAACGGGTGTCCCCGGAGCGCGAGATCGCGGATGGCCGGCGCGCGCCAGGCGGGGACGGCGTATGTCTGCGCGAGCGCGAGGCGGTCGACGGCGGAGAGGGCAGAGGAGGAGAGGTGGTGAATCGCGAGCTGGACGATTGCGGGGTGGCGCGGGTGCGCGACGGGGAGGATTGACAGCCAGGCGGCGGCGGTCTTGGGCTCGGGGTCAATGTAGTTGCTGTACAGCCGTCAGTAGAGCGTCAGAGGTGGGAGGACTACATGCGTTGGGTACAGGATGGAGAGCAATTGATCAACAGCTTCTTTCTTGTGAGCCGCATAGAACGACGCGTCGAAATCCGGGAAGAGGTACGCGTGCACCTTATACTCAATGCCCTCGACCTATCTTCCACGTCAGCAACCCGCCACAAGGACAATCTCTAAGGAAGCCTACCACAAATGACAGGCTCCCGTCCGGGAACCAGAACCGCGCATGCCTGCCCGGCCGGGGCGAGCGCGTCCGCGACCGTGATTTCGGCCGGCTGTAGTAAGCCCGCGGCGGCGACCGCGACCGAGAGCGAGACCGAGACCGCGGAAAGACGGGCACGTGGTGCGGGCTCCGGCTCCGGCCTGGAATCCGCCGCATAACGGGGAGCGGGACTGGGACAATCGGCTGGGGCTGAATCAGCGTGCCGGGGCGCGGCGAACGCGACCGCGACCGCGACCGAACCCGTCGGCGCGGCGAGCGCGAGCGCGTCCGTCCAACGTCCAGGAAGTGAGGCGACCGGGAGCGTGAGCGCAACCTCGGCCGATCCACGCCCGGGCCCCGGTCGAACGATGGCCGCGGGGACACGGCCGGGGCGGGCTCTGGCGCTGCGACTGCGGCCGCGGCGGCGGCCCGACGACGACCGCGAGATGCGGGACAGACGCCTGCTGGGGGGCGTAGGCTGATCATTCAGAGGTATTCGGCGCGGGCTTCGGCTCCTGCTCCGGCCTCGCGACGGCGACGGTGACCGGGAACGTGACCGCACCCTCGGCCTATCAACGCCCGGTCCCCGGTCGACCGGACCCCGGCTGACAGGCTCCGGCGCGTACCATCTGCGGGACGGTGACCTGCTGCGACTGCGGCGGCGCGGAGAACGCGACCGCGCTCGGCCGGCGGCCTCAACTGGGACGGGTGCTGCTGCGACGGGCGGAGCCGGGCTCCGGCTCCGGCTCCGGCGCCGTCCGGGACTCGGGCTCGGGGTCCACTCTCGGCTTCTGCTCCGACTCCGCCCGCGACACAGCTGGCCCGCCGCCGCCAGACGGGCGCCGGTTGCGGCGGGGGCGGGGTGTCCACCGGGCCGGGGACGGGTTCAGCGGCTGGCGACGGAGCGGGACTAGAAGAACGTGAACGTGAAGGCGGGCGGGAGCGTAAGGGTGATCTGGCAAAGGGCTAGCAAGAAGGACACGCGCGTGCATAGTGGGATGCTCACCTGTCGCGTTGAGGGCTGACCGAAACTGCAGCCCTGCCATCTACACTGGCAGCTGTCGGGCTCGTTATAGCCTCCACAACCACCACAGACCCCGAGCCAGACGAGTCCGAGTCTCCTCCAAGCCTCTCCCCAGAGCGCGAGGGCGAGGGCGTACGAACTAGCGGCGGCACGGGGATGTCTGCGTAGTCTATCGGCATCGTGGGTGGGGGCAGAAGACAAGACGCTGACGCGTGACGTGACGCGTCGCCGGGCTTAAATATGGCAGCGCCGGCGCCTATCGGGCACAATCCGGTTTTACACCAGAATCAGACTTTTCTCATTTATTATAACACTCTCTGGGGTGATTCACCTCTCAAAAAAAAGGCATCTGTTACTCGGTGAGACGCTGGTGCACAGGCCAGTCGAAAACTTTCCTGTGAACCTCCCCGAGGCCTGAAAAACCCATATTTTGAAGAAGGTTTTCAGAATTTTCGTCTCAAAAACCCATTTTTTGGACAAGGAAATCGCGATTTTTGGCCCTCAAAAACCCAAATTTTTGAATCACCCTTTGGTGGAGCTTCCCGGGGCCTGCCCGAGCGAACGCTTGGCGGGGCCGCCGCTGCTGCGAGGACTTGCCAGTGGGCATTGGAGTCCAGGCTCCTGCTCGCGACCGCAATGCCGGCGGCGTCGGGCCGGCGATGTGGAGCTGCGGGAAAGTACCGGTGAGCGCCGTAGCGACCTCGAGCTCGCCTGCGACACGGTCTGCCAGCTGTCTCGTGTCCTGTCGTCCGCACACTGACGCGGCGGGGACAGTTCAGAGCACAGCGAAAGGCTCTCGATGCGAAATTCAAATCGATGTCGTTGCGATGTTGGGGAACTGGATTGGATAAGGAGACGGGAGCCTGCGGGACTCGGTGTTTCGCAAGCTTACGGGAGAACTTGAAACAGACTGCGCCAGACGGCGACGCCAGCATGCACGGTCTTAAGCCCTGGCCAAGCCCTGGCCCGCGGCAACACCGACCAGCCATTCGGGAGGTGGGAAGTCCACGGCGGCCTGGCAGCCGTGGCCGGGCGACCGCCGGCAACACACTGTTGCCGCCCGCTCTCCTTGAGGTTTCGAGCATGTAGGTGACACGTGTCTCTCGACCATGCAGAAGCCTTGCGGTGTGCCGTGCCAGTGTGCCATTTTACGAACTCACTTGTCTCTGCCCACCACCAACCAACCTCCTGCTCGCAATTCCTTACATCTCTTCCTTCTCTCTCAATGCCTTATCAGAAGATTGACCTTTATGGTAAACATTTGCGTCAGTATCCTTTTGACCTGCAAATGAATTATACACATCTAGGTGGTACTGGAGGTGCCGGTGGTACAGCAACACACTGGGGTGGCAATGGGGGATCTGGCTATGGCCCAGAGCTTCATTTTGTTGGGAATAACCATAGGTATACATCCTAAATCATCACCCAGAAGAATGTCTGATGGCTCTGATTCTAGTATCCAAGTGCATAACAATCCAGCCCTGTCACAAACAACACCAATTCAGAGGATGCCAGTTGGCCAGTGAAGGCAAGCAAGAAGCACCGTGAAAAGATATCGTAAAGATGATGCAATTCGAAGACTGGGGTACAAGACGAAATCTACTCTACTTATATACACTACTACCATATGTTTACCATGCCTAATACGAGAGGCAATGACGTCATACTTTAGCCATGCCTTTACGTGCTGTTTGCCTCATGTCCAACTCCACGCTGTCAATCAACATCAGCATCGACATCTGATGATCCAATTACCATCTTATCGTCCATCTTATCTCCTCCTTGTCTTATCTTATCAACCAGGGCCAAAATAAAAGGTTTAAAGGGCGAAGAAAAAGGGTTTTTGAACCCAGGGTTTGACATTACCCCCCCTTCAAGGTCGACGTCCTCGTCGACAGAGGGCATTAAAGCGCGTTCATCATCCACCCCCCCTTCAGCCTCCACAAAATGGCCAGTCTGATAATTAAAGAGTTTCCGGGACGGATATGGGAGCTTCTCTTGCGTTGGCTTATAACGTTTGACCAGGTAATCCCAATGACCCTGGGCAAGGACAGGCACACTACGGGTCTTGACCACTGGGTTCTTCTGGTTGAACTCGTCTAACAATTCTTGAGAGTTCTCAAGCCTTTGCGCCGTCTCCCATGTATCCTCGCTATGCGGGTATCCCTTCCACTTCACCAGATACTGCCAACCACGACCGCGCTTCCGCTTCTTCATGATCTCCTCAACCTCCCACTCCTCATGATCATCCACAATGTCCGGTGGCGGCCTTTCTTCTCGCCGGTGGGGTGGTGGCTCGTGGTAGGGTGTCAGCTCTGTCTCATTGTAGACTGGATGAGCCTGACTAGAACCTGGCATCTTGAGTTCGTATGCCGAAGGTCCAACCTTTGCCTCCACTTTGAATGGTCCCACACGTCGATCATTGAGCTTCTCGGATGGTCGATTCTGTTGCACTTTTGACCCTTCAACGTACACCTTGTCTCCGACTTTGAACTCAGGTGCTGGTACACGTTTCTGGTCATACAGTTGCGGACAATCAAAGCTGACAACTCTTTAAAACTTAAATTGTGGCCCAGCTATTACTGCTATGGGAAATCTGAGTTCAGATTCAGATTCGGAGGGTCTGAAAATCCCTATATAGTATTTTTACGTAATTTTCCCACGTCATATAAGGGGTGTCGAATATTTTGGATCTGCGGAACGAAACTTTTATATACCTTTTGACCTCAAAAATGGTTTTCATAAAAAAAAAAAAAAAAAAAAAAAACTAGGTATGTACTCCTGCCTTTTCCAGCTCTGCTAAAATTGTACTATTACATGCTCTGTGAGACCTCTGCTTCTTAACTGCCCATGCTGCTGCTTTCCCTGTTAATCCTAAACGGTATGCACTCATAAATCTCCAAGAGCGCTGAATAAAGCGACAGATGACATCTGTAGGACATCCATTTAGATACTCAAGTGCCTGTTCTTTAGCCTCCTCAAAAGTCTTTTTAGGATGCTCCCTATAGCGGTATTTACACCATCCCCAATACATTTCAATTGGATTCAGTTCACAGTGGAACTTGGGTAGAAAAATGCACAAATGTCCCCTGCCAGTAATTAATGTCTCCAGCATAGAAGGTTGATTTTTGAAGTCATCTTGCTGGCTAAGCAGTCTGGCCATGCAACAATCCTTATTATCAACAGAACACACAGGTTTGCATTTAGCCCGTTTGTACTTCTTCACATCAAAGCCCCTTTCTCTAAGAATAGTTTCTAGTCCTTTTGGTTGGTTTTGATTATTGGTCATTTTCTGAAGTTTTCCTCTTTTTGACCTGGTTGACTTCTTCTTCATCATCTTTATCTGAATTCTCAGAATCAAGCATATCTGTGGCAAAACAAGCAAGACGATTAAAGTCTTCATCAGAGAAGCCAGCTTCAGTCATCTGTTCAGAATCAGGTTCAGACTCCAGTTCCTGTTGATTTAGCATAGAATCCTGTTCTGTATCAGGGAGATATCCTGACTCAATTTGTGGAGAGCTTTCAGCACTAATATTGGTAGCTGCTGTAGTTTGTTGCTGCCCTCTTAAGCCAGAGATATTACGGCCACCATACTTGCGTTTGGGGGGCATGGTGAGGGTGGGAGGCAAGGAGGGAAACCTGGGAAGGGTTGTATTTAAGACCATGTCCGTTGATAGCAAAAACAGCCTAGGAACAACTGCGGAAGAAGCTCTTATCTAGTTTTTCCCATGTCAGCCCTCTGCCATCAAAGTCGTGATTTCTCCATAACTAAACGTAGGATCGTCCTGAAACAAGTCCAGCTGAATAGAGCTCAACGAGACCTTTCTTTTGATACCCCATACATCATGATAGCGTGAGATTTTGGGGGTGTCGAAGATTTGACGGGTATCCGGCACTAAAAAGTTATAATTTTGACAAAGTTTAGATAGTTTCTGGAAGGAAAAAATTCCCTCTTTCCAGCTGTACACTTAGTTTTTCATTCCTACGTACCGATTTTGAGTAATACAAGTTGTCAGCTTTGATTGTCCGCAACTGTAGTACTTCTTCATCCGCTCTTGGGCCTTCTTAATTGCCACCGTTGCATCCTCACGCACGCGCTGCATCTTTTTCGCGAATTCTTCTGCTGCCTCGACCTTAGAGTCATATGGTCCTTCGACGCCTTTCCAGGGATGGTACCCATGATCTAGGAAGAATGGCGAGACCTTGGTCGAAGCATGAGCTTTGTCGTTATAGGCAAATTCGGCCAACGGTAACCATTCCGACCAGTCTGATTGGTGGTGGTTGACATAGATGCGGAGATAGTGTTCAATCTCTTTGTTCATCCGCTCTGTCTGACCGTCGGTTTGAGGATGGTATGCCGTGCTTGGGTTCATCTCTGTTCCCAGCAGCCGATTAAGCTCACGCATGAAGTCGGATACATAACGGGGGTCTCGGTCTGAGATTATCTTCCGAGGAACCCCGTGATATCGCACAATCCGATCGCGTGTCAAGCGTGCGATTCCCTCGCTGTTGATCTTGATGCTCACAGGCTCGATATGGATCCGTTTGGTAAACAAGTCGACCCAGACTTGGATAGCTGTAAAGCCATTACTTTCTGGTAGTGGGCCAATCAAGTCCATTGACACTGTCTCCCATGGTCCATTGGGGACACTATGGGGTTTCAGGAATCCATGAGTTCGTTGTCTCCATCGAGTCCTTTGGCACGCATCGCAGGTTCGGATATACTCTTTGATTTGGTTACCCATTCTGGGCCACCAATATTTGCGTTCAATGAGTTCTTGAGTCCGATATTCTCCTGGATGTCCAACAAGCGGGGTATCATGATGCAAGCGAATGATCCGTTCACGAAGAGTATCATCTCGGGGCACATAGATCTTATCTCGGTAAAGGATTAGATCACCATCTCTTCGCCAATCAGGCAGCGACTTTTCAAGGGCCAGTTTGACACTGGTATCTAATCTTCTAGTCGTTTTGATCTGACTAAGAAGATCATCTTCTGGTCCCTCGAAGTGTACTTGAGTCGCCCTGAATAATTCTGGCTTTAGGAGAATGACGTCCTTGTTATCGTCCTTTCCTTGATCATGATCGGCCCGTCGAGATAGCAGGTCAGCCTTCCGATTAAGCGCTCCGGGACGATGGTGCAGTGTGAAGTCATATTGTGACAACTCAGTGACCCATCGGGCTTGTCGGCGATTCAGCTTCTGGGGCTTCTTGAAATATTCGAGATTTTGATGATCAGTGAAGATCTCGAACGTCTCCTTAGCACCCATGAGGATGGCACGATATTCTTCCAGCGCGAACATGATGGCGAGCATTTCTTTGTCATAGATTTCGTAGTTTCGCTCTGTCTCCGTCAGGCTATGTGACAAGAACCCAACGGGACGCCATACACCATTCTGTTCTTGACTAAGAATGGCTCCAATTGCGCCTTCAGAAGCATCAGCCTCAAGACGGAATTTTCCATCGTCTGTTGGCAGTGCCAATACTGCATCCTCAGCTATTCGCGACTTCAGTCCATCGAAGGCTTGTTGCTGTTCTGGTCCCCAAGTCCAACCGCCTTTGCCAGTGAGCTTGGTCAAAGGTCGAGCCACTTCGCTGTAGCCTCGAATAAATCGGCGGTAGAAGTTGGTGAACCCTAGGAAAGCTTGCACATGCTTTACTGTTCTGGGCTGCGGCCATTCCATGACACCTTTGATCTTCACGGGATCCATTTTCATTGAGTTGTGCGAGATAATCACTCCCAGATACTCAATCTCAGTGCGTTCAAATTCACACTTTTCGGGTTTGAGATAGAGTTTGTGCTTCTGGAGAACCTCAAGCACCTGGCGGACAATCTTCCGATGCTCCTCCAGTGAATCCGTAAAGATAAGAATATCGTCAAGATAGACGACAACGTGTCCTTCATTGATCAGATCACGTAAGATGTCATTCATCATTGTTTGGAATGTTGCCGGTGAATTGGTAAGCCCAAAGAACATGACTAAGGGTTCGAACAGTCCTCGGTTGGTTCGGAAGCTGCCTTCCACTCGTTGCCCTCCTTGATGCGCACATTATTATAACCCCAACGAATGTCAAGCTTTGTGAAGTATCGGGCACCTTGGAGCTTATTGACGAGCTCAGAGATCAAGGGCAGAGGATAACGGTTTTTAATCGTCATCTCGTTCAACTTCCGATAATCTTGCACAGGTCGAAGAGAGCCATCTTTTTTCTTGACAAAGAAGAAGGCGGACGCCATCGGTGACTTTGATGGTTGGATGCGTCCGCTCTTTAGGTTTTCTTCCAGGAAATTGTCAAGCTCTCTTTGTTCATCACGAGACAGAGGATAGATTTTGCAATCTACAGCCTTAGAGTCTGGCTTAAGTTTGATCACATGATCCCATGGACGACGTTCAGGTAGAGAGTCAAATGATTCTTTAGCGAACACTTTGACAAACTCTCGATACTGATTGGGAATCTTCTCCTCGGTCATTCGTTCTTTGTTTCGACCAGCTTCTTCTGCCATTCGCTGTGCTTGGGTCTCCTTCAGTCAGAGATCAACTGCTGGACCAAAGTCCACGAGCAAGATTGACTCTCCTTCTTCCAGATCAGGGTCGGCTTGGAACTCTTCATCACGAGCATTGCATTCAACAGGGCAGCGAGAAAACTTGATCTTTTGGGAACGCCAGTCAATTTCAGGGTTATGTTTGAGAAGCCAATCATATCCAATGAAGACACGGGCTTTACCCAGTCCAGTGACAAGGAAGCGTTGCATTTCCCAATGATCTCCAACACCCATGCGTAGTTCGACATAGTGTGTTATTTTGCCATGAGTGTTCTCGGTGCCGTCTGCATTGCGGGCGATAATATGAGAGTCCAGCTCTTTCAACTCAAATCCTTCAGCTTGGGCATATGCTCGGTCAATGCAGGTCGTTGTGCAACCATTGTCAAGCAAAGCCTTTATTGCGCGAACCTTGCCAGTCTCGGGAACCATGAGAGTTATTGGGACCAACATCTCATAGCGTTTACGTTCCCATTGAAAGTCTTTCAATTCCTGACTAAGACGATCTGGCTTGGTTCTAGCTTGTCGTGCAGCAGCCTCTTGCATTCGGATAGAGTCTCGAACCCTAGTGTGCGCTGGGACTGGAGGTACAGTCACGTCAGCCTCCGCCTCCTCACTTCCTCTCTCAGTCTTTGTTGATGCGGTTTTTTCTCCGCAGGCCTTTTTGAAGTCACTCCACCATGCTTCTTTGTCAACACGTTTTTGTTCCTTTAAATTACGTAACCGAGTTTGATTCTGCAGAACACTAATACGACGAGAGTTGTAAAGGAAATCATGTATGTCCTTGCGTAGAGAGTTTGAGTCGGTACCATAGAAGGAGTCCGTGGGAAGCATATCAGGAGTCGCGGTTAAATTACTGAGTATCGTGAATCGTCCATATTTCGTATCGGTATCGGATCGCTCCGTCTCCTTGGCCAGGGAGAGGAGCGCTTTAAAAACCCGCCTCGCGCAACTTCTGGATCAACTGCGCCAACGTGCCGTCGAACTTGTCACCCTCATCAACCTGAGCCATCAAGGCCCTGACACTGAGTTTCTTCTGAGGGGGGTCCGGGCAGTTGTGACTAATGTGGCCAATTTTGCCACAGTTAAAGCAGCGCAGAGGTTTCCACTTCTGTCGAGCGCGGTCGACGTCCATGGCATCGGGGTCTTTGGCAGGCGCAGCAACTTGTGGTACTGGGGCACGTGGGGCGGCAGGCGGACTACGTTGGAACTGGGGAATGAATCCAAACGTCTGTCCGCGGCGACCCAAACGCAGCCTGTTCCGAGACAAGTTCGCGTCGATCTGCATCAGACGCTCTTTCCATTCCAGATAGGTCTTGGGCAGGGCAGTGCCTCCCACGTAGATAGGACCAGTGATCTCCGTATTGACTAACTCCTCAAGAAGCTGGATCAGGAACGCATCATATGCACAAGGCTTGGCATTGGGACTATAGCCTGCCTGTTCTGCCAGTAGTTCGAATGACTGGAAGAAGTCGGTCAGCGACATCTCATTTTGACGAGTGGTCGTCAGCTTCAGATGCGCTGCCTGTGCGATGTTCGTGTCCTTGAATGAGAGTTCCAGCTCCGTGATGAGATCGTCGAATGTATAGGTGGCCGCAAGCACACCATTCTTAAGGGTTCGCTTTTTCCAATTGCGCACCCAGTCAGCTGCTGTACATGCGGAAGCATCTGCAGATCGAAGGTACGAGATCAAGAACCAAATTCGTTTATGATCCGTATCGAGCGCATCAGCGTAAGCCGCAATATAAGTTGTGACGGAATCGTAGAAATTTTCCCAAAGCGATTTCTCGCCAGAGAAGAGAGGAGGGGGGTTCGCAAGTACGACGCGAGACATGTTGGTTGGTGGTTGGGGTGCGGGTGCAGGTGTGGGTTGGGGTACAGTTGCGGGGGTAGGAGCAATGGCAAGAGTAGCCAGAGCGGAGATTGGGGAAGGAGGAAGAGGGTCAAGGTAAAAGTGGTTGAATGGAGAGGGGATAGGGGAGAGAGAGCGGGGTGTAGAATTTCTTGAAGACTCCTCAGAAGGAGCCCCTGACGAGAGGTCAGGGATCAAAGCGCGCGCGGAGAGCGCCACAGAGGATGGACCGGAGAGTTTGTTGTCAGGGGTCCAAGAGACCTGTTGCGTGAGAGGAATCCACTGGGGCCTTCTACGACACACCCCGCGCTGGACGAACTAGGGTTCTCCGAAGATTGCCCCTGCGCTCCTTGTAGCAGCTATGACTCTACGAAAGCACCTGGGTTGGGCCAGACGTCTCTCTTGCAAGTATGAAGCGCGTGTCCTCTCGAGTGGGTCCCTTG
Organism: Mycena indigotica; assembly: GCF_014461135.1. Classification (NCBI taxonomy): domain Eukaryota; kingdom Fungi; phylum Basidiomycota; class Agaricomycetes; order Agaricales; family Mycenaceae; genus Mycena; species Mycena indigotica. The sequence goes on along the minus strand of NW_023503016.1, from coordinate 609,621 downwards.
GATTGTCGTCTCCGAGTGTACCTAGCCAAAAAGAAAAGAACCTAGAGCAAAAGGACCTAGAGCAACGACCTAGAGCAGAAGGGGAGAGGGCGTGGGAAAAAGGCGTGGGAAATTTGGCGATAGTAACGGGGTAGGGGAGGGGTTTGGGTAGGTGGTAGGAGGTAAGAAGGTACGAGGGTAGGAGGGTAGTCTTCGAATTATGTCACAAACAACACCAATTCAGAGGATGCCAGTTGGCCAGTGAAGGCAAGCAAGAAGCACCGTGAAAAGATATCGTAAAGATGATGCAATTCGAAGACTGGGGTACAAGACGAGATCTACTCTACTTATATACATTACTACCATGTGTTTACCATGCCTAATACGAGAGGCAATGACGTCATACTTTAGCCATGCCTTTACGTGCTGTTTGCCTCATGTCCAACTCCACGCTGTCAATCAACATCAGCATCGACATCTGATGATCCAATTACCATCTTATCGTCCATCTTATCTCCTCCTTGTCTTATCTTATCAACCAGGGCCAAAATAAAAGGTTTAAAGGGCGAAGAAAAAGGGTTTTTGAACCCAGGGTTTGACAAGCCCAGACCAAAGGCAATTCATACGAAGTATTGTTGTATTTTCATTTAGATTCACACCGAAACTTTTCAGATTTGAATGCAGAATTTCTCACAATTGCCAACTGGATTTCCCCAATCAACTTTGCACCTCATCACTGTCAGGGGAACCTCCCTTTCGGCCCCTCGGAGACGCCTCCGATTCCGGTCCGACTCCGGTTCCGATTCCGGTCCGGCCCTCCATCTCGCCCGCACAATCACCGATCCGTCAACGCCCTCCCAACGGTCGCCCTGGGACCTTGCCTGTGACGCCGCCCAAGCCTTCTGTGCCCGACAGCGGCAGCTACGGACAAGCAGTATATAGTCAGCTCCCTAGCAGGCGGACCCTTAGAGTTTCTTCTCTTTGGATCCTCCCCTGCTAGGACCTTGATCTCAGGCCTCCGGGGTTGCCCTTACAGCAGAAGAAACTCTCTACGGGATCAACCGGACAAGATTGCTAGGTTCGGCGCTGACTCAGGCTCGGAATACGAGTCCGTTCCGCCCTCGTCACCGCCCCTACCACTTGTCCCCTCCTCCTCTGTCACTCCTGTCATCCCCGCACCTGTCATGCCTTCCGGAGCTACTCCTGACGCTGACACTCGGCTGGATGCACTCGAGGCGAAAATCGACCGCCTAACTGAGGCCCTTACTCTTCTCACCACCCAGGCTTCCGCTGCCGCTGCCGCCGCTAATACTGCTGGCGGACCCCAAACAACACCACCCCCGGAGACGTCAATTCCGACTCCGACTCCGGTTCAGGGCGATTCCGAGGCCCTCTTTGGCGACATCAACCTCGCCTCAAAATTGGTCTTGCGACCAAACCCTCCGTTCACCTTCAACGGCGATCGGAAACGCGGCCGCGCGTTTCTCTATGCGGTCCGCACCTACGCCCGCCTTGCCCCTGAGGCCTTCGTGGTCAACGGAGAGGCGAGCGAGGAAAAGGCCGTCCGCTATGCCATGTCGTTTATGGCAGAAGGACCCGCTCAGCAATGGGCGGAGCGCCACGGAAGCAAAGCCCCGTTTCCGTTTCCGTCCTGGGGCTCGTTCGTTTCCGAGTTCCGACTCCGGTTCGTCGAGGAGAATGAGCAAGATCATGCTCTCTCCAAACTGGAGACTTCCGCCTATCACATGGGCACAAAGGATGTCTACCAGTACACTGACGACTTCGAGGACCTGATGGACCTCGCCGGATTCGAAGACGCGTTGGTCAAGGTGACCAAGTTCCGCCACGGACTTGACCCCCTGATCAACAACGGAATCACGTCGTCGAACGACCCCCCGGACCTCCAGGACTACCTTAGCTGGCGCACCCGGGCCTTCCGTCAATACGAGGCCCTGGTCCGGGCCAAGCTGATCAAGTCAGCCACCCCCAAGACGCCTGGCGGTTTGATTCGGACTCCGTTTCCGGTCAACCGCATCCCGGCTCCGGCCCCTTTCCGCCCGGTGGCTCCGGTCGTGCCACCCGCGGCCCGTGCCCCCGCTCCGGTGCCTCCAGCTCCCGTCCCCATGGAGTTGGATTGCACTAGGGCTCGGGGTGCCCCTCGTCGCGCCTGCTTCAGGTGCGGCGACCCAAACTATATTGCCCGGGATTGCCCCCTCCCCGCGGACGTCCGCTCAATGGACATCCTCGACGAGGTGATCCAACAACTCGGTGACGAGATGTTAGCGGAGTTGATCGCCCGCTACACGGACACAGCTGCCCTGCCGGAGACGGCAGCGGAGTCGATGGCCGGAGAGGATTTTGTCCCCCGCGACGAGTGACTGGTGTGCCCTCGTTCGCGTCCATAAATCGTTTCGCTTGTTTGTATGACGAATCAATTCCTTTGCCCTACAACGAGCCTGAAACGAAAGACATACCCTCCCCCGCCCCCGTTTCGACTCCGTCTCCGACTCCGCCCGCGACTCCGGTCATCGTCCTTCGCCGCCTCACTGCCTGGGAAAAGAAATTGCCCAAGCAGTACACCGTCGCTGCCTCCCCTGGAGTGAACTCCCTCCACCTCCCGTTGGAGCTAGAGTCCACCACCAGTGCGTTGAAGCTCTCCCTTTCTGGGCTTGTTGACTGTGGTGCCACCTCCGACTTCATTGACACGAACTACGTCGCTCGGAATGGCATTCCGGTCCGCACCCTGGCGCAACCGATTCCGGTCTTCAACGTCGATGGCACTCCGAATGATGCTGGCTCCATCAACCAGATCGCGGACTTGGTCTTACGCTACAAAGGCCACTCCGAGCGTGTTCAACTTGCCGTCACCCATCTTGGTAAACAAGACCTCATCCTGGGGTACTCCTGGCTGCGGAAGCATAACCCAGAGATCGATTGGGAAACCAAGGAGGTCAAGATGACGCGGTGCCCTCGCGGCTGCTCCACTTGCCGCGAGGAGGAACGCGTTGAACGGACTGAGCTACGGTGACTCCGGCTGCTCCAGAAGCGACTCCGCTCCGGCCCGTTCCCCTCGGTCTGCGCCATGGACCTTTCTGGGTCTGATGACGGAGACGATTCCGTCTCTGGTGACGACTCCGGCCTGCCTGATCTGACGCTGGACTCCGACGACGACGATGACGATGGTCAGCTTGAAGATGGTGACCGCATCTTCTACACCTCCGCCCCCCGGAGGAGATACGCGCTGGCAGTACTGTCTCGCAACGCCTGGCTGAAGCCTTCGCCAGGAACTCCGCCCCTCCGCCCTCCGACATCCCGGACTGGGCTAAGGAGTTCCAGGACGTCTTCAACAAGGAGTCTTTCGACACGCTCCCGGAACGGAGAACCTGGGACCATGCCATTGAGCTTGTCCCCAACGCTAAGCCCACCAACTGCAAGGTGTACCCCATCTCGCCCCTCGAGCAACGCGAGCTCGACGCGTTCATCGAGGAAGGGCTTTCGACGGGCCGGATCCGCCCCTCCAAGTCTCTGATGGCGTCTCCGGTCTTCTTCGTCAAGAAGAAGGATGGCGGACTCCGCTTCGTCCAGGACTACCGTGCTCTCAACGCGATGACCGTAAAAAACCGGTACCCCCTTCCGCTGATCAACGACCTCATCAACCGGCTCAAAGGCGCTCGTTACTTCACCAAACTCGACATCCGTTGGGGCTTCAACAACGTCCGGATCAAAGAAGGTGACGAGTGGAAAGCGGCTTTCCGGACTAACCGAGGCCTGTTCGAGCCCTTGGTGATGTATTTCGGCCTGACAAACTCTCCCGCGACGTTCCAAACGATGATGAATGACATTTTCCAGGACCTCATCCTTTCCGGAGACGTCATGATCTACCTGGACGACATCCTGATCGCCCATTCCGACCTCCGGAAACACCGACAGATCGTCCAGGAGGTCTTACGCCGACTCCGGGAGCATAAGTTGTACCTCCGAGCGGAGAAGTGCGACTTCGAAAAATCGTCAATCGAATACCTCGGAGTCATCATCTCCCACAACCACGTCGAAATGGACCCCGTCAAGGTCGCAGGCGTCTCCGCTTGGCCGACTCCGGACAACAAGAAGGATGTTCAACAGTTCCTTGGGTTCGCTAATTTCTACCGCAGGTTCATTCGGGACTTCTCGGCCCTCGCGCGTCCTCTCTTTGCGCTCACCAAGAAGGACCAGCAATGGACTTGGGGTGATGCGGAGGCCTCCGCGTTCCAAGCGATCAAGGACGCGGTCACCTCGGAACCGGTCCTGGCGATTCCGGACGACGCACGGCCTTTCCGACTCGAGGCGGACAGCTCTGATTATGCGACGGGGGCGGTTCTTTCACAATCCGCCCCGGACGGGAAGTGGCACCCTGTAGCATTCTATTCCAAAAGCTTAAATGATGTCCAGCGCAACTACGAAATCCACGACAAGGAGATGCTCGCGATCATCCGCGCACTCGAGGAGTATAGACACTTCCTCGAGGGCGCCGCGCACCCTGTCGAGATTTGGACTGACCATAAGAATTTGGAGTACTTCAGGAAGACGCAGCACCTCAACCGGAGACAGGCCCGGTGGTCACTTTACCTCTCCCAGTTTGACTTCACGCTGCACCACAAGCCCGGCCGCGATATGAGTCGACCTGACGCCCTCTCTCGGAGACCCGACCACGGAATCGATTCCGACAACTCTGACATGGTCCTTCTGCGACCCGAGCTCTTCCACGTCCGCGCACTCGAAGGTGTTTCCGTTTCCGGCCCTGGTTCTGAACTCCTTCGCGACATCCGTGATGCCCTCTCCGGTGAGCCAGACTTGGAGGAGCCCGTCGCACTAGCGGCCCGGCAACTCCTAAAGGTCCAAGGTCAAGCTCGAGGCCCCCGCTCCTCACGTTCTGACGAGTGGGCCGTCTCCGGCGGTCTTCTCCATTTCCGAGGAAAGATCGTCGTACCAAAGGACAAGGACCTCCGGAGACGCATCATCGAGCTCTGCCATGACACCCGAGTCGCCGGACACGCAGGTCGTTTCAAGACCCTGGAGTTGGTCTCCCGGAACTACTGGTGGCCTCAGATGTCTCGCCATATCGGCCGGTATGTTGCGACCTGTGACTTGTGCTGTCGCACCAAGGCACTCCGGAGACTGCCCCACAGAGAACTGCACCCCACGGAAACGCCCCGGACGCTGGCATACCGTCTCCGTCGACTTCATCGTAGAGCTTCCCGAAGCCCATGGGTACGACGCGATCATGGTCGTCGTTGACACCCTCCGGAAAGCGCGCCCACTTCTCGGAGTGTCATACGACGGTCGATGCAGTAGGGGCAGCCCGCCTCTACTACCGGAATGTCTGGCGGCACCATGGGACTCCGGAGAAGTACGTCTCCGACCGCGGCTCGCAGTTCATCGCGGACTTCACCCGAGAACTTTGGTGTCTAATCGGCATCAAGCCAGCCACGTCCACCGCGTATCATCCACAGACGGACGGTCAGACAGAGCGCGTCAACCAGGAGTTGAAGCAATACCTGCGGATCTTCACCAACTATCAGCAGGACGACTGGGATGAGCTGATTCCGGCCGCGGAGTTCGCCTACAACAACCATGTTCACTCCTCCACGCAGCAGGTCCCCTTCATGACGGACACGGGACGGCTTCCGCGCATGGGCTTCGAACCCGGAGTCCGTTCCGCTATGGAGTCTGTGAATGAGTTCCGCGACCGGATCGCCACTGGTGTTGCCGAAGCCAAGGCCGCGCCACTAAGGCCAAAGAGGAGTACAAGCGCTACTACGACCGGAGACGCACTCCGTCTCCGGAGTTTAAGGTTGGCGACCGTGTTTGGCTAGATGCCTCTGACATCAGGACGACTCGCCCCTCGGAAAAGTTCTCCCATCGCCGCCTTGGACCGTTCAAGATAGTCGCGGAGATCAGCAAAGGTGCCTACAAGCTCGACCTTCCTCCGCGCTACTTGAAGCTCCACCCGGTCTTCCCCGTCGTCAAGCTCGAGCTCGCCCAGGACGACCCCTTCGACGGACGCCCCGGCTACGACCAGCCCCTCCGGACCTCGAGGACGGAGTCCCGGAGTGGGAAGTAGAGGAAATCTTGGATGCAAGGGTGAGGTATAAACGGCTGAATTACTTCGTCAGATGGAAAGGCTACGACGCGTCGTCGCACGACCAGTGGGTCCGCTTCGACCGCGTCTTCGCCCCGGAGAAAATCGCGGAGTTCTACCGTAAGTACCCTGGCAAACCACGGCACATCGCCTCTGTGACCTTCGACTCGATTCCGTTCCGGTCTATGCGTCGGGACGCCGCATTCAAAGGGGGGGTGATGTCAGGGGAACCCCCCTTTCGGCCCCTCGGAGACGCCTCCGATTCCGGTCCGACTCCGGTTCCGATTCCGGTCCGGCCCTCCATCTCGCCCGCACAATCACCGATCCGTCAACGCCCTCCCAACGGTCGCCCTGGGACCTTGCCTGTGACGCCGCCCAAGCCTTCTGTGCCCGACAGCGGCAGCTACGGACAAGCAGTATATAGTCAGCTCCCTAGCAGGCGGACCCTTAGAGTTTCTTCTCTTTGGATCCTCCCCTGCTAGGTCAGCTTCATTTGTATTTGCTTACCAATGTTCACGCTTTGGATCCTCCCCTGCTAGGACCTTGATCTCAGGCCTCCGGGGTTGCCCTTACAATCACCAGGAGATTAGCCGGATCCGGAATAAGCATAGTGGGGAATGGTTCCTACAAACAGATGAATTTATCAGATGGAAGTCAGAACCAGACAGCATTCTCTGGTGCACTGGCATGGGTAGGTGAATATAAACTGTGAGCAAATATCTGGTGACAATGTTTTAGCTGGTGTGGGCAAGACTGTTCTTGTGTAATTTTTCTTGATGTTTCCTGATAACAAGGACTGATAGTTGATTATTTCTAGGTCAAAGGTTATAGACCATTTTCTGTGCACCAATGACAAATCAGTTGGGCTAGCATACACTTATCTCAACTACAAGGAAGCTCAAGTTCAAACACCTGAAAATATATTAGGTGCTTTGTGGAAACAGCTTGCAGATGATGATGTGGCAATCAGAAATGCTGCAACAATATACGGTCAACATGAGAGACAGGGTACAGAGCCCACTCTGAATGAAATTCAGCAACTTCTTATTGCAATCACAAAGACCAAAAGTCTCATATATATCATTGTAGATGCTTTTGATGAATATCCCTCAGAAAAGCAGAATCTCCTCATCAAATGTGTTCAAGAGCTAGGGCAAAATATCAAGATACTAATTACATCCAGAAGCCAGGTTGCTCCACTGTCAGACGTATCAATCATCCCTCTGGAGATTAAAGTTAATGACAATGATCTCAGACACTATATAGTGACTCAAATCAAGACTCACCAGCACCTTCAGAGCATTATTAAAAGACATATGCTCCAAGAACATATAATAACCAAGCTCATAGCCAAGGCCAATGGAATGTAAGGATTTCTTTTTCTAGCAAGGCCAATAAATATATAAATATAATATCATATAGGTTCTTATTAGTAAAGTTGCAACTGGAACTGCTTTATTCAGCAGTAACCTTCCAGAAGATGGAAGTAATTCTGGAATGCCTGCTTGATACCTTGGAGGATATCTATAATCAGACTGTGCAGCGCATAAAATCACAAAACAAAGACTTTGCAAAAATTGTCTTGTTAAGCCTTGCTTGGATTACCTTTTCAAAACGTCCATTGACAGTTGAAGAGCTACAGACAGCTCTTGTATTGACAGAAGATAGTACAGCACAACCAAGCTATAAGACAGTCTCTGACATGGATAACATTATTATATGGTCTTGTGGTCTCATTATTGAGCAATATAAAACTGTGTACTTGATCCACTATACTGCACAACAGATTCTGGAGAAGCTTCTCTATTCTGAATTTCCAGATATAGATATCATAATCACTAGGAACCTATTGATAGATTGGAAAGACTTTGGGAAACATCAGCTTCTTGAAAGTCCCTCTATAGACCAACCATTGTGGTCACTTGGATTTTATCATGATTACATTCTACTACATGCTAAAGGCTTGCCAGAATAGATAATAAAATATGTAATCCCCAGTTTGAAATTATAGGAGCTGCAATGAATGGACATCTCACAATGGTACAGTTCCTTATAGTTCATGGGTCACCAATAAATCTAGTGACTGCTAATGGGATGAGAGCACTTGATATTGCTGCATTTAGTGGACATGAGAAGATTGTAGAGTGTCTTTTGAGGGCTGGAGCTGAGATACAAAGTGATACATTACAAGCTGCTGCAATTCAAGGTCATAAAGATATTATGCAACTTCTTTTGGATGCAGCATCTGAGAGATCTAAAGACCATGGTTTCTTTATTCCTGCATTGCATGCTGCCCTCCTTGGAGAACATGAGCAGCTTGTGCAGCTCTTTGTTGAAACAGGACTTGATATTAATAGAGTAAATGGTGAGTATGGAACTCCATTAACTGTAGCAGCATGGGTTGGAAACAAGCAAATTGTGGAGCTTCTTCTTAGAGCAGGATCAGATATCAACCAAACTGGTGGTGACTATCATACTGCATTACAAGCTGCTGCATGTCAAGGGCATATAGAAATTGTCAAGCTGCTTCTGAAGAATGGCGCCAATATAAATGAATTTGGTGGGTTAGATGGAAGTGCATTACATGGAGCATCAGGTCATGGTCATAATGAAATAGTGGGAATTCTCCTCAATGCAGGAGCTGATATTAAGAGGTTTGGAGGATTTCATGGAGCTGCACTACTGGCAGCTACTGCATCATAGAATATGGCAACTGTGCAGCTGTTGATTAATGCTGGAGCTCATATAAATGCAGTGGGTCCTGACAATGAAACTGCATTGCAGTGTGCTTCATCTCTGGGAGATATCAAAATTGTTGCTCTGCTGCTAGATGCAGGATCTGACGTAAATGCAGTATCTCGTCCTTATGGGTCTGCCTTGACTGCTGCATTGCGGGGATGGCACGAAGATATAGCAGAACTGCTACTTCATGCAGGTGCAGTCAGATACCATAAATTTCTACAATTGGATTTAGAAAATCACCGATTGGTTTCCAGAAAACCTATAATCTTGGCACTTAGTGATCAAAAACGAGTATTGACCATAATGGGAGAGCATATTTAGCACTGTTCTCCCCTGCAACTAATGCAACTGTCTGTTCAATGCCGCTCCCTTTTCTGTTTGAGCATGAGCAAGTACCAGAACAAGATGATACTGGTGTTGACTAATAATTTTCAACTGACTCTGGTATTAGAAAGGTTTTCCCAGGGAAGCATAACCTTTGAGATTTAGATAGGTCACATCAATACACTAGTAGGATAGTAGTAGTAGTACCAGGAACAGTTGTTGGTATGGTAGTAATAGTAGAAGTATTATGAAGTATATACTTGTCAGACTGCGGGTCAGGCCGTGCAAGGACCTCTCCTAAGAACGCGCGCCCGGAACAGAACAGACGAATAGTCGGGCCCGCAAGTACGGCGGGCGGGGTAGATCGAAACCGAAAGGGCCCGTGAACTCAGTCCCTTGTCGCTGTCGGTGGTCGAAGATTCGAATCGGGTTGTGTCGGGCCCGATGAGTTGATAACGTCTCCTTGCACGGAGTAAGGTAGTTCTTCAGACGATCTAAGCGATAGAGTACAGGGTACGCTATCACGCCTTATATACGCGGGCCCGCAAAGGGGGTGATCGGACACCCTGGCCTCTCCTCCTCCTCCTCGCTCCCATTCCTGGCCGCAGAGGGGACGATCGTACATCCCTTGCAGGCCAGGCGCTACTCCTAACCTCCTAGCACTCCTCCCCAGTCCCATTGTGTCGAGTTGGGCTCGGCGACGGCTCGACGTGTCGTTCTCGGTCACGTGCTTCCCACGTGTGCGTTCCTCCTACTGGAGTGCATGTTCCCCGTCGTCACGTGCTGCGTGCTACGGGCCCGCGATGGCCCGACACCAGTGCCGGAGCAGACGGGCCGGGTCTTATCCGTGACAATACTAAAGCCAAGGGAAGGAATATAAGAGCCTACCAATCGGTGTGAAGAAACCCTGATGTCATTACTTAATCCCATTGAGTGCCATGTCTCTGTGTCTCCATACTCCTGACAATTTCCCTCTACTGCCTCTAACACATTCCGCAGCCAGTAGTCCCCAGTCCTCAACTCCCCTGGTTACCCCTTGTCAGACTGCGGGTCGGGCCGTGCAAGGTCTTCTCCTGAGAATGCACGCCCGGAACAGAACAGATGGATTGTCGGGCCCGCAAGCAGAGCAACCAGGGTAGATCAAAATCGAAAGGGCCCATTAACTCGGTCCCTTGCTGCGGTCAGTAGTCAAAGGTTCGAATCGGGTCGTGTTGGGCCCGATGAGTCGGTGGCACCTCCTTGCACAGAGAGAAGTAGTTCTTCAGACGATCGAAGCAATAGAGTACATGATACACTATTACGCATTATATACGCGGGCCCGCAAAGGGGTGATCAGACATCCTGGCCTCTCCTGCTCCCCCCTCGCCCCCCATTCCTGGCCGCAGAGGGGACAATCGTACATCCCTTGCAGGCCAGGCGCTGCTGAGGACTCTGATGTTGGGCCTCACAGAGGTTGCCCTTACAAATAGATATATTACTGATTTTTGATTTTGTACTATTGATATAGGTATCATGATCATATGCATTATCAAATCCTGGCTATCTAATGGATTAATCAATCTCATAGCCAAGGTATTGTTATCTTAATTAGTTCATCACCTGCCAACATCTGTGACATGTGCAATAAACCTAAACTTTTGGTGTGCCTTCCCCATTAGGGAATTTTGGCCCTCAAAGTGTTGGACCAGTGGAGCTGCTGGTTATAGCATTAGCCCCATGAACAAAGAATTACTATATATAAACTACTTTGGGGCTAAATTTTGTCAGATTTTCAATGCTGTGCCTGTATAAGTATGCAGAGAGGCGATGATGACAGCCACCAAGCTGGGAGGGCAATGGCTGTAGTAGTGTCCATTCTGTTGTGGGTGTAAGGAGATCACTTAGATTCTGTTAGGCTTTGGGTTGGGAGGGCTCTTCCTAAGAACGCGCACCCAGAACAGAACAGACAAATCGTCGGGCCCATAAGTGGAGCCAGCGGGGTAGAGTTGAACAAACAGGGCACATTAACGCTGTCCCTTGTTATTGTTGGTGGTCAAAGGTTTGAATTGGGTCGTTTCAGGCCCAATAAGTCGGTAATGCCTCCTTGCACAGAGAGAAGCGGTACTTTAGACGATCTAAGTGATTGTAAGGGCAACCCCTGAGGCCTGATGTCAAGGTCCTAGCAGGGGAGGATCCAAAGCTTGAACATTGGTAAGCAAATACAAATGAAGCTGACCTAGCAGGGGAGGATCCAAAGAGAAGAAACTCTAAGGGTCCGCCTGCTAGGGAGCTGACTATATACTGCTTGTCCTTAGTTGCCGCTGTTGGGCACAGAAGGCCTGGGCGGCGTCGCAGGCAAGGTCCCAGGGCGACCATTGGGAGGGCGTTGACGGATCGGTGATTGCGCACGCGAGAATGGAGGGCCGGACCGGAATCAGAACCGGAATCAGACCGGAATCGGAATCGTCTCCGAGTGGCCGAAAGGGAGGTTCCCCTGACATCACCCCCCCCTTTGAATGCGGCGTCCCGACGCATAGACCGGAATGGAATCGAGTCGAAGGTTGCAGAGGCGATGTGTCGTGGTTTGCCAGGGTACTTAGAATAGAACTCCGCAATTTTCTCCGGGGCGAAGACGTGGTCGAAGCGGACCCACTGGTCGTGCGACGCGTCGTAGCCTTTCCATCTGACGAAGTAATTCAGTCGTTTATACCTCACCCTTGCGTCCAAGATTTCCTCTACTTCCCACTCCAGGACTCTGTCCTCGAGGTCCGGAGGGGGCTGGTCGTAGCCGGGCGTCCGTCGAAGGGGTCGTCTTGAGCGAGTTCAAGCTTGACAATGGGGAAGACTGGGTGGAGCTTTGAGTAGCGCGGAGGGAGGTCGAGCTTGTAGGCACCTTTGCTGATCTCCACGACTATCTTGAATGGTCCGAGGCGGCAATGGGAGAACTTCTCCGAGGGGCGAGTCGTCCTGATGTCAGAGGCATCCAGCCAAACATGGTCGCCAACCTTAAACTCCAGAGACGGAGTGCGTCTCCGGTCGTAGTAGCGCTTGTACTCCTCTTTGGCCTTAGTGAGCGCGGCCTTGGCTTCGGCAACACCAGTGGCAATCCGGTCGCAGAACTCGTTCACGGACTCCATAGCGGAACGGACTCCGGGTTCGAAGCCCATGCGCGGGAGTCGTCCCGTGTCCGTCATGAAGAGGACTTGTTGCCTGGAGTGAACTATGTTCTCTGTCAGTGGGGATAAGGAAATGGAGGTGGATGCTTCACAAGGCAAAAAACGAAAGGCGGACGAAAATGGAGAGATACAGGGGCCATCCAAGAAACAGAAGGCTGCAAATGCAAAGGCTGTCAGTGACACTGATGCCCTGCCTGCTCGCGGCCGTCCTGTTCATGAAGCCAAGCAAAACGCGGTCAATGTCATCTCCAAGAATGCCTCTATGTTGCGCCGCACGAGTAAGATGGGGGATATATTGGGTTGACAAGAGGCGGGCTATGCCTGATGTGTTAACAACAAGTATTGTGTCTGTTGGTAGAAGATGGTGTGCTGGTGAATTATGCCCAATCAATGATTATAGTGCTGCTTTTTTTTTTGGTTTGCTTTTGCTTGCTGGCCTACATAAGGAAGGGTGCACGTGGCAGAAGAGAAGATGATGACTAGTGTTTGTTTTGCCCGTGAGTTAACAATGTAAATTGAATTACTTGAATATTGCATATTTTAAATATCCGACTTTTGTTCATGCTTAATTGAGTCATTTCGCAACCTTTTGATTTTTGGGGTCGGGGGGCGTCAGGGGCGTCGGCGCTGCGTCGGGCGGAAGGCGGGGTGATGGCCTGCCATCAATGACATCGGGGATGTGGCGGGGTTGATGAAAATGATGTGAATATTGATGTATAATCAAAGTACAAAAAATTTGATCAAGTTTGGTCACGAAAATGACCTCATTGTTGTCGGCAACATTGACGACGACGAGCGCGAGCCTTTGACAGCGGCGGGGAGGTAAGGGAGATTGGCATAATAGGATGCATGGCATATATACAAACATATAAGATGTCTAAAAATAGATGGGTTTCTCAGAGCTATTATAGATGTTTATTAGTCTATAACATGACTTATATTAAGATTATCCATACATTCCTCACCCAGATATCAAGTCATCATTGTGCTTCATCAAACCCAGTGAAAAGTCGGTGTCACCAAATGAGATGTAACGGGACCAAATTCGACTAGATGTCAAATGCACAGTTGATCCCAGTCTGTGGCTTTCCGTTGCAAAAATGTCCGAAAATCCGGTGATTCAGCGGGATGAAATGAGACGGATGTCAAACATCCACAATTCATCACATTTGGTCACTAGCATTGCTGGCAGGTAACCTGTGATGTGTGCGATATTGATTTGGTGGAATGGGATGCATTGGGACGGACTACTGGACAGGATGAAGGAAAAAATGTATATTGCTACCGATGTAGTACTGGTACATTCAAGAAAGCTACACGACTGGTATATACTCGGTGGTCCCGCCTCCGCCTCTCGAGCCCTCCACTCAGCATTGAATCCGATGGGTTTCCCAACGGCGGTTGTTGGTGGAGGATGAGAGTGGTGGAATGAAGGGGAGCGTAGTACTGAATAGAATCAAAGTCAGCGAGGAGGATTTGACATGGACGCATCACATACCTAGTATGCAGCAGGGTTTGGGTGGCAGGAGATTGGGTGTGGCGGCGGCACTGGCTCATGCACGAGCGGTGTGGGAGGCGTCTGCCGCCGCGGGTGGGTTAGCAGTGAGGAGTGAGATCTTGAGAGGGACAGAGTCGGATTCAGGGCTTGGAGGGTTTTGGTCAGCTTATAAGATCATAACTTAGAGTAACTTACCTGTGGTGGTACTGTGACCTGCGAGGCTGGAGGAAGACGGGAGGGAGAGATGGTGGGGGGAAAGTGGAAGAGGGACAGAAGATGACAGCATCGTATGGCGCCATTTTGAGTCCTGTGACTGACAGATTGATGTCAGTCACCGGCGTGTCACTGCGTGTGGACTTAGAAGAAATCTGGCTCGAAAGCTCAGATGTGCTCACAGTCGTGGGATGGCGATTGCATTGTAGAGGGCATGATTTGGGACCAAATGTGTGTGTCGACCAACGAGCCGCGATGCATCCCGCATCGTCGCATCCACTTGACACCCCATGACAGCCTGTCAGAATTGGGCCCGCTTGATCCCATTCGGCCCAACCGACTTTTCAATCTACAGAAAGGTGGTATAACAGTATGATCAAAAGGTATGAGATCCTATTCACATCAGATCATATCAAGACAATATGACTACCTGCCTACTAGTAAAACAATCATCTGAATCCATAAAGAACTGGTGAATATATGGCTAGATTAAAATGTCTGATGGATAATCATTAGATAGTGTGAATATACAAATGAGATTGAATTGATAAGAATATAGACCCTACCATTCAGGTATTCTTGGTAGTACTTCAATCAGCTATGTAGCCTGTCTAATTATTAAGATATCATCTCATCAGTTATACATCAGCGAGTGGTTGGCTTATGCTGGCATAACCATTCAGCTGTGACTATAGGTTACTTAATGAAAGTTCTTTGTATAAACAAGACATACAACTTTGGTTTTGTAATGATCTGTGACATTCTCTAAATTTCCTTTTTTGGAAATTTGTCATGCTGTGTGATACTATGTAACAGTGTGACTCAGGCGCTAAACTGAACACAAGTCACCAAGGGTTCAATTATTCAGCATTATTTATAGTATGATATTGATAGGCAGGCAAATAGACCACGCCTAAAATCGTCCTAAACACTGGAATAATTTTATTTTCAATGTTTGCACACTCAGAACACAAAAACATGCATAAACATGCAAAACAAGCAATTATAAGCAGTTGTACAAGTTCTGGACTCATCTAGACCCTAGAGCGCAGATAAGGTTCACTGGGAGAGTCATTTGGAGTCATAAGAAGCACCAGGCAGTGCAGGCTTCTAGCCGGGAAGCACCCAGAAGGCTGTGGAAGAGTATGACTCATGAATGACTCCAACGGACTAATAAGGAAACATGACTCATGGGAAGCGCCTGGAAGGTTCTAGAGCCACAGCCACTATGACTCGAAGTTCTAGAGCGTCCAAATAAGGCATAGAACGTCACACAAAGTCACAGAAAGTCGAATTATTAGTATTTTAGGCTATTTGGTGTTATTTGGTTCCACTAGGTCTATAAGGCTGCATGTATTTTGTGATAGAAAATAAATTAATCCCCAGAAGGCTGGTAGTTTGTGACACCTCAGCCGTCACATCTATTCAGTTTTGCTGTGGAAATCAACTCTCTAAATTGCAGGATTAAGTTGCAGGTGCAGGTGCAGGATAAACAGGTGCAGGTGCTGGTAAATTGCAGGTTACTAATATTGCAGGTGCAGGGGAGTCGAGCCATATTGCTCCTCCATCAATACAATCACATAACTCTTTGTTTTTGTTCATTCTAATTGAAAGCAAACTCAAAATAATTAACAACAATTCTTTGAAGTAAACTTTAAATTCGCTAGTTGTTTCCTGCAACTCGAAACCCCGAACTCACTCACACACAATAGTTAGGATTTGATTTGGTTAGAGTTTGATTGATCATTAATCTACTCTACTGCTCATTTTCTAAGTGTATTAATATATCCACATTACAATTTCTAAGAAAACCCTTTGTGCCTGAGTACTTCAACATTTCTAAGAAACATCTCCTCCCTCTCATCAGCATCTTGAGCTGATATAATATAGCAAATACTAGCATGAAGTCATTTCTACTTTTTAGAGAGATTGCTCATATATTTATGGGCAGGGTCAATCTGATAAGTTATTGGATACTATAACACACAAAGTATATATTGGTTAAGAGTTTCTATGCCTTTTGTTTGGTTGCTGCCTCCCTGACTGTACGGTCTGTACCCTTAGGGCCCCCTTCTAATTATGGCTATTTGGAATATATTGCACCTCCTCCTCCTCTTCATCTGATATACTCGCCAGCCGGTTACTCTGGGGCTCACTTGTGCCATTGACAATCGTATTTTTATAGTGTCTCAAATCACTGTATGTAGTTGCCAGATTGGCCTGAGCAAGAAGGGTATGAGGATGATCTACACCAAGCAGACGACTGCACTTCTCTAGAACCTCTTCTTCTAGTTTGCAGGCTTTTTCATACTGTCCCAAATCACTATATGTACTTGCCAGGTTGGCTTGAGCACGGAGGGTATGAGGATGATCTATACCAAGAAGACGACTGCGCTTCTCTAGAACCTCCTCTTTTAGTTTGCAGGCTCTTTCATACTGTCCCAAATCACCATATGTACTTGCCAGGTTGGCTTGAGCAAGGAGGGTATGAGGATGATCTACACCAAGCAGATGACTCCGCTTCTCTAGAACCTCCTCTTTTAGTTTGCAGGCTGTTTCATACTGTCCCAAATCACTATATGTGCTTGCCAGGTTGGCTTGGGCAAGGAGAGTCTCAGGATGATCTACACCAAGAAGACGACTGCGCTTCTCTAGAACCTCCTCTTTTAGTTTGCAGGCTGTTTCATACTGTCCCAAATCACCATATGTACTTGCCAGGTTAGCTTGAGCAAGGAGGGTATCAGGATGATCTATACCAAGCAGACGACTGCGCTTCTCTAGAACCTCCTCTTCTAGTTTGCAGGCTCTTTCATACTGTCCCAAATCACTATATGTACGGGCCAGGTTGGCTTGAGCACGGAGGGTCTGAGGATGATCTACACCAAGCAGACGACTGCGCTTCTCTAGAACCTCCTCTTCTAGTTTGCAGGCTCTTTCATACTGTCCCAAATCACTATATGTGCTTGCCAGGTTGGCTTGAGCACGGAGGGTATCAGGATGATCTACACCAAGCAGATGATCACACTTCTCTAAAACCTCCTCTTGTAGTTTGCAGGCTTTTTCATACTCTCCCAAATGATTGTATGTCACGGCCAGATGAGCCTCTGCATTAAGTCTCCTTTCTTCATCCCTCACTTCATATTTATCATATTTGGCTATTACATCTTGCCATACAGCTTGTGCTTGCTGAAATAGTCCAGCTATTTTATATATATATCCAAAACTCCTCTGGAAATTCAATGGTATATCCCTTACCACCCCGGTTAATTCCCTGCAGTGAATTGCCAATATCAATTGGGTTTCTAGATCAGATGTTCTAGTAGTAGCCATTCCCAGTATACCTGTTACCAACTGTTGCTTTGCAGTGATATTTTCCAGGGTTTCTCTAGTCCATTCTTGCACCAATGGATAGATAGAGTAGCTGTCGCCCTGCACAGCTATTAAGGAGTACTTCTCTATTTGCCTACAAGTATCTTCAAAACCATAACTATCCCAGTTTCCATTTGCATCCTGGAATTGAGACAGAAAGATCTCTGCAGGTCTGCAGATTATCTCCAGATAATCAGCCTCTTCTTCTTCTTCATTCTCTTCATATTCCATGTACCTTGTGTATTCAAAGGCTCTTTGGAAGATACTTGCCTTAATTTTGTTGTAATGCATCATACAGAACATCTGCATCACTTCCTGTGCAGGCTGAGAAAGATTATCAAAACTGATTTTCCATGTGGTGTAAACTGTTTCCTCATAGTCCCAGGGAGCTTGAGTAGGTCTTGTCCTCCACTGAGTTGGCTTATTTCTCCGATAGATGTCTATATAGTTCTGAGGGGCCTGTTTGAGAATACGAGACTGGCGAATAAATGCTGCTGCTTGAACAATAGCTAAAGGAAAATAATGTAGCTCCTACTAATTATTAGCTCAAGTTCATTGCACAATCTTCATTAACTTGCCTGTACAATACTATCAGCTGCTGCTGTGTCATTGATCTGGGCAATTGCTGACAAGAGCTTTGTTGCTTCTGTTGCACTTAAATCAACCACTTGCAGAGAGTCCTGTGCATGGATTCCAACTTCTGGATTGCGTGATGTTATAAGAATGTTCCCATGCAAGCATCTAGGAAAGTAAGATCTGAGGTTGACATTTACATCATCTGCATTATCAAAAAGTAGGATCCATTCAGTCCTGTGCTTGATGAGCCAGTCCTGTGCTGCAGCCATTGACTGCTCCAAATTCTTGACCCTAGCAATATCTAGATATCCTGCCTGGATTGTAGTTGGGTTACTTGCATCAATCTTGAACTGATCTGTAAATCTTTGCCTAGGTAAGTACAAGCTCTCATTATTATTGTTAGACCATACCTATCTCCAGAGATACTAATGAATTTGAGGGCTATTTCTGTCTTGCCAGTTCCTCCAAGACCATGGAGTACCACATGACATGCTTTCTTGCTGCTGTCTCCAAAGCAAGCCTTGAGCTGGTTCAACATATCTTCACGACCAGTGAAGAATTTGCAAGGGGGAGGGCATCCCAGATAGGGCTGTAAATCTATATCTAAACACACAATCAGTCTTGAAATGAAAGGATAGGTACTAGAGGTTACCATATTGTGTCTGTGCACTTAAGCTTGACAACAGTCAGATTATTTCACACAGGTTGGACATTAACACACCTTTGAATTGTGAGAGAATTGGTAGTTATTGGAACCAGTGGACCTTGCCCAACTCCACCAGTGCCTCCTGCTCCAATTGCCTGACCGCCAGCACCACCTTTTCCACCTGGAAACAATCAGGGCGTGCAGGCTCATCAAGCTGGGAGTTGGCTGGGAGCACTCACCATACAGAGTCAGATTCATCACACTCGCACTTAGACCCTTAAGCTCTGAGCTCATTGGCATGCTTTCAGTGTAGCAAAGATGGGGGAGGGAAGCAAGGGACAAGTGCGTGCAAGCGCGTGGTATCCGCATGCCTCCTGGGATGGGCGCCAATCTGCCATTCAAGACATTTGACACGAGTGTTTTGATGTGTCCGGCCCGGGCTCCAAGTCCGAGAGAATCGCGGAGCACAACAGAGGCACCGGACAGCGCCACACCGCAGCCAGTTTTGCCAACCGCGACGTGCGTCACTTCACGCCTGAGGTCAAGAACAGCGCCGGCGTACATGCTGGTGAGGACTTGAAGTTGATGGGAATCGCGCAGATCATCTGACCGGCGAGATGACAGTTCTATGACAGTTTTGTTCGCACGCCGCACCTCTTGTCCTTGAACTTCCACCTTCGGAGCTCTCCGGACGGCGCGGTACATATGGGCGGGCTCGAGCGGTTCAGCAGCGCGCGGGGTGCGCTCTCTGCCGCCGTCATTGCTTGCTTGTTTTGCTGACACGTTGCTGACACGCTGAGCAGGACGATACACAAAAAGAGCTGCTAGGCCAAGTCGCTGCCCCCCCCGAATTCGAGAAGACATGCTTCACGCGGGCCCGCGTGACCGTGGTCCCCGGGCCCGTCTACTCGCCAGCTGTTGCGAGGCTCAGACAGCGCGCGGCAGACGGGAGCTGCACGTTTTTCGCTAGTCTTCATCCACGAGCCAATGACACAATGCCGTGACTCAGGTCAACGGCACGCTGCACAGTCGTTTGTCTGACGAGTTAGACGCGACGCTCTACGCGCGCCTGAAGAGGCAAGCGGTCGATTGGAGTTGTCGGTGCTGTACTCAACAGTATGCTCGTTCACTTTTCTATCCACGCCGGACTTATCCCAACTTGAAAACAGTATTATGTTCATGCAATATGAATCCCAAACCTTTCTCCCGTCAGCCCTCGGCATCTCGACATAGCCCGTCTCGCCACCCACCACCTTCCCTCTTCCGCCTTTTTCTCATCGCTCTCCGCCTCGCGCTCGCCCAGAAGTACGACATCCTTGCCTGGCGCGCGGCTGCACTGGCAGTGCGCGAACTCGCATTCCGGGCCCAACCGCTGAGTGTGGAGGAGGGGAAGAAAATAGGTGTGGACACTGTGCTCGCGATTGAGGCCGTAAAACACGAGGTGTTGGCGAATATGGCGCAGTATATGGACGAGGGGAAGGTTGGGGAGCTGGTCGCGCGGGAGGTTGCGCGGATGAAGGACTGATGGCGGGAGGGCAGGGATTGGTGATATGCTTGTTTTGCTGTCGATTCCTTGGGAATCTGTTGTCCCGATTTGCCCGTACTACAGTACTTATGTTTAAACATTATGTTATGTCAACCCTTCGCCATGTAAGCACGCGCACGGCCCGATGCCGCCAGCCACGTGTGAACGCATCACCTGATACGCGCCCTCGCGTGTTTCGCGTTTCACACGCCACCGCCTCTTGCCCACACACCCCCACTCTCACCCCCGCCTTCACGATGCACATGGGCGGGCTCGAGCGCAGGCTCTTCGGCACCGGTGCGTTTCCCGGTCCCGTCTTCCTCTAACCCTGACGCGTTGGTGACTGCAGCGGAGCCAGACGACACGCTGCCTCCCGTTGGTGCGTCGCTCGCTATATCATTATGGCTGGCTGGCTGATATCTCGTAGGCGCGCGGCGCTGGCGGTCACGCTCACGCTCGCGGTCAAGGTCCAGGTCGTGGTCGCCAAGAAGAGTTGCCAGAGACATCCCTGTGGGGCCGTCAGTGTTCGTAGTGCCCGGCCCTAGCTACGCCCAGCGGCCGCGACACGCGCGGTTCTGGTTTGCCGATGGGGGGTGTGTGTTCGTGGTGCGTTTCGTTTGCGGGGAATATGCCAGTGTTGACGATGTGGGGGAGATAGGTCGGGGGCACGGAATATAAGGTGCATCGGCACCTCTTCCCGGGGTTCGACGCGGCGTTCTATGCTGCGCAGGAAAAAGACGCGGTGGACAGATTCCTTTCTATTCTCTACCCAACGTGCGTGTCTTTCCTGCTGTCGATGCGTTGCTTACGTGGGTGTAGGAACTATGTTGACAGTGAAGCCAAAACTGTCGCCGACTGCCTCGCTGTCCTTTCCATCGCTCATCCACGCCACCCCGCAATTGTCCAGCTAGCGATCCACCACCTTTCCGCCCCTGCGCTCTTCTCATCTCTATCCGCTGTCGACCGCCTCTCCCTCAGCCAAACTTACGACATCCAGGCATGGCGCATCGCGGCGGTGCGCGAGCTCGCGTTCCGTGCCGAGCCGCTGAACGTGGAGGAGGGCCGGAAAATTGGTGTTGATATGCTGGTGGTTATTGCGGCAGTCAAGCAGGAGGTGCTGGCGAATCTGGGGCGGTATGTGGATGAGGGGAAGGTCGGGGAGTTGATTGGGCGGGAGGTGGAGCGGGTGAAGAAGGACTGAGGAGCGGCGTGAGGAGGGGAAGCCTCAGGAAGGGGAGCTGTTGATTGCTTTGCTGTTTTGCTTGTTTTGCTGTCGAGTCGTTTTGCTGTCGAATATAGGGGAGATATCATGATGATGACTTGCTGGGCGATAGTGCGCGGCGTGTTTTCCACCAGCCCGCTCCAGCCGCTATCGCAAACTCGGTCAATCGTGGAGATGAAAGCAACGGGGATGGCCCGGGCACCCACATGCGTGTTTCTACACGTCATTCGGTCCACTTTGTACTCCCGCTCTCCATTCCCAGCAGCGAACGCCGTCTGTGGACGCGCCGCGTGCCCGCGCTGTGCCCGATAGGCGCCGGCGCTGCCGTATTTATTTAAAGCCCGGCGACGCGTCACGTCACGCGTCAGCGTCTTGTCTTCTGCCCCCACCCACGATGCCGATAGACACGCCAGTTCGTAGCCGCTCACCGTCGCGGTCGCGCTCCAGGGAGAGACTTGGAGGAGCCTCGGACTCGTCTGGCGCGAGTGCAGAGTCTGTTGTTGTTGTGGAGGCTGTAACGAGTCCTACTGCGTCAGTCACAGCCGCCAGTGACAGGTAAGCATCCCACTATGCACGCGCGTGTCCTTCTTGCTAGCCCTTTGCTAGATCACGCTCCCGCTCACCCTCCCGTTCTCGTTCTCGTTCACGTTCTCGAAGCCGGAGTCCCGCGCCGGCGCCGACCGAAGATGTCCCCGTCCCATATGCCCCGACGGCGATCGTCGGGGCGCCATGGGCGGGATGGCCGCTGGCTATGCCTCCCCGTCCGCGCTCCCGCTCCCGCTCGTATACTCCCCGCAGCCCCGACTCGCCCGGCCCCGGCCCCGGCCCAGTCCCAGTCACCGTCCCATCCCCAGTGCACACCCCACCACCGCCCCAGCATGAGCCCGTCTGGCCGTGGTCGCGCTCGAGCTCGAGCGCGCGCGCGGCGGCGGCGGGCCAGCTGTGTCGCGGCCGGAGTCGGAGCAGAACCCGAGAGTGGACGCCGAGCCCGAGTCCCGGACGGCGCCGGACCCGGAGCCCGGCCCCCGCCCGTCGCCGCAGCACCCGTCCCGGTCGAGGCCGCCGGCCGAGCGCGGTCGCGTTCTCCGCGCCGCCGCAGTCGCAGCAGGTCACCGTCCCGCAGATGGTACGCGCCGGAGCCTGTCAGCCGGGGACCGGGCGTTGACAAGCCCAGGCTACGGTCACGTTCGCCGTCGCCGTCGCGGGGCCGGAGCCGAAGCAGGAGCCGAAGCCCGCGGCGAATACCTCTGAATGATCAGCCTACGCCCCCCAGCAGGCGTCTGTCCCACATCCGGTCGTCGTCGGGCCGCCGCCGCAGTCGCAGCCGGTCACGGCCGCCCCACGCGCCGGAGCCGCAGCCCGTCGTTGGGGCCGTGTCCCCGCGGCCCGCCTTCAACCGGGGACCGGGTGTTGATCGGCCTAGGTTGCGCTCCCGGTCGCGGTCGCCGCACTTCCTGGACGTTGATGTTGGACGGACGCGCTCGCGCTCGCCGCGTCCCGGCCCGCTGCCAGTGATCCAGCCCCAGCAGATCGTCCCGATCCCGGTCGCGCGGCGGATTCCAGGCCGGAGCCGGAGCCGCACCACGTGCCCGTCTTTTCGCGGTCGCGGTCGCGGTCGCCGCCGCGGGCTTACTACAGCAGGCCGAAATCAAGGTCGCGGACGCGCTCGCCCCGGCCGGGCAGGCATGCGCGGTATTGGTTCCCGGACGGGAGCCTCACATTTGAGGTGAGTTTTCTTACAGATTGTGCTTGGGCGGAGTGCTGATGTGGAAGATAGGTCGAGGGCACGGAGTACAGAGTGCACGCGTACCTCTTCCCGGATTTCGACGCGGCGTTCTACGCTCGCCAAAACAAAGAAGCTGTTGACAGCTTGCTCTCCATCCTGTACCCAACGCATGTAGTCCTCCTCCATCTGACGCTCTACTGACGGCTATACAGCACCTACATCCAACTGGAACCCAAGTCCGCCGCCAACTGGCTTGCCGTCCTCCCCGTCGCGCACCCGCGCCACCCCGCGGTCGTCCTGCTCGCGATCCACCACCTCTCCTCATCTGCCCTCTCCGCCGTCGACCGCCTCGCGCTCGCGCAGACATACGATATCCCCGCCTGGCGCGCGCCGGCCATCCGCGATCTCGCGCTCCGGGGACACCCGTTGACGGCGGAGGAGGGCCGGAGGGTCGGCGTGGAGATGCTCGTGGCGATCGGCGCGGTGCGGCACGCGGTGCTGGGCGATCTGGGGGCGTATGTGGACGCGGGGAAGGTCGGGGAGGTGATAGAGAAAGAAATGGAGCGCGTGGGGAAGGACTGATGGGGAGGGGGGGATGGTGTGCAATAACTAGTAGTAGTAGTATGCCTTTGCGCTGTTTTCTTGCTCAGCCTGTCCTCTGCTTTGACTATATCACCCACAAATGCAACATACTTACTCGGAACGACCCCTACATAACAGCTTCTGCTTTCGGACCCCATCATCAATATTCGGATGTGGCTATTTGCTTGTAGTCTACATCATCATTTGATAGGACTTCTCACACCCCAACCACCACCGAGCTCGCATCGCAACCAGTGCCGAGATTGCTCCGCTGAGGGCAGGTTGCTGGTGTAGCCCCCGACCACCAGATTCTTGCGCCTTTCGAGTCCCCGAGCCCCCAAGCCGAGCGTCACGACTGGAACAAGTTTCTGTGATTTTACATGACTGCCATCCCAGACACCATGGAACGTGGGACCAGGGGAAGGGAACGCAGGGGATGGAGCAGGCAGACCATACTCAAGGCGGTCTAGACGGTCGGTGAGGCGAGTAATTTCGCTCTGCAGGAGCAGGCAGTACGAATACAGGTCGACAGGGACACCAGAAGTGTCACGGATAAGACCCGGCCCGTCCGCTCCGGGCGCTGGTGTCGGGCCACCGCGGGCCCGTAACACGCAGCACGTGACGACGGGGAACATGCGCCCCAGTAGGAGGAACGCACACGTGGGAAGCACGTGACCGAGAACGATGCGTAGAGCCGTTGCCGAGCCCAACTCGACACCAGGGGTTGGGGAGGAGTGCTAGGAGGTTAGGAGTAGCGCCTGGCCTGCAAGGGATGTCCGATCGTCCCCTCTGCCGCCAGGAACGGGAGAGGAGGGGAGGAGAGGCCAGGGTGTCCGATTACCCCTTTGCGGGCCTGCGTATATAAGGCGTGATAGTGTACCATGTACTCTATCGCTTAGATCGTCTAAAGAACTACCTTACTCTGTGCAAGGAGGTGCCAGCAACTTATCGGGCCCGACACGACCCGATTCGAACCTTCGACCACCGCAGACGACAAGGGCCCGAGTTCACGGGCCCTTTCGGTTTCGATCTACCCCCGCTCGCCGTACTCGCGGGCCCGATTATCCGTCTGTTCTGTTCCAGGCACGTGTTCTTAGGAGAGGACCTTGCACGGCCTGACCTGCAGTCTGACAAGAAGTCGTCATTAGGGAAGAGCAGGCAAGCACAGTAGGATGAGGACAAATATAAGAGATAGAGAGGATCAACTGGGGCTAGAAGAGTGCCAGAGTCAATATAGAGGCTTTGGTATGCTGTCAGGGGATGAGGGTTCAGGTGCCTAGTTGATACCAAAGCCGGGGGAACAGCCCCACGGCCAACTACTTAAGTACAGGGCTATCTGCGCACGGACCAGTCATGTGATCAGTCACAGCTGTCACATCACATGCTCCCCTTACACCCCTGACAGCTACCTCTTGTTTCAATCCAAATGCTGTCTCTTGATCTGAAAGTCGGGGACTGCTGCTTGCTGACACTAATAATATAATCTCATAGGGGCACCCCTCTGTATGCTTTCTACTCTTATTTCATTAGGGAACTCTCACTTCTGAGTGAGTTATAGGGGGATTGGTATGACAGGATATCTCTCATATATATAGGTAGATATGATACATAAAATTATGGGGGCCTCCCACATCTATGATGGGTATCTATTAGACTGGAATGCAACTTGGATTATGCTTATCCATGAGTTTTCCAGTGAGATATTGAGGGATCATTGTGTCTGAT
Source organism: Mycena indigotica (assembly GCF_014461135.1). NCBI lineage: Eukaryota > Fungi > Basidiomycota > Agaricomycetes > Agaricales > Mycenaceae > Mycena > Mycena indigotica. The sequence continues at coordinate 584,221 of NW_023503016.1, read as the reverse complement.
CAAATTTGAAATATGAAAACTAAGAGAAAAGCAGTATAATATCATAATCTCAAGATATAGAACTATGATGACATCAGAATATTTCAAGTGTAGATTACTGGCTACCTATCAGTATAACAATCATCTGAATTCATGCAGAATTGGGGGAGATGTTGCAGCATCAATATATGTGATGAATCATCATGAAATGATGTAGGGAGGGATACTAATAAGAATTTATTATCAAGGATATTGATATGATCATTCAGGTACACTTAAATTACCTCTGTAAGTTGTCTACTGAGGGATATATTACTATATCAGGTATGGATCAGTTAGTGATTAGCCAGTAATAACATAGTCATTGCACTGTGACTATAGGTCACTTAATGAAAGTTGTTTATATATGTCAGGGGAACCTCCCTTTCGGCCCGGAGACGCGCCCGATTCCGGTCCGACTCCGGTTCCGACTCCGGTCCGGCCCTCCATCTTGCCCGCACAATCACCGATCCGTCAACGCCCTCCCGACGGTCGCCCTGGGACCTCGCCTGCGACGCCGCCCAAGCCTTCTGTGCCCGACAGCGGCAGCTACGGACAAGCAGTATATAGTCAGCTACCTAGCGGGCGGACCCTTAGAGTTTCTTCTCTTTGGATCCTCCCCTGCTAGGTCAGCTTCATTTGTATTCGCTTATCAATGTTCACGCTTTGGATCCTCCCCTGCTAGGACCTTGATCTCAGGCCTCCGGGGTTGCCCTTACAGCAGAAGAAACTCTCTACGGGCAGCTCATTCACTCAGGAATACTAATAAAAACGTGGCTACTGGTGAAGGGCTGTACTCATAAAACCTGGGGAAGGTCTCAGGGGTCACAAATGTCACACTTTTTAAAAAACTATTTTATTCATTTTTGGGTGTTAGATCATAGTATTGATGATGGGATTGATGGCATCAAGATAAAGTGATCAATGTGGAACGATTTTTGATGGACATCAGTATCATTGATGGCTATGTCAGGATACATCAATTTTAGCCTAATTAGGGTGTATACCTTTGCCCTAGATCACAGGCCTACCTAGATGTTTATCCGGGTCTTCGGCCTGAAAAAATGGTGATTTGCCTTTCCATATCTGGTAATATCTTAGTCATAGCTGTCAAACTCATTGAGATATTCACAATTGATTGAATGTCACATTTTTTGTCACAGTACTCCGGCCATGGCTGGCATGAGCTCCCCCAGGTTTTATGAGTACAGCCCTTCACCAGTAGCCACAGTTTTATTAGTAAAACTGAGTGCACATCCTGCTACGGGATCAACCGGACAAGATTGCCAGGTTCGGCGCTGACTCAGGCTCGGAGTACGAGTCCGTTCTGCCCTCGTCACCGCCCCTGCCACTTGTCCCCTCCTCCTCTACTCCTGTGGTCCCCGCACCCGTCATGCCGTCCGGAGTCACTCCTACCGCAGACGCCCGGCTGGACTCACTCGAGGCGAAAATTGATAGCCTGACTGAGGCCCTTGCTTTACTCACCAACCAGGCTTCCGCTGCCGCTGCCACCGCTAATAATGCTGGCAGACCTCAAACACCTTCGCCGGAGACGTCAATTCCGACTCCGACTCCGGTCCAGGGCGACTCCGAAGCCCTTTTTGGCGACATCAACCTCGCCTCAAAATTGGTCTTGCGACCAAACCCCCCGTTCACCTTCAACGGCGACCGGAAACGCGGCCACGCGTTCCTCTACGCCGTCCGCACCTACGCCCGCCTTGCCCCCGAGGCCTTCGTGGTCAACGGAGAGGCGAGTGAGGAAAAGACCGTCCGCTATGCCATGTCGTTTATGGCAGAAGGACCCGCTCAGCAATGGGCGGAGCGCCACGGAAGCAAAGCCCCGTTTCCGTTTCCGTCCTGGGGCTCGTTCGTTTCCGAGTTTCGACTCCGGTTTGTTGAGGAGAACGAGCAAGATCACGCTCTCTCCAAGCTGGAGACTTCCGCCTATCACATGGGCACAAAGGATGTCTACCAGTATACCGACGACTTCGAGGACCTGATGGACCTCGCCGGATTCGAAGACGCGCTGGTCAAGGTGACCAAGTTCCGCCACGGACTTGACCCCTTGATCAACAACGGAATCACGTCCTCGAACGACCCCCCAGACCTCCGGGATTACCTTAGCTGGCGCACCCGGGCCTTCCGTCAATACGAGGCCCTGGTCCGGGCCAAGCTGATCAAGTCAGCCACCCCCAAGACGCCTGGCGGTTTGATTCGGACTCCGTTTCCGGTCAACCGCATCCCGGCTCCGGCCCCCTTCCGCCCGGTGGCTCCGGTCGTGCCACCCGGCCCCCGCGCCCCCCTCCGGCGCCTCCAGCTCCCGTCCCTATGGAGTTGGATCGCACCAGGGCTCGGGGTGCCCCTCGCCGCGCCTGCTTCAGGTGCGGCGACCCAAACCATCTCGCCCGGGATTGCCCCCTCCCCGCTGATGTCCGCTCGATGGACATCCTCGACGAGGTGATCCAACAACTCGGTGACAAGATGTTAGCGGAGTTGATCGCCCGCTACACGGACACAGCTGCCCTGCCGGAGACGGCAGCGGAGTCGATCGCCGGAGAGGATTTTGTCCCCGCGACGAGTGACTGGTGTGCCCTCGTTCGCGTCTATAAATCGTTTTGCCTCTTTGTATGATGAATGCAGTTCTTTGCCCTACAATGAGCCCGAAACGAAAGACACACCCTCTCCTGCCCCCGCCTCGACTCCGTCTCCGACTCCGCCCGCGACTCCAGTCATTGTCCTTCGCCGCCTCACTGCCTGGGAAAAGAAACTGCCCAAGCAGTACACCGTTGCCTGCCGCCCCGGGCGAACTCCCTCCACCTCCCGTTGGAGCTTGAGTCCACCACCAGCGCGCTGAAGCTCTCACTCTCTGGGCTTGTCGACTGTGGTGCCACCTCCGACTTCATTGACACGAACTATGTTGCTCGGAATGGCATTCCGGTCTGCACCCTCGATCAGCCGATTCCGGTTTTCAATGTCGATGGCACCCCCAATGACGCTGGCTCCATCAAACAGATCGCGGACTTGGTCCTGCGCTACAAGGGCCATGCCGAACGAGTTCAACTGGCCGTCACCCATCTTGGCAAGCAAGACCTCATCCTGGGGTATTCCTGGTTGCGGAAACATAACCCAGAGATCAATTGGGAAACCAAGGAGGTCAAGATGACACGGTGCCCCCCGCAATTGCTCGACCTGCCGTGAGGAAGAGCGCGTCAAACGGACCGAGCTGCGGCGACTCCGGTCACTTCAGAAGCCTCTCCGCTCCGGCCCCGTTCCCCTCGGTTTGCACTATGGACCTCTCTGGCCCTGAGGACGGAGACGATTCCGATTCCGGTCTCGATTCCGACCTGCCTGATCTGACGCCGGACTCGGACTTGGATGATGAAGATGACCAGCTTGAAGATGGTGACCGCATCTTCTACACCTCGTTCCGTCCCTCAGAGGAGATACGCGCAGGTAGCACCGTCTCACAGCGTCTGGCCGAAGCCTTTGCCAAGAACTCCGCCCCACCGCCCTCCGAGATCCCGGACTGGGCTAAGGAGTTCCAGGACGTCTTCAACAAGGAGTCCTTCGACACGCTACCGGAGCGGAGAGCCTGGGACCACGCCATTGAGCTTGTCCCCGACGCTAAGCCCACCAACTGCAAGGTGTACCCCATCTCGCCCCTCGAGCAACACGAGCTCGACGCGTTCATCGAGGAAGGGCTTTCGACGGGCCGGATTCGCCCCTCCAAGTCTCCGATGGCGTCTCCGGTCTTCTTCGTCAAGAAGAAGGACGGCGGACTCCGCTCGTCCAGGACTACCGTGCTCTCAACGGATGACTGTCAAGAACCGGTACCCCCTTCCGCTGATCAACGACCTCATCAACCGGCTCAAAGGCGCTCGTTACTTCACCAAACTCGACGTCCGTTGGGGCTTCAACAACGTCCGGATCAAAGAAGGTGACGAGTGGAAAGCGGCTTTCCGGACTAACCGAGGCCTGTTCGAGCCCTTGGTGATGTATTTCGGCCTGACAAACTCTCCCGCGACGTTCCAAACGATGATGAATGACATTTTCCAGGATCTCATCCTCTCCGGAGACGTCATGATCTACCTTGACGACATCCTGATCGCCCATTCCGACCTCCGGAAACACCGGCAGATTGTCCAGGAGGTCTTACGGCGACTCCGGGAGCACAAGTTGTACCTTCGAGCGGAGAAGTGCGACTTTGAAAAATCGTCAATCGAGTACCTCGGAGTCATCATCTCCCACAACCACGTCGAAATGGACCCCGTCAAAGTCGCAGGCGTCTCCGCTTGGCCGACTCCGGAAAACAAGAAGGACATTCAGCAGTTCCTTGGGTTTGCTAACTTCTACCGCAGGTTCATTCGGGACTTCTCGACCCTTGCGCGCCTTCTTTTCGTGCTCACCAAGAAGGACCAGCAATGGACTTGGGGCGACGCGGAGGCCTCCGCGTTCCAAGCGATCAAGGACGCGGTCACCTCGGAACCGGTCCTGGCGATTCCGGACGACGCACGGCCTTTCCGACTTGAGGCGGACAGCTCTGATTATGCGACGGGGGCGGTTCTTTCACAATCCACCCCGGACGGGAAGTGGCACCCTGTAGCATTCTATTCCAAAAGCTTAAATGATGTCCAGCGCAACTACGAAATCCATGACAAGGAGATGCTCGCGATCATCCGCGCACTCGAGGAGTATAGACACTTCCTCGAGGGCGCCGCGCACCCTGTCGAGATTTGGACTGACCATAAGAATTTGGAGTACTTCAGGAAGACGCAGCACCTCAACCGGAGACAGGCCCGGTGGTCCCTGTACCTCTCCCGGTTCGATTTCACGCTGCACCACAAGCCTGGCCGCGATATGGGTCGGCCTGACGCCCTCTCCCGGAGACCTGACCACGGAGTCGATTCCGACAACTCCGATGTCATCCTTCTGCGGCCTGAACTCTTCCACGTCCGCGCACTCGAGGGCGTTTCCGTTTCCGGTCCCGGCTCTGAACTCCTCCATGACATCCGTGATGCCCTCTCCGGTGAGCCAGACCTAGAGGAGCCCGTCACACTAGCGGCCCGGCAACTTCTTAAGGTTCAAGGTCAAGCTCGAGGCCCCCGCTCCTCACGTTCTGACGAGTGGGCTGTCTCCGGCGGTCTTCTCCATTTCCGAGGAAAGATCGTCGTACCAAAGGACAAGGATCTCCGGAGACGCATCATCGAGCTCTGCCATGACACCCGAGTCGCCGGACACGCAGGTCGTTTCAAGACCCTGGAGTTGGTCTCCCGGAACTACTGGTGGCCTCAGATGTCTCGCCATATCGGCCGGTATGTTGCGACCTGTGACTTGTGCTGTCGCACCAAGGCACTCCGGAGACTGCCCCACGGAGAGCTACACCCCATGGAAACGCCCCGGATGCTGGCATACCGTCTCCGTCGACTTCATCGTAGAGCTTCCCGAAGCCCATGGGTACGACGATCATGGTCGTCGTTGACACCCTCGGAAAGCGCGCCCACTTCTCGGAGTGTCATACGACGGTCGATGCAGTAGGGGCAGCCCGCCTCTACTACCGGAATGTCTGGCGGCACCATGGGACTCCGGAGAAGTACGTCTCCGACCGCGGCTCGCAGTTCATCGCGGACTTCACCCAAGAACTTTGGCGTCTAATCGGCATCAAGCCCGCCACGTCCACCGCGTATCATCCACAGACGGACGGTCAGACAGAGCGCGTCAACCAGGAGTTGGAGCAATACCTGCGGATCTTCACCAACTACCAGCAGGACGACTGGGATGAGCTGATTCCGGCCGCGGAGTTCGCCTACAACAACCATGTTCACTCCTCCACGCAGCAGGTCCCCTTCATGACGGACACGGGACGGCTCCCTGCGCATAGGCTTCGAACCCGGAGTCCGTTCCGCCATGGAGTCAGTGAACGAGTTCCGCGACCGGATCGCCACTGGTGTTGCTGAAGCCAAGGCCGCGCTCACTAAGGCCAAAGAGGAGTACAAGCGCTACTACGACCAGAGACGGACTCCGTCTCCGGAGTTTAAGGTTGGCGACCGTGTTTGGCTGGATGCCTCTGACATCAGGACGACTCGCCCCTCGGAAAAGTTCTCCCATCGCCGCCTCGAACCGTTCAAGATAGTCGCGGAGATCAGCAAAGGTGCCTACAAGCTCGACCTCCCTCCGCTACTCGAAGCTCCACCCGGTCTTCCCGTCGTCAAGCTTGAGCTCGCTCAAGACGACCCCTTCGACGGACGCCCCGGCTACGACCAGCCCCCTCCGGACCTCGAGGACGGAGTCCCGGAGTGGGAAGTAGAGGAAATCCTGGACGCAGGGGTGAGGTATAAACGGCTGAACTACTTCGTCAGATGGAAAGGCTACGACGCATCGCACGACCAATGGGTCCGCTTCGACCGCGTCTTCGCCCCGGAGAAAATTGCGGAGTTCTATCGTAAGTACCCTGGCAAGCCACGACACATCGCCTCCGCGACCTTCGACTCGATTCCGTTCCGGTCTATGCGTCGGGACGCCGCATTCAAAGGGGGGGGTGATGTCAGGGGAACCTCCCTTTCGGCCCGGAGACGCGCCCCGACTCCGGTCCGACTCCGGTTCCGACTCCCTCCATCTTGCCCGCACAATCACCGATCCGTCAACGCCCTCCCGACGGTCGCCCTGGGACCTCGCCTGCGACGCCGCCCAAGCCTTCTGTGCCCGACAGCGGCAGCTACGGACAAGCAGTATATGGTCAGCTACCTAGCAGGCGGACCCTTAGAGTTTCTTCTCTTTGGATCCTCCCCTGCTAGGTCAGCTTCATTTGTATTCGCTTATCAATGTTCACGCTTTGGATCCTCCCCTGCTAGGACCTTGATCTCAGGCCTCCGGGGTTGCCCTTACAATATAGTCAAACTATACAACTTTGATTTTGTGATGATTTGTGACATTAGTAGCAGTCACGATACCCGCTGTGGGCTCGTTGCGAGACACGCCGTGAGGTGTCACACCGACTCGCTGCAAAACACATCAAAACGAGTCGGCCCCAGCGAGTCCTGAACTCGCTGGGGCACTCGTTGCAACGAGTCAGCCTTCCGGAGTCATGTGCCGAACGCCCCTTTCCGTCTTCCTCCATGACCAAGAAGGTCAAGCCCTCTGCCCCCACACCGGCGCCGCGGTCCACTCGCAGTAGCAAAGCGGCGTCTACTGCCATGCCTGACCAGCCTCAGCCATCAACTGACGAAGTCGACGTCACGAGTGACTTTTTGGGCAAGGATCCGTACGCTTCTTTTTCTAACCAGCATCTTCAAGCTCTCATGCTTTGTAAACCAGCTTCAGCGGCGATGATAAGGTGCCGCTCACCTGGCAGATGATCAAGCTCATCGAGGACGATGTTCTGATCAAGGGGAAACTGTTCCCAGACTGTGGCTCCAACACATCGACAGCGGAGGGTGGAGGGCTGAAGAAGACGGAGGCACTCTTCAGAGTGGCTGAGGGGCTGTGGGGTGAGAAATTCAAGGCACACTTTGCGATTCTTCGTAAAGGCGCGGCAAAACCACGCGAGCAAGTGCAGAACAAGATCAAGAACCGGCTCACGTTGTGAGTGTTCTTTCGATATCTTCTGTCAGCCACTTACACCAGACAGGTTGCGGAAGGAGACTCTGCACATCAAGGACATGATGAAGGAGACGGGTGCGGGCAATGAGATGACTGAAAAGGAGCTCTCGGAGCTTGACGAGGACGACCCAAAGCGTTCGGCATGGGGTGCGTGGCTGTCTCTACTGAAACAACGACTTCTCAATACAGTGCTACAGGTGCTCATCTTGAGAAGTTCCCATTCTACTGACGCATGCGCGAGCTCATCGCTGGGCGTCCCAACGATGAACCTGTCGGCCTTGGCAACAGCGACAGCATCAGCTCCAACGTCATTCGCAGTGCACGCATCACCTCCCCTGACCATGACGAGAGCCACAGCAATAGCCCCGACTCACCTCTCCCTCTCTCTATCCCTTCTGATGACGAGGACGAGGACGAGTCCAAGTCCAAGTCAAACCCCAGCACTCTCGGCAAGCATGCTCGCTCAAGCTCTGGTGTCTCCATTATCAGCTCCTCATCATCCGAGGATGATCAGCCGCTTCGTTGCCCTGGAGAGGAGAAGCAATCCGAGAAGAAGAAGAAGCCTGGAGCCAAGAAGCCACGCTTTGCATCAGATATGGCTGGGCTGGCACAGGCGGAGGAGAAGACCATGCAGCAGCGTCTCGCTGTTGCTGCCAAGGACGCAGAGGCGGAGAAGGCGCGTGCTGATGCAGACAGGGCACACTCAACAGAGGTATTGGGTGTCCGTGCCAGGGCACTGCTGGCTCGCGAGACGCGGAAGAAAGATAAGGAGGATTTTGCTCGCGCAGCTCAACTTTTTGAGTTGCGCGAGAGATTCGGCGACGACGCTGTGAACGAGCAGTTTGGTACGAACTACACGCAGCCTATTTTTAAATTTGCCTTTTAAATTTACATATGTCTATGATTATAACGATTTGTTCGCGCCTGTAGCAGTGCATCCCGGAGTTGTTCCCTCTTTGAGCGTCCAGCAGCTACACGTGCCCGATGTGCTGCCCAGGCGGAGAGTGCCCTTGCCTCATTAACTGGACGTGGGTTCTCAGCCGTGAACTCCTCCCTTCCCTGGGCAACAAATGCATCTTGTCATACCTCCTCGTAGTCATCCTTGCCCTCCGCTTTTGCCATCTTCGCTTCATGGTGCATGGCATAGGCATGGACTGCAACACAGCAGGCAATCCACTGAGTTGCATAGGTGTGGTCCGGCTTGCTGCGGACAAGAATCCGTAGACCCTTGAGTGACTGCATGCACCCTTTGAGGAAGCCGATGCAGTGCTCAGAGCGTACACGCACAAACGAGACATGGTTGTTGAACAGAGTGTTATCGGGCTCGTCCCGTTCAGGCTTTTTAAATGGGCAGACAACCCAGTCGCAGATCTACACATGTAAGGATGTGAATAATGACCTAGAAACACTCACCGGATAGGCAGCATCACCCCAAATCCATTCCCCTGGCTTCAGAATAAATTGGCGTTGCTGATAGATTTTGGTAGTGCCAAAAGCGGTCGTGTCGTGCGTACTTCCAACATGGCCAAATCCAATATCGACTATGCGCAGATTCGGAAGGTTGACAACCTGAAAACAGTATTAATGGAGATAGTACACAAAGAAGGGCATCAAACCTGAACATTGAGTGAGTAATTCTGCTTGCGGTCAAAGTAACTCTCGCCAAAATAGTGAGGTCGAGCATAGAACGGTACGAGAGTGCCATCGACCATGCACCATCCATCACGCCACCCCTCGCAGCCCGCCTTCCTGGCAACCCATCTCTTCGCCTCCTCCTTCTCAACCTCTGTTGGCATCCGCACATACCGGCGGAGAAGGTCCTCTGCAAGGATGGCCTTGATAACACGTGTTGTGCACTTGGAGATGGTACCCTTTCCGTACCCCGCCCAATTTGCGACTGACGTGAGTGATGCAGCATTGCTGTGGTGTCCAAACTGGTAGAGAGCAATCGCCAGTTGCTCCTCAACGGGCTTCTGCTTGTTAGGGCCGCCATTGTGGAAGACAGCATTGTTCTCTAGCTTCTGGACCAGGCGATTGAATGTTTTCGGCCAGACACGAAGGTCTGTCCGAAAGGAATCGGGGTCATCGTATCGCCAGGTGTCCAGCGCTACACGCATCGTTGGGTCGTCCGACCGCACGATCTTGTGTCGCTCGTTCTCATAACGGCGTGCATACATGGCGTCGATCTGCTTGCTGGCCCAACCCATGACTGAGAAGGGTTCAGGATGTGGTATGCGTGGCCGTGCTCGTTGAGGGGCTGGCAGGTCATCGATGTCGGACTCGGAATCACTCTCGGAGTCGGACTTGCTTGATGCAGAGGAAGCATCAGAGTCACTGTCGTAATCGGAGCCCCAGTCCTCAGCAGAATCGTGGGCAAGAGTGTCGATATAAGATGGGCGGGGTTGTTGGCGAGGAAGTATACCACATGAGAGTAGTGTGAGCTTCCGCAAAAGCTCGTGCAGAAACACCATGAGCCTCCAGATGAGCTAACTGGGCTGCCTCTCGACGGCGGCGGCGGTTGCGAGTCCGAAAATAGGCCCCAGTGAGCTTGACTAGCTTTTTGGCACGCGCCCCACGTGTGTCTTGTCGCACCATCGCAGCAGGAGGGAAGTGGTGGGCGACAGAAAGAGTTAGGGGCGCTCGGAGAAGGTGTCACATGGCCCGACTCATGAAACACTCAAATTCAAATGCTACCCACAACGAGTGCTATATCGAGATGTACAACGGGTCAGTCATGACGGGGGCTCGTCGCAGCGAGTGATGCAGCCCGTCACACTCTCCCGCATCGAGTTCTGCGACGTGTCTCGCAACGAGCCCGCAGCGGGTATCGTGACCGCTACTATTTGCTGATAAGTGGACAGTCAAATGGCAAAAACTTCCTTTTGGGGAGATTTGTCATGCTATATGACACATATAACAACATCACCTGAGTACTGAGTCCAACCCAAGTCTCTAGAGATTTGAATTATTTATTATTTATTACTATTCATATTAGAATGCACTTGTATAATAGCTGTAAATATACTAATAAGCTAAACTATATACAATGTTAGGAAATGCCAGATCTATTGAATATTATTCATACTATGAGTGAGGTGATAAAAGCCAGTTGTATGGACTTGGTGCAAAAAACTAGTGAAAATATTAGAACTGCTCAAATTTATTCAGTTTCCTTTCTAAGGTTTATTCGGTTCTATACCAATACTCAGAGCAGCATGGCTTATCTGCAACATCCTGCTGGGGTGGACTAGATAGTATACAGTGGGTATTAGGCTACACAGGTGTACAAAGTGATGTACCCTCTGCTATAGAGCTGACATGCCCTGTAGTGTCATGTCACTATATGTACCCTTCTTATATTGGTGCAATAGGCATATCTGCTGACACGCGCGCGAGATTCGCGCCAGCCTGGATTCCCTGGAATCGGGCCCCACAGCCCGCCCATAGCCACCGCAATCGGGCATGCGCCATTTTGGCTGGCAAGCGCTGGTCCGGGGCGCGGTGTTTCCCGATTGGGTTGACAGGCCAGACCGAGCTCCGCTCCGAGCTCCGTTCTGCTCCAAGAGATGAGTGGGCAAGAGGAGGCCTTGGGGGCCTTTGGGATGCATCCAGCACGCATCTGGCAAGTTGGGACGACACCAGAGGGCATCCGGAGCCTGAAGTGCCGGCATAGCCGCGTCAAAACATGTCCAGAACACCGCCAAACGTTGGTGGATCAAGCGGCCCAAGCTCGTAAGCAGAATTGTGTAAGCAGGAGGGCGATACAGGTTAGAGGTCGCGCTGTACGTGCTGCGTGCACTGCAGGCACAGGCCAGATAGCGGCCTGCGCAGGTTGGAAGGCAGTGGGTAGGCAGTGCGCCTAGAGGTATATATTTGCAGCTTTTGTAGGCTATAGGGTAGAGAATATGACTGCCCAGCTCTGTGCGGGGCTTATTGTGGATTATCGCCGTTGTTATTTGTTGTCGCCGTTATCGCCGTTTCCGTTATCGCCGTTTGTGTTGAAGAAGTTCTGTCAGTTCGCCCCGTTGTTCCGAGTGCCCGCCCGCCGTCCCGCCCACTGTTGATCTTGGTCCCGCCTGTTGTTTCGCTTACCTAATCACCCAACCTTATTGTTCCGAGCCATTAAACGTGTTTATTTGGATTGCAACAGCTATATACTTTAGCTGGAACCCCCATACTTGCGCGCATCAGTAAACTACCCACCCACTTCAAACTCCGACGTGATCCGTTCTTGATCCGATCTGATCTGAGTGATCCGAAACTCGGCCCGCGTGTGTTGGTACTAGGCTCTTTGGTTTTGTGTTCTGTTGTGTTTGTGTGTTGTGGTGGAGTTTTGTTAGTGCTGGTGTTTTGTGTTTCTTGTGTTTCACTGCTATTCAAGTACAGTGATATTCTATAGGAATATAAATTTTGTCATAAATTGTATACTTAAATTTACAGGCAATTGACCATATTTACTATAGAGCACCATGCTGACTACTACTTATTATCCCAAACACTTATATATACCTGCCAGGTTGGCCTGTGCATGAAGGGTATTAGGATGCTCTGGACCAAGAACATGCCTGAACTTCTCTAGAACCTCCTCTTGCAGCTTGCAGGCATTTTTATACTGTCCCAGATCACTGTATATAGCCGCTAGGTTGGCCTGGGAAAGAAGAGTGTCAGGATGATCTGGACCAAGTAGATGCTTGCGTTTCTCTAAAACTTGTTCTTGAAGTTTACATGCTGCATCATACTTTCCCAAACGAATATAGGTACTGGCCAGGCTTGTTTGGGCAAGGAGGGTGCCTGGATGATCTGGACCAAGCAGATGTTTGCGTTTCTCTAAGACTTGTTCTTTTAAATCACATGCCTTCTCATTCATTCCCAGATCACCATATGTACTTGCAAGGTTTGACTGGGAAAGAAGGGTGTCTAGATGATCTAAACCAAGCAGAGATTTGTGCTTCTCCAGAACTTGCTCCTCAAGCTTGCATGCCTCCCTGTACTTTCCCAGCTTACTATATGATCTTGCCAGATTTGCTTGGGCATTGAGTGTTTGTAAATGCTCTGGGCCAAGCACATATTTAAACCTTTCTAAGCCTTGTTTTTTTAGCTTGCATGCCTCCTCATGCTTTCCCAGATAGCTATATGTGCTGGCCAGGTTAGCCTGGGAAATCAGAGTATCTGGATGATCTGGACCAAGCAGATGTTTGCGTTTCTTCAAAACTTGTTCATCAAGCCTACATGCCTTCTCATACTTGCCCAGTTTGATATATGTATGTGCCAGGTGGGCTTCTGCAAGTATTCTTGCTGGATCATTCTCCTTCTCATACTTCTGATATTTGATTACCACAGCTTCTCTCATGGTTTGTGCATGCTTAAATAGTCCAGCTGTCATATATATATCACCAAACTGGATTTGAAAATTCCATGGAATTTCTGTCACTATCTCACTCAATTCTTTAGAGTGAACTGCTAGCACTAATTGATTTGCCAAATCAACTGTGTGAGCAGCAGCCATTCCCAGTATAGTTATGACCATTTGTTGTTGTGCATAGATATTTGCTATAGTTTCTCTTGTCCACTCATGGACTAAGGGATGCATAGAGTAACAGTTATCCTGGGCTGTGATCAAGGAGTATTTTTCTATTTCATAGCAAGTGCTCTCAAAACTATAAGCATCCCAGGCTCTGCTTGTATCCTTGAACTGGGACAAGAACCTCTCTGCATATCTATAAAACATCTCCAGATGCCCTGCCTTTCTTTGGTTTGAACTGTTGTATTGGGCAGCTTTTTGGAAGATGCTTGGACTAATCTTGTTGTAATGCATCCAGCAGAATACCTGCATCACTTCTTTCCCAGCTTGAGAAAGATGATCAAAACTGATTTTCCATGTTGCATATACAGTTTTCTCATAGTCCCCAGAAGCCTGGATAGATTTTGTTTTCCATTGAGTTGGCTTGTTTCTTCTATAGATGTCTATATAAGATAGGGGATTCCTTTTAAGCAAATGAGATTGACGAATAAATGCTGCTGCTTGCACAATGGCCAAGGGGAAATAATGTAACTCCTGCAAATCATCAGCTCCTAGTTTATCTTACTATAATTCCTTCACCTTCACAATACTTCTAGCAGCTGCTTTGTCACTAATCTGGGCAAATTCTGACAATAAAGCAATAGCCTCTTTTGTATTGAAATCAGCCACTTTGATTGAGTCCTGTGCATGAATGGCAGCTTCTGGATTACGTGATGTAATCAGAATATTGCCATGACAGCACTGAGGAAAATAAGCTTTGAGGTTGATATCCACATCATCTGCATTGTCAAAGAGGAGAAGCCATTCACTTCTGTTCTTGATGAGTGTCAGGGGAACCCCCGCTTCGGCCTCCTTCGGACCCTCCGAACGCATCCGAGGCGCATCCGACCGGCGCCCCCTCGGACGCTCCGACTCACCCCGACCATCGTCCACGGCCTCCTTCGCCCGCACAATCACCGATCCGTCAAGACCCTCCCAACGATCACCTTGGGACAGAGCCTGCGACGCCGCTCAGGCCTTCTGCGCTCTACGTCGGCAGTTACGGACGACCAGTATATAGTTGGCGCCCTAGCAGGCGGACCCTTAGAGTTTCTTCTCTTTGGATCCTCCCCTGCTAGGTCGGTCCCTCCGTGTATTTCCCGTAGCTTTTATTCACGCTTTGGATCCTCCCCTGCTAGGCTTTCGTCGGAGTCTCCAGGGTTGCCCTTACAGCAGAAGAAACTCTCTACGGGATTAACCGGTCAAGATTGCCAGGTTTGGTGCTGACTCAGGCTCGGAGTACGAGTCCGTACCCCCCTCGTCACCGCCCCTGCCACTTGACCCCTCCTCCTCTGCTCTTGTCGTCTTTACGCCCGCTATGTCTACCGGAGCTGCTCCGGACGCTGACGCGCGCATGGACGCACTTGAGGCAAAACTAGACAACCTCACCAATCTCCTCACCCACCTTGCTTCCCAGGCTTCCGCTGCCGCACCACCTCCGGCAGCTCCCGAACCGCCTTCGGCATCTCCGAATGCCCCCGACGCGGATGCGTTATTTGGTGACATTACTGTCGCCTCAAAACTGGTCTTACGACCAAACCCCCCGTTTGCGTTTAACGGAGATCGCAAACGCGGCCGCGCCTTCCTATACGCGGTCAAAACCTACGCTCGGCTTGCCCCGGAGGCCTTCGTAGTTAACGGAGAGCCGAGCGAAGAAAAGGCCGTCCGCTACGCCATGTCCTATATGGCGGAGGGACCTGCTCAGCAATGGGCAGAGCGTCATGGGAGCAAAAACCCCTTCCCCTTCCCTCGGTGGAGCCAGTTCCTCTCCGAGTTTCGCCTTCGGTTCGTCGAGGAGAACGAACAGGACCTCGCGCTCGCTAAGTTGGAAAGCGGGGTTATCACATGGGAACGCGGGATGTCTACGGATATACCGACGACTTCGAGGACTTGATGGACCTCGCTGGCTTCAAGACGCGTTGGTTAAGGTAACCAAGTACCGCCACGGACTTGACCCTTTGATCAACAACGGCATCACCTCTTCGAACGACCCCCCAGACCTCCGTGACTATCTAGGCTGGCGCACTCGGGCTTTCCGACAGTATGAAGCCCTGGTGCGAGCGAAGCTCATTAAGGGAACGGCTACCCCGCGGACCGCCGGGGAGCTCCGCGGCGCCTTCCCCATCACTCGTTCGGCAACTCCGTTCCCCATCCGCCCGGTGGCCGCACCTGCGCCACCCGCGGCCCGCGCCCCGTCCCGGTACCTCCGGCTCCTGTCCCTATGGAGTTGGATCGTACTAGGGCTCGGGCGCCCCTCGTCGAGCCTGCTTCAGATGCGGCGACCCCAATCACTTGGCTCGGGACTGTCCGCTCCCCGCCGATGTTCGCCATATGGACATCCTCGACGAGGTGATCCAGCAACTTGGCGATGAGATGCTAGGAGAGCTACTTGCGCGGTTGTCCGACACCGCGGCCTTAGCAGAAGCGCATTCGGAGGCTCCGGCAGAGGATTTTGTCCCCCGCGACGAGTGACTGGTGTGCCCTCGTTCGCGTCCATAAATCGTTTCACTTGTTTGTATGATGAATCAACTCCCTTGCCTTACAACGAGCCTGAAACGAAAGACGCACCCCCTGCCCCCTCCGAAGCCCCCCGTTCGGATACGCCGACTTGCCTGGGAGAAAAAGCTACCTGGCAGTTATACCATCTCTGCCGCTCCTGGCGTTAACTCGCTGCACCTCCCCCTTGAACTTGAGTCCACTGCGAACGCGCTCAAGCTCTCCCTCTCGGGTCTGGTCGACTGCGGAGCCACTTCGGACTTTATCGACACAGAATACGTCAACCGAAACAACGTGCCAGTCCGAAATCTCTCAGTACCCATACCGGTCTACAATGTCGACGGCACCCCCAATGATGCTGGGTCTATTCGCCAAATCGCGGACCTGGTCCTACGATACAACGGACACTCCGAACGCGTTCAGCTGGCTGTAACCCACCTTGGGAAACAGGACTTGATACTCGGGTACTCCTGGCTCAAAAAGCATAACCCCGAGATCAACTGGGAAACAAAGGAGGTGAAAATGAGCCGCTGCCCCCGAAGCTGCTCCACCTGCCGCGACGAGGAACGGACCGAGCGCGCTGAGGTTCGCCGCCTCCGACTCCTTAAATCGCGCTTACTTGGCGGGCGCCTTCCCCACCGTTTGCGCTATCGATATCGCTGGCCCAGACGATGCCGACGACGAACTCGGGGGCTCCTTCGGACCCTCCGGAGCGCTCACCAGACCTTGACGACGACGACGAGCATCTTGAAGACGGCGACCGCATCTTCTACACCTCCTTTCGCCCAATCGAGGAGATTCGCGCTGGGAGCACCGTGTCCCAACGCCTTGCAGAGGCCTTCGCCCGTAACTCGGCCCCCCCCTTCGGAGATTCCGGACTGGGCCAAGGAGTTCCAAGACGTCTTTGACAAGGAGTCCTTCGACACGTTACCAGAGCGGAGGGCTTGGGACCACGCTATCGAACTCGTCCCCGACGCGAAGCCCGCTAATTGCAAGGTGTATCCGATCTCCCCCTTGAACAGCGCGAACTTGACGAGTTCATCGAGGAGGGACTTGCCACAGGCCGTATCCGCCCTTGAAATCTCCGATGGCTTCCCCCGTCTTCTTCGTTAAGAAAAAGGACGGAGGACTTCGGGTTTGTCCAGGACTACCGCGCCCTCAACGCAATGACGATTAAGAACCGGTACCCCCTCCCGTTGATTAATGACCTTATCAACAGGCTTAAGGGCGCCCGTTACTTCACCAAACTCGACGTTCGCTGGGGCTTTAATAACGTCCGGATTAAAGAAGGAGACGAGTGGAAGGCGGCCTTTCGGACCAACCGAGGGTTGTTCGAACCTTTGGTGATGTATTTTGGCCTGACGAACTCCCCCTGACTTTCCAAAGATGATGAATGACATTTTCCAGGATCTCATTCTCTCAGGAGACGTCATGATCTACCTCGACGATATCCTTATCGCGCATTCGGACCTCCGTAAGCACCGCGAGATCGTCCGCGAAGTCCTTCGGCGACTCCGAATGCACAAGCTATACCTTCGCAAGGAGAAGTGCGACTTGAGAAATCGTCAATCGAGTACCTGGGGGTTATCATCTCTCACAACCACGTCGAAATGGATCCCGTTAAGGTTGCCGGAGTCTCCGCATGGCCTCCGCCCGAGAACAAGAAGGACGTCCAGCAGTTCCTGGGGTTTGCTAATTTCTACCGCAGGTTCATTCGGGATTTCTCGGCCCTAGCGCAACCCCTCTTCGCTCACCAAGAAAGACCAGAAATGGACCTGGGGAGACGCCGAAGCCGCCGCCTTTCAAGCTATCAAAGACGCAGTCGTCTCAGAGCCCGTCTTAGCGATCCCGGACGACTCCCGGCCTTTCCGACTTGAAGCAGACAGCTCAGATTATGCGACGGGGCGGTTCTTTCACAACAATCCGCCCCGGACGGGAAGTGGCACCCTGTAGCGTTCTATTCCAAAAGCTTAAATGATGTCCAGCGCAACTACGAGATTCACGACAAGGAGATGCTCGCGATCATCCGCGCACTCGAGGAGTATCGGCATTTCCTCGGGGCGCCGCGCATCCGGTCGAGATCTGGACTGACCATAAGAATTTGGAGTATTTCCGAAAGGCACAGCACCTTAACCGTCGGCAAGCCCGATGGTCGTTGTACCTTTCCAGGTTTGACTTTACGCTGCACCACGTCCCCAGGTCGCCAGATGGGCCGTCCCGATGCTCTCTCGCCCGGCCCGACCACGGTATCTCCGGCGACAACTCGGATGTCACCCTCTTACGCCCGAACTGTTCCACGTTCGCGCGCTTGAGGCCGTCACCGTCTCTGGGCCTGGCTCCGAACTTGTCCGCGACATCAAGGAAGCGCTATCCGGTGAGCCTGACCTAGAGGAGCCCGTCGCGCTTGCGGCCCGGCAACTCTTGAAGGTCCGAGGTCAAGTTCGGGGCCCCCGCTCATCACGTTCGGACGAGTGGGCCGTCTCCGGCGACCTCCTGTACTTCCGGCGGCAAGGTTGTAGTCCCTAAAGACAAGGACCTAAGGAGGCGCATCATCGAGCTCTGCCACGATACGCAGTCGCCGGACACGCCGGGCGGTTCAAGACCTTAGAGTTGGTTTCGCGCAACTACTGGTGGCCGCAGATGTCTCGCCATATCGGACGCTACGTCGCGACCTGCGACTTATGCTGCCGCACGAAGGCCCTCCGAAGGCTTCCGCATGGAGAGCTCCATCCGACCGAAGTCCCGCCCGAACGTTGGCACACTGTCACTGTAGACTTCATTGTCGAGCTGCCCGAGGCCCATGGGTATGACGCGGTTATGGTAGTGGTCGACGCCCTCGGAAAGCGCCCACTTCACTGAGTGCCATACGACAATAGACGCGGTCGGAGCTGCCCGCTTGTACTATCGGAACGTCTGGAGGCACCACGGAACCCCGAGAAGTACATTTCGGACCGCGGCTCGCAGTTCATCGCTGACTTCACGCGAACTCTTGGCGCTTAATTGGCGTCAAACCGGCTACCTCCACGGCTTACCACCCGCAAACCGACGGACAAACCGAGCGTTAACCAACCAAGAGCTCGAGCAGTACATCCGGATCTTCACCAACTACCAACAAGACGACTGGGACGAGCTTATCCCTGCCGCTGAGTTCGCCTATAACAACCACGTTCACTCCTCCACTCAACAGGTACCCTTTATGACGGACACTGGCCGGCTTCCCGAATGGGTTTCGAGCCAGGCGCCCGCTCAGAGTTGGAGTCGGTAAACGAGTTTCGCGATCGGATAGCTAACGGCGTCTCCGAGGCAAAGGCCGCACTCGTTAAAAGCCAAAGACGAGTATAAACGGTACTACGATCGGAAACGTTCGGACGCTCCGAAGATTCAAGTTGGTGATAAGGTTTGGTTGGACGCCTCTGACATTAGAACGACTCGGCCCTCCGAGAAGTTCTCCCACAAGCGCCTTGGACCGTTCAAGGTGCTCGCAGAGGTTAGCAAAGGTGCCTACAAGCTAGACCTCCCCCCGCGTTACTCCAAGCTCCACCCCGTCTTCCCCGTTGTTAAGCTCGAGCCCGCTCAGGACGACCCCTTCGACGGACGACCCGGCTACGACGAACCGCCCCCCGAACTAGAGGACGGAGTTCCCGAATGGGAAGTCGAGGAAATCTTGGATGCCAGGATAAGGTATAAGCGTCTTAACTATTTCGTCAGGTGGAAAGGCTACGATGCTTCACACGACTCGTGGGTTCGGTTCGACCGTGTCTTTGCGCCAGACAAGATTGCGGACTTCTATCGGAGATACCCGGGTAAACCACGGCACATCGCCTCAGCAACCTTCGACTCGCTGCCCTTCCGTATTATGCGTCGGGACGCCGCATTCAAAGGGGGGTGATGTCAGGGGAACCCCGCTCGGCCTCCTTCGGACCCTCCGAACGCATCCGAGGCGCATCCGACCGGGCGCCCCCTCGGACGCTCCGACTCACCCCGACCATCGTCCCACGGCCTCCTTCGCCCGCACAATCACCGATCCGTCAAGACCCTCCCAACGATCACCTTGGGACAGAGCCTGCGACGCCGCTCAGGCCTTCTGCGCTCTACGTCGGCAGTTACGGACGACCAGTATATAGTTGGCGCCCTAGCAGGCGGACCCTTAGAGTTTCTTCTCTTTGGATCCTCCCCTGCTAGGTCGGTCCCTCCGTGTATTTCCCGTAGCTTTTATTCACGCTTTGGATCCTCCCCTGCTAGGCTTTCGTCGGAGTCTCCAGGGTTGCCCTTACAATGAGCCAGTCCTGTACTGCAGGCTTTGACTGCTCTAAATTCTTGACCCTAGCAATATCGAGATAGCCTGCTTGGATTGTGGCTGCATCACTTGCATCAATCTTGAACTGGTCTGCAAATCTTTTCTAGAGTGAATATAACATTTTTATTTTTTTTATGAAAGCATACCTATCTCCAGAACCACTAATGAATTTGAGAGCTATTTCTGTCTTGCCAGTTCCTCCAAGACCATGGAGCAGAACAACATGACACCCTTCTTTGCTGTTGCTCCCAAAGCAAGCTTGAAGCTGGGCCAAAATATCTTCACGACCTGTAAAGAATTTACTAGGAGGAGGGCATCCCTGATAGGGCAAGATATCTATGTCTGCCAACATGGTCAGTTTGGAAAGATTAACATAGTTGGTGAGAATAACCATATTGTGCTTGCACACTTGAGCTTGAGAAATGTAAACAATTGTTTTACATGGTGGACATGGACATACCTCTGAATTGTCAGAGAATGTGTGGTTATTGGGACCATTGGACCTTGTCCAACACCACCAGTACCTCCTGTGCCATTTGCACGACCACCACTGCCACCTCTGCCACCTGAAAATAATAAGGGTTTACAGGCCAATCATACTCTCATAGTACCCACCATACAGGGTCAAATTCATCACGCTGGCCGTTAGACTTTCAAACTCTGTGTTCATCGCAAGTGGTTTCGCTGCAGCGCAGATGGGGGAGGGAAGGAAGAGACAACCGCGTGGTGTCCACATGTGCAAGGTGCGGCAGTATGCACGGCCCGGTGCCGCCCCGCGTGGCCGCGTGTGAATCCATCATGTGACTGGCGCTTTCGCGCTTGCACCCTTACCATCACAGGCGGCGGGATGCATATGGGCGGACTCGAGCTCTTCAGGCGCACGCGCGGCGCGTGTGTCGCCGTGTCCTCGCTCCCAACAGCTAGCGTATTGGGTATGATGTACGATAAGCTGGCCATGGGCAAACGAGGGAGGCTGGCTAAATGCCTGTCGTTTCTGGCTGGAAGATGGCGGATACGCCTTTGTGGTGCGTGGCTTTCAGATTGTTTGCGACGCTGGTTGAATCTAACACGAGATAGCTACTGTACCTTTTCCCGAACTTCGAAGTGTCGTTCTACGCGGCCCACAATGTATGTAAGATGAACCCATTGTCGTTTCAACCCAAACATTAAAACCCCAGACGACTAGCCGGGATATACATTCCACCCAAGGCACCCCGCCATCAGCGTTCCGGGCTGCACCGCTCGCTGTAGACGAGGGGAATGACTACTTCGCTTCCTCCTGCGCATAATTGACACTCACCGGATGGTCTGGGACGCCGCATTTACGAGGAGCTGCGGGCCGCTCCCTTCTTGTCCAGCTGGGATCGAGGCCAGGGGCATTACTCGGTGCCGGCTCTTTGGTGTTGGGAAATGCGGCGTATGTCCTCATAAGCACCTCTCTTCGTTCTTCCAAGCATTCCTACCAAATTCCCACTCGCAGTCTTTCGTCTCGTCTCGTCTTCGTTTCTTGTAAAAGCTTCTGTTCTCGTGCGTGGTTGTTCCGACACGTCCATGACTGTTGAAGACCGTCTCCAGGAAAAAAGTCCCTCATGCTTGACACGAGCCCGCGTGCACCGAGTTCATACGCTTCCGACCTGGCTTCCGCGGCTGCAACTACGGCTGCTTTCCCATAGAGTGCATTGACAGTACTTTGTCAACTCTCGGCAGGTCCTGCGCGCGGCCGTTCAGGTGAAGCCGATTAGCCAGCACATAATTATATTGCTTACTTTGTTTTTAGAACGACGGCAGAAAACGTGCCAGGAGCCTCTGAGTGAGGATATTCTCACGAGTGTATGTGGCTGACAACCAAACGGAACCGAATCTCACCTCCCAGGAACTCGACACATGAAAAGAGCTATATCTAATCGAGGCCGCCATCGTTCGGAAAGTACCAACGGTGCGTGTTTCTTCTCCCCTGGATACAATGCCTGATAAATGCCGTGCCTACAATAATAAGTCGTTTGGTCCAAGCAGCTGGCCTGTGCAATGTGCACCGTGGCACCTCCTTGACAAGTCCGTGTCCAACGCTTCGAAAGCTACCTTTTACCTGACATAGCCTGAGTACGATTCGAAGACCGGCCGAAGACCGCAGCAAGGCACATTGTCCCCCTTCAAACCGATGGAGGACGTACGACAAAGACGCGTTAGTGTACCACACACGCGCTGCGGCCAAGTGCGTGGATTGACTTTCTGGTGTCCCTCATGACTCACCTCAGTTCCATTTCTTCACAATACAATGTACCAAAACTCGACTCGGATTTGTAACAAGAGCCATTTCGTTCTGTTGAGACGTTGATATTCGCCCTCGGAATAATAATAATAATAATAATAATCAGCCCAAATCAAGCGCAAGGACATGTAAGTACACAGTAGTCAGCTCAGAAAATATATGCACTGGCACAAACCGAGAGGGTAACAACAACGTTTCTTGTACTGGGAGTCCCACGCGTGGCAGCGTGAGTTATTGACGCCAACTTGAATCTCTACCACCAATTGCAAGTTGTCTACCACGCCGGGTTTAGTCACCGCCAGCGCGTTCCAAAACGTATTGAGCTATATGCATCGTCAAGATTGTAAAGTACCGTTCTGGGACGCACTGGTAGCACATATGCCCTTTCCAGGTCCAACCACGTCCAACCCGAACCAGCCGCCGTGACAGTACCACTGGCAGTCACGCAAGCAAACTCTCTTTCTTTCATTCCTTCGCCATCCCTCAACCTTCCTTCTCAAAGCGAAACCCTCGACAACTCCCTGCTCGCTAGCTAGCTGAAGCCCTCTCTCGCTTTTCCGTTACTAGCTTCAACCCCGTCAACGCGATCCCTCCGACCCCAACTTGAAGCTCAATCAAATGTCCAGCATCGACGCTGCTGCTCGCGCAATCGTCTCGCCTAGTGTTGTTCCACAGAACCCACCGAGTGGCCCGGAGCGGACGCGCAAGGCGGGCTGTACGTTGGACTCCTTCTGCGGACGGGCTGTCTCGCTCACCGCTCCCTAGGCCAGTCTCGCGACCACGGTCCATGGCACTCCAAGCGCTTCCAAAGACTCACTTCGTCTGTCTCTATCCCCGCTCAGGCACGTCTGTCCTTTCCCCCACCCACCCTCGCTAACGTGTCGACAACTTTCTCAGTACCCTGTGGACGATGCACACAGCAGACGACTCAAGATCCTACAGCGCGTTTTCAAGCTACCCGAAGTACCACTTGTTCTGGCTCGGCCCAACCTTGATCTCTCGGCCTTGCGTGTTCGTTTCAATACGCCTCAGCCAGAATCTCCACCGTCAGACGACACCAGCGCTGGCAACAAATCAGACTTTGGCGAGGACAGCGATTCTACCAGTAGTTCAGACGAGTCGACTATAAACGACGCCGACGACGCCGACGACGGTTTCCATCCCCTTACTACCATTAGCTTCAACCACTCTTCCGTCCCTCAACCCGTGATCGCAACCAGTGGCTTCTTTCAGGTCAACACCTACCCGACTTCTAAACCGACGATTCAAGAAGTTAGTCCCCGCAAGACTAGCATCCGCGGCAAGGTACGAATTCCATGGCTTATTTCGGCTCCTTCTGTTGACACGCGGTTCATAGGAAAACGACCTTACAATACCCAAGCCAATGCCCCACTTTGTGCGAGCATCTGCCCAGCATATTTGAGATCACTGCCTCCAAACCGATCTGCTCCTCAACCTATTCCGATACGGCGCAAACCAGCTTCCAAACTAGGTATGAGCTCAGTTCCAAGTATTTCGGTTCCCATGACGAGCTACCGCAGACTCTTACTGTACATTAGATGGTCGACTCAGCTAGCAAGTATTGTACCACTGTAAACAGAACTACCAAAGTCAGAATTGTTTTTACTACTTGGAGGATAAGTCAGTTTTTGAGGACTCGGTCCGTCGGAACGGACATAAACCTCTAGGGCGTTTCAGAAATGTTTCCAACTTGATTTTTACATCCACAGTTGACTGGACCACTAAATCGTGTATTGTAGGGATAAAGATAGGTATTGAGTACTGAAATAGTAGTCGTCGCACTCTTAGTTGGCATTCGCCGTAAGCCTGAGCGCCACGACAAGGCGGTGCGACATCGCCCAGGGCTCTCCACGACATGATTCACGGTCAACAAAAACAACCCTCGACAAAAACGATCACTCCCCAAACACCTCTACTCCGCCCCGACGAAATGCGACGAATTGGCGAAAGCTCGGATACGATGCGCTGCCCGACCGACTGCGGTTCCCCGACCATGGTCTATTTTCTTTCTGATCGTTGCCGTCCAAAAGGGAGCGGAAAACGTGTGGCCACGGTGACAAGATCTCCGAGTGGCAAAACCAGTTCGAGCCTGGAAATTTGCCTTCGCCGTAGTACGCGTCTCCGTTGGTCGCCAAGACCGTCCCTTTCTTCTTGCAACGAACCGCGATGCTCGGGACTCCAGTCGGGCAGCTCGTTCGTCGCTACTTGGAGAGGAGGTGTTGTATACCGTGACGATAACAGCCAGGTGGATTAATCTGCCTTGTGTGCGAAAGTGTCAGGCTTGCCTCACAACAAATAACGAGAGGAAACGCACATCGCCGATTCACGAGTCGGAGCAATAAACTAGAACCATCCACGAAATAAACCCAATCCAAATTCATCGTAGGCGAAAGAGTTTGGTGAAGGCTCGGATACGATGCGTTGCCCGACCGACTGCGGTTCCCCGACCATGGTCTATTTTCTTTCTGATCGTTGCCGTCCAAAAGGGAGCGGAAAACGTGTGGCCACGGTGACAAGATCTCCGAGTGGCAAAACCAGTTCGAGCCTGGAAATTTGCCTTCGCCGTAGTACGCGTCTCCGTTGGTCGCCAGGACCGTCCCTTTCTTCTTGCAACGAACCGCGATGCTCGGTACTCCAGTCGGGCAGCTCGTTCGTTGCCGCTTGAGGTCGAATGGCCAAGACGAGATGTTGCGGGACATATATGCCCTTGATTTGCGAAAGCGTCAAATAGTGACCAAGGACGAAGGAAAAAAAACTCACGTGGCTTACATCCACGAACGCAGCTCTAATCCACCATGTCGAAGATTACACCAAGCATGTTGGCGAAGGCAAAGATATGAAGCGCACCCAACCCGTAGTTGCCCGAGCATCGTCTATTTGTTTTCTGATCGTTGCCGGCCAAAAGGGGGCGGAAAATGTGTGGTTACGGCGACAAGATCTCCTGCAAGTAAAACGGGTTCACGAAAGCTGGAAAGTTGCATTCCCGTAGCACGCATCTCCGTCGTCGAAGCGACAGTCCCAGTTTTCTTGCAAACGAACCGTGATGCACGGGACTTCCGGTTGGGCAGCCCATTCGTTGCCGCTTGATGTATGGCCATCTGTCGAGTGGCGAAGAGGAAATATAGCAAGTTGCAGCTAGGTAAATGCATTAGTTTGAAATGAACAACGATGAGAGTAAACGCAAACTCACATCGTTAACCCAGGATAGTGGAAGTCAAGAGGAAAGAGTGCAATATGTGACGAGCATGGTCACATTCGCTTTTATTTCTCAAAATATGAGACCGCCGCTTCATGATCAAACGTACGTGAAACCGCCGTTTCCAGAATACTAAACTTCACCGGTTTATCTTGGTAATCGGCGCAGAGATGTCGAGGAGTGAACTAAGAAGTATCTCCTCAAATAACGCAACAAATGGACCGCAGACGCCAACCGTGGTCCGTGTGCCAGTGGGCCTGGACGAGTTTGATCTTGCAGCAGTCCGGTGCAACTCGAAGACAAGCGCCAATGTCGTGCCAATAACTTGAGGAATTAATCATGATTACTAGGCCGATGAACTGTACTGTGGCAATTAAAGCGCACGGAAACACACGAGCGGGGAATTTGCGCGATCATGTTCAGCGCTAGCTACTTACCAGCGTCACCAAGTTCCAACGCGGCCATGCTGGCAACCCACTTGGGTAACGCCCAGTGAGTGCTTACGAGGGCGACTCATTTTCGCCAACACTCACCAAACTGTCACCTGCTTGTCAAATTTCCTCCCACTTCCTCTTATGACTGTGATACCTGTGCCTGGTGTGTTGAATCAAGCTCTCCAACTGCCTGATCACTCAATACCTTGTCCTCGTAGGTTACGAGTACTTTTCCACTCTAGAGTATGCATCTCATTACCCGTCAATCATAGTCGCAAGCCAGACCCGGAGGAAAACGGGGAGCCTGAACGCGGACGCTTGCTGTCATGTTCTCATCGTGGCTCAAGCTCTGGTATTCTTCCCTGGTGGTAAGCTCGAAGTTTGAAACCGCACTGGCAATACTTGAAATCACAACAACCGCCAGGTGGATGACACCGAATACAAACTACACCGATATCTATTCAAGGACTTTGACCTGGCATTTTACCAGCGCCAGAGGAAGGAATCGCTCGACCGGTTCCTTTCGATGCTTTACTCCTCCGAATCGTATGTAGACCAAGTTTCCTCAATCTTGATAACCCTCTTGTAGTGATTACGTCGAGCATGAATGCCCAACTGCCACGGACTGGATCTCCGTACTCGAAGTTGCCTACCCGCGACATCCCAAGATTGTACGGCTCGCCATTCATCAGCTGTCGTCTCCTGCCATATGTATTTGGCGCGCTTTCTGTTGTTGAGACGCTGCATCTCAGCCAGACGTACAACATTAAGGACTGGTTCGGACCCGCAGTTCGACGGCTGGCACTCCGTGCAGAGCCGCTGACGGTGGACGAGGGCAAGCGGCTGTGGGTCGAGACGTCGATGAACATCGGCATTATCCGACATAAAGTGTGCGGAGAAGATGGGGAAGTTGATCGAAAAACAAATATGGCCGAGAAACAAATGCTAGTCGAGTGGAAGAAACGAAGACGGTAGTTTCATATATTTTAGAAAGCGAGTTCCAAAATAGGCAAGCGACCTTCCTAAATAGGAACTCATTGAGCTAGTAATACAACAAACAGTAAGAGAATGTATGCGCATGTATGTCATGACTACAGAACTAATGTAACTCCTCCGTTGGACGTCTTAAGGCTGACATCGCCCCTTTGTGCATTCTTCGCGTCCCAATGGACCACCCCCGCCGCTGAAGTCTTCCTCACCATCCGCGTGCTCACAGTACGACTGCGCTGCCCTTCGCATTCACCCGAGTCCGGGCACTTCGGGTCGCGCTCGCTCGAGCCTCTCCGCTGGACAAGTGTCGCGGCGTTGGAGGTGGCGAGCGAGAAGCCGCCCTCGTAGGTCAGCGGAAGTGCTACCTGAGCAAGCGAATTGGATGTGCGTGCCTCCAGCTTGAGCTTCCCGTCAATGGGAAGCGATTTGATCGTCGTCGTAAGCCGGCCGTTGGAAGTTTTAGGTTGGACGAGGAAAGAGCCGCCACTATTGGAGGTGGAGATGAGGTCAACAACGGCGTTGATCTGGCTGCGTAGAGAGCTGTAACCTTCGGATTTGTATGAGAGGAATAACATACGCATTGGAAGTGGTCATGAGAACAGGAACTTGGCGGTCTGTGTCGGAGGTGACGGAGATGGAGACATCAATGGCGCCGTTGCTGGTGATGAGGTTGAGTGGTCCCTTGGTCACGTATGTGCCCGTAATTCCTCCACCCGAAGAGCGGACTGAAGCGGTTGACGACATCAAATGCTATCGCATAAATAAATAAGACTGCGATTAGGTGAGAGTGATCTCACCCCGATGGCCACTCGCGCATTGGAAGTCTTTATTATGGTGTTCGTTGCGACGAGACTGGGAGATCGAATGCCGCCGTTCGAGCCCTGCAGTGTCAACGTATCAAAAACGACGACATCTTGAAGGGAGTCTATCTCTTGCGAGAAGTTGTTCACGTCCGTTAGAAGGGCATTGATGAATTGTGGATTGTTGGATTGGGAGCGCGGAATGGAAAGCTCGACATCAAATGAGACACTATAGGGGCGCCCTCGCCATTCTGTTGGAGTCTAAACCTTATTAGCATTGCATAAACTGACCGAAGACCACGCACAAAGAGACCGACACCCTGCTCTCCCTCATCACGGTTAATCAGACATACTTTCGCAAGCTCGCGAGCAAGTGTGTCAGCATAATGGATGGCCACAGTGATTTTGACATCATCTGACGCCGAGGTGACGACTTTGAGACGGCCACCGGAGAGGCTGCCTTTAGACAGCAGAAGCAAAGTCTTGGAAGGGATGGGGAACGAGAAAGATGCCAGAGATGTGTAAGGGGTAGATGAAGTGGGGTTTGTGGGCCCAGTAGTCCATTCAGTGACGCATTCGTCGAGTTCCACGTTGTCTGGGACAGGGTATGTAGCCTGGAGGTCGACCATCTGGTAGTGGCGATATCGCTGTCAATTAGAAAGAGGATTGTGGGGCAGCTGATTCGACTCACCCTGCTACTAAATATGCTTCCTAGTAAGGCTGATGCTAAAACCCAAATTCCAACAGCAACCAAGAACGCCTTCAAGAAACGTTTACCAGCCGACTGGGGAGGTCGCTGAGGATACAGAGGCTGTTGTTGGTATACGATATAAGGTCCTGACGGACCGGCGCTTGGGCCTCGAGGTGCGTAAGCAGGAGGGGCACTGCTTTCTCCCAACAATGGAGTGTTCGATTTTGGTGGAGTTTTCGGTGTGCTCTCGGTCACGATCATGGAGGGAGGGAAAGAGAAGACCTAGTTCCTGGAGCGAGCTGGTTTCTTTTTATTCACGTCGGTGGTGACAGTGATTTGAGCACATGCCCCACGCTGCGGTCAACTGCGCCAAAACTGGCGCCGGCCGAAATTGAGTCCATTAGCGCCAGACTGAGGGCTTTTTGTTGTCACTCACTGCACACCATACAGTGTCGTTTTGTATTCGAAGGCCCAGAGGCGACTGCGAGCGATAACCTGTCGCAAGTAATCAGCGCCTGCATAGTGGCTTTGGTGTAACAGTACAATTGAGGATCATTGCTTATCGCGAAAACTGCGGTCGCAGTATTCAGTAATCGATCAAACAGATTCGCGCACTGCGGCGTCTTGAGAGACAACGGGTTTCGTTAAGATAAGTAGGTAGTGGAAGGGAGAGAAAAGGATAGCCGCGGCCAAGTGATTCTTCAAGTTGCCAAGCTTGTAGACATTACCACTCGTAGTAGTAGTAGTAGTGTAAACTCTCAATCTTCAAACGCTGTCCCATCCATCCTGACACCCATACTTTGAGAGACTTCCATGCCCAATTGCCTCATCTTCCCAGCCTGCATACTGTCAGCATTTTCCTTGCGATATCGTGATAATCCTACCTGAACGCGCTCATTCTGCACTTTTCGCAGCTCCATCAACTTTTCTCTGTTCAGAAGACTATCCTCCTCTGCAAATTTGCGCCTCTTGTGTGCTGAGCTGATTGCCTTCATGTCGGCCTGTGGGTCATAGGAATCTTCTGCCGGCGGCGCCAACTCCCCTCCACGAAGCGCAGTCATACGACGATTGTACGACTCCATGTTGTAGTATTTCTCGTCGGGGAGAGTAGCTGCAAGCAAAATTTCAGGGAGGTGAACAAGATAAACGTCGTAGGGCGTACCAGTGTTATAGTCCTCCATAAACCGCGCAAACTCTTTCCTATTCTGATCCTTAGAAATGGTCTCCGGATTGATTTTCCGTTCTTCGACCAGCCAGGTATGGAATTCCTGGGATTTGGTGAAAATACTGGATAGAGTAAGCTTGGAAAGTGCAGAGTAAAGATACACACTCTGCCTCTGATATTACCCCGTACTTTCCCCACTGTGAATTGCCCTTTAGTCTCTTCTACAAGTCTTCAGTCATCGTGAACTGCAAGGGTTGTGAGCTACATACCTTTTCCCTCTTGGCCCTCTTTCGCTCCTTCTTTTCTCGTCGCTCTCTCTCTTCACTAGCACTACGCTTTTTGCTCTTGTGTTTCCGCCGTTTCCGGTCGTCTGATGAAGAACTGCTGACAGAACGCGACCTGTGTCGTCTATCCCTGTTCCATTCCCTTGACCTTGACCGAGAACGCGAAACTGAGCGATGTGGAGAGCGACTTCTGTGAGGGTGTCTTCGTTCAGGAGATGTCGATAGTTTTCGTCGTTTCTGAGCGGGACTGCAGCTTCTTCGCTGTCGGTCATGGCGCTCCTGAGGCCTTTCGCCACCTTCTCGAGACTGAGAGCGTGAGCGGTCTCGTGGCATGTCGTAGTCTATGAACAAGCCCAGATTTGCTCGGCTGCAATTGCCACGGCAATCAACTCTATCTTTACCTCCATGTCTCTGACTCTGTAAACTCTGTAAACTACACCATGATACCTCGATACAGCAACAAGCTCGTTGAAGAATGCTGTTCCCCCTCCGTATGCAGCTTTCCGTCTTCCTTTTCTGATTCGATCCACCTTTACAGTGTAACAAGACGTGTGTGTCGGTGCTGAAGCTTTTCTTCGCTCATATTGCTTGCAGAAAGACTGAATACGGCGGTAAATTGAGGGCGTGTGCCGCTTGCGCTGTGGGAGGTAAAGGCATGACAGTTTATTGTAGGTTCGTGGTTATCTTCTCGCGAATCTGTCTCGACCTCATGCTGCCTACAGCACCCAGTGCCAAAAATCGGATGTACCTATTTTCCATTCCTTCCAATGAACCCCCGAGCTCATGACGCTTAGTGGCCGCGACATAAACCGGAATGGTGTGGTTCATCCTTTTATCGCAAATTCCCTTACCGACTTCGACAGCAAACAACGGCGCGAGGAGAAGTCTGCTCTGCCACCAGATGCCAGCAAGGCAATTGAAGATATAGTTATTTGGGACAGAAGACATCGCAAGAAGCTTATTGCCGCTGCCATCTCTGCGCTGGACTTGTGCCACTATCCTGAGAACGCGGATGACTATGGTAGGGCTTCGTGGACTTCATTCCAGACCGTTAAAGATGCCCCAGTATTTATTGTCCTCCTTTTTGAGACGCCTGGAGCGAAACGTCGGTTTACGATCCACGCTGCAGCGCCACTTTCTTTTGAACAGTATGAAGAAATACTGAGGGACACCAAGACCGAAGGCAATCCACGCGAGTATCAAAGAATCGGCCAGGAGCGAGCCAAAGAAGTGGGTGGGCCTGCTGCATTCTCGTTCCAGATCGTCGAATTTGCGCCCCACGCGAACTGTGTGTCTCCAATATTCCAAACTTGTAGATGTCTCAATCATTCTAGCCTGGAATACTTTCCAAACGCCAATGTGGCCAAAGGAGCTCCATGGGTACCGAGCTGCGGGTTTCCTTACGACAAATTGGCATGAAGTGCTGCTGGCAAGCTGTGCATTTCCGCCAGTACCGATCCCGGAAAACGAGAGTGAGTTACATTTACTATTTCCCTCACTTTATTGATCCCCATGAAGGCCTATACCGCCGATGGCATGTCAACTTGAAAGCTCTGAAGGGCTGGCGCGACCTGCACATGGAAGAGATTCAGTCGGCAGGCAAGTCTCGTAACTTGTTGGTTTCAAATTCTCATTATCTGTCTTAGCCATTGACGCACTTTCGCTTGCTGAAAACCCATTAGGTGGACGCCAACAAATTTTGTTATTGTATCTCCGTAGTACCGGTATATCGCATGTCTCTCAGCTCGTCCACGTTGTCGATGCTTTCGTATACGATTTGGAAGTGGTCGATGTAATGGTGAGTCGTGTACCAGCTCTCCTCCCCCCCACCCTGAACGATCCAAAGTTTCGTGGTTTAGATATGCTGCAAGCGATCAAGTCTGTCGTCAACGGTCGACCCGACACTGACGTCCGTGGAGCAGCGGACCCCGCGCCGTAAGAATCCATTGCCCGCGCCCAACTCGTGTTACAACCTGAATTTTCAGCTGCGTTGTCTGCCAATTGATTGACCCAGTTGACAGTATCGCCAAGGCCCCGGCGTTCACAGTACGTGTCGAACTGACAGAAGAACGACTCAGTCGGTCAAGAGCGTACGGATGGAAGGAGCGACTGATTGAGGGTCTTGGCGCAGGGGATGTGAGGCCAAACTTGATTGGTATGGACCCCGCTATGAACGCCATATTCATGTGTTGAATCAATCTTGCGCGTTTCTTGGACCAAAGTCAGCGTGCCTTGAGGATACCGTGTCTTTTCGACCAGACTTCAGCAAGTCTCCACAACAACTTGATCGGTCTTTCGCCTTCTCCTGTGAACTATTACTCAACAGGTCGTCGCGTGGTCAAGTTTCTCCTGACAGACCCACATTCGCGTGAGTGCGACTGTCGAATGGGATGGAGACAAAGGGCTGCATGCCCTGACGTACGCCCTCTACGTCTTTATCGCCCACATCCGGCTGGTCTGTCTGTTCATATTGAGTGCGAGCGTTACTTTGGCAGAATCAGACATCTATCGCAAATGCCGAATGAGTTACCTTGTTCAATGTCGTGCTTTCCCACATGGCCATGCACTCTCTCTACTTATCGGCGGAACTTGACAATGCCGCAATCGAGATGAGTCGGCAGTCCGTACAGTCGTTAAGGTACCTCAGTGAAGCGAGTCTTGAGGGACGAGCTTAAGCTTTTCATAGACGGAGAACAAGCCTATCGGGCTCGAACCAGCTGAATATCTGGGGGCATAGCAGCTAAGACGAAACTTGGCACTCTTCCGAGGTTGGGTCGGGCCGCTCCCCGTTTTTTGTTGGAGAGTAAGTATATCATTGAATAAGCACGCAGACATTGATCATGACGTTGGGACTCGTGTCTTCGCGAAGCTGACAGCCACTTTCAGAATTTTGTTTAAAAGTGGCCCCTGCAAGCTGGGTGCCTGCCGTTAAGACGGACAGTTTCCTTCCCAGCAACCACCACCACCCCAATCGATGCCTGAAGCCGTCGCCAGTCAAATCCTCTCAGAGAGTCTTTATGAGGAACTCGGTGCGTCGATTCGCGGGCCTATTCATGTCCGGGACGAAGCAGAGTAAGTGTCGCGAAAATTTTAAAGTGCCCCTGGATTGACAATTTTGTGATGACAGGTTCGTTGAATACTCGAGCATCTTCAACGGAAACGTCGTCTGTGTCGCCAAAGCGATTGTATGTCCGCTCGACGCAGAGGATGTGAGCAAGTAGGTGGTTGTGGTCGAAAACGCGGGTCCAATCCTGTGACTGATTTTTGTTTCTGTTTCATAGGATCCTTGTGTTCTGCACGAAGCACTCGCTCTCCCCCAGGCGAGTACTGCTCAAAGTTCCTTTCCGGTAGTTCTAATGCTCTCGTCAGCGTCAAAGCCGGCGGTTATGGAACCGGAGGCTGGGCTATTGGAGGTTGGGCATCTAATTACCAGTTATTCTCGGATGTTGAGTGGAATTTGTGCCAGGCGACATCATAATCGACCTATCCAAGCTCACTGACCTTCATATTGAGGTTTTGAAGCGTATTTTCAGCCTGGTCGTTGATGCTAACGTTGCTCCAGGCCCCACTTCCCAATGGGAGGGGCTACACGCCTTTGACTGATCAGGATGCCGCAAACAAACAACGGGATAACGGTCCATCTGGAAAACGGCGTCGTGAAGAGGACTCTGCTCTTCGTTTCTACGATGCCGCCTCCCAAAGTGTTGCTGATTTCCTGCGCGGCCCATATCAACCAGGGTGGGATTTGCCCCAGCCAGTTCGTCGCCGGTTAGACGAGCCTATCCGTGATAGCCCACGCTCCCGCCATATCTCATCGAGCTCCGGCGAATCAAGCTCTAACTCTGACGAATCACGCAGTGCGAGGACTCAAATTTCCACCACTGTCACCTCTCCTTCTCGGTCTCCCCCTCCATCAGCGTCATCCAACCCAGCACAACGCCCTACTGCTACCTCAGGTGGTGACCCTTTCGGCTATCTCGATGATACAAAAGAGACAGAATCAGCTGCACCGCCCACCCTCCGCCAAAACGCAAACCCACCCCGCCATCCAGACCCATGGGCCCAGCAACGCTCCGGTGCCGGCAATCGAGTTATCACCAACTCGAATCTCCCTCCCATACCGCTCAATCTGGCTGCGCAGGCCCAGCCTATTTACCCCCATGCTTTCGTCACTTTTGGCGCCGGCAAGCGACAAAAAGAGGTCGATGTTTTTACAGCCGAGAACCAGTTACCAGCGGAGTCGCTTTCGGGTACAAACCTCACGGTTCCCTATCATATACCCTTTTCTGCTCATCCGGTGGGCTCCGGAGTCATGCTTTTGGGCGGTTTCGGCTTCCTCAGTCGGCTCCACAGTCTGAGCATAGACAGTTTGGTTGAAGTGAAGGAACATATCATGTTTCAAATGCGATGCTCATTATCAAGTAGATGGAGATGATTCTCGCGGACGGGCGCATCGTCATTGTCAATAAGGACAGTCACCCAGGTATGTGTCTGCTCATCGTCCCCTAGTTCTGGTTGCCAATCTATCGCTTCAAGATCTCTGGTGGGCTGCTCGCGGTGCTGGGCCCGCTCTGGGTGTCGTGACCCGATACAAAGCCAAAGCTTACCCGGTACCTGTCGTTTTTGCTGGAAATTTGCTTTAGTAAGGACTCTTTCCTTCTCCACTTTGAGGTATCAGTCTCAAAGTTATATCCAGTCGATTCCACAGCGCAACTGCACCCTCGCTCATCAAGCATTTCCGCGACTGTGTGAAAGGGGCTCCGCGAGAGCTCTATGCGAACGTACTTCTCACTGCTGGTCCGGAAGGAAAAGACTCGCTGATTGTCGTTCAAATGTGCTACATCGGACCCAAGGGTAAGACCTTTCAGTTGCATGGAGGAAGTCCGGCTAACAAAATCGGATAGACAAGGGCCAAGAATACCTCCAAGCCCTGTCTTCTTGGGACGGAGAGCGCTGTCTCCTAAACGAAGTACACGAGAAAAGCTTCCTGCATCAGCAGGACAGTGTCGCCCAGGTACTGCGCGGAAAACGTGCGTTTAATCACTGATCTGTTTGTGTCATATTCAGCTCTATTGTTAGCTGGAAGGCAATGGTTTATTAGGTCTGCTTTAATATCGTCTCTTCCCGACGAAATCATCAACGAGACGGTCTTGAAATTCGCGGGCACGCCCGTTGGATGCAGTCGGTTTTTTATACTTCCCACTCAAGCAACTTTTTCATGATGATTCTCAGCATGGCTATTCGAACCTGGCTGGCGGCGCCATATTAGATCATGAGGACAACTGCGTGCCCAAATCGCAACGCGAAGCGGCCTTTACGATTGCCGCGTTACACCAGTGGGAAATGACCGTTGACGATGATAGGTGCATCGACTCCGCTGAAGAGGTACGTGAGAGGTAATGCAAGACAAGTCTGACATTTTCTTAGTGGATACGCGACTCGTTGAAACCGGTTGAATGCGGTGGACCATTCCCTAGTGTACCTCCTCTCCATTCATCGTCTTCGTCCACTCAACCCGCTTTACAGTTCCTTGGGCGCCACGAGCCCGCCTCGCGCGTTATCTCCTCCTACGGGGACAACTGGCCACGCCTGGTGGAAATCAAGAAGAAGTACGACCCCAACAATCTCTTCCGCAACAATATCTGGCCGCTGAATGCCGATTTGGAGCTTGTGGACCCAAGGACACATGAGCCTCCTACGCCACCACATCTTAGATTCGGACATTGACAGAGGCTTCTGGAGAATTTAAATTGCACATTCTCAAAAAGCCTGTGTCAAAATGGTATTGCTGACGACGGCCCAAACTCGAACCCAAAGTCACGGTCAGTTGGAAAAAATACTGAAATACCATCCTTCCGAAAAGCTCCTGTTGTCGTACTTACTTCAAGTCAAACTAGAATGAGAATAAATGAATGAGAATATGTTGTCTGTTCAGCGTAAGCTTGTCAAGACTTCCGCTGAAGTGGCACCAAAAAATGTAAAGCGGCGCGAAACCAGAACGTGAGGAGCATTGATAATCTTGAATACTACCCACACAAGTACATAGTCGCACTCTTGGTTAGCTTTCGCTTCAAGCCCGAGCGCCACGACAAGGCGGTGCGACATCGCCCAGGGCTCTCCACGACATGATTCACGAACAACAAAACAACCCTCCACAGTGACAAATACGGCCGCTCCCCAAACACCTCTGCTCCACCCCGACGAAATTCGAAGATTTTGGTGAAGGCTTGGATACGATGCGCGCCCGACCGACTGCGGTTCCCCGAACATGGTCTATTATTTCTGACCGTTGCAGCGGGCCGACAAACTCTACCCGTAGGGAACGGAAGCGAACGTGTGTTTACGGTGACATGATCTCCGAGTGGCAAAACCTTTTCGAGCCTGAAGATTTGTCTTCGCCGTAGCACGCGTGTTCCTTAGTCGCCTGGACTGTCCCATATTTGCTGCAACGGACCGCCATGGTCGGTGCTCCGGTAAGGCAGCTCGTTCGTCGCCGTTTGATGTCGAGAAGTGAAGAGGTTGCGATAATCTGATTCACATACGAAAACGTGAGGTTCTGCCAGCACTAGGAAGACGGAAACTCACATCATTGATTCACAAATGCAACTCATCCCTGACTGCAACTCCGTCGAAAGCGAAAAGGTTGGCGAAGGCGCAGATACGATGTTATAGCCCGACCGACCGCGGGTCCCCATGTGTGGTCTATTGCTTTCTGATCGTCGCAGCCAGCCGAAAGCTCGGCCAAAGGGAGCGGAAAACGTGTGGTCACGGTGACAACGTCTCCCAGCCATAACACAAGTTTGCGATCCGGGAAACTTGCCTTCGCCGTAGCACGCGTCTCCGTTAGTCGCGATGACTGTCCCTTTTTGCTGCAAACGAACCGCGACACACGGTACTAATCTGCAGTCGGGCCACTCGTTCGTTGCCGCTTGATGTCGCGTGGCGAAATGTGGTTCCAGATTTATGCGCTTCATTTGCAAAGGGTTCAGGTAAAGTCTGAAGATAAGGGGAGAGAATTTACAGCGCTGATTTACGAGCCACATCTAGTCCTCCTCTACCCCGTCGAAGTGTTTGGTGAAGGCTCAGAAATGACGCGCCGTCCCGACTGACTCCGGGGCTCCAAGCATGGTCTATTGGTTGATTGATCGCCACAGAGCAGCAAACGCCGAAAACGACTTGGCTATCACCGGCAGATGCCTGGGCCAAGAGAGCGGAAAACCAGTGTGGTACGGTAACAACTTCTCCAAGCCGCGACACGAGTTCGCGAATGCCTGGAGACTCATTTTCGCCATAGCACCAGTCACCGTTAGTGCAAACACTGTCCCTTTTCTGGTTATGACGACCCGCGATGCAAGGTACTCCAGTCGGGACGCTCATTCGTTGCCTCTTGATGTTGAGTG
Organism: Mycena indigotica; assembly: GCF_014461135.1. Classification (NCBI taxonomy): domain Eukaryota; kingdom Fungi; phylum Basidiomycota; class Agaricomycetes; order Agaricales; family Mycenaceae; genus Mycena; species Mycena indigotica. The sequence continues at coordinate 547,004 of NW_023503016.1, read as the reverse complement.
GCGAAGTCTTTCACAGTCGCAAGCGTAGGAACCAGAAGATGAAGATTGGACAGAAGCTAGCATGTAAAGGATATTTGAAGAAGGGAGCTCTTATGCGAACAATGGCGGTTAAGAGAAAAGAGTAAGATGTGTGACTGCGTTGGTCACACTTTGATTTGTTGCAGAGTGGATTCGCTCTTGTGAAACCACCGCGCGGAGTTTCATTCATAAACATTAGTGGCATCCGAGAAATGAATCATGAAAAGAAAAAAAAGAAAAAGTGTCAAGGGAATACTACAGTAAGTACTGACTACTTCGACGGGCCCAGCTGGCAGGCTTGCCAGCGTTAAATGTCAACATCAGGATTCAGTGATCATAAGCACACATCTCCTCCTGCGCGACCTCGTTTTCGCGCATAATAACCGCCTCATGTGAAAGACTCCTGGGTGTGATAGAAACGGGAAAGGGCAACGGGACGCTGTTGAACCCGTCCGTATACGCAAACGTGTCCACCTCGATCTCTTGGCCCGAGTCGTCACGTGCTTTGCAGACATTGAATCCCCACAAGATTCGCGCAATACTTACGGTGTGATGAGCGTGAAACGACTGGAATAAATGAACCACATACTTGATGAAAGTGCTGTTCGCAGCAAGGTACATTCCCGGGCAAACTCGACGGCCATACCCGAAACTTGAGTGCTGCCATGGTCCCGGGTAGTCGCGCGCCTCCATAAACCGGTCAGGATTGAATGTATGCGGGTCAGGGAAATCAACTGGGTTCAAGTGGATTCCCCAAAGATTGGCAATGATCGTACTGCCCTTTGGAATGTACATTCCTTCATAGACCAAGTCTTCAGTGCTTGCATGAGGAGTGCCGCCTAATACCGCCACAGGCCGCCAGCGGAGAGTCTCGTTCACGATAGCACGTATAAACGGGAGCGAGTCGTAGTCGGAAAAAGAGGGAAGTCGGTCAAAACCAACGACAGAGTCCAATTCGGCTTGCGCGCGAGGGATGAAGGTTGGTCCAAAAGCCACGCAGGCAAGCATGAATGAGGAGAGACTCCCCGCACTAGTCTCCACGCCAGCCCCAAAGGGAGTTGCTGCCAATTAGTCAATACAACTACAAAGGTGAAAATCAAGGCATACCACACGTATACGCGATTTCAAGATCGGTCATGTCGTTCTTCTCTCGGTCTTCTAGCAGTTTCCGACAGAACGAGGGTTGCGCGCGACCAGCTTCCATATTAGATTTGACCTCGTTCACCAAACGAGTGAGGTATTTGATATCTTTAGCGCGTTGTTGGAGAGCAGCAGTGCGCCAAGGCGTGAGGAAGTTGGGGAGGTATAGAAGTGCGGGGATGCTTTCGACCAAATATTTACCCGGTATACTTGAAGACATCAGGATTCGAGCAACATTAATAATTTGAACTCTTACTTGATGCTGATGAGGTATTGCTGCGTCTCCCGGTTGCGACAGACGACCTCATCAGTGTAGATGTTGTGAACGCGGCGACCATAGGTGATGACCACAATGACCGAGGTTGCATACCGCTCAAGATGCTCACGGTACTTAGCAGGTGTCTTGAGGAGTTCCGCCATCAACTGCTTTGATTCGAGACTCTGAATTGGCCTGTAAGTGTCGGCTGTCTTCTGCATGAATGCGCCATGAAGCACCCTCCGCCAGCGCTTCCAAAGTGGGCCGCTGCTCGCCATGAGCCCGCGCATGTTGTTGCTCATGATTTCCTGGCCCTGCGAGTGGGATTAGCAGGTGATAAATACTTGGAGGCTAGAGCAGACAAACCATGATGAATCGCGGGCGCGCGCTTGTTATCGGCGACTTCTTCTCGAGGATGTCCCACGCTGCTTGCGCACTTCCGAGAACGACCGTTGGGGTCCGGCCTAGCTGAAGATAAACCACAGGCCCGTAGCGTTCGTTGAGCTCTTGGAACCATTTCCACGGCTTGGACTGCGGAACCTGGTTGCGATTGCCGACCAGCCAGCTAGTCGGTGCTGCTTATTCGTCAGCCCAAGTCTACAACGGACTGTATGCTCTTAACGAACCAGGACCCGGCGGTAGGTTTGTCAGCCTACGCGGTTTGAGGGTGAAGACAACAAAGAGAGTGGCGAAAAGGCCAAGGGTGAGGGCAAGTTCATAGGTCGTCATAAGGAGAAATGTATTGCCAGGCGAGAGAAAACGGCATCTTGTAAAGGTATTCCGAAGGACCTGGGGAAGATGGAAGAAGTTCCGCAACGCTAATTTTGGTCAGCCAACGGTCACATGGCAACCACGTGGCTACTATTTGCGTCAAACACAAAACTCTCGAAAATAGGTCTGTACATGTCTGAATGATAGCGAGCCGATGCTCTCCATCCGAGCCACAAACTACACCCCTACATCCCCCCAATTACTAGTAGCTGAGATCTGGTCCCAGAACAAGAACACATAGTGCCAGCAAACCTTTAACCAACTCGAAGCAAAGTCAACTCAGGCCCCAAAGTCAAGCTCAGGCCTATGGGATACAGCAAAATTAAGGACACAGATGTGCAAGTAAACATATGATGTGTAGTACCGATAATATTAGGGCCTGTGGTTGAATGAGGTAGACTTAATATTCAAAAATCTATGGGAAAATATGGATTATTGAGTGAGAAATGGCTGCTGGAAGCCCAGGACCCAAATTGGTCAAAATTTTGGTTGATCATCAAAAAAAAATCCGTTGTGCCCAACCTTTCTGCAAGCGGCTGTAAAGGACGCAGAAGGCATGAGTACAGCTATCAAGTTTTCACTAACTGGGAGGCGTTGGGGACGGAACAAAACGAAGCAATAAGATAAACCCAGAACGAGCTGAGGAAGCGAGAAATTGGTGAAAGCAGCATTGTTGGGCATCAACACGGATCCCTCTAGTAAAAGGCGAGAGGGATGTCATGATTGTAGATGCCCAAGCCGCTGGAAAAGTAAGGCAAACGCTGGCATGCGCTGAGCTAAGTTATGTACTGTGTTCGGTGTAGCTGTGGATGATGCGATCATCATGCACTGAATTCATACTAGAGCCCGAGCTGAGGAAGGATCAGGCAGCAGATGTGATGAGTTAATAATTGACTGGTGCCTGTCGCCACGTAAGAACGTCGCGACAAATAATCACTATCGCCAGTGTGGGTCGGTCGAATCCTGGTCCAAGTACTATGCTAGACAGTGTACAATAGCACCAAGTTAACAGTATAGATGCCCAAAAAAACTCAGTCGATCAATGGTCGAATATACGTGCATGGGGGAGGGCAATTTGGTCAAGCTGAAAGCCCAGGGTCATGTTTATAACGTGACAGGCTTAGACAGGCTTCGATTGTGTTGCGCTCGTAAACTGGGATGTACAGAGCAAGCAATGATTGATGAGTAAGATATGATTGTAGTGGTATTCTACATCTAGTATGATACGTTGGTGGTATAAAGGAAAGATTGTGTGGGTAAGGATAGTATTACATTGCGCTGTGTCTCCTACGAGAACCGGCCAACCAGATGAGTTAGTACTTACAACAAACAGGACAGAAAAGAAGGTTACATTAGTTGATTCAGTCGGCAGCGAGCGGCGCAAGAAAGCTGGCCAATGCCCAGCCGATTTCGTTCGCAGAGTCGCGGCAGAGCAGCAGACAGTCTGCCCCGTCGTCGACATAGAGCGGTAATCTCGGATGTGTGCTAGGATGGCCAGCTTCGTGCAGCACTCCCAGGATCGCATGTTCCTCCAAGGCAAAGAATGGAAAGCCGAAATACGAGACGGCTGATGGCGGGGTACATGGGTGGACCACCCGACAAGAGTATTGGACTGGGGCTGCGAGCCACGTTGAGTGACGCGCTCTGAAGTCATCATCGTCGAGATGCTGATCAGGGGAAGGCGCCCTGGACCGACCTCTAGCAGTTCCGGGCGGTAATGGGGCAGGTCGTGGAGCCGAATATGGTATGAATGAGTCGACTGAAGGCGGCCTATTCCTTGACGATGGGCGTGTTGCAGACGACGTGCGACTTTTCCCTGAACTCGAATTGCCATGGGTAAGGTCGCTCGCTCGCCTGATCATGCCCTTGTCTTTCTCTGGCTTTTTCCGCGATTCATCGCGGGTCCCATATCCTCCTCCCTCCAACAAAGCCAAACGCGAGCTCACGTCATTTGATTTCTTCTGCTTTGACTTCTCCTCCTTTTTCCTCGCCTTCTCCCGTTCCTCCTCCTCTTTCTTTTCCTTTCTCTTTTCTTTCTCCTTCGCCTTTTCTCTCGCCTTTTCTTCCTCCCTTTCCACATCTTTCATCTTCTTCGGCGGCAGAATCATCCCGCCATAATCCCACCCCAAATCAGACACAAACTCCCCCAACTCAGCACCGCCTTCTCGTGCGGTCTTCGCCGTAGCTGATGTCGGCGTCGGACTGTTGCTCCGCTTGACCTTCGCATTGGCTTTGATCGCGCCATTCCCCACAACCCGCCCCGGACTTTTCCCTCTTGTCGTCGGGGCATTCCACCCAGGGAACCCCGTCCAGCCATTATTAGTTGCATCGCTACCACCTCTAGGCCGCCCATGGCTCGGCGACAGCGGATATGGCCCACTGACCATTTGTGGCGAGAAGACATTATGCGACGCTTGCATGAACGCGCCCGCAGCAGAGGATGACGATGCTGGGGCACTCCGCCGATTAGCAGGCTCCAAAGACGCAAGAGCATTCGACACATGGGACGGCGCTTTCGTGCTGCTCCCGCTGTGGAAGCTTGCCGAACCAGAAGACTTCCGTTCGTAATGTGGCGAGGGCGGCTGGTGGCCATTCACATATGTTGGGCTTTCGAATAGAGTATTACTGCCGATACTCCCAACGGTGGTTGTCCCAAAGTCAGTATTGATCGGCTCGGCATAAGCGTGGGCACGTGCATAAGCCGCAGCGGGCGATAAGGCTCCAGGAGGTGGTGGAGGCGGCGGAGGAGCCACAACCACGGTTTGTGGGATGGAGAGTCGTCCGCTCGTAAGAGGTTGGCAAATTTTGAGAGTTTGGATACCCTGATCAACGTCTCCCCATCGTGATGTCCAAACAGCGACGGTTTCTTCGCCACCCCCATTCCGCTCGCCCTCGACTCGTAACATGTCCCACAGCCCAGCCCAAACTTCCCGAGAGTCGAAAAAGAAGGCAGCTTGAACAGCAGCGAGGCGCCTAACCAACGCAGCGAGCCCGCGATGGAGCAAAGTTAGGTATTCTGGAAACTCAGCTGCGAGTTGGGTTCTCAGCGCAAGATAACGCGCAGAGGCTTCCATCAATGCCGGTGGTGGCCGGTTTTTGGCGGAAACTGTCATGGTCAACAGATGGTGATGAAGGGGGGCATTTTCGTTCATGCTGGCAAGAAGCTGTCGCGGTTGGGTAGTAGTAGCAAGCAGACGAGCTAACGGAGCGAGAAGGTCGGATGCAATCTTGGGAAGGAGACCGGCTGCGACTGGGACGAGGCCTTCCACAAGTGTGGTAAGAAACGCATCGAATGCTTCGGAGCGGACGGTAGAAGAAAGCCCGATTGCGGCAGCAAACGCTCGAGCCCAAGTGAGTAAAGCATGAGTTGACGCGTCTGCCGCTCTGGCCCATTCCTGGGCACCTCGTGACAATTGCTGAGCAAACACGTCAATTCTGGCCAGCTCACTAGCCATTCGGTCAACACGAGCGGCCTCTGAGTTGACGTCTGCTGGGGCCCGGAAGGATTTAATACGGAGGACAGTGGGCGGCTTTTTCGGCGCGTTCAAAACCTCTTTAACTACCTCTGCTCTTCGCCGGCCTTCGTTAACGGCATGGGCTACTTCCTCGATTTTAGTCCGTGCATTAACGAGATGTGGTCGGTCTGGGTGGGTGGGCTGTGTGGCGTCGATTATGGCCCCAAGAAGTAACGAGTACTTGAGCAGCCTTTGCACCGGTTTGATTAACAGGGACGCCAAGTCCCAGGCATGGGAGAGTGACGATGCGAGGTCACGCGTCTTGGCATGGTAGGCGGTGAGTTCGGGCGTGGTTGGGAGGGCAGTGAGATGGGCAAGCGCGGAGGGATGTCGCGTGATGTACTGCTTGTAGGGTCCTTCGACCTCTGGAGCATAACGGAGGAAAAGCTCGCCTATCCGGTCGTCGGTGGCATCGGCCTTTTCTAATGCACTCCCCATCGTTCGTTCTAGAGCCTCACAGAAAGCATCTGACAGCTCGGCGAGTTCCCCAATGTTCCCAAATATTATTTTGATGTCGTCTGGCGTCATGGGGCCCTGGGCTATAAGTCTTTAGCAAGGGTTGCGTAGCGGAGATACTAGCACGCACCAAGAGGTATGTGGACCTCAAGGATAAGAGTAAGGTCTGAAGCATAGGCTCGTTCGCTCGAAAGGAGCTCGTGGAGAGCATGCTGTCGCTTGGAAAGCGTTGGCTCTGGTGTTGTTGCCGTGCTCTGAAGTACAGTCTCTATCGTTGTGGTACTTGCTGTGGGTGGGGGTCGTAGTGGGGAACGCGGGGGAGGAGGCGGAGGCGGAGCCTCCATGGGCGTTAGGGAAGAAGATCAAGCAAGGCACATGATCCAAGATTGCCTCTATTTTTCGAATCGTCATGAAAACTCCCGCCACTGACGGATTCAACGCAAATCTTAGCCACGTCTAAGCCTCGCACCCGCCGCACTCAAAGGACGCGGGCACGACGCGTTTCTCGGTACTTGTTTGCTCACGGGACGATAAGTACTTCGAGGTAGTTAAGCGTGGTATGGCTTGCTGGAAACCATCTGTATCTGCTCCTGACCATCTACGCAACAATCGGGCCCATAGGCTCTGACTCGAAATCTGTGTCAATTTCTCACCACCAGGCCACACTGCCTAAACCACGAAGGGCAGAGCTACCGTCTGCGCTGTTAATCGGCCTTCATGATTCCTCAAGTTCATTGCCTTGTCTTCAAGTTGCAGTCGTTGACTGAGCAAACGTCTGAAGTCCATTTGTTGCGCTATCTCCTCAACTACTTCTTACTACGTGGGGAATCTCCCTCTGACCGACCCCAATCGACTTATTACAGCTCTATACCACTCCTCGAATCATCTCTGCGCCGATTGCCAAGATAAACCGGTGGAGTTTAGTATTCTGGAAACGGCGGTTTCACGTCTTTTGCGGGTGCGGCGTTTGACTTGAAGCGGCGGTCTCATATCTTGAGAAATAAAAGCGAATGTGACCATGCTCGTCACATATTGCGCTCTTTCCGCTTGACTTCCACTATCCGGGTTTAACGATGCCAGTGTGAGCTTTCGTTCGCTCTCATCGTTGTTCATTTCAAGCTAATCTATCTTCTACCTAGCTGCAACTTGCTATATTTCCTCTTCGCCACTCGACAGATGCATACATCAAGCGGCAACGAATGGGCTGCCCAACCGGAAGTCCCGTGCATCACGGTTCGTTCGCAAGAAAAAAGGGACTGTCGCTTCGACGACGGAGATGCGTGCTACCGCATGCAACTTTCCAGCTTTCGTGAACCCGTTTTACTGGCAGGAGATGTTGTCGCCGTAAACACACATTTTCCGCCCCCTTTTGGCCGGCAACGATCAGAAGGCAAATAGATGATGCTCGGGCAACCACACGTTGGGTGCGCTTCATATCTTTGCCTTCGCTAAAGTGCTTGGTGTATTCTTCGACGTGGTGGATTTGAGCTGCGTTTGTGGATGTAAGCCACGTGAGTTTTTTCTTTCTTTCTTTCGTTCTTGGTCACTATTTGATGCTTTCGCAAATCAAGGGCATATATGTCTTGCAACATCTCGTCTCGGCCACTCGACATCAGGCGGCAACGAACGAGCTGCCCGACTGGAGTACCGAGCATCGCGGTTCGTTGCAAGAAAAAAGGGACGGTCCTGGCGACCAACGGAGACGCGTACCACGGCGAAGGCAAATTTCCAGGCTCGAACTGGTTTTGCCACTCGGAGATCTTGTCACCGTGGCCACACGTTTTCCGCTCCCTTTTAGACGGCAACGATCAGAAAGAAAATAGACCATGGTCGGGGAACCGCAGTCGGTCGGGCAACGTATCGTATCCGAGCCTTCACCAAACTCTTTCGCATATCACTGTGGGTCATTTCGAGGATGAATTTGTTACTCGGCGATGTGAGTTTGTTCTCGATCACGAAGCAATCTAACGCTTTCGTAAATCAAGGACATACCTATCTTCACCTCCTGCGGTGTCCAACATGCCCTTTCCCCTTCGCCACTCGACATCAAGAGGCAACGAATGAGCGTCCTGACTGGAGTACCTTGCATCGCGGGTCGTCATCAACAGAAAAGGGACAGTGCTTGCACTAACGGTGACTGGTGCTACGGCGAAAGCGAGTTTCCAGACATGCGCGAACTCGTGTCGCGGTTTGGAGATGTTGTTACCGTACCACACTGGTTTTCCGCTCTCTTGGCCCAGGCATCTGCCGGTGATAGCCAAGCCGTTTTCGGCGTTTGCTGCTCTGTGGCGATCAGTCAACCAATAGACCATGCCTGGGGACCCGGAGTCGGTCGGAACGGCGCGTCATTGCTGAGCCTGCACCAAACTCTTTCGACTGGGGGGAGTAGCGGTATATGGGATTCATCGTGTGGACGAGGGTTATTTTGTTGCTTGTGAACCATGTAGTGGAGAGCCCTGGGCAATGTCGCACCGCCTTGTCGTGGCGCTCAGGCTTACAGCAACAGCTAACCAAGAGTGCGACCAAGTACCAAGTATTTTGTACTTGCCCTAGCTGTAATCATTCCTCTTTCTTCTGAAGTTGAGCGGTCTTTAGGGCTGCGCTTGTCTATAGGTATTCTAAGCTGTGATGAAGTCACGTGACCGCGCCGTTCTTCCCTCTTGCTTGCTATCCATACTCGACTCGATATGCACGAAACCTTCTCCATGCTCAACAATTTCCCGTTGGACGTGGGCCTTGTAGTCAGTGTCCTGCTTTGAATATGAAGCGTGCATTGACATCGGCTCAGATCCTTGAAAACTGCAGCCCGTTTGATCTCACTCAGCTGCGCCAGACTTCTCGCTTCCTCCTGCGCGTAATTGAAACCCACCCCTGGATTTGGGACTTTGCCTTTACCGCGTTCTCGCGGGGGAACTGCCAAGCTCTTCCTTCTTGTCCAGTGGGCATCGAAACGAGTGGGAATTACTCGGTGTCGGCGTATGCTACCTGGCTCTTTGGTGGTGGGAAATGTGACGTATGTTCTCGCAACACCTCTTTTCATTCGTATTCTCATGAACCCCTCGGCTCCCAGAGTTGTCAAGTCCAGACAGACAAGCTGCCCTTCACATGCGTTCTTAGACTGCGAGCCTGAGCTTGTTCAGTGCGCATCCTTCGTCTCCTCTCTTTCAAAATGTTACACCTTATCTTCTACACAGGTGTCTTGTGAAAAGCTTCTGTTCTCGTGCGTGGTTTTCCGATAAGCCCTGACTGTTGACTAACATTTCCAGCAAAAAATACCTCTTGCTTGAGCCTGGCGGCAGCCCCCGTGCACCGAGTTCATCATACCTCTCCTGGCTTCCGCGGCTGCAACTACGACTGGTGTCAAATGAGGAGCAATACTTTGTATACACTCGACGGGCTCTGCGCGAGGCCATCCAGAAAGCAGAACAACAAGGAGGACAGTTAGTAATGCCAACGGGCCAACCATATCATGTTTCAAGTTCCTCGAACTGCACGATCTACCAAGTCCGTCAGGTGCTCCGCCCCGGCCTGACCATGCTTACCTGATGCTGAAGACTTTGTTGTTAGTTGGAGGAAGGAAAACGCGCCCGGACTCAAGATCTTCTTACGAGTGTACTATGCGGTTAACAACTGCGGACCAGAGCCAAATCTCACCTCTTCTTTTAGAACGGCAAGCAACTCGACACATGGAAAGAGCTGTATCTGGTTGAAGCCGCCAACGTTCGGAAAGTCAACTACGAACGGTGTGTGTTTTTTCTCCCTCTATACAATACCTCATAAAAGGCCCTGTTTATAGAATTAAGACTTTCTGTATCGCCGAGGATAATGTCAGTTTCAATAACCTCCTCAAACACTCCAACACCTTTCGCACCGTCTTACGAGTCTTTGAACGCGACCTCGATTATATCACTCTATCAGGTATGACCGAATTCACTGTCAATACTCGCTGAATGTCGCATAGTATGGCTCGAGCACCGTGGTCTTATTCTTCGTGAATACGCATGCATACCGTCTCGTTCTAACCCCAACGGCAAAACCCGCTGTCCAATCTGTAATCGTTTGGTCAAAACAGCTGGTCTGTGCACTCACCTGGTCGATAAGTCCGTGTTAAACACTCTGAGAGTTATCCTTGCCTGATCTTCACCTGCCAGACATCCGGATGTTGACCCCAATACGGTTCCAAGAACACTTCTACCTGCCCAAGACCGTGACAAGATGCATTGTATGCAATGTCCCCCTTCAAAACGGTGGCGGACGTTCGATAAAGACGCACTGGTGTGCCACAAACGGTCTAAGTGGGTAGTTTCACCACAGAACCCTCTGACACTGACGAATACATCTCAAGACACCCACAGTTGCAGCAATAAAGCCCGTCCATTCCTTCTATTGTACACTTATGTAGCACTATCTATCCAAGAACTCGATTTGTACATGTGATCTCCGAGTCAGTCCAGGCCACTATTTCTTCAAGGAGATATTCCGATGAGAAGGAGTCGACTTGGGATGGACGGGAATGTTTTCCTACCATATGTCAGCAGAAAGAACAGACGAGCGCGATTGCGCACCTTTTCGGTCTTCTTCGTGCGGTCGGTTCTCTTCGCCAGGCGATATTGCGTGTAACTGTAAGGGTTCTCTGAGCTCAAGCGTGGTATTGGATAGTCTGTGTTGTCATCTTCGTCGGAGATCGAGTCGTTGTATTCGGTTTCTGTATCGGGTTCATAGGTTGTTGACATGAAAGAAGCAGGAGTAAGCTCGAGGTCGGTACGAAAGCGAATTTCATCTAGTGTCACTCGAATTGCGGAAGGAAGCACCAGAGGCCGCTTGAAAACGCGATTCTTGATACTCTCTCGGCGCTCCTTGATATTTCGAATCGGCCAAGGCCTCATGGGCTTGATTGGAGATTATATAACGCACAGCGAGACACACCTGCTGCTGATTCTTGACGTTTGGAGAGCGCTGGAAAGTCTTTGAGTGGAATGGTGCATTTGGCCAGGCGCGGCTTTGGCCTGTGAAATACAGATGACAGCGGTGAGTAAGGAGTGCCAAAAATCCCGGCGAGACACACAGCCAGGTTTGCGCGACATCAGAGCCTCAGCGCGTTTCACAGCGGCCTTGGTAGTATTGCGGAGGGGCTTCAAGTTAGGCGAGTGTACGGAGTAGGTAGCAGCGGAGATAGAAGCAAGAGCAGTATGTTGCATAGAGTGCCCAGAAATTTCTACAAGGTCTAGGGAGAGAGATGTACTGAGCGAAGCGGGGGTCGCAGAAATGTTTGGTCGGAAGTCAAGTGCGATGTGAGTCATGTGACTTACAATCGACGGTAAACAGCAGTAAACAAGCACAACATATCATTTTTACAACATCAGTACTAGTTACAAGGATCCAAGGTTGGCCATGGCTCTGGCAGTTGGAACCACTCTTGTCTACAATCCATTTCAGGCTCTCTATGGATCCCCCTGCCCCAAACCTCCACCGAAATGCGTTATTTCGGCGAACTTTTGCTGGGCATATGCCAGCGCGAGGTCTTGAGAGTGCAAGAACTCCAGACGTTGTTGTTCCCCCGCTCTTTGATTCCCCATGCGCGTCAGGCGCTGCATCTCTGCTGCTCGAGCGTGAACATAAGACCGCGCTTTGAAGAGGCTGTCCCAGCCATGCATGTCCCAGTACCGGATAAAGGCGTCAACGTTCGTAACGATGTGGACTTCTATCTGACGAAGAAAATCAAGGTTAAATTTTCCTATAGACACTCCTGACTGCGCAGACATACAGGGTCATCCACTTCACGAGCGGGGTGAATCCGTCCGGGACAGTCTATGGAGAGATGTGTGCCGAAAGGAGGAATTTTTTTTGGTGTCGGAACTCGTAGAAAGTGACCCGCGGCATCGGGAGGCAAATACGGTGTGTCCTTCCGTGGGGAGTCCTCGTCCGAGTACGAAGTAACTTCCTCCTCAGAATCCCATCCGTCATCGCTCCCGTTCAACTTCCATCCAGGAGTAAGCGGCAGCTTGATTGGGGGCAGCACAACCCTGCGTTCGTGTACTTGATACTTTCGACGTGCTTGCTTGCGCTCGCGTTGGCTCGAAGATGGCGATTGAGGTGGCAAAACAATGACGAATTGCTGGTTCTGGCCACCCTCACGGGGATTGTGGAGCGCGCCACTTTGTCGGGAGTAGCCAAACAGATCAGAGAGTTTGCGGAACATGGAAGGGAGAGGTGTTCAGAGCGTAAATGGAGGGCTCATACCGATGTACCAGGCGCGTATATATAGCACCAGTGGCACAAAGAGCCTGACGCTTTGATCCCAGAACAAAGCAATGCCTCGCTCTGTTCGGCAACCTTCTTCATTTGTCATTCTTCATTTGTCTATTCCTTCCTTTACGCTTAGACCATAATGGCAACACTCTTTTGGGATCCTCTGTCGTCAACGCGACGTTTGTCTCCCTCAAGCTTGGCATTGCCGCATTGGTCCTCGGATATGGATACATAGCAGTCTCAAGATTCTTGACTGACTTTTCTACAAACATCTACTTCTTTGTACAAACACGCAAACCGAAGCCGACAAGATGCCTCACCGTTTCGTTCAAAGCATCGTAGAACACCGCATGTCCCGCGCCAAGCACCGATACAGCCGTGAAATCAACAAAATACTCCTTTGCAAGCTTTACAGCAACATCGCCGTCCTGAATGCTGTCCTCGGTGCCATACAAGACCATCACAGGCAAGCCCTCGCCGCCCAGCTTTGTCAGCGCATCTTGACACGCGCCAGGCTGGTGCCCGTTCAAGACAGCCTCAGTGATATTCGGCGTATGCACAACAGTCGCGCCGATCCAAGCGGTCTTGACCTCAACAGCAACCGAAGCAGGGTTCACGAAGCACGCATCAACGAAAGCGGGGCGGACCGCCAGTGTCGTCTTGGCGTCAGACGAGCGGAATTTGGCGATGAAGTCGAGCAAGAGCGGACGGAGGGTCTGCTCTGATGTTGCGGGGCAAAGAGCGCCTGACATCGCCACAGCAGCAAGAATTGGACAAGGCGAGATATGGGCACAGATGTCTGCAATGATAGGGGCTCCAGCGCTCCATCCAACGAATATCGGTTTGACCAGGCCAAACGCTTGACAGACCGCAGAAAAGTCATCGGCGTAGAGAGCTGACTGATAGGCCGCTGAGTCATCTGGCTTGCTGCTTCGTCCATACCCGCGAACATCGTATCGCACCTGAGAATTGTTATCATCGTGGCTTGACTAGTAGTACAACGTACTAGATAAAAATTGTCCAGCAGAAGTTGATGTGCAAACAATTGATCAAATACGACCCCACTGAGCGCGAATCCGTGGGCAAAGACCATGCTCGGGTTCTGTGCATTTCCAGCCGCGTCGGCGTAGATTTGCGCGCCATCGCTAGAGAAACACTGTTTGCTACTGGACATGGATACACACCGCTGCGCCGCACGCACGCGCACATGGCTCCTCGACCTCGGCGCTGCACGCAGATCGCACGCCGGCTCCACCTCCGCCCGGCCGGCCCCACCTCCGCCCACGCCCAAGTCCACGCGGTCACGTGTTTCTACTTTTAATTTGGACTTGCGTGATTTTACACTTTTTGGCATAGGTTTGGCAGGAGAAAAATTGAGATGTACCCAAAATCGCGTCAATTAAGCCATTCCAACGCGTGCCCTGGGTAGCCAGTCCCATTCTGCAGTTCCTTCTACCGAGGGCCAGGGTTTCCCCTCCCGAGGGCAGGGCAGCAACGGCAACAAAAAAAAATGTGAAGGAGAGGGTGGGGAGGGGGAGAGGGGAGGGAAGCAGGAAACTAAGGCTCTGGTCAGTCAACAGCTACAACACAGAGCAAGAGCACCCACAGCAGCACAACGACGTGGGGGGAAAGAGAAAAGAGCGGTTAGGCGTGACTACTTGGCGTCACCTATGTTTGATCGGACCTTGCAAATATTATGTTATAGTCTAGATGAAACGTTCTGGCCTAGACCGTTTCATCTTCGTCGTAAGTCCTGAGTTCAACTCCAGCCTGAGACAAAGTTCATTACTTAGAGCTCAAGGTGCTCAACAGTATCTGCCTGATTCCAAGAATGGCAGTTATGACAGATCTTCCAAAATAGGCAAGTGGAACTTAACACTTCCTGATATGGTAATAAAAAATAAATCACATGAGATGCATCTCAACTGTTAAGTATCTTAAAAACTAATCTAGAAAGTGGGTACATATATGATAGAGGAAAATAATTGATCTCAATTGGATTTTGAACAAAGTATTGGCCAAAACAGGACTTGGCAATGAATAAGCCCAATAAAAAGTAAAAATATTTGCATCAAAAACCAATCCAAATAGTAAGTAAGGATAGGTTGAAATATGTATTAGTCAAGGTTTTCTTGGAGGAAATTGCTGATCTCAATTGAATTTTGAACAAAATGATCCAGCCAAAACGAACAATAAGCCCAATAAAAAGTGGGTAAAAAATCAAATCAAATGTCAACATCAAAACGGATCTTGGCCAGAAATAAAACAATCAAATCAACACTTTTCTTATAATATTGATGACTTCCATGGTCAAAATTAATCCTTGTCCCAATAGAAAGTGGGTAAAAAATCAAATTTGGAGAAAATATTGATCGTTAGTATGTAAGCTGACTTGCCATCACTCCATGATGCACTGCAGGAGTTTGGGAATAAACAGTGCCCCCTTTCGATCCATTATACACCTAAAATCAATGCACCAAAAAAAGAATTTTTTTATACCTCTATTTGCACCCAAAAGAAATTGTTCCAAATATGCCTGCTTATATGAGAAATAGATACTATAAACAGACTCAGTTTTGTCAACTGGTTTTGGGGCAGATTAAACAGCCTTTTCTAGACCAGTTTTTGTATCAAAACATGAACCAAAAATATTCACATATATTCACTTATATGATATATATCAGGGCCCTGGACCATATTTTTAGGTTTATGTTTTGATACAAAAACTGGTCTAGAAAAGGCTGTTTGATCTGCCCCCAAACCGGGGGGACAAAACTGAGTCTGTTTATAGCATCTATTTCTCATATAAGCAGGCAAATTTGGAACAATTTCTTTTGGGTGCAAATAGAGGTATAAAAAATTTTCTTTTTTTGGTACACTGATTTTAGGTGTATAATGGATCGAAAGGGGCACCGTTTATTCCCGAACTCCTGCAGTGATGATTGGTTTTAGGGAACTGGAACCCAATAAAAAGTGGGTAATAAGCCTTTCTTGATTGGATATAAGCTCAATAGAAAGTCATGAAAAATCAAATAGCCAATGTGTGATTGTTCAGTTACAACAAAAATTGCTATAGGCCAGGAATAAAAAAAGTGGGTAAAAAAACTTTCCTTTGTACAAAATTCCTATACTTTGAAAAAATTGACATTCAGATTTATATTCAATAGGGTGTCATTAGCCAAAATGGGCTAAGAACTGGATAGAAACTGGGTCGTTACAATTACTGATGGAACACCAAACTACGACTTGGCCAGAAATAAGCACAATAAAAAGTGGGTAAAAATCAAATAAAATGTTTATTAATAAATATCTGGTGTTTGAGCAATCTTGGCAAGGAATAAGCATAATGAAAAGTAGGTAACATTAACTTCCAAGAAAATACCATAACTTTGGATCTCAGTCACCTGACCTAATCAGATGCTGAGCCTTGAAGCTATGTTTATTGAACTAAGCTACATTAAAAATAAAACAAAAAGTAGATAAAAATAAATTCAGAACAAATAATCCTGACTGCGAGTAAGCTCAAAAGTGGTATTGATTTAGCTCAACATATGTGTTGAATTCTTAGCTTAACTATCGTTTTGGTCCTAACAAAAAGTATATAAAAATGCAATAAAATGTCAAAATTGATATTTGTCTCTCAGTGATTTTAACAAACATAGAAAGTAGGTAAAAATATAATAAAATTGTTTAGCTGTGACTGGTGGGCAATGATCATATAGACAGGTTTTGATGGTATCACAAGCTTATCCTATCATATGCACAAAAAGTTCAATTTGTTACTTATTATACTCTATTGAGAAGGAGAATCAAAAGGATGTCATGCGCATGCACAGGTTTATGAGACAAGGTCAAGTGCTTATCAGTGATATAAAATATTTCAACAGAGCTATTATATACAAGCAAAACCATGAGTTTTTTTCTCAAAACATCAATTTGGTTATAACTCAAAATTTCCAGGTCAGATCCCATCAGGCAAGTGTCAGATTGAAGATCATATGCACTACTCCCTCTGATTCCATTTTCTTGGTCAGGTCTCTGACCCTCAGCTAGATTGCCTGTAGAAATGTTTTGAAAGATAGATCCTGAATATCTTTCTAATTCCTGGATGCTCATTTTAGTGGCCTGGTCACACAAGTCCTCTAATACCATATAATCTTCTGTGCAATTTTCATGACTGTACTTCCAGGTATTGGTGCTCTGGGCCTTGCACAAGCTTTGACATCAAATTGTCCGTGATCTGACATTGGTGGCTATGCTAATGTCAGTTCTCACGTTTCTGAATTCCTAGTATATTGGCTCTGCTGCTTCTTCTGGTGGACTGTTTCTCAAGTATTGCTTCTGACAGGTGAAGAACTATATTGGCTTTTACATTTATAAAGAATCTTAATATAGCAACTCCAAAATCTTGTGTTTTTACAAAAAGTGCTTCAAAAAGAGTGGAATCTGTTTTAGAAATGTCAACAAAAAACTAAGTATAGACATTCCTGGATACCGTTTCCATATGGAAGTTGAGTAGTTCAACAAGTTGAGGAATTTGAGTTCCACAAATCCTAAAGCTGAGGATACTCAGGGGCAGCCAAAATAGATATAAAAATCAGGCGCTTAAGACCCACAATGAGAATTACAGATTAGTATAATATCAAGTTTGCTTTGAATCAATTCAAAGCTGTCATTGACTCGCCTATCTGCTGAAGTTTAATGACATTCCGGGCATAACTCACACCCAAAACTCAAGTAAGAGTGTCAAACCTGCGCTCCGCCGAGCGGTCACGTGACCTTATCGTGTGCTAACGCCTGCGACCAAAAAGGGAAATTTGTGATTTCACCGCCGCTCTATACCTAGAAATGCTCCGATTGGGCTCCAATTTTAGGATCAAGTGCTTACGTAAGCACTCTGCCTGCCTATGCTTTCATCTGAGGCGAATGAGTCCCACCTATATATGATCTTGCCCAGGTGCGTGATTTCGCTCATTCCTGGGAGTCTGAGCCTGGGGCTCAACCGATTCCCTTGGCAACTCACCCATGTCCCATGGGTGGTGTTCCAAGCCGTCTCCCCTCCTCAAATTCCCCTTGCTGGCGGTATACGCGGTGTATATTCAAGATGGTCTTTCCGCGCTTCCCACCTGCTCAGCGGTAAGCTCAGGGAATCACGGCGTGAAACATGCCATATATCACGGTCTAATCATCCCGTCTGTCACTCGCCTAGGATATGGGCGCTCCGCCTTACGGATGGTTCGTATTTTCCTGTTTTTGCCCCCAACAATGTTTTCGATTCATCATGCATTTCAGTGTGCTATCCACCACCGTAAGGCACAAGAACATTTCTAACAAGGCTCTCCATAAGCCTCAGTGCTGTACTGCGCCCAGATTCCGCCACGATAGCACACAAATGCTCAGAAAATCCATTTCCAAGCATTTATCGCGTATTCCGACAGTGGCGAAACCGCCCAGTCCAGCCCTGCGCGATCCGTGCATCCGGTGAGAACTTTCTCACATGTCTCAGAGCTCGCTTGCGTGGCGCCCTGGGTATAAAACCCAGCCCAAATCCGCCATTCCCATCATTCCCCCTTCTTCCTTTTTCCCTCTCTCCCTCACTTTCCCTTCTCATCCGCTCCGCAAGTGCACAATCTCGACGACCACCATCGACCTCGTCGTTGCGAGCAATGTCGAGCTCAAGTTGCGCTGCACGGGCATGGTCTCATCGTGATTGATGGATTTATTCTCCTGACACTATCCCAGGTGACCGCGAACTACATACGACGTCGCCAGCTTTGCCGACTTCCTCGTTGCCCACCTCATCTCTCACCAACTCCCACGTCGACTGCACCTTGAATCGGGCGCCAACCGATAGCGAGGTCGCGTTAACACCGTTGTCCGGATCCCGACGTCTACGATCTTGTGAGTCGGTCGTGCCATTCTTCCCGCAAGCCTTGATTTACCACATTGCAGTTGCGGTACCCGTCCCACAACCGCTGTTGTCGAAGCACAACGCCTGCAACAACGGTGACTAAGTATCGCCATTTTGCACTTCAAATATTCCTTACAGATCGCGACAGGCGACGGCCGTGAGCCCCCCCGAATAACTGGTCATTGGGGAGAGTCGTTGGGAGGTGGGGTTGACGACAGCCTAGGTTTTGACTCAGCAGGGGACACGTCTTCAACGACGACCGTGTTCTCCCGAGTGTTGATCCCGCCCTCTGCGCGCTTGTGAGTTCATTGTCAGTTTCTTCAGGAAGACATTAACTTGCCTTGTTGCAGTCATGGTACCAAGCTTGGTCGCCGTTCACGATATCTGCAACAACGGTGAGCATTAAGTTATCCAACTTTGAATACACTCACAGTTGAGCAGGACAATGACCACGACACCGTTGTTGGGACTGCAACTCGCGTCTTCGAGTCGGGCAACGACGGGAGACCACTCCGGTCATCGCAAAGGACGGCAACAACGCTACCTCGCGCTGTTCCGCCAAAGTTGGTGATACCGACACCGTGTGTGTTATCGCCGTCTTGGTTGCCAAATCTTGCTAATGTCAAGCCCCTCTATAGCGCGTTGGATGGCGGAGTTTGTGCCGAGTTGGACTGGGGTACAGAAGGCGCGTCGGGTGGTGCGGAGGAGGCGTTGTTGCGAGCTCAGCGTCGGGCTCGCCGCTCCTAGCGTGAGAATGCCGCGTTGCCCGGGCGCTGTCTTTCCCAACGTGCTCGTTGGTGTTCTTGCTCTTGATTCGGTTCGGGGCTGGGGCCAGAAGCGAGGAGGGAGCGGGAGTGACTTGCTGGGCTCTCCCGCCCGCGTCTCTTGCTAATCGAGCCGTTCTGAAGCGAGTTGGGCAGCGAGGGCGGCAGGAATAGGCGCCAAACCGGCCCCATTTAGCGAGTAGTCGGACTTGCGCGCCCAGATTCGACTTCGTGGTCGTCCGCGAGCGGTTTCTGGCGGGCGAATGGTTGGACGAGCAGCTTCGGCGAGTTTTGGGTCGAGGCTGTGATGCTGCTGGCGCAACAAGCGAGAATGAAGCAGGAGCGGCTTGCTGGGTAGTCCCGCCCGGTGTTCTTGCTAATGAAGCCGTTCTATAGCGAGTTTGGCAGTGAGAGCGGTGGGAGTTGGCGTCAAGACCGCCGTTTGGCGGGTAGTGGGCGAGACCGGGCCTGCGCGCCGAGTTTTCGCCTAGAACGTTGTTGGCGCGCGGTTTCTGGCAGGAGAGTAGCAGTAAACGATGTAGGAATGTAGTGTTGGCGTGTGGAGCAGCAGTAGTCGGCGAGAGTGCGAGTTTCGGCGGCTGCAGGCACGTTTGGCGATGCAGAAAGGCCGGCGCGGCCGGATTTGATTCAGGAGACGTCGCAGTAGTGCCTCCTTGCTGAATTATAGCCGGCTGGCCGTCACGGTGAGTCGTTCCTTCCGAGTAGTGCATCTTGCTCATTTGCCGCCAGCCCTGTTTGCTGTTTGCTCTGGTTCGTTGGGGCTGTTGAGTGCCGGTGAGTGTCGTTTGTCTTGCCTTAATGTTGCTTAACCATTCGATTAGATGTTGTCTGTCTCAAGATGGCCGTCGGAAGAGAAGGTTGTCGGCGATCACGTGGGGCCGGCCCGGGCGTCCTTGCTGTGACTTGCGCAAAGAACTCGCCTTTAACGCCATGGCTTTCGCGTTGCGCTGAGCTAGGCCGCGCTCGATGCATCTAACAACGCGCTCTGCTTCGACATCTGACATTTTCGGAGCAATAATTGCTCTTGCTGGATGGTGCAAACGGAGAGATTTCGCGCGGGACACAGGTGAGTTGTCTTTAGATTTGTGTGTGTACCTGCTGATGAAGAAACAGTAGCCACCGCCGTTGTACTTGATGCAGTTAGAGACAGAAGCACGGCCTTTGGCCCGAACAAGTACATATTCATTTATACAATCTCAGTTACAAAGTTGGCCTAGACGCTCCTGACTGCGCAGACATACGGGGTCACCCGCGGGGCGAATCCGTCCAGGACAGAGATGTGTGCCGAAAGGACTGGTGTTGGAACTCGTAGAAAGTGATCCGCGGCATCGGGAGGCAAATACGGTGTGTCCTTCCGTGGGTAGTCCTCGTCCGAGTACGAAGTAACTTCCTCCTCAGAATCCCATCCGTCATCGCTCCCGTTCAACTTCCATCCAGGAGTAAGCGGCAGCTTGATTGGGGGCAGCACAACCCTGCGTTCGTGTACTTGATACTTTTGACGTGCTTGCTTGCGCTCGCGTTGGCTCGAAGATGGCGATTGAGGTGGCAAAACAATGACGAATTGCTGGTTCTGGCCACCCTCACGGGGATTGTGGAGCGCGCCACTTTGTCGGGAGTAGCCAAACAGATCAGAGAGTTTGCGGAACATGGAAGGGAGAGGTGTTCAGAGCGTAAATGGAGGGCTCATACCGATGTACCAGGCGCGTATATATAGCACCAGTGGCACAAAGAGCCTGACGCTTTGATCCCAGAACAAAGCAATGCCTCGCTCTGTTCGGCAACCTTCTTCATTTGTCATTCTTCATTTGTCTATTCCTTCCTTTACGCTTAGACCATAATGGCAACACTCTTTTGGGATCCTCTGTCGTCAACGCGACGTTTGTCTCCCTCAAGCTTGGCATTGCCGCATTGGTCCTCGGATATGGATACATAGCAGTCTCAAGATTCTTGACTGACTTTTCTACAAACATCTACTTCTTTGTACAAACACGCAAACCGAAGCCGACAAGATGCCTCACCGTTTCGTTCAAAGCATCGTAGAACACCGCATGTCCCGCGCCAAGCACCGATACAGCCGTGAAATCAACAAAATACTCCTTTGCAAGCTTTACAGCAACATCGCCGTCCTGAATGCTGTCCTCGGTGCCATACAAGACCATCACAGGCAAGCCCTCGCCGCCCAGCTTTGTCAGCGCATCTTGACACGCGCCAGGCTGGTGCCCGTTCAAGACAGCCTCAGTGATATTCGGCGTATGCACAACAGTCGCGCCGATCCAAGCGGTCTTGACCTCAACAGCAACCGAAGCAGGGTTCACGAAGCACGCATCAACGAAAGCGGGGCGGACCGCCAGTGTCGTCTTGGCGTCAGACGAGCGGAATTTGGCGATGAAGTCGAGCAAGAGCGGACGGAGGGTCTGCTCTGATGTTGCGGGGCAAAGAGCGCCTGACATCGCCACAGCAGCAAGAATTGGACAAGGCGAGATATGGGCACAGATGTCTGCAATGATAGGGGCTCCAGCGCTCCATCCAACGAATATCGGTTTGACCAGGCCAAACGCTTGACAGACCGCAGAAAAGTCATCGGCGTAGAGAGCTGACTGATAGGCCGCTGAGTCATCTGGCTTGCTGCTTCATCCATACCCGCGAACATCGTATCGCACCTGAGAATTGTTATCATCGTGGCTTGACTAGTAGTACGACGTACTAGATAAAAATTGTCCAGCAGAAGTTGATGTGCAAACAATTGATCAAATACGACCCCATTGAGCGCGAATCCGTGGGCAAAGACCATGCTCGGGTTCTGTGCATTTCCAGCCGCGTCGGCGTAGATTTGCGCGCCATCGCTAGAGAAACACCGTTTGCTACTGGACATGGTGGTTGGAGTACAAAGGAGGATCGAGTATGTAATTAATTGCCCGTCAATTAGGCTGTGATCTACTAGTAAATGATTAGATTAGATGTGGAAGCATACGACACAAGACTCAAGACTCCTACTACTCCTACTATTGACTTCTCTTGACTAGTACTATGCTATGCTACTTGTGGGGAGATACCTCTATTTTGCCAGTGAAATCGTCTTCGGGTTCGTCTAATTCCATGGCAGGCGGATTGGCTAGGCTTAAAGGCAGCTCCGGCTCATGGTCGGACTCGTCAACACCAATTGTCACATCCTCACTGTCGCTGCTGGCGTCTGAACGGTCTTCGAATATCAATTCGGCTACACTGTCTGTGTAGCTTAGTGGAGGGTCGGAGTCCGGAGCACTGTGCCGCACACGCAAGTCCTCCCGGGAGAAAGTTACGGGTGTGGGCAGTGTCAACGGTCCGTCACCGAAGACATCCTGCTTAATTTCACCCCGGCGAGCAAAGCCAGTTGTTTCTGGAAATGTCTGCAGATATATCAACATTTGAGGTCGCTGGCGTCCAGAGCAAACATGCCTGCGGTGAATTGGTGATGGAGGATCTCCTCTGGAAGCTTTTGCTATGGAATATACTAATAATAGACTGGCCTAGCAATGGGGTGGATGAGCGGAGTAGCCTGGCAGTATAAAAGAGTGACATACAGCCCGGCTTCCTCGACGAGCTGGCAGTGGCAGGCATGGTTCGCGTAAGATGAAAGGGGATAGAACTAGAAGATTCAACTGAGTGCGCCAGGCTCGTCGAACATAAGTATGTACTCACTGCGTCGTTTGTTAAAGCGAGCAAGGGAAAATCTAAAGAAGGTGAGCGTTCAATCACTACGTTGTTGGCAGTTTTATCATGTCATCGTATCTGAAAGGCCTTTGTCCTTGAGTATTTTTCACAAGTGAAATTGCAACCGTGGTTGTCGCTGCTCTAATTGAAGCCGGGGGCTGAAAGTTCAAAGAAGAAAGGCTTGCTTGTGATTGCCGGGCGCCAACTTCCACTAAATCGATAAAAGCATGAAGCAAGCAAGTCCGAGTCAAAAACAAAGCAAGAGCAGCACTGAATCCCCACCTTGATCTCCCTTCTTCGACCTCTTCAAGTTTTCTGATCAGCTCCCCAGCCTCCCCGACCCTGGCTCCATCCAGATACTTCGCCAGGACCTTCGCAAACCCCTCATTTCTACCAGGGGCTGCAGAGAGTGACGCAAATATGGGGGGGGCGGTGAGAATAATCGGTGGATCGATATCTCTGTTTGAATGACGCGGGTGGATCTCGAGTACATGTTCGTGTTTGAGGTGGCTATTGCGGAAGGTTTCTCGTGAATGACTATCTTCACGGGTCAGAAGAAGGGATTGCGAGCGAGACTACAAGACTCGGAGAACTTGAACTTCAATGAGAAACATACTAGTACTGTGTGTCGGATGAGTGGGATATATGGTGGGGGACTCTTGTGGGCTGGACAACGACCTGGGGCTGGGGACTCGCGCCTCAAGGACAAAAAACGAAAACGTGAATTGGAAAGCGTGAACCTGCGTGAACCTGCGTGAACGGGTCAATGCGGCGTTGCGACGTCACGACAACGTGTGACCCTTCTTTTCTTCACGAAACTTGTCGAACTGGTTTCCGAATAGTCCCGAATACCCTGCCGCGGATGATGAAGTCGCTCGGCACATCCACCAGAGCCGTGCAATCTAAGCCAACTCAATTGAGTGTTCAGTTATTGTCCGGGTATCCGGGAAGCTACGAATCCAGTTGACCAAATCCACGCTGCATAAAAATGGCTATTCCAGGGACGCAAATCATGGCCCCGCTTCCGCCAGGGCCGCTCCTCATCGCACGAGGCCTTCCCGCTGTCGTTCTACCTCCTTTGGCGGTAATTGTCACGCGCATTTTCGGGCAGCGGTATTTTGACATTGACATTCTTCCACCAAACCTCCCTGCATGGCAGCAAAGCCTCATTCTGCTGGCCAGCATCCCACTCACGGTCACTTTCCGAATTTGGCGGGCGATTCTCCGTGACAGACGCGATGCGCGCGCCAACGGGGCTGTTTTGCCGCGGACCAAACCCAGCGCAATTGGCGGTGTCGACGTCCTTCGCGATGCAGTCGTCAATGCGGAGAAAATGTACCCTGGGGAAGGTTTCTCTGTTCTCAGTCAACAGCTTGGGGAACCAATAATAAACCTACGCATTTTGTTTGAGAATCGAGTGCGTGGCAATTCTTCCTTGTCAATCCTCAATGCTAATGCGGAAAATAGATGATAACTGCAGAGCCAGAATATATCAAAGTCAGAACACAACTACGTTCCAGTACAGCTCTGACTGTGACGTGTTAGGCAATACTCGCAACCCAATTTTCCAGTTTTGAGAAGGGGGCAGACTCTCGCGACATGTTCAGCGACCTCTTGGGCACGGGTGTCTTTCTGGCGGATGGTGCGTGTGCTATGTCATATTGGGTTCACCATTCTCATTTGTTTTAGGCGACTTATGGAAGTATGTTGTCGTAAATTCCAGCAAAAAAACACACCAACTTATCCAATTTTGTCAGATTCCACCGTGGAATGACACGCCCCTTCTTCAAGCGCGACCGCGTCAGCGACTTTGCGCTCTTCGATCGCTACTCGCTCATCGCCATTGACAAAATCAAACAGCGACTTCGTGACGGGTTCGCGGTCGACTTTCAGGATGTCATAACGCGTTTCGCAATGGACGCATCTGGCGAGTTCCTTTTCGGCTACGACCCGCGCACTCTTGAAGCTGGCCTGCCGTATCCACATACCGCCATATCACCTATTGGATCGACCACAGTTCTAGACAAAGACCACGAAGCTGCATTGGAGTTTGCTGGTGCCATAACTCGTGCACAGGAGTCGACGATACGAAGAGGACCAATAGGCCCTGCGTGGCCGTTGATGGAGTTCTGGAGCAACAAAGTCACGAAGGAGATGGGCGTTATTCGACGTTTCTTGGATCCAATTTTGCAAGCCGCGATTGCTAATGGGAAGCAAGCCGGTGTAGAGAAGCTGTCTGCTGAGAGTATCAAGGACGACCGTGAGGTTCAAGAGGGCGAAACTCTGGTTGAGCATTTGTCCCACTACACCCAAGGTTTGTTGTTACCCTTCTTCTTCATGCTCAGCATAACTGAATGACCACAGATCAAACCATTCTCCGCGACGAAATCCTCAATATTGGCCTCGCAGGACGCGACACAACGTCTAGTTTGCTCACTTTCGTCATCTACATGCTCACCGACCATCCCCATGTTTTGGCCAAGTTGCGCGCCGAAATAATGGAGACTGTCGGTCCAACTCGAGCGCCGACACCCGATGATATCCGCGAGATGAAGTATTTGCGTGCAGTGTTGAATGGTGTGTTATTTCGGCTCCAAATCCCACCCAACATCATTATGGACTTTTCAGAAACACTCCGACTCCATCCACCCGTTCCGCTGAACATGCGGTAAGCCGCAAAGATATTGCTGGCACTCTCTGATTCCCTGTAGATGCACATCTGAACCCGTAATCCTTCCACCACTCAAACCTGGGGCAAAGCCATTCTATATTCCCGCCAACACCAAGTAAGCTCTTAACTCACATTTTTGTAGCCCAAGGGCTCAATTGCTTTCTAGAGTTCCCTATGCAACCATCGCTATGCATCGTAGACCGGATTTATGGGGGCCAGACGTACTCGAATGGGACCCCGAGCGCTTTATCGACGAACGTTTGCACAAATACCGTGAGTTCAACGCACTTGTTATCAGCCTATTCTGATTCAATAAACCCTTCATCAGTGATCCCCAACCCCTTCATCTTCCTACCTTTCAGCGCCGGCCCGCGCATCTGTCTGGGCCAACAATTCGCCTACCACGAGACTTCCGTGTTCCTCGTCCGCCTACTGCAAAATTTCTCTGACGTTTCGCTGGACATGGATGCACAGCCACCCGAAAGCCATCCACCAAACGAATGGAAAGACCCGGAACAGGACCTATTGGGATGGAAGCGTAAGGAGCGGCTTTTTGTCAAGAGCCACTTGACGGCATATATACGAGGCGGGGTTTGGGTGCGCATGAAGGAAGTAGAGGTTTGATCACAAACAAATTGACAACTAATAAGTACTTGTCACAAAAAGTTATGGCCTGAATGCGTGTGGTTTCATCGAGAGTTTTGACGTAGCAGTTCAACATCGCTGGACGTAAGACTAGTGTGTGTTGTGACCCATCCCTCTGCGCCGCCATATTTCTCGCGGACCATTTGCAAGATGGCTTCCATGTTTTCAGGTCTGGGGGTATAAGTTTTTTTCTGAGGGTGGAGCAACAGAAAACCCACTTGGAACTGATCATCTGCGAAAGCCCTTCCCAGTTATCATGTTCGACGTTCCCGACACGTTGTTTGAACCGTTCTATGAGTAGCGGCGCATAAGGCTCGAGAGCAGCGCTTGTGAGTCCATATTCTGCCGCAATGTCTTTGTCTGGAACGCCGAGCAACTTGCCTTTTCGTCAACATTTGGAAGTAAGAGGGAAAAAGCTCACCATAAGAAGCAAAGCGGTGAATATCCCAGTCCTATCCTTCCCGACTAGATGGACTTTGAGCATGATCTAGCACGACCGGATAGCATTCTCACTGGTGCAATGGACCATGCAAGGTTTGTCTGGGTTATCAAGCATATGGCGAAGCACCGTTTGAAAAGCAGGACCTGCGCTTTCCAAAATTTCGTTGTTCAGTCTCACGAAGGTCTATAGATGGGTTCAATCGATAGCCTTCATTTTTGATAATTGGCGCACCCCTCGCTCATCGTTGGCAAATTCCTCCATCCTTGTGCGATGAGAATGAGGAGTCCTACAAAACAACTGATAGGACAACTCACCGCGCAGCCAAACTTATTGGGTCAAACGCCCTTTTCTCCGAGACTGGCACTCGGTGAAAGGTAATCCCAGCCACGTCGGGTGCAGGCGTGTTGTAGCTTGCGATTTCATCGTCCGCGCGAAAGTCGAACACGTCACTTATTCCAAGCGCTTGAAGCTGGATCTTGCCTGTCGGGGTGATGCGGGACGGGTCTGCACAACGGTAGAGGAGATTCGGTTTCGTGGGTGGGTCACTGTAGCCTCCGACAGAACGAGCGTTAATGATGCCTTCAATGGTGATGAACGGAGGTGGAAGAGGGTTGGCGGCCATCGGTCCCTGGTAACTGGACGTGGTTGCAGACAACCCACAATATTAATGGGGGAAAACCCAATTGGCTGACCAAGTTCGTTTTCGGAGTCACGGTCACTGTGACTCCGTTGTTTTTGACCACCACAACCAAACCACAACACAACGCCTTCACACCTGCTTCCGGTTCAGACGCAAACTAAAGTTCGCTAGGTTCCGTCGGAAAATCAACTAGGGTTTTGACAATACCCTTTAGCGTAAAACAACAATCCCTCTTCAAACTGCGCTGAGGTTGCTGGACTCGTCCTGGGTATTTATGGTTCATGTGGCATTGCAGAATCTATTTAGTTCTACGACGATTGTGCCATCTCAAGGTATCAATTCCTTCATGCTGAACAGGAAGAAAACCTAGCAGCTCGAAAGCACAAGTGCCTGAAAAGCAGAACACGACATCCATCTTCCCTTCTCTCAGCATTGACCAGGATTCAACTTCTTCTGCAAGAGGCCCAGGGATAATGATAGCTAGAAAACATGTGTGTTTAACGTTTAACAGTCAACACACAAAGCAGAGCAATCCATTACAATTTCAAGGCCAAACTGTAACTTCGAATTGTGCGAGCCATCGAGTTGTCAAAGAGCTGGTTAACCTTCGCTGGCGAGGTAAGCTCAGAGTCCATTCAAGTTCGTGCTTTTGACAACTGGCAGTATCATGACTCGCGAATCGGCATGAGAATACTTTGTAGCACAGAATGGCGCCGCCCGCAAGCTACCCGCGACAGTGCGTCATAAGGCAGAGGAAAATCGAGTTTATGGAAGTACTCTTGATAGTTCCAGTTGATGGTTTTCATACCCTACTCTTGAGCAGTGACAGTTGCGGGTGAATCTTTCGGGGCACAATCTCGAAATCAGGCGACTTGCGCTTTGGTGGTAACAGCGGTAACAGCGGTTTGTTGGACTTGGATATTGACCCAGGCGATGATCAAGCTTCTCTGGTTGGTGAGACAAAGCCATATGTGACGAATATGGGAATAGTGCGCTGACTGTTTCTGTAGGGTGGACTGGCCGGGCAAATTACTAGTACATGCCATGTGCCAATTGGGAATACCTCTCTCGAAGATGTTCAAGTTGGCATGGAACTTGTGGGAGCCATATTTCAAGTTGCTTCTTTGTGCGACTACTTTGCTGACAGCTCCGAAGGTCGACAACCTGAACATCTCGAATGACAACGCTAAGGCTCGTCGGGAGGAGGTTACGGACGGTGCGGTAGAATCATTTCGTCAAACTGCCGGTCGGTGAGTGATTGTCCGACAAGTTTCGCTACGTGGTCGTTCATCTGATAAGTCATCGGAGGGTTTAGACTTTCCACAAACCCGAGCAGAATGCCGTGAAGTTTGACGAATCCAGGGATGAGTGCGTTGCGCTCGATACGGTCTCCGACCTCTGGTTCTTGGCCTGGAAAATCTTCGCTCACGGAACCTAAACTGCACATCCGGCTGTGTTTATGTCCTTGTGGAATTGTGGATTGCATGGAAATTTTGCAACGGTTTGCAGGCGTGCGACTTACTGTTGCTGCTGCCTATCTGTTGATCCGCGATTGATGAATTGTAGGCCATCTATACCATGACACTACCGACGCTTTGTCCTTCGGCGAATAGTTCAGGGTGCTTGCACCAAGCTTTCTCCATGCTTGGGCACAAACATTCCGAATGGGCTGATCGTTGTGATGGCTGTATCATGCGGCTCACGAGTTTCCGCTGTGGTCTTCAAACGTTTCTTGATGGGAATTGAGCAGACTGGCCCCGAGGTCGACGCAAGCGCTTATGAGTTGCACCGGCTGTTCATGACCAAGTTAGGTTCAGTTTTTTTGAAGAGAAGCAGTAACGTGTGGGAAGTTCACATGTCAATGACGACAGATCCGATACTGCGTCGGCAGGGGATCAGCATGGTCGTGCACAACGCACGACAACACATGTCCCCCAGTCGGATCAAGTAATATCGATGCATCCATCATCGGGTCACTGATCCTGGGCCGCTCAACCAGAACCGTGACTCCAAGAGTCGGTAACTTTTGTCTAAGCCTCATAAAGGCGCTCCTTTCCCAGAATGCCGCACCTCACTTGTCATGGGCTCGGCACTATCCTCTCAACGCAAAACTTCAACTCAAACATCCCTCGTTCAAGTCCCAGTTGCCGCGTCTGATGGCGACGACTTAATCATTGAAAACGAAAAATGGGACGAGAAGGCAGATTACACCCCACCGCTGCCACGTCCGAAAGCCCCCACAAGTCGGGCCTATGTTCCTGGCCACGATGATCTGTCAAGTGATGCACTTGCCGAGTACAAGCATTTCCTCGCTATATTCCCCGGTGTGCTGAAAGTTCAGATGCTGAGAACGTGCATTGAATGTATCACAGAGTACCGCCTGACCTGGATTGTTGACACTCTCCGTCGGACCGATTATTCTCGACTCAAAAAGGAAACTTATGTTGACTATATGGGCGGCGCTCTTCATCCGGACAGCCTCGTCTACGCTCACACCGACTTCCTCAGTCAGAGCGTGCTAGGCAACACTCATTCCGTCAGTAACAGGTGGGTTGCCGCGAACCAGATAGAGAAACACGCTCTCAAGTTCTATATAGCTCAAAACTCTCTTTAAAATGTGCCGACGAAGCGCGTGCGGCCGTCCTCTCCTTCTTCCACGCTTCTTCAGACGAATACTCTGTCATATTTACCCCGAACGCTACCGGGGCCTTGAAACTTGTCGGCGAATCGTTTCCCTTTTCTGCCGGCGGCTCCTACGTTCTCGCGGCCGACTCCCACAATAGCGTCCATGGAATCCGAGAATTTGCTGCATCAGGAGGATCAGCGGTCTCTTATATCCCTGCCACGTCTACAGGTGGTTTTGAGCTATCTATAGCCAAGGTGTGTAGCGTTTTTACGGCCGTGTTGTTTATGCTGATGTGTTCAGGACATATTGCTACAAAATAGGCCAAGGCATCAACCGTCGTTGTTCGCGCTGACCGGACAATCCAATGTGACCAACGCCAAAACACCACTGTCGGTACTCGAATATGCGAAGTCACTGGGCTACTACACCCTCCTTGATGCCGCAGCATTGGCCGCAAGCTCTTCAATATCTTTGACGGACTTGGCAGTGGATGCAATGGCGGTCTCCTTCTATAAGATGTTCGGCTACCCAACGGGTATCGGTGCTCTGGTTGTCAAGAACTCATTTCTCTCCGAGCTAAAGCGGCCTTGGTTTGCTGGTGGGACTGTCGACATCGTTCAGGTCCCAGGCTCGGTCATGACGCGCTCTACGGTATTGCACGAACAGTTTGAGGTAGGTCTCTTCCATCGCCCCACTTGCTGTCGCTTACCCAGTTCAATAGGATGGCACCATTAATTACTTGCAACTCCCGGCCATAACGAACGGACTGCGGTTCCTGTCTGCATATCTACCATTTCTCCCTCTGCGCCTGTCGTGCTTGGTACATTATCTCGTCTGGCACTTGACAAGACTTCGCCACGAGTCGGTCGATGCTCCAGTTGCGCAAATCCTGTCCGCAACTCCGAGTCGGAAGCTTAGCTCAGTGGGCGAACAAGCCGAGACGGGCGCGCTGATCTCTCTCGTGTTTCTCTCCGTCAGTACTTAACCCAGCGCTTTAAACAGTGACTAATCGCCCGCGCAGCCCACCGGCAAAATGGAGCCGCTTTCTTTCATCGAGCATGCGGCAACTAGCGTCAACATTTCTCTTCGCACTGGCTGCATGTGCAATCCGGGCGGGGCGGCAGCTCTGCTGGGGTACGAGGTCGCAATGCAAAAACTCTCTCCCGGAGCCACCCTCGCGGACTTGACCTGTACCATCGGACACGAGCTGGGCGTCGTCCGCATTAGCCTCGGCCTTGCGAGCAACTTCCAAGACATCTGGAACGTGATCCAATTTGCCAAGCTTCTCGCCAGTGAAGAGAGATACACGAAGCTCTTGGACGCGTACAAGAGCTGGCATGCGACGCAAGAAGAAAAGGACTCTGAGTTGATGATCTAGACCTCATTTTTTATCCTTATTGCTAATGTTATCCACTCATTTGACAGAAAAAGTAAAAGTACTAGGAATCCTTTGAATATATCAAAATCATCTTAAACTTGTGACTGGGCTCGCCCCACTCTCTCAGGTCATATTTACCTACTAGTACAGCTTGAACGACAACAATCTGTCAGAGACTGAGTATTCCGACCGAGGCCCGTCCCAAACAACCAAACCTGGAAGTATATCACCGCCCCATGAGCGGCGTTTGCTTCGTTTTCATATCGGTGGCTTTACCGGTTACTGTTTACCGGAATTCTACTTGTCCAGGTCCCCAGGACTGCTAAATCAAGTCATATCTCTGCGACCCACTTAGCGGCATAAATCGGCCTCGCATCACAATCCGAGTCACACCAAGTATTCTTGAGCAGGCATCTTTACCGCGGTGCATTCAATTTGGCTCCAAGGAGTCTTGGATATGCAGCAGGAGAGTGGCTTATGCTGCGTTAAAATTATAAACCGCCGGCGGGTCCACAGCACTGGAAAAGACAGCTCCACATTCAGAGACTTGCCACAAACCCGAGCGCGTTTCATGAATAGGCGCATCCGCCGCATTCTGATATGCTAGCACCAGATCCAGCTGTTTTCCAGTGCACTCGATAACGCTCAGCCGCGGGATCAATTCCGATCAAAAAATGACCACGGAGTTTTCGTGGAAAAACCGCTTCCCAAAATAGTAATTGTCTCCATTTCTTACGCGCTTTCGGCGCGCATCGTTACCAATTATTTATTTCAGCGCGTTAGAGATCAACTCAAGGTCTGACGAGAACCATCAATATCGAGTCGATGTACTTTCGTGTGAGGGCTTATAAGGCCCCCACCTCGCCGTAACACCGCTGCCTCGCCATGGGTCATGCTCCCTCCTCCCACCGGAAATCCTTTCGCATACCTATCCCTTGCACATCAACAGCCAAGGTTGCTCTCGATACAGTCGCGTCTGATGACGACTCGAGCAGCATATTCAATTCAAAGGCACGCTACAAAAGCCAGGAGCGGGAGAAGGCCGACAATCATGACTCGCCACCGCCATCTCCGAAATGGCTCCCGCTTCCGACCTACGCTCCGGGCCATGATAGTATTCCAACTGACGCTCTTGCCGACTACAAGCACTTTCTCGCCGTATTCCCTGGTGCGTCGAAATGCTTTATCCATGGACCAATACTCACCCCAGCTCAGAATATCGCTTAACTTGGATTCTTGACACTCTTCGTCGAAATGATTACCGGCGACTAAAAGGCGAAACATACGTCGATTATATGGGGGGCGCGCTACATCCAGACAGCCTGCTCTACGCCCACACCGAATTTCTTAGTCAGACCGTGCTAGGCAACACCCATTCGGTCAGCAACAGGTTAGGTCGCGAGTCTGATTGACAAAAATGCTAATGGGTTCGATGTAGTTCAAAGTTATCTTTAAAGTGTGCCGATGAAGCGCGCTCGGCTGTCCTCTCCTTCTTTCACGCGTCCTCGGAGGATTATGCCGTCATCTTCACATCGAACGCAACCGGGGCTTTGAAGCTTGTTGGCGAAGCATTTCCATTTTCTGGTGGGGGCTCCTACGTCCTCGCGTGCGACTCCCACAATAGCGTCCACGGAATCCGAGAATTCGCCGCCTCTCGAGGAGCACGGGTTTCCTACATTCCCGCGACATCTACTGGTGGCTTTGACCCACCCACAGCAAAGGTACAGTGCTTTCAATGACGCGTTTTTCTCGTGTTTGACGCGTTCTCAGAACATCTTACTGCGAAATAGACCACGAGCGAAGAATACTGTGCCATCGCTGTTCGCGCTGACCGGACAATCCAACATCACCAACACGAAAGCACCACTGTCGGTACTCGAATACGCCAAATCGTTAGGCTACTACACTCTTCTCGATGCGGCAGCACTTGCCGCGAGCTCTTCGATATGCTTGACGGGCTCCTCTATTGATGCTATGGCAATTTCATTCTACAAGATGTTTGGCTACCCAACGGGTATTGGCGCTCTAGTCATCAAGAAGTCGTTCTTGGCAAAGCTGGAACGGCCTTGGTTCGCTGGGGGGACGGTCGACATCGTCCAGGTCCCTGGCTCGGTTAGGACGCGCTCTACGGTGCTCCACGAACAGTTTGAGGTAGAGTTCAGGCTTGATTCGATTCAGTTGTTTTACTTATTCCTACTTAGGACGGCACGATCAACTATCTTCTCCTGCCATCCGTGACTAACGGACTGCGTTTTCTATCTGCATACCTGCCATTTCTTCCACTCCGCCTTTCGTGCTTGATGCACTATCTCCTTTCGACACTGTCACAACTCCACCACGAATTTACCAACACCCCGGTTGTGAGAATCCTGTCCGCAACGCCGAGCCGGAGACTTGGATTTGTGGGAGAACAGGCCGATACGGGATCGCTCATTTCCCTCGTGTTTCTTTCCGTGGGTCATCTCGATTTGCGACAACAATTTGAAGCTAACTTTGCCGCAACAGCCCTCTGGCAAGATGTTGCCGCTTTCCTTCATCGAGCATGCTGCAACCAGTGTGAACATTTCTTTACGCACGGGGTGCATGTGCAATCCTGGTGGCGCGGCAGCACTTCTGGGCTACCAGGAAGAGATGAATCGGCTCTCTGATGGCGTAAGCCTTGCAGAATTCACTCGCACTATCGGACACGAACTGGGTGTCGTACGCATCAGTCTGGGGCTTGCGAGCAACTTCCAAGACGTCTGGAATGTGACCCAGTTTGTCAGACTTTTGGCTCACGATAGTACACGCTCTAGTCTTTGGCAGGAATACGAACTCCAGAAAGAGGGGGACCAGGTTGGGCTGGCGATCTAGGCATTATGACAACAAAAAATGACGACGGACGGAAACCACAGACGGAGAAATGACCACGAACGGAAACACCCCCACGCATTCATTTATCACGAAGTCCCCTTAATACTCCACGGTAGCATAAAATTCCACGCTTAATCGTCAATGACTGGTCAAAAGTTTCATTAGCCCGAAAGGTAAGCAGACATGGATCTTAGTCTTCATCATCATCATCATCTCCCTCATCGTCCGAAACCTCCATTCCTGCAGCGGCTAGTCTCGCTTTATCTGTTTTCCGTTTGGCCGTAACTTCGTCAAGCAGCACCAGCAAATCCTCCTGCTCTTTCTCCACGTCCTTTCGCTTTGTTTCTGAATCTTCTAATTGCGACGTAAGACTCGTTACTTGGGATGTTAACTCCGAGACCCGGTTTTGGAGGGCTTGGAACTGCACAAAATGTGTTAACGGACATAGTAACCGGGCTAGTCTCAGACCAACCTCTTCTGGGCTTGGCCCGGAAGGCTGTGTCGGGGCCGGTGGTGGTGGTGGAGGCGGGGCACCGCTCTTTTCCTTGAGTTGCCGTTGTAGCGTTTCAATCTCCTGCGTTTGACTTCGAATGGCCTCCCGGAGCGAGCCAATCAGCATGGCAGTCTCAGCACTTTGTCCAGATGAGGACGCGGTCATCTGATCCGGCTCTGTCGAGAGTCCTCGCTGGACGGTGTCTGGTAAACGGAAATAAGGGAGGGATGCCTCGGAATCGGGGATGGGGACTGACAGTAATTGGACTTCCAAAAGTCGACAAATGCCCAGTCGAACCAGATCTCGCCCTCCTTGTCCTTCTCTGGGAGCGCGGCCTTCAGAATCGGGACGGTGGGTGCAAGTTGTGAGGTCGGGTAGGGCAGAACGACCGAATCGGGGCCAACAGTGCGGAATCGCTCATCCTCGCGTAGCCGGGTTATCCGCCCCACAAGAGTTTCAACGCCCAGCAGATGGAGAATAGGGTGTATTGTTGTTCTGCAATAGCGATGAATGCTGAATCTAGTCATCAGAGAAAAACAACGAACCGTGTTATTTCGCCGGGTTCGCGATTGAATTCGTAACACACTCCAAGAAGAAAAGCGCAAAGACCGGGAACAAGGGCGTCGCCTTCTGTGGTCTGATTAATCGCGTCCACGAGCTTGCCAAGTTGATTAGAGTTTCAAGATAAAATATTCTTAACATACCACACTAAGCCCCCCGGTATCCAAGAAGTCGCGCACTGCAGCTGGCTCGTCCCATAACCATTGTGCCAGCAAACAGAGATGGGCCGCAATAAACCGATCCCATTCTCTTGCTTCTCTAGGGTCAGCATCCGTGTTCGCACGTGCTCGCGCCAAAGCAGCAAGCGATAGGTGCTCGCGAAGTAAGGGCAGTAGAGCTTGTGGTGGATCGTCTTCTTCCTCTGCTGGCGCCGTCTCGGGCGGTGGGCCTCCATCTGCTGGAACAAAAAAGCTACCCCCGGACGGTTCTATAAGATTTGGGGGCTTGATTGACCGAGCAAGCGTTTTGGCGCGAACAGAGGAACGAAGTAAATGGGCAAAGAGGAAGGCGGCGATCTGGGTGGTGGTTGATGCTGATCGGTCGACATTTGTGCTGGTATCCGGCGGAAGGGCAAGGGCGTGGAGCAGTGAAGGCCCATCTGAAGGTCCTAGTGCCAAGTTAGGCATTACCACAAAAAACAGGTAACAATACCAGAGCCTTCCACAGGAAGCATTCCGTGTAGGATCGCCAGCCGGATGTCTTCTTGTCGTACAAAATTCTATGGGCACCTTGCGTTAATGACAGGAGGATATGTGAATCCATTACCTCAAAAACGTTAACAGCCGCTATTCGCAACTCGAGTGCATCCTTGAGACGCTTCTCGCTGTCCAAGCCGTTATATTCGCCGTGCAAAGCAAGTTCCACAAGCACGTCTAGGGCAGAGGCCTCCTCCAAACGATCCCATTCGTCGCCATTGGTCTCTGGAACCGGCATGTACGGAGTCAGTCGCAGCTCCGAGAGCGGAAAGGTCAAGTTGGAGGGGAGTAGTTTAAGAGCCTACAGGGCATCTGTCAGTCTAGTAGCACAGAAAAAACAAGCGAAAGAGTATGCCTGTGTCTTGAGCGGGGTTGGTGCATTCGAGGCCAAAGCCATTTCGATGAGGCATCGCGTGTAAGATGAAAGTTCATGACTCTAGAGAAGATTTAGGTTTTCGTGCAAATCGGCCAGTTGGACCTACACTGTTCCCTTTGGAGCTACCGATGAACATGCCCATAATAGCGACGATGAGAGACGCATTGGCGGTTTTTTGATCGTCCCAATACTGCAACGCAAATTCTTGAGGTGCCTTCTCATCCACAGGAAGGTTGGGGGGGTAGAGGAGCAGTGTGCAAAGCACAGGAGGTAGAGGCGTATCACGGAAATAGCTCTGGTGTTAAAATGAACAACAAAAGGCCAAGAGAGTTGCGGCAAACCTGATTCGAGGTATTGAACCGCAGGAGAGCATCCACACAAGACAACGCTGCTTGAGGTACAACCCCACCTTCGACTCCGCCCTCTTGGGTAACGATATTGAATAGTTTCTCGAAGGCACCCTCGAAAGCGAGCACTTTTTGAATATCGGGACTCTGGGATATTAATGTCTGGACCATAGTAATGACCTCTGTTTAGGTTTTTAGTCTAAATTCATCCAACAGGTAGGATAACTCACCATTTCGTATTATCTCGCGTTTGTCCTCTAACACGGACATGATACTCGATGATCCAGAACGCGCTTTGAGGAAATAGGCCTGCACAACGGGCCGTCTATTCTGCAGCAATGTCGAGAGAAACTGAAGCGACGCGAAACGCGTATAGAAGTTGGTATCAGCCATGAGAGTGAAGAGGGTGTTTATGGCTTTATCCGTTTCGAGGACAACGTCCGTGTGCTTGAACCCAATCTCTTTACTTTCCTCCACGTCACATAGGACGATTAGCGTCTCCAGCGCAGCCTTTCCTATATCCGCATCGACTTCGGCATCATTTGCGAGTACTTCAAGTAGGCCATGAAGAGCCCTTTCTCCAACATCTTCCTTCCAGTCCCGTGCCAGTCCCTTGAGCGATTGAACTGCTGCTCGACGGTCTGCCAACAGAGTTGCAGGCGAAAGTCGATCGCTCAACCGCGAAATGGTGTCTGTGGCGGTCTGTGGCGCGCCAGTGGGTCCACGAAGGGCTACATAAGTTTGGGAGAAGAATTCCATCGGTGAGCCAACTCCTGGTCAGCTTTGCGCGATGTGGCGGGTTGGCGGTGCGGAAGATGTCACGGGTGGATGTGACAGGTCGTGACATCTTCGTCTTCTTCATGCCGCCCAGCCCATTCAGCTCCCCACCCGAGCGGACATCTACTCCCTCGTCAGGCTACGACGAAAATGCCGAGAACGTAGACCCACACTCATTCATAAAC
The DNA here is from genome assembly GCF_014461135.1 of Mycena indigotica. NCBI lineage: Eukaryota > Fungi > Basidiomycota > Agaricomycetes > Agaricales > Mycenaceae > Mycena > Mycena indigotica. The sequence continues at coordinate 509,524 of NW_023503016.1, read as the reverse complement.
TCGAAGAATAATCACGAAACCTACGCAACCAGACATTCACGTTTTGTCACGAATAATATCTTGCGCGATTCCTTGATATATCCAATCCAACCCCCCGCAGTGGATGCAGAATATCCCGAACTTGCCTCAAACTCCGCTTGCGTTCCAAGTTTCTTGCCTTTCTCTCCAGTCGCCTCCAACTCCCCCCAGGAAGATAGTTCTGCGACTGTAGCCCTCCGCAAATACGCGTTGCGCTCCCCTCCTCCGTCTACTGAGCCCTTTTCCTCTCGCTTGTACTTTGCCGAGGACTTGCAACAGTCCACTCTTTTGCTCCCTTCCTCACGTCGAAATGGCAGTCACTCACTATCACTTGACGCTATGGAACAACATATTCTTGGTCCGAGTCGGAACGAAACGCCCGAAAATCGTGCTACAGGAAGTCTCGACGCACAATGTTCAGCTCAAAATCTGACTATATTCGCTCCGCAACCCCGACCAGGTAAACTTTCGCCATGTTCACCACGACCTCTGAACCTTCCCAGACTTGGCATTGCACAACGACATTCAAAGCAGCCAATCCACCCTCCAAGCTCCCTTTCAGCTACAGTCTCGGCAAGCACTTGAAGCATTCCAGCAAGCTAGTATGTCCTCAATCAAGGTCGCAACTATGATATGTATTATTCAGACTACCATCATTCCACCAGCACGACTTGAACTCTTTGTCAATTTAGAGAAGCTTCCAATGACCTTCACCGAAGCATTCCACCAGTCAAGTCAACCTCCGCGCACCCATTGAACATCATGGAACAGTTGAAGACACATCAGTAAAGGTCAGAGCTTGTAGTCGTTGATATCTTCTGACCAGTACAATTCCCAGCCAAACTGCAAGTAAGCACAAGCCTCACTATCACTCAGCCCACAAGCAAGTCCGAATAGATTATCAGGCCTTTGAAATATGATACTGTCCCCAATTCCACCACTGACGAAACTATCGTTAGAGCTTTGTTAGAGGATGTTCTGACGTGTTGTGCTATTATTTTGGAAGGACAGATCTTGACAGAATGTATGAACACAACGCAATCACGAATAGTCGCGTGGCCGCGGCAAACATTTCAGTCCGAATAAGTAAATGGATGGAGTAGTACTTGCAAAAACAAGCCAAGAAACAAGCCCAAACCTGAGCTCGGAAGAGAAGATAACACTGACGGATTGTTAGTCGAGCACTCAGTTGGTAAACTAAAAATCACTCACTTATTCATTCCCGACCTCCTATTGTCATTTTGGCCAGTTCACCATCAGCATCTTGAATTTCGATCTCGACTTTTTGCCCCGGTTCAAGTGGTGCGTCTTCGGCATCCGGCTCACCCTCACCCTCCTTGACCCCATCATCCAGCTTCATCATCTGCACCAGCCATTGCGCTCCCTCGTCCCAACCAGTCAGCTCGGCCTCCGCAAGGGGAGATCGTCCGGCCGCATTTTTTATGTCAATTAAATCGACTCCTGGCCCCCCCGGGAACTCGACTAGTTTTTTTACGATGTTCAGATGCGAGTTTAGTGCTGCCCAGTGAAGCGGTGTCGACTGTGCATTATTTTGGGCGGACAGTAGAGAGGACGGGAGGATGGGCAGAAGATAGTCGAGGAGGTCTAGAAATGTGCTATAAAGCTGAGATGTTTGAGGGACAAAAAGCAAGAGAGAATAATAACCTTCATGCCCGTTTCCACACAGCATGTGCAGTGCAGAGTTACCGTTGTCGTCTCGGACTTCGGCAGCAGCTTGGGCTCCGAATGCGGTTATGAACTGTTTAACATCGTCGAGATCGCCGTATCTGCAGGCGAGAAGAACGTCTTGTTGCTCGTCGATGGAGGGAGGCATCAGGATGTGTATTCGCTCCCACGCTTGCCAAAAAGGAAATTTCTGTCTTACTTGTTGTTACCCCTGAATGTCCGACTCGGAGCCACGCGGTGAAGGTCAGCGATGTTTCATAGCCTTATGACGCTCCGAGGTTGCGGGCAAGGCAACGCAAACGCAAATTGCGACGACCAAGCCAGGCTCCGCTTGCATCACCTTCATCTCCACATCAAAACCTATCAATGTCGGTGAAGCACATGGCGATCATATAAAGTCAACGGTCCAAACGGTGTTCCTAGGTTAGCTCTAGCAGTTTAATTCTTGCCTTTTCACTTTCTCGCCGGCTCGAGCCGCAATCCTCTTTTCTTTCGTTCTACCATGTCCCACACTTCTCCCGCGACGTACCTTGTTTGGGCTATAGTATCCACTATTGTGCGTGTTTCCTTGCCGCTATTTCGAGGGGTACTCACTCTCCTTGCAGCTTTTATCATTCCTTATCTTCCATCTCTGGTCCTTCGACCGATTCCAGTGTCTACGGTGTGCACTCCCATTGAACCAAGTTTGTTACAGCCAACATGGGAATGCAGATGGAATACAGGGTCGTCGGGAGCGTTCAAGCGGCTCATGACGGTGAGCAATACTGCATCTTCTGTTCAAAAGTCTGATTTATCCTTTCTCAGTACTCGTATCTAACAAGCACACCGTTAATATTGGCGTATTCTCTCGGTTTCACTAGTGCGTCCTACTGGTCTCATACCCTCCGCCAATCTCAAACTCATTCCAGTCATCAAGTACCAGCAAGGATTCATCGATGTCAAAGGCCATAGTCAGTCTCCATTGGTGCCTTTTTTTAGAAACTAACGCGCGGCAGTCATCCCAAAACCTGTTCAGTTATGGCCGGAGGCGGAGCAACGCGCAGTATTCCCTTTCTTACTCGCGTTTTCCATAGCATGGAGCTTAGAAATGTGCGTCAGCCTACGCTACTCCACATCAAGCACTGATTTCATGGTCATAGGATAACCCACCTCGAAGGTCCGTCATATCTTCCCTAACCTTATTGGTACCCTTAACACAAGCTTAGAGCTTTGTTTCTGGCTGTTCTTAGTCAACTCGGGCTCCGTACAACAAGACTGGTTCAGGAGTTGGTACTTCCGAACATGGGTCATCGGCTCGGCTATCGCGATCACCTATATGCCGCTGTTGACCATCCTCACGCGTTCGGATGTGTTGAAGGTGCGCGATTGCTTGCTTGCTGTTCATCTCTGATTCAGCGTCTATAGTGTGAAGCCTACACCTTTTTGGCCGGTAGTCTCGGTAGCCTGTCGCTCACCCTTTGGTTCACTCCCATACTGTGAGTTATCTTGTCTACCCAGCTTGATTATCATGACAACCACGATAGATGGGCGTTCCCTGCATTCCTCAATAGTCTGGTATGTGCTCTTCCTTGTCCATCGGTCAGTCTGATGTCCCCGCAGAAGAACGAGGGTGTAGACACTGATACTGTCGTCCGTTTGACGAAATTTCATGAACTCAACGTATGTCGCAAACATTTTCTGGAATACCCAACGGAATAAACCCCTTAGATGATTCGAGTCTGCTTCCGTTTCATCATGTGTATCCCATTGGTCATTCTGGGTGTGGATGGCGTTCGCCCACATAACCATATCAACGAAAGCATGCTATGGACTGGTGTGTTCTATCTTTATGCAACGTGTCGTTTGACAAGAAGCCTATTCTAGACATATTGATCATGGCGTCTGCCTTTGGTTGCGGTATCTCTTCGTCCTTGACGCTTGTTGTATGTCACCACTTGTCTTGCGACTGTCTGCCCAAACTCAATTCACGATGCCAGATTTTCTTCCCGCGCTCTGTGAAAAGCGAGATCGCCAACAAAGACGCCGCTCGCGACCGCAAACGGATTCGCCATGGTGGAGCCCCAAGCCAATCGACATTCTTGGACCAGGACTACGGCCGATACTCCAGCAACTCCTACATGTCCTCGCAGCAGGCCTCGCCAGAGATCACGAAACCCAGCGTTAGCCTAACCTTCCCTCCGTCCGACCCGTACCGGGTCGCAACGCCCCCATATGCCGGCGGGAAAGAGCTCGAGGACGCACAGTCATTGGAACTCCCACGCCTGCCCGCCATGCGCCCCAATCGACGCAGGGGCGGAGACATCGAGATGGGTGGAATCGACCGGCTGACCGAAAACAATCTCTCGCAGCACAACCTCCGTCAGATTCCCTCTGGCAAAGTGCATCCGATGGTCCACAACTTCACCTCTCCCATTGGTGGGTGAATGCTTTCGCTAGACAGAGCTGTTGCTGATCTGTCCACAGACTTCTGAGCCACGAACATTTCCGTATCACAATTGACATTGGACAGACCTTTGACAACCCAAACTGCCCACATCCTTCTCACGTACTTTCACTTCGTTCAACACTTTTACCCTTCCTTTCTATCTCGATGTACAATGCTTCTTAGCCCAAACTTTTTTTTTGTTGACAAAAACTCGTCTCGAGTGGGCAGTCCGGTCTTTACAGAAAAACACCAAAGTTATTTTACTACGCTTGTCCTACACGTAGGGTACGAGCCTGAATTAATCAAGCGTTCCAGAGAATGCTGTGGATCACGAGCATGACTTGACGAGCAAAGATGGAAGATGGCCTCCTTGCCTGTTCAATGTTCATGACGATCACGGAGTTGCTGCACCAGTGGACCCATGACCGAAAGCGTCGCTACACCCTGGCCTATTGATGATTCATATGTGGGTGGCGCGTAACCTGACTTGTAGACTCACCTTGAAATTTTCGCTTGAGGAGCAGCAATTTCCAGGAGGGTTCGGAAGCGAGCTCATCTGAAAGGTGATGAGAGGCTATTAGCCTTTTTGAATGTTATCCTGGTACAGCGAGTGCGGTTGGCCATGGCCGATTCCAAGTTGTGCTGAGTCAGCCGTCATTTTGATTGGAATGATCGCAGTAAGGAGACAAGCACAGGGAGAGTAAAATGGCTACATGTTACATGAATAAGGACACATGTATAGCGTATACGTACAGCTTGTAAGCCTTCCGCGTCGTTTGGTCACAACACTTGGGTTCAGTTTCTGTTGTGAATGGAACAGCACTGATTGGCCAGCTAACGCTTGTTCCCCATTGGCCCAATTTGGTGAATGAAGCCAGCAACGTCAATAATATCGTCTCCATTCAGAAAACGGAGCAAAGATCTAGTTCCAGTGCCATTCCGGAGTGACCCCCTAGAAAGCATTAGCTACGAATGTTCACACTGTAAGTAACGAGAACGAGCGTACTCTCTTATTTCCCACCCTCTGTTCTAAGGAAGAGTCAATGATAATGATTGGTTCCTTGAAAATCTTACGTTGTTCCATCCTCCAGTTCCATAGACTATTACGATACGATGTGGAGACCTCAGTCCAATCAGGGAAGTACCTGACTGTGGCCTGATTCTCTAAGGCGTCCTCCAGTCTGTTGCGTGCCTGTAAAATAGGTCAAAGACAAGATATTGAGAGGAGAAAACGCCTACAAAAATCGAGGTTTGGATGTCGGCATAGGCGACGACAAAACGCCGATCGTTGAATTGCCAGAACCACACAAAAGGTCCAAATCGCGATAACTTTCTCCGAAGGGTGTGAATCTGAGGGGTTGTGGGATACGGGGAGGACTTATGCCATGAGATGCACAGCGTACGCCTGGCGAGCTTGGTGCCTATAGCATCGGCAGTTTCGCGCGGGAGTGGGGTTGGCGGTAGCCATTCCCAACGCGCCAAATCTGAGCCTGTGAGTTGTTCCAACTTCAAAGGGTCGGTAAGCTGGGAGCGAGCGAACAGCCAGGCAGAGTCGCTGCTGAGGAAGCTCAGAGTCACGAAATGTGTTGAGCCTTCTTGTTGTAACTGAGCGTATTCAAGCGGTCCACTGAAGATTCGGTCAGTTATTGACTTGATGTTTTTGTGGGGCGCGATGTTCTGAATGCGCAAGGCACGGTGGAGAAGGGATAGTGGAGCCTTAATATGCGCCGAAGAGGGAGGGGGAGAAAGAGTTCGCCCGACAGTGTTAGCAGCAACGGTTGGATAGGCTTCGTTGCTTGAAAAATGTGGTGTCTTGGGACGACGGCATGCGAGAACGGTTTTTTCCCAGTGAAAGAAGTGATTCAAGAGTAGTCGCTTCTGATTTGGTGGATTGACTCAGAACATAATGCGGTAAGCAAAATTTTGGCACACACCAGTTTGTTGTTCATCGCTCACGCAACGAGATGGAGGTGACAGGGAGTAGTGTAGACAACAGACCAAACTCGGACAACCTTTGCTGAGCGTGTTCTTCAGATAACACGGCGGTGGTAGACGGTAAAGTTGTTCGGGATGAGAGCAAAAGCTAAAAGGCGTCACGCTTGTCATTTGTTTACACCGTTTTGCGTTCAGTATATCGTCTGCAAAGTCTGCCTAATAGGGTTTAGGCTTCAGGGTCGATGTGTCGCATAAATTTTGAATAGAGGACCAACGTTTCTTTCAAATTTCTTTGTGTGGGCGTGACCAGCAAATCTTTGCTTTCACCACCACCATGTCGGCCGCCCCGTTGCCGCCGCGCGTTAATACCCAAACAAAAGTCCTCGACACCGCACATGGTCGGATTCTATGCATAGCAGACATTCGTGGTCGTCTTTCAGCTCTCAATGACCTCGCTCGAGACGCGAATGCACAAGCCATTGTCCATACTGGCGATTTTGGCTTCTTTGAGGCTCCCTCACTCGAACGGATAAATGACCGCACCCTCCGACATCTCACGATGTATTCGCCACTCATTTCGACCTCCCAACGCACTCACCTCCTTGCCCCCGACAACCCGCCAGCTGTCATCCGCCAGACCGTCAATATTTCGCTACTTTCAGAGTTCCCCGTCCTTCTTTCCGGCCAAATAAAACTGCAAATCCCGGTTTTCACCGTTTGGGGTGCCTGTGAGGATGTTCAGGTCCTCGAAAAGTTCAGGTCTGGCGCATATGCAATCGACAACCTCCACGTTCTTGACGAAGCCACTACACGCTGCCTTGACCTTGGTGGCGTCAAATTACGACTATTAGGCCTGGGTGGCGCGTTGGTTCCCCATAAAATGTTTGACAATGGAGACGGACATGCGACAATTGCTGGTGGCCAGGGGACAATGTGGACCACTGCCCTCCAAATCGGAGAACTCGTCGACACTGCCCAACGTGTCTTTGATCCCACAGAAACGAGACTCCTCGTCACCCACGCAAGCCCCGGCAGGGAAGGCATCATGGCCCAGCTCGCACTGGTCGTCAAAGCCGACTTGACCATTTCGGCCGGCCTTCATTTCCGTTATGCTACCTCCTACAACGAGTTCAGCGTGCAAGGCGATTTTGAAGCATTCCGCACAAAGCTCACGCAGGGCAAGGAAGCTTTCGACAAAGTTTGGGAGAGTGTCAAGACCCAGGTTGACGCAGTCATCGACGAAAACCAACGCGTGTTATTAGACAAGGCCTTACATGTCCTTGACCGAGTACCGACCGCTGGGTCTGCCGACGAGCCTGCGTGGAAAAACTGCTGGAACTGGAATCTCTGTGATGCCGCTTATGGTTCCCTGATACTGGATGTGAAGGAGGGCCGGGTCAGTGCCGAGCTCAAGAGTCAGGGTGCGTCTTTTAGTTGCTCTTTATTTGATGTTGCCTGACACTCTTAGGCTTCAATTACGCGTATCGTCGTACTGCAACTGCTTCGGTGACCACACCCAACTCGCAAACGTCCGCTTTACCGGCGGCCTCGAAATCATCTACTCCTGTCCCTGTCGCGCAGCTTTCAAGCGCAGCTGCAGCAGACGCCTCCAAAGACAACTCTTCATCATCTACACCCGCTACAAAGCCAAATGGACTTACTCCGGCTGAGAAAGCTGAACGGGAAAAGCAAAAAAAGAAGGATAAAAAGGAGCGGAAAGACAAAGAGCGTGCTGAGAAGGCGCAGGCTGAGAAGGACAAGACTGAGAATGGAGATGCATCGACTTCTACTCCTGCCGCCGCCAAGTCTCCCGAGCCTGAAGACGTTAAATCGCCCATTACCGATGGTGGGGCACGAACGCCAAAAACAAATCGCCCACCGCGTAACCCATGGACGATATTCATGAAGTGGCCTACGGCTGTGGCACTAACGGATGCTGATATCAAAGAGTTCTTTGGCGAAGCCAAGGATGGGGGTGCGTTTATTCTATTTTTTCTTCGAAACCTTCCTGATTCCTGACTCATCATTTAGATCACCAAAATTAACCTACCACCTCCTTTTGCTAATAGACCAATGCGTCTGGGTTATATCGAGTTCGGCGACGAAGAAGCGATGCGTGCGGGCCTGGACAAGCACATTCCTGTGCGTGTGGACTTGTTTTTCCCCCGAGAGAATCTAAACTGACTTGGATATTGCAGAAAATCAAAGATGTGGTCCCCGAAGTTAAGCAGGCGCTTGATCGTGAGCAGCGTTTCGGTGGAGGCAACAACAATGAGTCCGGCCCAGCTGGCCGCGGCGGTGGTCCGAATGGCCGTGGGGGACGTGGTGGGCGAGGTGGCGGAGGCTTTGCCGCTCGAGGGTTTGCTGCTGCTGGCTTAACAAGAGGCGCACCAAGAGGAGGGGGGACCAGGTGCCGCTGGCTCGGAGGCAGCGTCCTGAAAAAACTTTGTTTGGGACTTGGAATAGGCCAAGATGGATGTCACGCCATGCCTCGGCTGCTTTTTTGCTTGCATTTGCGACAGCGACATGAATGGGTGCTTACTTCACAGTGAGTAGGTATTACGACTAGGATATTCTCTACATTCGCCGCGTTAGTTTGTTTTCTACATTGCGCTGTGTCTATACGATGCTTTTTGGTTATTGAAAGAACATTCCGTTTACGCCGACCAGTTTTCATAGCCAATTTACAGTCCTTCAAATTAGATTCAGTGTCCCTAACAGCCCCGTAAGGAGAAAAACGAGCGATGGGATGTCTGCCAAGGCACAAAACTATATGTACACGCAGAGCTGTAGCTAAGAATATGGTAGTAGTAGTCGTATCTATCATGTCCGATGTGCGTCCGTCCATTCGGTAGTAGTAGGGAAATAGTAGCAATCAAGGTGAGACCCACGTTTAAGCAAGCACGAACGCAGCGCCACCCAATACGGCCATCATCACGGTAACCACCCCGACCCGCATAGGGACACTAGCGTCGTTTGTGTTGTTGCTTCCGCCATTCCCGCCACCATTGCCTCCATTACCGCCCGAACCATTACCTCCACCTCCACCGCCAGCACTGCCCGAGGGACCCGGGGCACCAGAGCTCGCTTTGGGGGTGAAAACCGCGCTCGGGCTGGTGAGACATTGGGAGACAGCTGAACTTGGCGCAACGACGTTGGCCGGCGACGACTTGACCGAGTCGGAGAGCGTTGCATTGCCCGCGAAGTCGCAAGAAGTGGCCGCACGAGCGGTTAGCTCGTAGTATTGGGAGAAGGCATAAGAGAGACGAGTGGCTAAATGGAAAAAGATGAGACTGTTGAATGCCAAAGTCGCAAAGATAAACGCACCAGGGTCACAGCTAGCAACTGTCCCATACACACCAGTGGTCCCGTTTGTTCCAATATCCGCACAACTGCCTCCGACTTGACCAAGCAGGCTGCAGACGACCCCCGTCAACGTGCCCAAGACAACATTGAAGTCGCTGGTCGCAGGCTTGAACAAGCACGGAAGCTTGTTATGGAGACAGGTGCAGGCATCCGTGTTTGGTGTTGGCGGGATGGTAGTGCTCGCTTCCAAAGCATTGTTCTCTGCGGGACACGTCCCGAAAGTTGAGGCAGGGACAGACGACTTTGCGGGCGTGGTGGGCAGGGAGGTCAGTTTGCCGTATTGGGAGACAAGGTTGTCGAAGTCGGCATTGGTGGTTACAGTCTTGTTGTCCGACGACAAAGTCGCCATGCCAAACTCATGGCCTCCCGCAGCAGCAGGGAAGTAGCTGAATGCGATGCCTCCCGACCACACATCGCTCATAGGAGTAGCGAAGAGGGTGCCGACTTCGGTCCAGGGCCGTGTACCAGGATTGCAGTTCTCTGAGCCATACTCGGAGAAGTAAGCCGCGACGTTATAGTCTTTGAACTCGTCGTTGAGCGTGTTGTAGGTGGTTGTGGGGGCATTGCCGCACCATGCGCTGCGGGAAGAGTGAGACCTTATAAATCAAAAGCTGTTAGGCACGCACTAGTTGTTAAGCCCGAATAAGTCAATGCTGGTGCTACCGTCGTTCTTTCCAGACGGGTCGCAAGATAGGTAGGCGGACACCGCATCACGGAACGAGGATGCTCCGTCGATATCAGCATAGCCAATGAGCGCAGAGGATCCAATGGAGTTAAGGTAAGCTTTGGTGTCGCGGGCAGCAGCTTTGAGGAAGGGGGCGGCGTTGGTGGCGTCAGCAGTCAGAACTTCATTGCCAACGTTGTATGCAAGGATGTTGTCGTATTTGTTGAAAAGATTGATTGTGTCGATGTACTACGACCAGTCAGGAGGGCTGGGCAGGGCCAAGGATAACATACCTGGTTAAGTAGATTCGTGCTCCAGGTAGGCAGGGTAGTATCAATGGAGCCATTGAGAGCTAACAATGGTCAGTCAAAGAAGGACAGAGTCGGAACAAAACACACGAAGCGTCAAGTCCAGGCTTAAGAAAAGTAATTTTAGCTGAACTGCGGACGAGGGAACGGAAGGGTCTTACATGACATAGATTCCCGCCCCACTGAGCGCAGCCATACACGAGTCGTGGTTAAGCCGGGAGTCGACAGAATACGCCCGAATAGCATTGATTCCGAGTTTTTGCAGGTTGGGGAGGTCGCGAGCGCAGGCAGCCGAATCAGCCAGATTGTCCACATCTAAGCAGCAACATGGTCAGAGGAGCCGACTTGACAAAAGAGAACACACAGGTAGAAGGATTTCCGAGTGGGTTGTCGGGGCCAGGAATGACAATGCCTGAGGCGGGCTTCGTCAGCGCTGCTTGTGAAACTGGAATGACCATGTACCCTGAGTCTGGTAGGCTAGACCTTTGATGAAAAACCTCGTCCCGTTCTCGTCGTAGAGGTAGCGGCCCGTTCGAGTGATTTTGGGGAGGGCAATGGTGGCTGGAATACTCGCGAGGAGTGCAGGAAGCAGCGTGTTGCGTAGCTTCATCGTCTACGGGTATTGGGTAGGAAGGAGGGGAGAGGCAAGAAGCGTAAGAAAGGGGAATGTGCAGGGCGTGAATGAAGGAGGAGCGACGTAGAGGGGGAGAAGAATAATGCACGACAGGCGTGGCGGCGAGCGGCAATGATTCCTGTCAGTTTCTGTGAAGAGCTGTACTAGAGCTGTTCTTGGCCGGTCGCGTGACGGTCACATCCGTGATGGCCACATCCGTGATGGCCGCACTGCCAATGACGTCGTCTGACCCTCATTTGACAGTCGGTGTGACGCCAGCTTAAACTCGAAGCTTTTCCTTGGCTTTCGTCTTACTCCATCTACCGCCCCAATACTATAAGGTGCGCCCAAGCTGCCCAGTTCGCGCCCAAGAACTAACACGGCTTAGACCAACCCAACCCAACCATGATGCGCTCTGCCCTCCTCCGCTCTTCTGCCCCAGCTGCCAAACGCTACGCCAGCTCATCCACATCCGCGGCAGCAAAGTCAAGCACCAGCGCATCCCACACAACCGACACATATACCAAAGAGGTGGATTCGACCCCGGCCACAGACCCCAAAGTCCACCGCGTCGATCCTAGCTCGGAACGCGTCCAGAAACCCTACGAGGCGCCGTCGAATCCATACAGCCAGACCGGAGTTGAGGCTGGTGTTAAGAATGCCCAAGGAAAGCCGGAGACGAAGAAACAACAATAAACACGAGTGGGGGGTTGAATGCTGAATCAAAATGAGGCATGAATAGTGGTTTTGGTGCGTTGGCTAGTGGCAATCTCTCTAGTCAAACTGACGATTGGTTTTCTCCCAGCCACTTCTTGAAACCAAGTGTATTATTGCTTTATTTACGTTGCATGATTGGTGCTGTCTACACACTGAGCTCGAAATCCAAATCGTTATCGTTACTTTCAAAGTTGGCCCCGCAGGATATAACCCTCGTCATTCCCGGCAAATTTTCAGCACTGCTTTACGAACAATACCCAGCTTCTCAAAGCTCGTTGCTGTAAACGTGAACCGGATAGGCCGCTTGAATTATCCATGGCTGCCTAATGTTGCCTCTCCATGAGCAACAGATCGGACAGAAGATTTACTCTTTTAAGTTTTGACTCAGGTGTTCTTTGGGCCGGCATCTGCGACACCAAAGCTCAACGGTATTGAGTTTGACGATGATCGGGTTGGTCAAACCTTTGAAGCGCGTTATATGGGATTTCGGCTCGGCTCAGAGGGATTTGGCAGGCATCGTCAGAGAAGGAAGATGGCCATGATGTCAATGGGTTGTACAAAATGAAGGTATGAGGGGGACTGTGTGCATGCGCCATAGAGGGAAACCAGTTTTGTGACTTGGGTGCGTTTTGGCAACTATTTGGACCCGGAATTTTGCAGGACGTATCTGCTTGCAGACGCAGAAGACGTTGATTTTATGCTGCAGTCCTTGGCAACAAATCGAGTGTGGCCTCCAGAGGTGGATTACGGGCGTAAAGTGGAATCAGAACAACTGGTGTTTTCGAGGATATGTAGTCGTGGGCGTCGAAGCCCGTGAACAGCTATCATTTTTTTAGTAGCAACAGCATGAATATATAGACTGTTATTTCTTAACTTTCCTAATCCGCTCTCGTTCTTTGCTCTTCACACTACTTTTCCCAGCTCCCTTGCCTCCAAATCCACCAGGGACTTGGCTCTTGACCTTCATCCGCATTCTCATTTTCTTTTCCGCCCTCCTACTCTCCCTATCTTTGTCTGCTTTCTTCGCAGCCTTGCGCTCTTCTTTGCCGAGATGCACAAGTCGCTCGCCCAATGTTGGATCCCCGCGTTTAGTCGTTTTACTGGTTGGCGATATGATGGGCTGGACAACAGAGTCGGATGCTGGTTTAGACGAAGTGCTTTTCGTTGTGGTAGCTCTGCATCGCTGGACTCGTAGGACGCGTTTCGCAAATTTGAGCTTCTTCTTCCCTTCGTCCGTCTTGGAAAGGGAGAGAACCTCGTCGACGCATTCGCGGTCCTGTGATCAAGATGATGAGCGCATTGCAGCATGAGCGGAAGAGTAAACCGACCGAAAACCGCACATAACCAAACCCTTTCCCGAGTTGTGTTTCTGGGTCGCGGATGAGGCGGACGCTTTGAACCCATCTTGCTGCTTGTTTAGTTTCGTCGTTGGCAGAGTCAGGGGCTGGTCCTCGCTCGCCAGCGACCACACCTTCGAAAAACTCCATCACATCTCGCTCTTGCGAACCAAACTCCAGGTTTCCAATGAAAAGGGAGAATTTCGGGTCGCCCGTGGCACCGATGGCGTCCAAATTGGATTGTGAGTTCGAATTTGGTTGTTGCTGGCCACAAACATCGACACGGATAGCAACGTCTAAGAATGAAGAGAAATTTGCTGCACGTGCGATCTCAAGAGCAGCATTATAAGGGTCGGACCCGTCCATATCAACATCATTGTCTCGCTGTACTGGATGTGCCAGAACAACGTAGGCGTTGACGCCCCGTCCTTCGGAGTGGAACTCCCCCTTGATAAACATGACCTTTTTCTTTTGAGCAGGCGTGAGATACTCCTTCGGCTTTTCTTCTTCTTTTGTTGCATCGTCTCGCCATTTGGCTGCCCGCGACTTGCTATGCTCAGAGGCATTGGCGTTGGGAGCAGGTTTCGACCCGTCTTTGTTGGAAGTCGGCCCATTGGATGGCTTTTGGTATGCTACGGAGCGGAAGCGGACGGATTCTATCTTGATTTTTCCTTGACTGGGTGGTGGAAGGAAGGAGAGAATGTGTCGTGAAAGTTGTTTTTTGAGTGACTGTAGGGAGTGAGAATGCGGAAGGACAGTTTCAAAGCCTTACTTTCTTCTCTGCAACTTCTACTGGAAGCCCTCCAACGAACAGAGTTCGAGCGTTTCGCTGCGCTGCCGATTCGTCTTCGGGCACGAATTTATCCTTCTTTTTGCTGGTTTTCACACGCACGCGTTTGGCAGAGGATAGGAGTGATTCGTGGGTTGGTGGAGGTGCATCCGATTCATCGTCGACTTCGACTTCAGACCCGCCGGCATCTGAATTATTACTATCTTCTCTGTTGGACTGGTCGGGTTGCCTTTTCTGACTTTTAAGAAGGTATGCATTTTCCAAATCATCGTTATCGTCCTCAGAGTCGTCAGGCTCCGGAGAGCTTTGGGGTACAGGTGTTGGAGACTTTCTCGGCTTTTTCGAAGACTTGGTTGGCTTGGTTTCGACTGGCAATTTTATGGGGCTGCCGGATTTAGCTCGTTTCGTATTCTTTTCGCCATGAGATTCCTGGATTTTTCGCTTCTTTGTTGGCGGTTGGGTTGATGTAGCAGGGATGCTGGAATTTTGTGGCGGAATGGGCTATAAACTGCATCAAGTCTTGTTTCGAGAGCAGACTAATGGGACGGACATTGGATTTAAACAGTGCATCCAGCTCCGAGTCAACTTTCTTGGGTTTTCCAAGAAGAAGGGCGGAAAGGCTCATTTTTTGAAGCACAAGTTGCGCTCAAATTCGGAAGGCTGAAAGTGTGGGTCACGCGTGACCTGCCTTCAGACGACGATGAAGTTATTCGTTCTCTCAGCTCTCTTGTCTGCTGCTTTGGCCTTCTCCAACACAGCTCCGGTTATCTCGTGGTCCTCTCACAGGTTAGTGGAATATCAACCGTAAATATATGCTGAGACGTGGTTCATAGCTCGACCTTATTGGATTCGTTACCTTCAAAGTTTACCTTGGATGCCTTGCTGTCAAGTACAGACATTTGTGGGCACGATGCGGTAGTCTTCATTGACCAACCCGAGGCATTACTTTCCATCTTATTCACGAAGCACTACTGACCTGCATTTTCAGCTACGCGCCTCAGATTTGCGTTCTCTATCTCCGACTAGCCACCTGGCTCGTTCCCTCGCATCGGCGCCTTCATCCCGCCAACTACCATATGTACCAAACCACGGTCACAACGTCCCACAACTCTTGGAGACTACTGCGGCTCGGTGTAACTCTCAATATGTCTCCTATGCGCCAGGATATGGTTCGTCTTTGTCAGGGAGCGCAAAACATTTGTTGGCGTTGACATTCCCACCTCTGGATGGGCTCGCGAAGGATCGCAAAGAAGCTCTTTTGAAACACGGTGCGTGTCTTCTCTGCAATGAAATTTACCATTAAGCATCTACTTATTTTAGACGACATACTCTCCACTGAACTTGCTCGAATTGCAACCCTCTTCCCGCACCATATTGTCATATATACCAGCTCCGCGTCACTCTCAAAGCGCAGCACGCCTGTAAACTTGCGGGCTGCTCCTAGTCCGTCGAGTAAAGGCGGTATCTTGGCCCACTATCAACTGCTGACTCCGGGTCTGATTACGGCTCTAATCATTACGCTTTTTGTTCTCCTTCCGATTATTATGCTCGGTATCAATGCCCTCGGGAGCATCCAGAGCCCGTTGCGTGTCGATCCTCCCAAGGGCTTTGATGCAGTTGAGAAGAAGAATCAGTAATAGCATTGAATGGACTTTTTTTGCGAGATAATATACCCCGTGTATCGTCCTCAAGCCTTAGTTCACTGAAGACAATAATAATACAAGGGCCAAGAGCGATGACGAAAACTCTCCGAATGACCGTGACATAGGTGTGACAGGCAACCACGATGACTACGCTCAGCCCTGTGGCATCGACCTCGCGTATTCCAGCCCCAGAGCCCCGTCACTCCCGGCGGCTCAGCCTCAAGGCTCTTTCTCTTTCCATTGACGGAAGCGGTGGTCTATCCTCTAGCACGCGGGCAAACACGACTCCCAATGGCAAACAGTCATCTGCTCGGCCGAAGAAACGAAAGAGTCCGGATTTGCATGAGGATGGCGTGGTCAAGAAGAGTAGAGTCAGTGCCAGCGGGAATGCGTCAACCCGGTTAAGAGAACGATATTCGGCCGAGGTACATACTGTTTAACCTCCCTTGACTTGTGGTTTTTTTGTGACCCGGATTGTCGATTGTCGCTAACCCCATTCAATTAGAGCATAAACTCGTCGACTCCGACTCCAACACCGACTCGTAAGAGCAGAACGAAAGCCACTGCGTCACCCCAGCCGACAGACTCGCCCGGCCATGTTCCCGTTCATAACACGAGAAGTAGTGGGCTTCCCATCGAGCCTGTTTTTGCTGAAACCACCGACCGTAAAACCCCGAAGAAGAAGACGACGAAAGCCAAGACCAGGCAGCAACAACAAGCGCAGGCGCAAACGTTGGTACCGCCCTTGGGGATGCGGAGGTTGACGAGGCGGACAGCTCAGTTGTTGGCGAATGTAAGTTCTTTTTTTGCAGTTATTGAAATTGTTTCTCATTCACATGCTCAGGCGGCGGCTTCAGCGACGACAAGCGCATCATCGTCAAAACCACTCTCCCAAAATCAAAACCCGATGACCCTTCGGCCTACTCTTTCCCTCTCCGCCAACAACGGTACCGCAAGTCGAGGAACAAGCCCTGCGCCCAGTCGCTTAGATGAAATCGATATGGGTGTCAGTCCAGTGCGGGAACGAACTGACGTTCTTTGGTCTACGAAGAAAGTTGTGGTGAAGATGGAGCCAATAGAAATGGAGTTGGATGTCGATATCGATTTAGAAAAGGGCAAGGAGAAAGAAAGGGAGCTGGTTTGTGTGCCTGTCGAGGAGGTGGACGTTGAAATGCCTTTGCGTGGTGAGTGCACTTCGCCTTATCATTCGAATGATGATGCTTAAGATTCCTTTCCAGCAACTCCACCCACAACAACACGAAAGATAAGCAACGGAAGCCAAACTTCCCCCGCCAGCAGTCCAGTGTTGTCAGCAGTCAATCCATCGTCGCCTCCTTTGACGTGTCCCGCCTCACCTCCCACCCTCCCCACCTCAATATCCACCCTTACTCCTTTAATAACTACGACTCCGATCCCAACCAGTCCTACATCCCCGACTCTCTCTCCGACTTCCCCCATATCCATAGCCGCTTCACTACCACCACTGATACGGGCACTTTCTCCTGAAGACTTTGCGCCATCACCATTCGTCGCACCGACTTCGGCACCAGCGCCACTATTAGCGCCCACGGCTGACTCAACTTGGAGTAGCGATGCAACAGATGACTCCGCACAGCCCAGCTCAATTGCGACATTTACCGCTCCTGACGGTTCCCCCATAGAATTAGACTTGAGCGCTGCCAGCCCTGTGGCGGTTTCTCCCGCCTGGACATTACCTCGAGAACGGGAGAATCTGCCTCCGCCTCTTTCTCAGGAGCAACCATCTCAGTCGCAGTCCTTTGGGTACCCAAATGCAAACGCGTATAGCACCTTTTCCGAACGCCATACACACACAATCGAGTGGAATGCCCTCATGCTCAGAAGGCGAAAGGCAGGGGAGAGAGCCGAGGCAGATGAATGGGAACGGCGTCAGGCTGAGGAGAATCAGAGTCATGGGATGATTCGAATGGGAAGGACAAGAACCAGCAGTGTCAGCCCGTTGTTGTTGGCGTTCGAACCTCAGGCGGAACCGGTCGAGCCAGTTCAATTGGATCCCCCTGCCCTCGCTGAACCGTCAAACGTGGAACAACCGCTTGATAATTCTGCTGCTGTTACTACAGCTCCAGAGAGTGCTGCTCCTAGCGCTCAGAACCAGGCACAAGAGGCATTATATGAGAACCCATACCACATGGAGGATTTAGGTCCTGAGCCAATGTCAAACTGGCATACTTCCTGGGGTGTGTGGAAGATTGCTTGTCGGTTTAGGGTCTGGGAAATGTGCGTCAAGATGCATTTTCATTTGCTGGTCGCTAATTCATTTTCATAGGCGCTCGAGATACAGCCCTGCACTCATCCGCTCGCTGGTAAGCCGAGAAGCGGACGAGTTTTTCAGTGCCACGGGCAAACCACATCCGCAAGCACTGATGTTCATGGACGAAGAGTATTATGACTGGGAGCTTGAAGAAAGCGATGGTGACGGAGAAGCCAGTGGGGAAGACGAGGATGCGGATGATGAAATTGACGCAGAAGGCGAGATTGACGATGATCAGTCGCAGTCTTTCGTTGTGGATCCTCCGCCACCTCCAGCGGCTGCGGGGGAAGAAAATAATGGCCGAATATCGGCATTTTTCTCCCAGAGTCCGCAACAAATTGCGCTACCTCAACTCCCCCCGCCTCCACTGAGCTCGCTACGGGTTCCACTGCTTCGTGCGGTTTACACCGACATCCCGATATCGGAAACGAATGCGACGGTGAATAACCCGTTTGCGAAGGGCACTGCAGTCGACCGTGTGCGACGGGCGTTATGGGCTGGGAAGACACCTGAACAAGGTTTATTTAGCAGTGTGGATGGGTTCCCAAGTAAAGGGACGTTGGAGAGGAGACAGCCAATGCCAAGGGCGAGGCCACATCCGATGTACATGGCCATGGCCAACGGGCATCAAAGCCAAGAATTCGCTGCGACGACTCCAACTTCACCAGAGCGATTCGACATGCCGATGCCTGACGCAGATCATGCTGCTTGGGAAGAGTTTCTGAAGAATGTGGGCGGAGAGGAGACCAGTAATTCTCCGTCCGCTATGGACGTTGACGTCCGGGAAGATGAAGGGAGCGGTGGGCGTGGCGGTACAAGTGGCGGCGTTTCTTTAGGCCTTTTGCCTACCTCGACTCCGTCATCACCGACTAATGCAACATTTGCGTGGCACGATCTTGAACGCGATAAGGAGGCGGAGAACTCCCTAAGTTTCGCGTTGGGCGTTTGACGGGTGGAAAACAAAGGGAAGGACATTTTTTCCGGCATACACATGGTTAATATCGCTGCATTTGCTTCTCTCGATTACCCTACTCATTATAGCATAGCTGCTTTTTGTATAGTTGTACTTATCAGTGCTTTCAGAATCAAATCGTTGGTGGAAGGACGGCTGGCTTGATTCTGGGAAGCCAAGGGTGTCAGCACCAAATAGCACCTGTTGTTTCAAGATGCGGTCTGGACTGCTTTGGTCTTCAAAGCTGTTTCAGGCCAACAAGCTGAATTTGATACCATTTGGAATAGCGGTCGGTAATCAGGAGTAAGTACAAATTGGAGTGTGTTGATGCAAGAGAGCCTGAGGCCTGAGTGCCTCGTAGAGTTGAACTTGATTCAGAAGCCCCCACTGGCACCGGGACCCGCCCGACTCCCTGTTATGTTAACGTTACAGTACTAACTACTCTAACATAGCACAGAACTTGAACGGTTGGTAATTAGAGTAGCTATCAGTGCATTGGAGTGTGTACGGCATGGTAATGCAAGTGTCTGCAAAGAAATCTAACTCTTATTGTGATTTAGAGTTGGTTTTTCAAGTTGAACGTTGAGTGACTGTGACTCCCTGTTACACTCCTACAGAAAACCATCATCATGTTGACCAGAATCGGCAACTATTGGGTTTTTGTCGCGTGCCTGCTGTCCACTTCATGTCTCTCGTGCTACTGGTACTACTCGTCTACTCGCTCCCACTCCGTGTCATCAATCACCAATGTTTTGCCCGATGTTGCTTCCAGTTGCTGCTCTTTCCCACAAGCTCCCTCCATCTTCTCCCCCGACGCCAAGTTCCTGTCGTATCTTCCGCATAGTGGCCTCCACAATCAACGCATTGCACTCGAAAACGCGCTCATTCTTGGTAAACTGACCAACCGGACTGTGCTTGTCCCGCCTTTGCGTCTCGGCTCGAATCCCATTCGATATGTGAGCTCCGACAAGCTGCAAATCATCCTCGCGCTTGCAGAGAAGACGGGACTACGACATTGCCCCAAGCTTCGCTCTAGCTTCATCCCGCCAGAATGTCTAGACCAAGACTCGTTCACGCATGTCTCTCCCGCCTGGCTCTTCAATTTGAGCAGCTGGGACGTGATTTATCTCGACAAACTCTCGCCAAGTGCCATGAATCTCGACACAACTGACATTCTGGACTTCCACGACACCCATCCATATCAATACCGCTTCTTAGACACAAACCGCGACTTGGCGACACTCAAACACAAGTACGATGAAGTTGTCTACATCCCCGACCTCGCAAACAGCTCCCATAAGCTTCTTCAGCTGGGTAGTCTCTTCGGCTCTTCCCGGCTCAGACTGCGGCTCAAGGAGAACAAGCGAATCCGTACCAAAGTCCGGCGTAGCATGGCATTTGCAAGTCCAGAGCTGCTAGCCGTAGCAAGCGACATTCACAAGTCGATGGGTGGGTATTACTTCGGCGCGCATATCAGAGTCGGCGACGGAGAGTTTCAAGAGAAACGCGACCAGACCATCCAGCAAGTGCACCAAAAGTTGACGAACGAGCTCCTTGAGCGCAATACAACTTGGCAACATTCTTCCCGCTGCCACGGCCCGGCGCTGTACATCTCCACGGACGTCCCCAATGCCGCAACCGACCCGCTTTTCGCCACTCTTCGACAAAGTTTTCCCTGTACCTATTTCCTTTCCGACTTTGCTGCTCACCATCTCGCGGGAATGCGAAACACGTACGATGGATTG
This sequence comes from Mycena indigotica, assembly GCF_014461135.1. Taxonomy (NCBI): domain Eukaryota; kingdom Fungi; phylum Basidiomycota; class Agaricomycetes; order Agaricales; family Mycenaceae; genus Mycena; species Mycena indigotica. The sequence continues at coordinate 489,035 of NW_023503016.1, read as the reverse complement.
GCGATGTGGCCGTTTCTGGTGCCGCTGGTGGACGCGATGGTGGTGGGGCGGGCGGAGGTGGTGGTGGGGACGGAGAACAGCACATTTAGCCAGTTTATCGAGGATGTGCTGTGGAGAGTGCATCGGGGGTTGGGGATAGCAGAGCGGGGATAGCGGGACAACGGAGCAGCAGTTTATGGAACTCAGAAGTCCACCGAGGGTTGGAGATAGCAGAGCGAGGATAAAATCAACGGTAGACTGATACAAAAACATGATTTTGAGGGACATCATGATTCAAGTTCAAGTTGTTGACTCAGAATCTTGCAAGTTGACTCGGAAAGAGCATGAAGTCTACAATGACTTCGACCACAAGGTTTTGAAGCCGATGCAAAAATCGCACGAGAATTTCAATACTGGCCTGCTTGACTAATGCTTGACAAAGCTTCAAGAGTAACAAGGCGTAAGCTCGTTTGTTGTATTTGTTTGTCACGTGGCGTCATTTGTTTTCATCTTCTGCCACCATAACATGGCTGGCAACTACCCCTCCCCCTCCCTTCCCCCGTCGCAGAGCTTGGCCGTCGCCGCCCCCTTTGAGGACCCTGATAATTGGGGAATGCTTGGAGTATAACTCTTGAACCTTCACACGGACAAAAAACTAACTAGACGTAGGCTGACTATGGCACTGAACATGCCAAGGCTATTCCCCGGTACACCACTGGTATACCCATCCCTGGCACTAATTATATGTGTGTCATCTGGGCCAACCGTTCGACGATGATATCCGGCGTCTGGCAATACCACATTGCGCAGGAACAGTCTCCTCTGGTTCCACTGGCCATTTCTTCGTTGCAAAGGAATGGGGTGACTTTCATGTGGTGCACCATGGGTGATTGGCAGAATGAACCGGACGCGGGGGCATGGTGTAAGTCATTATTTGACTCAACACACCGTTGTATTGACTCTCTACTTAGCTACGACTAAGACGCTACTCGGGACACCGGGTCATCTCGTCGGTCTGAAAATCAATGGTAAACGCTACGAGGCTAGTGAAGCCTTCCCGGACGCCCCCCGGCACGACACGGTTGCTCGCCCAAGCACTCTCATTCGATTGGGGAATTGATCTCAGGCTCTAGCGCCTCGTGTATATCATTCATATCAATACCACTTCTTGGACGCGACCTGGCGACGCTCAAAGACAAGTAAAATGAAGTTCTCTATATCCCCTACCTCGCGAACAGCTCCCAGAAGCTTCTTCTTCGGCCCAGACTGCGGCTCAAAGAGAACAAACGGATTCGTCCCCAAATCTGGCGGAGCATATATAGCATTTGCAAGTCCCGAGTTATTGGCTATAGCGAGCGAGATCGAGAAGTCGATGGGCGGATATTGGTCCGAATATCAGAGTCGGCGACGGAGAGTTCCAAGAGAACCGCGACGGAACCATGCAGCAAGTGCACCAAAAGTTAACTGATGAGCTCCTCAAGCTCAATCTATCTTCGCAACGTCCACCACTCTATACCTCCACTCACGTCCCCAATGCCGCAACCGACCCGCTTTTCGCCACTCTTCGGCAGAGTTTTTCCTGGACCTATTTCCTTTCCGACTTTCCTGCTCATCATCTCGCGGGAATGCGGAATACGTACGATGGACTGGCGATGTGGCCAGCTGGTGGACGCGATGGTAGTGGGGTGGGCGGAGGTGGTGGTGTGGATTGAGAACAGCACATTTAGCCAGTTTATTGAAGATGTGCTGTGGAGAGTGCATCGAGGGTCGGAGATAGCAGAGTGAGGATTATGATAGCGGGACAACGGAGGTGGTGTGGTGGTTGGCCAACTTGGGACTGAGAGCAGCAGTTTATCGAGGATGTGCTGTGGAACTTGAAAGTTCACCGAGGGTTGAACATAGCAGAGCAAGGATAAAATCAACTGTAAACCGATACAAAAACATATGTAATGTTGACTTGATGTTCAAGTTGTTAATTAACTCTCGGATCAGCGGAGGGTGTATGATGTGCATCATGATTCAAGTTCAAGTTCGAATTCAAGTTGGAGCCTTGGGGGTGCTGTTGACCCAGGAACTTGCAAGTCGACTGGGAATTTAGAAAGATCATGAAGCCTACAATGACGCGATTTGAAGCCGATGAAAAAGTTAGTAGCAGTCACGATCATGATACAGTAGTCATTGCAGGGTAATCTGGCACCGGGCTGTCGGATCACTACGGAGAACTAAACAGAACTAAACAACCAGTTCCCACGCGCCGGCGCTGGCAACTCTGCGGCTGATAAGTCCCAAGTGCTAATAATAGCTGTCACAGAACTCGGAGCCGGGAGGAGGTTATCACAATCATAGACATACTAGTAAAAAAGTGCCCGGGCCACTGGCAGGCCAAATGGTACAACAGTCTCCTGTGCACAAGCAATTTTCCACAAATGTGGTTCCAAGAAATATATGATCCAGTCAGCAAACTACTTCAAGTTGTATGGGAGTTCAAGCCATATTGGTACCAATCATTGTGATCCTTTGTCCAACCTTTCTTTGCGCGCTCAACGTTTGAAGCATGTTGAGCACCTGCTGTCTCCGACCTTGATTTCCCCTAGATAACCTAGTCCATCCTCCTGCAAAGTCATATCATAAACTCTAAATGCAATTGCAACTGGTCAGTTTATTCGCTCACATCTGCACAAGAGTACTAGTGGCAAACCTTTTGTCGTAACACCCCTTCTCTAGACATCTATGGGGCGGAGTCCCTCTATGCATCTGTGAACTCGCGCAGTATTGGACGCCGCAGTCGGTCCACTGAAATGATAAGTCATTTACATTTTGAATCCTTTAAGTTTATTGAACTAGGACAGTCGCTTACAACTTTGAAACTCTCCGGAAATTGGATTTTGTGTGTGCACCACTTGCGGGTTTTGAAGTAAGGACAGCCTGTACACATGCTGATAATCTTTATCTCTTCATGAGTATGTCATGAGAATCGAGCAGTACTGCATGTGGATATCATACCACTGGCAAAAGTGAGCTTGGAAGAAGATTGCGAGGAGGGGCAGACTGAACTCAAAGTGGTCGCTGGCATCGAATTTTATAGATTTGTCGGCAACCTAAGTATATCTTGTCCGAGTCCGTGAGCTCTAAGCAGAGTCACCAATGGATCTCGATGCCCGACCCAAGACGTGGGATGCGTACCACGAGGTGGTTCGTGGACTCAGACTACAATTGTCAACAATTCAAAGCTGTAGAGGGTTCCATTATGATTCTCCGCATGTGGAAACTTGAACCCGGGCCTGAAGGATACTATGACTCGAACGGGGTGCATACTTTGAGTCCGACCACTGATTATTCGAAGAGGGCCGCGGACCACTGGCAGTGCCCCACTGTGTAGTTCAGCACTTTGGCTCTACAGCGACCGGGACGCAACAGCTTCCGAGCACCAAAAGTGCGTCGCACGCATAAGACGTCATTGTGGGTCCAATGAATACTACGAGTTCCTCCAAATCGTGAACTCGAAATTTCATGTTTGTGAGGTATAATTTCCTCATCGTTGGCAGTTTGAAGAGAATCAGAACGAGCGGCGGCCAGTAGGCGAGAATTCATGGGCATTATCTATACCGTGGCTTTCCCGCGATTGCGAGTCAAGTTTGGTACGTAAATATTACCAGTGATTGATTGCAATTCATCCAAAACATTTGACCGTCAACGCGCGCTTGCGCTGACGAGTCAAGTCAAGACCGCCGTGAATTGTAATTGAGGTCTGTGGGTCTTGCGTGAGAAGTCGAAGACACCAGGTGTGCACGTAACGTATGGCCCCGGAGAGTTCTGTGTAGCTTTGTTGCACAGCCCGCGGCCGGAGGTCGTACACTAGCAAGCACCATGCAAACAGATGATAGATCCTCCGAGCTTGCCTCCGAGTCAACCGGCGGATACACACGTGGTAATGTGCTTGGGATGCGCAGTGCCATTGAGGGGATTCTAGGTTCCATTCCCATCTGCGGCGTGTCTTGCCACTAGTACTCCCCCTCTGTCCGCTCGCGCAGATTCGTAAGTTGTTCGGGGAGACATTTGATTTGACGACGCGCCGGCAGCATCTAGAAGAAAACACAGTGAAGCTGTTTTTGTCAAGGCGTAGACGGCCTTTTCTGACCCGCCCAGAAGGTGGAACTGGAAGTTGCGACAGTGTCATTTGGGGAAGAATGAGTTTGACCAACGACACCGTGACGCGGTATAAAGGAACGATGTCAATGTAGTCTGGTGTAACATGATGCATGATGGGGAATCGGGATCCTGTGTTGTTACATAATCGCCCGTTTTGGAAATGCACTGACGCGACGTAGATAAAATGGATGTGTCAATTAAGCTAGAGCTATTGAGCCTTCACTCTTCAGGCCTACTCCCCAGCTCTTTACCTCTCAACATTACAGAAATTGTCAGAATTACACTTGAGATGACTAGTCACATGCCTATAAACACAATCCACCTACCAATTCCACTTATCCTTTTATATTAGTATAGCCCAGTGGGCTGCACATTCTGATATGAAGGGATGACCCCAAATGCCCTATGCTACAATAAATACCCCAATAATTCTGCAACATCTCTAAGTTTTCACGTCTCTCAGTGCTGCTATTGCTAATAATGAACTGCTGTCACAGTCTGAGACTTTAAGCTAGGTTCCTAAATTAGTAGGTATAACATAAATGGTAATGATAGTTACACCAGTCAAAACTTCAAAGTATATTGTATGAGAAGGTCAGATTGTGTGGCCTTGGTCACAATTGTAAGGGCAACCCCGGAGGCCTGAGATCAAGGTCCTAGCAGGGGAGGATCCAAAGCATGAACATTGGTAAGCAAATACAAATGAAGCTGACCTAGCAGGGTGTTGAAGTTGTGATGGTCACATGTGTGACTTGCCGGAATGTTCTGGCACATTCTACTTATGCCAACTGATTTTCCTAGACTCACTTAGAATATACTAGAATAGTGTACAACTAGTATATAAACTCAATAGATAGTCAGCGTAGGGCATCATTTGCCCTAACACACAGATCCTTCATTGGAGTGTGATTGCAAACCCTTATCGCTCTCTTTGATCCCATCAGCACTTGGATCATCGCTTATTTCAACACAGGGGAGGATTCAAAGAGAAGAAACTCTAAGGGTCTGCCTGCTAGGGAGCTGACTATATACTGCTTGTAGCTGCTGCTGTCGGGCACAGAAGGCCTGGGCGGCGTTGTAGGTAAGGTCCCAGGGCGACTGTCGGGAGGGTGTTGACAGATCGGTGATTGTGCACGCGAGATGGAGGGCCGGACCGGAGTCGGAACAGGAATCGGACACGTCTCTGAGGGGCCAAAAGGGGGGTTCCCCTGATATCACCCCCCCTTTGAATGTGGTGTCCCGACGCATAAACCAGAAGGGTATTGTGTCGAAGGTCGCAGAGGCAATGTGTTGTGGTTTGCCAGGGTACTTACGATAGAACTCCTCAACTGAGGCAAAGCTATGATCAAAGCGGACCCACTGGTCGTGCGACATGTCATAGCCTCTCCACCTGATGAAGTAATTCAGCCGTTTATACCTCATCTTTGCGTCCAGGATTTCCTGCACTTTCCACTCCGGGACTCCATCCTCGAGGTCCAGAGGGGGCTGGTCGTAGCCGGGGCGTCCATCAAAGGGGTCGTCTTAGGCAAGCTCAAGCTTGACGATGGGGAAGACCGGGTGGAGCTTTGAGTAGCAGGAGGGAGGTTGAGCTTGTAGGCACCTTTGCTAATCTCCGCGACTATCTTGAACAGTCCAAGGCGGCGGTGGGAGAACTTTTCTGAGGGGCGAGTTGTCCTGATGTTAGAGGCATTCAGCCAAACACGGTTACCAACCTTAAACTCCGGAGACAAAGTGTGTCTCTAGTTGTAGTAGCGCTTGTACTCCTCTTTGGCCTTAGTAAGTGTGGCCTTGGCTTCAGCAACACCAGTGGTGATCTGGTTGCGGAACTCGTTTACTGACTCCATAGCAGAGCAGACTCCAGGTTCGAAGCCCATGCACGAGAGTCGTCCCGTGTCCATCATGAATGGGACTTGTTGCGTAGAGGAGTGAACGTGGTTGTTGCAAGCGAACTCCACGGCCAGAATCAGCTTGTCTGAGTCGTCCTGCTGGTAGTTGGTGAAGATCCGCAGGTACTGCTCCAACTCCTGGTTGACGTGCTCTGTCTGGCCGTCCGTTGGGGGGTGGTACGCGGTGGACGTGGCAGGCTTGATGCTGATTAGACGCCAGAGCTCTCGGGTGAAGTCCGCGATGAACTGCGACCTGCGGTTGGAAACATACTTCTCCGGGGTCCCGTGGTGTCGCCAGACATTCCGATAGTAGAGGCGGGCTGCTCCTACCACGTCGACCGTCGTATGACACTCCGAGAAGTGGGCGCGCTTTCCGAGGGTGTCGACAACACAGCTGGTGCCCCTCTTACAATGTACAAGATATGGGTTATAACCCAAAGGTCCAATGCACAAGACATGGGTTATAGCTCAGGGGAATTTGGAGAAATAATTACTTGGTTTCATTTTATTCTTTTTTGAGCTGTTTAGTATGATATTAGTGATGGGATTGATGGTCCAAACTAAATCGAATCTTTGTTGAACCAGTTTTGCAAGAGATCAATTGTTTTGATGATCACATGATGCTGCATCACTTCTTCTCTAGTTATTATTGATCTCTATTCCCTCCTCTCCTAGGAGCCCAATATTACATCACGAGTCATGGGCCTGAAGAAAAGGTGATTTACAATAACATATATGATGTCACATTAGTCACATTATGCTTTTATAGTATATTTTGGTATATAACCCATGTCTTGTGCATTGGACCATTGGGTTATAACCCACAACTTGTGCATTGGACCAGCTGCAACAGGTGGACGATGACCATGATCGCGTCGTACCCATGGGCCTTGGGGAGTTCGACAATGAAGTCAACGGAGACGGTATGCCAGTGCTCTGGGGGTGTTTCCGTTGGGTGCACCGCTCCATGGGGCAATCTCCGGAGGGCCTTAGTGCAACAGCACAGGTCAGCTCATATAGCTCCATCTATGCGAAAGATGATGGCCACTGCCTACCAGGCTAATGCAAAAGATGAGGGCAAGGGCCTATGATATATTATTCAAAGAAGTATTACTGTGTTTTTAGCACCTGGGAGATGATATCATTGATGGGATTGATGGCAATAAGGTATTTTGACTAATGTGGAACGATTTTTGATTGCCATCACTGCTTTTGATAGCTGAATTCTGTTAGATCAATCTTACTTAAGCCATTATTTATTTCCTTGTTTCTGTCCTATTAAGTCTCCAATATTACATACCGAGTCATCGGCCTGAAGAAAAGGTGATTTATCTGACATAATATGTCAAAACATTAGTCATATACATCAGTACCATTGAGAAAATCAGCAAATACAAGGGGCCTGACATCTTTTGCATTAGCCTGGTAAGCAATTGCCAGCATCTTTTGCATAGAATCAGCAATAGGTAGTGCACAGGTCACAGGTCGCGATGTACCGGCCGATATGGCGAGACATCTGGGGCCACCAGTAGTTCCGGGAGACCAACTCCAAGGTCTTGAAGCGACCAGCGTGTCCGGCGACTTCGAGTGTCATGGCAGAGCTCGATGATGCGTCTCCGAAGGTCCTTGTCCTTGGGTACCACAATCTTCCCGCGGAAATGAAGAAGACCACCAGAGACGGCCCACTCATTGGAATGTGATGAGCGGGGGCCTCGAGCTTGACCTTGGACCTTGAGGAGTTGCCGGGCTGCTAGTGCGACAGGTTCCTCCAAGCCAGGCTCACCGGAAAGGGTATCACGAATATTGCAAAGGAGTTCAGAGCCAGGACCGGAAACGGAAACGCCCTTGAGTGCGTGGACGTGGAAGAGTTCAACATCGGAGTTGTTGGAATCGACTCCGTGATCGGGTCTCTGGGAGAGGGCGTCGGGTCGGCCCATGTCGCGACCGGACTTGTGGTGCAGTGTGAAGTCGAACCGGGAGAGGTATAGGGACCACGGGGCCTGTCTCTGGTTGAGGTGCTGCGTCTTCCTGAAGTACTCCAGATTCTTATGGTCAGTCCAAATCTCGACAGGGTGCGCGGTGCCCTCGAGGAAGTGTCTATATTCCTCGAGTGCGCGGATGATCGCGAGCATCTCCTTGTCGTGGATTTCGTAGTTGCGCTGGACATCATTTAAGCTTTTGGAACAGTACATATAGCTACATCTATGCAAAAGATGTGGGTACCATCCCAAGGGGGTAATGCAAAAGATATTGTGACAGATGTATTTCAAGAATTTCTCACTGGAATCAAGAGATATGACTAATATAAAAATACATATAGGAAGAGAAATCACCTTTTCTTTGGGCTGAATATTCGTAATATTATATTTGGGACTTATAAGCCCAGGGACCAAAATTAATAATTGATTAAGTAAGGTTGATATAGCAAGATGCAGTCATCAAAAGCTCTGATGGCAATCAAAAATCGTTCCACATTGATCAGGCACGTGTAGTCCCCTTCATCGCCCTTGCTTGCGCTGGTGGTCGTTCACGGACGCGTACCAGGCCCACTCGGTGGATTTGCGCGGATTCTCTTTTAAGTTTTGGGAACATTAGGTCGAGGAGGGTGAGTTTGCGTTGCTGCGTCCGGATCCACATTTTGCCAACTTGGTCGGGCTTTCTTTGTCGGTCCCCTACCAAAGCTTCCTTTTCTCTTATTGGCCGCGTTCCAACAAGGATTTGTTCTGCTGAAGTCCAACCCCTGTGGCCGGCCCTGCTTCTGCCCGCTGATGAGTGCGGAGTGGGGACAAAGCAAATGAGCCTCTAACTAACCAAACTAACAAAAACAACCAAAACTCCACTTGAGATAGAGAGAAAGTTGTATAATGTCGAGTAGGGAAAGTCACAAAACCCAAAATATCGTCGACTCCTTGTGCGAGAACAGACCCCTGTGAACAGAGCCTTGGCACAAATGTGTAAGGTTGTAGGGTTGATACGAGTTTCTTGCGAAAAACGTTGATTTGTTGTGCCCCAAAGCGTACTATCGACAAAACTCAGCAATAGAGAAGCGCCAATACGATGCCCGGAGAGTTTATACTCGTTGGATCAGGACTAACTGCCTTAAACCCTCTGAGTTGTCTCGAGTCAGGAACTAACTGCCTTAAACTCTCGACCAGCAACCGAAACCCAATAAACAGCAACCGGAACTCTCTTTTAAACGGCAACCGAAACCCTCAACCAATAATCCTTCGACGATGATACTATTTCGAAAGAGCTAGCAAGATAAATTGACGAGCTAGATCCCCAGATGCACCTAGTAGAGCGGGGCAATCCGTGAACCTGCCAAATACAAAACAGAGGTATAAATACTAAACAGAAATTGATAGAATCAGGGAAAATCTCGAGTAAGAAAAGTCGTCCATGTGCATAATTGTATAGGTATCGTTTCGCCATACGACCCGGAGTCGAAAATCCAGGTCCAGATGACTGGTATCGCGTGTGTTGGAGTCAATGACCTGTGTAAATCTTCCGTGTTCGCGACCATCTAGTTTTGCTTGTGAAGAATCCCTCGATCTTGAGTAGGATAAGTGGATAGCTCTGCTTCCCAGCTTTCGATTGACACCCATAACTCGTATCTTGTGCGTATGGCCTCAGCGGTAGTTGTCCCAACTCTCCTGGCGCATTTCCAATGTTCAGATGATCAGTTCCTCGACAGTGTTTTAGAGTCGCCGTTGATCACAGGTCCAGGCCCCAATCAATTGAGTAGGTTTTTCACCGTTTAACCGTCCCTTGGCACTCCCGATCCTCCAGCATGATCCGAAACCACGTTCCAATGATGTCAGTCGTCGATACCAACAGAGATAGGGGTGGCCCTAGTCTAGGAGTTGTCGATTTCGAGTCTCCACTGAGCGCCAAACCGAATATGCCTTTTAGAATACACTCCCTTTGGGTATTTTGCATAGAATTGGATGGATTCTAGCGAGAAGCGGGCTCTGCGAACTTTTCCTAGTCAAGACTTTGGAATCACTATGAGCGATTTGATAGGATTTGACTGGATTTTGATATGTTCTTGTGCAGGTAACTCCCTAGTTGACCATTCGGGACTCATGTCAACTCTGAGACGTGCGCTGAGCAACAAAATCGACAAAAATAGTCGTTTCCTGGTCTGTCCCAGACTGCGGCTTATCATCTCCCCCATTTTCAAATCTCGACTGTCCCCAGTCGTCTTTGGCAATACTCGAATTCAACAACATCAATGAATTCTCTCCATCTTTCACTTTTTGCCGTCAGCGAAGATCAAGGATCGACACTTCAGACTCAAATTTTTGACATTCTCTGTCGGATCTTTGGTTCTGCCAAGCAAAGGCGTTGCCGTGATCACTGATTTGCCCTCGGACAAAGGAATGCTTCCGTTCAGGCGCCCGGTCGGCCCTTTCCGTCTCGCAAGCTTCCCTTAATTCTACCGCGGGTTTCCAGATTCACCCAATACACTTAAGCTGCTAACCAAATAGAGCGGTTCCGCGACTGCGCGCAAGAGAAAGTTAATTCCCCGGAGCCGGTGCATGTGGTTTAAGCTTCAGAAGCGTCCTTGCTGTCACGTTTTGTTCTTCACTCTTCTTCACAGCCCTACGCTCGCGCGTATAAAGCTTGTCCGCCCCTCTTTTTCGTCCCATTCTTTCTTTCTTTCTTCCACCATGTCCACCAAAAAGACCTCCCCGTCGAAGAAACAGGCTCGGGCAGCCTCGCCCTCTCTGTCAGACGACTCTCTAACTCCTATCATCCCCTTGACCTCCAACCCCTGCTGGTCTTGCTTCGTTAACAAGGCCGGCCAATCCTTCTTCAACACCCTCCGTCGCGTCACCGCCGAAGACCCGTCTACTCCTGCCCTCAAGCCACACTGGAAAACTCCTCCTCTCGTGTCGCACCTCAACGGAGTACTCCCGTATTTCGTGAGTCTTCTCGTTTTCTTCTCGCACTTCCCCTTTCTGATCACCCCTTTCCAGCGCTATATCTTCCAATACACCGAATCCCTCTCGCGAGCCTCCACCGAATATGCATCCCTCGATATCGTGCTCCTCGTCGACTTGACCATCAAATTGCGGGACCTGCTCCCTTCCAAAGAGTTGGACAAGGACTGGGCGTTCCTGACTTGTAAATTTGCGCTCTTCACCGTGCGTATCTCCTTTTATTTCCTCCTTTCGATTATCTGACTCGGTTTTTCAGGACCTTGGTTCATATTACTTGGACATTTCCGCCGAAGCCTTCCCTAGCAATATGCCGGCGACGCTGAAGCTCAAGGAGCTCGAACTGCCCAGCCTCCACGCCTGATGGCCAAACACCAAGCCGACGACAAGAAGCCAAAACCTCGGCCCAAACCCAAGGCCAAGCAGCCCTCCCCGGTTGTCATTCCAGTCGAGTCCGAGGAAGAGAACGGTGAAGATGACGACAATGGTACGTCTTATTCATCTCCCTTTCCCCCAAACCGGATTGTACTGACACTCTTTTTCTTCAGAGTCCGTTGTTGCTGTCAAGAAAGAGAAGGGCAAGGCTCCCGTCCATAAGCGTGTTCGTGAAGATTCTTCTGGAGAAGAGACTGTCTCTCCAGAGAAAGTCTCCAAGTCCACCCGTGCGTTCTCAAGCCTTCCTTCACTTCTTGCTTCCACTAACTCTTCGTTCTTCAGGCAAGCCACCCGCCAAAAAGTCGAAATATGCCAAGGAGAAGGGCACGGTGCTGGAGTTTGACGATGCTGAGGAGCTAAACGATGAGTTGGTGCCAGGCGCTGATGGGTATTTCCGCTATCGTCCGGCAGACGAGACGCCCCCTTCGACGCATCTGACCCCGCACACACCCATAAGCTCAACCAGCTTTTGGTTCGTCTCTTCCAACCGCGGCGGCTTCATGCGCGACATCCTTTCCTTCACCCCCAACAATCGCGTCCGGCTGGTCTTGTCCCGCATTACCCAAGCGTTGCCTCTCTCTTGGACGGCCCTCGTGAAGACCTTCGACTCGCCCGTCTCAACTAACCCCGGCAAATCGACGATCCAGTCGAAGGGTTTCGAGCCCTACTACGTCGAGTCCGCACCCGTCCCAATTGCTTTCCTCAAGAGAGCGTTCCCGGACCAGCCCCCTCTTCCCGCTTGGCCATGCCTGATGTGCATGATGTTCCGCCGAGACTGCACCCCTTTGGGATACGGTGTTCCTTGCGACAACTGCAACCACGACAGCAAAAAGGGTCACCTCTGCGACCACCAACGCTCCTCAGACGAGATGCTCAAAGTCATCGAGCATCTCACGCCTCTCATCGCGTCTTCTAACCGCGAGACTCATCTGGAGTTGATCCACCTCAAGGAGGTCTTCGAGCTGGCAGCGCAGACTCGTGAAGCCCATCGCCTGGCGATGTCCTCGGTCAAACGGGCACTCGAATCCTTCCAGGGGCACCTGGAGTCGGTTGTCGAGATCCATTCTTCCGAAGGCCTCGAGCGACGCTTCCTTCTCGAGACTGGCGACGAGTCCGCGACCGCGGTCCTTAACCAGCTGCTCCTTGCCAATGCTCGCAAAGGTACTTCCACATCTCTCTCCTCAGCTTCCCATCGCTAACACTCTTTTCCTCTGTAGGATCCAACTATCCCAACGGTCCCAAGGACGAGAAGGACAAGAAGGACGAGGAGACGGAGGAGAACGACGAGTTGCTGGGCGACACGGAGATGCCCATCGCTCCACCCGATTCCAACGAAGCGGGTCCATCCACATCTGGGTGAGATCCCCTTGGTCTGGTTTCCGGTTGCATCTCGATGGTTGGGAGCTCGTCGGCGGGTCGAAAGTCTACGGACTATAAAATTTTTGTATATTTCACAGTGCGCGGCCGGCGTAAAGTACTTTACGACCGGCAAAATAATCAGTATTTTCACATTGCCTTCCTTTCTCGTCCGAACTTAAGTAAAATTCATCTGAGAAAAGTCCCCAATGCAAAGTCCTGAGTATTTTGACTCGATCTTGGACTTGGGTTCCCTCCCAATTCATCAACTCGACAATCTTTGTTCGAGATCTGCGGATTTCCCATCAATCCACAACTCCCCACATGTCTTCTTCTCAGCAATCCACCAGTAGCAACTCCGATCGGTCGCCTAGATAACGTCCTTGATGTTGTGTGGTCGAATTTGTAATGGTTTCGTCGAATAAAAGCTTTTCCATCTCTAAGAAAAGTCTGTCTTGACCCTCTACCATGACCGACAACGGTATTCCCCAAGTGCGTCAACGAGCCCATGATCCCTATCCTCTATAGCGGCATCTTCGTGGACGAAGTCTATCGATCCATCTTCAAAATGTGTGCGAGTCTTGAAGTATGTCACTTTTCCCACTCGAAATCTTGCAATTTCTTGACGGGAAACAGCTCATCGGCCCATGTAACTGTTGCAAAGTCCTCAATCGCGACTGTGTCCACCTCATGGCTGGTCTTCCTTGCATCCCCTGTGGTCTGAATCGCGACGACACCTGCGATTTCTCCACTCTCGAAGGTTTCCATGTCATTTATAGTCTCAATCGTGACTCTCATTTGGCATTTCTTGGTGCGTTTGGTATTTTCCTGACAGGAAAAAGGCATTTCTGACTTTCTCTTGTCAACAAAGATCATAAGAAGACGACCAACGAGCAGGAAGAGATGGCCAAGACCCTCGTCCTACTTCGCAAGTGGGAGGAACTCCGCACCAACGGCCATCTCAAAACGTTCCTCGACGCTATGCGCGTGAAAACCCAAAAACTCCTCGAATGTGGCGTCCAAAGCTTGTTCTCCACACTCGGCCACGACGAACTCCATCAGGCCGAAGCCATTTTCGACGGGAACCCCAGTACCATGCGTCTCTCGAAGCTCGCTCATTACTCCCGCATCCAACTCGAAGACAAGGCCGAGATTCGTCGCGAGCAAATTCGTAAAAAGGTCGAATCCCTCAAGAACGAGTACAAATACGCTTCAGAGCTACTCGCTCGACTCGAATCTGCTCACTCCAAGGTCATTTCCCTCTGCGAATCGTCCATTCTTGTCGATCTGACCTATTTCCCTCAGGCATCGCTCTTTGGTTATACCCAAGATAACGATTTCATGAACGAATATGGCCACACCATGATCATGAACGTCCCCAATCGACTCTTCCGCGTCCTCTGCATCCTCTCTCACTGATATGCCCGCACTGGAAACGATCCCTGAACATGGAGAACATTCCCCGGTGATCCATTCCGTCCCAATGGGCATTCCTGACGCTCCTGCTTGCTCCACCTGCCCATCCGCACAGGCTCACTCCTTCCACCCTTGCCCTGCTGATCATGTCGTTTGACAATCTCAACGGCGCAAACCCTTAATCCAACTTCTTATCTGTCGTTACCGTCGTTTACAATCATTCCTGTCGTTACAGTAGCGTTTTGAATCACAAAGGGCGTGTTGTTCCTTGATTTCCTCTGTTTCGGCACTTTTCCTACTCGAAGATTTGGTTGATACCGAAGATCTCGTTTCCAGAAACTGCGATCAGGCTGCCTTGGCAGTCCTGCATAAGATCCAGGTCCGGGTATATCCTTCTCCATGCTTGCATTTCATAAGAAAGTGGCAATCTCGACGGTAATAGCATATCTTTGAGGGTGGAAACATGATCCAGATCGCCAAAGTGTTTCGCTCTTTCGAGAGAACCATGCTTTGCGGTCCACAACCATGCTGCGCTCCATGTTCTCCATGTTATGCCAAAACGTGCACCACGTTGAGCCCATCTCCCCATTTTTAAGATCTTGCTGTCCCAGCAATAAGCCATCGCCTATAAAAGATGTCCTGGTTCGATAACCCATTCCAGTTTCTCTCGCATCTCTATCCAAAGACATTCGCTCCCTTCCAATCTCGACCAGTACGAGCACTTCCTCCACAGTCTCCTCCAAGCCTGAGTACTGACGATATGAACCCTCAGACGTCTCCAGTTGAACACAAAATGGCAGACTCGATGTATGCCCCCTCGCGAACCCGAGGAAGGAGTTCCAGAAGAACTTCGAAGCCGACGTTCACGAGTTCATAACCACCGTTTCCGACTTGCGCATTCGTACCAACGACGAGAATGTCCGTAAAATTCACTTGTTGTATCGGTATTTGGTGCGTCGTCACTTTTCCTAGTCGGAATAATGGTACTCATCATCGTTCTTAGCTTCCTCAGCTCAAGGAGGAAGAGGTCCGCGACCGTTTGGCTGCAAGCCAGTTGATCTATCAAGACCTTCCCCATGCGCTTCAAAAACTCCATGCGATTCAGAACAATATTCGCAACGACGGCAAGTGGACCGCCAAAGTCGATCAACATCTTCGCGACACCAACACTTGTATCGCCCATATGCAGCATATCGACGCGTCTGCACGCACATTCGCGGCTCATCGCAACAAAGCGGATGAATCCAAGAAAAAGACCCCTGAGACCAAAAAGGTAATATCATTTCCCAAAACGGAAGCGACACTATCTTATCAGTGACAGACGTCTTCGTCCAAGAACACTCCGGTTTCACTTTTCTCCGTCGAAGATTCCCTCCGCAACTCATCATCGCGTCAGAATACTCGTTCTTCGACCGTTAACCAGTCGCACAAGGTATTTTCCCTGTTGAATATTCATTCGAACGTTGATTTACTCCAGCGACAGCGTTCCCCTGAACCCGAAGATGAAGAAGAAGAGGTTCGTTCTCTCTTCTTCGACTCTGAGTCGAACGTTTTCATCGTCAATCTCCCTGACTCGGTGCGTTCTTATCTAGGAAGGCTCTGGCGATACCGACAAGAGTCCTTCTAAGAAGAAGCGCAACAAAGCCAGTTCTCCCGAGCTCATAGACGAGTCTGGCAAAACCCCTGCGCCGATCTCTTCTTTATCCTTCAAGAAGAAAGACCCCAAGGACCTCCCAACTGTCTGTAGACTCTATCCGATGTCCCTTCTATCGCTGATTCGCATATTCGCAGATCCCCGCGGCTGCCGTAGCCGGAATTGTAACTTTTCCTTGACCAGATTTCGAAGTTTCTGACTTGAATTTCCCAGATTTTGACCAATCCTTATCCGGTTGACGATTCCGCTCCTGCTGATCTCGAGTACAAGACCATTCAAGAACTTCTCGATCAATTCGCACAAGGAACCGAAGTCCGAATCACCAATAAGCAGCTGACCGCCTGCCTCGAACTCGCTCAGCAGCAAGTGCTCATCGCTGTCCAGCGTATGGCATATGCCCGTGACTCGTACGAAGTAGTCGCTCGTCGCTACCAAACACTCTTCGACCTCGCGAAGGACCGCAACATGAAAGTTGATAGTAAACTCCCGTCCGTCCCTCTCAGTCTCGTCATAGTGCTCGATTTCTGACTTCTCCTCGTCAGCGATCCGTCCCAGTACTTGGCTATCATCCGCGGAAATGCTCGTCTCGCAACTCCCAACGGTCCTTCCCATGGCCGCAAGTAAATCCCTTACTGCTCCATCGAAATCCCTTCTCCCATAGTACTATATACCCCCACTCGTTTCCAAGGCTTTCCAGATCAGCCGTTCCTGGTCGTTACTTGAACTGTACTATGTCTTCACACCTCGAACGAATGTATTCTTGCGTTGTGACACTTTTTCTCTTCGATTTTGAAGCAGTCTTCCTCCTTAAGCGTCGTCATCTGACTTTTCGCTCTCGGAATCTGACTCTTCCTCGTCAAGATCTATGTCTCCAAACTGCAAATCCGTTCCTTCCACATCCTCTCGGCCTTCTGCGAGCTCATCCAGTTCCTCTTTTGTCATGTCGATCATCTTTTCGATGTCCTTTGAGAAAGAAATCTTCTCCCTGGCTTCATAGGGTATTACTCGAATGCGCCAATCTTTCCTGGTACCATGGCTCCATTTAGCTCACATACTAGATAAGATCCACCCATTGTCCGTCTCACAACCACCATTGGTCCCAGGTAACAAGTTTTGCCTTCTTGTCCAGACTCTTCTCGATGCGAGTGTTACGAATCAAGACGATATCTCCAGGTTTGAAGTCATAATCCTTGATAGTAGCAGCGTGGATGCGCTCATATCGACGAACAGCTTCTAACTTCTCCTTTGAGACTCGATCTCTCATCTCCTGAATATGATTTCGATGTTTCACCAATGCTCTCGCCGATATCCGACCAACTCAGCGGTACTGATGATTTTCCCTGGATATTCGACCAACCACGTCGATTCCACGATGTCGAATGGCAAAATCGGATGACAACCAGTCACAGCGTAATAGGGTGAGCAGCCTAATCCTCTCCGAATGGTAATTCTATCCGCCCAAGTAACTTGAGGCAAGAAATAAAACCATTTGTTAGGGTTACCAGCGCACGCTTTACAATCGACTGTCGAACATCTCGATGTCCACTCTCCACAGGTCCATTTGCCTTCGAATTATAGGGTGAAATCTTGATTCCAGTAATGCCATACTTGTTTCCGAGCCACTCAAGAGCCGCGAGAAACTGGGGCGCATTATCCGTCACCAATTCAGCAGGACAACCCCAACGACAGATAATATTCTCGAGTAAGAACATCCCAATCGCCGACGCCGTGTGTCTGATCTCAAGCCCTTAGCTTCCAGCCATCTACTCAATGAATCCCTCGCCGCAATGACCAACTTGTGTCCGTTTGAAGTCGCTCCCATGACCATCACATCGGTATGGATTTTCTGGAACAAGCTCGGAGTCTTCGTAGGTATAGGCGGTATTCGAATCATCGTACTCTGACGAACTTGACACATATGGCACGTTTTCACATACCAAGATACGTCTCGATCCATCTGAGGCCACCATAATCTGACTTCAATCAAGGATTTCGTTGCATACGCTCCTCGATGACCCAAACTATCGTGCGCAGAACGCATCGCATACATCCTATGCTCCTTCTTAACAACGATCTTGTGCATTCCATCCTTATCTCGACGGAAAAGCCTTCCTTTCTCACTCAGAAAGAACTTCCGAGCGTATTTTATCAACGCTTCGGAAGGCCCTATCTGTGAATCCAGTCGGTCTCTTCTTGGTATTTCGAAGCCACTTCTCAACCAACTCGAGCTTTTCATCCGCGCGTACTCCTTCTGTCGTCCGATGCTCTTCAGGATATGGTTCCCTCTTCTTAGCATCCCATTTGAACGCTGAATTCGGTAGGAGTTTCTCAGGCTCTCGCACGAACGATGAAATGTACTGTGGCATCTCAATTCCTTCTCTGCGATAAGTATCCCTGATAATTTCTGCCTCATCCATTGATTCCACATAGGTATCCAAGCAAAGTTGACCATGCTCCCTCCAGGCTTCGTTCTCCATTGTGTCGTGCTCATCGAGATCCAACGCTCCGAAGTAGAATCCACCTCTCGTGTCAATTTCCGACTTGAAATCATCATACTCCTTCGGTTGAGGAATCGAATAATCCCAATCTTTATGCACTCCTGGCTTCACCAACTCGGGTCCATCATCGGTATTCTCATACTCTTCATCTCCCGGTACTTTGTCTCGTCTCGAGAGTCCATCTGGCGTAAAGGTCTTGCCGATTACATGTTTCAACTCGAAATGGAACATGAGAATCTGTTCAATCCACCGATTTATCGTTGCATTCGGGCCCATGCCAGGATTATCCAGCATTCCCTTAATATACGACGCATCTGTTTCAAGTACCAGATTTCTACAGCCCAAAATCCAATATTGCATGTGCTCCAAGCCTCGCTTTATGCCAAACAACTCTCGTTTCGCCTGAGAAAAGTTCGCCTGTCTCTCGTCGAGCGGTATTGATGAAAATCTTGAGTAGTATCGTTTCTTTGGGTTGTTCTCATGATACTGGTAGATCACGATTCCGATTCCCTTGTACGAACTATCGATCTGAATCACTGTCGTCCATCCTTCTGAGTAGTTCAACGGTCGAATCGCCGGACACTCTGCCACTGCCTTCTTGATCAACGCCATAGAAGCCTCTTGAAGCTCTCCCCACTCGAATTCCACTCCTTTCTTCAGCATATCCGTCATCGGCTTGCTCATAATATGGAAATCTTGAATGAAGTGCTTGATATACGTCAAGACTCCTAAGAATTGTCTTATCTCAGAGA
The DNA here is from genome assembly GCF_014461135.1 of Mycena indigotica. Classification (NCBI taxonomy): domain Eukaryota; kingdom Fungi; phylum Basidiomycota; class Agaricomycetes; order Agaricales; family Mycenaceae; genus Mycena; species Mycena indigotica. The sequence goes on along the minus strand of NW_023503016.1, from coordinate 469,967 downwards.
CATTCTTCAAAGGAGGCCATCGTGTAATGACTCCTACTCGATCCGTCGACGGCCTTCTTCCTTCAGATGCGAGCACGTATGGCCTACGACCACAAATTCATCCGCACACAACACCGCTTTCATGCCAGAAACCGTCAAACCTGAGTATTTCAGCCTTTGAACTACTCGATTCACGTTCTGCATATGCTCCCAGAAGAATCTACGAATCCCCTTATTCTCAGGTATCGTTTCCTCTTCTCCGTTCTCATCCTCGTACCGCGTTGCTGGTCCTCGAATAGGTACATCATCGATATATGGCATCGAAACGTGGGGAACCTCTTCTCGCAAGACGAAATTGACATCGTCATGGAAAATTGGTACGAATTCGTCCATCCTTGAGGAAGTTTCACTAATCTCAACGCTCCGAAGGGCGACTGAAGCGTTGTGTAGTCCCGCGAGGTCTCCGCAAGGTCCCTATGATCATATCCCAGTACAAATCCAAAACTCCTCCACACGCTCGACCCGAAAAGTGGTCTGCCAACTCTTCTGTCGCAGGTGGGATTCCTGAATGCGCAATTGTAACCGCGTTTAACGGCTCCAAAGCATGAACGAGTCGAATACTCTTGCCATCCTTCTTGAGAACACCAAAGAACTTGAGCGATATGAAGCATTCGACGGTTCGTACACCCCGCGTCGATTTTCTTCTTAATCACTTTACAAAACTCCTCTAGTTGTCCTCTCGGGATCGGAATACTCTTCTCTATCCACACTTTGTGCTCGACCGTCGGTATTTCGACAGGCGGAAAGAAATCATGTCGCAAAGTTCCTCGCTCCTCGTCATTCCAAGCGAACGCAGGCCAATGAAGCATCATGAAATTATGAATAACCTTCATTTCCTCGCTCCTCAAGAACCCAGTGTTGTGAACTTTATCGATAATTTCCATCCTCTCTTGTGTATATCTCTCGGTAGGTACGAATTCACTCGGATTTGGTGATAACTTAGGCATTTCAGCCAAAGGATCCCCGATGATTTCCCTCTTTATGCGATATTTCTCTGAAGCTCACCATAAACTGGCCTCGTTTTCAACGCAACCGGTTTATACTTCTTTCCAGCGAATGTATCCATAATCTCGACTCCAGCCTCCACAGGTGAACCATTTCTCTCTCGATCGAACCCAAGGTCGGCACATTTCAGACACGGAATCGATGATTCATGCTGATGTACGTTCCCCAGATAAGATGCTTCTACCGCCGCTCTAACTTCCTCGTCTGGTCCTTGACGGACACCCAATCCAGACTCGAATTTTACCACTAGCCCACTTTTCCTACTCTGTGAAGAGTGGTCGACTCGCTGTTGGACAAACTCCTCGAGCAACTCTTTTGCCTTTCGGTCCTTGGACATGGTTTTCGACTCTTTACTGGCTGTTAGGTACGCCAATTGCAGTTCTTCATCCTCAAATCGACACCCGTCCTCAGGTTCGATGTATCCCTCCACTCGCAACTCGCCCTTTTCATCAATTCCCATACACACACACAGCTCTTCGCCTCCCCAGTCTCCCACTAGTTCCTCGACGAGTTCTGAAAATCCGATTCCACCTCGACTTTGGCCCTATGCTCTCGATTCTCCTTCTGAACAGGCGGATCTTTCCCAGGTTCTTCGACCCGTTTCGAGTTCGACACCACAGAATAAGTTCCCCTTGCCTGAGTCGGTATCACACACCTTCGCTCTCGGTTAGGATCGCGAATCGTGAGCATTTGGTTCCCATTCCCGAAGTTTTCTAACTTGGATTCCGTTACTAGATCGAAAGGTCGTCCGAGCAAAACTTCATAAGCCACTTGGTCGATGATATGCACTTGCAGATAGACGGGTATGTCTCCAAACAAGAAGCATACATTTCTTGCTAACCCAGCAGACTTCTTCAGTTGCCCATTCGCACTTTGCATGTAGATTTGCAAGTCAGGATCCCAAGGAATTCCCAATCTTTCCGCTACCGACAATGCCATTGACACAATTTGCGATCCACTGTCAATAACACACTCCACACGCTCTCGCGCAGCGATTAACGGCCACACAACCCTCAACGACGCCTGAATCTTTCCCTGAGAAGACTTGCTTGGGCGGTTCTCCCGGTGGGAGAGAAGCCACATACTGGAGATATGGGTCGGTACTCACGTATGAGCCTTCCCTTATTCCGTATTGCTTATCCTCTTCAGTAGAAATGTAGAACGAGTCCACCATTGGCAATTCGTCGATGTCTACCGCGTCATTTTGGAGTCGAACTTCAACGTTCTCATCTTCCATGAACGGGTATTCCGATCCTTCATCCAATTTCCCATGTAACAAGACTGGCTTTATAGGTTGTCGAGTCCGATTCGTCGATTTCCGATCGCTTTCGCGTACTCTGGAGAAAGAGAGATCAAATCGCCCACAGTAACATCGTGCACGACTGTATTTTCTGTCTTTTCCACAATTCGCTTAATTATATGCGGGTCGTCGAACTTCGTCGCCAACTTATACGCCCTCTCTTCTACATCTCGCTTCTTATTCGTCTCGCGCTTGGGCGATTCCGAACTGGGTACCATCCTGGCAGCATATTCCAACTTTTCGTCCTCAGAATCTTCTCCTCTGAATCGAGCTTTGCGTTTCTTCTTCGGCACATCCTCTTTCTCCAGCACCTCCGGCTCAGATTCTTCCTCCTCACTTGAAGACTCGACAGGATCATCCTTTTTCCTTCGATCTTCCTTCTTTTTCGACGATTCCTTTTCCTTATTCGCAACTTTCGATCGGTTCTCAGGAGATTTCGTTGCCTCAGGAGCTTTCTTTCGCCAGCTCCCTGTCTCCTTCCTCGAACTATCTAAAAATTTCATCCCTCCCCAGCGTTAGAGTCTTTTCCCGAACGCGTATTCGCAAATTGGGACTCCATCGACTGATTCGCGGACTGCGAACTGGATCCAGATTGGTTCTGCATGGCCTGAACCATATTGTACATCGTCATGAACTGTTGAAAGTTCGGATCGACCGGGGGCAAGCCTGGTTGAACAGGCCCTTGAAGGTACACAGGGTACGCTTCACTCTTTTGCCCCGTCTCCCCCATTCTCTGCTGTTGTCTACCTCCTATCCCTTGCTGCGACGCTGAATCTCGTTGTAGGATTTGTGGAAACGATTGGATCGCCCCCGGCTGGTTCGAGAATCTTGCTGGTTCATGAGCTGAGACATTATTCGATTGATATTGCCTAGTCATAGCAGCCATTTGCGCCCTCAATGAACGGATTTCGTCCTCATTCGTGTCATACAGCAAATTATACTGCTCGCTGGGAGTATATTCGTTGTAGAACGACGACTGAAGGTTCGTCTGCGCATTTCCTGACACAATATTCCCTCCGCCTTTGCCATACCAGTCGAGAATTCGTTGATACCTCGAGACATTCTCAGGATACTTAGGAATATATTGACCTCCTGGTAGGCGCAAGCCTCCATTCTCCATAACGATCTTCCCTTGGTCCAACAACATCCTCTTCTTTGGGCAATCTCGCACCATGTGTCCAGTTTCTTCACAGAAATGACACTGGTCCCCTCCACTCTGTTGTCCTCCATACCCACGACTTCCTCCTTGTTGATAATCGCGTTGCGGCGGTCCCGATTGAGGGTGCGCATGCTCCTTGGACTTATTTTCTGTAGCCTGATGGAACTGCTTCATCGTCTCGATGAGTTGCTTATCCCTAACGGCCATAACGTCCTTCAACGCGTTTATCTCTAAGGCGAAACCTCCATTTGATCACGAAACTCGTTTTTCACTCTAATATCGTTCGTAGAGTTTCCGCTTTCGAGCTCGAGAGCAAATTCGAGGGTTTCGAGTCGTTTCTCATCATCGCATCTGCCTCCCGTCCAGACCAATTGTTCGCCAACCATTCCACCACCTTCAAGACGTCCTTGTAGTTCCACTTATCGCCTCTTCGAGTATTTCCCGCGTTTTGGTTTCCCGCATTCGCGTTCGGACCCAAGATATTTGCCACATTCGGTTGGTTCAACACAACTTCGACTGCCGAAGCAAAATCATCGCTGAGCGTACCAAGAATCGACGATACCAACTCTTTGTTGGTGATTTGCGATGGTGGTCTGAGGAGTTTTTCGGATTCTGCCAAAAAGAATGCACAAAATCGAATCACTAGACCCAGATCTTCACGACTAGCACCCCGTGCCTCGGCGCAAATTTCCTTCAAGCGTCTCCTCGATCCTTCGTTGACCTCCTCCAACTCTGGATACATCTTCAGTATCTCCGCCTTCCACCCATCGAAGTCTCCTCCAGCAAACGCTGCCAGATTCCGCCACGCTTCCTTCACATGCTTAGTATCGAGATACCTCAGCACCGTCTCCTTCTTTTCCGCGTCGTTGTCGATGCCTCCCTGCACGATGATTCGCTCGCACTCCTCTAGGAACTTCTCCAACTTGGCAGGAGTCTTTCCATCGAAGCTAGGACGACCAGAATCCCATGTTTCAGGCACCTTGAACCGCACCGCTGCTCCTCCTTGAGTTTCTTCCTCCACCACCTCCGTTTCCACCTGCGCCACCCGCGCCACCTCCGTTCCCTGCCATTTCCACCATTTCCATCGTCCATGTTTTCGTTGTTTTGTTGAATCGGAGGTTCGTTAAGCCGATTCGTGTTGATTTCGCTCTCTGATAAGTCGGTTAGAGGCGAAGATGGTGTCGGAGATTGTTGTTCTTCTTCGACAGTCGCTGAGTTTGTGTTGGTTTTGCGCTTTGTTGTAGATTTCGATTGAACGCGCTTTTGTGTTGATGCTTGAGTCGGTCTTTTCGACGAAGATGCTTGAGATTTTGTCGATTTTGTCGGGATTGTCCGATTTCGATCGCCTTGCGAGTTACGGGTAGTCCTCGGTTTCGCGTTCGCAGATAGTTCTCCAACTCCGCGTAGTAGATTCGGAAAATCGTTCGGTTGGGAATCAGTTAGATCTCGCTGTTTCCCTTTTGGTGGTATTTTGACGTTCGATCCAAGCGTGTGGGCGCTTGCTTTTCTTCTTGCTTGTCACAAATTGCACGAAACCAAGTTTCAGCAATACTCGATCACCCCTCGCGGTGGGCTCCAGATGATGAGTGCGGAGTGGGGACAAAGCAAATGAGCCTCTAACTAACCAAACTAACAAAAACAACCAAAACTCCACTTGAGATAGAGAGAAAGTTGTATAATGTCGAGTAGGGAAAGTCACAAAACCCAAAATATCGTCGACTCCTTGTGCGAGAACAGACCCCTGTGAACAGAGCCTTGGCACAAATGTGTAAGGTTGTAGGGTTGATACGAGTTTCTTGCGAAAAACGTTGATTTGTTGTGCCCCAAAGCGTACTATCGACGAAACTCAGCAATAGAGAAGCGCCAATACGATGCCCGGAGAGTTTATACTCGTTGGATCAGGACTAACTGCCTTAAACCCTCTGAGTTGTCTCGAGTCAGGAACTAACTGCCTTAAACTCTCGACCAGCAACCGAAACCCAATAAACAGCAACCGGAACTCTCTTTTAAACGGCAACCGAAACCCTCAACCAATAATCCTTCGACGCTGATGATACTATTTCGAAAGAGCTAGCAAGATAAATTGACGAGCTAGATCCCCAGATGCACCTAGTAGAGCGGGGCAATCCGTGAACCTGCCAAATACAAAACAGAGGTATAAATACTAAACAGAAATTGATAGAATCAGGGAAAATCTCGAGTAAGAAAAGTCGTCCATGTGCATAATTGTATAGGTATCGTTTCGCCATACGACCCGGAGTCGAAAATCCAGGTCCAGATGACTGGTATCGCGTGTGTTGGAGTCAATGACCTGTGTAAATCTTCCGTGTTCGCGACCATCTAGTTTTGCTTGTGAAGAATCCCTCGATCTTGAGTAGGATAAGTGGATAGCTCTGCTTCCCAGCTTTCGATTGACACCCATAACTCGTATCTTGTGCGTATGGCCTCAGCGGTAGTTGTCCCAACTCTCCTGGCGCATTTCCAATGTTCAGATGATCAGTTCCTCGACAGTGTTTTAGAGTCGCCGTTGATCACAGGTCCAGGCCCCAATCAATTGAGTAGGTTTTTCACCGTTTAACCGTCCCTTGGCACTCCCGATCCTCCAGCATGATCCGAAACCACGTTCCAATGATGTCAGTCGTCGATACCAACAGAGATAGGGGTGGCCCTAGTCTAGGAGTTGTCGATTTCGAGTCTCCACTGAGCGCCAAACCGAATATGCCTTTTAGAATACACTCCCTTTGGGTATTTTGCATAGAATTGGATGGATTCTAGCGAGAAGCGGGCTCTGCGAACTTTTCCTAGTCAAGACTTTGGAATCACTATGAGCGATTTGATAGGATTTGACTGGATTTTGATATGTTCTTGTGCAGGTAACTCCCTAGTTGACCATTCGGGACTCATGTCAACTCTGAGACGTGCGCTGAGCAACAAAATCGACAAAAATAGTCGTTTCCTGGTCTGTCCCAGACTGCGGCTTATCACCGCCATCACCGCCCGATTGTCCTGTCATCCGGCTCGTCTCATGATTCCTCTCCATCTCCCGTGCGAAAACAGGTTTGCACTCAATTGCCGTCTCCGCCTCTGGCGTCGACTCGCCCCCGACCAAGGCCTCGGCCTAGCTTCCGCCCGTTTCGACCCTACTGCTGTGGGTCGTCACTCAGGGGGATCGGCACCCCCAATACCCGCGCTGGCTGGTGAGACCCCGCCTCTTCCTAACCCGACTATAGGTTTCCGTGTCCTGTTGTTTCCCGCGCGCTGGCGCAATATCATGGCTGCAAAAACACAGCGCGCGGGGTGGACTCGAACCGGGAGCCTCGCAGCGGAGCTGACCGGCCGGCCGGTCCGTACCGAATCGGGACGATCCTCCGGAGGCCCGATAGATCGATGATTGGCGCTGAAGATGGGAATGGAGAGCACTGCCGCTCTGGCGATGTGGGCGCCATCACGGCAGGCCATCAATGACCCGGCGGGGCTATGAGAGATAAGCTGTGGGTGGGGCAATGCGATCTGAGATTCAAAATCTCAGATTGGCGATGGATCGGGCTAAGGAAAATTAGTATAAATTAGCAGCCTACCTGTACAGTAGGGCAGAATCGAGGTTGGCCCCAGCTGAGTGGGGTACTATGTCTATTGGCATATTTTCGTTGTTGTGAACGTCTGTCGCGCTCTTGTTGTGAACCCATCGCTACCCCGCGTTCAACTCTACCAACGGGTAGAACCTTTCGTTGCTTACATAATCGTCTTGCTCGTCGTCGCCTACGTCCCTGCATCCAATCTACACCCTAACCTCAGTGAATATGTTGTCTGAATTGCCACAATCATATATTTTGATTGGAACCCGAACCCGCGCGCATACGAAATCAATTACGACGGCAGAGCTACAAAGCACTCTTGGACCAACTCACTGCAGGAGTTCGGGAATAAATGGTGCCCCTTTTGATCCATTATACACCTAAAATCAGTGTACCAAAAAAAGAAAATTTTTTATACCTCTATTTGCACCCAAAAAAGATTGTTCCAAATTTGCCTGCTTATATGAGAAATAGATGCTATAAACAGACTCAGTTTTGTCCCCCGGTTTGGGGGCAGATTAAACACCCTTTTCTAGACTAGCTTTTGCATCAAAATAGGGACCAAAAAATATGGTCCAGGGCCCTGATATATATCGTATAAGTGAATATATGTGAATATTTTTGGTTCATGTTTTGATACAAAAACTGGTCTAGAAAAGGCTGTTTGATCTGCCCCAAAACCAGTTGACAAAACTGAGTCCATTTATAGTATCTATTTCTCATATAAGCAGGCATATTTGAAATAATTTCTTTTGGGTGCAAATAGAGGTATAAAAAAAATTCTTTTTTTGGTACATTGATTTTAGTTGTATAATGGATCGAAAAGGGGCACTGTTTATTCCCAAACTCCTGTAGTGACTGGTTAGAGCGTGTGTCTGTGGTTTAGTGTGTTTGTGTTAGTTTGTGTGTTTGGTTTTGGCTTAGTGGTTCTTTTTCCGTCCTCCCACCGACTTCACGCGTTTCAGTGGAATCTCGACCGGGCCCTCGAAGAGTCCCCGTCGTTTGCACAGTGATCCGTCTGTGCCCGCGGATCAGCATTTGTCGCTGTTGGGAGTGTTATTGCTTCAGCAGTCCGCGGTGCACTTGGCTGACAGGGGTTTCCCGGATGCCCGGACCTGCGCGCTCGCGGAGCTGTTGTCAATGTTCTTACTGGACGCGGGCCTCCGGCTGGTGCATTCGCTGGGGCCCCTGATCGAGTTGCGGGACATTGCCAACGTGTGCTGCTATCTGGGGGCCATTCTGTTGGCTATCCACCGGTCCGAGGGTGAGAGGTCAGGATTCTGGGAGACAGCGGAGGGTTTAGAGCGTCGGGCCACCGAGCGGGAAGCGTATGCGGATGTGTGCCGCCGAGACAGCCTAAGCTTCGAGATGATGGACCTGGACTAGGCTTGCAGAGCAACGGCCATTCTGAGTTGACAGTGCTTTGCTGAGTTTTCCCTGTCTACTCGGGTCTCGGGCGTCTGGCGTGGTTGTCTCTTTCCTGTCCTTGATCCGTCGTACACGTGCCGTGGTTGGTTGGTTTTCTTTTGTTTCATTGGACTTTATCGCGATCCGAGCTGTTTCCATTTTTTTATATATTTTATTTTATTTTGCAATACATCTTCGTCCGCCTGTGTGTATCCGAAGAGGGAAAGAGATAGAGGAGTGTTATTAGGGGAAGAGAGCCCTGCGGGAGGATTTATAGGGGAGATATGAGAGAGAAATTGGTAGAGGGCCCCCAGGGCCTATTATGTCAGGCAAGGCGTGTCCCGTTTCTTTAGGCGGATGCACTGGCGGCGTGGGTCGGTCCAAGGTGATTCAGATTGGAACCCGTATGTGGGGAGGGGAGGCGGGTTGTTGAGATGCCGCCGCTTTGTTGAGGGCCCGGCACCATGCGCCGAGCAAGCGTGCTCCATGTGCCGGACCCTGGTGGTGTTTGTCCAGGGAGACCCGTCTGGGTGTGCCCCACTTCAGGGTGGGCTCCTTTCTTCTGTACCGGACTTGATCAAAGATCACAGGTTGGGTTTTAATGGTGCGCCTGTATAGGTACGCCAAGGGGGCGATGACGACCACCATGAGGGCCCAAGCCGGAAACACAATAATGGTAGTGGTGTCCATTCTGTTGCGGGTGTAGGGGGGATCGCTTAGATTCCGTCAGACTGCGGGTCGGGTTGTGCTGTTGAAATTCCGAGGTGATCGCGGGCGAGAGTTTGCAATCGCAAACCGGTAAGGGTTCAATGCGTTAGGGCAAACGATGCCCTACGCTATACTTCATTACAGATTATATACTACAGAGCATTTGTACTAGAAATTTCCACAAGGTTCCAAATAATCAGTAAGCGCCCGAGTGGAAGGCTCTGGAAGATTCGCGGCGAGTCACACTGTCAGGGGAACCTCCCTTTCGGCCCGGAGACGCGCCCGATTCCGGTCCGACTCCGGTTCCGACTCCGGTCCGGCCCTCCATCTCGCCCGCACAATCACCGATCCGTCAACGCCCTCCCGACGGTCGCCCTGGGACCTCGCCTGCGACGCCGCCCAAGCCTTCTGTGCCCGACAGCGGCAGCTACGGACAAGCAGTATATAGTCAGCTACCTAGCAGGCGGACCCTTAGAGTTTCTTCTCTTTGGATCCTCCCCTGCTAGGTCAGCTTTATTTGTATTCGCTTACCAATGTTCACGCTTTGGATCCTCCCCTGCTAGGACCTTGATCTCAGGCCTCCGGGGTTGCCCTTACAGCAGAAGAAACTCTCTACGGGATCAACCGGACAAGATTGCCAGGTTCGGCGCTGACTCAGGCTCGGAGTACGAGTCCGTTCCGCCCTCGTCACCGCCCCTGCCACTTGTCCCCTCCTCCTCTACTCCTGTGGTCCCCGCACCCGTCATGCCGTCCGGAGTCACTCCTACCGCAGACGCCCGGCTGGACTCACTCGAGGCGAAAATCGATAGCCTAACTGAGGCCCTTGCTTTACTCACCAACCAGGCTTCCGCTGCCGCTGCCGCCGCTAATAATACTGGCGGACCCCAAACACCATCGCCGGAGACGTCGATTCCGACTCCGACTCCGGTCCAGGGCGACTCCGAAGCCCTTTTTGGCGACATCAACCTCGCCTCAAAATTGGTCTTGCGACCAAACCCCCCGTTCACCTTCAACGGCGACCGGGAACGCGGCCGCGCGCTTCCTCTACGCGGTCCGCACCTCGCCCGCCTTGCCCCTGAGGCCTTCGTGGTCAACGGAGAGGCGAGCGAGGAAAAGGCTGTCCGCTATGCCATGTCGTTTATGGCAGAAGGACCCGCTCAGCAATGGGCGGAGCGCCACGGAAGCAAAGCCCCGTTTCCGTTTCCGTCCTGGGGCTCGTTCGTTTCCGAGTTTCGACTCCGGTTCGTCGAGGAGAACGAGCAAGATCACGCTCTCTCCAAGCTGGAGACTTCCGCCTATCACATGGGTACAAAGGATGTCTACCAGTACACCGACGACTTCGAGGACCTGATGGACCTCGCCGGATTCGAAGACGCGCTGGTCAAGGTGACCAAGTTCCGCCACGGACTTGACCCCTTGATCAATAATGGAATCACGTCCTCGAACGACCCCCGGACCTCCGGGATTACCTTAGCTGGCGCACCCGGGCCTTCCGTCAATACGAGGCCCTGGTCCGGGCCAAGCTGATCAAGTCAGCCGCCCCCAAGACGCCTGGCGGTTTGATTCGGACTCCGTTTCCGGTCAACCGCATCCCGGCTCCGGCCCCTTTCCGCCCGGTGGCTCCGGTCGTGCCACCCCGGCCCGCGCCCCGCTCCGGCGCCTCCAGCTCCCGTCCCTATGGAGTTGGATCGCACCAGGGCTCGGGGTGCCCCTCGTCGCGCCTGCTTCAGGTGCGGCGACCCAAACCATCTCGCCGGGGATTGCCCCCTCCCCGCCGATGTCCGCTCGATGGACATCCTCGACGAGGTGATCCAACAACTCGGTGACGAGATGTTAGCGGAGTTGATCGCCCGCTACACGGACACAGCTGCCCTGCCGGAGACGGCAGCGGAGTCGATGGCCGGAGAGGATTTTGTCCCCCGCGACGAGTGACTGGTGTGCCCTCGTTCGCGTCTATAAATCGTTTTGCCTCTTTGTATGATGAATGCAGTTCCTTGCCCTACAATGAGCCCGAAACGAAAGACACACCCTCTCCTGCCCCCGCCTCGACTCCGTCTCCGACTCCGCCCGCGACTCCGGTCATCGTCCTCCGCCGCCTCACTGCCTGGGAAAAGAAACTGCCCAAGCAGTACACCGTTGCCGCTGCCCCTGGGGCGAACTCCCTCCACCTCCCGTTAGAGCTCGAGTCCACCACCAGCGCTGAAGCTCTCACTCTCTGGGCTTGTCGACTGTGGTGCCACCTCCGACTTCATTGACACGAACTATGTTGCTCGGAATGGCATTCCGGTCCGCACCCTCGATCAGCCGATTCCGGTTTTCAATGTCGATGGCACCCCCAATGACGCTGGCTCCATCAAACAGATCGCGGACTTGGTCCTGCGCTACAAGGGCCATGCCGAACGAGTTCAGCTGGCCGTCACCCATCTTGGCAAGCAAGACCTCATCCTGGGGTATTCCTAGTTGCGGAAACATAACCCAGAGATCAATTGGGAAACCAAGGAGGTCAAGATGACACGGTGCCCCCGCAATTGCTCGACCTGCCGTGAGGAAGAGCGCGTCGAACGGACCGAGTTGCGGCGACTCCGGTCGCTTCAGAAGCGCCTCCGCTCCGGCCCGTTCCCCTCGGTCTGCGCCATGGACCTTTCTGGGTCTGATGACGGAGACGATTCCGTCTCCGGTGACGACTCCGGCCTGCCTGATCTGACACCGGACTCCGACGACGACGATGACGATGGTCAGCTTGAAGATGGTGACCGCATCTTCTACACCTCGTTCCGCCCCTCGGAGGAGATACGCGCTGGCAGTACTGTCTCGCAACGCCTGGCCGAAGCCTTCGCCAGGAACTCCGCCCCTCCACCCTCCGAGATCCCGGAGAGCCTGGGACCACGCCATTGAACTCGTCCCCGACGCTAAGCCCACCAACTGCAAGGTGTACCCCATCTCGCCCCTCGAGCAACGCGAGCTCGACGCGTTCATCGAGGAAGGGCTTTCGACGGGCCGGATTCGCCCCTCCAAGTCTCCGATGGCGTCTCCGGTCTTCTTCGTCAAGAAGAAGGACGGCGGACTCCGCTTCGTCCAGGACTACCGTGCTCTCAATGCGATGACTGTCAAAAACCGGTACCCCCTTCCGCTGATCAACGACCTCATCAACTGGCTCAAAGGCGCTCGTTACTTCACTAAACTCGACGTCCGTTGGGGCTTCAACAACGTCCGGATCAAGGAAGGTGACGAGTGGAAGGCGGCTTTCCGGACTAACCGAGGCCTGTTCGAGCCCTTGGTGATGTATTTCGGCCTGACAAACTCTCCCGCGACGTTCCAAACGATGATGAATGACATTTTTCAGGACCTCATCCTCTCCGGAGACGTCATGATGTACCTTGACGACATCCTGATCGCCCATTCCGACCTCCGGAAACACCGGCAGATTGTTCAGGAGGTCTTGCAGCGACTCCGAGAGCACAAGTTGTACCTCCGAGCGGAGAAGTGCGACTTTGAAAAATCGTCAATCGAGTACCTCGGAGTCATCATCTCCCACAACCACGTCGAAATGGACCCCGTCAAGGTCGCAGGCGTCTCCGCTTGGCCGACTCCGGAAAACAAGAAGGACATTCAGCAATTCCTTGGGTTCGCTAATTTCTACCGCAGGTTCATTCGGGACTTCTCGACCCTTGCGCGCCCTCTCTTCGTGCTCACCAAGAAGGACCAGCAGTGGACTTGGGGCGACGCGGAGGCCTCCGCGTTCCAAGCGATCAAGGACGCAGTCACCTCGGAACCGGTCCTGGCGATTCCGGACGACGCACGGCCTTTCCGACTCGAGGCGGACAGCTCTGATTATGCGACGGGGCGGTTCTTTCACAATCCGCCCTGGACGGGAAGTGGCACCCTGTAGCATTCTATTCCAAAAGCTTAAATGATGTCCAGCGCAACTCACGAAATCCACGACAAGGAGATGCTCACGATCATCCGCGCACTCGAGGAGTATAGACACTTCCTCGAGGGCGCCGCGCACCTGTCGAGATTTGGACTGACCATAAGAATTTGGAGTACTTCAGGAAGACGCAGCACCTCAACCGGAGACAGGCCCGCTGGTCCCTGTACCTCTCCCGGGTTCGATTTCACGCTGCACCACAAGCCTGGCCGCGACATGGGTCGACCTGACGCCTCTCTCCCGGAGACCCGACCACGGAGTCGATTCCGACAACTCCGATGTCGTCCTTCTGCGGCCTGAACTCTTCCACGTCCGCGCACTCGAGGGCGTTTCCGTTTCCGGTCCCGGCTCTGAACTCCTCCGCGACATCTGTGATGCCCTCTCCGGTGAGCCTGACCTGGAGGAGCCCGTCGCACTAGCGGCCCGGCAACTTCTTAAGGTTCAAGGTCAAGCTCGAGGCCCCCGCTCCTCACGTTCTGACGAGTGGGCCGTCTCCGGCGGTCTTCTCCATTTCCGAGGAAAGATTGTCGTACCAAAGGACAAGGACCTCCGGAGACGCATCATCGAGCTCTGCCATGACACCCGAGTCGCCGGACACGCAGGTCGTTTCAAGACCCTGGAGTTGGTCTCCCGGAACTACTGGTGGCCTCAGATGTCTCGCCATATCGGCCGGTATGTTGCGACCTGTGACTTGTGCTGTCGCACCAAGGCACTCCGGAGACTGCCCCACGGAGAACTGCACCCCACGGAAACGCCCCCGGAATGCTGGCATACCGTCTCCGTCGACTTCATCGTAGAGCTTCCCGAAGCCCATGGGTATGACGCGATCATGGTCATCGTTGACACCCTCGGAAAGCGCGCCCACTTCTCAGAGTGTCATACGACGGTCGATGCAGTAGGGGCAGCCCGCCTCTACTACCGGAATGTCTGGCGGCACCATGGGACTCCGGAGAAGTACGTCTCCGACCGCGGCTCGCAGTTCATCGCAGACTTCACCCGAGAACTTTGGCGTCTAATCGGCATCAAGCCCGCCACGTCCACCGCGTACTACCCGCAGACAGACGGTCAGACAGAGCGCGTCAACCAGGAGCTGGAGCAGTACTTGCGGATCTTCACCAACTACCAGCAGGACGACTGGGATGAGCTGATTCCGGCCGCGGAGTTCGCCTACAACAACCACGTTCACTCCTCCACGCAGCAGGTCCCCTTCATGACGGACACGGGACGGCTCCCGCGCATGGGCTTCGAACCCGGAGTCCGTTCCGCCATGGAGTCAGTGAACGAGTTCCGCGACCGGATCGCCACTGGTGTTGCTGAAGCCAAGGCCGCGCTCACTAAGGCCAAAGAGGAGTACAAGCGCTACTACGACCGGAGACGGACTCCGTCTCCGGAGTTTAAGGTTGGCGACCGTGTTTGGCTGGATGCCTCTGACATCAGGACGACTCGCCCCTCGGAAAAGTTCTCCCATCGCCGCCTTGGACCGTTCAAGATAGTCGCGGAGATCAGCAAAGGTGCCTACAAGCTCGAACTCCCTCCGCGCTACTCGAAGCTCCACCTGGTCTTCCCCGTCGTCAAGCTCGAGCTCGCCCAGGACGACCCCTTCGACGGACGCCCCGGCTACGACCAGCCCCCTCCGGACCTCGAGGACGGAGTCCCGGAGTGGGAAGTAGAGGAAATCCTGGACGCAAGGGTGAGGTATAAACGGCTGAACTACTTCGTCAGATGGAAAGGCTACGACGCATCGCACGACCAGTGGGTCCGCTTCGACCGCGTCTTCGCCCCGGAGAAAATTGCGGAGTTCTATCGTAAGTACCCTGGCAAGCCACGACATATCGCCTCCGCGACCTTCGACTCGATTCCGTTCCGGTCTATGCGTCGGGACGCCGCATTCAAAGGGGGGGGTGATGTCAGGGGAACCTCCCTTTCGGCCCGGAGACGCGCCCGATTCCGGTCCGACTCCGGTTCCGACTCCGGTCCGGCCCTCCATCTCGCCCGCACAATCACCGATCCATCAACGCCCTCCCGACGGTCGCCCTGGGACCTCGCCTGCGACGCCGCCCAAGCCTTCTGTGCCCGACAGCGGCAGCTACGGACAAGCAGTATATAGTCAGCTACCTAGCAGGCGGACCCTTAGAGTTTCTTCTCTTTGGATCCTCCCCTGCTAGGTCAGCTTCATTTGTATTCGCTTACTAATGTTCACGCTTTGGATCCTCCCCTGCTAGGACCTTGATCTCAGGCCTCCGGGGTTGCCCTTACACACACCCATGACCCGTCGATCTTCAACATGTGCAAGGTCTTCTCCTAAGAACACAGGCCCGGAACAGAACAGACAAATCGTAGGGCCCGCGAGTAGGGTGAGCAGGGTAGATCGAAACCCAAAGGGCCCATTAACTCGGTCTCTTGGTCGTGTCGGTGGTTGAAGGGTTGAGTTGGGTCATGTCGGGCCCGATGAGTTGGTGATGCCTCCTTGCATAGAGAGAAGTAGTTCTTCAGACGATCTAAGCGATAAAGTACATGGTACGCTATCGAGTGTTTATATATGCGGGCCCGCAAAGGGGTGATTGGACACCCTGGCCTCTCCTGCTCCTCCTCGCCCCCGTTCCTGGCCACAGAGGGGACCATCATACATCCCTTGTGGGCCAGGCACTACTCCTATCCTCCTAGCACTCCTCCCCAATCCCCTGGTGTCGAGTTGGGCTCGGCAACAGCTCGACGTGTCGTTCTTGGTCACGTGCTTCCCACATGTGCATTCCTCCTACTGGGGCACATGTTCCCCATCGTCACGTGCTGCGTGTTGCGGGCCTGCGATGGCCCAACACCAGCACCGGAGCAGACAGGCCGGGTCTTATCTATGACACCCTGGTAGCTGTCCTCCAAAGTTACTTCATTAGGACAGCTTATACCAAATTATGTTTGCTTTTGTTATGTCTGCATGGTTGGTGGGGTTGTAATTAAAGACCACCATAGCTGTCAGGCCATTCATTTGAAGAGGCTCATTTCATCTATTCTCAGTCAATAAAGAGGGATTCTACTTATCAATGCAAAATAAATTGTCAAAAAAAAAGTTATTTATCTTACAAAAAGTATAATCATGTATGTACTTAAATTTGTGGGGAACAGGCATAAGTATAAGAAGAGAAACCACAATCAAATGACTTATTCGGAATTTGCTGGCACAGTCACTTCTGCCACGACCGATCAATTTCCTTGTCTATTTTCAATGACATTTACAACAACAACATGTTGTCAGCATTAGAGCACATGTAAGGTTGTCTGATATGAATGTACATTACTCTAACCATCAACCATTAGTGTAGTGCCCTATGAAAAAATATCAATCTTGACTTGCCTCTGTCCGACTCGGAATCACAATCACTATTCCATCGAGATGGCCACCGGCGGCCCCCATCAGACAAGAGAATAGCGATACCCCTGCTTATTAAGGATTTCGCAAGAGCGGCATTGGTCTCGACGAGGTTGAGACTATCGTGGCGCTTTGACGTGCCATAGCCAATATGGCATTCCGCCCGACAAAGTGAGGAGGAAAAGCGGTCATGCACCACAGCCAGGAAGCGGCTGTGTAAGCGCTGTCCTTGGCTTGTCCAATCGGCATCGAACATGCGCAGTATTTGAAGATGAGTAAACATTGCAGCCGCTTGATCCAAGAGAAAGAAGTGGGACAAAGGGTCCACCAGGTCCAATTCCTGTGCAGTGGCACGGAAGTTAACTTCAAGATCACGTAGCGAGGTCGACGGTACAGCCTTGAGACAGGGCTCGCAGGAGGTTGCTACCGTGGAATCTAATGTCATGGAAAGAGACTCAAGAGCGCAGCCAGAGCGTGTGAGGAAGGAAATGATCGGGGCCCAGTGAGCTTCTTCAAATATCAGGACTTGTAACGACTTTAACGATGGGACGACGAGAAAGTCGAGAAAATGAGGATCCCCATCGAGATGGAGTGTTTGCAACTGGGACAGACTTGTGATTATGTCTAGACCGTTGTGCCGGTGGAAATATGGAGGTATGTACGACAAGGTCAGGTGGCGTAGATGGGAAATGTGCTGCACAAAGGTCATACATGCTTCCCAGGGCTCTAGGATCTGCGTCTTCCAGTGGTTATATGTCAAGGTCGTAAGTGACGAGGGCAATTGAAGATCAGGGTCTTTGTCGAGGGAAGCAAAATTGCAGAGACCTAAAGCAGATAAACGTGGGAAGAGCGCCCCGGTGGCACCACGGCATATAAGGGCTGGATAGTCCTCCCTATCCAAAGATACGGCCAGCGTTCGAAGATTGGGGAACGGTCCCGGAATGCGGTTTATCTCGTCCGGATCATATGTAGCAAGATCCAGCTCGATATGCTCCCAGCGGAGGGAGCAGGATGCTAACGCTCTCACAAGATTGTCGGGCAGCAGCAACCCAGGCGTGTTGTGACTTTGAATGCGTATTGAGACGGTACATGGCAAGGATCGTGAAAGCCAGAGGTCGAGAAGTGCAATGGCACTGTCGGCAACAAGGCCTCGACCTCCACCTCGTTTGCCAATGTGGAGAAAGATTGTCTTCCACAGTTCCGGCGTAGACAGCGCAACGTCGCGCCAGCCGGTGCAGACTTGTGCAAGCAACATGGGAGCGGTCCTGGGATTCGGCTCGATGCGACGATGGAGGGGTAGGCAAGCACTGAATATCTCAACGGTAAGGTCGTATGGCAACCCCGAGAAAGGAGGTGGGTGGTACATGCTTGAAGACAAGAAGCGCAGCGCGACTCATCACGTGGCGTTCCATTCTTTGAGTCTTTTCTCATGTCATCACCACAACCAAGTGCTCATTTGGAACCAGGCGTACCCCGCTTCATGCCCCAGGCTATTCCCGGCACAAATGGACAGTTAATCGACCATACTACAATCGATCTCGAACACGCCGGAGGCCTTGGAGTAAGCGGTCAAAAACTAAATGCCACTCCAACTCTAATATGAGTCCTGCAGTTTGACATCGACCACCCCATGGCATATCCTGCTCCTGGATTCATCAAGGGCATTCCTTTCCCGGGCACCGACTACATCTGCGTGTTATGGGCGAACGGCGCGACGATGTTCAACGGGGGTTGGCACTACCATATCGCCCACAAAGACGCGTTCAGGACCCCACTGAGCATTTCGGGGTTGAAGCGGCGCGGGATTCATCTCGTTCAGCGCAGTGGCGGGGAGTGGTACCAGGACGATGGTGATTGGGGTATGTCATTGTATTCCTTTGCGTAACATGGCACGTCCTAATTAATTACATCGAGGCCCGACCAAGACACTATACGCTGGCACTGGCGAATTGATCGCTCTGAATATTAACCGCCAATGGCACGAGCTTGCTCAGCCTTTCCCCAAGGCTCCTTGCGTCGACTGCTATTCGCAGAGATTCGACAATGCAGTGATTTCCCTCGCGTAACCATTGAGTTCATATATCCTCACATCGTTGATCAAGTGAATTTCCGTTGCATGCTGCCGCACTTACCACCGGCTGGGAAAACTTGAGGATGTGGTGGATGATTTGGCTTGGTTCACCGGTATGTCTAGCTGAACCAACTATTGTGTTTAACTACTACATAATAAGTTGATCAAGTTGATCTTCAACTTGAATTTGAGCAACTGGGACTCGACAAACTCTCGCCAAGTCCCATGAACCTCGACACAACTGACACCCATCCATATCAATACCGCTTTTTGGAAGTCGTGACCTGGCGATGCAGCGCTGTCGACGACGCTCAGACACAAGTACAATGGAGTTGTTCATATCCCCGACCTCGCGAACAGCTCCCAGAAGTTTCTTGAGCTGGGCAGTCTCTTCGGCTCTTCCCAGCTCAGACTGCGACTCAAAGAGAACAAGCAAACCCGTACCCAACATGGCATTTGCAAGTCCCGAGCTGCTAGCCGTAGCAAGCGACATTCAGAAGCCGATGGGTTTGCGATGGGTGGGTATTACTTCAAGTTCGGTGCGCATATCAAAGTCGGCGGCAGAGAGTTTCAAGAGAAACGCGACAAGACCATCCAGCAAGTGCACCAAAAGTTGACTGACGAGCTCCTCAAGCTCAATCTATCTTACGCAACGTCCACCACTTTTGATATCTCCACTGACGTCCCCAATGCCGCAACCGACCCGCTTTTCGCCACTCTTCAGCAAATTTTTCCTGTGGTGGAGACTGAGAACGGCACATTTACTAGCCAGTTTATTGAAGATGTGCTTGGGAGAGTAGATCGAGGGCTGGAAATAGCAGAGCGGGGATAGTACAACTTTAAAATCCTAAGAATATTGATATTCGAGTCGGGAGTCCAAGAGAGAGACAAATTTAAAGCTGTTGGCCTGTTGCTGGCAGCACTATACTACTTATTGCCAGGTACTTAATGTACCTTGCGCAATTATCCGAGTCTAATGTTGGAAACATGCAGTACCACAGGCAAACCAACAGTCGGCTTCGATTACATAACTTACTGTTCGTTCATCAAGACTTCATCACGTGGTGCATTTGCCTTTTTCTCCTGCCACCATGGCCCACACCCGCCGTACTACATCTTCATACTCTCACAATACGAGCTTCACGCCTCGCGAGCACTCGTCTCCACCGTTAGCTCCTATGCAAGACCCACAACAATGGGGGATGCTTGGGGTAAGTCTTTCGGCGCCACCCGCACGGCTGACGGGCAACAGGTCGAATATAACAGTCCACAAGCTTACCCCGTTCCTGGGCACACGAAGGGTATTCCCATCGGCAAAACTGAGTACATCTGTGTCCTTTGGGCTAATTGGTCGACTATGGAATCCGGCGTCTGGCAATTCCATATTGCATTGAAGAACGAACCTCTGGTTCCCTTGTCCATCACCTCAGTGGCAGTAAGGGAATCACCTTCTTGGAACGCGGTATCCATGATTGGCTGGAAGAGCATGACTGGGGTGAGCTGCTGCTTTTCAATTCGCTGCGGTCCAACTCAGCGATCTATTTAGATGCTGTTACAACATTGGTTGCTGCTCCCGGTCATCTTGTGGCCCTTCGCATCCAAGGTGAAATACACGAAGCCACCGAGGTGTTCCCGGCCCCTCCGCGGCTCAGCGCGACTCCAGTTGCAACGACCGTCCTCGAAATCTGTCAACTTGGAGCCGTTGTCCTCGCTGCAAACAATACTTGATGAATCGACTCGGAACCTTCAACCTGGAATGATGTGAAATCGAGTTCATGCTGCAACAGAGTTAGAACTAGTAGGAAAGAACCGCAATTAATTGTATGATAACATGTTTCAATAGTACTATTAATAATGTGTAGAAGATGGTGAAACAAAAATTTGCTGGCTCCAACTAGCATCAGTTTTGTCTTTGCCCCGACCTACTTGAGATTTCCTCTAAAATTCCTCCGAACTCTGGATTCAACGGTCCTATCAACACACTGTTAAAGAGCGACTCATCACGTGGCGTTCCATTCTCTCTTCTCTCATGCCATTACCACGACCAGGTGCTAATTTGCCAGTGAAACCACCCGTACCCACTGGACCCCAGGCTATTCCCGGCACAAATGGACAGCTAATCGACCACACTACAATCGATATCGAGCACGCCGGAGGCCTTGGAGTAAGCGGTCAAAAACTAAATGCCACTCCAACTCTAATATGAGTCCTGCAGTTTGACATCGACCACCCCATGGCATATCCTGCTCCTGGATTCATCAAGGGCATTCCTTTCCCGGGCACCGACTACATCTGCGTGTTATGGGCGAACGGCGCGACGATGTTCAACGGAGGTTGGAACTACCATATCGCCTACCAAGACGACTTCAGGACCCCACTGAGCATTGCGGCGTTGAAGCGGCGCGGGATTCATTTCGTTCAGCGCAGTGGCGGGCGTTGGTTCCAGGACGATGGTGATTGGGGTATGTTGTGGTATTTTTTTACGTGGCACGTCCTAATCAATTACATCGAGGCCCGACCAAGACACAATACGCTGGCACTGGCACATTGATCGCTCTGAATATTAACGGCCAACAGCACGAGCTTGCTCAGCCTTTCCCCAAGGCTCCTTGCGTCGACTATTCGCAGAGATTTGGCAATGCAGTTATTTCCCTCGGGTAAACATTCAGTCGGAGTTCATTTTATACCGTCACATCGCTGATCAAGTGGATTTCGTTGCATGCTTCCGCACTTACCAACGGTCAGTATCGAGTTGAGCATATAAGTACTTGACATTGGATGCCTTTCCACAACCTCAGATGCACTTTTACTTTCAGCAGAACATGATGCCGGGCAGAAGCCGGATCTGCATGAGGACCCCGAAGCTTAAAGAGCGACATACACTCTCTTACTTTCCTCAAATCTAAGGTCGGAACCCCCTCCTTAGATTCGTAGTGTTCTACAAATGCATATTCAGCCATCTTTGGCTGATGGTCCGGCAATTGGGCAGAAAAGGTTCACCGCCAACAGCCGCGACCCTCCTTCTAGCAGCATTTGCTTGCTATCGATGAGCCCTGAGTTCCACCAATCAAGCCGCTGGGCAACGTCACGGTGTTGTCGATTATGACAGTCGGGATACATGGGAGGGAAACCCGAAGGAAAACTGCGTCGTTGACACGACTTGCCAAAATGCAGTCAGCTACATTTGAGTAAGTGCGTTATGGGAAGCACAAAACTCCAAAATTCATTATTTCTCAACTAGTACTACTCAAGTCTCGTTGTGGTACCGCTAGAAGTGAAATCTGAGTTATGGAAAGGCATCCAGTGGTAGTAGTGTCTATTAAAGGTTCACCAGTATGTATAGCTGGATCTTTACTTACATGATAATTGGAAAGACTCCACCACATTTGCTGCCTACTCTGCCTCATTCATACGCACCCAGACCCCGCCTCGTATATACGCCGTCACATGGCTCTTCACAAAAAGCCGCTCTCGGCGCTTCCACCCCAGCAAATCACGAGCCGGGTCTTTCCATTCCTTGGGCGGGTAGCTCTCCGGCGGCTGCGCGTCCATGGCCAGCGAAATATCCGAGAAACTCTGGAGGAGGCGGACGAGGAACACGGAGGTCTCGTGGTAGGCGAATTGCTGGCCCAGACAGATGCGCGGGCCGGCGCTGAAGGGCAGGAAGATGAACGGGTTGGGGATCACTGGTGGGGGTTTTGATCGGAATAGACCAAGTGCATTGAACTCACGGTATTTTTGTAGCCGTTCATCAATGAACCGCTCAGGATCCCATTCGAGCACGTCGGGTCCCCATAAATCGGGTCGACGATGCATGGAGATGGTCGAAAATGGGACTCTGCAAAACATCTAGGTGAATATTACTTGGAGCAAGACAAGCCTACTGGGTATTAGCGGGAATATAGAATGGTTTTGCGTCGGGTTTGATGGGTGGAAGGACAACAGGTTCGGCCGTGCATCTGCGGCAAATCAGAGAGTGGATGGCAAATGTGTCTCGCACTTACCGCATATTGACTGGAACAGGAGGATGAAGTCGGAGGGTTTCTAGGGAGTTTTAGGCATTGGGGGGGCGACTAGAGGGACAGCACACCGTTCAAGACTGCACGCAAATACTTCATCTCGCGGATGTCATCGGGTGTTGGCGCGCGAGTTGGACCGACAGTCTCCATTATTTCAGCGCGCAACTTGGCCAAAACGTGGGGATGGTCGGTGAGCATGTAGATGACGAAAGTGAGTAAACTAGACGTTGTGCCGCGTCCTGCGAGGCCGATATTGAGGATTTCGTCGCGGAGAATGGTTTGGTCTGGGTTCATCAGAATTATAGTGCCAAGAAGTAGCAACGACAAACCTTGTGTGTAATGGGACAAATGATCAACAAGAGTCTCGCCTTCCTGGACCTCACGGTCCTTAATACCCTGGGTGGACATCTTTTCTTGGTTTCCCTTAGCAGTCGCCGCTTGCAGAATTGGGTCCAAGAACTGTCGAATCACGCGCATCTCCTTCGTGACCTTATTGCTCCAGAATTCCATCAATGGCCACGCGGGGCCCATTGGTCCTCTCCCGATTGTCGACTCTTGAGCACGGGCAATAGCACCAGTAAACTTCAAAGCGGCTTCATGATCTTTGTCCAGAACTGTGGTCGATGCGATAGGTGATATGGCGGTATGTGGATACGGCAGGCCAGCTTCGAGAGTGCGCGGGTCGTAGCCGAAAAGGAACTCGCAAGAAGCATCCATAGCGAAACGCGTTATGACATCCTGAAAGTCAACCGCAAAACCGTCATTGAGGCGTTGCTTGATTTTGTGAATGGCGGTGAGCGAGTACCGGTCGAAAAGAGCGAAGTCGCTGACGCGGTCGCGTTTGAAAAAGGGACGAGTCATTCCACGGTGGAACCTGACAACGAATGCGTGAGTTGCCATAGACTCGGAATTAAGCGCCGTACTTCCATAATTCACCTACAATGGTCAGGGGACTCAAATCGAGAAGTAAAGCACACGTACCGTCTGCCAGAAAGACGCCAGTCCCCAGAAGGTCACCAAACATCTCGCGAGAATCCGGTCCTTTCTCAAAACTGGAGAATTGGGTCGAGAGTATTGCCTAACGATGCACGGTCAGTAGCGCAAAGAAGATGTAGCTATCTGTCGACCTTGATATATTCCGGCTCCCCAGTCACCATCTGCGTACAGCGTTGGCGTTGAGGGGTAGAGAGAAATGGCCACGTACTCGATTCTCGAACAAAATCCGCAAATTTATGATTGGTTGTCCAAGCTGTTCGCTAAGAACAGAGACTCCCTCTCCAGGGTACATGGTCTCCGCCTTGATGATCGCATCTCGAAGAATGTCGATACCGCCAATTGTACTGGGCATGGCGGGCGGCAGAACAGCTCCCTTGGCCCGCGCATCGCGTTTGTCTCGAATAATGGCCCGCCAAATGCGAAAAGTAACCGTGAGCGGGATGCTGGCCAGCAGCACAAGGCCTTGCTGCCATCCTGAAAGGGAGGGCGGAAGGATATCGACACCAAGATATCGCCGTGCAAGTAGATGGGTAACAACCACGGACAGAGGAGGAAGAACGACGTTGGGAATGCCTCTTGCGAGGAGCAGCAGCCCTGGCGGAAGCAAGGCCATGATTTGCGGTTTCCGGAAAGACTATCTTTATACCAAACGGCATGGAATTGTCACTGTGGGCTATAACTGGAGGTCAATTGAGTGGGTTTGATTAGATAGGACGACTACAACGTCTTTTCAACGTACCGGCCTGAAAACCTATTCAAAACGGTGTTTCGCTCGGACCGTCGGTGAATTGGCCGATCCGATATCATACTGGCGCGTATATTATGGGGTGGGAAACATCCAGCACATGAGGGACAGCTAGCGAGGGGACAGTCTGCATAGAGTTGGCTTGATCGGAAGCAGCAACTTGCGTGAAAAATTGTCGAAGACTTTGAAGTACAGTAGTTGCAACTTTTGAAGTGGTTGGAATTGTGACCTGATCTAGGCCTGATAAATTCCCACAGTCATGTGCTCGCTTTTTTTTTTTTTTTTTTTTGAAAAATCATAATTTTATTCTGTGGACAAGTATGCTACTGCTACTAAGGGGGTGGTGCTTATGAGACTTGGAGGTATGTAAGTATCAGTCATCCAGCCATCCTAGTAAACTTTGCTTCAGATTTGGTCTAGCAAAATCCATTTGCTCCGGCCAAAGAAAAAAATTATATGAAAGCTAGTGCTTTTGAAAGCTTTAACTAACTTTCACAAACTGATTCAACTTCAGAGTCCAATTTGTTCCGAGACGGGTGATAAATTGTACAAACAAACAACAAAAAAAAATGAATCAACTGTGTGTTATGCAAGTGAGTGATGTGAGTTAGATGGTGTTACAGTAATTGGATGTGATAGCAAGTGAGAAATAGCACCAAGACCAAAGGGGAAAATATCTAAAGATTAACCTGACCCGACCTCCCGTCCCAAAGCACCCTTCATCGCGTCCACAGCGCCGAGGTGGAACGGCAATATCGGGTTGGCGCCGCCGTTCGCCGACAAGCGCCACCGTGTCGCTCCCAAGACACTCAATTCGTAGAAGGATTGTGTAATGTCCTTGTGCAGCTGAGTCGAAGGTTGTTTGGGAGGAAACACCGCCAGAAGATTAATGTGGAGCATCGAAGGAGTGCTCGCAATGGACGCAGCGGGTACACGGACCAGCAATGTCGTCGAAAGCGGCTGGATAGGAAGCGGGTGGGGAAAAGTCGGAGCAGTCACCAGGTTGACAGCAGAGATCGGTGTAGCGGCTTCATTATCTTCGTCACCAATGACCAAGCCAGAAGTCTCGGCAACATAGCCGTCGATAAGTCCTAGGTCAACAGCAGGCGACAACGGAACGGGGAGCGGGAGGTGGCGGTGTGGGTAGATGGCATATGTTGTTGACGAAACGTCAACCAATAATGGTTGCGCCTTGACACCAGCGGGCGTCGTTGAAGTCGAGGTTATGCGGGAAGGCGGTCTTCCAGTCGGGTTTGTCGAGGGCTTCGCATCCGGAAGTAGAAATGACCAAGCAGCATCTGGCTCGACAGACAGCAGTGCTACCTGTATACCTGACATTGAACACTTCTCCACCGTCGCGGGGAGAAACGTCGACCACGCTGGAGAAAGTGATCAGCAGTGATTCTTAAAGCAAGAGCAACCTTGTTACCTTCTAGATCAGCCGACTCCATTGACCCCAATTTGGAGATCGCGATTCGCCAAGAAACACTTGCGCGCTTCGCAAAGCCGAATGCAAAGTCCCAGATTTTGCGAACAGCATATTCCTCGGTCGAGAGCATTTCAATATCGTCGTCGACATGCGTGGGTGTTTGCGTCATCCAAACAGCCAAATCATGGGCATCGCCTCGCTGGTCTACGCAAGCACATAAAATCCATTTCCCACACTCGCTCAACGCATAAGCGACGTGGAGCAGCATTCCAGCGTCAAGCACATCCAACGCAGGCTTGGTCGTGTGGGCGAAATGCACTGTCGGACGAATCGGCCGAGCGAGGGAGTAGGCAAAATCTTGCAAGTGTTGCCTGACAGGCTCGCTGTGCGCGAAGAATTGGCGCGACATGGCGCGGTCCACTGACGCTAGTATTCGATCATAAGTCGACAAGCACACTGCTTTCAATTCGGAAATTTGCAGTGCGGGATTCTGTGTGGTTGCACTCAGAATTGTGACCTCGGGGATGAACTGGAAGAGGGGTCTGGACGCTCCTTCCAGTGTTTGAAGAGCCTTCTTCGCGGACGAGAAAACCTGTCGAAGTAGTGGTGATTGGAGCGACATGGTCGATAATGGCGTGCATATGTAAAAGACAAAGGTAGAGGGTTGCGGTAGTGAGGCAAGGCCAGCAACAAATGCAGCTGAAGATAAATTAGAAACCCGAGTGATCGACTACGACAACGAGCTTACAAAGAGTCTTGCGGAATGTTGAATCGAACCGCATTGGGAAAACCCCATCTTTTGAACACATGTCATGCTTGCCAGCGGTCAAAGTCCCGAGGTTTCGACTCTGGAAAAAGACCATGAGCAGGGGATAAATTAAGCACGAAAAGCACCTGCCTTGTACAGCGCTGTCAGTTTAGACAACCATGTCTCAACAAGTTGAGCATGTGTTTCACCGTCGTCCTCAAACAACATGAACACAGTTGCGTTCTTCTGACCACCCTTTGGCGTCAAACCGAGTTTGTCCCAGAATCTCAGCGCCGATGGAGTGAGCTGGATGATCGCTTCTGCCTTCCCGATAGCAATATGAGGAGGTTCCAAGGTTTCGATATTCCTCTTTTCTTCGCTCGCTTTCAGGTCGAACAACGCGTCGAGGTCTAGTGGCCCAACAATCTCCGGCACGAGTTGAAATAGTTGGGCGACGATTCTGATGTCCGCGGGCCAAACCGCATCTGGGGAGCTTTTCATGGCCGTCGAATACGAGGAACCGGCCATACTCGATCGCCAGGCTTCTCCCCAAACACTGTTTTCCACGATCTCTCGCCCAATCGCAAATGCAACAGCCTCAAGAGATTTGGACTTTTCTGTCGCTGCACCAAGGAGTGCTGCAGGAGAAACAGGTGTCGGTACTGAGGCCAGAGCACCAGAATACGATGGGGTCATCGATGGGGCTGCAACAGCTGAGCCCGGCGGACGAAGGGGCCCACTGAGAGGGAGCAAATGGGCATGCAGAAAATGGGTATGGAGTAATGTTGGCCCGAGAGGAAGATAAGGCGGAGGGGGTGTGGACGGTCGCGATTCCAACGGGGTTTCCTCGTCCATTTCGGGTTCTTCTTCGTCCGATTCCAAGTCAGATTTGGGCTCATCGGTGTCTGGTAGTCGGGTTTCCCAATCTTCGACCTCCCTTCGCCAAGCTGGGGACACTTTAGGGCCGGATTTCCGGCCACCTTCCCTAAATGCTGTCTTGCGCTTGACACCGATTAATTTCTTCACCAAGGCGATTCGTGGATCCGTTTTGGAGGCATAATCATCTCCCCAACCACCACCGCTTAAGCGAAACGCAGCTCCAAGATGCGTTCCACCCGTGCCCTCGTCGCCCTTCTCGGGAGGTGGACTAGGTAATGCGAATTTCCCCATGGCATACTTGCCATCGGCAAGACGATGCGCCTCCGCAAACCGAATGGCTTCGAAATTCCCTTGCGGTCCGATGCTCGTAACTCGTCGAGTAAAGTTCCACGAGGTCATGTGATCTTCTGAGTCAGCAAGATAAACGCTCGGCGTAACAGGGGCTGAGACCGAAAGAGCAATCGGTGTTTCGCCTGGAGTTGGGGGGAGAAGCTCTGGAACGCTAGGTATACCGGCTGGGTGAACATCAGGACCAGGCGTGAACTGGTTCCAGTCAATCGCGGCGCTGGGACTTTCACCAAAGAGGAGATTAGAGGGCGACATTCCAAGCATTCCATTCAAGCCCATAGACATTGACCCGCTATGGAATTGCATAGCATTCGGAGCGCTGTGCAGAGGAAGAGTTTGAGCGTGTGGAGCATCAAAAAAGTTGAAATCGTCGTCCGTAATGTCGAAATCCATGGTAGTCGACAAAGCTCCACGTTGCTGAAGCGCTCCAGCAGCCGCATTTCCCATCCCAAAGTCCATGCCCATCGCGATGTCAATCATTCCATTCATATCACCGAAACTATTCATAGCCATATCGATGTCCATGAAAGGATCAAAACTCGCCGCTGGTGCTTGCGGTTGCTTTTGGACGGGTGGTGGTGTGGCCTCGGGTTGTGGGACAGGCTCCGTAACTACTGGTGATGTCCGACTCTCATCTGGAGCGACAAAAAGCTGATCAGCTTCAGGCGGAGATGGATAGAAAGTGGATGGCGCGGGAGCTTGTATTGACACGGTTTGAGGAGTAGAAGCAGGGGGAAGGGGACCTGGTGTCTGTGGCGGTATAGAAGCCGGGGTGGCTGCTGGAGTTGACATGGCACCAATAGTGCTGGCTCGGGCTAGCTGGGGAGAACTGCCCTCTCTTTCACGTTCTCTTCGCATTCGTTCCCTCTCCCTTTCACGCTCTTTGGCAACGGAATCAACATAGCCATTGACTTGTGTTGCAATTTGCCGCAGGTTTTTTGACCGAGAAATAGTCAGATTTCTGAAAGAGCGTGTTGCAAGTGGGGAAGGAGTAGGAGGACATGATGTGGATTGGAGGGCAAAGTCAAGATGCGAAGGAACCGGAGGAGGGAAAACTGCAGAGGCTGGCGTAGCCGAAGTGATTTGAGGAGAAGGTTGCAATTGGGGCGGAAGGTCTGGAATATATGAAAGTGATTCTCTTCGTCCTGAACAACACAATGACGGGGCGCCTGGAGCAAACCCGAGACAGAGGCTGGAAGGGTATATGATTGTGATACCTTTTTCCTCGCCTTGCTTGTTTTCGACGTTGATCCATGCAATAATGAATGTTGTCTCGCGTCCATCAGCCCCGTTCTTGCCTGTAGAGCTGTCATTTTCTTCGGCATCCCATCCACAAACACCCAGCCCTCGGAGTGAGTCATGAAATTGACGCCTAAGCACGGAGGTTGGGCCCGAATACGATGCCAAATAAAATGCAGGGGTCCCATGAGGTAATAATGTAATTGGCGCGCCATCAGGGAGGGGTCGTCCAGGGCCGTGAGGGAGACCGACAAAGGGAGTTGTGTGCATTTGCGGATGAATTATGAATTGCGGCTGAGGCTGGCTAATGAGGTGGATTTGCAACTGGCAAAAGACCAACGGTCGCGACGATGCATGGTTATCCCAACCTTTGCTCCACTCTGTCGAACTTGGTGGAGGGCCCAGCACGAATCCGCCCCTGAAGCGCTTAACAGATCGTTTCTTCTGAAGTTGTTGAGAGTTGCTAGCTTCCGACAAATCGTCGATTATACGCGTCCGAACTGCTTCCAAAAAGTGGCTGTACACCAATCGCAAATGTTGTTGAGGTAAAAGGTGGCGGGGAGTAGTAGGGTCCTGACAAGCAGAGCAAGGAATAGTTGCATTGGCACAGGCGGGGGAGCAGGGATAGATGTCTGCGGGGGAGAACTTGACTTGGGAAGTAACTAGACACAAGTCAGCGGAAGCATTTGAGTGGTTCCCAAATTGGATTACATACCCGCCAGCCCGTCGAAGACAAGCTCAGCCAGCTCATCCTGCTTCCCTATCGAGAAAACATAAATGCAAGATTCCCCACTACCAATATTGACACTCGTCAGCAAACTCTTGGTCAATGGGACGTTGTTGGAATGATTTCTAACGTAGACCTCCCGTCTGGCGAGCTCCAATAAGTCGGCGTAAGCGCGCGTGTATGATTGAGAGCTGGGTCCTGCAACTGGGGAGTATATGTGGCATGATATGGGGGTGTCGGAAGGAAGGGGAATGGCAGAGGCGAGTAGTTTGTCGCTTGGCGTCGGTGGCCTGTTTGCCATGCAGATAGATGAAGTTTCTGTTTCGTCGCTTTACAGCCTAGGACGACGTGGGATGGCGCACAGAGGCCAAAGGGCCATATAATGGGGGACTTGGGAGACAGTCGGAGGGAGAGAATGCGGATTCGCTTGTAGCCGCCAAGTCACATGCCGTAACGGCTCTGACAACATTCAGGTCGTAAATTAGGTATCGACGCAAGTTTGGCCCATTTTCTTCGGATGACATGACTATCTAAGAACAACAAGCCTGACTAGGTACAGTGGGGTGAGATGTTGTATCCAGAAAGAAGGGAGAGAGAGAGATCAGTCGAAGATGGCAAATACTCGGGGTACTCCATTGAGCGGTATCATGTTGTGTGCAGCCAGTGTCGGTGTCGTCTGGAAATCATTCGGCCGCAACCCCGAAGAGCACAGGTGGCAAAATACTTGCACATCTTGACCGTAATCAGGGACGGAAGGAAAGTAGCCGTGGCGACTGCGTTGATGAACAGAAGCTTGAAAGTTTGGAGAGACCAAATAGATGGGTTATACGCCGTAGGGAAGGTATCCGAAAGTGTCGAGCATGCAGCGATTGTGCCATGACAGGAACTCGCCAACGAGGCATTGGATATGCAGTACCATGAGGCTCTTGTTTGCTGTGTTCAAGTGTCTGTTGCCAGCATATGTAGCTTGCGCCGAACGTCACCGTAGATGGCCTCGGCGAACAACTTACAAGGCAAGACCTCGATATGTGTGATTTGAATCATCCTTAAAGCCTCTTCCATCTTGAAACATTGGAGGGTCACATTCGCAGAGTCCTGTGGTTGAGCCGAGATAGGATAGCATAACATTGGAACGCTCGAGGGAGCAATTCTGAAGTCACATCTCGTCACGAGGTCGCGTGATCAATTGATGTCAACCTCCCACCAACTTGAAACCGTTCGAGACTCCCTCTTCTAAGTATTTCCCCCAAAAAATGCTCAAACTCTCCTGTCTCTCCGCTTCATTTAATCAGGGCCCGGAACCCTCTGCGAGCCATCGAGAACATCAATGAATGCTTTCGCCTCCGGCCCAATCCGAGGTCTTCACGATAACCTATATTGTGCTTTCCAGCCATAGAACTTTACTCATGAGCTCAATCAGTCAGACTGGTATCGCCTCATCGACATCACGACTGTCAAACCCTTCTCACGACTGGACCCACACAACACGAAATGACTCTTGTCTTTAAGCGCTGAGTCTCCCAGGTGACCGCAGAACAATAACTGCAGTACAAGCACTGTGTGGCCCGTGTATTTAAAGTCGCTTTCAACCAGCCATTATTTCCCAATCGAAGGGTATGGAAAGTGCCCCAAAAGCTCCAAAGCAGCGGCGCGCTCAATCCGATCACGAGCAGTCGACCAACAGATCGAGGTCCAGTCAGAAATCCCATCCAATAGAGGTTCCGTATGACTACGAATCCTATCCACAAACTGACTCGCACCTCAGAAACATCTGAATCCCATAACTCCCACCCCTGCGCCACGCAAGAAAGCGCGAATGGCATTTATCGAGGAGCTGCCGGACCCAGATGACTATACCAAACCCCAAACAAACGCCCCGCAATTTTATGAATATGCAACGCCTCATCCCATCTCCATACCTATCTTCAGCACCATGACATCAAACCGTACCTTCGATCAAGATGTACCACCACCACCTTCACGTAGGACTGCTAGTGAAGAGCCGGAGCCCTCGGTGCTGCTACAAAACGCTCATGCGAACGAACACCCCAGTCAATTCATCTTTGACTTGAACGTCGACAACTTGAACGCTAGCGAAAGCAGCAGTTCTGAAGACGGTGGCCCATCCATTATCGACGTCTCCCAAGCTCACCGTGATGATTTCCCACAGTCGATTCACCACCATCGTGACGATTCAGAGTTGGAGAGAACCAGGCAACTTTTGCAAAAATGCGAGGGTATATGTCGAGGAATGCATCAGGTGCGTTTTATCGAGGTCCCGCATTCTTCTTTCTGATGACCCGTTAGGACCTCGAAGCGTGCAAGCGATTTCTGCGCATTGGAACTTCGGCAGAGTTGAGCAAAAACCTAACAGAAGTTTTCGAGCACTTGACGACGCTTTTGACTGAGCCGACTGGCTTAATACATCCATGTGGACCGGCTGGCGACTGTCCTCATGAGCAATGGCACCAAAATCACGCCAACGAGATCTCAAGAGTCGAACAGTCAGTCTTCACAGCTTTGTACTAAATGCCCTCTAAAATCTTGTCACCAGATGCGCTCGGCTTTTCTTTGACATTTTTGCGTACAATAATAAGCATGACAGTTCAGAGCTGGAACAGATACTTGATGCGTCTCTGAAGGACTTCAAGGACTGCGAAGTCCGGTTTACTGTGAGTTACTCCTGTGTTTACACTCGTTCTCCGCTGACATTCCGCGAAGAAATCATGGGCAGAAATCGGCAAAGTGGCTCGAGCGGCGCGGATTACCCAACTCAAGCGGATGATAGCACAACACAAAGTGGACTTGTACAGGATGGAGCTGGAGTACTTACAGCTGAAAATTGAGAAGGAAAACGACCGTAATGCGACATGACAGTCAATACCGTATCGGAATAGGATAATATAAAGCAGTATCGCTGATTGTCTAATTAAATCTTCAACTTCAATGTCCCCATGGTTTGCAGTCACAGCGTGACGCGGTTGTCTAAAACAGTCTAAAACTGAAAATCTGTTCGGCATTTTCACCACTCGTCGCCCTTTTCGGCGCCGGGCTGCCTTTTCTTCGCTTCGGAAAACCTTCACAAGGCTGGAGCACTCTTTCGATAACGGCCACCAGCTTGTCAGCAGGAGACACCGCCGCCATCTTCCACTTGTGCCTTTGACTGCCTACGAGCAGTTCCGCCACGTTATTTCACGCATTGTGCTTGTTACCATGGCCCCCGAGGATCACCCGCCGCTTTCCGTCAAGAGCACCATCGGGCTCAAGAAAATCCAGGCATATTGGCACCCATATACCACCATGGCCAAAGGGCGATGGCTTAATCGCGAGCTACTAGAGGTCGTGTCGACGGAGTTTAGAGACAGGTCAATGGAATACTATGTATGGGTTCGACTTCGCCATGAACGCTACTTACCATCCAACTCAGAGATACGCACTCGAATCAGGAGTTACAACCGTAAATGGCAAGATCGCGCGTCCTGAGACGATTATTCGGAACGGCGACCGCATTGAGTGCGTAGCATCGCGCCTGCTGTCCTTCTTCATTAGCTGAAAGCCTATCCAGAAACATCGTTCACCGCCATGAGCCGCCTGTAACCTCCACCCCCATCAAGATCCTTCATCACGATGTAGAGCGTGAATTCATTGTGGTCGACAAACCAGGTAGCATAGTTCGTTCGTCGTCTCTTAATAATGTGATTGCTATCTAACAGCTGCGTCTTACAGCCCATTCATGGTACAGGACGATACTTCAAGAACACATTGATGGAGATTTTGAAGGATGAATTTGGGCTCTTGACATACCGTACGTGGTCCTTCTCGCGTTAACCTCTATACTAGAAGCATCCGTAGCGGTGAACCGACTCGACCGACTAACCTCTGGCCTTATGATCCTTCCGCTATCTTCTCGTTGCGCCAAGAACATGGCCAAAGAATTCGAGAAAAATACCGTCCGGAAAGAGTATGTCGCTCGTTGCAGAGGCGAGTTTCCACGGTAAGCAGCATTTTCTCGCTGAACGCAATTGACCGTTATCCAGAGAGGAGGTGATTTGTGAAGAGCCACTGTTAACTGTCGATCGACAGATGGGCCTAAACATTGTCCACCCAGAGGGAAAGGTAAGGAGGCCCGTTTTACATGGGAACTGTCTGACAAAACTCAGCCGGCAAAAACCGTTTTCAGTCGCATTCACTATGACCCTAACACAGACAGCAGTGTCGTCCTTTGTAAGATGTGCATACTCTATTGGCGGCCTTGCTGAACATCCAATAGGCAAGCCGTATACGGGGCGTTGTATGACGGAATTCCTCTCAGTACACGACCACTTTTTCATTTCATTTCAGCCCATCAAATACGCGTTCACCTACAATTCCTCGGCTATCCCATTGCAAATGACCCCGTCTACTCGGAAACAAAGATTTGGGTGAGTATAGAGCGGTATAATGCTTGCCCATTGATTGATTGAGTCCAGGGTCAAGGCCTCGGCAAAGGCGGTATCGACATAACACCGAGTGATGAGCGGGCGGCTCCCGCTCCGCCTGCTCATCTAGAGCTTGAAACGGAAGCAACAGGCAATCCAGAATCGATAACAAAGTCGACGGCTGATAGTACTCCCTATCCAAAATTACTTCCACGCGAAACCGGAGAAGACATCGGTATGGGCTCGCCTGTGCCTTTGTCGAGTGAGGCGGTCGAAGTTATCACGCGTTTGCGGAATACGAAGGTCCGCCTTCCCTTCTGAGCCACCATCTAAAGTGACGTTGCATCAGGATGAGGAAGAAGACTGGGGTCGATGGCGCGATGTTATTTTTCGTTCCAAAGGTGCATTGTCACCCAAGAACCTCAAGATTAAACCAGTCCCTGCAAACAAACGACGCCGTGGACCAGGGGAATTTTTAAAGCAAAGCGACTCTACGACGTCCGAACCGAATCCTAATCCGGTGGTTTCCGAAACTAGAACAGTTGCTGCAGCTTCTACTTCTACTCCCACCAGTCTAGATCCAGATATAACACAAAGCCTGGGTCCTGAAGTCGACGACGCGACCGAAGCAGTATCATCGTTAAGCCTAGTAGTTGCAGATGACACACCGTCGCCACCGCAGTTGACCGTTGACGAAGCAATCCAACGCGCATCGACCATGGAAGCCAATTCTGATCCCACCACCCTTGCGCTGTCAGAGAACTCATATTGCCCGGAGTGCTACCTGCCGTTACATCCGGACCCCAAGCCAGAGAAGCTATACATATTCCTGCATGCGTTGAGATATACGACCACTCTGGGCACATTCGAAACCCCAATGCCCGAGTGGGCTACAGAGGGATGGACCTGGGACCAATGTGAGCATTTTTCTCCTTGGTGAACTGCCTACTGATGACCAATTCATTTAGCGGCGTAGATGGTTCGTGCACTGGGCTTGTCTCAGTCCGGCACGAAAAAAGGTGTCGGGTCTTTTGCTCGTCCGGATGGCGCGGAACCCAGCCAGATTCCTTCTCGCACGTCAGAAGGAATCAAGCTCCCTGCCCGCGGCACTTGATCTAATAATCGTAGTCTTAAAATGGTCAACCTGGCAAACGCGGTGATAAACAAGGAATCTAATCGAGACTGGCTGAATGTATTATTGTCGCCTGGATAATGAAAGGAAGTCCCCGAGTTGGTTGACCGTAAGCGCTTATGTACGAGCTATAGTCTGGTGTCGCTCTTAACCACCTGATGCTTGTCCCAGTTTCAGCTGTCCTTGCCGCGGATATAAACTGCCCCCCAAAAACAGTCGTTGCCTCAGTTCGCCCTTCATGCAACTCAGCCTTGTCATTGTACTGGGCTCTCTTTTGCTATGGACTTGCTTTGCGGTTTTCAAACGTCTCACTCAAATCTCCATCGCCACGGTTAGAGGGCCCAAAACGACATCATGGCTTCTAGGTGAGTACCATAAGCATGCTCTGTTTTGAGGTAAATTTTTCGTCCAGGCAACATGCCGGACCTCTTTAGTGGGCAGGTTGGCGAAGTACGCTTTGCTCTGTGTGAAGTGTCCACGCATTTCTTTCACTTGACTAGATAGAGTCAACGTGGACGGAGATGTATGGCGGCATCGTCAGATTCCGGGGCTCGTTTGGGGTGGGTTATGCACGGCCATTTCTTGTTACCGGGTTTTGATTTGGTTTAGGAAGACCGTCTCCTGGTCACAGACCCAAAAGCGTTGCACCATATTTACCATGTCGCTGGGTATGGTTTCTTGAAACAAGTCGAAAGGAGCGAGATTAGCCGCCTGATTAGGTCTGTTCTTCTTCTCCAGCCCATGATCAAACCTGATTCTCTCATCAATCTCGCAGTGGGCGTGGCTTACTTTGGGCTGACGGTTTTTCAACCTCGTCCCCATCTTTACTAGAACCTGATAATTGCCTCAGGCGACGACCACAAACGCCATCGAAAGGTGTTGGCTCCTGGGTTCACCGTTTCGCAAGCAAAATCTTTCCTGCCGTTGTTTTTTTCGTATGCCGCACAGGTAAAAATAAATACTCTTCTATTGGCTCGCATTGACCTTGGCAAGATAACTGCAAAATGGAAAGAGATTATCGACAACACTACCAGCGCGGACCACTCTGCCGTTTTCAACCTCGTAGAGTAAGTTTTTAACTGGTTTGAATTCCTGTCTACTGATCAAACATGTAGATGGGCCTCACGCGCCACACTCGACGTAATTGGAGAAGGTTGTTTCAAAAATTTCCGTATTTTGGTCAACCAGCGTCTTGACGAGAGCTACAGCCGCATTTGACTATTCTTTTGGGGCAATGGACAACGTGGACAATCCCGTGGGCACTGCATACAGAAATGTCCTGTAAGTGACCTGTCTGGTAACGCAAGATTGATAGTGGACTGAAATTTGTCAAGGATGAAAACCTTCGGGACCCCTTCCAACTCCAGTTTATTGTCTCATGGCTTGATCCAGTATATCCCTCGGTTGATCCGTGAATTTGTGGTCGACAACATCCCTTCGGCTGGTCTTGAGCATGTGCGCCATACAACGAAAGTGACGACTGAAGTAGCCCGCGACCTTGTCGCTGCGAAATCAGCAGCGTTGTTAGAGGGCAAAGGCAGTCGCGATATTATGAGCTTGCTTGGTCGGTCGCCGTTCCTTCGCTTCTACTGTGCTGACCACTTTGTTGTAGTGAAAGCAAATGCGTCAAATGATGTCAAGACCAGACTCACCGAAGACGAGTTGCTCTCCCAAATGCGCACCATCATCCTGGCTGCACACGAAACCACCGCCAATACGATCGCATTGGGGCTTCTGGAATTAGCGAAACATCCTGCCACACAAACGCGGCTCCGAAACGAGATTCGACGAATGGAAGCAACGATAGCGGCGCGAGGCGGCTACACGTTTACCACAGGCGATCTTGACGCGATGCCCTATTTGAATGCCGTCCTGAAAGAAATCCTCCGGCTTCATCCTGCCTCGTTCAACAACTTCAGAAGAAGCGCGACAGACGACGTTCTTCCACTTTCGCGTCCGATAACACTGACTTCCGGAGAAGTCGTCAACGAACTGCCAATACCCAAGGGCATGAACATCGTCGTATCAATCGCTGTTTACAACCGCAACAAGGACGTGTTTGGCCCAGACGCAAATGTTTTCAACCCAGAACGCTGGCTGGACGGCTCGATGCGCAAGCCGGAAATTCCACTTGGGACATATTCTAATCTGTAAGCTTGTTGAAAGGGAAACTGCTGATACTGAATAAAACGAACAGATTGACTTTTGCAGGAGGAGTAAGGAATTGCATCGGGTGGAAATTTGCGTAAGTTGACTCAACAGTCCGTGCAGAAACTGACTCTGCATAGAATCCTTGAATTACAGGCCTTCCTGATTGAGCTTGTCGGTACCTTCGAGTTTGCGCTGACACCTGAGGCACTGCGTCTCCGCCGAGAAAAGTGCATACTTATGGCACCAAGTGTCGAGGGACAGCGCGACAAGGGAGTCCAGCTGCCGCTCCGTGTGTCCATTGCGTCACGGAATGAGGAGTTTGAATGAACATTTTATAAGCACACACGACACACGACACTATATTACTACTGCAACACTGTGAGCTTCATCGTGAAGACGAAATGGAAGTCAAACCTTGATGAACTTGGCCATGAATTTCTTGTGAAACTCCGTCCTCAGCAAGTCGTTGACGAAATGCGTAGGTCGCTCTTTTTGGTTCACGCTTTGGTTTTTGAAGATCAAGTCTGTGTAGTATATATGAGCAACTATAGACTCCATCACTGTGCCAAAGCTCACCGTCGTCCCAACGCTTTTTGACAGCAAACGAGCCTGGAGCTGTCGTATTGATACCCGTGGGGTTTTGACCAAGCGCGGCAGCAAGATTGAGCAATGGATTACTCGTAGCAATCTCTGCTTCTCGTGTAGCCGCGTCCGCGGCCGACTGCTCTTGGTCTAATCGCGCTTTCTCTTCAGCTCGTTCCCGTTTGATCTTTTCAAGCTCCCGCAAGAGTTCCGCGGTTTCATCTTCGTCGTCGTCCTCATCAGAATCAGAGTCGGAGCCGCTGTCCAAACGTCAGTCGAGAAAGGCAAAGAAATAGCCAAAAAAACACGCACCTAGCATCCGCATCTTTCATCTCGTTCCCCTTCTCGTTCTCATCATCTGAATCATCTTTATCCAGTGCGAGAGATTCCTCTAGGAGCTTTCTTCGCTTGTTGGACTCGTCGTCAGCGGGTGGTGCGGTTGAAGAGCCCTCTAAAGCCAACGGTGGCAAGCCCTCTGCTTTGCGCTTCTTGTTCTTCGCCTCAAGCTCTGCTGCCGCCAGCTCCGCCCTCAAGTCCCGTTGTTTCACCTCCGCCACTGAGGTTTGACCGACCTGTCTGGAAATTGCCTCAGCACATATTTGGAGCTTGTTATGCTCAACTCCCACCGGAATTTGAGCTTGGTATGCATGGCCATATCTCGTGCGGAGAATTGCCGGGACCCTCCCTTGATGTCGCGAGCCTGGGCAGGGTCCCATGTCGGTCTGTGTGCTGTGGACATGGTGGTTTAGAGAGAGGGTGGTGGCACGTGACAGATTCGCGGAAATAGTTGGAAACCAAGTCAAGTTATTTCTATTTCTACTGGCGCGTGCAACTCAGCGTCCCGCTTCTGCCTCAATAGCTCTCGTTCCAGTTTACGAGCGGCCCTATCTGCGCGGATGATGGCGCGTTCCTCCCGCTTCTTCAGACGATCCAACTTCATTCGTTCGTAGCTGTCCACCAGCTCCATAAGACGAAGCCTCTCGTTAGAATTCTAGCACGACGTTGAGAACAATGAAGATAAGGTGACAATGAACATACTGAGAGCTTGGAAGACAAGTCAAAAAATTTGTCCGCGAAGGCATGGAACTTATTGAGCTCTACGTGAACCTTTTCTTCGTAGCGTGGAGGTTTTCGGACAAAGTGCTCTGAGAACCGAATGTATTTTCGTAAGTTTCTAAGTACACAGGTGAGCTGGTCGATGAATTTGCGCGGTATTACTAACCTCAGTAATGAGTCCTCGATATCACGTCGCTTTGCATACCACGCCGAGCCAGGAGGTGGCTGGTAGACATCGGTTTCGTCCACAGGAAACAGTGCAATCCCAGGGAAGGCTTTAAGGCAAGTCGACAGCAACATACACGTCTTCGCATGGGTTTCCATCTTCGTCTCATGCTGCATCAGATCCGTAATGCTGAAAAACTATAAACGGCGCGTCGAGGGGAGGTCTTGAACGGGATAAAGCCAGAAACACGTACTGCACTGAGCCGGTCCGTGTTTGTTGCTGCCTCTTCAACAAGTCGTTTGACTTCTGACGGAAACAAGGCTTTGTGCATATCGATGGCATCGACCATAGTGCGGAGGGGGGCGTCAGAGGTCGAAGTGGGTCGTGTTGTCGGGCCCAGGTTGAGAGTCGCAGTGTCAATATCCAGTCCACCCAACGAGCTCAGCTCTGCAATTGATCCTTCTCGGTTTTCATTACGCAGTCGTCGGAGGCCACTGATCGTCATGGTTCATGAGTGGGTGGTGCTCTAGGGGTTGAGCTGTTACAGCTGTTTTCAAAATAGTTGGCCACGGCCCGATTTTTCGTCACACATCAAAATTTGCACAAAATTGGTGGTCCGAGATTGTGGAGGCTTGTTCTCACTCAAAACCATGTATTCCTCTGTAAATTTTAGCATATTCCGAATCTACTCGACGAGCCGGACCCAACGGTGTGGCCTACTGGCCACCTACATGAGCATTCTGTCTCGCAATTGAGGAGGTTTGACGGATATCAATGCTTGGACCAAATACTTGTATTCTCCAAAAGCAGGGTGGCTGGCAGCCCAAACGACAAACCAGGAGATTTTAGGGTGTGAATTGAGAGGTCCGAGAATGTTGGCGGCCATAGACAGGTGAGAAAGGTGCCGAAATGGATCAAGGTCAAGAGGAGGGACAGCAGAGCTGTTCGTGGAGACTAGATAAGGCCAGCCTACGGTTCACAATCATTTGCAGAAGCTTCATACTCACTAATAAACCATATATCTGTCTTTTCTAAGTCAAAAGCTATTGTGTTATAGAGCAATGGAAAAAACCACGCTGAAAATCAGGTGAGGCAAGAGATCAGTCATATCTGGGTATCTCCTCATGTAGGCCACACCGTTGGGTCCAGTTCGTCAAGTAGATTCCAAATATGCTAAAATTTACAGAGGAATACATGGTTTTGAGTGAGAACAAGCCTCCACAATCTCGGACCACCAATTTTGTGCAAATTTTGATGTGTGACGAAAAATCGGGCCGTGGCCAACTATTTTGAAAACAGCTGTAAGGGAGACAGGGAGATGGATTAGCGGAAGAAAAGAACCATCGCGAGAAAATCAACTCGCTCTATTTTGGGAAATGCCATCCAGCCGCGGCCCGCCTCACTCATTCTAAAGCCTGGTCCCACATCCACACCGAGTCATGTCTGTCATTCTCTACCGCTACGACACGTCTCCCTTCTCAAGGTGAGTCTCTCTCTTTTTTTTTTTCGCAAGATCATACTGACTTTGAAGATTTTTCACACTCTTCTGCTCAAGAAAATATCATGAAGAGGTCGATGTCTGGGTCTGCTAGCTTGTACTTTCCTCGGATTGGATATATCATTGAGAAATTGTAGTTGTTATGTTATACAATTGTAATACTTCGGACTTGGCACTTTTGGACACTTTTGGACATTCCCGTGGCATATCAGAGGTTGTCACAAAATACCTCCTGCGCCGTTCAATTTCTTCTACTGTACGTTCCATACAGACATGGGATAAGTGGGGCAGGTGAAGGTCGTTCAACCGTTCGGATGAATCAACGTTCAACCCGGGCCGTCAACGCACTGGGAATCGCCTAGCATGATTGCTGTATTACTCGCATCTATGCAGCTGGGCATGCAACCGGAGAATCCCAACAAAGCCTTTGCGAAGCCCACCCGCTCCTCAAGCAGAGTCATTTCGCGACGGAGTCACGCGTTACACAATAAGGTCTCCTTAAACCACAACCTACCACAACCACCGCGATGGGAACGCGTGGGTACAGGTCTGTTCTCGTTACTAGCGGCCAGTAAAGCCACACTTCACGTGTTCAAAGAGTGTATCGCTACAAACGCCGCTATTTCGTCACATACAACCACTACGACAGCTACCCAAGAATTTTTGGCGTGCAAGTCAAGAAAGAGGTACCATCCGACGCAGTAGAATATCAGCTCTGGCTCGCAACGCTTCGCCAAAAGCTCGAGAAAGAATTGGAGGCTCATGCTGTTGACAAGAACGCGTCTGACTTTGAAATCTTCCACCGCCCACCCGTGAATGATATCTTCATCGAGTGGATTTATGAGCTGGATCTGGACAATGAACTGTTTCTTGGTGACTCCTTGCGCCTCTTTTGGATCAAGAACTGAATGGATCTTGTTAGTTGATAACTGTCCGATTTTCTCGTTGAGGAACATCCCCGCTGACGATGATGTGTTCTGTGCCTGCATTGGATTCAACAGCTATGGCCACCGGAGCTATTCGCCACGGACACCCGTCGAATACCGCGACAGCTGGGTCGTTGCGCCGCCGCTCGTTGATCAGGCAGCCATTGCAGCTTACGCCGCTCTTGGGCCCGAGATACTTGGCATCGACGCCATTTTAGACCGTCCGCCAGACAGGGAACCTCCACAGTGGGAGTTGGCCCGCATCGCATTCTATGAAATCGTTGTGGGCGGACGAATGCGCGCCCAATCATTTGCAACGTCCATTCATGTGCTGGAAACTGTGAGGGATCGCAGGGATATTCCCTTATACATCTCCTCATGGGGAGCTGCGGTTCTGAGGCTGGGAATACAGCGTCTCGACCTGAATAACATCAAAAACCGGAAACCTGGCTCCACCATCGATTCCGCACCTGTCTCGGCCCAACAGCTGCTCTGGATTGTCC
This sequence comes from Mycena indigotica, assembly GCF_014461135.1. Taxonomy (NCBI): domain Eukaryota; kingdom Fungi; phylum Basidiomycota; class Agaricomycetes; order Agaricales; family Mycenaceae; genus Mycena; species Mycena indigotica. Next base: position 427,849 of record NW_023503016.1, on the reverse strand, counting down.
CCGATACTGTTTGCGTACGATTCTGCACGCACCTTGACGACGAGCGGGTTTGGAAGAAGGAGGCAGGTGAAATGGGACACGAAATGGAGCAAGTAGAGTCTGAAACCGTGTTCGGAATCCTGTTTTCGCTTTTCCACTGCGCAATCATGAAGCGGGCGGACGGAAAATTGCAAGTCACCCAAGCGATGCAATTCTTGCCATCATTGCACACAGACAACCCTTCAACTCCGGGCATCGCGGCAGTTGCACGGCTCGGGCTATGCGAAGCACTCAACAAACCGAGCGTAACCCGAAAGAGTCTACCCGGTCATTTTCTGTCCTCCGTTCCTCCAGAAATCATTCAACATATAGTTGAGGATCTCTCTACGACAGACCTGGACCACCTCTCGTGGGCAGCGCCCGCAATATTCGAGCCTCACGTGGACACCCTTCTGCGGCGTTATTCGTATGTCGGCGAGTATCGCCTTGACCGCGTTCTCCCGGAGTCCGTCCCCTCCAACCTAATCGAAGACGAAGACCTCCAAGGATCCCCGTCGGGCCTGCCTGCCGCTCATTCGCACTACTTCTCCGCGACCTTTCTCGGAAAACGGCAGTCCCAGGCCGCTGTGGAGCCTAAAAATATGGCAGACATCCCAAAGTTGCAGGTTATGATCAACTCTGACATGGTCTACCTCGACTATGAGGACAAATCGGTGGGAAATTTCCAGTATTGGGGCGATGACTACTGGGAGTCTGAGAGTCACGACGACGACTAATGCCTAGACCAGTAATTTGTAAAGTCGATCTGTAGAATTTATTACGCCATTCGCGTCCGACAAGTAACAGCACTGAGTCATGATCATACGGCCCGAGTAGCAGGACACGCAAGGGGTCTGCGCAAAAAAAAATATCTTAGACAGGGGGTCAAAAAGTGAAATAAGCACCAAGACTTCCTATTGACTAAGCGTGACTAAGCCACATGACTTCCCAAAAAAGAAATTATTTGTCATCACAAACACAGAGAGCCAGGAAATAAAATCAGTACCTATACAGCATATGCTAGACCAAGGCACTGAATTATTATCATCCTCTCAAACTTTATTAAAAAACTTGGAAGAACAAGGAGGTACATATGTTAGACTTTTTGTTTAAGTCCAGGACCCACTAACCATGACTGTGATGTGACACTGCCATATTAGGAAGGTAATTTACACAGTTGTGTAATCTGATAGTATTAGACTCAGTCAGTCCTCTGAATTTCCAAGAATGTCTACATGCAAAACTTTCTTTTCTAACACACAGGTAAATAGAAATTATCTATTTACATCTATATTTTTAGTAAAAGATAATATACTATAGGATTTCAATCAAGTGTCTGTATTATGTGTTATATAGCCAAAAGAAGAAGAAAAAAAAACTACAGTCTCCATATCATCCTGTTCTCATCACGGCCACCCCAACTTGTCGCCTATGGTTACTGACCTATTTCATTCAATTCTGCAAGTCACAGTCACGTCGGATTTTTTGGCCAAAGTATTTCGGCGGGTCACAGGTCACAGCAGATTTTTTTTGGTCCCAAAGTGTCCTCACTGTCCTGATCAGGCAGATTTTCAAAGTTTTCGCGCCTATGGCGCACTGAATTTCCTGATCAGGCAATAGGTCACACAAAATTCAGCCTGTGGCCGAATTAAACATTTCGGCCAAACGGTCACGGGTCACAGGCCCGCTGAATTGAATGAAATGGGTCAGTATTTCCCTCATCCTGGACCTAAGAACACCACTCTTCAGGCCCAACTTGCCATTATATTAAACCCCTTAACCTCTGTTGCACACCCTGAAATTGACAATAGACACTGTTGTCGCAATTAGAGCTGCTACAGACTCAGCTTCAAAGCTGAAACTGTTCGATGAGATCACTTACAACAACTGGGCTTTTGATACTTATGCAAGCTCCGAAAGAAAGGAGTCTTGAAAATTGCTCTCGGCAGTGACACACAACCCCCTCAGCTTGGACGGTAGCAAGCCGGTCAAGGATTGGCGCACCCATTGCAATGTTGTAAGGGCAACCCCGGAGGCCTGAGATCAAGGTCCTAGCAGGGGAGGATCCAAAGAGTGAATAGAAGTAAGCAAATACAAGTGAGGCTGACCTAGCAGGGGAGGATCCAAAGAGAAGAAACTCTAAGGGTCCGCCTGCTAGGTAGCGGAACTATATACTGCGCTCTTGACGCGCCAAGGTTGATCGTTGCTCCGTGCAGTATGCCTGCGCCATGTCGCAGGCCAGGTCCCAGGGGGATCGCCAGGCGGGGGCGGCGATGCGCCTGACGGAGGCGGTGATGCGATCGCCGGAGTCGGAACCGAGTCGGACCGGAATCGGAATCGTCTCCGAGGGGCCGAAAGGGAGGTTCCCCTGACATCACCCCCCTTTGAATGCGGCGTCCCGACGCATAGACCGGAATGGAATCGAGTCGAAGGTTGCAGAGGTGATGTGCCGTGGTTTGCCAGGGTACTTACGATAGAACTCCGCGATTTTCTCCGGGGCGAAGACGCGGTCGAAGCGGACCCACTGGTCGTGCGACGCGTCGTAGCCTTTCCATCTGACGGTAATTCAGCCGTTTATACCTCACCCTTGCGTCCAGGATTTCCTCTACTTCCCACTCCGGGACTCCGTCCTCGAGGTCCGGAGGGGGCTGGTCGTAGCCGGGGCGTCCGTCGAAGGGGTCGTCTTGGGCGAGCTCGAGCTTGACGACGGGGAAGACCGGGTGGAGCTTCGAGTAGCGGAGGGAGGTCGAGCTTGTAGGCACCTTTGCTGATCTCCGCGACTATCTTGAACGGTCCGAGGCGGCGGTGGGAGAACTTCTCCGAGGGGCGAGTCGTCCTGATGTCAGAGGCATCCAGCCAAACACGGTCGCCAACCTTAAACTCCGGAGACGGAGTGCGTCTCCGGTCGTAGTAGCGCTTGTACTCCTCTTTGGCCTTAGTGAGCGCGGCCTTGGCTTCGGCAACACCAGTGGCAATCCGGTCGCGGAACTCGTTCACGGACTCCATAGCGGAACGGACTCCGGGTTCGAAGCCCATGCGCGGGAGTCGTCCCGTGTCCGTCATGAAGGGGACTTGTTGCGTGGAGGAGTGAACGTGGTTGTTGTAGGCGAACTCCGCGGCCGGAATCAGCTCATCCCAGTCGTCCTGCTGATAGTTGGTAAAGATCCGCAGGTACTGCTCCAGCTCCTGGTTGACGCGCTCTGTTTGACCGTCTGTCTGCGGGTGGTACGCGGTGGACGTGGCAGGCTTGATGCCGATTAGACGCCAGAGTTCTCGGGTGAAGTCCGCGATGAACTGCGAGCCGCGGTCGGAGACGTACTTCTCCGGAGTCCCGTGATGGTGCCAGACATTCCGGTAGTAGAGGCGAGCCGCCCCTACTGCGTCGACCGTGGTGTGACACTCCGAGAAGTGGGCACGCTTCCCAAGGGTGTCGACGACGACCATGATCGCGTCATACCCATGGGCCTCCGGAAGCTCGACGATGAAGTCGACGGAGACGGTATGCCAACGCTCTGGGGGCGTTTCCGTCGGGTGCAGCTCTCCGTGGGGCAGTCTCCGGAGTGCTTTGGTGCGACAGCACAAGTCACAGGTCGCGACGTACCGGCCAATATGGCGAGACATCTGAGGCCACCAGTAGTTCCGGGAGACCAACTCCAAGGTCTTGAAGCGACCAGCGTGTCCGGCAACTCGAGTGTCATGGCAGAGCTCGATGATGCGTCTCCGGAGGTCCTTATCCTTAGGTACGACAATCTTCCCACGAAAGTGAAGAAGACCACCGGAGACAGCCCACTCGTCGGAGCGCGAGGAGCGGGGGCCTCGAGCTTGACCTTGGACCTTTAGGAGTTGCCGGGCCGCTAGTGCGACGGGCTCCTCTAAGTCAGGCTCACCGGAGAGGGCGTCGCGGATGTCGCGAAGGAGTTCAGAACCAGGGCCGGAAACGGAAACACCTTCGAGAGCGCGGACATGGAAGAGTTCGGGCCGCAGAAGGACGACGTCGGAGTTGTCGGAATCGACTCCGTGGTCGGGTCTCCGAGAGAGGGCGTCAGGTCGGCCCATGTCGCGGCCGGGCTTGTGGTGCAGCGTGAAGTCGAACCGGGAGAGGTAGAGGGACCAGCGGGCCTGTCTCCGGTTGAGGTGCTGCGTCTTCCTGAAGTACTCCAGATTCTTATGGTCAGTCCAAATCTCGACGGGATGCGCGGCGCCCTCGAGGAAGTGTCTATACTCCTCGAGTGTGCGGATGATCGCAAGCATCTCCTTGTCGTGGATTTCGTAGTTGCGCTGGACATCATTTAAGCTTTTGGAATAGAATGCTACAGGGTGCCACTTCCCGTCCGGGGCGGATTGTGAAAGAACCGCCCCGTCGCATAATCAGAGCTGTCCGCCTCAAGTCGGAAAGGCCGTGCGTCGTCCGGAATCGCCAGGACCGGTTCCGAGGTGACTGCGTCCTTGATCGCTTGGAACGCGGGAGGCCTCCGCGTCGCCCCAAGTCCATTGCTGGTCCTTCTTGGTGAGCACAAAAAGAGGGCGCGCAAGGGTCGAGAAGTCCCGAATGAACCTGCGGTAGAAATTAGCGAACCCAAGGAACTGCTGAATGTCCTTCTTGTTTTCCGGAGTCGGCCAAGCGGAGACGCCTGCGACCTTGACGGGGTCCATTTCGACGTGGTTGTGGGAGATGATGACTCCGAGGTACTCGATTGACGATTTTTCAAAGTCGCACTTCTCCGCTCGGAGGTACAACTTGTGCTCTCGGAGTCGCCGCAAGACCTCCTGAACGATCTGCCGGTGTTTCCGGAGGTCGGAATGGGCGATCAAGATGTCGTCAAGGTAGATCATGACGTCTCCGGAAAGGATGAGGTCCTGGAAAATGTCATTCATCATCGTTTGGAACGTCGCGGGAGAGTTTGTCAGGCCGAAATACATCACCAAGGGGCTCGAACAGGCCTCGGTTAGTCCGGAAAGCCGCTTTCCACTCGTCACCTTCCTTGATCCGGACGTTGTTGAAGCCCCAACGGACGTCGAGTTTGGTGAAGTAACGAGCGCCTTTGAGCCGGTTGATGAGGTCGTTGATCAGCGGAAGGGGGTACCGGTTTTTGACAGTCATCGCGTTGAGAGCACGGTAGTCCTGGACGAAGGGAGTCCGCCGTCCTTCTTCTTGACGAAGAAGACCGGAGACGCCATCGGAGACTTGGAGGGGCGAATCCGGCCCGTCGAAAGCCCTTCCTCGATGAACGCGTCGAGCTCGCGTTGCTCGAGGGGCGAGATGGGGTACACCTTGCAGTTGGTGGGCTTAGCATCGGGGACGAGTTCAATGGCGTGGTCCCAGGTTCTCCGCTCCGGTAGCGTGTCGAAGGACTCCTTGTTGAAGACGTCCTGAAACTCCTTAGCCCAGTCCGGGATCTCGGAGGGCGGAGGGGCGGAGTTCCTGGCGAAGGCTTCGGCCAGGCGCTGTGAGACAGTACTGCCAGCGCGTATCTCCTCTGAGGGGCGGAACGAGGTGTAGAAGATGCGGTCACCATCTTCAAGCTGACCATCGTCTTCATCATCGTCGGAGTCCGGCATCAGATCAGGCAGGGCGGAGTCGTCACCGGAGACGGAATCGCTCTCCGTCGTCCAGGCCCAGAGAGGTCCATGGCGCAGACCGAGGGGAACGGGCCGGAGCGGAGTCGCTTCTGGAGCAGCCGGAGTCGCCGTAGCTCAGTCCGTTCAACGCGTTCCTCCTCGCGGCAAGTGGAGCAGCCGCGAGGGCACCGCGTCATCTTGACCTCCTTGGTTTCCCAATCGATCTCTGGGTTATGCTTCCGCAGCCAGGAGTACCCCAGGATAAGGTCTTGTTTACCAAGATGAGTGACGGCGAGTTGAACACGCTCAGAATGGCCTTTGTAGCGCAAGACCAAGTCCGCGATCTGGTTGATGGAGCCGGCGTCGTTCGGAGTGCCATCAACGTTAAAGACCGGAATCGGTTGCGCCAGGGTGCGGACCGGAATGCCATTCCGAGCGACATAGTTCGTGTCGATAAAGTCGGAGGTGGCACCACAGTCAACCAGGCCAGAGAGCGAGAGCTTAAGCGCTGGTAGTGGACTCTAGCTCCAACGGGAGGTGGAGGGAGTTCACTCCAGGGGAAGCAGCGACAGTGTACTGCTTGGGCAATTTCTTTTCCCAGGCAGTGAGGCGGCGAAGGACGATGACCGGAGTCGCGGGCGGAGTCGGAGACGGAGTCGAAACGGGGCGGGGGAGGGTATGTCTTTCGTTTCAGGCTCGTTGTAGGGCAAATGAATTGATTCGTCATACAAACAAGCGAAACGATTTACGGACGCGAACGAGGGCACACCAGTCACTCGTCGCGGGGACAAAATCCTCTCCGGCCATCGACTCCGCGGCTGTTTCCGGCAGCGCAGCTGTGTCCGAGTAGCGGGCGATCAACTCCGCTAACATCTCGTCACCGAGTTGTTGGATCACCTCGTCGAGGATGTCCATCGAGCGGACATCCGCGGGGAGGGGGCAATCTCGGGCGAGATGGTTTGGGTCGCCGCACCTGAAGCAGGCGCGACGAGGGGCACCCCGAGCCCTAGTGCGATCCAACTCCATGGGGACGGGAGCTGGAGGCGCCGGAGCGGGGGCGCGGGCCGCGGGTGGCACGACCGGAGCCACCGGGCGGAAGGGAGCCGGAGCCGGGACGCGGTTGACCGGAAACGGAGTCCGAATCAAACCGCCAGGCGTCTTGGGGGCGGCTGACTTGATCAGCTTGGCCCGGACCAGGGCCTCGTATTGACGGAAGGCCCGGGTGCGCCAGCTAAGGTAATCCCGGAGGTCCGGGGGGTCGTTCGAGGACGTGATTCCATTATTGATCAAGGGGTCAAGTCCGTGGCGGAACTTGGTCACCTTGACCAACGCGTCGTCGAATCCGGCGAGGTCCATCAGGTCCTCGAAGTCGTCGGTGTACTGGTAGACATCCTTTATGCCCATGTGATAGGCGGAAGTCTCCAGTTTGGAGAGAGCATGATCTTGCTCATTCTCCTCGACGAACCGGAGTCGGAACTCAGAAACGAACGAGCCCCAGGACGGAAACGGAAACGGGGCTTTGCTTCCGTGGCGCTCCGCCCATTGCTGAGCGGGTCCCTCTGCCATAAACGACATGGCATAGCGGACGGCCTTTTCCTCGCTCGCCTCTCCGTTGACCACGAAGGCCTCAGGGGCAAGGCGGGCGTAGGTGCGGACCGCATAGAGAAACGCGCGGCCGCGTTTCCGATCACCGTTGAAGGTGAACGGGGGGTTTGGTCGTAAAACCAATTTTGAGGCGAGGTTGATGTCGCCAAAGAGGGCCTCGGAATCGCCCTGAACCGGAGTTGGAGTCGGAATCGACGTCTCCAGTGGTGGTGTTTGGGGTCCGCCAGCAGTATTAGCGGCGGCAGCGGCAGCGGAAGCCTGGGTGGTGAGGAGAGTAAGGGCCTCAGTTAGGCGGTCGATTTTCGCCTCGAGTGCATCCAGCCGAGTGTCAGCGTCAGGAGTAGCTCCGGAAGGCATGACAGGTGCGGGGACGACAGGAGTGGCAGAGGAGGAGGGGACAAGTGGCAGGGGCGGTGGCGAGGGCGGAGTGGACTCGGACTCCGAGCCTGAGTCAGCGCCGAACCTGGCAATCTTGTCCGGTTGATCCCGTAGAGAGTTTCTTCTGCTGTAAGGGCAACCCCGGAGGCCTGAGATCAAGGTCCTAGCAGGGGAGGATCCAAAGAGTGAATAGAAGTAAGCAAATACAAGTGAGGCTGACCTAGCAGGGGAGGATCCAAAGAGAAGAAACTCTAAGGGTCCGCCTGCTAGGTAGCGGAACTATATACTGCGCTCTTGACGCGCCAAGGTTGCACCTGTAGTTGCACACATTTGCCTCCTGCACTCAGTACACTCAGCGAAACGGATGGCAAATGCACTAGCTGCACTGAGCCTCAGTGCAGCTAGTGCATTTGCCATCCGCTTGGGTGTCTTACCTTTTTAGGCCATCCTTCTTCTCACTGAAAATCTCGGCACCTCGGCACCACTCAGACATCACCCCATCAGCGACATCAATGACATCAATATGGTTACTTATTATCCTAACTACTTAAATACACTTGTTAACTTCTTAAGCCACCAGTCCCGATGACACGTCCGCCACGTGAGAGGTATCTTGCACGTGATCCTCCGCCTCCTCCGGCTCCTCCTCCTCACCAATCCGGTTCCCAACGAGCCTAATAGCCGCCACCTTTGATGATGTCCAGCCCGCCCGGAAGCTCTCTGCCACTCTTTTGTGCAAATCCTGCTGCCGCCGCGCATACGCCAACAAACCAGCAGCAAGCTCTCCGTCTATCTCGGAGCGCGCGGCTTCCCTTTCCTTCCACTCCTTCTGTGTACTCCAAACACTCTGCAGGACTCTTCTCATCTCCTCCCGCAGGAGAGCGACCTCCTCGACCCATCGGTCACGACGAGCGCGGCTCTTGGTCCACTGAACCCGTATTGCTGCCGCCCACGACAATTAGCAAGAGCCAGTATATATCAGTAGAAAACTTACAGTCATGTAGCTCCTTCTCGCGTGCAACTCCTCCTTCACCATTTCCACCTTCTTCCCCCGTAAACCAGATCCAAGAAACTGGTAGCATCTTCTGCGCAACCGATGGCTCATTCCTGGCCCGACGCGAAGAGCCCAGTCTACCCAGCGCAGCTCGGGCCCTGCGCATCGCTCTCGGGCTCGATATGGACACGAAGATCGTCATCGTGGAGAGTTTTGAATTCCGGCGCATAATTGGCGCCTCGAAGCCGAATAAGAGCCTGTAGAACCTCCCGATACTTGATTGCCTGTCGCTTTGCCTGGTCTCCGACTCGGCCGATAAGCGTGCTATAGCGAGTGCTTGAGCGTTGTCCCACTGCATTTGCATTGCGTGTATCGATCAGGTGTGTCTTCGAATGCAGATGGGAGCGAATTTTGGCAAGCGCATCCCCACATTGTCCAACCCGCAGCTTGGCTTCGACCTCGTCTAACCCAGGGCGACATGCCGACTGCCTTTCCTCCGCTGACAAATCGCTTGGAAGCCACAGCTTTACGTTCTCTGCGGCAGGCGGCGGTGTATCTGCGTCTCGTCGCTCCTCCTCTGCCGCCCTCAGATCTGCGACTCCAGGCATGAAGTAGACCTGATGGGCTTCCATACTACGGAGCTTCTTGAAGAAGTTGACACGGAGTTCATCGAGCTGGCTTGACCTTTCTGCCGTCAATGTCGATATTCCACTAGCTTCGAAACGTATACGGCGTCTATCGTTGACTCTCAGAATTTGACAGATCTTATGAGTAGAATAACATACTGTTGATTTTCCAATTGCAGAGCACCTTTAATGAACGCAGCGGCAGTTGTTTTCCCCGCAGTTGGTCCACCATGAGCACTCCTTACTTGGTCTAACTCGGCCTTCTTCAGGTCGGCCAGGATTTGCGCCTCGGTGGGCCCAACTAGTGCATTCATCAGCCTTCCTCAATTTGGACTCGAGCGCTGGACATACATTGCTTCGCGTTGGACACGTAAGGGTTGGGCTGGTTGTGATCGGCATTCCAGTTCGTCACCCGGTCCTCCCAGACTTTCCGCAATGCTGGATCAAGACTTTCATCGATCTCCTCAAACTCCGCGACCTGCTCATCGCGTTGCGCGAGCGCGATGATCAAGTTTACGAGCAAGTGTTTCCCCTTTTTAAGACATAAGTACTTCAATCTCGCAGAACCGCTGGCTTACCTTGTTTCACGTTCTTTTCAAAGTTTAAATGATCGACCTTGTCGTCAATCGTATCATGGCGGTTACCCTCTCCCATCTCCTTCGTCGAAAACCCAATCGGGTTCAGGATGGCCCAAGTCCTTTCAATGCCTTCGCCGTCAGTCCTTCCTACCCCAACCGCATGTGTCAGTGAATTGGCCGCCTGGCAATTGATTTCGTGGGCAGCCGCATGCCACACGGGTAAGGCGAATTGCAAATCATACTCGGAAAGATTGGTTGGGATAGCGGGATTTGTCGACAGCCGGGTTGCTCGTTCGAGGATATGCTGTTTCCATTGACATGCGATATCGTAAGAAATGACGATTCGCTTGACGGTCGAGCCTCCAACCGCGCACAAAAAAGACCCAATCCATATTGGCATATCTGATTTGTATTATTAGTTTATTCCATGCGACCGCAATCTGTGGCCAACCTTTCACCCTTCTGGAGATCACCCAGACCCATGGGACGAACTATCCCATGCCGGGCACAAACACAACCCCCGACGCCTGAAACTCTTAAGCCCGTTGTCAATTTCGTCTCCTTCTGCATCAACGCTGCGAATGCGATACAGGTGCTAACCTAGCGAAAGATTTAGCCAACGAAGGATAGAATAGTCTGGCTTACGTCTTCCTCTGCGACGTAATGACGCAAGTGCTCCTTGTATTCGCCCAATTCAACGAAATAGCCCAGTCCACTTCCAAGCGAAGGATCATGTCGCTCGTTGGCACGGATCCTATTTTTCAGTCGAAAGTTGGCGTCGAGGGCTAGCATCAGCGAGTATAGATATCTGGAAATCATCAGATGCGTCAACGGAAACTGGGGTGATGCCTACGAATCGGATGCATTACAGTTTTGCCATCCAGCGGGGAGATTTCGTTCTGGGTCTGGACATGCCCAGCAGCGAACTGCAAGCCCGCCAGGAGGAGTGCTGGCGAGACCGTCGTTGTAATGCGCCCTCCCAGCTCTCTTCGCTCGGAGCAGGAAGTCGTACTGTCGGCTCATCCTCCCAAATGCCTTGTAACGGTCCTGATTCAAGCGATTAGAGCAAGGGAAGGACAATGCAAAGATGAAATCATACCGGTACCGCCTTCGTAAAAGTGGCGTTCGTTAGTCGCTCGAGTGTGCCCACGAAGTCGTGAGCATTCATATTGCCTTTGACCTTGAGCAGGCGAAACAGGTCGAGCACTCGAAATGTGGCGCAAGTCGACGGCTCAGTAACAGTAGCCGGATACCATTGATTATCGAGGAGTTGGGATAGGGTGGTATGCCTGTGGCGAAGGCTGTCGGAGCATCCGCAGAATCTACAAAGAAACGTTAGCTTGAGCTAACGAGGCTCGAAGAGGGAGAAAACTTACTGAATATCGACCTCAAAAACACCACCCACGTCGATTACCACCATCCGTCGTCGACGTATATCCGGACTCGGGCATGCGAAGCCATGATGACCCAGTTGGTATATCATCCCTAGCCCAAGTAGTGTATCGTTCCCTCGAGAATAGAGAACGCAGCGCGCCCAGAATTGGCCCAGCCACACCTACAACGCATAAGATAAGTGCTGTAATCCTCAAAGTCCACATACCTCTGGCCTGTGCAGAGGTAGTTGTTGGTGTCTGACGCGGAGGCAGTCTTCGCAGTGGATGTATGGCCCACAATCGGCGCAACGGAAAGCACGATTTGTGACATTGGGCCCGACCTCCTCCCCACAAATAGCGCATGTGGGCTTTGTGTAATGTCGACCAAGACTTTCCCCACGCAATAGCTCGTCCAGAAATAAGTGCTTCATTCCACGCCAAAGTGCCATGGGGTCGTCCTGTCTCTTTGTCAGCTTCAGAAGTAAAGTGCTAGCGACATATAAAGCAGACGCACTGAAGCGTTACGCTTCCTCTTGCCTGGGACTGGGTGGTCATCGTCTTCCACCGGTCCCAGCTCCGACGCTAAAGTAGCAGCTATTGCCGCCAATTCCGCATCCCCTAGTCGAGAAAAGGGCATCCAATCCGTCGTTCCATGTCCAGCAGAAGTGGCGTCTTGAGTCGGTGTTTGGTTGACGAGCGTTGTGGCGACACGACGACTATTCGAGTGGAAATGGATGCTTGTGTCGCCTTGGGTTTGTGTTGGAGCTAGGCCGCCCACGCGAAACTTTGTATTCTTGCGTCGGCGTCCCATGTTAGCGACTGGTAATGGGCAAGTAATGGAGTCTCACCTGTCCCTTCCCGCCAAGTGTGGCTGAAAGCTTGGCTGAAACGAAGATCGGGTCAAGCGCAAGGTCACGGTGATCAGAAGTCACATCGTCACCGTGATCGAATGATACGGTTTTTGCATGGATTTCAAGCGATATGGAAATGTAATCTACAATCTACCAAATTCGAGCCATGTCTCTATAGTTTAGCTCTATAAACAGGTTTTTCCAGCTTTTTGCGCGTCCTTTCGCTGTAAATGGGTTCAGTGCTTGTTAACAACATGAAGAACAATACGGCACTGACCGGAGCTCCAACGCCCTGCTCCATTCCATTTCGATAGCTTCACCCGTGCCCTTAACAGCCTCCGGGTCCCTGACAAGGAGTTGCAATGGGACTTCGCAGCTCGCGTTAAGAGCGTGCATTCGAGGTGGCAAGGCTGAATCGTAGGTTGTTGTTACTCGGCCAATAAGGTCGCATTGGGAATTGAAGATGACATGCGACCAGAAAAGCCTTGTTGGGGTTGCGTGAAAGGTTTCAAGACGCGAAAAAGACCCAGGGGGATATAGAGGTGGCCTCGTGTAACGTTCTCCCCCGTTGCAAATCTAGCGCGTTCAATCAGCATCCAAAAGAGGCGTGTGGATGAATAATACCAGTGCCTCTAAGAGGTGCGCGGAGTTGCAAGGGTCGTTCTATGGGATATTTTTCGTTGATTTGACGTGCCGGGGGTCCGTATCGGTGGACGAGGGCCATTGGCATTCGAGTCGCTGATGCCGGCGCGAGGACTTTATGGAGGCTTGAATTTTGTTCTATGCAGATCAAGCTGAAGTTGGGCGGCAGTCACATTTCGTCTAGTTAACAGGGGTTCACCATATGGGTTTTTTAGTTTACTGTTTTAGCGGGATGGCGATTCGCGAACGAGGTGGTGAAGTCATGTGCACGAGATTTCGGGGACGCCGGACCATTGGGCCTGACCTACAACTTGAAACTAGGTTTCGAGGCGAATCATTGCGACAAGCAAGCAACGAGGTTCCGCTGCGACTCAGCAAGTTGTAAGCAAAGTCGACAAGGATGGCAGTCAGTCGTAGTCGCTGAATGAGGCAGGAGCTGGGCTGGACAGTCCGTTTTTTTTTCTCTTTTTTTTCTTTTTGGACATTGTGGATAGTGTGGCTTGCATTTGCGTCTGGTGTGGTGTTGTGTTGGGTAGATTTGGTGGTTGGTGAGCGGTCAGATAGATGTGACGTCACGTCCTAATGGGGGTAGGTCTACGCCTTATCTTCCTTCTGGCGATCGCCCACTTTTTCGCAATGCACAAATGACCTCGCCTCTACCCCCATCGTCGCCGCCCGACTACAGCAGTGATTTGGAAACGTCCCCAGGTATGTGGGCAGTCACCTAGCTGCATCCTACTGACTGGTGACTTGCGTTAGCTCGTGGTCGTTCTTTGTCAAGCATTCACAGTGAACCTGAAGACGCTTCGCCTACCGACGCCCACGATCCATTCGTTGTCGAGGAGTCTTCAAGTCCTGCTGCTGCTACGAGTGCTCCGTTTCGGCTAGATGCTAACGCCTCCGGTGGTCGAGCCAACCCAATTACCGACCGACGTCTGCCTGCAACGCCAATCATTCGTCGCCGAGGCAAGAGGGCTCGCACTCCCGACTCTCCTTCGCGTTAGTAGTAACCTTTTCCTCTGTCCATAAAAGTGTTGACTCTTTGCTACAACATAAGCTCCGGAAGGTGAACGCAAGCGTCGAGCTCTCGTGGAAGCTCGGGCAGCGCCTCCGCCCTCCATTCTCAATGCCGACTCACGGCGACCGAAAATCCAACGTGAGTTAGAGTTAGACTCCTCACCTTTGTCGTCCAAAAATGCTTACATGTGGCTCCTTGTAGAAAAGGCCCTTCGCGTCTTTGTCCGCGCAGACACGACCCCCGAAATCTTTGCTCTGATGGGCAGCGTGTTCTTGAAAGCTATCCTCGATGCACGAGACCCTTCCTTGGATGCAGCGCGCGATCAAGACGAAGGTGTCGAAGCTCAGCAGGAGCAACAGCGTCAGACCTTTCTGCGAGACACCGCCGTTGATGCAGCGATTTGCTGTCTGCGCGAAAACGACCCCCAGGCACCTTATGTGGTGAAGGTCAAACGCGAAGAGCTCTATGTCGACGACAATCAAACTCCTCCGGACGCTGGTTTGGCCATCCTCGAAGACAACCACCGTTGTGGTTTATGCCGCAAGCTGAAGTCTCATCCAGTAATGTATGTCGTGTATTTTTCATCGGTTGCTTTTGGCTAACTTAGCTTGCAGGCTTATGTGTAGCCATAGCTATTGCTACGTATGCGCGCGACTCCACTTCAATGAGTCTTGGCACTGCCCACAACCACACTGTCGCGCCGTTCAGTATCGTCCACCCCTCCCACTGGCGCCCTTGAAGCGCGAAATCGACGCATTGTACATGGGGTTCCATGACTTCACGCGAGTTCGAATGGAATGGGCCAATGTCCATTTTCCTCGCCCTCGTCATGAAATGGGTTTGGTTGTAGAGTAATCTATCTTTGTCATCGCCATCTGAATCAAAAAAAAAATCTGATGTTTTGACTTCCATATTTGTTTGCCATGCGCTCTGAAAATCCTCACTTAGAAGTTGTTGCCGCGTGTTACTTGGGCTTGGGAGCGCCCTGTATTTCAAGTTGTTGCCAGGTTACACTTTACTACAGCCGCACTACTCGTCCTTGGGCGGTCTCAGCGCGCAATCGCGCTTCAGCCTCTAGTTTCATGATGCGACGGTCGCATTGACGCCATTGGTATGTGTCGAGAAACACGGGACGGAATCTCCGTGGCCCAGGCGTTCGCTGCCAATTCGGTATTTCGTTAACGGCATCGCACCAAGAGATTATCGTATCGCGCTTGGACCATGAAAGTTGGGGTCGGCCGAAATCCAGTTTGCCCAAGACCCAGCTAGCCTCATTCTCCGCGGTTGGCTCTTTTAAAGGGATGTCGTTGAGATGTAAAAGTTGTAATTGTCGCTGCTGAACATTGCTGAGTTGGAATCTTCCAGTTAACCAGAGTTGTGCTCGTTGCTCATCTGAAACCGGCGTGACCCATGCTGGGAGTGAGTCGCTGTCTCTGTACACAGGTGGACTGGTGCGATGGGGAGGAGCGCTGGGGTACCAATGGTGAATTGTCAAGGAGTATCAAGATGGTATGCACGAACTTTTTCTTGCGTCAGAGAGCAAGCTTCTTCCGCGGACTCTGGGGCGGATGAGGATGGTGGCCGTGAGAAGTGTGAATCGGAATCCGGCGAGATAATTGAAGCACGAGAGCGAGATGGCGAGTCCGAGGCGGCGGCGATGTCGACTTTGGCAAGTGCAATCAACACCTGTGCCGCCATATCTGTTTCCTTGTCTTCAATGGCGACATTGCGAGGGGATTCCAGTGGTTCTATCGGATTCCTCCCCAGGCTACCAGGCGACGGCGGGAGATGTGGTTCTGTGGATTGAGCGCCGCTGACCTCGAGCGGCATCAAGCTGGAGGATATGTGGGGGCTTTTGGGCCGAGCGTTCGCGCGTTTAGCACGGCGAGAATCAAGAATTTTCTTCTGGCTAGAGAGGATTTAGTGACACTAAACTTACATGGATGTACTGAGTACTTTTTCCGGTAATAAGCAGCAGACGCTCGACGGTGAACTGCTTGACGCTGTCTAGTAGTTTGCCTGACGTTTAGATGAGTATAGCTATGCTTAATAGGTCCAGTGAACACACCGCTGGTGCTGCTTGAAGCTACCGTCACTGCTCGACGCACGTTGAAAGGCCATGGTGGCCGTCGAATACTGAGGTGTAACGGCACTTGTGATTGCCTGTCTGGGTGCATTTTGCAGCTCAACCGTGCTTCACATCGTTAGAAGACCCTGTAAAAACAACATGGGTAGATATAAGGAAGACTATACAGCTGCTTTATCGCATTTATAGGCTCTGAGGTGCCATATCGTGTATATTAGGCGGACTTTGGCGAAAGTCTGAAAAGTAAAGTGCTACGAATGACGCAGGAGACTGCCCAGGCCAAAAGTAGTACTTACTGCGATACCAGCTACGTTCTTATTTTGTGAAAAAAGGCCTTGCTGAGTGCATTATAATAGTCGACAACCTGACTATGAGAAATGTAATCTCGGTCACTTTCCACCCGTGTAGCTGGACATCGAGCTATATACTGATAAATATGAAGGGTATTACTTGCGTAGGTCAAGACCATGGACGATCGAGGTGTCGTTTCCCAGCGTAGAGGTGCATAGGAACTTAGGGGGACAATTACCCGATTTGGAAGCAATCGTCGAGAGACTCAGTGCGGCGGCTGAGAATGACGAACGCAGGCAAAATTTATTGAACGCAGGTACAAAATGGTATGTTATTTGATGACCTCGTCTCATTCCTCCGGTGGAAAACCCCAATGAATAGGGAAAAGGCGGGTGCCATCCGGATTGAAGAGGTTTTCTGCCACTTCATATGGGACGAAGTACATCCACCCATCCAGCTCAGCCGGAAGAGCGCGGAGTTGTTGTACAGACCTAATTGAAACATCAAGACAGATTGAAAAACGAGAATGAAGAACCGACCAGCGAATAATTCCATCGACAAGTGCGCCATTCGCCGCCGAGATGTTGGCCAGTGGTGTTGACCATAGACGAGCGCGGAAAGCGGCCATTTCTTCTTCATGGTTGCGCGGCTGCGTACGCCCGGAGTTATCGGGCACCGGAAAAGCCAGAGGCTGGTGACGGACGACCAGCACATCACCGAGGGGAGCTCCACCCGGAGTGCCTGGCAGGATCGCCTCGATCGCGGCGTTCTGCGGGAAGAACGGACTGTCGTCCGGAGAGTGAGGGCAGGTCATAAGGACCGTAAACGATCCACTGGGATGCGGCCAATGTGGCCGCGCACACAGAGAACAAGACAGTGTGTTGTTATGGAGAAGGGGGAGAAGAGATTCTTCCTCTTTTGCGCGGTCGAGCGAAGGGAAGGGGGAAGGAGACCAAGCACACTGTGCCTGTGGAGGCCTGATAATGTATGGCCACTGGCCGATCGTTCGATGTCGCCTGCGAGCCGAGCACCAAACATGTAAGTAGAGAAATGTAAACACTGTTGTCTCGCTCACCGAGGCAGCCAGCGGCTGGATGACAGAGGAGGGGCCTTGGGGAAGCTGGGGCGCGATAAGGGGGCTCGACATGATGGTTCTGGGACAAGTTCGCAATCAAGACAACCATGTGGGACCCGGCTTGGTTTGGCTTGGAGAAATTTTAGGGTCACACACCTGCGTTAAGACCACGACCAAAAAAACGCGAACTTGCTATCCTATCCGTTGGTGAACGTTGTCCTCGCAGTCGACAGCGTAGACGCCGTTGTAGCCCTCGTAAGTCAGCGGTACCAGGTTTTCCGACAAATTTTTTATGCTTTTTTGTCTCTTTTAGCAAGCGGGCCCCCAAAAAAAAACAAAAAAAAAGGCTTTCAGCAAGCCCTGGTGTCGAAAAGATCGTTCATGGACACGCCAGCGCCGCCAACTGGAGCGCCGCACACAGTTAACAGTGATGGAGGTGAAGCTGGTGTTGTGACTCCACCGCAACGAATGGAAGACAAGGACGCTGAAACGCGTCAGTACTCCCATGCCGTCCTCCAAATTGCGCTGACTATTGCCCACCAGAAAACCAAGCTTCAAAACCTCTTGGCCCAAACTTGGGAGATGGTGCTGGCGCCCGGCGGCGACGGCGACGACAACGACGGCGACGACGACGACGACGACCAAGGCAACGGCGACGACGGCAATGCTGCGAAACAGTCGTCAGTCCCAAAAAAGTCTCGAAAGAAGCCCAAGGCCGAGCTTCAAAGCAATAAGAGCTGGGCAGACGGTGTTCGCGACGACATCATGGATGCGCATGTCGAACCCTTGAGACAGGCTCGCATGGCAGGCGCCAGAGCAACCGAAGACTACTTGCAGCAAGTTTATAACGAGTTCTTCTATCACATCCCGTACTACCTCAAAGATTCCGAGGAGCCCGAGTTGCCCTTGCGAGTCTGGACACCGACCACCCCACCAGACGATGACAGTCATTTGTCGCCCGAAGAGAAGGAGAAGAAGAATAAGTGGATGGACAGCATGAAGCGGGTGGGTTGTTACTGTCATTCCGCTTGTGACATTTGATGTTGACCACGACTCTCATAGCGCATTCGCCGTTGGATCATCTACCGCGTCGAACATCCCCAAACGCGTACTAAGAAGAAGGGCAAAGCACCTACCCAACACAACTCGGCTGGTCCTTCGACGAAAAAGAAGGTGGATGTCCATGATCCCCTCACCCACTTTCTATTCAAGCTCTCCGAGACGAAACCGGTCATTCGGGCCGTGCCAGGACTGCAGCAGTTCATGCACGAGGATTACTCCAAGAGCATAGACCGCGAAGTCCAACGACTTTGGGATGCGACACCAATCCATGCGAGGGTCGACAAAAACGGCAAACGACTCGACAGCCCGCCAATTACCATGAGAACCGAGGCCGCTCGTAATTTGTGGAACAAGATGGAGGAATCGGAGAAGCAACGATACAAGGACAAGGCAGAGGCTGACGCAGAAGTCCTCCGTAAGGCTTTCGACGAGGCAATGGTGGATTGGCCGCCAAAGGACCCAGCGTCGCGTCAACGGTAAGCTTCGGCCCTACCCGTGTCCAGTCCGCAAACTCATGGGTTTTCATTTAGCGCCATCGACAATCTCCCCCTCATTTTGGAGCCACTGATGACGCGTCTGGCGGAGTTTACGGGCTTACACATTCTAATCGTCATGGGAGGACCTATTCCTAAGTGGAACGGCGCTATTCAGACAATCGAGTGAGTCTGAAATTGCATTGGACAAATAACAATGCTGACTTCGAGTTTAGCTTTGCCTATGGCGAGAATCGAGCGGCAGCACCTGTTACATTCCCGCAATATGATCCCGCTCACTTCCAGAAAGAAACTTTGGACAAGATGAGGGCCTATCTGCATACCGCGTTCAGTAAGTGGCACCTTTGCTGTCGCATTTGTCCGCCACTAACGAGTTTTCTTCAGCCGCTGACGATTCTCGTGCCGCCGCCCTTCATCCCGACAATACTTCTGGCGAGACAAACGAGGACCTGCTCAACGATAGTGGCCTCATCCGTATGAGCACAGCGCCGCCAGAGGTCGTGCAATCGAAAGAAGAGGGCAGCTCGGCGGCTGGAGGTGTTGTGGAACAACCTGTGCCGGCGCCAGTGACGAAGCAGGCGACACAGAAAAAACAGCACAAACGACAAAAAGAGTCAGGCCAGCCTCCAAGCAAGACCTCGTCGACAACCACGAAAGTGTCGCAGTCGACAACGAAGCCGCGGCCGAAGCCGAAGCCAATGCTGAAACCCGCAGCAGCCACAAAGAAGGGTAAAGAGAAGGTGGTGGATATCGACAGTGACAATGGGTCGTTCATAGATGCAGATGAAGCAGAGGAGGACGAGGAGGTCTCTTGGTTCAACCCGGACCCGGATGCAGACGTCGATGAACAAATGACCGACTCGGAGGAAGTACTCCCTTCAAAAAGATCGAAGGGCACGCGGCGGTCATCGCGTCTGGACCAGGAAGGCACAAAATCACACACTCCCCTGCCGCAACTCCCCCCTCCATCCCTCCAGCCTTCCTCTTTAATTCCAGCCGCACCTCCCGCTCCTCCACAACCTCCGAACACAAACACTCCGCCAAGCACAACTCCACTCCCTCCATCTCCCCTGCAGCCTTCCTCTTCCGCTCCTCCCGCTCCTCTACAAGCACCCGTTGCTGTGGCGACTCCACCTCCAGTTCCTGAGCCACCGGCACAGCCAATGGACGCACAAAGAAGCGAGGGCAACCCAAGCATATCGCCATCGGGTAAACGGAAGAGAGCGGAAGGCAGTATAGCCGAGGAGGAGGAAACACGCAAAAAACGCATGAAGGATGGAGTCATTGCATCGGAAGACGCAGAGTTGGATATCGATACGCCGCATTGTCCGGAGGATGCAGTATGGGTGAGGAAGGATAATTTGTGGGCGCAACTTGTGGGTGTACCATTGGGGCCCCGCTTTAACGGACTCCTGAAAGTGTGGATTGCGTTGGAACGCCATTACAAGTGGTCAAATGGGGGCTCGCGTCATCTTCCGACAAGTGGTCGACCCAAACAAATCGGTGGCTGGATCCAAAATTACCGCAAAGCGGGCAAGTGGACGAAAATCAGCAACGTTGACAACTTTGCGAAGCAATGGTGGGGGTGGTGGACCAAGAGCCAACCAGAATGGCGGATGGGGAACGAGGGTCAACTGTTGCGAGTGGATCACAATCGACGTTCATGGGCACCACTAGTTGTCGCGGGCCAAAACGGACTTATTAGTGTGGTCGCGAGTTTGTACTGGTGGGGATGCAGACTGAAGGAAGTCGAAGAGGGTGTGTGGGCGGAATGGAACAATGCAGTTGAAGATGTTATCTGGGTAATTAACGGTATCATAGATTCGGCTGAGATGCTTGAGTAGCTACACTTTGTGGACTTGTAAAGTTTTTCGTTAAGTGGACAATTTTGACTTGGTGACAAATGACCTCAAGGCCTGGGCTTCCTTCGGCTTTAGTGCCGAGAAGTGATCGGCATTCAAGTAATAGCTGATTGTGTCTTTGGCCTTGCTGCCAAAAGTGATAGATGTGATATACGGCTCGGCAAAATCGGCAACGCCTCGGCAGCGCCCGGCAGCACAAGGGGCTGATGATGTGAGTATAAAAAATGCAAAACATATTGTTCCAGCCACCTACAGGCTTTTTAAAGTAGATACAAAATAAAATCAGTGTCAATAGATAAAAGCAGTATAGATCAAACAGATTGATAACATCAAATAGGAGACCTATATGTGAGATAGTGATAAATGAGATGGAGAACAATATTGATCAGATCAAATATTTAAAATTATAAGTATAAACCAGAAGGATAAGTCACACTATTTAGCTAGATGGATAAGATCAATATATAAGGTAATATTATATTATTTATTGCATTATATTATTTAAGACCAGAAAGTAAGTAATACAGGCAACCAATCAAATATAATTAAATTGATAATTAACCAGATTACTAAGCTATAAGCCTATTTACCTATGAAATCAGTAGGATCAATGAACACTGCCTCAAAGGGCACTGCTATCAGCCAAATCATCAAAATCATCAAACCATCAGCTGAATCATCAAACCATCAGCCAAATGGTCAAGCTATCAGCAGAATCAACAAATCTTGCCTCAAATAACACTGCCATCAGCCAAACCATCAGACCATCAGCTGAATGATCATGTTATCAGCAGGATCAACAAATCCTGCCTCAAATGGCACTACCATCAGCAGGATCAATGAATCCGGCCAAAAATGGCACTGCCATCAGCAAAATCATTAAACCATCAGCTTAATCATCAAGCCATCAGCGGGATCAACAAATCCTGCCTCAGATAGCACCACCATCAGCCAAATCATCAAACCATCAGCCTAATCACCTGTCCCATCAGCAGGATCAATGTTAAACCATCAGCTTAATCATCAAGCCATCAGCGGGATCAACAAATCCTGCCTCAAATAGCACCACCATCAGCCAAATCATCCACCCATCAGCCTAATCACCTGTCCCATCAGCAGGATCAGTGAATCTGGCCACAAATGATACTGCCATTAATAAACCATCTATTCTATTCAATATTATAATTTGTTTTTATTGATCTATTATTATTTTGAGCGGTAGTATAAAGGATATCACTATTCTGTCCTAAATAGGAAATTCTATGCAAAATCAAATCCCAGCCGCCCAAACCAGCAACCCTCAATCGAAAGGCAAATGTCTACTAGCACCACCTAGTCCCTCAATACACTTAGTGCATTTGCCTTCTGACCCGCTAGATACATCTAGCAGCATTTGCGTAAAGGTTACAGCTTGGGCTCCAAGGTTGATCGTTGCTCCGTGCAGTATGCCTGCGCCATGTCGCAGGCCAGGTCCCAGGGGGATCGCCAGGCGGGGGCGGCGATGCGCCTGACGGAGGCGGTGATGCGATCACCGGAGTCGGAACCGGAGTCGGACCGGAATCGGAATCGTCTCCGAGGGGCCGAAAGGGAGGTTCCCCTGACAAATGTCGCCATCTTTGTCATCCTTGGTTGTCTTGACCCATCCTAGTTCACGCATGTCCATAGGTTTGAAATTGATCCCGCAGGCATGTGGTCGCACCTGCAGGAGATCTATCAGACAACAGGACTTGGAATGGTCACAGGCGCCTGGCGCATCTTCTATGGCCTGCACAAACCCGGCACTACCTCGTCCACCTGTTGAGCCCACAACACACTGTATATTATCAGTAGGAATGACGCAGGTTGCCACTGATAAGCCCCAGCATTATCAGTGATTCCCCAAGTGGCAAATAAATGTTGGTGAAGGGGGTGAATAATTGTGAAGTTCAAGGCAAATTTTCGCTAAGTCCACTATGTAGGGGTGAATAAAGGTGAATAATACAACATAGGGCCTGCGACGCCGCTCAGGCCTTCTGCGCTCTACGTCGGCAGTTACAGACGACCAGTATATAGTTGGCGCCCTAGCAGGCGGACCCTTAGAGTTTCTTCTCTTTGGATCCTCCCCTGCTAGGTCGGTCCCTCCGTGTATTTCCTGTAGTCTTATTCACGCTTTGGATCCTCCCCTGCTAGGCTTTCGTCGGAGTCTCCAGGGTTGCCCTTACAGAAACGATTTATGGACGCGAACGAGGGCACACCAGTCACTCGTCGCGGGGGGACAAAATCCTCTGCCGGAGCCTCCGAATGCGCCTCCGCTAAGGCCGCAGTATCGGACAACCGCGCACACCCATAGCTGTAAGAATTAGCCTCCTGGCTTAGGTGCACCTAGGAAATGCATTGCCTAGGATGCTAAATGTACCTAGCCTAGGTGTACCCAGTGATCTAGGCTAGAATCATCTCAGAGTGTCTGGATCAATATAGCTTCAATGATGGAATAAATGGTTATATAATACCTATAATATTAATATTAATACATATATAATACTTTAAACTCCTTTTCTTCAGGCCGATGACCCGGTATATAGTTGGGAAGGCCTGTGTCAATAACAATCCTAATTTGGACAAAAATGATGTATTGTAATATAGCCATCAAAAGTACTGATGGCAATCAAAAATAGTTCCACATTAAAAACATTATATAAATGGGTGCCCTAGCTTAGGTAATAGAACACCAGATAAAGAGTAATAATATATATTCCTATTAAAATAATGCTTTGGCCCAGGGAGAATTACTAGGCTAAAGCTCTAGGTGTACATAGTCTCTGGCTGTACCTAGTATTCTAGGCAATGCATTTCCTAGGTACACCTACTGGATTTAGGCTAAATACTACCACTACGGCTCCCGCGCAAGCAGCTCTCCCAGCATCTCATCGCCAAGTTGCTGGATTACCTCGTCGAGGATGTCCACATGGCGGACGTCGGCGGGGAGCGGACAGTCCCGAGCCAAATGGTTGGGGTCGCCGCATCTGAAGCAGGCTCGACGAGGGGCACCCCGAGCCCTAGTACGATCTAGCTCCATAGGGACGGGAGCCGGAGGTACCGGGATGGGGGCGCGGGCCGCGGGTGGCACAGGCGGGGCCACCGGGCGGATGGGGAACGGAGTTGCTGAACGAGTGATGGGGAAGGCGCCGCGCGGAGCTCCCGAAGCGGTCCGCGGGGTAGCCGTTCCCTTAATGAGCTTCGCTCGCACCAGGGCTTCAGGATAGGCAGTCAGTTTTGCTAGCAAAACCTGGGCTACTGGTCAAGGGTGTTACTCGCAAAACTGGGCAAGCCCAAACGGGATGCTGTGACAGGAAAATGTGACATTCAATCAATTGTGAATATCTCAATGAGTTTGATAGCTATGACTAAGCTATTACCAGATATGGAAAGGCAAATCACCATTTCTTCAGGCCGAAGACCCGGATAAACATCTAGGTAGGCTTGTGATGCAGGGCAAATGGATACATCCTAATTGGGTCGAAATTGATGTATCTTGACAGAGCCATCAAAAGCACTGATGTCAATCAAAAATCGTTCCACATCAATTACTTTATCTAGATGCCATCAATTCCATCATCAATATCATGATCTAACACCTAAATATGAATAAAATAAGTTTTCAAAAAGTGTGACATTTGTGACCCTTGGGCAGTCCCCCAGGTTTTGTGAGTAACACCCTTGACCAGTAGCCCAGATTTTGCTAGCAATTCTGAGTGAATGAGCTGAGGGCTTCATATTGTCGGAAAGCCCGAGTGCGCCAGCCCAGATAGTCACGGAGGTCTGGGGGGTCGTTCGAAGAGGTGATGCCGTTGTTGATCAAGGGGTCAAGTCCGTGGCGGTACTTGGTTACCTTAACCAACGCGTCTTCCGAAGCCAGCGAGGTCCATCAAGTCCTCGAAGTCGTCGGTATATCTGTAGACATCCCGCGTTCCCATGTGATAACCCGCGCTTTCCAACTTAGCGAGCGCGAGGTCCTGTTCGTTCTCCTCGACGAACCGAAGGCGAAACTCGGAGAGGAACTGGCTCCACCGAGGGAAGGGGTTTTTGCTCCCATGACGCTCTGCCCATTGCTGAGCAGGTCCCTCCGCCATATAGGACATGGCGTAGCGGACGACCTTTTCTTCGCTCGGCTCTCCGTTAACTACGAAGGCCTCCGGGGCAAGCCGAGCGTAGGTTTTGACCGCGTATAGGAAGGTGCGGCCGCGTTTGCGATCTCCGTTAAACGCAAACGGGGGGTTTGGTCGTAAGACCAGTTTTGAGGCGACAGTAATGTCACCAAATAACGCATCCGCGTCGGGGGCATTCGGAGATGCCGAAGGCGGTTCGGGAGCTGCCGGAGGTGGTGCGGCAGCGGAAGCCTGGGAAGCAAGGTGGGTGAGGATATTGGTGAGGTTGTCTAGTTTCGCCTCAAGTGCGTCCATGCGCGCGTCAGCGTCCAGAGCAGCTCCGGTAGACATAGCGGGCGTAAAGACGACAAGAGCAGAGGAGGAGGGGTCAAGTGGCAGGGGCGGTGACGAGGGGGGTACGGACTCGTACTCCGAGCCTGAGTCAGCACCAAACCTGGCAATCTTGACCGGTTAATCCCGTAGAGAGTTTCTTCTGCTGTAAGGGCAACCCTGGAGACTCCGACGAAAGCCTAGCAGGGGAGGATCCAAAGCGTGAATAAGACTACAGGAAATACACGGAGGGACCGACCTAGCAGGGGAGGATCCAAAGAGAAGAAACTCTAAGGGTCCGCCTGCTAGGGCGCCAACTATATACTGGTCATCCGTAACTGCCGACGTAGAGCGCAGAAGGCCTGAGCGGCGTCGCAGGCTCTGTCCCAAGGTGATCGTTGGGAGGGTCTTGACGGATCGGTGATTGTGCGGGCAAAGGAGGCCGTGGACGATGGTCGGGGTGGGTCGGAGCGTCCGAGGGGGCGCCGGTCGGATGCGCCTCGGATGCGTTCGGAGGGTCCGAAGGAGGCCGAAGCGGGGGTTCCCCTGACAGTTTCACTTGTTTGTATGATGAATCAACTCCCTTGCCCTACAACGAGCCCAAAACGAAAGACGCACCCTCTGCCCCCTCCGAAGCCCCCGTTCGGATTCGCCGACTTGCCTGGGAGAAAAAGCTACCTGGCAGTTATACCATCTCTGCCGCTCCTGGCGTTAACTCGCTGCACCTCCCCCTTGAACTTGAGTCCACTGCGAATGCGCTCAAGCTCTCCCTCTCGGGTCTGGTCGACTGCGGAGCTACTTCGGACTTTATCGACACAGAATATGTCAACCGGAATAATGTGCCAGTCCGAAATCTCTCAGTACCCATCCTGGTCTACAACGTCGACGGCACCCCCAATGATGCTGGGTCTATTCGCCAAATCGCGGACCTCGTTCTACGGTACAACGGACACTCCAACGCGCGTTCAGCTGGCTGTAACCCACCTTGGGAAACAGGACCTGATACTCGGATACTCCTGGCTCAAAAAGCATAACCCCGAGATCAACTGGGAAACAAAGGAGGTGAAAATGAGTCGCTGCCCCCGCAGCTGCTCTACCTGCCGTGACGAAGAGCGGACCGAACGCGCCGAGGTTCGCCGGCTCCGACTCCTTAAATCACGACTACTTGCGGGCGCCTTCCCCACTGTTTGCGCTATCGATATCGCTGGCCCAGATGATGCTGACGACGAGCTCGGAGCTGCTTCGGACCCTCCGGAGCCCTCACCAGATCTCGACGGCGACGAGCATCTTGAAGATGGCGACCGCATCTTCTACACCTCCTTTCGCCCAGTTGAGGAGATCCGCGCTGGCAGTACAGTGTCCCAACGCCTTGCAGAGGCCTTCGCCCGTAACTCGGCCCCTCCGCCTTCGGAGATCCCGGACTGGGCCAAGGAGTTCCAAGACGTCTTCGACAAGGAGTCCTTTGACACGTTACCAGAACGAAGGGCTTGGGACCACGCTATCGAACTCGTCCCCGACGCGAAGCCCGCTAACTGCAAGGTGTATCCGATCTCTCCCTCGAACAGCGTGAACTTGACGAGTTCATCGAGGAAGGACTTGCCACAGGTCGTATTCGCCCTTCGAAATCTCCGATGGCCTCCCCCGTCTTCTTCGTTAAGAAAAAGGACGGAGGGCTTCGGTTTGTCCAGGACTACCGCGCCCTCAACGCAATGACGATTAAGAACCGGTACCCCCTTCCGTTGATTAACGACCTTATCAACAGGCTCAAGGGCGCTCGTTACTTCACCAAACTCGGCGTTCGCTGGGGTTTTAATAACGTCCGGATTAAAGAAGGAGACGAGTGGAAGGCGGCCTTTCGGACTAACCGAGGGTTGTTCGAACCTTTGGTGATGTATTTCGGCCTGACAAACTCCCCCGCGACGTTCCAAACGATGATGAATGACATTTTCCAGGATCTCATTCTTTCAGGCGACGTTATGATCTACCTCGACGACATCCTTATCGCACATTCGGACCTCCGCAAGCACCGCGAGATCGTCCGGGAGGTCCTTCGGCGGCTCCGAATGCACAAGTTGTACCTTCGCAAGGAAAAGTGCGACTTGAGAAATCGTCAATCGAGTACTTGGGGGTCATTATCTCGCACAACCATGTCGAAATGGACCCCGTTAAGGTCGCCGGAGTCTCCGCATGGCCTCCGCCCAAAAACAAGAAGGACGTTCAGCAGTTCCTGGGGTTTGCTAATTTCTACCGCAGGTTCATTCGGGATTTCTCGGCCCTAGCGCAACCTCTCTTTGCGCTCCCAAGAAAGACCAGAAATGGACCTGGGGAGACGCCGGCCCGCCGCCTTTCAAGCCATCAAGGACGCGGTCGTATCAGAACCTGTCTTAGCGATCCCGGACGACTCTCGGCCTTTCCGACTTGAAGCAGACAGCTCAGATTATGCGACGGGGCGGTTCTTTCACAACAATCCGCCCCGGACGGGAAGTGGCACCCTGTAGCGTTCTATTCCAAAAGCTTAAATGATGTCCAGCGCAACTACAAGATTCACGACAAGGAGATGCTCGCGATCATCCGCGCACTCGAGGAGTATCGGCATTTCCTCGAGGGCGCCGCGCATCCGGTCGAGATCTGGACTGACCATAAGAACTTGGAATACTTCCGAAAGGCGCAACACCTTAATCGTCGGCAAGCCCGATGGTCGTTGTACCTTTCCAGGTTTGACTTTACGCTGCACCACGTCCCAGGTCGCCAGATGGGCCGCCCCGATGCTCTCTCCCGCCAGCCTGACCACGGTATCTCCGACGACAACTCGGATGTCACCCTCTTACGCCCCGAACTGTTCCACGTTCGCGCGCTTGAGGCCGTCACTGTCTCTGGGCCTGGCTCCGAACTTGTCCGCGACATCAAGGAAGCGCTATCCGGTGAGCCTGACCTAGAGGAGCCCGTCGCGCTTGCGGCTCGGCAACTCTTGAAGGTCCGAGGTCAAGCTCGGGGCCCCCGCTCATCGCGTTCGGACGAGTGGGCCGTCTCAGGCGACCTCCTGTACTTCCGCGGCAAGGTCGTAGTCCCCAAAGACAAAGACCTGAGGAGGCGCATTATAGAGCTCTGCCACGACACGCGTGTAGCCGGACATGCCGGGCGGTTCAAGACCCTGGAGTTGGTTTCGCGCAACTACTGGTGGCCACAGATGTCCCGCCATATCGGACGCTACGTCGCGACCTGCGACTTATGCTGTCGTACGAAGGCCCTCCGAAGGCTTCCGCACGGGGAGCTACATCCAACCGAAGTCCCCCCCGAGCGCTGGCACACCGTCACTGTGGACTTCATCGTCGAGCTCCCCGAGGCCCATGGGTATGACGCGGTTATGGTAGTGGTTGACGCCCTCGGGAAACGCGCTCACTTCACCGAATGCCATACGACAATAGACGCGGTCGGAGCTGCCCGCTTGTACTATCGGAACGTCTGGAGACACCACGGAACCCCCGAGAAGTACATTTCGGACCGCAGTTCGCAGTTCATCGCTGACTTTACGCGCGAACTCTGGCGCTTAATTGGCGTCAAGCCGGCTACCTCTACGGCTTACCACCCGCAGACCGACGGACAAACCGAACGCGTTAACCAGGAGCTCGAGCAGTACATCCGAATCTTCACCAACTACCAACAAGACGACTGGGACGAGCTTATCCCTGCCGCTGAGTTCGCCTATAACAACCACGTTCACTCCTCCACTCAACAGGTACCCTTTATGACGGACACTGGCCGGCTCCCCCGAATGGGTTTCGAGCCGGGCACCCGCTCAGAGTTGGAGTCAGTGAACGAGTTTCGCGATCGGATAGCGAACGGCGTCTCCGAGGCGAAGGCCGCGCTCGGTAAAGCCAAAGACGAGTATAAACGGTACTACGATCGGAGACGATCGGACGCTCCGAATATTCAAGTTGGTGATAAGGTTTGGTTAGATGCCTCTGACATCAGAACAACTCGGCCCTCCGAGAAGTTCTCCCACAAGCGCCTCGGACCGTTCAAGGTGCTCGCAGAGGTTAGCAAAGGTGCCTACAAGCTCGACCTCCCCCCGCGTTACTCCAAGCTCCACCCCGTCTTCCCCGTTGTTAAACTCGAGCTCGCTCAGGACGACCCCTTCAATGGACGACCCGGCTACGACGAACCGCCCCCCGAACTAGAGGACGGAGTCCCCGAATGGGAAGTCGAGGAAATCTTGGGTGCCAGGATAAGGTATAAGCGTCTTAACTACTTCGTCAGGTGGAAAGGCTACGATGCCTCGCACGACTCGTGGGTTCGGTTCGACCGTGTCTTTGCGCCAGACAAAATTGCGGACTTCTATCGGAGGTACCCAGGTAAACCACGGCACATCGCCTCAGCGACCTTCGACTCCTTGCCCTTCCGAACTATGCGTCGGGACGCCGCATTCAAAGGGGGGGGTGATGTCAGGGGAACCCCCGCTTCGGCCTCCTTCGGACCCTCCGAACGCATCCGAGGCGCATCCGACCGGCGCCCCCTCGGACGCTCCGACCCACCCCGACCATCGTCCACGGCCTCCTTCGCCCGCACAATCACCGATCCGTCAAGACCCTCCCAACGATCACCTTGGGACAGAGCCTGCGACGCCGCTCAGGCCTTCTGCGCTCTACGTCGGCAGTTACGGACGACCAGTATATAGTTGGCGCCCTAGCAGGCGGACCCTTAGAGTTTCTTCTCTTTGGATCCTCCCCTGCTAGGTCGGTCCCTCCGTGTATTTCCTGTAGTCTTATTCACGCTTTGGATCCTCCCCTGCTAGGCTTTCGTCGGAGTCTCCAGGGTTGCCCTTACAGCAAGTCGAAAGGACAACAATCCCCAGGGACGAAAACGGCTGGAGAAGAACACCCCAAAGGATGCCCAACGGATTCGATGGAAACACCCGCTCATCTGGCGACAGTTTCTTATTGCTGTCAAGAAGGCGGCCTATCCTTGGCGGCCCTGCGATATCGCTCGTGAAGCGCGAAAGCTTGACCGCCAGCTTTTTCAATCACTGAGAGAGCAAGTAATTGGACGGTGGATCGACCGTGAGCGGACAACGGCAGCCGGGGTTGTTTGGACAGAGGCCGTAGTGAAGGAGGTAGCGCAGCGCAACAGTGCCGCTAACTCGGGGAATCGCGCAGGGATTCTCGTGCGTTACACCAACTAACATTATTATTATCATAGTGACTAACCATCGTCTTAGACCCCATTCAGTGACACAGGTCGCAAGATTAACCAGCAACTCACATCTCTATGTGCCGCCGGCATTGCGGTCAATGTTCTCCTTGCTCGCACAATTATGGTTGCCCACATCCAAAATGACGTGCCACAGCTCTTCCAGCATAAGGTCGCTGCCGATGGGAGTACATTTCAGTGCTCAGAGGTTTTTGTTCGGCGATATCTTGCCAACGAGCTCCATTGGAGCGAGCAACGGGCCACAAAAGCTGCGCAGAAGCTTCCGCTGGACCACGAAACAGTACTGGAGGAAGCATATCTTCGAGAGGCCTGGATCATCAAAAACTACGATGTTCCTGCTGCCCTTCGTGTCAACACAGACCAAACTCAAGTTATTTACCAGCAAGGCAGTCAAACGACGTGGAACGAGCGAGGGGCAAAGCAGGTAGCTGTGGTTGGTTTGGAGGAGAAGCGGGCTTTTACACTCGTTCCATCTATCACTGCAGACGGTAAAGTCCTGCCATGCCAAGTCATCTACAGTGGCAAGACCCAGGGTTCCTGTCCCTCTCCATCGTCTCCGCGCTACGACGAAGCCATCAAGGCTGGCCATATGTTTGTGCCTTCGGGAACGGACACGTACTGGTCCAATCACGAGACTATGCACGATCTTGTCAATAGCATCATCGCGCCACACTTGGAGCGCACGAAGGTCGAGCTCAAGCTCCCATCGTCCCAAGTTTCAATTTGGAAGATCGATTGCTGGAAGGTTCACCGCTCAAAGGCCTTCATGAATTGGATGCATGCTCATCACCCCACCATTACAGTTGTCTTCGTTCCTGGTGGATGTACCGGGGTATGGCAACCTCTCGACGTCGCTATTCAGCGCCCAACAAAGCTCAGTATCAAAAGGTCGGCTCACTGAGACATGGTGGACGAAGCCCTTGGCGAAATCGAGCGAGGAACACCCCCAGCCTGCATCAAACTTGACACTACGATCAGGGTACTGCGAGATCGTTCTGTTGCATGGATTGTACAAGCGATGGAAGATATTAATGATCCAAAACTCATCAAGAAGGTTCGTTCTCATCTACTCATGTTCTTTCCCGAAGCTCATCTCTATTCAGTCATTCGAGCTGTGCCATGTTGGGGCGCTCAATTGCTCCCAGGAAAGCCTCACCTCCCACGAAACCTTAGCACGTCTGTGACGCTTATCGACCGACAATCCGACTCTTCATCACGAGCTGACACAATTGACACAAACGGACGTCCCGACAATTGCTGTTCCAACAACGGATGAAATCATCTATAGCCCTGAGGCTGTTGAAGACGACTGTGATGTTCCAGTCGATGTTGTTTTGGGCGTCATACAGGGGATCAAGGCAAAGAGTTTTGTCGAGGCAGTAGAAGATGGCGGGTTACAGCGTGCAACAGTGTCGGAATCAACAGAAGCTGGTGAGCAAGTGGAGCTGTTGGCTGAGGAGCCTGAGAAGCCTGAGGAGCTGGGAAGAGGGAAGCGTCGTAAGACGGATATTGGTAAGACACGCTATCTATTATTTGACTGGGAAACAGATTAGAAACACGCGTAATTACAGAGGAAAATTTTGATATCATTTTAGTCTAAGAAATTTCTTTTTTTTTTTTGGATACAAAATGTTACGCGTTCAAGCCCAAGTGTAACGTGTAACCTATATAGATTAGGTTCAGTTCAGGTGCGCGTGTAACGTGTCACCTGAACTTACGGTCGGAATCATACAGTATATCACTTAATGAAAGTTGTCTGTATAGACAAAATATACAACTTTGGTTCCATGACAATCTGTGACATTCTGTGATAACAGTACTGTCCAATGGCAACAGTTTCCCTTTTTGGAAAATTGTTGTATATATTATAGTATATAACTACATCACATAGTCACTAAAACTACCAGCTCCTGTCAGGGGAACCCCCGCTTCGGCCTCCTTCGGACCCTCCGAACGCATCCGAGGCGCATCCGACCGGCGCCCCCTCGGACGCTCCGACCCACCCCGACCATCGTCCACGGCCTCCTTCGCCCGCACAATCACCGATCCGTCAAGACCCTCCCAACGATCACCTTGGGACAGAGCCTGCGACGCCGCTCAGGCCTTCTGCGCTCTACGTCGGCAGTTACGGACGACCAGTATATAGTTGGCGCCCTAGCAGGCGGACCCTTAGAGTTTCTTCTCTTTGGATCCTCCCCTGCTAGGTCGGTCCCTCCGTGTATTTCCTGTAGTCTTATTCACGCTTTGGATCCTCCCCTGCTAGGCTTTCGTCGGAGTTTCCAGGGTTGCCCTTACACCAAGGTGATCGTTGGGAGGGTCTTGACGGATCAGTGATTGTGCGGGCGAAGGAGGCCGTGCACAATGGTCGGGGTGGGTCGGAGCGTCCGAGGGGGCGCCGGTCGGATGCGCCTCGGATGCGTTCGGAGGGTCCGAAGGAGGCCGAAGCGGGGGTTCCCCTGACATGCAGTACCAAACACGTCAATGCTAGTGGTGGGAGATGAATGTGAGGTTGGAAAAAGGAGGGTGGGTGGTGGCTGGCCATTTCGTTCCTGCTCTTCGTCATTGCGGCTCCGCTTGTTAACTTGTCGACGCATTGGCGTTGTGGTTGGCGTTGGGGCATCCGGATGGTCCTGCGGTCGCTTTAGGCTAGACTGTGGCGTAGAGCTGGGTGGCTGGAAGGAGAACTGGAATGGAGTGCCGTCGTTGCCGCGTCCAAAAGCAGGCTGGCCATTGAGACAGTTGTTGTCCTCGTCATTGTCAAGCAATGGACACCCACAGCTGTCAATGTCACAGTCATCACCTACGTGATCAGGTTCTTTGACCTCTTCCGAATCCAAAGCCATCGCCAGCAACTTTTCTGCCTCCAGCTAACAACTATGTCAGCCCATCGAAGAACAACTCAATCAACCCACCTTCTCAAGTGTCCAAGTGGCCAGCGCGTTGAATGCCTTCAAACGGGGAATAACCCACGGCTCGCCGACTTGAGTGAGTGGCTTTTGCTGGTCTATGAAATTCTCCAAACTGTTGATTGCTAGCATTCTGCAAGAGAAGCCATCCTCTTGCTCCCCAATCGGCAACCTCTCCGTTGTGGCCCGTCTTGACGTGTGCTGTGATACCCACCACTTGAACACATTCTGAAGCCCAGCTGGTACCGGCTTTCCGAACGAGTCACCATATTGGATACGCACATCACTGTGGACCGTTGAAAAGTCGATGATGAGGGATGTCCAATGTGAATTCTTCTCGATCTTCCCAAGGTGAGCCACGGAAGCAACAGCAGCGCCGTCTCGTGCCAGCTCATCCCCAATCTCTCGTATCCAGCGGAAGTTGGAGCCAGTCGAATACGACTCCTCTCCATGCTCATGCTTCCTATGCGCCTCCAACACCTTCTCGACAAAAGACAGCCCTTTCACCCGATATCTCCCTTCCAATCCAGCAACCTCGACTTTTTGCAACAAGAGCTCAAGCAGGTCATTGATCTGCAAGCTTCCCAGCCAATGCGACCCCAACAAACGCCAGTGGACATTGAATTGCTGCGAACTCTCTAGCCCTTGCGGCATCTTGCATGCCCAAGGCATCATCGATACCATCTGCTTCGCTTCCTGCAGCAACTCCGCCTTCTTCGATCCCACCTTTGCCCACTGATTGAGAAAATCCCAGCCATCTGACCACTTTACTTGCATGTCCATCTTGATATCGACAACCTTCTCCCAGAATGTAACGACCCATAACAGAAAGTGTGTTGCCGTCCCGTCCAGGTGACTGTACATCAACGATTCATGCCCATCCAGCCACGCTTGTCGACTATTCTTGGCAAGAATACGGACTGTCTTGACATCTGGAATAGCCAGGCGACGCAAACCGCAGAAGCATGCTTTCATCGACAGCATCTGGCAGCTTCTTGCTGAAGAATTGAGCTGGCTGGGTGCCGTTATGCGTCAAAATCAGTGGGAGGGGGAAGCGCAGGAATGCAGGAATGAAGAGGATCGGCTCAGGAGTGATTTTGTAGAGGACTGAGTGGGGTATGATGAATGCCTGCCGCGCTGCACATCGGACACCGCCAGGGACTTCAGCCATGGCTTTGCCAGCTCCACGACAGGCATTAATATCGATGGTTGGGTACTGTGAGGGACCGGAGTCGCTGTCGGAGGACATTCCGTCGAAGAAGGTGGGCACTTCTCTCGGGGAACAGAATTTTCAGTGGCAGTGTAGCCAAAATAATATGATTTTTCAAAGATTGTACATCCAAGATGTGAGCTAAGCGAAATCGGACAGAACAACCGAGCACTTCTATCCCCATTCATTCCTGATTTTGTCTAAACTGAACCTAATTAAATGTGTTACGTGTTCTCAGAGCCTCTGAACACATAACTTCCTGGGTTCAATGCGTTACGCGTTATACCCGCTGAACTTACGGTCGGAATCATACAGTATAATGAAGAATGACAAGAGACTACATGGATGAAATATTATGGGAGCATACAATCTTATAGGGGGACCCCTCTGTATACTTCCGACCTTGATCTCATTGGGAACTTCCTGCATCTAAGTGAGTTATTAGAAGATTGGACTAACAAGATATATGCTATATATATAGGCATATAGGATGTTTAAAAATATATATGTCTGCCTAAGTTATGATAGAGATCCATCAGACTATAACACACCTTGGATTATGATTATCCATGCATTTCTTGCCCAGATATCAAGTCATCATTGGGCTTGATCTAATTTAAGATAGAAAAACTACCAAAAAGTGGTATAACAGTTTATTTCAAAGGTATGACACTAGGGTCATATGGTCTGTAAAGGCAATATGAGCACCTGCCGATGAATAACTGGTAGAAATATGGCTAGATCAAAATGTCTGATAGATAATTATTAGCTGGTATGGATATCCTGATAATATTTTATTGATAGGGACATTGACCCCACCATTCAGATATTCCTATTAGTACTTCAATCAGCTCTGTGGCCTGTTTGGTTATAGAGATAGAGGGTCATCATTTATATCTCAGCTGGTGATTGACTAGTCCAGACACCACTATTGAGCTGTCACTATAGGTTAATTAATAAAAGTTGTCCGTATAGACAAAATATACAACTTTGGTTTTGTGACAATCTGTGACGTTCTCTAATAACTGCACTGTCTAATAGCAAAAATTTCCTTTTTTGAAAATTTGTCATGTATCACTCTATGTTGCATATACAACCATATTACATAGTCACTAAAACTACCAGCTCCACCATCTATTGACGAAAGTTCCTTTTGGGATGCTGTGTCACATGTCACATAGTGTGACTCTGAGAAAATGGCCTATGTTGTATTATTCACCTTTATTCACCCCTACATAGTGGACTTAGCAAAAATTTGCCTTGGACTTCACAATTATTCACCCCCTTCACCAACAATTATTCGCCATTTGGAGAATCACTGATAATGCTGGGGCTTATCAGTGGCAACCTACGTCATTGCCGCTGATAATGTACAGTGTGTTGTTTTTTTTAGGCTAAACAGGTGACCTTGTCCATGTATGTACACATTGTGGCTGTGCGTTGTGCAAAGACCAAAGGAAAGTAACGGGGAGTCCGAAGGAAAACTAAGTGGCTATCACAACACTATATCGGAGTGAGCAACTACACATCTTGCAGGCCAAATACAAGTCTGAATAAATATGTGAACTCCTACGGATACATTCAGAGGAGCCGAAGGCAATAAGGCTCAGAACACAGGGAGGAGTTGGACGAGAGTGGAGAGTGATGCAAGAAACGTTAACAACGAAACTGAAGTACAGGAGTGTAGAGTACGAGTATTTATACTAAGTGGTAAGCATAAGGCATATAACCTTACAGGGTGATCTGATGAGTTCCGCAGGATCTCCCTGCGGGGATAAGTACAAAGACTGTACTATTGAATGGTAAAAATGCCATGACATCACATATGAAAATCTCAATTTGAATGATTTCCCAGCTCATATACCTGAATCTATGCATAAGATATGGGTAGGCTCCACAGAATGTAATGCATAACATATAAGTCCTGCTTTTTAATATATAAAATAACTGTAATTTAGGATTATTAGACTGTCCTGATGGCCTATCCTTAAATGGTTGATGCCATCTAGATATATACATTGGTGTGGAATGATTTTTGATTACTATCACTAATTCTGATAGCTATATAGAGATACATCAATTTCATCCCAATTAGGATGATATTCTCTTTTCCATATCAAACAGTCCCCCTAATGACATTACGGGTCATTGGCCTGAAGAAAAGGGACTTAAAGATATTTTATATGATATTACATAAGTTATATCTATCAATCCTATTGCATAATTACAATCTTGATCTAATGTCACAATCTCTGTCACAATCCTCAGCTATTATGTGCTTAGGTGGGCACCCATATCTTATGCATTACATTCTCTGGAGCCCACCAGTATTTTATGCATAGATTCAGCCTTAGAGGGTGGATTTCCTTATTGGGAAATTCTTGGTGCTGGAGGTGCCGGAAAATCACAAAATTACCCCTTTGGGACACAAAGTTAGGTGTGACATGCGAAAAAAATTCGTATAAAATGCCAAGTGTGACAGGTGACATTTGAAATGGGTAAAATACTACAGTAGTAAGCAAGGGGAATAAGAAGACATACACGAGGCAAGGGAAACAAGGCAAACACATAAAGAATATAAGTAAACAAGCAAAAGTGCAAATAGGTAAAGATCTGTGTTAATGGTCAGAGAGTCCAAACTTGACCAAGGGAGTCCATGTGCAGATTAACTGTTTAAAGGGAAACACTCAGATACCTTCATCACGTAAAAACCCTATTGTGCTCAAAGAATAGCTGGTTTCGATTCTGGTCCAGCCCTCCATTTTGCCCGCACAATCACCAATCTGTCAACACCCTCCCAATGATTACCCTGGGACCTTGCCTGCAACACTGCCCAGGCCTTCTGTGCCTAACAGCAGCAGCTACGGACGAGTAGTATATTGTCAGCTACCCAGCAGGTAGACCCTTATAGTTTCTTCTCAGTGTCCGAAGATGCACGGGATATAATATGTATTCCCCATTTACTCAGAACACTTCAGCCTTGATTGATTGTAAGGGCAACCTCGGGAGGCTCGATATCAGAGTCCTGAGCAGAGGGGGAATCCTTCGTGAAACTACTACAATAGGAAGGCACGCTACAGACTCACCTGAGCAGAGAGGGAATTCTTAGAGAACAAGCCAAGGAGCCCTATGCTCAGGTGCACTACTATATCTTAGTGACCAGAGTAATGATAGAGTAACTGCATAGCAACAAATGACGGATGGGAGAAGTCAGGTGTCGCTAATGGACCCTAGGTGAGTGTCGAGTAGCCCTCGAAGCTCTGGAGAGGCAGGTTTGGGACCGTGATGCTAAGGGAGGAGCCCAGGCATCCTTAGAAGGCCTAGGAAGGGCTTTAAGAGGTCCAGGCTGCCTCTGGGCATCTCTGCTTGTGACTATAACTGTGACAACCAGAATTGGAATTGGAATTGGAATTGGAATTGGAATTAGAATCAATTCCGGGTATGTGACCATGATGCAATAGCCGGAAACAGAGATGGGGAGGTGTGGAGCGAAGAGGGAAGAAGTCTGGTCTAGCCCAAGGGCCAGAGAGTGTCAGAGAAGACTAATGGGAATGGCAGCCAGCCATGACCACTCGGAGATGTCCCTCAGACATCTCCAGAGAGGTGGAGATGTGGGGGTGTGCAGCCTGGGGTGCTGCAGTAGGCATGAGCCTTAATGGCAGTAGGCCTCACCCAAAGGAAGACCTGATGATAGGGGCTATGGTGGCAGAGTGGAGAGTGGAGCCATAGCAAGGTTCGGCCATCTGAATGTAAGCCTGAACACCGATGTAGGTTGGCCAAGAGGTCTAATAGATAGAGATCATGAGGAGACCTTGATGAGCAATGGCCTGGGGAGGCTATAAGGCCATAGACTTAAGGTCTCAGAGGAAAGTGGTGCATCCACATCCAGAGAGGTCTCCGATGGCATTAGTAATCCCTGGTGGTGACTTCGGAGAGACTCCCAGAAAGGGGTGGCCAGGGAGTCAAAGACTAGGGATCACTAAATATGGGATGTGGTGGAGGTAATGGAGGGAGACCGTTAGGGTGCGGAGATGTGGAGACATTAGCGGAGACGTGGTGCTTGATGGGATGAAGTGACAGCATCAGGGTTTCCCCTGACATCAATAGTGATTTGCCAGGGCAGTGTTTCTGGCTCTAAGTTGCTCCATCTTCTGATTCGTTTAAAATAGATGGGCGAACAGGAACTCCTGCTGTTTGTTGTGGCCCAGGGCCATGAATCGGGCACATTCGTCCCCCTGGTTCACAGGGGGTGCCCATTGTACTATTATGCTCAGTAGACATGTTGTGCTTCTTGTGTTCATGGGTGAGGCTAATATTCTGTCAGCGTTGGGCTTGGGCCTTATCGGATTGTTGGGTCATCCGACTATAAAGGGGTCTGAGGAGCACAAGAGGATGGGGGTTCTAGCCTGGAGAATAGACAATATTAGCCTAATGATTACATCCTGTAGGTACTGCTCTTATATGCTAAAGTATTAGGAATAAAATCGTATAGGCTCGAAGCCCTAGGGCGGATTATATGAGTGCTATGTAGGGCCCGTAGGGGTGGAAGGAAGGGGGTTGGAAGAATGGGGAGTCTAGGAGGGCGGTGGGGCATTGGGTCCACACGGCCCTGTAAGGGTGGTTGGCCTGTTGGCCCAGCCCGAACTGTGACAATCCAGTGGCTCATCAACAGAGGCTGCTCCTGTTATGGTGCATTCCCCGACTCCTCTGCCTGCTTGTGCCTAATCCCTGTTGGCAATGCAGGTGGACATCAAACAAGATGGTGCCCCACTGGTTCCTATCTTGCTATTTTCACCTTCGGATTTGGATACAGACTCCGATATGGAGGTACTGACCTATTTGATTCAATTCAGCGGGTCACGGTCACATCAGATTTTTTGGCTGAAATATTTCGGCCAGTCACAGGTCACAGCCCATTCTTTTGGTTCCAAAGTGTCCCGATTTGGAAGAATCTCAAAATTTTCACACCGGCACTGAATTTCCTGTTTAGGTAATAGGTCACACAAAATTCGGCCTCTGGCCAAATTGGACATTTCAGCCAAACAGTCACGGGTCACAGGCTGCTGAATTGAACAAAATGGGTCAGTAGTGTCTATGTAGACCGACTGGCTGTCTTTGATGGCTGTGGATGCCTCTGATTTTGAGTCTGTCTTAGATGGTTTGGACTTTCTATTTATGCTGGCCGCATCCACCACCCCATTGCCAGGGATCCCAGTCCTGTGGTCACCCCTTGGCTGGAGCCTACTAGCCGTATAGCAATCTTCAGGGGTAAACTGTTGTCAGGGGATGAGGGTCCAGGTGCGTAGTTGATACCAAAGCCGGGGGAACAGCCCCATGGCCAACTACTTAAGTACGGGGCTATCTGTGCACGGACCAGTCACGTGATCAGTCACAGCTGTCACATCACATACTCCCCTTACAACTGTCCTGTTGTCTCGGGGAAATGTTTTGGTCCCTCTCTCCTCGCTGTGACTACTGTGTGTCAGCCAACCGCTTATATAGTGTGGGGTACCCAAAAAGGCTCACTAAGCAAACTCCCTGCATAACCAGACTGTAATCTCTACTAAATTGGGGCCAGGAATCTTGTGAATTACCTTTGAAATCAATGCTCTAGCCCTGTTTGATGGCCCATCAATCGTCAACCTGTAGCAATGGCTGTAACGGCTGTATTCCAATGGTTATAACAAGTCCAAGCTGTCTCATAACTGTGCTGTCACAAATACTTGCTGCCAGTGGATTGCTAACAGCATTGTTGAAGTATGGACCATGCTGCTCTCTGTGCATTATGGCCCAGATCATATAGCCCCTTTGTTGTGTATATAAGCCGTAGTATAGCCCCTTATCTACTTGTTCTCTCCCGCCATCTCCTCCCCCTTGAGTGGTCCATCACAAGCAAGTTCCCCCAAGCCGGCTTTGTGTCCAACAGGCATGATAACAGGCACTCATTGACAGGTGCCGTAGACCCAGGGCAATGGCTCTAAATGGCATCCCTAACTTTAACTCTGATAAGCTTGATATAGAGCCTAGGAATGGACAAACATTAGAAATGCCCAGGCTGCAAATGACCATAATATTTCACCTCAAGTTAAATTAAAATATGCAATTACTGCAGACATGTTATAGGTTTTTCAGTAAGCTTGCAAGTCCTTTTGTGTCTGTGTAAATAATGAATATTCAATTGAGATCAATATAAGTATAGTAAAATTTGCAGTTATTGTCAGGGGAACCCCCGCTTCGGCCTCCTTCGGACCCTCCGAACGCATCCGAGGCGCATCCGACCGGCGCCCCCTCGGACGCTCCGACCCACCCCGACCATCGTCCACGGCCTCCTTCGCCCGCACAATCACCGATCTGTCAAGACCCTCCCAACGATCACCTTGGGACAGAGCTTGCGACGCCGCTCAGGCCTTCTGCGCTCTACGTCGGCAGTTACGGACGACCAGTATATAGTTGGCGCCCTAGCAGGCGGACCCTTAGAGTTTCTTCTCTTTGGATCCTCCCCTGCTAGGTCGGTCCCTCCGTGTATTTCCGTAGCTTTTATTCACGCTTTGGATCCTCCCCTGCTAGGCTTTCGTCGGAGTCTCCAGGGTTGCCCTTACAGTTATATTCCCTATATAATGGTTATGACTATATTATAACCTAGCTAAAGTGCTTTTAGAGGACATATAAGTTACTAAAAGGCTGGGGAGTGCACTATAAGCACTTGCAGTCCTTTATAAGTGCTTGACAGGCTATCTAACGGCACTTATAATTCATCTACTTTTTTTTCCTGATGCAATGTTGCCACAAAATACTGTAGCATATTCAATTTGAATGTCACGGGTCACAGCCCTCTGAATATTCGAGCAACTTTGAAAATGTCACAGGTCACAGCTAATTTTTGTGGTCCCAAACCGTCCAAATATGGTAATTTGTTGTCAGACTGCGGGTCGGGCCGTGCAAGGACCTCTCCTAAGAACGCGCGCCCGGAACAGAACAGACGAATAGTCGGGCCCGCAAGTATGGCGGGCGGGGTAGATCGAAACCGAAAGGGCCCGTGAACTCGGTCCCTTGCCGTAGTCGGTGGTCGAAGGTTCGAATCGGGTCGTGTCGGGCCCGATGAGTCGATAGCGTCTCCTCGCACGGAGTAAGGTAGTTCTTCAGACGATCTAAGCGATAGAGTACAGGGTACACTATCGCGCATTATATACGCTGGCCCGCAAAGGGGGTGATCGGACACCCTGGCCCCTCCTCCTCCTCCTCACTCCCGTTCCTGGCCGCAGAGGGGACGATCGCACATCCCTTGCGGGCCAGGCGCTACTCCTGACCTCCTAGCACTCCTCCCCATTCCCCTGGTGTCGAGTTGGGCTCGGCGACGGCTCGACGCGTCGTTCTCGGTCACATGCTTCCCACGTGTGCGTTCCTCCTACTGGGGCGCATGTTCCCCGTCGTCACGTGCTGCGTGTTACGGGCCCGCAATGGCCCGACACCAGCGCCGGAGCGGACGGGCCGGGTCTTATCCGTGACATCACCCCCTCCCTAGGAACGACTCGTCTCGAGTCGGCGTGGCTCGGTCGCCCGGTTTCTCGGGTTTAATTTTGACTCTAGCTCGTCCTTCCAATCGCAAATTCCATCCAGCCCATAAGCTTAAGCTAAGCTTGGCTGCGCATTTTAATCTCCCTGGGCTTCTGACGCCTCGTGGCGTCCGCAGATCGATTCTTCCTATCCATCAAGTGTTTCACCGCGGTCACGTGCGGCGTAGCGTTCGTGTTGCCAATTCAGTTGCGTCCTTTGTTCATATTGCTTGCGAGTGGGCTGTGCTGCGCGCCTCGGTCGAGTTCGATATAGAACGCGTTCGTTCCCCCATATAAGCCAGGGCTTTTCCCTTCTGATCCTCTTCATGTCGTCCCCCAACTTGTACCGCTCCGGGTTGTTGCCCCCCTTTGGCTCTCAGATGGTTCCCCCGTCGTCGGAGCCTGGTCGCCTGTTTGTTCGTTTTGCCTCCATGTCGCTCGTCGAGTTCCCTGCTTCCTGGCCCCTCTTGCAAGGGCGAGACCCGTCGTACCGGGAGTCATTCGAGCCCCTCCGCCTGTTGGAGGACTTGCCTCCGTCTCAAGCCGCCGACTATTCTTCCAAGCTGTTCCCTCGGTTAGCCCCCGTAGTCCGTTCCCATCGAGCTTCTACTCTCCCAGTCCCCCTGCCGCGCCCTTACTGCCGTCGTCCTCCCTTCGAATCTTGTGGCAGGGCGAGTTCGACCGCCTGATGAAAGCCGGTCTGTGGCAGCCGGTTGTCTTCGGGCCCCACCACCTTTACTTTGGCGTTTTGTTTGATGTGTTCCCCTCCTCCTTCGTCTGGCGTCGCGAGGACGGCTCCCTTCAGGATATCCGCCCCTTGTTCGGACAACTGGGCCGTGGCCTCCTTGCCCATCTCCTTTCTGCCGACACTTCCTCCCCCGATGCTTTGTTCTTTCCCCGTTTGTGGCGTTGGGTGGTACGTTCCCTTCCTTGCCCGCTTCCGATCGTGTGCTGACGGTCTCCGCCCAGCGCCTCATCCTTCACGCCTTGTCTTGCGCTGCCTCCGTTGGCCTCCCCTCCTTCGTCTCAGACCGATTCCTCGTCTTGGCCCACGTGGCCGCTTCGCGTGTTTCCCGGAGAGAATATAACTCGGCCCGATACGCTGGCCCGTCTGCTGGGCCCTCTCCCTCCGTCTCTCGTGCCGCCGTTCCTTCACGCCGACCGGTGGTCGTCATTCGTTCGGGTAGTCTTCTTGCCGGATCCTCGGGACGAGGTCGCGTTCTCGGGTGGCCCTTCGTTGGATGAGGCGGAGGCGGGCGTCTCTTTTAGCTTCCTCCCTTTGGCAACTTGGTTAGACGATCAATTCCCGAGCCCTGGAAGTGATCCGGAAGGTGCCGGGGTGACGGCCCTGATGGGAAAGCGCGTGCCCCCTACGCCCGTGGCTCGGGCGCGATCCTCCCCCCTCTATGGAGATCGACGTGGAGCATGACGGTGCCCCGCCTGTTTCGGCCCTCCTGTTCCTCCCCTCTGATCCGGACTCGAGTTCGGATGTGGAAGTCATTGCCGGCCCCCGTCGCTTGTCCTCGCTGGGGATCGACCCTTCGGAACACGATTCGGTAGAGGATGAGCTTGACCCTCCTTTTTCCCCGGCCTCGTCGCCTACCCCGTTGCACCGGGATTTCGGCACCCCCTTGGCCCCTCGTCTCGAGTCCACTGGACAGCTGGCGCTTTTCGGGAGAGCCCCCCGTCGCCCGGGGACCGTGATCCGATCCCTCTCCCCTCGCTGCGAGTATTGCATCGCTCATGATCGTTTGTGCACCGTGTGGGGGCCCCCCAGACAGTTCTCCCCAGAAACTCCCTGGTCCCGTGCGTCGGGCTTGTGACGCGTGTGTAGCCCGCTCCATCGTGCTTGTCTGCGCTGGCGGTCTTTTGCAGATGCGTACAAGGCTCGCTCCAGGGCTCTGCACGATTTTTCCTTCGAGTTTTGGGAGCGTCAAGTCGAGGATGGCGAGTTTGCGCTGCTACGTCCCGATCCCCGCTTCGCTGATCTAGTCGGGCTGTCCGCATCGGTCCCGTACCGGTCCTTCTTGTTCTCCTATTTGCCCCGATCAAACGAGGATCGGTTCGGGCGGAGCCCAACCCCGACGGTCGGGCCTTCTTCGGGCCGTCGTCGCCGCCCGGTCGTCCTTTCGTCAGCGTCTTCTCGGGACTCCTCCCCGTCCCCGTGCGAAACAGTTCGCACCCGCTCGCCGTCTCCCCCCACCATCGTCAAGTCGGCCCCCGCCGAGGCCCCGCCCACTTTCCGCCGGGCCGGCCTCCCCTGTCGCGAATCGCTCGTTAGGAGAGGCCTCGTCCCGGCCATCCGTCCCTGCGGGTGAGACCCACCCTCTTTCTTATCCCACCATGGGTTTCCAGGTGCCTTCGTTCCCTCGAGTCTCCCTGTGGTTCGGGAGGGGATGGGACTTGGATCGGGCCATTGCCGAGTCTCGCCGGTTGCATGGGGACCCGTCGGTACCCGCCGATCAGCGCTTGTCTCCGTTGGGCGTGCTGTTGCTGCAACAGTCGGCGGTTCATTCGGCCGACGGGGGCTTCCCGGATGCTCGGACCCGCGCACTCGCGGAGTTGTCGTCGATGCGTTCCCTGGATGCAGACCTCCGGTTGGTGAACTCGCTGGAGTCCCTGACCGCCTCGCGGGGACGTCGCCGGCGTGTGCCGCTATCTGGGCGCCATTCTTCTGGCTATCCACCGGTCCGAAGGAGAGAGGTCGGGATTCTGGGAAACGCCGGAGGGTTTAGAGCGTCGGGCCGCTGAACGAGAGGTATATGCGAATGTGTGCCGTCAGGACGGCCTGA
Organism: Mycena indigotica; assembly: GCF_014461135.1. Classification (NCBI taxonomy): domain Eukaryota; kingdom Fungi; phylum Basidiomycota; class Agaricomycetes; order Agaricales; family Mycenaceae; genus Mycena; species Mycena indigotica. Next base: position 383,214 of record NW_023503016.1, on the reverse strand, counting down.
GCTTCGACATGATGGACCTGGATTAGGCTTCGGCGGGTCGTTCGTCGTCTTTCGGCGACCTCGGCCGGAGTTCCCCGTCTACTCGGGTCGCGGCGCTCGGGGTATCCTCCTCCTTTTGTTTTGCTGTCATTGTTCGCGCTCTGTCCAGTCGGCCCCCCTCCCGTAGGGCGCCCCGTGATGATTCGGACCGTATCGTGTTTGTTTTTGGTCTGCGTGTTTTTTCCCCTTTTTTTTGTATTTTGGCTGTTTTGTAATCGATCGATTCGTCTTGCGCTCGTCCGTTGTGTGATGGGTGAAGAAAGAGTTTTATTATTAGGGGCAGAGGCCCCGCCACAGATTAAGTAGAGCAGATTACGAGAGAGATAAGAACGGGCCCCCAGGGCCTTCGTGCGGGAGGGAGGTGTGTCCCATTTCGTCAGGCAGAGTGTGCCGGTGGCCCGGGCGGTCCGAGACGATTCGGATCGGGGGTTCGGCCGTACGCGGGGGAGGGGGGGGAGTTGTTGAGGCGTCGGGCGCTTTGCGGCGGGCCCGGCGCCCTGGGCCGGGCAAGTGTGTTCCATGTGCCGATGGTGTTCGTCCAAGGAGACCCGCCTAGGGGTGCCCCACTTCAGGGCGGGCTCCTTTCTCCCGTAGAGGACGCGGTTGAAGACCACGGGCTGGGCTTCGAGGGTGCGTCCGTATAGGTAGGCAAGGGAGGCGATGACGATAGCCACTATCGTGGCCCACGCCGGGAGTGCGATGACGGTGGTAGTGTCCATTCTGTTGCGGGTGTAGGGGGATCGCTTAGATTCTGTCAGACTGCGGGTCGGGCCGTGCAAGGACCTCTCCTAAGAACGCGCCGCCCGGAACAGAACAGACGAATAGTCGGGCCCGCAAGTATGGCGGGCGGGGTAGATCGAAACCGAAAGGGCCCGTGAACTCGGTCCCTTGCCGTAGTCGGTGGTCGAAGGTTCGAATCGGGTCGTGTCGGGCCCGATGAGTCGATAGCGTCTCCTCGCACGGAGTAAGGTAGTTCTTCAGACGATCTAAGCGATAGAGTACAGGGTACACTATCGCGCATTATATACGCTGGCCCGCAAAGGGGGTGATCGGACACCCTGGCCCCTCCTCCTCCTCCTCACTCCCGTTCCTGGCCGCAGAGGGGACGATCGCACATCCCTTGCGGGCCAGGCGCTACTCCCTGACCTCCTAGCACTCCTCCCCATTCCCCTGGTGTCGAAGTTGGGCTCGGCGACGGCTCGACGCGTCGTTCTCGGTCACATGCTTCCCACGTGTGCGTTCCTCCTACTGGGGCGCATGTTCCCCGTCGTCACGTGCTGCGTGTTACGGGCCCGCAATGGCCCGACACCAGCGCCGGAGCGGACGGGCCGGGTCTTATCCGTGACATTTGTCACCTTTTCTGGCGCCTCCAGTGCCGATCACTTCCTAAAAAGGAAAATTTTTGAAGCTACAACTTCAAATATTTAGTCACAGGTCACAACCCATTTGAATTGAATATAATACTACAGTACCTCCTATGCTGTTCAATTTCTTCTAGGATGTGTACAGTCATGGCATAAGTGAAGGGCCTGGTGAACACTACTGTAAGATTTTATTCAATTTGAATGGCCCCGGGGGCTGTGACATATTGATGTCCGAAAACATTTGTACGATGTTCCCCATTTGGTAATTTGGTGTGCCAAAGGCGCGGGAATTGTGGAAAATTGCCATTTTGGGAAGCCAAAATTCACTTTTGGCTGTAACATACGAAAAAAAAATTCGCATAGAATCGGTCGTGTGACATGTGACATACGAATTGAATACAATCTTACAGTATTCATTGATGAATCAAGTCAACGCCAGAAAAACTTGAAATCACCTAGCACAATTGCTGTGCTACTTACATACATCGAACTCCCGCATGTACAAACTTATGTAAGCCGCTCCACTCATTTCGCGTCGGAGTCACGTGTTACATAACAAGGTTTCCTTACAACCACAACGGTCCACTGCAAAATGGGAATGCGCGGGTACAGGTCTGTTCTCGTTACCAGCGGCCAGTAAAGCTACACTTCACGTGTCCAAAGAGTGTATCGCTACAAACGCCGCTATTTCGTCACATACAACCACTACGACAGCGACCCGACCGTCTTTGGCGTGCGAGTTAAGAACGAGGTACCATCCGACGCAGCAGACTATCAGCTCTGGCTAGCAACGCTTCGCCAAAAGCTCGAGAAAGAATTGGAGGCTCATGCTGTTGACAAGAACGCGTCTGACTTTGGAATCTCCCACCGGCCACCCGTGAATGATATACTCATCGAGTGGATTTATGAGCTGGATCTGGACAACGAACTGTTTCTCGGTGACTCCTTGCGCCTCGTTCGGGTCAAGAACTGAATGCATCTTGTTAGTGGATAACTGTCCGATTTTTTCGTTGAAGAACATCCCCGCTAACGACAAAGTGTTTTGTGCCTGCATCGGATTCGACAGCTATGGTCACCGGAGCTATTCGCCATGGACGCCCGTCAAATATCGCGGCAGCTGGGTCGTTGATCCACCGCTTGTTGATCAGGCAGCCATTGTGGCTTACGCTGCTCTTGAGCCAGAGATAGTTGGAATCAACGCCATTCTCGACCTTCCGCCGGGTAGGGAGCCTCTGCAGTGGGAGTTGACACGTGTCGCATTCTATGAAATCGTTGTGGGCGGACGAATGCGCGCTGACTCATTTGCACCGTCTATTCACGTGCTGCAAACCGTGAGCGATCGCAGGGACATTCCCTTGTACATCTCCTCATGGGGAGCTGCGGTTTTGCGGCTGGGAATACGGCGTCTCGACCTGAATAGCATAGAGAACGGTGAACCTGGCTCCAACCGTGACATCGATTCCGCGCCTGTCTCGGCACAACAGCTGCTCTGGATTGTCCCAAATACTGTTTGCGTGCGATTCTGCACACACCTTAACGACGAGCGGGTTTGGAAGAAGGAGGCACGTGAAATGGCGCACGAAATGGAGCAAGTCAAGTCCGAAACTGTATTCGGGATCCTGTTTTCGCTTTTCCACTGCGCAATCATGAAGCGAGTGGACGGAAATTTACAAGTCACCCGAGCGATGCAATTCTTGCCATCATTGCACGCAGACAACCCTTCGACTCCGGGTATCGCGGCAGTTGCACGGCTTGGGCTGTGTAAAGCACTCCATAAACCTAGCGTAAGTTGCGTAACCCGGAATAGTCTACCGGGTCATTTTCTGTCCTCCGTTCCGCCAGAAATCATTCAACATATAGTTGAAGACCTCTCTCCGACAGACCTGGACCACCTCTCGTGGGCAGCGCCCGCAATATTCGAGCCTCACGTGAACACCCTGCTGTGTCGTTATTCGTATGTCGGCGAGTATAGACTTGACCGCGTTCTCCCGGAGTCCGTCCCCTCCAACCTAAGCGAAGACGAAAACCGCCAAGGATCCCCGTCAGGCCTGCCTGCGGTTCATTCGCGCTACTTTGCCGCGACCTTTCTCGGGCGGCCCCAGTCCCTGGAGGCTCAAAATATGGCGGATATCCCCAAGTTACAGGTTATGATCAACTCTGACATGGTCTACCTCGACTATGAGGACAAATCGGTGGGAAATTTCCAGTATTGGCGCGATGACTACTGGGATCGGAGCCGCGACGACTATCGACTACTAATGGGGGTCGCACTGAGCTCCCCCCATTTCGGACAGACCTAGTAATTTGTAAAGTAGATCTGTAGAATCTATAACGCCATTCGCGTCAAGTAACAGCACCTAGTCATCATTATCACTGGGCCTCTCCGTCCTAAGTATGACACGTTGTCACAGAAAGACGAACCCCTGAATTTTTGTTTAAAAACGTTAAATTGGAAGAAAGTTAGGGAAAGTGTTGGGAAAGTGTACACCGTGACGGCGCACGCCGCTACTAGCTACACGGGACCGCGTGTCGGATCGCGCGAGTCAATCCAATATCGTCACTTCGTTTCTGGAGTCAGGGAGGCCGCAAGTTTGGCCAGGTTGGGACCTCACAGTAATTTATTTGGTATGGCCAACCAGTGATGTGATGTGTCACACTGGTGACACATCAGTGACACATCAAATACTTAATCAACCTTGAACAACCACAACCTACACAACCAGCAACACAGAATCGGTGTCAGTCTTGGACAATAGTCTGAATACAATACCGTGACGATGGGGTCCATTGGATACCGTTGCCGTGAATCGCCACAGGCTGGCCACACTCGCCTTGTGTTGTTTCTGTTTCTGTTTGTTCTCGAAGACGCCCACAAAAAAGCGACCATAAAACCGCTGTCGATAGGGCCTTTGTTCTCTATCCCCCCACCTAAATACGATGACTGGTACGCACACCTTACTCGCACCTTCCAAATATCAAAGCCAGTGCAGAATTCGAGGATATAACACATCGGTCACCGGAATATGTCATGAGGATCCACCTCAGCCGGTATGCGCCGTCGGGTGGAGCTGTGTAAGGGCGCTCTCCCTGTACAATCTCACTCAATAATGTTCATGCTTTAGAGACCCCACTGTTCACTTTGCCGACACTACCGTCGAGACCGCAGATCAATGGCTGGGAGATGACTCGACGGCAGTGGAGATCCCGGGAGAGCCAAATGATGTTCCTCTAGATCCCCTGCCCACTTTTGCATACGAGGATGCAGATATAGTCCAAAGGTTCGCCACTTTACTTTCGCGGGTAGTGCAAGAGGGGAGCTTGGACGCAGCTCCTGGTCTCAGAGAACTTCTCGTGCGCCTAGACACTGCACACGACACAGAGGGCAGACCACCCGCCAATGGGCCACAGAACCCCGATACCCCAGCCCCCGCATCAAATATAAATCAGTCTGGCCTTCGCCGCGGGCAGGTCCCCCCTCCAATGCGCGTGCAGCCTTACCCGACACCGTCACGAGCCACTCATCCCGCTACTCGACTCGGAGCGGCGGCTGAGCACTCGCAGACTCCGTCTCGTCCTCGTGACCATCATGTCCACTTCCCCCCAGCAGCTACTCCGCAAGAAAGGCATCACTCTCGGACAGCATCTCGGGCTAATGGCGAGACGCCGGCTCGGGAAACGCGGAGAGAGGGGGTCCGACCGCCCAGCACACCAGCTGCGCCCGCCCCAATTCACCCTACAAGAACACCACAACCGCCACAACCGCCGCCACCACGACAACAACAACAGGCACAAGCGCAAGCTCAATCACAAGCACAAACACAAGCACAAACACAGGCACAAACCCCAGCTTCAGAGTCATGCGGGAATTGCATGGGGTGTCAGCTTTGCCCCGCTGGGAGACAACATTTTGCCGCGCAATCGGCCGCTGTCGATAGGCTAGACCGCCATACTCAACAGATCCTGTACACTATGCATGCCGCGCAGCAGCAGCAGCAGGCATGGTGGGGGCAGCAACAAATGATGGCTGACCAGCAATGGAGAACGAAGAATGCTTGGTATGAAAGGCAGGTGCAGGAGTGGGACAGGGCGGAGGAGTGGAGGCGGCACAAGAGTCGACCGTGGGTTGCGCGTATGTGGACTGGGGGCCCGGGAGGTGCTTAAAGGTTATAATATGCCAGTGTTCTGAATCTTATTGGACCCAGTGGTACTTACGATGCTGTTACATAATGACAATAATGAATAATGCCCGTGAATACCTGGCTCTTGGTTTGATTTCAAAACCCTTCAAGTTAGCACCACGTCGACGTTGGAATGTCGAGTCGTACAATCCCAAGCTCAAGTGGCTCTTGACTGGCGTGGGAGGACAATAACGCCGGAAGTAGCGGGGGAAATTTTCCCAAGAAAGATGTCTATGAGCTGGATGCTCCTCATACTCTTAAAGTTATAGGTGCGCATCGGCCCAGATCTCTCCTTCCGGGCCGGACTCGGCCGGAGTCTGGATAAGTAGCTTCAAGAAATTATTGGAGGTCGCTCCGGGGATGCTGGTGCCATGCACATTGGTAACGCAACGAGTGCTGTCTGGACTCGTCTGTAGTGTACATGGTAGGGGCTAGGTAGGTACAGAGACATTGTTTCAAAATTTCTGGACCAAAGCGGTTACCACTTTCTGTCCTTCTTTCTGGAACCGGAGGGAACCGGTCATCTAATATCGGTGCTGAAACATACTACTACTCAATGGCCTAGCAGTGGCTAGCACAGGTAAAGCTGTGAAACTCCTCCGCCGGTTGTGATGATCAAACGGGGCTGACAACTCGATTGGCATTTCTTTCTTCGAGACCACCACCTGGCCCGGATGTCTTCAATCCGCAGGCAAAACTCGTCGAGCTCTCTAGCGCGATATGCCGTGGCAAAGTCCCCTGGCGTGGACCTTTACAACGGCAGCACCTCACGCGACTTTTGCAACTCATTCTGGGGCGTCGGCGATGCGGGAGTCAACATCCTTTTCGCTCGAATGAGGGGGGCTGTACGCACGACAGACGAGTTGCGCAACTTCTGGAAGGAGAGGTGGGTTCGATTACTTTGCTTTCCGTTGCAAGCTCACATCCGGATGAAGGGCTATTATTGAAGAGGAATACGCTAACCGGCTGCTCACGCTGGCCAAGACGACGCTGGGGAAGGACGAGATCGGGTGCGTTGGTCTCTTCGTTGCTGGCCAAGACTGATCGGGCAGGGAGCTACGGAACTCACTCGACATATTGCGACTGGAGACGGAGAAACAAGGGGCCACACATCAGCAGCTGGCTGGGCAATTGAGGACGGAACTGGAGGGCCAAACGAAGACGCTGCTCGACAGACAGATAAACCACCGCAAAAATGTGCAAAGCCCATTGGAGAAGCGATTCAAAGTGAAACAGACGCAGGAGTCGTATGTGCTCAAAGCCCGCGAGAAATACGAGAGCGACTGTCTTCGTATTGCCTCTTACACGCAGCAAATCGAAGTCAACCCGGGAAAGGACGTTGAACGACTGAATCTCAAGCTCAAGCGTGCGCAGCAAACAGTGCAAGCAAACGAGAAAGACTTTGCAAGCTTCACCAAAACTGTTTTGGATATGATCCCGGCCTGGGAGAAGGACTGGAAAGAGTATTGCGATGCGTCGCAAGATCTGGAGGAGGATCGGCTGGATTTCATGAAGGACATCATCTGGATGTATGCCAACGCTGTTTCAACATTGTGTGTCTCCGATGACCAGGTGCGTCACTGACGACTGCGACGATCTTTTCTGATTTTTTACTCCCAGTCGTGTGAACGAATCCGGACTGTTCTCGACCAATTAGAGCCCGACAAGGATGTCGAAAACTTCGTTCATGAATACGGAACTGGAAACTCTATACCCGACCCTCCAGTATTCGTGCCATATCGTGACCAGCAACCTGATGGGTCCTCTCGACAAGTTCCTGGCTCAAGACCTGCCAACTTCAAACGCGCTTCTGCTCGACCAACAGCGAGCAATGATCGGGCGGCGGAATCCTCCCAACGGGCAGACCCGTCCCCTCCTCAGGCCCAACAAGAAGATATAGGCAGCAGTTCCCGCTCGGGAAGCAGAGTTGACGAGTATGTTGACCGGAGTATTGTCGATCCTGCAGTTGGACGTGCTCCGAATGGGACTCCTGTCATGGTGAATGGAAGTGGGAGTGGGAGTGGGAGTGGGCGGTCTCAACAGCAGCAACAACAGCAACAACCATCGTTACACCCACAACAACCACCGCCGTCTACCTGGCAACCCCCGTCAGAACCGCAAGAGCGAAGACTTTCCGCGCCACTTCCCCAACCCACCCAAGGGTCATATCACGAACCACCCCGAGCACCGACTCCACCGCCACAGGAACCTAATGGCGGTGGTGCTGGTGGAAGTGTGTTATTCTATGGTCTGTCTGTCTTTTTTGCGGGGTAACCCACATGATTTAACGGGTTTCGCAGTCAAAGCGCTGTACGATTATACGGCTTCGATTCCAGAAGAGTTCGACTTCCAGTCTGGCGACGTTATAGCGGTTACTTCGACGCCAGACGATGGTTGGTGGAGCGGAGAGCTGTTGGATGAGGCGCGGAGAGAACAGGGACGACATATATTCCCCAGCAACTTCGTCACGCTGTTCTAACGGCGGTACTTAGTTGCTCTATGACACACACCGGACCAGACTATGCATTATACCGGGGGTTAGCCTCGATGCTCGTACCATAAAATTCACTCGTCGTCGACGACGATTTACTAACTAATGTATCTATTATTTATCTCGTCATGTCTCAAGCGACAAGTTTGGTCTTGATGACTAAGCGTTCAGCAATGAACTCGACCAGTTTTAGATTACTTGGCTACTTCAATCCTTCAGCATGCTGGTCTTGGCTTGTTGCAACAGCGGGAAAGAGTTGCAAAGAGCCAGGGACTGGCGCCTTGTCGCCACAACCGATACAATAACAACCAGGGGAATAAGATCTGTGGGTCCCGGCAGTCCGGCTGATGTCATATTTTCTTTCGCTAGCTTGCTTTCTTCTTACCATCAAGGGTCCACAAAACGTTATAATATGTCAGGCATGTCCTGACCTCAAGCTTCCGTCTTTTGTCCTCTTTTCTTGTGGCTGGATTGAGCGCATAAAGGCCCTTGTCCCTTTATATCTCACCAACTCTTCTTCCACCACGGCTCCCTCAAACCCATAGTTGGCTCCCTATTCCGTATAGGCGGAGGCCAGGCCGACTTCGAAGCTGTCTATCATGGCGGCTGAGTTGAGCTTCGCTGCACAACTTGGCGAGGTGGACTGGGATTTGCCTTCGCCTTCGCCTCTCAATCCTCTTGACCTACCTCCAGCCATGACCACCAATGCTCTGGGCTTGGGGATGCCGTCTACTGCAACAGAAGAAGCAGTTTACTTTCCAGAGGAGGCACTTTGGCCATTAGAACCCGCGGTACCTGCTCCAAGTTCAAGCAACTTCTTCAGCCACACACCATTGAGGATAGCGACCTACGACGAGCAGCGCGAGGGCGGATGGGAGCACGACGCGCTGGGCCAAGCGACATACAAGCCATTCGGCAAAGTGGAGGAAATTCCAGAGGATGTGGACGTTGACGAGTTTCTGGCTGAGCAAACGAGTTCGCAGGGGGAATTACCGCCAGACTTTCCGCCGCCTCCCCCGCCGGTGCAGCGCACCATACCGCTTCTGCCTCTAGAATTTGTCGACAATTTGCGGTATAATTCAGACACCCCACCGCGTTTTCCAACGCCAAAGTCGCTCCCTGGGGTAGAACACTGTCCTGCTGTTCCACAGTATTCACAACACCTCATGTCGCTCTCATCGGGCTCGGCTGCCGTGCTCTCGTTACATTCGGTACGTGTTGGTTGTCATCTCGCTTGAAGTTGACGGACATCGCTGACGACCACGATCAGAAGCTTGCCGCGCAGCGGAAACCCGACTCCGCTGCACTCGCGCTTTGTGAGGAGATCATTCTCGCGCTGGAGGCGGTCAGAAGCGCGCTGGAACGCCGGATGGAAGTGGTCATCAGCACGGCCAAACACGACCTGAGGCTGCTTTCTCTGACACGGTGCGTGGTTCTTCGCTTGCTTTGTCACTCGCGGCCTGACCTGAATTTGCCAAGGACGCTCCAAAAGCTGCACAACCTTTCTTCGCTTTCGACGAGTGTGGGCGGGCTCCGGCCACACCAAGTGACGCGGGTCCGCGGCCTGCTCGAGCAGCATCGCGCCAAGTTTTTCGATTTAGCGCGGAAATTCAACGTCCGTGTTTCCTGCCAGTGTCAGCTTTCTCGACTGACTTTGTTTTCCACAGAAAACTTTCGAACGACTTCATATCCGAACCATTTACAACGAGATTCAACGACACGCCATGGAGATGAAAGCGAAACGACGGCCACGACTTGGCCAGGAGAATATTAATGATTATTAATGTGTAGTTTAGAGCTTGACGAACACTAACTAACGAATCGTATCGTGGAGTACAAGCAAGTTCGGTCACAAAAGGAATACAAGCAGAACAAAGAATACGGTCAAATTCTCCATCAACCTTTCTTTCGTTGGGGGTAGCGACGGCCACGACTAGCCACAAGAATATTAATGATCATTAATGTGTAGTTTAGGCCTGACGAACACTGACTAACGAATCGCATCGTGGAGTACAAGCAAGTTCAGTCACAAAAAGGATACAAGCAGAAAAAAAAGTAGAGTAGAATAATACATTGGTTAGGGTCAAATTCTCGATCAACCTTTCGTTGGGTGGTAACGACGGACGCGTATTTAGCGAGCGATGCGACATGGTTGGGCCGGGCGCACCGTTGGGTGGCCTGTTGGGTGGCCTGTTCTAGCCCATCCCGTGGCGCAACAGCAGACGCCATCAGGCGAGTTGCAACCAGCGAAAAATCAGCAACTTGGGTGGCCATGCAAGATGGCGGATGGGAATTGTCATCGGTCGTTGGTCTCCTCCGGAAGGTCGATCGGGGAAGTGAAACTCATAGCATAGTGGTGCACCCGCCCGTACTGGGGGGCAGACGCGTCGTCTACATAAATCGGGACCCCATCCACCATGACCGGGGTATTGGCAGCGGGATACCGGACTGAAGTTGAGGTCGAGGCCGTAGGCTTGCGCGAGGCTCCGTCCCAGACAGTAACCGTCTCTTCGGAACGTGCCACGCCAGAAGAGGGACGATGTTGGTGGTGTAACAACTGGGCTTCCCTGTCTCCCGCTGGAGGGGAAGGGCTGTCCTCGTAGCCGAGTGGTTGTGGCGGAGGGCGCGAGAATGAGTGGATGGATTTAGGTGAGGATATGGGAGTCTCGTGGTGTTCATAGTCAGGGAGCGGGGTTGCAACAGCGGCCCGCTTCGAGTTTTGACTCGGCAGGCGAGCTTTGTAGCCGGCTTCAGACGTTATTGAGCGGGGGAAGAAGATCTGCACAAGCTGATTGGCTTTCTATTCGCGTCCTCGGGCAAATCGGGCTTACGAGCATGGTAATAGCGGAGCTGATGAAGCAGCCAATGCCTCCCGTCATCAGAAATATATCTACAACCACATGAGACGGCGGCCGGATAAGATAGTGCATGCGTACCTGACCAGAACGGACTAGACACAACCAGAAAACGCTTCTGGTCGACCAAGGCATCCAACGCGAGGGTCAACAGCGGCACTGTAAAGAGGAAACGCTAAGGAAATAGTTAGGTACCACTTCGGCTCCGAAAAATAGACACCCACGAAGACAACACGGATGCACTGCAATCAGGTAAGAAAAAGAAGCAGGATAACTGAATGTGAGTACGAACGTTGAGGTGGTAGAATGTAGAGAGTCGCACGACCACATCTGGGACGGCCCCCTCGGCTTTCACGCTCCGGATAAAGCGCGGGAAGTTCCACAACACATATAGAAAGCAGACAGTCGTAAACGTTCCAGCGGAAGCTCCTGCGGTGAATATCCAAGCCTCTGTCTGCTCCCATTGTTAGAGCGAAGGGTCAGATGATGGAGCACTTGGGGAACTTCACCGTTTCAATATGATGTCGTTTCATTAACGTAGTCAAGGGCATGCCTATGATCGCGATCATACTCCCTAAGAGCGAGAGCATTATGACCCGGGAAACCCAATTTGAAAAAAAAAGTTAACGGACCAATGTACCAAGCCCGAAATTCCCAACTAGAGAACCATTCACGTTTCTTGGGACCTTGATGGAGAAGGAAAACCCAGAATGTCAGCTCTGTGAATTGGTTTGAGCGAGCATCGGACTAGGACGATTAATCCGGCGACCTTCGAGGTGTGTTACACTACGGGATGATGAGCGATTGGCATCTACCAAGACATCACTTACAGCTCCAGTGCCCAAGCAACGCTCAGAACGAAGTAAAGGGGTACCATCCACCGGATGTGAGATTTTTGCCAGAGGGCAAATGGTCGAGGAAGGACTGTTGCGTGAGTTGAGCAAACATTTGTGGCGGGTCAATATAAACACACTCTTTCCATGAAGAACGAAGGAGCCTAAAGTGCCCGGTTAGTCAAGGCAAATGAAAGACGACTGCAACGCGCCTTCTTGATATTTAAGCGCAGCCATCGCTACGCTGAAGACCATCAAGAGAGGTACCGTAGCAAAGTACGAATATCTGAGCAAGACGTGTGAGTCGAGAGATATGGATCGATAGCATTGCGACGAACGTCATGACCCGTTTGAAAGCACCGGGCTGTCGTCCCGAGTCCCATCGTAAGCACTGGAAGCAAAGGAAAGCAATAGTCGGTCATTAGCATTCCACCGTGTTCGACCGCGAGCAGACCTTGAATTTGTCGTAATTCCAGATGTGAATGAGCATAAAGACGAAGAACTGGACGTTCTAAGTGTCAGAAATTGGTTGGTGAAGCGTCCAACTACGCACAGCGACGGCCAGAAGGGCCCAGAGGAGATAGGCTGAAGGAGACCCGTTGCTCATAAAGGGTAAGGCAGCCCTAACGCGGGAAACGAGAGCGGCGCAGCCAGTTTGCAGTCAGGTCGAGGAGGGAAAGAGAGAGAGAGCGAAAGACCAGGCACGGGAACGTTTACGTATATTTCCAATCGGCTAAGCCATCAAAGCCTGATCAAAGACAAAAATTTGAGAGGAAAAATCACTCGTCCTACATAGACATTGCCTAGACATGGAAACCAATGCCAAGTTCAATGAAGGGTCTATAGCTTCCATGGCGTGGTATGAATGTGGAGAGTACTACAGATGGACAGTTGAGTTATCAATACCAGTCCTTGACGCCGATATATAGAGCTGCGTCAGTTTCCCAAGAGCCCACAACGCCCCCTCACGACGGAGACGATCCAATTTCCGCCATCTATATGCTCACACGACCATTAGGATGTGTTGTCTCGGCGTATAACAAAAAGGGAAGCGAGCACCGACTTTCACAGGAAATGTCCCGAATCAGACAACGGCAATAAGCTGAATCGGGATATGCCGACATGGAGGATCACCTGTCTATTCCTCGTTGTCAAAAAAGTCGTCTTGCTCGTCAAGTTCCATCATAGCGTTCTCCTGCGACCCTGGCTTGTCGCTTGGAACCCCTTCCCAGTCGACGCCACCGCCGCGCGAATCAAGATTCAACTCGGGTTCCGCAGCCATTTCACCAGTTTCCATCCGTTGTCGGACCCATTCGCGGACTTGTTCCCTTCCGGTATCAACCGATGGTTCAGAGCTCTCTCCTTTGCGTAGCTCGGGCGGGAATAATGAGATGTACTTCTTCGTTTTGGGATAGTGCTAACACGGGCGGTTATGAATGACCTGCCAATGTCGCCGACAACTTACCAGGATGTAATTAAGATCTACACGGAGTGTATGGAGTGCCTCCTCTGGGACTGGATGTTGCTTCTTCACTTGCGTCAACTTCCGAAGTACCTTTTGTCGCTCTAATGACTAATCAGCTAAAGAAACAACTCGACAAGGGCACACACCGAAAAATTTGACTTTGTGATATCTGACCGCCATCGTGCGCTCTTTCTTGCCACGCTCAGCAGCTGCCAGGTCTGTTTCAAGGGCCTTGAGCCTTCTCTCAGTTTCGGCACGAACATCACCAGCAAGATTATCCTAACAATGGTCAGAAACCAGTTATTGGAGAACTTTCGACCACGTACTTTGGCCAGAAGTCGTCTCGTTTGTCTCAACGATGCCTTGATTTTCTGTAGACCAGGTGTCGCATTTGCTTCTTGCAATGTGTGTTTGGCTCGATGTTTGTTGGCGTGCTTTTTCGATTTTCCATCTTGTCGTGGCTTCGAGGGGCCAGCAACTGGTCCACCTTCCTTCCTATTAGCTTTCCTTGAATCTGTTCGTGTTGGTCCCATAACCAGGAAACAGTAAATGGGAGTTTGAGACAGATGAGTGTGACGAACACGTGACACTCAAAAAGTAGATTCCCTTTTCCACACTCTGAGCATGCGCAACCTCTCGCTCAGTTCAGAGCACATCACCACACTCCCGGACTCTAAAATTTGCAAAACTGCCCTCGATCTCGACGAAAATGTCCTCTACGCGGTCTCAGAAAGTCGCACTGCTGATTCTCAGGTGGAAATCAAAGTCTGGAAGATCCCTGACACAGGTCCATCGACGGTAAGCCATATAGCGGGCGATGTAGTCTCTTTATCAACTCCCCAATAGCCAGAAATGTTAGCGATGTTCATTACGGCTCCTTCTTCCAACGAAAGCGAGTCAGATCAAGTTGCCGAACTACGGTTCCTCCCCGAGCGGCGCAGACTTTGCATTCTGGTACGCGGAGGCGATATTGCGATGGTACCGATAGATGATGCGGATCCAATCGTGCGTATAACTCTTTATGGAGCCTTGTTGTCAGCTGAATGACTGCTGGAGGTAGCCTGAAGTCGAAGGTACAATCGAGTCAGGGATCTTGGCCGCATCATGGAGTCCGGACGACGAGCTTCTGGCCATTGTCACCGGTTTGTTAGCCACAGGTAACTACAATCACCGACTAACGCGTTGCAGGCGAGCGAAAGTTGACACTGATGACTTCGACATTCGAGATGCTTTCCGATACATTTCTGTTCACGAACGAGTTGGGAGAAGGTATGCGTTTGGTGTCATACTGCGCGTTTATTTCAATGGTTCTAGACGCACAGGTCAATGTTGGATGGGGATCCAAGCAAACTCAATTTCACGGGTCCCTCGGCAAAGCCGCAGCCCAGGCCCCTACTCAGAAAACTGTGGGTACCAGTTCGGACGACGATCAACGCACGCGTATTAGCTGGAGAGGGGATGGTGCTTTCTTCGTTGTTTCTGCGCTGTCTACAGTCGAGAGCCCGATACCTCGTCGTGCTCTTCGTGTCTACGACCGTCAAGCTGTCCTTCAATCAACCTCAGAACCGGTAGCCGGTTTAGAGCACCCTCTTTCCTGGCGACCATCCGGGAACCTTATTGCGGGAACCCAGAGGTTTGGATCCCAAGAAGGGTTAGGAGCAGGCAACGAAGGCAGACACGATTTAGTGTTCTTTGAAAGGAATGGGCTAAGACATGGGGAATACCGAATACGACAAGAAGATATCTCGATACCAGTAAATCGCACTGATGCGGAGCGACGACGATGGGGCTACAAAATTAAGGAACTGAATTGGAGTTCCGATTCTAATGTTTTGGGCATCTGGATCGAAGCAGACGATAGGGATATACGTGCGTCCTGGTCTAACATTACTCATCTTCTAAGTTGACGACTCTAGTTCAACTCTGGACAACGGGCAACTACCATTGGTATGTTATCCTTGTCTTGTGGTTCTGCTGTTGACGTAGTCTTCAGGTACCTCAAACATGAAATGGTCGCCCCGGCATTATCGGCGGAGCCTGCAAGGTTTACTTCCATCGCGTGGCACCCTGAACACTCGTTAGAGATCATCCTGACTACTTCAAGTGTGTCCAGTCTTGCTGACGTGATTCTTCATTTCCCTGATACTTCCAAAGCCCAAATTATTCGGCGGACATTGATGCTCGAAACCTGCACATCATCAACCAAACCTCCTATCGATTCCGGAACTGTAGCTGTTTTAGATGGAGGTGACCTCTTTATATTGTTCATGTGCTTTCCGGCTTATGACAACCCAGCCAAGATTCTCCTGACGCCCTTCCGTGCCCAAAATGTTCCGCCGCCGATGTCGTCCTTCCAACTCACCCTCAGCAATATTTCCTCTCCAGCCCGTACTCCGGTCCACGTGACGCTTGGACCGCTCGACGAGACCCTTGCACTTTTATGGGAATCTGGTGAAATTGAGCTCTGGGAGTTGCAAACGCGTATTACACCTGGGCCAGGGAAAATCATGTCACCAATTCGAAAGTTCTCTTCGACCGCCGCAGGACGACAGCGTCAAATCGTCATCCCGCAATGGCCAGGAACAGTGCTTCTTCTCGGGAGCGGTCGGCAAGGCCACGATCTTGTCACTGTCGTGCGGACAATCGAGGGAGAGCCCTTGACGATCGTTGAAATGCCCACGTCCAGTGGCCGATTGATACCATGCACGACTGAAATTGACTCTGTAATCTGGCAGGCTGGTGGCGGAGAACTTTCTAAAGGTGAAGTTCGTTCATTGACTTCTTAATTCTGTCTATTGAGTCGTGCATCATTCATTTTAGTCGACCTATTGGCCCGGTCTGTCGGTCGCATTAATGACGCGTCATTCCCGGAATTCTGTCCCGCAGCTCAATGCATCTCTGGGGCCGCGGCGGACAGCGACGTTGTCATTGGTCTCGGTTCATCGGGAAAACTTTACGCGATTCCACTTTCCACGGGAGGGTGCCGAGTTATCTCAGCAAATGCAACTTCTTATGTTGTCGCGTCTGGCTTCCTGATCTACACCACCAGCGCACACGAGGCAGTTTTTGTCCCAGTCGCATCTTTATCGGTTGTTGGTGACAAAGATTCAGAGAGTTGGGAGAAGCGACGCATCGAGCGAGGCTCTCGGATTGTGGTTGCGGTTCCCAGTGCCATGGGCCTTGTGTTACAAATGCCTCGGGGGAACCTTGAGACGATCAATCCACGGCCACTGGTCATGGAAGTCGTTAGACAGGATCTAGACGCGTATGTCCCCTTATCTTGGCTTTCAATTGGCTAAGAGTTGAAGGCGCAATTATCGCAAAGCCTTCCTGGCCTGTCGCAAACACCGGATTGATCTCAGCGTTCTAGTGGAGCACGACCATGCCGCATTCTTGGATAACTTGAAGTCATTTGTCGAGCAAGTTCATGAGGTGGATCATGTAAACCTCTTTTTGACGAGTCTCGGGTCAGTTTTCCTTCTCGTCTTCATCGACGACTCTGATAATTACATTAGACAGAGTACACAAAGCCCAGAGAAGGTTTCTGCGCTGTGCGATAGTCTTCGGACAGAACTTGAGGCGAAAGACCTGACGAAATACGTCAACTCCATCTTGACTGCGTATATAGTAAAAACCCCAGCAGAGCCTGAGGCCGGGTTGACGCTGTTACTTCGCTTGCGAGGTCTGTCTATCGGACTTTGCGGAGTTTATATTTCCTGATTCTCAACAGACACAGACCCTCACCTTGTCGAAGATGCAGTCAAATATATCATCTTTCTCATGGATGCGAACAAGCTCTTCGACACTGCGCTAGGGATGTACGATTTCTCGCTAGTGCTCCTAATCGCCCAGCATGCCCAGAAGGTTGAGCCTTCTTTGCTTAACTCCGATTCTGACCTCATCATCCTTTAGGACCCTCGAGAATATTTACCGTTCTTACGGGAGTTGCGGTCCCTTGAGACGCATTACCAGCGGTTCCGGATTGATGACTATCTAAAGCGGCCGGAACGAGCCTTGAGGCACATCCACCTCGCAGGTTAGTTTGTTTCTCCTCTGATGTTTCCTACAGATCAATGTTTCGCCAGGAGCAGATCGTTTCGAGGAGGCTGTTAGCTACATCGAGAAACACCGGCTACACGAACTGGCCATATCGATCTGGAAGGGCACGGATCAGTACAATGCAAGTTGCCCATCTCCTTTCTTTCCTTGGTTGACTTTTCGACAGAAAGTGCTTGAAGTCTACGGTGATTGGCTTTTCGAGCGTCGCGATTTTAGGCAAGCAGCGTCAAGTAAGTAACGCAAAACACCAATATTCAGAATAACACCGCTACAGTCTACATTCAAGGAAATGCGCTATCAAAGGCGATGGTGGCACAAGAGAAAGGGCTCGACTGGCAAGAGCTGTTCGACCTAGCGAGCCAAACGGGCGTGTCTGAGGAAGATGTTGTCGCTATGGGTTATCGTGTTGCGGGTATGTCCATTTTTTACATGTTCTCCGTACTGACCAATGCAGAGGATCTTGTCTCGAAGAAACGACCAGCAGAAGCTGCACGTGTCCTACTCGACTACGCCCAAGATACAAGAGAGGCGGTCATTGCGCTTGCTCAAGGGAACCTCTTTTCGGAGGCGCGGAGAATAGCCACATTGCACGATTCGCCAGAATTGTTGGTGGATGTTATCCATCCAGCGGCGCTTGATAGTAGGACACAGATATCGGAAGAGCTCGACGAGATGAAGGAGCAGCTTCGGAAACAGTTGAACCGAATACGGGAACTGAGGGTGAAGAAGCTTGAGGAGCCGGGTTTGTGCAATTTTCTTTCCAGTGGATTACTCTAACTTGACTTTATTAGATGCATTCTATGGCGCTGAAGACGATGTAAACCTGCACAACGTTGACGCCATGACCGATATTTCTATGGCCCCGACAGCATTTACGCGGTACACAGTCGCACCGACAACAATCTCCCGATCGTCTACTAGGAAAACATCGCGCTCCAGGCAGAAAAGCGAGCGCAAAGCGGGCCGGAAGGGTACCGTGGAGGAGGAAGAGTACCTCCTCAAGTCTATCACGAAGCTTGTCGGGCGTTTCAATGCTTCACAAGGTCAGTTTCGCTGCAGCCTGGTCTTGTAAACTGACTGTTCCGGCTAGTCGATGCAAGACAGTTACTTCCGCATCTCGCCCAGTTCACACCGGAGCATGTAGCGGAGGGCGTCGCGCTGCAAGCGGAGTTGTCAGAGTTTGAAGCGGAGTTTGCCGCTGCGGTGGATGAGATTTGGACACTACCAGCAAAGCCGGCGTTGGAGGCGGGTGTCCCCGAGCTGCCCGCGAAGCCTAGCGATCCTCTGGAGAAGGTGCCAAAACCTGATTCGAAGGGACCAGATGAGTGGCGGATGAAGTTGCTTGTACGATGACTGGAGAAGAATGTACGTTGATGGATAAGTCAAAGTTTGAATTTGACCTTTGAAGGCAACATCTACTTTACATCGTATGATAAGTTCACTTTTAACTAAGTCTAGTTACACTGCTCGTCAGATGCAGTTTGGAGTCTGTAGGAGACTATAGGTTTATGAGTTTGCAGAAAGGATTGTGAGTGATACCTATATTCTTGACCCTTACAGATAAATGTTATAAGTCGCCATGAAGTCGCTCATATAAGGTTTACTTGGGCAACTTGTCAATGGTGACCGCCTGCAAAAATCCATGCATTCGTTCAAGTTGAAACTTGATGTTTCTGCCATTTTGGGCACGCAAATCTATCAAGTTTCCGACAGGGTTTCTATAGCATATTCTCTGGCTAACCCTCGACAAAGTGCGTCTGCTAGCTAAGTGTAAATACTTGTACACTACGCACTAGAGGTCCGGATTACAATAGAATACGTGCCTATGAAGAGATTGGACAACGCTTACTTGATTCAGACAGGAAATGCCAGGCCAGATAAACTTAAGCAGGAGACAAAGATGAACTCAAGAAGAATACCAAACATTGGACACCAGGAACTCTTCAATTCAAAAAAGAGACATGAATGTAGATTAGATTTCGCTAAGATGACCGTGACTCATACCAAGATTCCAGGGTCACGTGCATTTACAAAAGCGCCGTCACCATTTCCCGGACCTTCTCCTTGTCCAGATACGCCTCCAGATTCTCCGCCAACTCGTGCTTCACCTTCGCGACCCGCATGACACCCTCCAAACCGAGCTTGTCCGCCTCGGCGTCCGTGAACGGCTCCTTGCGGAGCGCAAGCTCCATATAGGCGCCGGCGACATCGAGGTCGATGGACTTGCCGAACGCGTGATAGCTGGTGCGGGCGAGATGAATTTTGTCCACGGCAGAGGCAGTCTTCGCCAGCTGTTGTACTGCGAGACGGAGGACCTTGGGGTGATGGCAAGCAATGGGAAGGATCGCTATCCAATCTTCCGCGGTCTTGCAGTCGTGTTCAGTATATTCGCTAGAGCGGGCCTTTGAGTCGCAGACAAGTAAAAGAGTGACTAACATACGACGGGTAGAGCACCGAGAAGAACTGGTCGAGCATCTTCTTCGGCTGGTGCTGGTAGAACATGGGATACATGTCTTTCAACAAGAATTGATGGACTCGGTATTCGGTGCCTTGCGCCTGATTTAACAAGTCAGTACTCTTTTCTTTCTAGGCAGGGTTGGAACACCTTACCACAAACACGACCGTCCCATCCGCAAACCAGAATCGCGGGTGTCTTTCCGGCTTCACAGGGACATTCTCATCGAAATTGCCGTAGTAAGACTGCGAAGTATAGTTGCCCCATACTGGATATGCCGAAGGATGACTAGCCGTTTGCCATCCACCATAATAGTCTTGAGTTTGCGGGGCGTGTGGCTGGGGCTGACTCGAAGGCCACGTGAAAGGGCCCGCAGTGGGGATAGCCACTGGCTCGGGTGCGATGGTATGAGGAGAAATCTTGACGGTAGAAACTTTGCGTCTCGGGGCAACGATAGGCGAATGGGTCCGGGAAACAGAAGACTCAGAGCTTGACGACGACGATGTCAAAAGAACTGGGCGAATGGGTTTTGGAGCGGCATTGGGGTAGCAGCCGATCCCCTGGTCGTTTGAGACGGGTGCAGCTAAGACTGACGGCAAGGTTGGAGTCAGCGTTGGCGACTGGATGTGTTCAGAAGGAGGGTAGTGCCAACGGCTTTGAGAGGAAGAATGAGATTCGGGCATTGGCGGGGGTAGACTATTAGGCACGACCGGAGTAAGAGGAGCATCGACCGTAACCACTTGGGGAGAAGAATAGTCGTAGTATTCAGGTGAGGCCGCCCGTGACGGACGAAGAGAAACGTTGTAGCCGATTCTGATTCGGGATTGGGAATCTGATGGTGTTGCCTCAAGGGACGTTGCCTGGACCTGGCTGGCAAGGTCTGTAACCGACGCAACTGATGGACTGCGACGGCGGTAGGAGGTGGCAATTGGGCTGACATCTTCGTCGTGGCCGTTACCCACTGCGTAGGCTCTGTAGGGTGGAGAAATCGAAGCTGGGCTCTCATAGACCACGTATGGCTGCTCGAGTTCACCAACAACGGGTACGGGCGAGGGGGCGTAGCTGAACGGTGATGGGGGCTTGACGAGTTCTGGACTAGGAGTCGCGCCAACCAATACTGCTGAGCTGGAGTCAGACGAATGGTGACTTGAGCGCGAAAGCGACCGGCCACGTTCTGCGTCGACCAAATATCGAGCAGCACTTGACGGGCCTCGCGGCATCATATTGACTGGGAATAAAAAAGAGTGAGCGTCCTGCACAAAACGCGCCACTTTACCACACACCTTGTCGCTGACGATTGACGGACATGAGGGGCGAAGACAAGCTGGAGATAGGGAGGTATCAGGCAGTTATTTGTACGTCAACAGGCGCTTAGAACGCCCACAGACATTCGATTCGGAACAACGGCAAGTAAGGCGAGGAAAACGCGTGTTCCGCGCCTAATTCAAGCCGTGGCGCGTCCAGGGCCATGGGAGTCATTTCGGGGTCAACACGAGGTTGACGGGGAATGGAAGAGGACGGCAAGTTCCTGCTTTGTGTGACCTGACTCATTTGATGAGGTGATTTCCTTTCTATAGCAACGTCCAACGCTGTATCTGTACTTACATATTGAAGTTATTCATGGTCAAAATATAGGTAGCAATGGCCAATGCGCCAATGCGCTATTGGTGCGCTACATTGTCACAAGCAGTACTTAGGCGGTCGATAGTCCTGTTCTCATTCTGACTGCTTCACAACTGCTTCCACCACCACCACTCTACCTGTCTTCCACCGAGCGAACGATGCCATGAAATACAGCATGCTTGCCCAGCTTGAACCACGGACCACCACTAGGCTGATTGGGGCATCAAAAGTTGACTCGGTAATTCCATCACAGGAAAGGAATACGTGGTAGAGCTGTTCCCGGCTGTGCTGCATGTCGACTGGTGTGCCCACTTTCTCAAGACGAGCAGGCTTCGAAGCCTTGAAGTCAGCATCGATGCCAAAATCGTTCAATAGGGACAAAGCTGTCAAGTGATTCCTGTCGCTTGAAACATATTCATTTGTGGGTACTATAGTCAAGGAATTATTTCATCCAATCCCAGTTTTACAAGGGTGCCACTTGGGGTTTGATTCAGGCAGACGATATTCCAAGCTGCCCAAACAAAGTTTTTGGAGAGGTTTTTCAAGTCCAGAAGAACTGCGACACGGCCATAGGATGAATCTTGGCCACGCAGAAGTGCCGAATCTCCACTCCGCTGCTAACACGCGGGTATTTGGCCGCGATGAACATCCTCTCTGGGAACCTGAGGTCCTCGTTTGGCTGGATGCCAATGATAAGACGGCGAAGCGTCTTTGATCCCACAAGCATCGTTGCCCTGCACAGCATCTGCATTGCCCCGGCATCGTCAACATGAACAGCAGTGCCGTCTGGCTCTGTTGCGTTGAACTGACTGATGCGGGAGGTGACAAGAGTGAATGTTTGGAGGCGGGGAAAGCGCGAGATAGTCAGCGCTGGCGAGTCGTCTGCAATATACCAGCAGTCGTCCTTTGCCTGGGCTTTTTCGGCCAGAGCAAGATGGAGGAGGTTGGGGAGGAGCTGCGAAATCCGATTGAACGCGAAGATGGCTTGGAGCTCCGGCTCCCGCGAGGAGTTGAAATGGATGTTTAACACCGTCAGACTCGCTGCATATCGCGCGAGCGGAGGAGTGAGGTCACCAATATCAGTCTCGATGCGCTGTAGATGGCGCTCGATTTCCACATTGGGTGAGTGCGTTTTGACCGCAAAGAGGTAGGGCAGGACGGTCGCAGGATCCCTTCCAACGGGGTCGGACATCCGCCGCAGGAAGTGGCGGTCTAGTGGGAGGTACTTGCTTTGCAAGTGCAAAATGCGGAGTCGCGGTTGCTGGAGAAGCATACAGCGAATGTCCTCGAGCGAGGTTTGGGCACCACCCACGAAGACAATTAACCTGAAGGGGCATTGCATTCGGGAGATAGCACCAAGGAGCCAACTGGAATGATACGTGGCGGCCTCGTAAGGCAGCTCCAGCCATAGTATATTAACGCAGCGCGTTAGGGCGAGAAAAATCCTATCCGCCTCTTCCGGGTACACTTCTGCGGTTGTGGGTGACACCAGCCTGACTCGCTTGACTCGGATGGCGAGGTCGGGACGACGCCGAATTACCCGACACCAGTACAAGATGACTCGCGGAGAGCACCCGACAAGGTAGACGTCTTCGTATAGCTTCCGCTGAGCGGGAACCCGGAAAGCATATGACGTCTTGCAGAGATTGAGTAGCGAGTCCCGGTTGTTGGTTTGTTGGCATATCAAGAGGAGGAGCTCGAGGGGGAGCCGTGGATGTTGCACCGAAGACATATGTGCTTTGATATTGCAGCCCTGAAGCAAATAAAACGCGTGCTGCAATGGCAGACGCTGCCACTCAGTTTCTGAAGAGGCGAAACCCAGCTCGACGGCGCAAATGTTTAATGCCAATTGGGTATCTGGGTACAAGCTACCTAGTAATGCGATGAAGTCAACCCGAGGTATAAATTGAAGTGGTAAACACACCAGAAACCAGCCTCTAGTTATGGATGGCCTTGAAAAAACAGAGACAGTGTGACCTACTAACGTGTGAGGGTGACTGATCGTTCTGGACAGCGTTACTTACTAATCAAACTATGGGCTTCCTAAAACTAGTAGCCACCAGGGAAAAATGGCTTCAGTCTGTGTGGGCGAAAAGAGAAACGCGCCAGTGTGACGCGAGGCAAGTATATGCGCGATATTGTTCCGCAAAGAGTTTGTCTAAGACCATAGCTCAAATAGCACCTCAGACACGGCTCCAAACTCTTCTCCTTCCTTCTACCCACTACGATAACGGTAAACTTGCCAAACCGGAAGGATGAGATTTCCGCCAATCATCACCGCAACTCTTCTCTTGCTTGTGGCTGACGCCTTTGCCGTGGTTCCAATCCGGAAGCCTCAGGTGTCTTCCTATCTATGCTGTCAGACTCATATTGACCGCAACGATAACAGAACCGCCAAGCAGGGTGTCCCATTCCTAAGAATATCCAACCCATCCTTCGCCTGTTCCAGAATGACATCGAGCAATATGGCTACGGAGCCTCTAACTCCGGTATTCAAGCGGTCTTAACCAAGCAAGGCTTCGAATTCGACGGTGTCGTTGGCCGGGCATTCACCCGGCCAGAGGAAGGCACCGTCCCGCTCTTCCGTGTGTTTAACACACGCACGAAGGCAACCTTCTACAGCACCAATACGAAAGAACGAGATGCAGTGTTGGCGGAAGGCGGATATGGGAAAGATAAAGGGAAGCTGAAAGACCAAGGTGTCGTTGCATATGTCCTGCCCCGACCTGGGTGCGGGACAAGGCCATTATATCGACACTACAACCCGCTGACGGAGGGCTGGTTCTTGACCACGGATCCGTTGGAGAGCGAAGATGCGGAGGTCGACAAGGGGTACGACGAGGCTGAAATCATCGGTTGGATGTATGGACAGTAGACGAAGAATTCAAAACGCATGTACTCGTTGACCAGGAAAAGTAGAATGTGAATCATTATCTTGCACATTGTTTCAATGAGTTTCAGCAAGATAGTGCTTGGGAGAAGTTCACCGGGGAGCTTGGATCTTGTGCAGACCAATTTCCGCCATTCGCTTGCCGTATACGTGTGTTGTGTAACACCGGCAAGTACCGAAGATGCGCCGGGTTGTTGTGAAGTGCTTGTGCGACAATTTGAGGGCAGGAGACCGTTTTTCACTGGTTTATAGCAGATACCTTGAGGTGGTTGTGGAAGCTTGGTATGAGTCATGCCATCAATCCATCTTTGCTATTGACCACAACCTCAACTTCGCAGACCCTGTTCGAGGGGGATTCCTTGTGTATCATGAGACCACTTTCGTATCCTTTCCGACATTCATTGCTTCAATTCGTCCCCGCCAATTTACAAACACAGGACAGCGACAAACGAAGCCAACTCTCTTTACTTGATTACCGCCAACCCTTCTTCGCTGTTCAAATAATTCAACATCGCCATCCACAAAAGAGAATCCTGACCTGTTCAACTGTGTTGCGGATAGTCCAAACCTAGACAAGACAATGAGCGAATGGAGACACTCTTCCGCGCCTACGCAACTAGTGACCCCACGCATCGCTCACGAATGAAGTCATCTTTGCGGTCGATGTGGTATAAAAGCTCAGCAAGTTCGTCGAATCAGCAATACCAACTTCTGCATCTCATCCAACCAACAACTTCCCACTCAAACAACAACAATGTCTGCCGCCGACAACACCGGAAAAGACCCCATCCGCGTCGCTGCTGGGCTCAAGGGAACGCTTGCGCGCGGTGATGTCTCTGATGAGGCGAAGAATAACGCGCAAGAGCGTTTGAAAGACATGGGCTGCGAGGAGTACATTGGTGTGTATTTCGTTGTTTGTCTTCCACTACTTGCTTATCCTATTTGTAGCGCACCCCGAGAGCTCTTCTGACGTCCGCGAGAAGAGCGAGGAAGAGAAACACGAGAACCATGTGCAGGGCGGTTACAAGGCGACCTTGAAGAGTACGTCGTTCGAGTGTGTCGCTCCTTCTTCTACTGACCCTGGCGACAGACCCTAATGTGTCGGAGGAGGCCAAGGAGAATGCCCGCCAGCATCTTGGGTCGAGCGAAGACAAAGAAGTTTAGTTGATTTCAATCTAAATGTACCATTATTGTGTATCGAAAGCAGTTCTTTATTGTACTGTAAGCGCTGTGTCGTAAGGTTAGGGTTAGCCAGGCAGGCTAACAAAAAAGAAAGGGCCCCGCCTAGCCGAGTGGCCGTGGCAGGACTGGAAAATATTGAGACGGTGCATGAACCTAGGTGGGTCGCTGTCTGTTGATCACACGTGACCCCAAGCCTTTCATCCTGATACAGTACTTACTCAAATTCTATCTCCAATCTCTACACTCGTCGTTTGGTCGATAAAACGGACGACAGCGAAATCTGTTCACACTCTTCACTACAAGTCAAGTTGACTCTCGATTTACTGCCTGGCTCTGCTCTCCCGAAACGACGTCTAGTATAACAGCCTCACATTGGAATCAAGTCTGAACATTGTCATGCTTCCAGAAGCTCCGCCGTTCCCCTTCATAGCGCTCAGAGCATGAAATCTGACACTTTGCTGGCGCTTCCTTCAACCACAAAAGGTACGCAACGACGGGATTCCGTCCTCCGAGTCTTGTCTAATACTCGCACACAGCCTCGCATACACTGTCGGAGGCAACCAATACCAAACCGCAAACCCCAAATGCAGACCAAAGCAGTATGATGAACGATTCGAATGAAATTTTACGCGCTCATAATGGGATTTGACTGCAAGTTCGAGGAAATGGCTATCGACAGTGTGTGATCCTGCTTCCATTCAAGTCTCCGCCCACACAGCACTGCGCTGCAGCCTTGCGCTGGGGTTAAATATACAGATCTTTTTCTCAGCGCTAACTCAGTAGGAAAATTTGGTAGAAGCAATGCCCCCGTTAAATATAGTAGTATGCAGAAACAGGAAAACAATTACCCTCAGCTCGGCTTATTTAAACTATTTTTGTGTTTGCGCCAAAGAATCTGGATCGGCAAAGCCTGCCGACACTCGAGAACGGCGTTATGCGGCCACGTGGCGTTACGCAACTCAGCAATGTAGCCTGTTGGACACGGTGTGGCTTGTCAACAACCCTCGCGCACGTCGACACAAAAGCGCTATGTTCTGGCTCTTCAGTCTCTTCAGACTCCCTTATTACCCAGGAAGGATGCCATACGCGAACTCTCTCAGACCGACTGTCACAATTCCCGGCCTTCTCACCTCCTTCGACATCGATCTGGACCTAGAGACATGGCTCCAGCAGCTCGAGTCGGTCGCGCAACGCGATCATCTGGAGAATCTGGACCGATGCATTGTCACGAGAATCGACCAACTCGCAATGAACACCACAGAGGACAAAAAAGCGCTCCACGAAGCCATCGGGCTGGAATTCCATTACCGAAGCCCCAACCTCACAAGTCATATGAATGCAAAAAAAGATGATTGTAGGGCG
This sequence comes from Mycena indigotica, assembly GCF_014461135.1. Lineage (NCBI taxonomy): Eukaryota > Fungi > Basidiomycota > Agaricomycetes > Agaricales > Mycenaceae > Mycena > Mycena indigotica. The sequence goes on along the minus strand of NW_023503016.1, from coordinate 356,418 downwards.
GCGTTAATTCACCGATATCCAAAGCCTCTAGCCGCTGAGGAACGTACTCCTTCAGCAGAGTAGGTTGTCTAATCACCCATAATTATATCAAGAATAATGATTCGATAGGGCGCGACGATCTTCCCGACTCTTCTCCAGCGGAAGTGTTCCTGCCAACGACCAAGTTTCAATCCGCAACAGCTACGACGGCCTGTACATTTATACGAATAGACCTGATAGTGGGAAGCAAAGCAGGGTCGACTACTGTTCTACGCGCCACATCTCCTGCCCACTCACAGCATTTGGCTGGGATCACATCACAGCACTGGACTGCACCATTCTCGGCGTTGTCATTCATGAATATGCGTCCAACTATGCCTACTACACCCACATGTGCATATGGTTTGCAACAGTATTCTTCCTCGCTATCGAGCGCATATCCCAGAATCGAAACATGGGCCCTGGTTTCACAAGGGGAGGAGCAGCAGTCGAAAAGCCGGGTCTATTGGGCAGACATCGGCTGGTCAACCCTCAAAGTGCGCGCCTCCTCACCGGCAACGGAAGCGGGAGTTTTCAGAGGATGTGTGATAGCATTCGTCGCACATTGCAAGATGCTGGACAACCTACAAAGTCCATCGACGATTACATTGCTGAGCTCAAACGCGGCCTCGGAGACCCATGGAAGCGGGGCGCTCCTGTCATCGACACTGTAAGGGCAACCCCGGAGGCCTGAGAGCAAGGTCCTAGCAGGGGAGGATCCAAAGCGTGAACATTGGTAAGCAAATACAAATGAAGCTGACCTAGCAGGGGAGGATCCAAAGAGAAGAAACTCTAAGGGTCCGCCTGCTAGGGAGCTGACTATATACTGCTTGTCCGTAGCTGCCGCTGTCGGGCACAGAAGGCTTGGGCGGCGTCGCAGGCAAGGTCCCAGGGCGACCGTTGGGAGGGCGTTGACGGATCGGTGATTGTGCGGCACTACCTATTGCTGATTCTATGCAAAAGATGCTGGCAATTGCTTACCAGGCTAATGCAAAAGATGTCAGGCCCCTTGTATTTGCTGATTTTCTCAATGGAACTGATGCATATGACTAATTTTTTGACATATTATGTCAGATAAATCACCTTTTCTTCAGGCCGATGACTCGATATGTAATATTGGAGACTTGATAGGACAGAAACAAGGAAATAAATAATGGCTTAAGTAAGATTGATCTAACAGAATTCAGCCATCAAAAGCAGTGATGGCAATCAAAAATCGTTCCACATTAGTCAAAATACCTTATTGTCATCAATCCCATCAATGATATCATCCCCCAGGTGCTAAAAACACAGTAATACCTTTTTGAATAATATATCCTAGGCCCTTGCCATCATCTTTTGCATTAGCCTGGTAGGCAGTGGCCATCATCTTTTGCGTAGATGGAGCTATATGAGCTGTGTGCGGGCGAGATGGAGGGCCGGACCGGAGACGGAACCGGAGTCGGACCGGAATCGGAGGCGTCTCCGAGGGGCCGAAAGGGAGGTTCCCCTGACATCACCCCCCTTTGAATGCGGCGTCCCGACGCATAGACCGGAAACGGAATCGAGTCGAAGGTCGCAGAGGCGATGTGCCGTGGTTTGCCAGGGTACTTACGGTAGAACTCCGCGATTTTCTCCGGGGCGAAGACGCGGTCGAGCGGACCCACTGGTCGTGGCGACGCGTCGTAGCCTTTCCATCTGACGGCAATTCAGCCGTTTATACCTCACCCTTGCGTCCAAGATTTCCTCTACTTCCCACTCCGGGACTCCGTCCTCGAGGTCCGGAGGGGGCTGGTCGTAGCCGGGGCGTCCGTCGAAGGGGGTCGTCCTGGGCGAGCTCGAGCTTGACGACGGGGAAGACCGGGTGGAGCTTCGAGTAGCGCGGAGGAAGGTCGAGCTTGTAGGCACCTTTGCTGATCTCCTGACTATCTTGAACGGTCCAAGGCGGCGATGGGAGAACTTTTCCGAGGGGCGAGTCGTCCTGATGTCAGAGGCATCTAGCCAAACACGGTCGCCAACCTTAAACTCCGGAGACGGAGTGCGTCTCCGGTCGTAGTAGCGCTTGTACTCCTCTTTGGCCTTAGTGAGCGCGGCCTTGGCTTCAGCAACACCAGTGGCGATCCGGTCGCGGAACTCATTCACAGACTCCATAGCGGAACGGACTCCGGGTTCGAAGCCCATGCGCGGAAGCCGTCCCGTGTCCGTCATGAAGGGGACTTGCTGCGTGGAGGAGTGAACATGGTTGTTGTAAGCGAACTCCGCGGCCGGAATCAACTCATCCCAGTCGTCCTGCTGATAGTTGGTGAAGATCCGCAGGTATTGCTCCAACTCCTGGTTGACGCGCTCTGTCTGACCGTCCGTCTGTGGATGATACACGGTGGACGTGGCTGGCTTGATGCCGATTAGACGCCAAAGTTCTCGGGTGAAGTCCGCGATGAACTGCGAGCCGCGGTTGGAGACGTACTTCTCCGGAGTCCCATGGTGCTGCCAGACATTCCGGTAGTAGAGGCGGGCTGCCCCTACTGCATCGACCGTCGTATGACACTCCGAGAAGTGGGCGCGCTCTTTCCGAGGGTGTCAACGACGACCATGATCGCGTCATACCCATGGGCTTCGGGAAGCTCTACAATGAAGTCGACGGAGACGGTATGCCAGCGTTCCGGGGGCGTTTCCGTGGGGTGCAGTTCTCTGTGGGGCAGTCTCCGGAGTGCCTTGGTGCAACAGCACAAGTCACAGGTCGCAACATACCGGCCGATATGGCGAGACATCTGAGGCCACCAGTAGTTCCGGGAGACCAACTCCAGCACCCTCTATGGCTAGATCTATGCATAAAATGCTGGTGAGGTCCACAGAAAGCTATCCATAAGATATGGGTGTTTCACCAGAGACCTATAACTGAGACTTGTGACAGGAATTGTGACAGGAGATCAAAACTGATATTACACAACAGGATTAACAGATATCACTTATGTAATATCATATATAATATCCTTAAGTCCTATTTCTTCAGGCCGATGACCCGGTATGTAGTTAGGGGGACTGTGTGATAGGGAAAAGAGATTATCATCCTAATTGGGATGAAATTGATGGATCTCTATATAGCCATCAGAATCACTGATGCCAATCAAAAATGGTTCCACATCAAGGTATATATCTAGATGCCATCACTCCATCACTGATAACCCTCTCAGGTAGTCTAATAATAATAAATTCAAGGGCTGTTATATCACCTGTTAATCCCAGATATCCTCACATATTAGAAGGCTCGACCCATCTGGTCGAGCCTTCTCCAGATGGGTCGAGCCTTCTAACATGAAGAGAAGAGCATCTGGGCCTATACTGTGATAGTTGCTCAGATAATTCTCCAATAATTCTGAGACTTAGAGTATTTTTTTGTGTATACAACAGGTGTGGTGATGAATCAACATAATCTGATGTCATTGATGCTGTTTCCATATATGGTAACTTTTCCCAACGGATACAAGTCAATATCTAAGATCAGATATGAATAATTTTAAACAATTTTGATGTGGTAAGACTTGGAAAACAAGATGTGACACTGGTATGTGACATCAAAGGGTTTGGTATACTCATTGATGTGATACTATACATATTGATGATCAAACATTGGTCCCAGCTCCAGACATGCTGTTACACAATATTATGTAAGGTCACAGGTGTGACATATCTCCCAAAGAGGAAATTTCCGCCCGTTTGACTGTACAATTATCAGAGAATGTCACACATTGTCACAAAATCAAAGTTGTGTATTTTGAATATACAAACCACTTTCATTAAGTGACCTACAGTGACAGCTCAATAAATGTATTAGCACTGACCCATCACTAGCTTATATATAACTGATGAGCCTCTATCTCCATAGCTACTTGAGCTACCAGCATGAATGATGTACTAGAAGGAAGGGTCTCAAAAGTCCTATTGATTGATAACATATTTTGATTATTATCATCTAATATAATCATCATATTGACCATTCAGTCATTAAAAAGAGAATATCTAGTACTTAAAAATGTAAGGTGCCTAAGTTGTGACTTTGGCTGTTCTAACATGAGGCTCTGGTATGTATCCTCTTATCTCCTAGTGAATAGGGCACTCAGGATGCAATGCATTCACTTATCAGTGGCCTCTGATCTCCATCACCTTTGAGAGATGAGCACAGATCTCCACCTATCCTTAGTGGATGAAGTTGGAAGGGAGTTCATTTGAAAGGTATACCATCCTACTATCCCTGAGACCTATCAGTGATTTTTTTTTTTTGTCGCCATTGCCTTGATCTATTCACTGTCAAGCATGCCTGAATACTAAATTCAGCAGTATTTTGCTGATATCCTGGGACTACATGCATGGAATCTCATGATCTAAGTTGATATGATATCATGGCATAGTCTAGCACACCTCCGCCCATTTCCTACTATAGAGCAAGTGTTAGAGCTAGTCAATTTCTAAAGACCTTGGGTGCTATATAACCCAGGATAGAGATATGCTAGAGGAGTAAGGGAATCAGTTTCTAGGAGGTGAACAATGCCCTTACCAATGCATATACCCAGATTTCCCAGACTTGCACAGGTCATGCTATGGTGAACTCATCATTATTGGGATAGATAACACTGATAATGGTACTGTGAGAGATCCAGGATAGCTATGAGGTTGATTCAAGTGCTAGACAGGCTCATTTGAAGGTCTATACCATTCTATATTCAAGTCTTGGATCATACTTGAAATTATTTTCTGACCAGTTGTAATAGCGAAGGCACTCTCTTTTGCTCTATGGGTACCTACCCTCTCTTCAGCTACCTTTAGTGACACATGGCAGAACCATGACTGATTATGGTTCAGGGTTGTAGTAGACATCCAAATATTCTCATACACCCACCTTAAGGTCCAACACTCAGTCTATAGACCTCACTATTCATGTAAACCAGTACTGCATGCGCATGTCTTGGAATGTTCACCCCAATTCATCCTCCAAGAATATACAGAAATCAATCCAAGTATGCTGGTAGGTGTATACACCTCATTTGCCAAGTTTGACATATTTGATCCATAATCAACCACCAGATTATAGCTGTATTGCTAATATGATGTGCAGTCCTATTTATCATTATAATAGAGAATAACAGGATCTTCTATGCATATATGGTGGTATGAGAAATCTAATCTTATAAGGGGACCCCTCTGTATGCTTCCTACCCTGATTCCACTTGAGACCCCTTAGTTCTGACTGAGTTATTGGGAAATTTGTAGTATACCATATATGTTATATATAAAGGTAGACCTGATACTTAAAATTATGGGGAGCAGTCATGTCAATGGCGACATATATTAGACCAGGTTGCAACTTGAATCATGCTTATCCATGAAGTTTCCAGTGAGATATCAAGTGATCATTAGCTCTCATCAAATTTGAAATATAGAAACTAGAGAAGAGTGGTATAATATCATAATCTAAAGATATAAGACTATGATCACGACAGACCATATCAACATTAGGTTATTACCTACCTACCAGTACAAAAATCATCTGACTTAAGATAGGATTGGTGGAGATATTACAGCATCAATGTAGGTGATAAACCATCAGAAGATGATATAGCTATACTAATAACATTTATTGTCCAGGGTATTGATCCTATCATTCAGGTACCCTTGGTAGTGCCTCAATCATCTATATAAGTCAGCTACTTAGTGATATATTACAGTATTAGGGTAGATCAGCTAATGATTGGCCAATGCTGACCCAATTATTCATCTGTGACCATAGGTCACTTGATGAAAGTTGTTTGTATAGTCCAAATACACAACTTTGATTTTGTGACGATGTGTGACATTCTCTAATGATTATACAGTCAAATGGCGAAAAATTCCTTTTTGGGAAATTTGTTACACATCGTGACATGCATGCAACAGTGTGACCCCAGACAGTGTGACCCCAGACGGTGAGTCTAACCTAAGTCTCTAGATCTAGAGACTTGAATTATTCATTATGATTCATAATATTAGAGATTTATTTGGATAATAGCTTCTTTGTGACATCACATATCAGTGTCATATCTTGTTTTCCGAGTCTTACCACATCAAAATTATTTATAATTATTCATACCTGAGCTTAGATATTAACTTGTATCCTTCAGGAAAAGTTACCATATATGGAAACAGCATTGATCACATCAGATTATGTTGATTCGTCACCACACCTCTTGTATACACAAAACAATACTTTAAGTCTCAGAATTATTGGAGAATTATCTGAGCAAATATCACAGCATAGGCCCAGACGCTCTTCTCTTCATGTTAGAAGGCTCGACCCATCTGGAGAAGGCTCGACCAGATGGGTCGAGCCTTCTAATATGTGAGGATATCTGGGATTAACAGGTGTGTTATATATTACAAATAGCTGGACCCATATCTTATGCATAATATTCCCTGGACACCACCCATATCTTATGCATAGATCTGACTATAGGAGCTGACTCCAGGGTCTTGAAACGACCTGCGTGTCCGGCGACTCGGGTGTCATGGCAGAGCTCGATGATGCGTCTCCGGAGGTCCTTGTCCTTTGGTACGACGATCTTTCCTCGGAAATGGAGAAGACCGCCGGAGACGGCCCACTCGTCAGAACGTGAGGAGCGGGGGCCTCGAGCTTGACCTTGGACCTTTAGGAATTGCCGGGCCGCTAGTGCGACGGGCTCCTCCAAGTCTGGCTCACCGGAGAGGGCATCACGGATGTCGCGAAGAAGTTCAGAACCAGGGCCGGAAACGGAAACACCTTCGAGTGCGCGAACGTGGAAGAGTTCGGGCCGCAGAAGGACGACGTTGTCAGGGGAACCTCCCTTTCGGCCCCTCGGAGACGCCTCCGATTCCGGTCCGACTCCGGTTCCGTCTCCGGTCCGGCCCTCCATCTCGCCCGCACAATCACCGATCCGTCAACGCCCTCCCGACGGTCGCCCTGGGACCTCGCCTGCGACGCCGCCCAAGCCTTCTGTGCCCGACAGCGGCAGCTACGGACAAGCAGTATATAGTCAGCTACCTAGCAGGCGGACCCTTAGAGTTTCTTCTCTTTGGATCCTCCCCTGCTAGGTCAGCTTCATTTGTATTTGCTTACCAATGTTCACGCTTTGGATCCTCCCCTGCTAGGACCTTGATCTCAGGCCTCCGGGGTTGCCCTTACAGCAGAAGAAACTCTCTACGGGATCAACCAGACAAGATTGCCAGGTTCGGCGCTGACTCAGGCTCGGAGTACGAGTCCGTTCCGCCCTCGTCACCGCCCCTGCCACTTGTCCCCTCCTCCTCTACTCCTGTGGTCCCCGCACCCGTCATGCCGTCCGGAGTCACTCCTACCGCAGACGCCCGGCTGGACTCACTCGAGGCGAAAATTGATAGCCTAACTGAGGCCCTTGCTTTACTCACCAACCAGGCTTCCGCTGCCGCTGCCGCCGCTAATAATGCTGGCGGACCCCAAACACCATCGCCGGAGACGTCGATTCCGACTCCGACTCCGGTCCAGGGCGACTCCGAAGCCCTTTTTGGCGACATCAACCTCGCCTCAAAATTGGTCTTGCGACCAAACCCCCCGTTCACCTTCAACGGCGACCGGAAACGCGGCCGCGCGTTCCTCTACGCGGTCCGCACCTACGCCCGCCTTGCCCCTGAGGCCTTCGTGGTCAACGGAGAGGCGAGCGAGGAAAAGGCCGTCCGCTATGCCATGTCGTTTATGGCAGAAGGACCCGCTCAGCAATGGGCGGAGCGCCACGGAAGCAAAGCCCCGTTTCCGTTTCCGTCCTGGGGCTCGTTCGTTTCCGAGTTTCGACTCCGGTTCGTTGAGGAGAACGAGCAAGATCACGCGCTCTCCAAGCTGGAGACTTCCGCCTATCACATGGGCACAAAGGATGTCTACCAGTACACCGACGACTTCGAGGACCTGATGGACCTCGCCGGATTCGAAGACGCGCTGGTCAAGGTGACCAAGTTCCGCCACGGACTTGACCCCTTGATCAACAACGGAATCACGTCCTCGAACGACCCCCCGGACCTCCGGGATTACCTTAGCTGGCGCACCCGGGCCTTCCGTCAATACGAGGCCCTGGTCCGGCCAAGCTGATCAAGTCAGCCGCCCCCAAGACGCCTGGCGGTTTGATTCGGACTCCGTTTCCGGTCAACCGCATCCCGGCTCCGGCCCCCTTCCGCCCGGTGGCTCCGGTCGTGCCACCCGCGGCCCGCGCCCCCGCTCCGGCGCCTCCAGCTCCCGTCCCAATGGAGTTGGATCGCACCAGGGCTCGGGGTGACCCTCGCCGCGCCTGCTTCAGGTGCGGCGACCCAAACCATCTCGCCCGGGATTGCCCCCTCCCCGCCGATGTCCGCTCGATGGACATCCTCGACGAGGTGATCCAACAACTCGGTGACGAGATGTTAGCGGAGTTGATCGCCCGCTACACGGACACAGCTGCCCTGCCGGAGACGGCAGTGGAGTCGATGGCCGGAGAGGATTTTGTCCCCGCGACGAGTGACTGGTGTGCCCTCGTTCGCGTCTATAAATCGTTTTGCCTCTTTGTATGATGAATGCAGTCCCTTGCCCTACAATGAGCCCGAAACGAAAGACACACCCTCTCCTGCCCCCCCGACTCCATCTCCGACTCCGCCCGCGACTCCGGTCATCGTCCTTCGCCGCCTCACTGCCTGGGAAAAGAAACTGCCCAAGCAGTACACCGTTGCCGCTGCCCCCGGGGCGAACTCCCTCCACCTCCCGTTGGAGCTTGAGTCCACCACCAGCGCTGAAGCTCTCACTCTCTGGGCTTGTCGACTGTGGTGCCACCTCCGACTTCATTGACACGAACTATGTTGCTCGGAATGGCATTCCGGTCCGCATCCTCGATCAGCCGATTCCGGTTTTCAATGTCGATGGCACCCCCAATGACGCTGGCTCCATCAAACAGATCGCGGACTTGGTCCTGCGCTACAAGGGCCATGCCGAACGAGTTCAACTGGCCGTCACCCATCTTGGCAAGCAAGACCTCATCCTGGGGTATTCCTGGTTGCGGAAACATAACCCAGAGATCAATTGGGAAACCAAGGAGGTCAAGATGACACGGTGCCCCCCGCAATTGCTCGACCTGCCGTGAGGAAGAGCGCGTCGAACGGACCGAGCTGCGGCGACTCCGGTCGCTTCAGAAGCGTCTCCGCTCCGGCCCGTTCCCCTCGGTTTGCACTATGGACCTCTCTGGCCCTGAGGACGGAGACGATTCCGATTCCGGTCTCGATTCCGACCTGCCTGATCTGACGCCGGACTCGGACTCGGATGACGAAGATGACCAGCTCGAAGATGGTGACCGCATCTTCTATACCTCGTTCCGTCCCTCAGAGGAGATACGCGCAGGTAGCACCGTCTCACAGCGTCTGGCCGAAGCCTTCGCCAAGAACTCCGCTCCACCGCCCTCCGAGATCCCGGACTGGGCTAAGGAGTTCCAGGACGTCTTCAACAAGGAGTCCTTCGACACGCTACCGGAGCGGAGAGCCTGGGACCACGCCATTGAGCTTGTCCCCGACGCTAAGCCCACCAACTGCAAGGTGTACCCCATCTCGCCCCTCGAGCAACGCGAGCTCGACGCGTTCATCGAGGAAGGGCTTTCGACGGGCCGGATTCGCCCCTCCAAGTCTCCGATGGCGTCTCCGGTCTTCTTCGTCAAGAAGAAGGACGGCGGACTCCGCTTCGTCCAGGACTACCGTGCTCTCAACGCGATGACTGTCAAAAACCGGTACCCCCTTCCGCTGATCAACGACCTCATCAACCGGCTCAAAGGCGCTCGTTACTTCACCAAACTCGGCGTCCGTTGGGGCTTCAACAACGTCCGGATCAAGGAAGGTGACGAGTGGAAAGCGGCTTTCCGGACTAACCGAGGCCTGTTCGAGCCCTTGGTGATGTATTTCGGCCTGACAAACTCTCCCAACGTTCCAAACGATGATGAATGACATTTTCCAGGATCTCATCCTCTCCGGAGACGTCATGATCTACCTTGACGACATCCTGATCGCCCATTCCGACCTCCGGAAACACCGGCAGATTGTCCAGGAGGTCTTACGGCGACTCCGGGAGCACAAGTTGTACCTCCGAGCGGAGAAGTGCGACTTCGAAAAATCGTCAATCGAATACCTCGGAGTCATCATCTCCCACAACCACGTCGAAATGGACCCCGTCAAGGTCGCAGGCGTCTCCGCTTGGCCGACTCCGGAAAACAAGAAGGACATTCAGCAGTTCCTTGGGTTCGCTAACTTCTACCGCAGGTTCATTCGGGACTTCTCGGCCCTTGCGCGCCCTCTTTTCGTGCTCACCAAGAAGGACCAGCAATGGACTTGGGGCGACGCGGAGGCCTCCGCGTTCCAAGCGATCAAGGACGCGGTCACCTCGGAACCGGTCCTGGCGATTCCGGACGACGCACGGCCTTTCCGACTCGAGGCGGACAGCTCTGATTATGCGGGGGGCGGTTCTTTCACAATCCGCCCCGGACGGGAAGTGGCACCCTGTAGCATTCTATTCCAAAAGCTTAAATGATGTCCAGCGCAACTACGAAATCCACGACAAGGAGATGCTTGCGATCATCCGCGCACTCGAGGAGTATAGACACTTCCTCGAGGGCGCCGCGCACCTGTCGAGATTTGGACTGACCATAAGAACTTGGAGTACTTCAGGAAGACGCAGCACCTCAACCGGAGACAGGCCCGGTGGTCTCTGTACCTCTCCCGGTTCGACTTCACGCTGCACCACAAGCCTGGCCGCGATATGGGTCGGCCTGACGCCTCTCCCCGGAGACCCGACCACGGAGTCGATTCCGACAACTCCGATGTCGTCCTTCTGCGGCCTGAACTCTTCCACGTCCGCGCACTCGAGGGCGTTTCCGTTTCCGGTCCCGGCTCTGAACTCCTCCGCGACATCCGTGATGCCCTCTCCGGTGAGCCTGACCTGGAGGAGCCCGTCGCACTAGCGGCCCGGCAACTTCTTAAGGTTCAAGGTCAAGCTCGAGGCCCCCGCTCCTCACGTTCTGACGAATGGGCCGTCTCCGGCGGTCTTCTCCATTTCCGAGGAAAGATCGTCGTACCAAAGGACAAGGACCTCCGGAGACGCATCATCGAGCTCTGCCATGACACCCGAGTCGCCGGACATGCAGGTCGTTTCAAGACCCTGGAGTTGGTCTCCCGGAACTACTGGTGGCCTCAGATGTCTCGCCATATCGGCCGGTATGTCGCGACCTGTGACTTGTGCTGTCGCACCAAGGCACTCCGGAGACTGCCCCACGGAGAGCTGCACCCCACGGAAACGCCCCCGGAACGCTGGCATACCGTCTCCGTCGACTTCATCGTAGAGCTTCCCGAAGCCCATGGGTACGACGCGATTATGGTCGTCGTTGACACCCTCGGAAAGCGCGCCCACTTCTCGGAGTGTCATACGACGGTCGATGCAGTAGGGGCAGCCCGCCTCTACTACCGGAATGTCTGGCGGCACCATGGGACTCCGAAGAAGTACGTCTCCGACCGCGGCTCGCAGTTCATCGCGGACTTCACCCGAGAACTTTGGCGTCTAATCGGCATCAAGCCCGCCACGTCCACCGCATACCACCCGCAGACAGACGGTCAGACAGAGCGCGTCAACCAGGAGCTGGAGCAGTACTTGCGGATCTTCACCAACTACCAGCAGGACGACTGGGATGAGCTGATTCCGGCCGCGGAGTTCGCCTACAACAACCATGTTCACTCCTCCACGCAGCAGGTCCCCTTCATGACGGACACGGGACGGCTCCCGCATGGGCTTCGAACCCGGAGTCCGTTCCGCCATGGAGTCAGTGAACGAGTTCCGTGACCGGATTGCCACCGGTGTTGCTGAAGCCAAGGCCGCTCACTAAGGCCAAAGAGGAGTACAAGCGCTACTACGACCGGAGACGGACTCCGTCTCCGGAGTTTAAGGTTGGCGACCGTGTTTGGCTGGATGCCTCTGACATCAGGACGACTCGCCCCTCGGAAAAGTTCTCCCATCGCCGCCTCGGACCGTTCAAGATAGTCGCGGAGATCAGCAAAGGTGCCTACAAGCTCGACCTCCCTCCGCGCTACTCGAAGCTCCACCCGGTCTTCCCCGTCGTCAAGCTCGAGCTCGCCCAGGACGACCCCTTCGACGGACGCCCTGGCTACGACCAGCCCCCTCCGGACCTCGAGGACGGAGTTCCGGGAGGGGAAGTAGAGGAAATCCTGGACGCAAGGGTGAGGTATAAACGGCTGAACTACTTCGTCAGATGGAAAGGCTACGACGCATCGCACGACCAATGGGTCCGCTTCGACCGCGTCTTCGCCCGGAGAAAATTGCGGAGTTCTATCGTAAGTACCCTGGCAAGCCACGACACATCGCCTCTGCGACCTTCGACTCGATTCCGTTCCGGTCTATGCGTCGGGACGCCGCATTCAAAGGGGGGTGATGTCAGGGGAACCTCCCTTTCGGCCCCTCGGAGACGCCTCCGATTCCGGTCCGACTCCGGTTCCGTCTCCGGTCCGGCCCTCCATCTCGCCCGCACAATCACCGATCCGTCAACGCCCTCCCGACGGTCGCCCTGGGACCTCGCCTGCGACGCCGCCCAAAGCCTTCTGTGCCCGACAGCGGCAGCTACGGACAAGCAGTATATAGTCAGCTACCTAGCAGGCGGACCCTTAGAGTTTCTTCTCTTTGGATCCTCCCCTGCTAGGTCAGCTTCATTTGTATTCGCTTACCAATGTTCACGCTTTGGATCCTCCCCTGCTAGGACCTTGATCTCAGGCCTCCGGGGTTGCCCTTACAGACGTCAGAGTTGTCGGAATCGACTCCGTGGTCGGGTCTCCGAGAGAGGGCGTCAGGTCGGCCCATGTCGCGGCCGGGCTTGTGGTGCAGCGTGAAGTCTAACCGGGAGAGGTAGAGGGACCAGCGGGCCTGTCTCCGGTTGAGGTGCTGCGTCTTCCTGAAGTACTCCAAATTCTTATGGTCAGTCCAAATCTCGACAGGGTGCGCAGCGCCCTCAAGGAAGTGTCTATACTCCTCGAGTGCGCGGATGATCGCGAGCATCTCCTTGTCGTGGATTTCGTAGTTGCGCTGGACATCATTTAAGCTTTTGGAATAGAATGCTACAGGGTGCCACTTCCCGTCCGGGGCGGATTGTGAAAGAACCGGCCCCGTCGCATAATCAGAGCTGTCCGCCTCGAGTCGGAAAGGCCGTGCGTCGTCCGGAATCGCCAGGACCGGTTCCGAGGTGACCGCGTCCTTGATCGCTTGGAACGCGGAGGCCTCCGCATCGCCCCAAGTCCATTGCTGGTCCTTCTTGGTGAGCGCAAAGAGAGGACGCGCGAGGGCCGAGAAGTCCCGAATGAACCTGCGGTAGAAATTAGCGAACCCAAGGAACTGCTGAATGTCCTTCTTGTTTTCCGGAGTCGGCCAAGCGGAGACGCCTGCGACCTTGACGGGGTCCATTTCGACGTGGTTGTGGGAGATGATGACTCCGAGGTATTCGATTGACGATTTTTCGAAGTCGCACTTCTCCGCTCGGAGGTACAACTTATGCTCCCGGAGTCGGCGTAAGACCTCCTGGACGATCTGTCGGTGTTTCCGGAGGTCGGAATGGGCGATCAGAATGTCGTCCAGGTAGATCATGACGTCTCCGGAAAGGATGAGGTCCTGGGAAATGTCATTCATCATCGTTTGGAACGTCGCGGGAGAGTTTGTCAGGCCGAAATACATCACCAAGGGCTCGAACAGGCCTCGGTTAGTCCGGAAAGCTGCCTCCCACTCGTCACCTTCCTTGATCCGGTCGTTGTTGAAGCCCCAACGAACATCGAGTTTGGTGAAGTAGCGAGCGCCTTTGAGCCGGTTGATGAGGTCGTTGATCAGCGGAAGGGGGTACCGGTTTTTGACGGTCATCGCGTTGAGGGCCCGATAGTCCTGGACAAAACGGAGTCCGCCATCCTTCTTTTTGACAAAGAAGACCGGAGACGCCATCGGAGACTTGGAGGGGCGAATCCGGCCCGTTGACAGCCCTTCCTCGATGAACGCGTCGAGCTCGCGTTGCTCAAGGGGCGAGATGGGGTACACCTTGCAGTTGGTCGGCTTAGCGTCGGGGACGAGTTCGATGGCGTGGTCCCAGGTTCTCCGTTCCGGGAGCGTGTCAAAAGACTCCTTGTTGAAGACGTCCTGGAACTCCTTAGCCCAGTCCAGGATGTCGGAGGGCGGAGGGGCGGAGTTCCTGGCGAAGGCTTCGGCCAGGCGTTGCGAGACAGTACTGCCAGCGCGTATCTCCTCCGAGGGGCGGAACGAGGTGTAGAAGATGCGGTCACCATCTTCAAGCTGACCATCGTCATCGTCGTCGTCGGAGTCCGGCATCAGATCAGGCAGGCCGGAGTCGTCACCAGAGACGGAATCGTCTCCGTCATCAGACCCAGAAAGGTCCATGGCGCAGACCGAGGGGAATGGGCCGGAGCGGAGTCGCTTCTGGAGCAGCCGGAGTCGCCGTAGCTCAGTCCGTTCAACGTGTTCCTCCTCGCGGCAAGTGGAGCAGCCGCGAGGGCACCGTCATCTTGACCTCCTTGGTTTCCCAATCGATCTCTGGGTTATGCTTCCGCAGCCAGGAGTACCCCAGGATGAGGTCTTGTTTACCGAGATGGGTGACGGCGAGTTGAACACGCTCGGAATGGCCTTTGTAGCGTAAGACCAAGTCCGCAATCTGGTTGATGGAGCCAGCATCATTCGGAGTGCCATCAACGTTGAAGACCGGAATCGGTTGCGCCAGGGTGCGGACCGGAATGCCATTCCGAGCGACGTAGTTCGTGTCAATGAAGTCGGAGGTGGCACCACAGTCAACAAGCCCAGAAAGGGAGAGCTTCAACGCACTGGTGGTGGACTCTAGCTCCAACGGGAGGTGGAGGGAGTTCACTCCAGGGGAGGCAGCGACGGTGTACTGCTTGGGCAATTTCTTTTCCCAGGCAGTGAGGCGGCGGAGGACGATGACCGGAGTCGCGGGCGGAGTCGGAGACGGAGTCGAAACGGGGCGGGGAGGGTATGTCTTTCGTTTCAGGCTCGTTGTAGGGCAAAGGAATTGATTCGTCATACAAACAAGCGAAACGATTTATGGACGCGAACGAGGGCACACCAGTCACTCGTCGCGGGGGACAAAATCCTCTCCGGCCATCGACTCCGCAGCCGTTTCCGGCAACGCGGCTGTGTCCGAGTAGCGGTAATACACGGGGAAAGTGAACTAATAGAGGAGTTCAATCAAGACCTCAACCCTATTAATCTACTAATCCACTATTTGTTTGTGTATGTGTGTGTGTTCGGGGGTTCGAGTTGCAGGAAACAACTAACTGACTCAGAATATCCAAATATAGCAATAGAATCTGCTTATTGAGAACTTTCTACAGATCACTTTGTACTGTTGTTATGAAACACAGAAGAAGGAACAATTAAGCTCAACCTCTAAAGTGCTTCACAAAATGAACAAGAATATGTATCTGTTCTTGACACAAGATACTAACTCAAATATGCAAACAAACTTGCTTCCTAGCCACTTGTTTCTTACTATAAACAAGATCCCTTGCTTCCTTGTCCTTGCACTTAACCTAACTTGACTACTACCTTGCTACCTGGTTACCTGGTTGTCACACTTGTGACCTAGCTGCCTTGCTTACTTGCCAAATATGGTAATAAGTGGGGTGGGATTTGTTCCTCCCATCTACTACAATCGAGCTCCTTATATACTACTCAGAAATTAATTATGTAATGTGACAATTAAACCAATGATGTGACAAAAGAAGCACTATGACTCAGTTGGAGTCAGTATGACTCAGTTCGAGTCATTGTGGCTGTGCATTCTAGAATATTCTGGACAATCAATCTTCTATATTGGAATGTTCTATTCCCATAACCAATGGTTCTGGTTCAGGTCTAGGCCGGAGTTCTGTGGCTGTGCTGCTAGAGCGGTCCAGAGCTGGTATTCTTAGCATTTCTGGGTTCATCTAGGTCTCTAGACCTATCAGACTCATATAATTCTGCTATAACTTTGGAATGTTCTCAAGTATTTAGAGCATTCAAATCATAATATTTGCTCTGTTTGATCAGTTTCTAGATGTGCTCCATTTACAGGCTCATCATCTCCCTTTTTCATAAATATTGACCGTCCTCGGTCAACTGATCATACTTGTATTTGACTACATTTTTCATCAAAACCCAGCTACATTTTTCACTGGACATGGAATTACATTTTTCAGTAATACCATGGATGAACATTCCAAGGTTACTTTCAGAAGTCTAGTGAATTTAATTATCCACCACTTATGTCTGACACCTAGTCATTATTTTGCTGAACACTACTGTGGTTGTCTAACAATATTGGGATTATCACTATATATTTCCCAGAATTTTCCACAATTTTATGGCTTGCCATCTAATTTTTCTGAATATTCCCAGCAGTATTCCATCCCATATCACCTTTTTTGTAGTTATCCTGCGCGATGATATGTTATTTACATCAATCGGTCTTTGTCCGAAGCTGTTCTGCTTTGGTCTTGCACTTCTGCAGCATATATCATTGATATCCTCTTATAACGGAGTCTTATCCTAATAAGATTGTTCTTATCGGTCATAATCAGTTGCCGATCATAGACCTCTCATGTTTGTTTGTCCTCAATCGCATTTAGCAGCTCTCGAAAATCTTATCTGGCGGTCGGCGATTTCGGTCCATTTCGGCGGTCGGGATCTTCGGTCGGAATCGGTCCGTTCCCGATCACCGTTCTCACGCGCTACCTTAACCACCATCTACGCTGCTTCAGTCAGCTCCTCTCCGGTCCAACACCCTCGCGTTCGCAATCTAGACAACCTGGACGACTTCATCAAGCCCTGGGCAACGCTGGCTTCCAGCCTTTCAGTCTATCTCGCGACTTCCGCGGGGCTGTGTCGGCGACGCGTCATCGCTCGACGCTGGTGCTTCTTTCGCGTCTCGCGCTCCGTTTCGCGTTTCTTCGACGGCGGGATGCTGACGGAAACACATTGGAGTGTTTCCCAGGTCCGGGATTATCGTGTTGGACAGGGTGAAGCACTGGTATGGGGTTCCATGCGGAGGGACCAGCGAGATACTCTCGGGTGAGTGCTCCTTTTCAGTTCTTTATGAATCTAGTCGGTCTCCTTTGCTTTCGCACCCTGTACCTCTCGTGTCGTGGCGCCTGCCTCGTGCAACTGCGCAACGTCGAATCCCGCGCTGTGTGTTCGGGATCGCTCGCGATCTCGACACGAACGTGGTCCCTTTTCGAACCCCGGTCCGTCATTCCGGCTATCTCTCACGGTAACTTCTAGGCAGATCCAGGCCCTTCCCCTATGACTCTTGGTGACTCGCTGCGGAAGCAGCACCGCTATTTGTGGCCTTAGTCAGCCGCCGCCGCTGGCCTATATATATGTGGGCTTTCTCCTCCGTTGTGCTCAGCTCCCCACCTGTATACCATTACATAATCCAGTTTAATGTACCATTATTGTTCAAATCCGCTACTCAAACTGTGCAGTTCCCATCCCGGAATGCGCAGTTTATCCAAGTTGGAGTCATGACTGATTCAACTTGATCAAGTTGAATTATCTGAGCCTTGACAACCTTGATATATGATAGTACATATTAAAGAGCAGTGACCCTAGGTCTTCAACTGTTCCTTTTTAGTTGACAGGCCCGAGTTCAGAGCTCTAGGCTATAATCCAGTCATACAATATTGTATATCATGACTGTCATGTTGAGAAAATGGGTAACATAGGTAAACGGAATGCATAACTTAAATCTCATAATTTGTAGAGGCCTGCTCCACCATATCTTCAAAATTTATAAATTAAATTCCAGATTAGACATAATGGTTGAGTTCATTGAAAAGTCTTATTATAATAGACTTGAACTCTCCAGGCCAGTGGTTCATTTCCTGATGGGAGACGCTTGCCATCACCAAGCTGAAGTTTTCCTCTGTGATCCAATTTGATCCATGAATCACGAATATGCTTCATTTTCTGAGGGCACTCCCTGGCAAAGTGACCTGTGTGATCACAGTAATAGCATCTAGACTTATCTGCAGTACTGTATGACTTTCTTGCAGGGCTTTTGTCTGTAAATTTGTTGACGGATTTATTGATATGTTCAGACTGTACAGCTTGACCAGACTGAAACATTGCAGAAAACTTAATTGGTGAAGTACCATATGTCAACTCTAATTCAGCTTTCTTAGCCTCAATATAGTACTCAGCAATTTCAGTCCTATTCTTGCCTATAGAGAACTTTTCTGCAATACCAAGTAAATCTTGTAATGTGATAGAGCCATTGTCGATTGACAGAGGCTCTATAATGACTTCCATATTCATCAAGGAATCAGAAATTTTGGAAATAATATTTCTGATTGCCCATGCAAAATAGTGTGTCAATGTAGAAACATACAAGTTACAGAACATCATATGGATTGATTTCTGTGAGTCTGGTATTACTTCTGCAAGCTTTGCACATCTGATATTGTGAATATGAAGCTTTCCACATTCTACTTGAGAGATTCTAGGCATTGTAATGAATGACCTAAGAGTATCTTCAAAATTATTCAAATGAATTTTGGGCTGGTTGTATATAGCCTTCACTTCATCAACAAATTCACTATAACTGTGAGGAGGCTGGTAGCTGTCAAGGTCCCTCCAACTGAATTGTTTGACAGGTGGAACATAACAGGTTAAGCACTCCTTCTTGTCCTGCTCATTGACTATGGGAGCACATTGGATAATTCTATTTATTTGATAAATGTAATCATCCAAATCATCAGGACCATCAGTTTTGAGTCTGGGACGATCTTCATCCAAAACATTTGGAACTTGAAAAGGAACCAAGAATGACATAATTGACCAGCAATTCTGGGTAGGGGATTAAAATGAAGAAAGAAAAACTGAATTGAAGAGAAAGTAAAATTTGATCAAGTTTCTTTGTCCTTGTCAAATAATTGGTAAGTAGTGTTGTCTTCTCACTACTTGGGTATATCTAAGCTTACACTTAGGTTTTTGATCTGGTGGAAAGTGTGCAAGATTCTTTTTGAATTATGCAATTGGATTTCTGAATGAACCCCCTCGCGGTGGGCTCCAATATAATACACGGGGAAAGTGAACTAATAGAGGAGTTCAATCAAGACCTCAACCCTATTAATCTACTAATCCACTATTTGTTTGTGTATGTGTGTGTGTTCGGGGGTTCGAGTTGCAGGAAACAACTAACTGACTCAGAATATCCAAATATAGCAATAGAATCTGCTTATTGAGAACTTTCTACAGATCACTTTGTACTGTTGTTATGAAACACAGAAGAAGGAACAATTAAGCTCAACCTCTAAAGTGCTTCACAAAATGAACAAGAATATGTATCTGTTCTTGACACAAGATACTAACTCAAATATGCAAACAAACTTGCTTCCTAGCCACTTGTTTCTTACTATAAACAAGATCCCTTGCTTCCTTGTCCTTGCACTTAACCTAACTTGACTACTACCTTGCTACCTGGTTACCTGGTTGTCACACTTGTGACCTAGCTGCCTTGCTTACTTGCCAAATATGGTAATAAGTGGGGTGGGATTTGTTCCTCCCATCTACTACAATCGAGCTCCTTATATACTACTCAGAAATTAATTATGTAATGTGACAATTAAACCAATGATGTGACAAAAGAAGCACTATGACTCAGTTGGAGTCAGTATGACTCAGTTCGAGTCATTGTGGCTGTGCATTCTAGAATATTCTGGACAATCAATCTTCTATATTGGAATGTTCTATTCCCATAACCAATGGTTCTGGTTCAGGTCTAGGCCGGAGTTCTGTGGCTGTGCTGCTAGAGCGGTCCAGAGCTGGTATTCTTAGCATTTCTGGGTTCATCTAGGTCTCTAGACCTATCAGACTCATATAATTCTGCTATAACTTTGGAATGTTCTCAAGTATTTAGAGCATTCAAATCATAATATTTGCTCTGTTTGATCAGTTTCTAGATGTGCTCCATTTACAGGCTCATCAGCGGGCGATCAACTCCGCTAACATCTCGTCACCGAGTTGTTGGATCACCTCGTCGAGGATGTCCATCGAGCGGACGTCCGCCGGGGAGGGGGCAATCCCGGGCGAGATGGTTTGGGTCGCCGCACCTGAAGCAGGCGCGACGAGGGGCACCCCGAGCCCTAGTGCGATCCAACTCCATGGGGACGGGAGCTGGAGGCACCGGAGCGGGGGCGCGGGCCGCGGGTGGCACGACCGGAGCCACCGGGCGGAAAGGGGCCGGAGCCGGGATGCGGTTGACCGGAAACGGAGTCCGAATCAAACCGCCAGGCATCTTGGGGGCGGTTGACTTGATCAGCTTGGCCCGGACCAGGGCCTCGTATTGACGGAAGGCCCGGGTGCGCCAGCTAAGGTAGTCCCAGAGGTCCGGGGGGTCGTTCGAGGACGTGATTCCGTTGTTGATCAGGGGGTCAAGTCCGTGGCGGAACTTGGTCACCTTGACCAACGCGTCGTCGAATCCGGCGAGGTCCATCAGGTCCTCGAAGTCGTCGGTGTACTGGTAGACATCCTTTATGCCCATGTGATAGGCGGAAGTCTCCAGTTTGGAGAGAGCATGATCTTGCTCATTCTCCTCGACGAACCGGAGTCGGAACTCAGAAACGAACGAGCCCCAGGACGGAAACGGAAACGGGGCTTTGCTTCCGTGGCGCTCCGCCCATTGCTGAGCGGGTCCCTCTGCCATAAACGACATGGCATAGCGGACGGCCTTTTCCTCGCTCGCCTCTCCATTGACCACAAAGGCCTCAGGGGCAAGGCGGGCGTAGGTGCGGACCGCATAGAGAAACGCGCGGCCGCGTTTCCGATCGCCGTTGAAGGTGAACGGAGGGTTTGGTCGCAAGACCAATTTTGAGGCGAGGTTGATGTCGCCAAAGAGGGCCTCGGAATCGCCCTGAACCGGAGTCGCAGGATAGGCACTCGGTTTTGCTAGCAAAACCTGGGCTACTGGTGAAGGGTGTTACTAGCAAAACCTGGGGAAGGTCACCCCAGTCACGACTGAGTGCTGTGACAAGAAATGTGACATCCAATCAAATGTGAATATCTCGATGAGTTTGATAGCTATGACTAAGCTATTACCAGATATGGAAAGGCAAATCACTATTTTTTCAGGCCGAAGACCCGTATAAACATCTGGGTGGCTTTGTAAGCCAGGGCAAAGGTATACATCCTAATTGGGCCAAAATTGATGTATCTTGACACAGCCATCAAAAGTACTGATGTCAATCAAAAATCGTTCCACATTGATCACTTTATCTTGATGGCATCAATTCCACCATCACTACCATGATCTAACACCCAAATATGAATAAAATGAATTTTCAAAAAGTGTGACATTTGTGACCCTTGGGCAGTTGCCCAGGTTTTGTGAGTAACACCCTTCACCAGTAGCCCAGATTTTGCTAGCAAATCTGAGTGAATGAGCTGGGAGTCGGAGTCGGAATCGACGTCTCCGGGGGTGGTGTTGTTTGGGGTCCGCCAGCAGTATTAGCGGCGGCAGCGGCAGCGGAAGCCTGGGTGGTGAGAAGAGTAAGGGCCTCAGTTAGGCGGTCGATTTTTGCCTCGAGTGCATCCAGCCGAGTGTCAGCGTCGGGAGTAGCTCCGAAAGGCATGACAGGTGCGGGGATGACAGGAGTGACAGAGGAGGAGGGGACAAGTGGTAGGGGCAGTGACGAGGGCGGAACGGACTCGTATTCCGAGCCTGAGTCAGCGCCGAACCTAGCAATCTTGTCCGGTTGATCCCGTAGAGAGTTTCTTCTGCTGTAAGGGCAACCCCGGAGGCCTGAGATCAAGGTCCTAGCAGGGGAGGATCCAAAGCGTGAACATTGGTAAGCAAATACAAATGAAGCTGACCTAGCAGGGGAGGATCCAAAGAGAAGAAACTCTAAGGGTCTGCCTGCTAGGGAGCTGACTATATACTGCTTGTCCGTAGCTGCCGCTGTTGGGCACAGAAGGCTTGGGCGGCGTCGCAGGCAAGGTCCCAGGGCGACCGTTGGGAGGGCGTTGACGGATCGGTGATTGTGCGGGCGAGATGGAGGGCCGGACCGGAGACGGAACCGGAGTCGGACCGGAATCGGAGGCGTCTCCGAGGGGCCGAAAGGGAGGTTCCCCTGACAGACACCATCGTGAAGACTTTCGAAATCAGGAGGGATGCGGTTCGGGCAAAAATTCGCGAAAACATCAAGATTTTCAGGGACCAGGCGATGCTGGAGCTAGCAGAGGCAGAACACGAACTTAGCAAGGAGCGGGCGGGCACGAGAAGAGGCAGAGCGCAAACAACAAGATGCAGAGCGCAAACTTGGCGAGGAGAGACGGGCACGAGAAGAGGCAGAGCGTAGGCTAGCAGAGGAGCAACAGGCGCGGCAAGACGAGGTAGCTGAGCTGGAGAGTGAAAAGAAGGGACTAGTCGAGAGACTTCAACGTTTCGCGCGCGCCTTTACTAGTACCCCACTACAGTCCACTAGCTCTTGATCGAAACCTTCTTTTCTTCGAGTACCCCTACTTGCCTCATATAATGTACGATGCCATTATGCTTTCCTTTACCTCCTGGATTCCCTCTAATTTAAATTGACTGTGTTCGTTCAAGGTGAACAAAAGCTTCGTTGTCTTTTTGTACACCAACGAATAGCCATAACGATAAATTACGAATACTCCTTCTGAACAAACTTGGCAATCGTTTGCAGCTGGATATTCGACGTCCCCTCGTATATCGCGCCCTGTCCCAATCTAAGTCAATGGTAAACCCAGTAAAGCAACCACTCACAATCTTCGAGTCCTGTCAGTACTTCTCGATCCCCGTTTCCCGCGTGAAGCCGACCCTGCCCAATCACTCGATCGCCTGTCCGCTCACCCGTTGCGTTCTCAGCGGGTATTTTGAGGTCGTCAAAGTTGAGTGTGCAAGTGGAAGACGCGCGGATGCCGAAGTTTCTGCTCTTTCTTGGAGATTTGGATGCCCATGTCCTTGGTTGTGACGAAACAGGTGATCCCCTTGTATCCTTTACTCGGGTCAATCTGAATTAGGTGAGCTATGCAGCAATAGATTGAAGCAAGCTCACATTGGCGAATATAAGAAATATTTCAGCTTCGTACGAGTTTGTTATCCGCATCTTGGAGCCGTTTATTACGAGTCGCCGTCTTTCTTGGCACGTGTCTGAAGAGCAAACACGTCTGACCCGGAGGCTGGTTCAGAGAGGCAGAACGAGCCGAGCTGCAATAACCGAGTTAGAGGCCATGACCAAAGACCCCCAATGTAACGCGCCTTGGATTCAGCGAGCTGTGGTAGCCATTTGTCTTGCTGCTCTTTTGTTCGCGTATCTCCGGAATATCGTGTTGACCAGTGTGTTGTGGACGTCGCAGAGGACAGAGATAGAGGGGTCGACTTTGACAAGCTCTTCCGTCACGGTAGCGATGATGGCAGAAGTGAACGAAGACTCTCTGCCACACATTGCCGCTTTCATGCCTACTGTCACGATCCCGGCTCTCCTGGTTGATTGTAAGGGCAACCCTGGAGACTCCGACGAAAGCCTAGCAGGGGAGGATCCAAAGCGTGAATAAGACTACGGGAAATACACGGAGGGACCGACCTAGCAGGGGAGGATCCAAAGAGAAGAAACTCTAAGGGTCCGCCTGCTAGGGCGCCAACTATATACTGGTCGTCCGTAACTGCCGACGTAGAGCGCAGAAGGCCTGAGCGGCGTCGCAGGCTCTGTCCCAAGGTGATCGTTGGGAGGGTCTTGACGGATCGGTGATTGTGCGGGCGAAGGAGGCCGTGGACGATGGTCGGGGTGGGTCGGAGCGTCCGAGGGGCGCCGGTCGGATGCGCCTCGGATGCGTTCGGAGGGTCCGAAGGAGGCCGAGCGGGGGGTTCCCCTGACATCACCCCCCCTTTGAATGCGGCATCCCGACGCATAGTTCGGAAGGGCAAGGAGTTGAAGGTCGCTGAGGCGATGTGCCGTGGTTTACCTGGGTACCTCCGATAGAAGTCCGCAATTTTGTCTGGCGCGAAGACACGGTCGAACCGAACCCACGAGTCGTGCGAAGCATCGTAGCCTTTCCACCTGACGAAGTAGTTAAGACGCTTATACCTTATCCTGGCATCCAAGATTTCCTCGACTTCCCATTCAGGGACTCCGTCCTCTAGTTCGGGGGGCGGTTCGTCGTAGCCGGGTTGTCCATTGAAGGGGTCGTCCTGAGCAAGCTCGAGTTTAACAACGGGGAAGACTCGGTGGAGCTTGGAGTAACGCGGGGGGAGGTCGAGCTTGTAGGCACCTTTGCTAACCTCTGCGAGCACCTTTAACGGTCCGAGGCGCTTGTGGGAGAACTTCTCGGAGGGCCGAGTTGTTCTGATGTCAGAGGCATCTAACCAAACCTTATCACCAACTTGAATATTCGAGAGCGTCCGATCGTCTCCGATCGTAGTACCGTTTATACTCGTCTTTGGCTTTGGCGAGCGCGGCCTTCGCCTCGGAGACGCCATTCGCTATCCGATCGCGAAACTCGTTCACTGACTCCAACTCTGAGCGGGTGCCCGGCTCGAAACCCATTCGGGGGAGCCGGCCAGTGTCCGTCATAAAGGGTACCTGTTGAGTGGAGGAGTGAACGTGGTTGTTATAGGCGAACTCAGCGGCAGGGATAAGCTCGTCCCAGTCGTCTTGTTGGTAGTTGGTGAAGATTCGGATGTACTGCTCAAGCTCCTGGTTAACGCGTTCGGTTTGTCCGTCGGTCTGCGGGTGGTAAGCCGTAGAGGTAGCCGGCTTGACGCCAATTAAGCGCCAGAGTTCGCGTAAAGTCAGCGATGAACTGCGAACCGCGGTCCGAAATGTACTTCTCGGGGTTCCGTGGTGTCTCCAGACGTTCCGATAGTACAAGCGGGCAGCTCCGACCGCGTCTATTGTCGTATGGCATTCGGTGAAGTGAGCGCGTTTCCCGAGGGGTCAACCACTACCATAACCGCGTCATACCCATGGGCCTCCGGGAGCTCGACGATGAAGTCCACAGTGACGGTGTGCCAGCGCTCGGGGGGGACTTCGGTTGGATGTAGCTCCCCGTGCGGAAGCCTTCGGAGGGCCTTCGTACGACAGCATAAGTCGCAGGTCGTGACGTAGCGTCCGATATGGCGGGACATCTGTGGCCACGAGTAGTTGCGCGAAACCAACTCCAGGGTCTTGAACCGCCCGGCATGTCCGGCGACACGCGTGTCGTGGCAGAGCTCTATAATGCGCCTCCTCAGGTCTTTGTCTTTGGGGACTACGACCTTGCCGCGGAAGTACAGGAGGTCGCCTGAGACGGCCCACTCGTCCGAACGCGATGAGCGGGGGCCCCGAGCTTGACCTCGGACCTTCAAGAGTTGCCGAGCCACAAGTGCGACGGGTTCCTCTAGGTCAGGCTCACCGGATAGCGCTTCCTTGATGTCGCGGACAAGTTCGGAGCCAGGCCCAGAGACAGTGACGGCCTCAAGCGCGAAACGTGGAACAGTTCGGGGCGTAAGAGGGTGACATCCGAGTTGTCGTCGGAGACACCGTGGTCAGGCCGGGGGGAGAGAGCATCGGGACGGCCCATCTGGCGACCTGGGACGTGGTGCAGCGTAAAGTCAAACCTGGAAAGGTACAACGACCATCGGGCTTGCCGACGATTAAGGTGTTGCGCCTTTCGGAAGTATTCCAAGTTCTTATGGTCAGTCCAGATCTCAACCGGATGCGCGGCGCCCTCGAGGAAATGCCGATACTCCTCGAGTGCGCGGATGATCGCGAGCATCTCCTTGTCGTGAATCTCGTAGTTGCGCTGGACATCATTTAAGCTTTTGGAATAGAACGCTACAGGGTGCCACTTCCTGTCCGGGGCGGATTGTTGTGAAAGAACCGCCCCCGTCGCATAATCTGAGCTGTCTGCAGCTCATATAGCTGTATCTATGCAAAAGATGTGGGCCAGTGCCCAGAGGGGTAATGCAAAAGATGAGGGCAATGGCCCAACAAGTATTTTCTTTAATGATATTTCTTTAATTCTAAGCCCTGTAGAGTGGTATCAGTGATGGGATTGATGGCATCTAGCTAAGTTGACTAATGTGGAACTCTTTCTGATGGCCATCAGTGAGTTTGATCACTGTGTACAGCTAGATCAATGTTATGTAAGTGATGATTGATTTCCTTGTTTTTGTGTTATTAGGACTATAATATTACATACCGCATATTCGCCCTGAAGAAAAGGTGATTCCTATTACTTCTTATGTAATTGGCTTAGTCATATACTTCAAATGCAATGAGAAATTCAACAATTATACCAGGTTCAACATCTTTTGCATTATACTCAACATCTTTTGCATTGGCTCCTTGGGTACTTGCCCACATCTTTTGTGTAGAATGAGCTATAGAGGGTGCTGTCTGCTTCAAGTCGGAAAGGCCGAGAGTCGTCCGGGATTGCTAAGACAGGTTCTGATACGACCGCGTCCTTGATGGCTTGAAAGGCGGCGGCTTCGGCGTCTCCCCAGGTCCATTTCTGGTCTTTCTTGGTGAGCGCAAAGAGAGGTTGCGCTAGGGCCGAGAAATCCCGAATGAACCTGCGGTAGAAATTAGCAAACCCCAGGAACTGCTGAACGTCCTTCTTGTTTTCGGGCGGAGGCCATGCGGAGACTCCGGCGACCTTAACGGGGTCCATTTCGACATGGTTGTGCGAGATAATGACCCCCAAGTACTCGATTGATGATTTCTCGAAGTCGCACTTTTCCTTGCGAAGGTACAACTTGTGCATTCGAGCCGCCGAAGGACCTCCCGGACGATCTCGCGGTGCTTGCGGAGGTCCGAATGTGCGATAAGGATGTCGTCGAGGTAGATCATAATGTCGCCTGAAAGAATGAGATCCTGGAAAATGTCATTCATCATCGTTTGGAACGTCGCGGGGAGTTTGTCAGGCCGAAATACATCACCAAAGGTTCGAACAACCCTCGGTTAGTCCGAAAGGCCGCCTTCCACTCGTCTCCTTCTTTAATCCGGACGTTATTAAAACCCCAGCGAACGTCGAGTTTGGTGAAGTAATGAGCGCCCTTGAGCCTGTTGATAAGGTCGTTAATCAACGGAAGGGGGTACTGGTTCTTAATCGTCATTGCGTTGAGGGCGCGGTAGTCCTGGACAAACCGAAGCCCTCCGTCCTTTTTCTTAACGAAGAAGACGGGGGAGGCCATCGGAGATTTCGAAGGGCGAATACGGCCTGTGGCAAGTCCTTCCTCGATGAACTCGTCAAGTTCGCTGTTCGAGGGGAGAGATCGGATACACCTTGCAGTTAGCGGGCTTCGGCGTCGGGGACGAGTTCGATAGCGTGGTCCCAAGCCCTTCGTTCTGGTAACGTGTCAAAGGACTCCTTGTCAAAGACGTCTTGGAACTCCTTGGCCCAGTCCGGGATCTCCGAAGGCGGGGGGCCGAGTACGGGCCAAGGCCTCTACAAGGCGTTGGGACACTGTACTGCCAGCGCGGATCTCCTCAACTGGGCGAAAGGAGGTGTAGAAGATGCGGTCGCCGTCTTCAAGATGCTCGTCGCCATCGAGATCTGGTGAGGGCTCCGGAGGGTCCGGAGCAGCTCCGAGCTCGTCGTCAGCATCATCTGGGCCAGCGATATCAATAGCGCAAACAGTGGGGAAGGCGCCCGCAAGTAGTCGTGATTTAAGGAGTCGGAGCCGCCGAACCTCGGCGCTGTCGGTCCGCTCTTCGTCACGGCAGGTAGAGCAGCTGCGGGGGCAACGACTCATTTTCACCTCCTTTGTTTCCCAGTTGATCTCGGGGTTATGCTTTTTGAGCCAGGAGTATCCGAGTATCAGGTCCTGTTTCCCAAGGTGGGTTACAGCCAGCTGAACGCGTTCGAGTGTCCGTTGTACCGTAGAACGAGGTCCGCGATTTGGCAAATAGACCCAGCATCATTGGGGGTGCCGTCGACGTTGTAGACCGGGATGGGTACTGAGAGATTTCGGACTGGCACATTATTCCGGTTGACATATTCTGTGTCGATAAAGTCCGAAGTAGCTCCGCAGTCGACCAGACCCGAGAGGGAGAGCTTGAGCGCGTTCGCAGTGGACTCAAGTTCAAGGGGGAGGTGCAGCGAGTTAACGCCAGGAGCGGCAGAGGTGGTATAACTGCCAGGTAGCTTTTTCTCCCAGGCAAGTCGGCGAATCCGAACGGGGCTTCGGAGGGGGCAGAGGGTGCGTCTTTCGTTTCGGGCTCGTTGTAGGGCAAGGGAGTTGATTCATCATACAAACAAGTGAAACGATTTATGGACGCGAACGAGGGCACACCAGTCACTCGTCGGGGGGACAAAATCCTCTGCCGGAGCCTCCGAATGCGCCTCCGCTAAGGCCGCAGTATCGGACAACCGCGCAAGCAGCTCTCCCAGCATCTCATCGCCAAGTTGCTGGATTACCTCGTCGAGGATGTCCACATGGCGGACGCGGGCGGGGAGCGGACAGTCCCGAGCCAAATGGTTGGGGTCGCCGCATCTGAAGCAGGCTCGACGAGGGGCACCCCGAGCCCTAGTACGATCTAGCTCCATAGGGACGGGAGCCGGAGGTACCGGGATGGGGGCGCGGGCCGCGGGTGGCACAGGCGGGGCCACCGGGCGGATGGGGAACGGAGTTGCTGAACGAGTGATGGGGAAGGCGCCGCGCGGAGCTCCCGAAGCGGTCCGCGGGGTAGCCGTTCCCTTAATGAGCTTCGCTCACACCAGGGCTTCATATTGTCGGAAAGCCCGAGTGCGCCAGCCCAGATAGTCACGGAGGTCTGGGGGGTCGTTCGAAGAGGTGATGCCGTTGTTGATCAAGGGGTCAAGTCCGTGGCGGTACTTGGTTACCTTAACCAACGCGTCTTCGAAGCCAGCGAGGTCCATCAAGTCCTCGAAGTTGTCGGTATATCCGTAGACATCCCGCATTCCCATGTGATAACCCGCGCTTTCCAACTTAGCGAGCGAGGGTCCTGTTCGTTCTCCTCGACGAACCGAAGGCGAAACTCGGAGAGGAACTGGCTCCACCGAGGGAAGGGGAAGGGGTTTTTGCTCCCATGACGCTCTGCCCATTGCTGAGCAGGTCCCTCCGCCATATAGGACATGGCGTAGCGGACGGCCTTTTCTTCGCTCGGCTCTCCGTTAACTACGAAGGCCTCCGGGGCAAGCCGAGCGTAGGTTTTGACCGCGTATAGGAAGGCGCGGCCGCGTTTGCGATCTCCGTTAAATGCAAACGGGGGGTTTGGTCGTAAGACCAGTTTTGAGGCGACAGTAATGTCACCAAATAACACATCCGCGTCGGGGGCATTCGGAGATGCCGAAGGCGGTTCGGGAGCTGCCGGAGGTGGTGCGGCAGCGGAAGCCTGGGAAGCAAGGTGGGTGAGGATATTGGTGAGGTTGTCTAGTTTTGCCTCAAGTGCGTCCATGCGCGCGTCAGCGTCCGGGAGCAGCTCCGGTAGACATAGCGGGCGTAAAGACGACAAGAGCAGAGGAGGAGGGGTCAAGTGGCAGGGGCGGTGACGAGGGGGGGTGCGGACTCGTACTCCGAGCCTGAGTCAGCACCAAACCTGGCAATCTTGACCGGTTAATCCTGTAGAGAGTTTCTTCTGCTGTAAGGGCAACCCTGGAGACTCCGACGAAAGCCTAGCAGGGGAGGATCCAAAGCGTGAATAAGACTACGGGAAATACACGGAGGGACCGACCTAGCAGGGGAGGATCCAAAGAGAAGAAACTCTAAGGGTCCGCCTGCTAGGGCGCCAACTATATACTGGTCGTCCGTAACTGCCGACATAGAGCGCAGAAGGCCTGAGCGGCGTCGCAGGCTCTGTCCCAAGGTGATCGTTGGGAGGGTCTTGACGGATCGGTGATTGTGCGGGCGAAGGAGGCCGTGGACGATGGTCGGGGTGGGTCGGAGCGTCCGAGGGGGCGCCGGTCGGATGCGCCTCGGATGCGTTCGGAGGGTCCGAAGGAGGCCGAAGCGGGGGGTTCCCCTGACATTGATGACCTAGTTGACTGTTCGACTAAAAGTTGGGTCGACCGGGACTCGACCCACTCAAACAGATTTTTGGCCTTCAACATGATGTTTTGTGACGAGTGACTCACAATCGACCAGGTTTCCCAACTGGAAGAGGTGCCTCGCTGGGAGTCGGGTCATGAGGCCATTGCCATAGAATTCTTCTATCATGATTCATGACCCCAATCTCCCCGATCCCAGGGACGCCAGAACTGCATATAAATGCGCAGCTTTGCTTCACCGTCGCCTTAAACTCGCCTACTGATCATTTTTTTTTTTTTTTTTTTGTGGCACGTTTGTGGTAGTAGCGCGTAAGGTTGGTTGATCACGGGTGATCAACTGTGATCAAGCAACCTTCCACAGCCGTCTTACCGCCGTCATCGTTCCCTCCTGCTGCTACCCACTAAAACCCCGCCTCCCTTCGACATCCAGTCGTCTGGGAGGACATCCTCCTCCTCCAATAACTTGGACCACGTTCTGCCAACTAGTGATGCCTTAATGGCACGTTTCCCATACCTCCTCGTGTTGGTCAACGCACAGTCGATGTCGATGTGGTTTTGGAGAGCTTTCCTCCACCTGTTCAGTATCTCCTCGTCAGTGGCTTCATCCCTCTCTTGGATTACCCACTCACACTGTAGCTTCCAGATGAGGTGGGCAGATTCAGACACAAGGATGCAGTACAACCTTGCTGCACCTTTGTCCCCCCATTTGGTCGCGCCGCAGGTCATTATCTGGCCGAATGTAATGGTGAGTCTTCTTCTTGTCTTTCTCTCCCACAGTTCCTCAGCAAGTCTCCATCGCCTACTGATCATCGAGGACTCAGACTTGAAGCAACGGAGGATTCACTTCCTCTTTCTGTTGGAACAACAAAAGCTCTAACTGCGCAACTCTGTGCTCAGCCTCTTCTGCATGGTGGTCTGCTTGCTCCCGTGCCCGCTGTTGCTCTGCTACAAGAGCTGGATAATTCTCTTGTCTCTTGCATCTTTGTTGATGGCCTTGCAACCAGCTAGATGCCATGAAAGTGACCTAGTTTATGGGAGACATCCCTCTCTGGGACAGGCTTGAGGCTGCTGCTTATGTTATGGCAGCAGGAGATATGCTCGATGGCAAGGGAAAACATTGTCAAAAACCATATGCACATATGGTCCAAATATGCCAATTTCTCCAAATATTCACCAATAACTAGGATCATTAGGTAGTGAAGCAAAGCTGCAATGTTTATCTGCAGTTCTGGTGTCTCTCTCCCTAGTTATTTGTGAATATTTGGAGAAACTTGCATATTTGGACCACATGTGCATATGGTTTATGACAATGCTTTTCCTTGTTATCAAGCATAAGTATCTCCTGCTGCCATAACATAAACAGCAGCCTGAAGCCTGTCCCAGAGAGGGATGTCTCCCACAAACTAGGTTGCTTTCATGGCATCTACTTAGCTGGTTGTAAGGCCATCAAAGATGCAAGAGACAGGGGAATTATCCAGCCACTTATAGTAGAGCAATAGCAGGCATGGGAGCAAGCAGACGACTAGGTAGAAGAGGCTGAGCACAGAGTTAAACAGTTAGAACTTTTGTTGTTCCAACAGAAAGAGGAGGTGAATTTACATGCTACAGAGGCCGACCGTTGCCACAAGGACCTTGCCCAATAAGTCTAATGTCTCGCGCAGATACTCACTACATCTAACATAGGGCAATCTTAGTACCGTAAGCCTCCCGAGTTCTGATAATTTTCTTTACCCTCCAAGTTGCTCTGGCTTTCGCACTGCTCAGTAAATATACATATAAGTAGACTACTAGTACTTACTACACTCCAGTGGGTATGTGATTATATAACTCCAATGAAGCTGGAACTGAATAAGGGATACTCAGTTACCTCTTTCCCTGTTGAGTGCACATTGACTTGTCGTTGAGCTCAAACAAGAAATTGAAGTGGTCCGGTAAAGATGTTTCACAGGAGAAAATTATATAGAGTGGGCGGATTATCTGAATGCTTGGAACGACTTCTTCCAATTCAATTTTTCGTCGAAAATTTCGGATCATAGGCCCCCGGACCGACGAGCCGGCCGGTGCGGCTTTGCCGCCGAGGTTATAAGAAACGCAATCGAAGCTCGACGTGGCTTTCTACCCTCACTATGTCCCTCGGAAAAACTGTTACTCTTTCCAGCGGTGCCGTTGTCCCGCAGTTGGGTCTCGGGACGTGGCAGTCCAAGCCCAAGGAAGTTGAAAATGCGGTGGGTGGTTTGTGTGCCGGCTCATCCTCCAAAAACTGATCTCTCTCATCGATGTAGGTAGAGGTCGCTGTTCGCAATGGCTACCGTCATCTTGACTTAGCGATGATCTACGAGAATCAGGATGAAGTTGGTGTTGCGCTGAAAAAGGTCATTCCCAGTGTGGTGACGCGCGAGGAGCTCTGGATCACGAGCAAATGCTGGAACTCTTCGCATCAGCCTGCAGAGGTGGAGAAAGAGCTCGACGAAACCCTGAAGCAACTTGGAATTGACTACTTGGATCTTTATTGTGCGTATGTTTCCTGCTCTACATCACCTATCTGAAGAGGCAACAGTGATTCACTGGCCTGTGTCTTTCGCGCCTGGAAATGGATTATTCCCTCCCCATCCCACCAAGTCTGGCGAAGTCCATCTCGACCTTGAGACTTCTTTGGTTGACACATGGAAGGCCATGCTTGCGTTGCCGAAAAGCAAAGTGAAGAATGTCGGCGTCAGTAACTTCACGATCGAACATCTCGAGGGTATTATCAAGGCCACTGGTGTTGTGCCCATCGTGAACCAAATTGAGGCCCACCCCCTTCTGCCCCAAGACGATCTCGTTGCGTATTGCAAGGAGAAGAATATCCATATTACTGGATATAGCTCTCTCGGCAACAACTGTGAGTTCTCCTGGACTTTCGTCTGCTCTTTGTTCACCGATTTGTTTTTAGCGATTGGTGCAAAGATGCTTACAGAGAACCCTGTCGTTATCGAAGTCGCCGAGAAGTTGGGTGCGTCGCCGGCACAGGTCCTCCTGGCTTGGGGTGCCTATCGTGGCTACACCATCATTCCCAAGAGTGTCCAGTCAAGTCGCATTATCGATAACTTCAAACAAGTCGAGCTTGGAGCCGAAGACTATGAGAAAATCAACGCATTGGGCAAGGACAAACCAGTCCGATATAACATTCCCTACCGCTATGTTCCGAAGTGGGACATTGAAATGTTTGGCGAGGAGGCGGAGAAGGATGCGACAAACCACGTCAAGATCCAGTAAAGCAGCAGATTGTAGCACTAAGTTGTATTTTGTTTATTCTGTAACTTCATGGTCAAGAATAGACTGTGTCACCAATTGTCACGCCATGCCTCCGCTGTCTCGTTCTTCATCTGGCATGGGATACGAGCGCAAGCGCCAGACCACGGGCCCTGTTCCCAGCTCTTCTACATCTTCCTTCACCCGCAACGCGTTTGCTATGCACGACCAAACGCGTTCCGCATCGCCACCAGCTTCCACGTACTTCCCCCAACTTTCGTCAGATGGTGCTGGCTCGCGCCTTAGACC
The DNA here is from genome assembly GCF_014461135.1 of Mycena indigotica. Taxonomy (NCBI): domain Eukaryota; kingdom Fungi; phylum Basidiomycota; class Agaricomycetes; order Agaricales; family Mycenaceae; genus Mycena; species Mycena indigotica. The sequence continues at coordinate 322,796 of NW_023503016.1, read as the reverse complement.
AACGCCAGACGCCGAACCACACTTCGCCTACAGCACAACACTTAGACGACATAATGCTGATCTTCCCCTCTCCCCCACCAACTTCGCCTCCGCAGTTAACACGGAAGCATCTAATTTGTGGACTAGAGCGGTGAACGTCGTTACTGGACGACCAGCGGAAATGGATATAGAGGAGGGAAGAAACTCGCCGCACCCAAAGATCGAACCAAAAGACACCATGTCGGCTCGCTTTGCGCATTCTTCTGTTGACGTACGTTTGCATGCGCTTTTTTAGCCAGCTAATTTGTGAGATTGTTATAGGAAGCAATTGCACACTTCAGGACCTCTCTAGACTCTGGTCTCTTACGCTCCGACATCCCCAATCTACTTGCAACTCATGGGTACAACGAATTCTCTGTCTCGACCCCAGAGCATGTGCTCGTCAAATTCGCCAAAACCATATACGAATCCCCACTCATTCTACTTCTTTGCGCAAGTGCAACGGTCAGCGCACTGATGGGCAATGTTGACGATGCGGTTAGCATTGCTGTAGCCGTTCTCATCGTCTTAACAGGTACGTGGTAACTAATCACACATTACGGATCTCATCCCGTCTAGTCGGTTTTGTCCAAGAGCAACGTTCGGAGAAGAGTTTAGAGGCCCTCAACAAGCTCGTTCCCCACCACTGTCATGTCTTACGCGAAAACCAAACAATTCATATTCTGGCCAACGAACTTGTGCCAGGAGATGTCGTAACGTTCTCAACGGGAGACCGCATACCCGCCGATATTCGAATCGCCACTGCCTTCGACTTGGAAATCGACGAAAGTAGTCTAACGGGTGAAACGGAAGCCAGACGGAAAGGTGTAGAAACTTGCTCGTACGAAGGACCACACCGGGATCCGGTGTCTTTGGCGGAGCGGTCATGCATCGCATACATGGGAACCCTGGTCAGAAGTGGACGAGGGAGCGGAATCGTTATCGCCACTGGGACAGACACGGAGTTTGGGGTCATCTTCTCAATGATGCAAGATGTCGAGGAGAAACGGACTCCGCTCCAGCTCAGCATGGACGAACTCGCAAAAAACCTTTCGATTCTTTCTTTTGGAATCATCGGTGTTATCTGTCTCATTGGCGTCATCTCACATCGGTCATGGCTCGACATGTTCACCATTGGCGTCTCGCTTGCTGTTGCTGCTATTCCAGAAGGACTACCCATCGTTACGACTGTAACACTCGCGCTTGGTGTCTTGCGGATGGCTAAACGTAAAGCCATCGTAAAGAAACTTCACTCAGTCGAATCGCTTGGTAGTGTTTCGGTGATTTGCTCGGACAAAACAGGGACCCTCACCAAGAACGAGCAAACAGTCATGGAAGCATACACGGTCGATGAGCTTGTGCAACTCGATCCACCACCACCAAGTCTATCACCCGCGCTCTTAAAGACCTTTGATATCGGTGTTTTGTGCAACAATGCTGCAAGAAACGAAGAAGGGATCGTTGTTGGCCAATCAACCGATGTGGCCTTCATAAACGTGTCATATAATCTTGGACTTGCTGATCGCAGAACGGTGCGCATCTCTTATCTTTCTCGCCTAGCTGCGCTCATAATGGAATTTCAGACTTTCAAACGACTCTCGGAACGACCCTTCAATTCAGAACAAAAGTTTATGGCTGTCAGTGGAATTCACACCGATTCAATGACGCTGGGTGTGAATGGACGAGAAATGTACTACATGAAGGGCTCGATCGAGTCGGTGCTCGAGCGCTGCAAGTTCTATTATGTCAACGACGAGAGCACGCCGGCTCTTGACGCAAGCACCAGAGGAGTTATTCTTGGAAAAGCACAGGCCGTTGCTAGTCGCGGGTTACGCGTCGTTGCTATGGCCTTTGGTATTGGCTCGGCTGGTGCAACAACCGGAACTTCAACGCCTGCGGGGAGCCGTAGTCAAAGTCCCAACCCGGAAAACTCTCGAGATGGATGGAACCTCGTCTTTGCAGGCTTCCAGGCAATGCTCGACCCACCTCGTAAAGGAGTCGCGGATGCTATTGGCTTGCTGCAGGCAGGTGGGGTCCAGGTTGTTATGATCACTGGTGATGCGGAAGAGACGGCTTTGTCGATTGCGCGCGAGTTGGGGCTGAAAGTTGGTGGACATAGCGCAGCGCCGGGCACTTTCTGTTTGACGGGCAAGATGATTGACCAGATGAATAAGGCGCAACTGAAGGAGCGGGTGGGGACTGTTAGCGTGTTTGCGAGGACGACGCCGAGACATAAGATGGCGATCGTGGAGGCTTTCCAGTCAAGAGGGGCAGTTGTGGCTATGACAGGTGATGGAGGTCAGTTTCCAGCTTTTAGTTTCGGGGGTGAATCTAACATTTATCGAATAGTCAATGATGCTCCGGCGCTGAAAATGGCTGATATTGGTGTCTCAATGGGCAAAAGCGGGACGGATGTGGCCAAAGAGGCCGCAGATGTTATTCTCGTTGATGATAACTTCAGCACGATCCTTCCTGCGGTGGAGGAAGGTATGTGGCATCTCTCTGTTCTACTCATTAGGGCCGACCCGTCTCAGGCAAATCGATCTTCCACAACATCCAAAACTTTTTGTCGTTTCAACTCAGTACCGCTGCCGCTGCGTTGTCGCTCATCACACTCAGTACATTCCTTGGATTGAACAATCCTTTGAATGCGATGCAAATTTTGTTCATCAACATCCTCATGGACGGCCCACCCAGCCAGAGTCTGGGTGTAGACCCTGTTGATCCTGCAGTAATGCGGCGGCCTCCACGGAAAAAGGATGCGCCTATCATTACCAGACGGTTGTTATACCGTGTGCTGTTTTCCGCGTCCATCATTGTCATTGGAGTTTTGTTCGTATATATCTATGCGCTGCAGGACGACAAAATGTCAAGACGAGAGCAGACTATGGTCAGTTTCTTTCTCCATTTCGATAATGTGCTGAAGACTGGAGTAGACTTTCACGTGCTTCGTTTTCCTCGACCTCGTTTCGGCGATTCAGAACCGAGGTATTGCTTGTGGGCTGCTGCAGAACAAAATGCTCGTCACGACGGTGTCAATATCGGCGGTGACCCAGCTCGCGTTGGTCTATGTGCCTTTTATGCAGGCCATATTCCAGACTGCAGCGCTCGACTCGGGTGACCTGGGCATCATACTGACGTTGGCGGGGACGAGCTTTGTGTTGCATGAAGGGAGGAGGAGGTATGAGAGACAGCTGAATCTTGATCTAGTTTGGGCAGAGAGTGTGGAGGGGGTCGTATAATAATAATCGCTTTCTATGTATAGTTACTTATTGGGATGGATGGTTAGTACTTTAGTATGTCCTCCACTCGCCGACCGTCGAGCTGTTGAGGTTATTAGTTTTGGCAAGTTGGAGTGAGGAAAGACAGACTTGACTGCAGTCATTCCGTCAAATGATGCTCTGTAGGTGCCAAACTTGATGCTGAGAGGAAATGAGGAGAAGTCGCTTTCGAGGAGATGACTTACTAAGCGTCACCAGTGCATAAACTGCCCGTTCGGGAGTAAGAGATGATTTTAGCACCCGTAGGTCCGACAACAGTGTAGTTTAATGTTCCGGACGGGCCTGTCCTTCCGCTGCAGATGATGAGCCTGGAGTGGGAGAGAAACAAGGAGCACATACGAGATGTAATGGGTCGTATAAATGCCAACATAGCTCGCCACTGTCGTTGTCGGGCACGTTGACCCACACGCATTGTCGACAATCTTCAGCCCTTTATTGAGGACGTCTAGAGCGACGACCGGGTTGCCTTCTGGCACACCGAACACCTGCATGAGGTGGAAGAACTTGGTCGAGGTCCCTGTTGGGGCCAGATATTGCTTCCACGAGTACGAAAACGAGGACCCGACACTGAGTGTGGGGAAGCGCCATTCGTTGCGCTGGCGCGGGGAGTCGGGGTTCTTGGAGTCGAGCATGGCGGAGGCGTTGGAGGTCAGGTACATGCTGTAGCAGCTGGCGAAAATTGGGGCGCCGGGTGGGCAGGTCGCGGTGAGGATGCCTGAGAGTTATGCATTAGGAAAAAAAGAAGCGAATATGTTTATAACACACCTGATGCCCCCCAGGTCATGTCGCCCACTTTACCGTACAGGATGACACCTGAGGTACCATTTGAGAGCGTTGTTGAGCTGGGGGCCCGCTCCGCAAGCTGGAGTTCATCGAAACCCAGCGTTATGCCAGCCAATAGGGAGACGACAGTGAGCAAAAGCGCGGCTCTTAGCATCGTGCAGTTGGAGAAAGTGCTTGGGGCGCCATCTGCTTTTATTTGCTCTTTAGGAGTTGGTTAGGGAGTTGGTGCAGTGACGGAAGTTCCTGGAGCTACCTGTCCCTAAGACACAGAAAAATCGCGGAAGAGTTTGACTAACCTTGGCGGGCGTGGATCCACAAAAGCTTGGACGACGACTGTGCATTGCATGACAGGGGCTTATTGCACCTTCGAGATTAAAAGACTCCAGAAATCGTGGTTGTTGACAGAAAAGCACGGCCACGTGATGGTGATTGGTCCTTTCAAACACGCGTTTTTGATCCACAATTCAGTCCCAATAGCTCATTGTTCAGACTTTTCGCCAAAAACTACTCCATAAATCACCTACAATAGTCTGAGTGGTCACATTTGTTTCACCTCCTGTTGCCTCTTTCCCCCCTCTTTCCACCTTCTACTACTAGTATGGGGACCCGCGGATACACGTTGGTTGATCTTCGAACTCATGAAAATAGTCATCTGATGTGTTGAACAGCATCTATCGGTACAAAGGATGGTATTTTATCTACTACAGCAACAACGACAGCTACCCCAGCGGTAAGTGGTGTGGCTGGCTACTCGACGATCTGCTCGGAACTGACAAATCATATCAGTGGTTGGTGTATACCACCTCGCCCAGATACCGGACGGTTCGTGCCCAGAGGAGGAATACATCGCATGGCTGGCCGCACGCCGCGCCAAGTTTCAAGCTCTCCTCGATAGACCTGAGTCAGAGCAAGAGCGGGACGACCCTCTTCGGTTTTATATGGACAAGTCTCCACCGAAGAATGATCTCTTCAATGAGTGGATTTATGAGATCGACTTGGACCACCAAGTTTTTCTTGGTGAGTCGTTGTTGCCGTCGCCTCGAGGCCTTCTTTTGACACAATGCAGTCGACAACCAGCCATTGTTTACACTGAGACCCCGGCCAGCCTCCCTGCGCGTCTTCTGCAAATCCATTAGCTTCAACTCGTATGGTCACCGTGGTTATGCCCGCACCACACCTCAACGAAACATATATCACTGGAAAGCAGTGGCACCCGTGATCCCCGACGAGGCTATTTCGAGCTACAACGTTGTCGACGGCTTGACCATTAACGAGCTGCTTGGGATCCCACTTGCGATTCCAGACTACGAATTCGCGCGCATCACTCTCTACGAGTATATGGTCGGTGGTAACATGCAGCCTCTCCAGTTTGGATACCACTTTACGCGGCTCGAAATGGTGTCAGACCCAGCCGACATCTCACCATACATGAAGCTATGGGGCGAACAGATTCTGCGTGTGGGGTTCAGCCGAATGTTGTTTGGGCTCGAGGGAAAACGCACCGGGAAAGTCGTCCTAGGCCCCGCAACCCGACCGGAGTTGATTCCGCTCGCTCCCAGAGTTTGCATGAAATTCGCAACACATCTTGACGACGAAAAAAACCGCAAGAAACACACTGTTGAGTTCATTGTCGCCATTTCCGACTATCAAAAAACCTCGGGGGCTGTCAACAAAGAGGCTGTCTATGGCGTCCTCTTTTCGTTTTTCCACTGCGTTATCGTCCAAGTTTTGCAGACTGGTGCAGTAAGGGCGACCTCAGCATTGCCCTTCCTCCCACATCTCTACACGAAATCCCCGTCAACCCCTGGAATTGCAGCCATCGCGCGTTTGGTCCACTTTGAAGTCATTTCGAAGCTGCCGGTCATTGGACCTGCGCTGGACGAGGGCCATTTCCTCAATAAAATCCCACTGGACGTGCTACAGCGTCTCGCAGAAGAGTTGCCTCCTCTTGACCTCGAAAATCTCCGGCGAGCTTCTGCTGTGTTCCACGTGGCAGCCACCTCCGTCTTGAAATATCCACATGTGGGCCAGTTCAGGCTCGAAAACGCAAAACATCTCGCCCCAGCACCACCGGACCCCATAAGCGATGACGAAGACGATGTCAACGCGGGTGAGGGGGGGGGTATTATGACTATGATGATGATGACCAAGAGGGCTACAACAGCGGCAAGCCTCTCTATCGTCTCCGCGCGGGCAATTTTGAGGCGGCGGTGGGTACTGAACGGGGAGAGACACTAGTGGTTGCTGGTGGAAGAGGAATCGATCCGGCCATGCTGTCCAGCTGGCGGATTAGTGCGGGGGACGACAAAAAAACTCCAGTGGCAGAGGCATTGCTTTTCCTCAAGATCACGGAGGGCGGACAGAAGAGGGACTGGAGTGTGAAAGTGGGATATTGTGACGTTCTGGCCGAATGAGCAAAGACTGTATCCCACAGCATTTAGTGCTTCCTTAGTTAAGATTGGTGTGCTCGATTTTGCAAGGAGTGACTCGGAACTGGATGCTTGTGGTGGAGGAAGCCCATGTTGACAGGATGTGAGCAAGATGTGTCTTGATGTGTCCCAAAATGGGGCTCGAAAAACCCACATTTGCGCAAAATAGTGACACAAATTGGACACAAAGGTCATTTCTCCATAAAAGTCGTCCTTTTTGATGCTTCGGGTCAATTTGGTGTCACACTCGTGTCACATACCTCAACTCCCTCAAAAATGTCGATTGGCGACTTCATCTCATCTTTCTTCCCTACTGTACACAGCGAGGCTGAGGAGAAGCCCGCGGAGGACGCTCCCACAGACGAGGCTGCCGCTGAAGAGCCTGAGCCAGAGGAGCCTGAAGATGTGCGTGTTTCGTGTCAACCTATTTACCTCTAGCTAACAACCGGGACAGGCCCACCCAGCCATCCGCGAGGAATGCATGAATAGCGCCTCATGCGCGCCCATGAAGCACCACTTTGAGAAGTGCCAGGAGAAAGTCATGGAGGGCAAGGGCCACAAGGGCGAGGACTGTGTTGAAGAAATGTACGTTTGCGGCTAATTGCTTGTCTACCTAATTCCTGACCCTCGTCTAGGTGTATGTCGCGCAATTCTGTTTCTTCAATGCCCTGCTGACAGTGATTACCCTTCTCATCTGACGACAGTCCAGTACGCCGATTTCTTGATACCACTGCCTGCTCTTATGTCCTCTGCCCAGTCTCATGCATTGTTCCGAAGCCTGTGCTGCACCAAAAGTCTTCTCGAAGCTCAAGTAAGAGTGGATATAGTGCGTTCTCATGGTGTTGCGGCGTTGTTGTTTCTGACAATTGTCGCGTTCAGCTTAGACTGGACCGTAGACACTATCAATGTCCTCACACTCTAATTCATTGCTTGCTTTTCTCCCGCTGGGTGGTTGATACGCTAGTATTCACAACTTTTGGAGGACTCGTGGCGATTCAAAGGTCATTGTTACCAATCCCGGGCTTTCCTCTGCCTTCGCGTCCAGCAATAATGATACGATGCGCCACGTTCACTGGATTTCCCGTTGTTTGACCTGTTTTGGTTGGGAAACACATTTGCTCAAGCATCGAGAACGCAAGGATTTGTGTTCACGGGTCAAAGGCAACGCTTGTGAGTCTGAAAGGGGGAGCGACCGGTGGCCGGGGAGACGAGGTCCGAGCTTCAAGCCAGACTGGAAAAAAGGGAAGGCTTGAGGTATTACTGAGGTAATGAGTTTCTCATCAGTAGCCAAACCGAGTTGTTCTCGCATAGCAATAATCGTACTTCAATGCGCTCCCCCCTTTGGTCATTACGCCGACCTTGAATGCAGACCACGGTTGCGTTGGGAAGGAGAAATTGTCAACGACGTAGATAAGGTCAGAAATTCCGACAAGCACGTGAATGAGCTCCGGGTTCCGATCTCCTCTTCCTCTCCAACCACGGCCATGCTCGGGTCTGCTGCACGCGTTGTTCGACTCGCTCGTCCAAAATCCATCGCACCCGCGAGGTCTGCTGCCGAGATTGGCTCCTTTACAATGCCTAATAACATCCCAGGACATTCACTTCTTCGAGGCGGGTATGTTCCAGCATCCCTTCACTCGACACGTTTACGGAGGAGGAAGTTATGCTCCGGGAAACTGGTCAGCTATACCGCCAACTCTGCCCATAACAAACAAACTGAATGAATTTCAGTCAAACGCTTTGCGACTGAAGTTGTCCAGCCAAAGGTCCGGGAGATGGATGAGAACGAGATGATGGACCCCGCTATCATCCAGGGACTCTTCGACCAAGGCGTGAGCTAGCTATTCATCTCTCTATAACCCGCGCTTGACAAGTCATAGTTAATGGGCATCGAAACGAGTGCGGAACATAGCGGGGCAGAGTCTTCGTTCACTTCTGCCATTATCGCTATCGAAGAGCTTGCCAAAGTGGACCCTTCTGTCTCTGTCCTCTGCGACGTCCACAACACGCTGGTCAACACGATATTCAGGAAATACGCGACAAAAGAGCAGCAAGACAAATGGCTACCGCAGCTCGCTGAATCCAAGGTAGCGCGTTACCTTGGGGTCTTTGGTCATGCATCTAACTCGGTTATTGCAGCTCGGCTCGTTCTGCCTCTCTGAACCAGCCTCCGGGTCAGACGCGTTTGCTCTCCAGACACGTGCCAAGAAAGACGGCGACTCGTGGATAATAAACGGCTCCAAAATGTGGATAACGAATTCTTACGAGGCTGAAATATTCCTCATATTTGCCAATGTGAGCTTGCTTCAATCTCCCGCCGCATAGCTCACCAAACTCAGATTGACCCGAGTAAAGGATACAAGGGGATCACCTGTTTCGTCGCAACCAAGGACATGGGCATCCAAATCGCCAAGAAGGAGCAGAAACTCGGCATCCGCGCGTCTTCCACTTGCACACTCAACTTTGACGACCTCAAAATACCCGCTGAGAACGTTATTGGTGGCGAAGGCAAGGGGTACAAAGTGGGTCAACCTTTCACGTCTGTCTTGGCCTCATATTTTTGTCAGATTGCCATCGAAATTCTCAACGAAGGGCGTATCGGTATTGCTGCCCAGATGCTCGGCCTTGCTCAGGGCGCCTTCGACAAGGCGGTTCCATATACCTACGAGCGGAAACAGTTCGGACAGGCCATTGGCACTTTCCAGGGCATGGCATTCCAGATTGCTCAGGCTGCTGTAGAGCTGGAAAGCGCGCGTTTGCTGACATATAACGCGGCGCGGCGCAAGGAGGAGGGCAAGAGCTTCACCAAGGAGGCGGCGATGGCCAAGTACTGGAGCAGTGTTGTTGCGCAACGGGTGAGCGGACAGGCGATTGAGTGGGCGGGCGGGGTCGGCTTCACGCGGGAAACGGGGATTGAGAAGTATTGGCGGGACTCGAAAATTGTGAGTGGTTGCTTTACTCGGTTTTCCGTCGGCTTAGATTGGGACAGGGCGCGATATATGAGGGGACATCGAACATCCAGCTGCAAACGATTGCCAAGTTTGTTCAGAAGGAGTACTCGTAAATTATCGTTGGTGTACTAAGGGACAACGAAGCTTCGGTGGATCTTGTTCACCTTGAACAAACACAGCCAACTCAAATTCTGATTAGGGACACTACACAGGACAAGGAGGTAAAGGAAAGCATAATGTGGGAGACATCCTACAGTAGAGGATTAAAGAAGCTTAAACTGATCTGTGAGTGAAGAAAAGACTGGGGGAGACAACGCGGTAGTGGGAGGGGATGAATGTAGGGAGACGGCGCGCGCGAAATGTTCAACTTGCTCTTCCAGTTCCATGTGTTGGCTTTTCAGCTCAGCTATCTTGCACAAGATAGCCTGGTTTCCTTGTCGTTCCTCTGCTAGCCTGCGTTCTGCCTCTTGTCGTGCCCGCCGTTCCTCTGCAAGTTCGCGCTGTGCTTCTCGTCTTTCCTCTTGTCGTTGCCAGTGCTCTTGGTCCTCGGCAAGTTTGCGCTCCGCCTCTTGTCGTGCCTCCTGTAGCGCTGCTAGCTTGCGCTCTGCCTCTGCTAACTCCGGTATCGCCTTGTGCCTCTGAATCTTGAGGTTCTTGCGAATTTGTGCCCGAACTTTGTCTCTCCAGATTTCGAAACTCTCCACTATGGTGTTGATGATAGGAGCGTCCTTCTGCCATGGGTTGCCGAGGCCGCTTTCGAGTAGACTAATGCGGTGATCATCGATGTGTTCTTCAAGTTTAGGCTCCTCAGCATCTTGCATTGTCCGACGAATGCTATCACGCATCTTCTCAACGCTCAAGCTATCGCTTCCTGAGCAGTCGCGCACCGTTAGTGTCGATTCGGAGCCGCCGAAGTTTGTTAAATAGACCCTGCTTGCCGACTGCTTCGACTGCTTCTCCCCGCGCGAAACCAAGGCCGACGCTTCGTTTCTGGGATATTCGCTCGATGGCGAGGAAGAACATTGTTGCAGACCAAGCACACATGTGGCTGGAATCGAGATAGGCGGATCGGTATTCCTGAATAGCAACGCTGAGAATAGCACAATCGAGCACTGTGATGTGATCCCAGCCAAATGCTGTGAGTGGGCAGGAGAGGTGGCGCATAGAAATGAATTTCCGCAGTTTGGCGTAGCTGTCGCGGATTGAAACATGGTCTTCGTCCCTCAACTTTCCGTTGGAATAATATCGCCTTGTCCTACAACAGCGTTATTTGAAGCGATTGGTTATATGACAACATACTCTGCTTCTGGATCCACAGGCTTTGGGAATAGGTGAATCAACACCGCCCTGGAATCATCTATCCGAGGCATTTCGTGGCTCGCAAGGGTGGGGCCTCGGTAATGGAACTCCAGCGCGATGGCTTCGTGAACCCCTTTGTTCTCTTCCGTGCCCAGGCTGTTCATTGCGACTTGGTCGATTCTTGTGACAAAACATCGGTCCAGGTTCTCTAGGTGGCCGGGGAGTTCGACGATCTGGAGCATGCGGAGCCATATATCCAGGTCCTGATCCATGTCGCAACAGGTGAGAAGACCGGGAATCATGGCAGTCGGGCTGAAGGAGTTTAGGTACCACGGTGGGTCGCTCGGCCGGGCATAACGGAGTCTGAATGGCCAGAACATGCTGCTTGTCCACTGGCAGTGTGTGTGGGTGAGGATAAGGCAGACTGTGCCATCCGACAGATTAAGTACTCGCAGCTGGGTCATAAGGCGATTGCTTTCCTTTTGTTAAAGGTATGCTACATATGGTGGATAAGGACGTTACTAGACGCGCCGCTCGGGAAGAGCTTACTAGTAGAGCATTGAGCAAAGACTGCTTTGAGCAAAGACTGCGGCTGCAAAGTCACTGAGGCTGGCGGACAGTAAATCGAGAGTCAAGTTGGATTGTAGTAAACGGTGTCGCGCATAGATTCAGCTGTTGTAGGGGTGATTGACGAGATTCTAGCCCATCGAAGGGCATGGCACAAAGCAATCGCGGTTCAGGATGAAAGGCCGGGATCACGTGCGATCAACAGACTCTGCCTCCTTCCCAACTCCTTCCCCCAATGACCCCGCATTTGTATCCAAGTGATTGGTGCTCCTCAAAATGAACATCACGAGTATCCATCCGCCTCGCCTTCTCAGGACCAGGAATTGCAATAGAGAAACGTGTAAGCAATCGGACAAAGATTCAACGACTCCTCCTTCATTGGAAGTTCCAACACGACGCCGAAGTGGAGTCTAGCCTTGTCGTTTCGCTCCATCAACTAAGACCTCTGTCTAGAAGCTGACGTCATCTCGTCTATCCTGCGGACAAGTGGCGCCCACAAACATCAACGCCCTCATATTTTGGAGATCCCCTTCCCCGCCGTCTCTCCAAACCACTCCACGCATGCTAGCAGGAATCATAGGCCTCCTCTTTAAGCTCGTAGACAACCGTAATCCGCTTTTCTGGCTCCACAAATACATAAACACGTCTTTAAGCGGGGAACGGCAGTCAAAGAACTTGAACTTTGAAAGAACTCGGAGGCTCCAATGACACAACACTAGCTCATCGATGAAGTCATTACTCTGGCTCTGTGCTGGGTATAAAAGCGTTGCAGTAGCCATCGTCAGCATCAACCCTCGAACAAACAACCACCCACTTCACTCAGCACTCTTCTTTCTTGCATCATGACTGGTACCGACAATACTTCGAAGAACCCCGCCCGAGTTGCTGCTGGCTTGAAGAGCACCCTCGCTCGCGACAACGTCTCTGACGAGGCAAAGGTGAACGCGCAGGAGCGACTGATGGAAATGGGATATACTGAAGATGTCGCTGGTGAGCATTTGTCTGTTCGACAATAGCGCAACTCTGACGTGCCTCCGACCTTGTAGCATACCAACATGACGAGGAATTGCATCAAACCCGCGTCCAAGCTGGCTACAAAGCCGCGTTGTCGAGTGCGTAGAGTAAACCTGCTATTTATGCACGCATTGATTCGCGTCAGATCCTAAAGTGTCGGAGGAGGCCAAGGAGAATGCCCGTCAGCATCTGGAGGAGAGCGAATTGAACTAAACACTGAGACTAGCAACAACTTGAAACTGTATCATTCTGTACTACTATTGAATTTTGCAGCGCTCCAGTAATGTCAAAATTTCACGTGATATGTAGGGTCCGTGCGCGGCTGGTCGCCTACTTGTACGCGTCTCCGCCAACGCTACTCTTCATACTTACCTTGATGGCACAGTTCCCTTCAGCTACCTGGAGCTGTGGGCCACGGGAACTCTCCATCGCACGGCGACCCTGTCCATTCAGAGAGCACCCGCGGTTTGTATGGGCTTAGGTTCATGCACCGTCTCAATATTTTCCAGTCCTGCCACGGCCACTCGGCTAGGCGGGCCCTTTCTTTTTGTTGGCTTGTTTGGCTAACCCTAACCTTACGACCGAGGGCTTACAGTACAATAAAAGATTTGCTTTAGATACACAATAATGGTACATTTGGATTGAAATCAACTAAACTTCTTTGTCTTCGCTCGACCCAAGATGCTGGCGGGCATTCTCCTTGGCCTCCTCCGACACATTAGGGTCTGTCGCCAGGGTCAGTAGAAGAAGGAGCGACACACTCGAACGACGTACTCTTCAAGGTCGCCTTGTAACCGCCCTGCACATGGTTCTCGTGTTTCTCCTCCTCGGTCTTCTCGCGGACGTCAGACGAGCTCTCGGGGTGGGCTACAAACAGGATAAGCAAGTAGTGGAAGACAAACAACAAAATACACACCAATGTACTCCTCGTAGCCCATGTCTTTCAGACGCTCTTGCGCGTTGTTCTTCGCCTCGTCAGAGACATCACCGCGCGCAAGTGTTCCCTTGAGTCCAGCAGCGACGCGGACGGGGTCTTTTCCGGTGTTGTCGGCTGCGTCGGAAAAAAAGTTGGTGCCTTATAAGGCAAGAGCCTTAAATTCGACTTATATTGCCTTACAAGATACTCCCCTTATCTTATAAGTCCTTATTTACTCATCCATACATATTATAGCTTAATCTTATCCCACTATGTGCTTTTGTTGGTCAACGAGTTCCTTTCGAGTGCTAATTTCATGACAATCACGAAATTGATGGCATTTTGTGACATTTGTGTCACAGCACAGAATGCTCGTTCTGGATTGACCGTACAACCTACAAATTACACCTCTTTAGCTCTTAAAAACATGTCTGGGTCCGTCACATCCATGATCATATACTCTTCAATATTTTTCTCCTTTCCTCGATCGAAAGCAGGTGCGAGTAAAGCACCACGGATGATTGAATGCACCGAAATGAACTCGGTCGATCGGCGAGGTTTTGCCCGAATGCGGTGGAGTCCAAGAAGTTTGTCCTTCGCCGGTGGATTGACAACCTTTGCATCGAGCGGTTGAACCAATGCGAATGGGAAAGTCTTTTGTTTCGCTTCAAAAGCAAAAACATAAACCAACCGCATGATCACTACACCAGTTGTCGTTTGAACGAAGACAGCGTCATAGCGAGGCCAACCGTGGAAGTTTGGGGAGCATCTCAGATAGTCCGTTGTGTCCATCCAGTCATCCAAAGACTTGAAATGGACTTTAACGAAGCCATAGGGGGAAATCTAACACGATAAACCTGATTAATATGTGTTGGCATGATTTGGAAGAAAATTACTGACCTGGTCCGCTGGGAAGAAACTGAGAGGTTGTTCGTCCATAGCTGCGTGGCCAAATGCCCGGAGAAAGTTATTCAAGAACGAGGTGAACTTGGTCCGAAATTGTGAGAAACCAACGTCAGTTTTGTGCTCCTCCTCCACCATTGAGAACGAGATCTTCACCCGCTTTCCACCCAGAACACTGTTTCCAATCAACTCAGAATCGTCTGGCTCCGAGTCCTCATTGGCGTTGTCCTTCTTCGGAGGTGCATTCAATGCATCTAGGTCTTCAATTTGTTCGCGGATATACGTTGCAACAGTGCTCCGGTGGACAAAACGAAGAATCTCGTTGAATATATCAGTATAACGGCAATTTAAAGCAAAACCATACCTGTGGCGCTACATCCTTGCCATTCGTCAAGTTATGATATGCGTCGCGAACGGGACCATGCATCGATTCATCGATCTTGGTTCCGAAATTCTTCGTAGCACCTTTTCGCAGAATGTCGTCAAATGCATGTTTTTGAAGATGATTTTTCGGGAAGTTCCAATTCTTCGCCAGCTTCTCGATATTTTTGCACTTGTCAGAATATTCCTGGTAGTGCATAAGGAACATTAGTCGCAGAGAGAGAAAAAAAAACCGACATTGATTAACTGGCCAAACCGCTGGAGCTCTTTCCTACCCTCCTCTACCGTGTTGGCAGTCTGAACACCAAAGTCAAGGTACGTATCAACGACAAGGTAACTCCGGATGCATCGAAGAAGGAGCAAACCCAGGTTATCGGTGAGAATGTTGTGCACCGCAAAGATAATACCCTTCGAAATGTCCCGGTGTTTGTTTCCGTCGTTGAAAGATATATTTGACACAGCACTGAAGTGATTGAGGTTTCGCCATCGAGGAAGTGCGTCAAATCTACAGGCTTGGGTGAGAAATCAACAGTCATTGTTATTATAGTCCGTACTGTTGGTCAAGAACAGCAGTCTTCCTGGGCCCCAGGAGTATCAGATGTTGTTTGAGTTGGCCAAAGAGATGGTCGCCCCACAGACCACTATGATGTGAATGAAGCCGGTCGAAAGAGAGTGCGTGATAAGGGTCGGACAGTCCAACTTTCCAGAAAACATTCTGCAATTGAGCTCAAGAGAGGACAGAACGGAAAGGATAGCAGACACTACCTCAACATTACGAAGACCGACAGCTTTCAATTCGTCCTCCCGCTGCTCGACAGTCTTGCAAGAAGCAGCCTTATGATAGACCGCTTCAGAGTCTTCTGTTGATCGCAATGGAGCCGCTAAATCAAGCCGAGAGAGGTCTTCTGCCTTGACCAAACAGATAGGGCAAGGATACAGGGCTCGAACACCCCGAATCAAAGCCATAACAGCACTAAGAGTGGTAAATGAGCATTGATGCTAATATAGACAATATAGGCACGACTTACGCTTCCTCGTAGTCAGCCGCAAGTATCAGGATCATAGGAAATAGTTTGCGCATCTTGCCGTCCCCACATCGAACCCAGACTCCAATGTTGGAGTGCTTCGCCATGTCCTCGAGTAGTTTATAGAACGCCTCGTGCCATACCGCATTCTTGAAATTTGTGAAACCTGGTTTCCCCGACTCGTTTGCATCTTCATCGACCTGGTTGATGATTAAGCTATCAGTTCGGAAGAAAACAGAGAACACGACCTACAATCGGAAGCCATCCTACGATTTGTCCTCCTCCCCAGCCAGTGCCATTGCGGATACCAACAGTAACATTTGCAAGTCGCGCGATGATCGGGTATCCTTTCTGGGTACCGAAGGTGGAAAGCTTGGCCTTGTCGGCGTAAAGGATGAACGGTAGTATTTTGTAGTCGGGGTTGAAGTCTAAAGCAGACTGTCACATTTCGTAAATGAAGTAGAGAACGATAGGCGTAAGCTTTACCTGTGCATCCCAAAAGGCTGATCCAGTCCATGGCTCGGTGTAAAACGGAACCCATGATGTCCCGTCGAATCGAAATCGTCGCTCTGCATCCCAGAAGAAGTATGGAGCCAACTGAGGATCTTGCACCAAGTCGAGGCTCCAGTCCCACAAAGGACGAGCGTGCATCTCAAATGTTCTTGGTTGCCCTTTGTATTCCACTTCGACTGTATACTCCTTGAACTAAGGGAAGTTGTGAGCGACAGCAGCATCGCCAACACGACCAACTCACACTTGTACAGAGTTGAGATGCCTGCTCCCATCTCTTATTCAGGTCGTCGTAGTTCTTGACCGTGAATTGGGCTGGGCTCGCAGCAACACGATTGATGAGCGATATCAAAGCATTGACTGCCTTCTTGTCAAGCATGTTTGTGTTCGCGAAGTTGGCAAACTCGTAATTCAGTCGTGTATCGAATGGTAACCACGGTTCAGAGACTGGTGGTGGTCGGCTTTGTTGCCCCCAATGCCTCCAGCTGGATGTATGTATTGAGAGCGATGTATTGGGTCGGCAAGCCGCTGTGTGGATGAAATTCGTGTTTGATATCGTCTTTTTCGGGCTGTGGTGCTTCGGGTAGAGTATTGCCATCGTTGGGCAGAGTATCGCCATCGTTGATAATAGGTAGAGGTTCGTCCGCAACTTGCGCAAGTTCTAGAGAGTAAGTGAGACTGTGAGAGTCGAATTATTATCTGTACCTGAGTCGTCCGGAGGATATTGTTCCGTTCCATGAGGATCGGCTTGGGGATTCAGACTTGGAATTTCTGAATCATATGAGCGAACAATTTAGATTTGAAAAAGCTTGAAACTGACCTCTGGGAGCGCTGACTTGTGCTGGAGAAGCCAAAGAGCTATTCAATCTTCATGGTATTTGAACTTTGCCCATGGAGACATACGTTCCGCTCGGAGAGCTCGTAGAAAGGCAGCCGTTTTCCGTTGTTCTTCAACTCGCTTGTTGCACCCTTTCAGGTGGCTGCCCAGACCCTGGAACCTCACGGACTGTTGACAGAGCTGGCAGATTCGACAAAGGTGGTTGGCGGGATCTACTGGGCAGTCCTTCGCTGTCAACATCGGAGTAGTTGAGTTGGAATCGGTGGATGATTCAAATCACGTGTGTCAATCATCGTCTCTTCTTTGACCGTGTCGACCATCTACGGACCAGCAAAACCATACCACTCCGGGGCTATCCCATGACTGTCGACTGAGGATGCTCGCTAGCCATCCCCGAGCGAACCACGGTGTGTTTTTAGTCAATCTCACTCCAGCTTTTTCGTCTCATTTCTCAATTTAACTCAGAGCTCGATTCTAGATGCAACCTGCTGGCTGCTAGTGCCGAAGACTACAAAATTGCTCTCTGCTCCGACCCTGACTTTGTATGGACTGTCCAATATCACCACGAAAGCTCACGGATCGTATGTTTGCCTTTTCATAAAAGGCGACGTTTCCTCAATCTAACTGGCCTTCTAGATATCTGCCTCTGACGACCATACAATCCACATATGGAGCAGCACATCCCGAAGCCACACCACAATACTCACCAGTCACTCTCACTATGTTACGCCTGCTCCGAAAGACGATCTGGTCATTTCTGCCTATGGCGATTCAGAACGGGACCATGCTGCACTTTTCCCTTGGCGACACCGTTTACTTCGAAAAATAGGCTCCCAAAGCCAGGGCAGCGCTGTTCGGAGCGTGTTTCGGCTTGTTTTTACTTGCGATCGTGGATCGCTGGTTGGCGGCTGCGCCGTTGACCAGACTGTTCGCGTGTGGGACATCTCAGGCTTTTCGAATACCAGCACAGGCTCCGGAAACTTCGAGCTCCTCGATACCTTCTTGACTGTCAAATATATACTCGAAGGTCATGACCGTGGTGTCAACTATGCCACGTTCCATCCCACTCTCCCTCTCATCGTTTCTGCTGCCGAAGATCGCACCATTAAAAGCTGGCGGATGAGCGAGACCAAAGCATGGGAGGTCGATTCCTACCGCGACCATTTCAATAACGTTGCGACGGCCCTTTTCCACCCCAACCAGCTTATCGTTTCCTTCGGTGAAGACAAGACTGTTCGTGCTGAGCGAGCTGTTCTCGGTGCTACTGCTGGTGCTTCATCCGAGCTAGACGCGTGGGCGAGGGAAACTCCAGACGATATTCAAGTTGATCTGGTCAGTGTTCAAGAAAGTGGATGGGAACTTGACGCAGATGCCGGAGGGGCGGAGGCCATGAAAGCGGTCGAAGAGGATGCTACCCCAGATGAAGACTTGTCAGGCTTAGCGCCAGGTATCACCCAGACGGAGCATGGTGTCCGCAACTCCTCACGAGCGCTGCCTAATCATGTAGTTACTAAGCGGTAAGATCGTTCGAGCAATGCAGGTATATTTTCTGTCTCTTTGTATAACATTTGCTAACGTTGATTCAAAGCTTCTCAATCGCCAACTCAACGTCAACCTTGTGTCAATGGACTCATCGGTACTTGACAACTGTCGCATCCTTGTCGCCTCTCCAGCTTCACGTCCGACGCACTCGCAGAAACGTCACTATCCTTCCGGTTGTCGTGCAGTCGTTGACCTCCATCTGCACTGAACTGGGGAGGGTTTTTGATTGGTTACTGGCAATAAATTGGCAGATTCAGAGGCGCAAGACACACTGACGCTGCGAGATATAGAGTATACTTGGGCCCGGAGACTTGTAAAAATGATAACTTAGGTTGTTCACAGGTTTTCTGTCTTCCTTTCAAATTGGCCTCAAGGAGTTCGGAGAAGGATTCGACCTATTAGATATAATTAGAACATTGTGTAGGTCCAGGGTCGGTTTGATTGCATCAACAACACATTTAATCTCTCTTTGTGCTTCCACTGTAACGACGACTGATCCCTCGAGCATGGCCTCTCATCCCCGACTGGATTATCAATTCACTCAGCCAAGGTCGGGTGCGAAAGAGGATGACTACCGAAAGGTAAGTCTCTGGTTCCATGCCACATTGACATATCTCAAATTGTCAAATTTTCTAGACTATCGATGCTCTCCAGCAGCAGCTGGCGGCCCTTCAGGCATCCTCTACTAGATCTGGACCTACACAGACGGCTCCAGCGTCGACTACCAATGGAGGATCAATCTCTACTGGGCAGGAAACAGACGATTTAGACAATGAAAATATCCTCGATTACAAGGCGTTGGCGATGGAACTCGGCAAAAAGCACACTATCCTCTTTTACCCCTTCCTTCGACAACCGAATTTTACCGCTCGTCCAACTAATCCCCCATCAATCCAAGGGGCCGCGAACGTCAAAGATGTATACGGAAATCCTGCTCTACTCTCAGCATACCGAACGGAAGAACTCTATATGGCGGTCCCCGAACAACTCCACAAGCTGGTTAATGCTGCGCTGTTCCCTGGATTTGCGAAGGAGGTAGGTTTATTCAGAATGACACGAGATTTTTCATTCTTAACATTGTTCAAGTTCCTCCATCATCAAAGCGCCGAACGATCGAACATCATCAACGGCTTGCGACAGAATCTCCCTCGACTTGTCGAGCTCGCTGGTCTCCAGTCCGTCGACTACAAAAAACTTCTATACCATGCTGGCGAGGATACATCTCAACCGCCCCAAACCGCCTTCCCACCATTTTTACATCGAAACCTCGGAAAACAGGAGAAGGACCGCTACCTCAACTCATTGGGTCCATTCGTAAGTCACCCGCTATAATTGCGCCACAGGCTTTTGATCGATTTTTCGTTTACAGGTGCTTCGATATATACTCTTCTCTCGAGCGAGCTTGAAAGGCGATGGTCGCAGTGCTCCTTCGGGCAAGGCTTTGGGAGCTAAATGGGGTGTGAAGGAGCCATAGCGGTAACTATTTTACAAATGTCCCCTGCAGCTGCAGGAGGGACATTATGCAAATCTGCCTGCAAAGCAGGAAAGCAGCATTGCAGGAACATTTGACAAATGGCATTTCCAGAATTCAGATTATATAATCTTTAAATCTTTTTAATTTTACTTAGCTTATTTAAGTGATTTGAGTGATGGGAGTGATGGCATCTATTAAATAAGATCAATGTGGAAACATTTTTAATTGCCATCAGTACTTTTGATGACTATATAGAGTTACATCATTTTTGTCCCAATTAGGATGTATTCTTGTAAAACCTAGTACACAGCCCTTATTGATTATATTACGGGTCTTCGGCCTGAAGAAATGGTGATTTGAATATTATACCTAGTATTATTTTCATTATATAATCATTCATTATAGCACAATCACTATTTGATCGGATTGTCCATTTGCTGCCTTATCAATGACCCTTATAATTTAGCAGGGGAGCAGAAGGCAAATGTTCCTGCAGCTGCAGGAGCCTGCTGGTGCAGGTGAAAATGCATTTGGGTGGCCTTGCCCCTGCAGGACCAGAAGGCAAATGGTTACACCCACAGGTGTGTGAAGGATCCAACCGTTGGCGCAATGGGCTTGACTGTCATCACGGTCAGCCTTATTAACCCGTTTTGGAATCCAAACTCACCCGAATATAGATGATTCATATCCTTTACACAGAAACCACAGGCAAAAGCGAAAATTTCGAAGAAATTGGGCGTCTCAGCAAGTTAAATCTGGGTGCTATATTCGACAAGGTTGTTCGAAACTTGCGGATGAACTGGGAAACTCCTCGAATGCAGAATCGAATCCTGCCTTTCTGGAAGGATATCACATTCGCAGGCGTATCGGCGGTGTCGAGTCTTCTTATCTCCCCGACTCTCCATCCAGACGACTCGGACAAGGACGAAAACTTCAATGCTATGATGCAAGATGTCACTCTAGATGAAGACGATATACGGCCAATGCTACCACCTGTCACGCCTGGAGAATACTTCAACGCTTCCATTGGGTTGTGGGTGGATGACAGTCCGGAATTTGCGGGCACGAGCCAGGATCCGGGTAAGTTTTCGTGTTCAGCAGTCTAAGTGATTCTGCTAATCCGTCATAGAGTTAGCAGAGAATACCAGTCAACGAGTACCACGTCAATCGTCCTCCAACGCCGCAGCCATTTTAATCCCCGCAGCCATGCCGCGCGGAGCACTCTCGATCGCTTCCACCATGAGCGCCTTGACTGAGCCTCCCGAGAGCGACGACGGAGGAGAAATAGAAACTCTTGCTGTCGCACAGGCGAAAAGAGCTCGAGGAGGTGGAGCTAGAGCTCGAGGAGGCAAAAGAGGTGTTCGTGGCAAGGGTCGTGGGCGCGGGGGCGGGTAGAAAAGGCAAGGAACGCGAAGTCCCGGTCGTCGAAGTCGAGGAAGAGAGCATCCCACTGGCACCCCCACCACGGCCTCGACCTGTTCCTCGACGCCGAGTGGTTGTCGAAGGCGGTTCTGATTAGTGGCTGAAGGAAGTTGTCAATGGTACTTGATATTGTTGCTGCTAACATCATTTGACATGTAAGACGGACTTACTAGTAACATGAATTGAATCTGTGCAAGCCCTTTTCTACTTGTGTTTAGATTTTACGGGCACAGCGCGTGCGGCGTTCGCGACGAACGCGTCTACAAGCAGGCATGTGATCAATTTCGATTCGGATCAAATCATGTCAATGTCAATGCTTCTTAACAAACCACCACCACCACACGACGACGCCGACGAGGATTCAGACGTTGCGAAATGAAACGGCAGTCTGGGGTTCTTTGGTTGGAAGGGAGGAAAGCACAAATGGAACTGCGGGGGGGAGGGCAGAACGGAGGACTGAACTTGGCGAAATTGAAGTGGGGTCAACTGTTGATTCAGAGTCCCTTCGCGGTGCCATGGCCAGCCGTAAGTCAGTCATCATATTTAGTTACTCAATCCTCTCTTATGCTCTTCAGCAAGCCAACTTCCTTCGAACTCAAAAGTCAGCGGTCTGCATAGTGGACAAACCGCCACAAGCTACAGCAACGAGCTTGTTTCCTCCAGCAAGCACGAATCCTTTTGCTGAACCTGCTGCATCCGCAACGGCCTCAACTCCAGCCCCGGCTATAACGAGCGCATCTGCTGTGAGCCCTGCTGCTACACCTGCTTCACCTTTCTCGTTTGGACCAACTGCGCCAGCAAAGGCGCCAGAGCCAGCTGCAGCCAAACCATCTGCATTTTCTTTTGGTCTAACTGCTCCAACTTCACAACCTACTCCCCGCAAGCCAGCCTCAGCCAGCTTCACGGCCTATCTCAACGACGCTCAACGGCAAGCTACTACTAAGGATGCTGGACAAATTGCTGGATGGACTGAATGTCCTTCGTGTCATTAACGAACCCACGGCGGCGGCTCTCGCTTACGGACTGGACAAAGACAGTAAAGCCAAAATCATCGCTGTTTACAATCTTGGTGGTGGAACTTTCGATATCTCCATCCTCGAAATGCATGACGGCGTCTACAAAATCAAGTCCACCAACGGTGGCACCCATCTTGTCAATGGTGGTGAAGACTTCGATATTCTCCTCGTTGACCGCATCCTCAAGGAATTTAATCCGAGCACCGTATCGATCTCAATGGCGATCAGATGGTCATCCAGCGTATCCGTGAAGCGGCAGAGAAGGCCAAAATTGAGCTTTCGTCAACCGCCCAGACGGAAATAAACTTGCCGTTTATCACCGCCGACGCAACTGGTCCCAAGCATATCAACACGAAACTGCTCCGTTCGCAATTTGAGGCCCTTACTTCTTCCCTCATCCAACGCACTGTCACTCCCTGCAAGAAGGCCCTGTCCGATGCTGACGTCAAGCCCAGCGATGTCCACGAGGTTATCCTTGTCGGTGGTATAACCCGTATGCCCCGTGTCACGGAGACTGTCAAGAGCGTTTTCGGTCGCATAGCAAGGGTGTCAACCCTGACGAGGCTGTCGCTATTGGCGCTAGTGTTCAAGGTGGTGTTTTGGCCGGCAACATCACGGATGTTCTGCTTTTGGATGTTACGCCTCTTTCCCTCGGTAAGTTACTCCATTTCTGTCTTTTGGAGTCAGACTGACGGGGTGATCACAGGTATCGAAACTCTCGGTGGTATCATGACCAAGCTCATCACTCTCAACACGACCATCCCTACCAAAAAGTCGCAGGTCTTCTCGACTGCCGCTGACGGTCAAACTGCTATCGAGGTCAAGATCTACCAGGGCGAGCGTGAACTCGTTGCAGACAACAAGCGCCTCGGTAACTTCAACCTGGTTGGCATTCCTCCTGCTCCCAAAGGTGTTCCCCAAATCGAAATCACCTTCGACATCGATGCTGGTGGGTCTATCTCTCTTTTTTTTCGCCATCTAAATTAATCAACGTGTTACTAGATGGTATTGTCAACGTCTCTGCCAAGGACAAGGCTACTGAAAAGGACCAGTCTATGACCATTGACTCTTCTTCGGGTCTAAGCAAGGAATGGTTTCTGACGCTGAGCAATACGCCGAGTCGGACAAGGAACGCCGCAACCTCATCGAAATGTTCAACAAGGCCGATTCCTTCTGCGCTGACACCGAGAAGTCGGTCAACGAGTTCAAGGACCAACTTGATGCCGCTGAGAAGGAGAAGGTATTATTATCAAACTCATTGGCGAGCTCTGTGCTCTTGCGCTCCAAGCTCAGGCTCGCGACGGCTCTATCACGCCCGAGGCCATCAAGACCAAGATGGACGAAACCCAGGTTGCCTCACTCGGACTCTTCCAAAATGTCTACGAGAAGAAGAACGCTGAACATGTGGCGTCATCGGAAGCGCCCGCTGAGGAGAAGAAGGACGACGACAAGAAGGATGAGAAGGAGTAAATACCCGATGTGGTTCTATATTGCATGACGCCTAACCTAGACACCAAAAGTACTTTGCTCGCTTTACATCGATCTCAGCCCTGTAGCCTTAAATACTTAACCCCCACTCAACAACTTATGAATCTAACTGGCAGTGAAGCTTATGTGTGAGCTTTTCGGTATGCAGCCACTGGTATCAGAGCATTGACTGTTGCTTACCACCCATCAGTACACCCCCGGAAAGTGATGTAATGCTCTGCTCTTCTCTTTTATAAATCAATATGTAGTCTAGATTGTCTTTTACCTTTCCTGTATTGTAGTACCCTCGGTTCAAATCCTCCTGTAAACACATTATAAGTCCTTAATTTCCTCCTTCATTACTTCCTTACATGGTTTCAGTTCAGTATAACAAATAATGGCTAGTAGTAATCACTACTGTAACAAATGACTACAAAAAGGAGCCCTTTCCTTTTGACTTTTTTTTGCCCCCTTGGATGACTACAGGACACCTTATATAGCCTTTTAATAATGCTCAGTTTTAAAATGCCTTATAAGAATACACTCTCTTGCAAAGATTGGGTTATATTGTAAGTGGACGTCAAAGTATAAAATGCCATATAAAGTTGGCCTAATTTGGCAGGATTGCCGCATCTTGGCAAGATCACGTCAATTTGGCAGAATGATACGATCTTATGAAATATGAACCGCCTTTTAAGCCGGATTTGCCTTCCAGCCTTAAATTGCCTAATTTGGCATTTTCAGGCAAAAAAAAAATTTCCGACGCAGCGGCAGACATTGTCACTGCGGGAGTTTGGGAATAAACAGTGCCCCTTTCGATCCATTATACACCTAAAATCAATGCACCAAAAAAAGAATTTTTTTATACCTCTATTTGCACCCAAAAGAAATTGTTCCAAATATGCCTGCTTATATGAGAAATAGATACTATAAATGGACTCAGTTTTGTCAACTGGTTTTGGGGCAGATCAAACAGCCTTTTCTAGACCAGTTTTTGTATCAAAACATGAACCAAAAATATTCACATATATTCACTTATATGATATATATCAGGGCCCTGGACCATATTTTTAGGTCCCTATTTTGATGCAAAAGCTGGTCTAGAAAAGGGTGTTTAATGTGCCCCCAAACCGGGGGACAAAACTGAGTCTGTTTATAGCATCTATTTCTCATATAAGCAGGCAAATTTGGAACAATTTCTTTTGGGTGCAAATAGAGGTATAAAAAATTTTCTTTTTTTGGTACACTGATTTTAGGTGTATAATGGATCGAAAGGGGCACCGTTTATTCCCAAACTCCTGCAGTGTGTTGTTGTTCGAGAGGGCAGTTGTTGGGTGGATGTGAGGCAGAGAACTTGCTGAACTTTTATACCATATCGACTGCAAAGATGACTTCATTCGTGAGCGATGCGTGGGGTCACTAGTTGCGTAGGCGCGGAAGAGTCTCTCCATTTGCTCATTGTCTTGTCTAGGTTTGGACTATCCGCAACACCGTTTGACAGGGTCAGGATTCCAGCTCTTTTGTGGAAGGCGATGTTGAATTATGAATTATTTGAGCAGCGAAAAAGGGTTGGTGGTAATCAAGTCAAGAGAGTTGGCTTCGTTTGTCGCTGTCCTGTGTTTGTAAATTGGCGGGGACGAATTGAAGCAATGAATGTCGGAAAGGCGGAAGTGGTCTCATGATAGACAAGGAATCCCCCTCGAACAGGGTCTGCGAAGTTGACGAGGGCATCCAGAGGTTGGGGTCAACGGCGCCGGCAAAGATGGATTGATGGCATGACTCATACCAAGCTTCCACAACCACTTCAAGGTATTTGGCTATAAACCAGTGAAAACACGGTCTCCTGCCCCGAAATTGTCGCACAAGCACTTCATAACACCCCGGCGCATCTTCGGTGTTACACAGCACGCGTATACGGCAAGCGAATGGCGGAAATTGGTCTGCACAAGATCCAAGGACCAAGCTCCCCGGTGAACTTCTCCCAAGCACTATCTTGCTGAAACTCATTGAAACAATGTGCAAGATAATGATTCTCATTCTACTTTTCCTGGTCAACGAGTACATGCGTTTTGAATTCTTCGTCTACTGTCCATACATCAAGCCAATGATTTCAGCCTCGTCGTACCCCTTGTCGACCTCCGCATCTTCGCTCTCCAATGGATCCGTGGTCAAGAACCAGCCCTCCGTCA
Source organism: Mycena indigotica (assembly GCF_014461135.1). Taxonomy (NCBI): domain Eukaryota; kingdom Fungi; phylum Basidiomycota; class Agaricomycetes; order Agaricales; family Mycenaceae; genus Mycena; species Mycena indigotica. Next base: position 296,771 of record NW_023503016.1, on the reverse strand, counting down.
GCGGGTTGTAGTGTCGATATAATGGCCTTGTTTTGCACCCAGGTCGGGGCAGGACATATGCGACGACACCTTGGTCTTTCAGCTTCCCTTTATCTTTCCCATATCCGCCTCCCGCCAACACTGCATCTCGTTCTTTCGTATTGGTGCTGTAGAAGGTTGCCTTCGTGCGTGTGTTAAACACACGGAAGAGCGGGACGGTGCCTTCCTCTGGCCGGGTGAATGCCCGACCAACGACACCGTCGAATTCGAAGCCTTGCTTGGTCAAGACCGCTTGAATACCGGAGTTAGAGGCTCCATAACCATATTGCTCGATGTCATTCTGGAACAGGCGAAGGATGGGTTGGATATTCTTAGGAATGGGACACCCTGGTTGGCGGTTCTGTCGTTGGCTAAGTCAATAGGAGACCAGTATTACTCATACGGAGATGTACCTTTCGAATTGGGACCACGGCGAAAGCGTCAGTAGCAAGCAGGAGAAGGGTCGCTGTGATGATTGGGCAAAATCGCATCCTTTCACTTTGACCAAGACTCTGTTGTTGTAGTGGGTGGAAGGAAGGAGGACAGCTTGGAGCCATGTCTGAGGTCGAAAGCTATTTGAGGCATGGTCTTAGTCTAAGACAAACTCATTGTGGAACATTTTCCTGCTGTCACGTCCGAGTCACGCGCGGTTGCGTTTCTCTTTCATCCACTCAAGTCCTCGTAAATTTTTCTCCATTCCTTAGTGTGCTCATCCTGCTGCAGGTTCCAAGCAATCCGTGATTATACCCACCATCTCATCGAGTTCTTCCGGATCGATTGCGGACTTGAATAACCCTACAAAAACACTTGCCCTGCTTAATGTCGCTGGTGACCCCCACCATTCCAGACCCGCGACTCCCCCCCGAACTTCTTCATCTAATATGCGACCTCATCGACAGCCGACGGCGAGCTTTACTGCTCAATCTATGCAAGGTCTCTCGTGTTTTCCGAGTACCTTCCCAACGGAAACTATACGAGCGGGTCGATCTTGCTGGATGCTCTGTCCGGGTTATTCTATACTGGTGTTTGGTCATTCGACGCCGTCAAGATCTATCTGAGCGTGTCTGGCGCCTACGTCTGCTAGCGCCTACAACTCACCAAGTGTACACCGAGGAGGCCGACAAAATCTTCCTCGCTGTTTCCCGCTGCGTTAATATTACCTGGCTCGAACTACCATATGAAGTCCCCGGCGCTATTAGTAGCCCCCACTGGCTGCTCGGCGCCGTGTCCACAATGCGAAGCCCATTTCGATTAACCGTCTTTGAGTGTGGGGCCCACTCCCAGTTTCACGAGTTACGGAGTGTTCTGCTTCAGCAGCCTTCCCTGTTGTTTCTCATTCTAGGAAGCAAGGATATATATCTGGATCGCCATTTCTTGAGACGGTTGGCTGAGGCGGGCGGCCAAGATCCCAAGACCGTTCTCCCCTCCCTCTTTGCTGTAAAAACACTCTCACCGAACGTGCAAATTGAGCGACGGTTACGACGTATCGAGACCATGATTGGCGATATCACACCACTTGCGCGTTACGCATCGAGCTTGCAGGTGTTGAACATCCACTTTGGTTCCTCGCGAGACCTCCAGGTTATCGCCACATTAGCCCGTGTCGCACAGTTGTTTCCAAGGCTCCAGTATCTGGCTCTTGTCGAGGCAGCTCAGAAGCTGGATGATTGCTGGTACACCGAACAGGACTCTCCGGCCCTGGTCATGCCGCGCTTCCAGAACCTCCGAAGTCTTTACCTCGTGTTGTCCCGCGTTACTCAGCTCACTGAAAAAGAGCCGGACGGCAGTGTCACCCGGGCTGTCCCCGTTGGAGACGAAGTCGGGATGCGTGAACTTTGCTTAAAGATGATGAACGCTGCACCCGACACTTGCCTTGACATTTGCGTCAATATCATCCAAAATGAGGACGGCAGGTTCGCGGAGCGCTCCTTTAGAGCAAATATCGCACACGAGGGCGCTCGCACTAGTCGGGTCAAGGTCAATAGCGGTCATATACCAGCTAATCAGCTCTTACAAGTTGCGACACGGCACTTTTGGCAAAGTTTGACGCCGTGAACGGTTGAACTTAATTTCAACTTAATTTTTTTGGGACTAGTTTTTGTCAACTCGAATAGATGAGTATATTAGCACACAATGCGAAGCCCCCAGAGTCGCCCAGACTTGTAGGCTTAGGTACGTGAGCTCGGGAATTGAAATTTCGGATAGGGGCGAGCGGATACGACACGATCAGTCACGGTCACGGTCTCTTTGACAGTCTCTTTTTGCCACTCACCACCACCACAAATCATAAATGTCTCTACATCTTCCTGTCGAGATTCTCCTCCTTATATGCGAGCAGACCACCAGCCAGAGCTCGCTCTACAACCTTTCCGCGACCTCCCATGCACTCAGACTCCATGCTCAACGCAAATTGTTCACAAACGTGAATCTCGTTGGCTGCTCAAAAAGCGTCATTTTATACTGGTGTCTCGTCGTCCGACGCCACTCAGACCTCGCTCGTAGAGTCTGTCGCCTCAGCTTTCCGTCGCTGGCTGCCGGAGACGTCTACCCCGAGGAAGCCAACAAGATGCTTAACGCTTTCAGATGCTGCGTTAGTCTTACCTGGCTGAACATATCGCCGGACCCTCGTGCCTCGTCACTGGAATCACAACACTTGCATTGGCTGATCGATGCGCTCTCGCACATGCAATGTCCTTTTCGGCTCGCAGTCTTCACCTCTTCCTGTTTAAAAACACCTGCCAGTGCCATGGCCCGGATCGCGATCCAACATCGCCAGCTACGACTCATCCACATGACAGACCAGCCCATAGACCATGACTTTATCTCCCTCCTGGTCGAACACAGCGGGACAGGGCCCAAATCCGTACTTCGCCATCTCATTGCTGTCAAAGTCACCTCGATGCCCATGCTGGCCATGAGTCGCCCGTTAGAGCGAATAGAAACAACCGTTGGGTGGCATCTTTCGATTATGAACTATGCGCGAACCCTGACGACCCTGAACATGATCTTCCCTGAGGCGGGAGAAGATCCGGCGACTCTCCTCCGAACAGTGGCCTACCTTCTGCCCAATCTGGTGCATCTGGCTCTCGTCGAGATGAAGAGAAAAGGATGCGCGGTGGACGACTCCCCCGCTGGGACTATCCTCCGTTTCAAACAACTTGAAACCTTCACGCTTATTGCTCGAAGCACAAGTCATTTTGAAGGCCGGGTTATGAAGGTCCCCGTCGGAGATCTAACTGGTATAAGTCGTATATGCGAGGAAACTGTGAAAGCTTGCCCAACACTTTACCGTGTTGTCATTGGGGTTCAGCTGGAACCGGAGGGCGAGAGGACCCATATGTCCTTGAAGGATGTCGAGGGTGCAATACGCACGACTGTGCTGGATGGAATTGACTTTGAGCCACTGTCAATGTTTTATGAAGGAATGATATAGCTAGATATCGAGCAGATCAATCAGTGCAATATTTCAAGTTAACTCAAATTCCACAATATTAATACCAGTCCACCAATCGGCTGTGATAAGGACAAATGCACACTCCTAAAGCTAGTGTTCTTTCGCGGAGAGTTCAACAAAACTTGGTTGATGCTAATATCTACTTCAAGTTTAGCAACAGTGATAAAGATGGGTGATGCATACGTCTTGGATTTGCTGGGAGGCAAAAACTTGTATTTCTTCTCCCCAGAGACCCAAATCAGTTCTGGCGTTTTTGAGGCAGATACCACATCCGTCGATCTGGTTTTCCTGGGGTGGAGAGAGTATGGCAAGTGTTGGTGCAATGACGCGGACATCCGCAGAGTTGTGGAAGTGTTCGAAACACTCCTTGACGTGTGCCTGGAACCACAGGGAAGGCTGAACGGTGCCAGTTGTGCTCACTACTGGCCCACACCCTTCCGCATGATGTGTACCAAGAGCTTCACGATCCAGAGTCCACCACACTGCAGTATATCCGAGGGTTGGCGCATATGGGTTGCTATGTCCATTCATACGTTCAACTTCGGCCAAGTCTCCCGTGTCACACGATTCGCGGAGCAGAGTGCATACTGCGTCGCAACAGCTCTGGTGGAAGATGCCAAGCCTCCATAGGAAAATGGCGGGGAGAACATCGTACTCCGGTGGCGGACCACCAGTAGGCCAGTACATCGAGAAAAGTGGTGTATTAAGGGTCGCTTTTGCGGCTTTCTTGGCGAGAGACTCCAGACCATGACGGCAGGCAATGGCAAACACTCGGTGTGGCTCATTGTCAACGAAACGCGGTGCAGCCAGCAGTTTTTCAATTTCAGCCGTGCCGCCCGTCACATCGTATTTCTCCATTGCCTCGTAGGCCCCGTTTATTCCGTCAAGATCGACTATTTCGAGCCCGAGCCTCGTCGCTGACAGGCGCGGGTAGCACAGCAGCAGAAACTTTTGCAGCACAACAGCAGGCTCTGACAGACAGATAATGGGTCTTCCCTCGTGTGTAGGGTTCACGTCGTCGCTCCCTGACAGAGGCTGTGGCATCGTTTTCATGTCTCTGAATGTACTAGAGACAAACATCAGAATTGCCCAGTGCACCCAGAAACGGACTTGGTCAGAGGATTCGATGATTAGATCAGCGGGATTTCCGTCGAACGAGGTAGGGCTGAAAGGTTCGGGTGCATCATGAATGGGAGCAGAGCTGCCATCTGCGTTGGCCATGAAAGTAGGAAGCAAGAAGAGCACGTGAGTGTATGCGGGACGGTCTCTTCCTTTTTGGGTCGCACTGCCGAGTGTCCACTTACAGACCAAGGACCAGACGGAAAAGCAAGTAAGTAGTGGCCCAGCCCATTCATACGTACACACTTGCCACCCTGCTTCAAATGGACAACCACCCCTGCTTTGACTATAAACTGGAACCCAGTTTAGATACATTTGCCCGAACCTTCCCCGCCCTTTGCTATACCTTACCTTGCTTCGAAAATATTTACATCAGCCATTCATGTCGAGCGGCCAGTAGATTTGATCTGTTGGCCACCGCGTCTTAGCAGTTAGTGTGCTTGTAGCGGTATATAAATGCAGATACAAAAAAAAAAAAAAAAAAAAGAAGAGCACGTGTTACCAAGTGACCAAGTAGTGCTTACCCTCGACACAAACGAACTGTGTTCTGTTTGTGAATTACTCCGTTTTGAGCAAATGATATAAAGCACAGAAATAGGACAAAAAGACATCGTATACGTCATGAACGAGGAAAAAAAATAATACAAGGAGCGTGTAAGCCTTCATAGGAAAGGCGGATGCAGTAGAAACAGTCGGAGAATACGTAACTCTTGCGTTAAGCAAACGCGCTTTCCATTGGCTCTGGTACACCTCGCACTTCAGCCTGGCGTCTTCCAAAGTCAGCACTGAATCCCAGCCAACTAGAACTCGATGAATCGGAGCCATCACTCAAGTTCTCGGATGAGAGCCATGGATTGTTATCGTTGTTGCTGAACCATTCCGTCTCCGAGACAGGGCTGACGTCAGACCACTCGGACGAGTTGTTAGAATGAGAGTATTCAAACTCGGGAGTGGCGATAGCAGACGAAGCCAACCAAGACCCTCGGAAGGAGGAAGAAAAGTCCAAGGTGGGCAATACCAGGGAGTGTGTTGGGTCGGAAACTGGCTCGGGGGGCGGGGAGACTAGCGAGACAGGCGACTCGGAATATACGTCAATAGAAAGAATGGACGATGTTTCGGAAAGTTCTTCGTCGTCGTCAACGGGAAGTTGTCCAATATGCTCCTCAAGAATACACCAACCCGTCCCGCTCTCTCCAATAACACCACGAACCGCAGCCTTGCTCCACCCCACGAACTCGATTTTGAGAACAGTGCACACTCCGTCTGGTCCAGAGCTCGATGAGTAAGCAGAACACACCGCCCCACGAGTCCAAACATCTGCTATATCCAGACGGTGGAACAGCGAAGAGACACGAAGAGAGTGGGTTTCATGCGAGTCGTGGATATCGAGCAGGGATCGAAGAGGAAGACGACCAGCGGGGAACTCGGGGAGCGGCGCACGAGAAGTCGGGGTAGGGGCGAGTGGGACAAGAAGGTAAGTCGTAATTGCAGGAATAACGGGAGTAGCAAAGTAAATCTCCATCTCGTCCTGTTTATCCGCAATGATCGTCTTGGGCTTGGAAAGTGGCTTTGCCATCTCATTGGTCTTCTTTGTAGACGATTTCTTCGATGGAAGACGCATTGCGTTCATCTCCTGGCGCATTTTGAGGTCCCAATCTGCCTCGTAGAAAGCACGACCAACAACGGGCACATTTTCGGCGAGATGTTGGAAGATGGGCTGGCCAGTTGAAAACTTCCTTGCGGTACCCAATCCAACTTGAGCGACCGTCCTCTGGACAACTGGTGCTCTTGGGAGGAATGTCGGCTGCAAAGGTCTTGACAGGGCATGACGCGCCCCAAAAGACAATCGTTGGTGAATAGAAGGGTTGGCCGCATGAAACGATCGAGCGACAGAAGCGGTGTTTGTACCAATTCCAGGAGCTGTGAGGTGCCCCACAAAGCGGGAGAGGAGAGTGCGGGTTTGTGTCAATAGTCTTTGACTGAGAGTTGTTCTAGGAAGCCTGAAAGCGGGTGGTACATGTAGTCCACGAGCCCCTGATGGGGCCTGGCGGGCTGCTGCCCTGGCCCCATGTGAAGCTAGTTGCATCGTGGTCGTCGAGAGCAAGATGCGATATGCCGAAGGACTCCGCAAGCCAGTTGCCGAATTTTGATAGCTGACACAGCATAATTACGTCAATTCACGTGCTATCCCCGCTTAGACTTGGTTGACCACCACCGTCGTCTTGTCTTTCTTGTTCTCCCCCCACTTCTATGTCTGCAAGACGCCAGGCATCTACAACCTCACTCTCAAAGTACGCTCGAAACGACCCTGTCCCTCGTGACCGCTCCGCAGACTTCTGTAATGCTTTCTGGGGTATTGCTGATGGAGGAGTCGAGGTTCTGTTTGCTAGAATGCGTGGGGCAGCTCGAAGCATGGACGAGTTGAGGAACTTTTGGAAGGAGAGGTATCTCTCATGTCTTTCAAGATCCGCTCATGATTGACAATGAAACTTAGGGCCTCTATTGAGGAAGACTATGCTCGACGCATGGCTCGACTTTCGAAGCAAGCCTTGGGAAGAGATGAGATCGGGTGAGTGGCACAATGCATGACCCGTCTAGCGGAGCCATTAATTCGTCAACTCTAGCGATCTCCGCGCTTCACTCGATGCTATCCGCGGCGAAACCGAACGCCAAGCTCAATTTCATCTAACTCTTGCCCAACAAGTGCGGTCAGACTTAGAGGGTCAGACAAGCGCCTTCTATGCGAAACAACAGCACCACAAAAAGACTTACCAGAGCGGCATCGAGAAAGAGTTCAAAGCGAAACAGTTGCAAGAGGGTTATGTCGCTAAAGCACGGGAGAAGTACGAGACGGACTGTATGAAGATTAATTCGTACACTGCTCAGCTTGGGCTGGTCCAAGGGAGAGATGCGGAGAAGATCCACATCAAGCTTGACAACACGAAGAAGACGGTCCACCAAAATGAACGCGATTTCGCCAACTTTTCAAGGGTTTTGGTGGAGACAACTGCGAAGTGGGAAATGGACTGGAGGGTGTTTTGCGACAGTTGTCAAGACCTCGAGGACGACCGAATCGAGTTTATGAAAGATAACATGTGGGCCTACGCAAACGCGGTGTCAACTGTTTGTGTTTCGGACGATGAGGTGCGTGGAAACTTGCCTCTTTCTTTTAGTTTTAACTCAATCAACAATTGCAGTCTTGCGAAAAGATGCGGCTGGCACTAGAGCAAATGGAGCCAGAGCGCGACCAAGAAAACTTTGTTCGTTCATATGGTACAGGCAATTACATTCCCGACCCTCCTCCATTTGTCGACTACAAAGACCCTAACTCTATTCCTTCTTCTTCGATGCGACCAACCTGGCGGGTAGCCAATTTCGCGCGGTCCTCCCAACGCCCGCCGCCAAATCGGCGAGCCCCTCCACAACCCGAACCCGAGCCAGAAGTTGATGACCCAGTCAACGGCCCTAACTCTGCTGGCCTTGGTACAGTTCGGAGAGGCGATGATGCGAGTGCTATGAACGGTATCTCGAGGCAAAATACCCAGAAGATTATACCACAACAACCTCAGCCACAACAAGCCATGGGTAGTTTTTCGCCAATGCCCTCAAGTTCGACGGTAGCATTGCCTGAGCCTTCGAGTTTGTCGAGAAGACCAACATCAATGGCTCTGGATCTCTCTAGGCGTCCCACAAGCACGAGCGCTACTTCAAAGCCATCATCTCATCGTGTTCCTCCACCCGAAACAGCGCCAATTGAAGCGACGGCAGAGACATTCATCAAGGTCGGAGACACATCATACAAAGTCGATTTGTCCAAAGACCCCAGAGCCGGTCCAAGCAGTAGCAAAATGTCTTCCTCTCCACCAAGTTCCGGGACAGTCGATCCATTCGCAAAACAAATGGAAGATTTGCAGATGGCTGCGACGACCGTGCGGAGGAAGAGCACAAGACGAGGGGCAATTGATACCTCGTCGAATGGGCAACCGCAGTCAAACACTCGACCGTCCTCGGTTGCGCCAGGAGCCATTGTAGCTGTTGGCAGCAATCAAAGCCAGAGTCAATATCGACAACCGCAGCAACAGCAACCGCGGCGTTCACCTTCGCCTTCTCCAAATCGCGATTACCGGCATTCGGCCGAGATGGTTGTGGGTAGCCACCCATTTGCTTCACGGCCGTCGTCTCCAGCTGCGCCACAACAACAGCAACAAATTACTGTTGCTTTCATGCGACCTGCTTCTGGTCCTCCGCCGGGTGCGGATATGGTTGCAGACGTGTTGACGGACTATCAGCAAAGCTTACCGGGTGAGCGGAAGATGGTCAGTCGGAGGGGAAGTTATGTTGGCGACCAGCCAAACTCGATATCCCATTCGTATAACCCCAGCCAGAGCTCGATTAACCAGCAACAACAACATGGCGCTGCGTTGTCACGACCGCCTAGTCAGGGCTTCGCTGGGGTTGGCGCACATTCCCGCAGCACAAGTCCTGTACCGCAAATGTCAATGTCACGGGGACCGAGTCCTGCTCCGGGGCAAGGGCAAATGGTGCTTGCGAGACCACCAAGTCGTGGCCCTAGTCCGCAAAGTCAAGGTTTTGCGATGACAAGGGGACCCAGTCCATCACCGATGGGAATGAATAGAGGCCATAGTCCTGGACCGTCTTCAAATATGCAACACAACCCACGACAAAGCCAAAGCCAAGGCTTTATAGCACCTCCTCCACCAAGCCAACTAATCAACCGATCACCGAGTCCTAACAATGTCGGTATTGCGCTGGATTCAAGTGGAAGGGTTATGCATGACGAGATGGCACAGCGCTACCAACCTCCTCCCCAGCAACATCGACAATCAATGCCCCCGCAACAGTCACAGATTGTTCCCTATAATCCCGCCCAAGCCCAACAACAACAACAACAACCTCAGAGAAGGTTAAGCTATATGGGCCCAGGTGGCGTGGCTGTTCCACCCCCTCCACCATTACAAACTGGCGCTGTTCCATATCAACATACGGGATACCAGTCGCAACAACATGCCCCGCCCCAGTCGAGTTACTCACCTCAATCTTATCATCATGCACAACAGCAGCAACAGCAAGCGCCGTATCAGCATCAACAACCTTATGGAAGTGGTTCGCTAAACGGACATCACGCATCTCCTCAACGGACGATGTCAACAGGCCCCAACGGTTGGCAGTCGACGATCCAGCCTCAACAACAGCAACAGATCCCTCGAGCGCAACAAACGTCACAGCAGTTAGTCCGCGTGCCTCAGCATCAAGGGCAGCAACAACTGCAACATCCCTCCCATTTCCAGCAGCAACGGCGCTCACCGTCACCGTCGCCTGGGTCGCAGCAACATACTTCTGATGGCAAGGCGATCTTGTTTTATGGTGCGTGTTTTTCGCTCTTTCCGCTTTCCCGCCTGACAAGCTTATTACTAGTGAAAGCGTTGTTCCCGTACACGGCGACTATCGAGGAGGAATTTGATTTCCAGGAGGGTGATATTATCGCTGTCACGAGCACACCTGAGGACGGATGGTGGAGTGGCGAGTTGTTGGATGAGTCGAGGAGATCGTACGGTAAACACATCTTCCCAAGCAATTTTGTGGAGGTATTTTAGGAGGTGTTGCGAAGGGGTTGATGAACGCTCATATGTTGTAAATATAGGTCAATTTAGGTACTAATGTAACGCGGTCCGAGTTAGATTCTAGTCGCCTTTGCTTTCTTCATTCATGTATTTGCAGCTCAATCATTGACAGCCGTCGCGCGCTCAGGTGACAAGCCTTCTTCCCGTCACTTGTTTCTGACCTCCATCACTCCGGAGTTTAGTGTGATTTTTCCTCCTAAAAGTTGATACAAAAAGTACTACTTTTTGCACAAAAATCATTTTTACAGGAAACAAATGGTTTCTGCAAAGGGAAACCACTTTAACCAGTTTGTATCAAAATTTCCCTTTGCGGAAACTATTTGTTTTGTGTAAAAATATTTTTTGCACAAAAATTAGTCCTTTTTGAATCAACTTTTGGGAGGCAAAATCACGGTAAACTCCGGAGTGCATGGCAGGTTGAACAGCTTACAAATTTTGTTCGATGGGACCAGTACCTCTTGGAAAATTGGGATTTAGGTCACTTCAACACTGCTACTACGAGTCTTGCGGGTTTCCGAGTCCTTGCATGGCAGCCTATCTATCGTCCAATGGAAATCACACTCAAGATAGACGTTCAGAAATGCGGGGCGGTGAGCTTCAAGTTCCGATCTGACTGGCAGGAAACATTGTTGCTACTAGTAATTTGGTGTCAAGATCCAGCGCTGAATGTCGACGGTCGCGAATCGTACGACTCGAGGTAGATTGAACTCACTGCCATTAGGCTGCAAAGGCTTAGAAATAGTCTACACTCGTCGTCGTCAAGCATCTCCTCATATTTCCCCTTCCACTCCTTCAAGCTGCTCGTCTGCCAGTGGCTGGCCCAAACAACTTGCATCTGCACCATAAACTATTCGATACAGCATGGGCCATACTAGTTGGTTCAAACGAGAATTCTTCAGCAGCCGAAGACTTGTTTTCAACGTAATTTTCTACGGCCTCCACTTTTTCTTCTTTGCATACGGGTGGCATTCTCAGGCATGAGCACTTTGCACTTCCCTGATCATGATGTCTCGCTCGGAGTCGCCGCGGCTCATACAATCGACAGCAAACGAACGCGAAACTCGCCGCCCTCAATGCCCTTAAGTTCTCTGTATAGACGTCTCGTGGGGCTGGTCTGGTTCTTGCCTTCGACGGCGGACTAATTTTGATTCCCATGCTGCGTAACATCATCAAGGTCGTGCGTCCCAAGTTAACATGGCTGTTCCCCGCCGACGAGAACATTTGGTTTCATCGTCCAAGTCGCGTACTCGATGGCCTTTTGGACAGCTGTCCACTGCACTGCTCACTACGTCAATGTCGGGTAATCATTTCAGAATATTGCTGGAACCTCACGTGGTTCTAGTTTATCAACGTCGAGCTAACGCAAGTCCGAAAGCAGCTTGCGCTCGAGATCCACTACACACAACCGGGCGGGATTACGGGTCATTTCATGATGCTAATCATGCTCCTCATGTATACAACGGCTCAAAATAGAGTTCGCAACCAATGCTTTGAGGCTTTTTGGTTAGTCTTTTGCCAATTCAAGTTCACTGCTTCAATATTTTCAAAACATTTATCTTACTTATCGAAAGGTATACACACCATCTGGCTTTCTTTTTCATGATAGGTATGGTTTACTTCCCTGACAAACATTTTCTGAAATTGGACTAGGCCTTTACAGTTTGTGGTCTTTAGTTTAGACTATTTTCATACTGATTCATCTTACACATAGCACATGCAACTGGATGCTTTGTCAGGGATATCCCAGATCCTGATTATATTCCTGTATGCTTTCAATGGTTGTAAGATATCCTGAACTAACTGTTAAACTAGATGTTTCCCTTTTATTCCACTAGTATGAGTCTTGATTATTTAACCAAGTTTTGGCTGATGTGTATTATCAAGAACATTGCAAGTGATGTCCTGTTTATGGCTTTCCCTTATGCAGCATTATAGGTCTTGGCTATCTTAGCTGGCGCTTTACTATATGGCCAGGGGTTTTATACTTTGGTGAACGTGCCTTTCGAGAATTCCGAGCCCGAAGGTCAACCCGTTTATCCAAAGTGCTTGTGCATCCAAGTGGTAAGGATGAGACATATACACAATTGGATATTGATTATTGTGTATCAACTATAGGTGCTATGGAACTTCGGATTGTGAAGCCCAGTTTCAAGTATACAGCTGGGCAATGGCTTTTCATTCAAATTCCTGAAATTTCTCATTTCCAATGGCATCCAGTATGCTAAATTGTAATGCTCTTGTGCTATACTTATCTCATTCACAACTAGTTCACTATCACATCTGCTCCAAAGGATCCATATGTCTCTGTCCATATTAGACAAGTTGGAGATTGGACTCAGAGTCTGGGCACAAGGCTTGGAGTTGGTCCATCTATTGTGGCTGCTATGATCTCAGCTGCCATGAAAGGCTCTGAAAAGACTGAAAAATCTGCATCCAGGGGTGACTTTATAGAGATTGACTGTAAGGGCAACCCCGGAGGCCTGAGATCAAGGTCTAGCAGGGGAGGATCCAAAGAGAAGAAACTCTAAGGGTCCACCTGCTAGGGAGCTGACTATATACTGCTTGTCCGTAGCTGCCGCTGTCGGGCACAGAAGGCTTGGGCGGCGTCGCAGGTGACGCGGCGGGCGCCACGGCGGGTGGTGGTCGGCGACGAGTCAAGCGCAGCAGGGCGCAGCACGAGGGCAAAAGGCAAGCCAGCGCGATGAGTAAGGCTTGCTAAGCCTTACTCAGCGGCTAACTAAGCCTCAGGTAAGCTGGCAGGGAGACGGGGCAACGTCGCCAGCGACGTGGGGCAGTGGTAGCGACGAGGGCGCTGCGGAGTGACCGCAGCACCGTGACAAGTGACGGGGGGAAAAGCTATAAATTAGGCGCTCCATGTACCTAGATGGACAGTGAATCTTAGAGGGATTGCACTCCAGTCTGATTACCAAAGGGTAAGGACTTAACGAAACGGAAACGGAACGGAACGGAACACGGCCCGCGGGCATTTGAATACGATCACTGATAGACGCCGTCTGCCAATCAACGGAGCGCTATCACCGTCGGACCGAGACTCTATTGCGACAATTATATACATGTACCTACTCGTTCCCACGACCCTTGCTGCTGTGCGGACAAGTCTTTAACGTTAAACAACCATTTAAACACATCCCTATCGAATATCCCCTGGGTTGCCACAGTCATATACTTTGACTGGAACCCCCGAATACGCACGCGAACACGAATACCGACATTTGTATTGGAAGAACTACTACTACATTGGGTTGCTGGAATTGTTAGGGTTGAGCACGGGTCCGGGTCCGGGTCTCAGAAGGCTGACCCTGACCCTGACCCTGACTAACCCTGACCCTTTCGGGTACGGGTCCAACCGGGTCCGGGTTGACCCACGGGTTATAGACATGCAAGCAGAAGATGTATTTGGGACAATAATTTCAACATAACATACATTTTACTATATGATATTGGCTCAGATATGGCATATGTAGCCTATTCCTCAAGATTTTAAGCATAGTTAATACAGTTTACTTATATGTCACATGTCACATGAGTGACTTAAGTGACATGTAATTTTTTGTGTCTCTTAAAAACTCACAAAAATCATGTTTAGATAGGGAATTGTTAAATCACAACAGCTTATTGGACCCTCCGGGTTGACCCTGAAAGGGTCCGGGTTTGGCCGGGTTCAGAAATTGGTGTACCCTGACCCTGACCCTGACAGACCCTACCCTGAAACCCCTGCGGGTTGACCCTGACCCGTGCTCAACCCTAAGAACTATGTTGCTCGGAATGGCATTCCGGTCCGCACCCTCGATCAGCCGATTCCGGTTTTCAATGTCGATGGCACCCCCAATGACGCTGGCTCCATCAAACAGATCGCGGACTTGGTCCTGCGCTACAAGGGCCATGCCGAACGAGTTCAACTGGCCATCACCCATCTTGGCAAGCAAGACCTCATCCTGGGGTATTCCTGGTTGCGGAAACATAACCCAGAGATCAATTGGGAAACCAAGGAGGTCAAGATGACACGGTGCCCCCGCAATTGCTCGACCTGCCGTGAGGAAGAGCGCGTCGAACGGACCGAGCTGCGGCGACTCCGGTCGCTTCAGAAGCGTCTCCGCTCCGGCCCGTTCCCCTCGGTTTGCACTATGGACCTCTCTGGCCCTGAGGACGGAGATGATTCCGATTCCGGTCTCGATTCCGACCTGCCTGATCTGACGCCGGACTCGGACTCGGATGACGAAGATGACCAGCTCGAAGATGGTGACCGCATCTTCTACACCTCGTTCCGTCCCTCAGAGGAGATACCGCCCCACCGCCCTCCGAGATCCCGGACTGGGCTAAGGAGTTCCAGGACGTCTTCAACAAGGAGTCCTTCGACACGCTACCGGAGCGGAGAGCCTGGGATCACGCCATTGAGCTTGTCCCCGACGCTAAGCCCACCAACTGCAAGGTGTACCCCATCTCGCCCCTCGAGCAACGCGAGCTCGACGCGTTCATCGAGGAAGGGCTTTCGACGGGCCGGATTCGCCCCTCCAAGTCTCCGATGGCGTCTCCGGTCTTCTTCGTCAAGAAGAAGGACGGCGGACTCCGCTTCGTCCAGGACTACCGTGCTCTCAACGCGATGACTGTCAAAAACCGGTACCCCCTTCCGCTGATCAATGACCTCATCAACCGGCTCAAAGGCGCTCGTTACTTCACCAAACTCGACGTCCGTTGGGGCTTCAACAACGTCCGGATCAAGGAAGGTGACGAGTGGAAAGCGGCTTTCCGGACTAACCGAGGCCTGTTCGAGCCCTTGGTGATGTATTTCGGCCTGACAAACTCTCCCTGACGTTCCAAACGATGATGAATGACATTTTCCAGGACCTCATCCTCTCCGGAGATGTCATGATCTACCTTGACGACATCCTGATCGCCCATTCCGACCTCCGGAAACACCGGCAGATTGTCCAGGAGGTCTTACGGTGACTCTGGGAGCACAAGTTGTACCTTCGAGCGGAGAAGTGCGACTTTGAAAAATCGTCAATCGAGTACCTCGGAGTCATCATCTCCCACAACCACGTCGAAATGGACCCCGTCAAAGTCGCAGGCGTCTCCGCTTGGCCGACTCCGGAAAACAAGAAGGACATTCAGCAGTTCCTTGGGTTCGCTAACTTCTACCGCAGGTTCATTCGGGACTTCTCGACCCTTGCGCACCCTCTTTTTGTGCTCACCAAGAAGGACCAGCAATGGACTTGGGGCGACGCGGAGGCCTCCCGTTCCAAGCGATCAAGGACGCGGTCACCTCGGACCGGTCCTGGCGATTCCGGACGACGCACGGCCTTTCCGACTCAAGGCGGACAGCTCTGATTATGCGACGGGGGCGGTTCTTTCACAATCCGCCCCGGACGGGAAGTGGCACCCTGTAGCATTCTATTCCAAAAGCTTAAATGATGTCCAGCGCAACTCACGAAATCCACGACAAGGAGATGCTTGCGATCATCCGCGCACTCGAGGAGTATAGACACTTCCTCGAGGGCGCCGCGCACCTGTCGAGATTTGGACTGACCATAAGAACTTGGAGTACTTCAGGAAGACGCAGCACCTCAACCGGAGACAGGCCCGGTGGTCCCTGTACCTCTCCCGGTTCGATTTCACGCTGCACCACAAGCCTGGCCGCGATATGGGTCGGCCTGACGCCCTCTCCCGGAGACCCGACCACGGAGTCGATTCCGACAACTCCGATGTCGTCCCTTCTGCGGCCTGAACTCTTCCACGTCCGCGCACTCGAGGGCGTTTCCGTTTCCGGTCCCGGCTCTGAACTCCTCCGCGACATCCGTGATGCCCTCTCCGGTGAGCCAGACCTAGAGGAGCCCGTCGCACTAGCGGCCTGGCAACTTCTTAAGGTTCAAGGTCAAGCTCAAGGCCCCCGCTCCTCACGTTCTGACGAGTGGGCCGTCTCCGGCGGTCTTCTCCATTTCCGAGGAAAGATCGTCGTACTGACAAGCATGGAAATTGACTATGCCTGAAATGTCTCAAATCTATGGATTTTCTTGATTTTCAATGTACAACACACAATGACACTCACAACCACTATTATTTAAATAGTTGCATAAAAGACCAAGTTTGTAGTGCTTTGCAGCGCTTTCTGATCATGTGACAAGCTGTCAAAACATCGGAACTAGTGTGGGAAGGTTACCATAGTACTGGTTTGACACCGGGGCTATGCTTGAGAATGCTTCTCAAGGCTGTGTGTACTAGACCTAAATAGGGTTTTACTTCTCAGGACCTTGCTTCTGAAGGCACAGCCTCTCTGACTCCAAATGACTCAATGTGACTCAAAGCAGTGCTAATGGCGCTTCTCGGTCACATCATTAGTTTAATTGTCACATCATTAGTTATTTTTCTGAGTAGTATATAAGGAGCTCAAATGTAGTAGCTAAACATCGAATTCCAGGGAATTACACCCCATCTCTTACTTTATTTGGCAAGGAAGCAAGGCAGCTAGGCAGCTAGTGTCACAACTAGGCAGCTAGGAAGCAAGTCACAGGTTTATTGCAGGTGCAAGTGCAGGTTTATTGCAGGTTGCAAGGAAGCAAGGAAGCAAGGAAGCTATTTGAATTGCGCTACTAAAAACAGGTTTTATAACTTGTTTGAGTTTGTGTTTTGTGTCAAGTGCAAATACATTCTCTTGTTCATCCAGAACATTTGAGAGGTTGAGCCATATTGCTCCTTCTTTTGTGTTCTAAATCACAAACCATCTGATCTGTTGAAAGCACTAATTAAGTTAAATTCTAGTGCAATCCCTGAACATCTCTGAATTTGGTTAGTTGTTTCCTGCAACTCGAACCCCCGAACACACACACACACACACAAAAGTTAGGATTTGATTTGGTTAGAGTTTGATTGATCATTGATCTGCTCTACTGCACATTTTCTAAGTGTATTAGTACCAAAGGACAAGGACCTCCGGAGACGCATCATCGAGCTCTGCCATGACACCCGAGTCGCCGGACACGCAGGTCGTTTCAAGACCCTGGAGTTGGTCTCCCGGAACTACTGGTGGCCTCAGATGTCTCGCCATATCGGCCGGTATGTTGCGACCTGTGACTTGTGCTGTCGCACCAAGGCACTCCGGAGACTGCCCCACGGAGAACTGAACCCCACGGAAACGCCCCGGACGCTGGCATACCGTCTCCGTCGACTTCATCATAGAGCTTCCCGAAGCCCATGGGTACGACGCGATCATGGTCGTCGTTGACACCCTCGGAAAGCGCGCCCACTTCTCGGAGTGTCATACAACGGTCGATGCAGTAGGGGCAGCCCGCCTCTACTACCGGAATGTCTGGCGGCACCATGGGACTCCGGAGAAGTACGTCTCCGACCGCGGCTCGCAGTTCATCGCGGACTTCACCCGAGAACTTTGGCGTCTAATCGGCATCAAGCCCGCCACGTCCACCGCGTACCACCCGCAGACAGACGGTCAGACAGAGCGCGTCAACCAGGAGCTGGAGCAGTACTTGCGGATCTTCACCAACTACCAACAGGACGACTGGGATGAGCTGATTCCGGCCGCGGAGTTCGCCTACAACAACCATGTTCACTCCTCCACGCAGCAGGTCCCCTTCATGACGGACACGGGACGGCTCCCGCATGGGCTTCGAACCCGGAGTCCGTTCCGCCATGGAGTCAGTGAACGAGTTCCGCGACCGGATCGCCACTGGTATTGCTGAAGCCAAGGCCGCTCACTAAGGCCAAAGAGGAGTACAAGCACTACTACGACCGGAGACGGACTCCGTCTCCGGAGTTTAAGGTTGGCGACCGTGTTTGGCTGGATGCCTCTGACATCAGGACGACTCGCCCCTCGGAAAAGTTCTCCCATCGCCGCCTCGGACCGTTCAAGATAGTCGCGGAGATCAGCAAAGGTGCCTACAAGCTCGACCTCCCTCCGCGCTACTCGAAGCTCCACCCGGTCTTCCCCGTCGTCAAGCTCGAGCTCGCCCAGGACGACCCCTTCGACGGACGCCCCGGCTACGACCAGCCCCTCCGGACCTCAAGGACGGAGTCCCGGAGTGGGAAGTAGAGGAAATCCTGGACGCAAGGGTGAGGTATAAACGGCTGAACTACTTCGTCAGATGGAAAGGCTACGACGCATCGCACGACCAATGGGTCCGCTTCGACCGCGTCTTCGCCCCGGAGAAATTTGCGGAGTTCTATCGTAAGTACCCTGGCAAGCCACGACACATCGCCTCCGCGACCTTCGACTCGATTCCGTTCCAGTCTATGCGTCGGGACGCGGCATTCAAAGGGGGGGTGATGTCAGGGGAACCTCCCTTTCGGCCCGGAGACGCGCCCGATTCCAGTCCGATTCCGGTTCCGACTCCGGTCCGGCCCTCCATCTCGCCCACACAATCACCGATCCGTCAACGCCCTCCCGACGGTCGCCCTGGGACCTCGCCTGCGACGCCGCCCAAGCCTTCTGTGCCCGACAGCGGCAGCTACGGACAAGCAGTATATAGTCAGCTACCTAGCAGGCGGACCCTCAGAGTTTCTTCTCTTTGGATCCTCCCCTGCTAGGTCAGCTTCATTTGTATTCGCTTACCAATGTTCACGCTTTGGATCCTCCCCTGCTAGGACCTTGATCTCAGGCCTCCGGGGTTGCCCTTACAGTGATCTTTTGTATTCAAGGTTTAATTAGATCACTAATAGCAAATTTTCTTCACATCAATATCTATCTCACACAGAAAATCAATGGTATACTCCTTTATTCAGACACTTGTGTTTTTATATTAAGTTATCTACTAGAGGACATGCTGTGGAATATCACTGTCAATGATGTTGGAGCAGAATTTGATCCATTCACCCTTCTTCGGACACGAACTCTTTTTGGCCGTCCAGATTGGATGTCTATTTATGGTCAAATTTGTAAAGCAATTCAGAGTGGCCAATATCTGCCTGGAAGTGATGTGCAGCTCAAGAATAAAGTTGAGGTATGTGAATTTTATAGTGGAAAAATCAAATCCTGATGAAATCAGACATATTTCTGTGGACCAACACCTATTGCCAAAGCGTGAATAAAAGCTACGGAAATACACGGAGGGACCGACCTAGCAGGGGAGGATCCAAAGAGAAGAAACTCTAAGGGTCCGCCTGCTAGGTAGCTGACTATATACTGCTTGTCCGTAGCTGCCGCTGTCGGGCACAGAAGGCTTGGGCGGCGTCGCAGGCGAGGTCCCAGGGCGACCGTCGGGAGGGCGTTGACGGATCGGTGATTGTGCGGGCGAGATGGAGGGCCGGACCGGAGTCGGAACCGGAGTCGGACCGGAATCGGGCGCGTCTCCGGGCCGAAAGAGAGGTTCCCCTGACACCGAGGCACATCCGACCGGCGCCCCCTCGGACACTCCGACCCACCCCGACCATCGTCCACAGCCTCCTTTGCCCGCACAATCACCGATCCGTCAAGACCCTCCCAACAATCACCTTGGGACAGAGCCTGTGATGCCACTCAGGCCTTCTGCGCTCAGCTGGTATAGCTACTTCTACACGAAAGATGTGGACAATTGTCCATGAGTGTAATGTGAAAGATGTGGATAACTGCCCCTAGGTCACGGTTGTCACCTTTTTAAAAGGACTAATTAATTATTTGAGGGGCTTGGAGGGCCCTGTTGGTGATGAGATCATTGTCTTTTATATATTATTTGCAATGTGGAACCATTTTTGATGGAGATCAATTGTTTTGATGATTGGATGGTGTTACATCAATGTGACATGTAATTATATCAATTCCCTTGCCCTGTATTACAGACTGTTCCAAACTATAATATGAATCATCGGCCTGAAGAAAAGGTGATTTCTATTGCCATATATGGTATTAGCTTAGTCATATCTATCAATTTGGCTCTTTAATTTAACATTTACTTTCTAGGTCTGTGACTTCTGGACAACTGTCCACATCTTTTGCATTACAGCTGTGGACAATTATCCACATCTTTCCTGAAAGACAGGGTATATGGGGTGCAGCGCTCTACGTCGCAGTTACAGACGACCAGTATATCGTTGGCCCCCTAGCAGGCGGACCCTTAGAGTTTCTTCTCTTTGGATCCTCCCCTGCTAGGTCGGTCCCTCCGTGTATTTCCGTAGCTTTTATTCACGCTTTGGGTCCTCCCCTGCTAGGCTTTCGTTGGAGTCTCCAGGGTTGCCCTTACAGCAGAAGAAACTCTCTATGGGATTAACCGGTCAAGATTGCCAGGTTCGGCGCTGACTCAGGCTCGGAGTACGAGTCCATACCCCCCTCGTCACCGCCCCTGCCACTTGACCCCTCCTCCTCTGCTCTTGTCGTCTTTACGCCCGCTATGTCTACCGGAGCTGCTTCAGACACTGACATGCGCATGGACACACTTGAGGCGAAACTAGACAACCTCACCAACATCCTCACCTACCTTGCTTCCCAGGCTTCCGCTGCCGCACCACCTTTGGCAGCTCCTGAACCGCCTTTGGCATCTCTGAATGCCTGGAAACCCAATGGCCAATTGGGAAACACTGAGGGACCAGCAGCCAAGTCAATGAGACTATGCTATATTCTGGAGATGCTGAGGGTACAGGAGGAAGAAGTAACTACTGTGACATAGGGAGGTAAAGAGTGTGCAACGGGTTTACACCCTCCCCACCTCTAAAACATTCTATCAAGTCCAAAAGAAATGACGAAGAACCAACAAGTGTCCATCAGCACCAGCGACAATATTGTCCAAACTCGATGACACGCATCCTCGAACACTTGCCCACAAGCAGGATCGCCTTCGCGCCAGAGATGAGAGGGAACGGGGGGCCCGAAAGAAGAAGGGAATTAAAGTCGGTGTAAGATACCCAAAATGATAGCTGACAGCAGGGACGGCAGAGAGATGCAGGGCGGTCAACGATAAGCAAGGTCAGAGTCGTCTGTACCAACATCACTCGGGCTGTCGTAGTCGTCCCACAACCCATTATTATCATCAGACTCCAGGTGCGGAAGGACCGCAAAGACGCTGTGGCGAGCAGGAATGCCATTGGCGGGGTCTCCCGGACAGTTGTGCGACTGGTGGTTGACCCAGCCCTGGCTCGCTGGCGAGCGACGGCAACGGTAACAGCCACCCGCAGCCTTCAGTGCGTCCTTCTCCGCAGGTGTCAATCTCGGTAGAACGGCATTCGGAACAGAGGCAGAAGAAGTGGGCGGGGCAGCGGCAGGAACAGCGGGAGCAATTGGCGTCACCGAAGTAGAGAGCGAGGCAGCAGCGGAAAAGTCGACAACCTTCACCACATTCTCCTTCACCATGATCTCCCAGATCACCGTCATTTCGGCCACCAGCTGCTCCACCGTCATGGAGGCAAATTGGAAACTGGGAGAGCCACATGTGCGGAGACGAAGGGTAGGGTGGGCATGGAAGAGGAGGTGCTTCTTGAGAGTTGCGCTGTCGACGGAATACGCCGGACCAGCCGTTGCGAGGGTGTCAGAAGCGGTCTCGAGACGCGCAACGAAGTCAGTGAACGATGAACGGCCTTGATGTATGTCGTAGAAGTTGCCAAGTGCGAAAATGCGCCAGTTGCTTTGAACAAAACGCTCCTTGAGCTTAGTTTTGAAAACTGCCCACGTCCCCGCTTTCAACGTTTCGCGGTTGTTGCCCCACCACACTTTCGCAGATTTGTCCTCCAGTTTCATACCAGCCATCCGCACCTTCACGCGATCACGGAGCGCGTCGCCATCGTTCATATCCTCGTGGTGTTCAAAGACATCTTCACACGCGCCGAGCCAGAGTTCGATTGACTGGGCATCCGGTTTGTCGACAAGCTTGGGGCATTCCAGCTTCGTCATTGCGTGCTTCGAGCGAACAGGTTTCGTGGGACGTCGAGGAGAAGGGGAGCGGGAGTGGGAACGAGAAAGAGGACGGGAGTGGAAGTGGGGACTCGAGTTCGAGTGGGAGCGTGAGAGGGAATGGGGGACACGAGCAAATGAAGACGAGCGGGACGGCGACCGCGTAGGCGAGCAAGAAGTCGGCCGGGCACGCGAGCGATGGTCGTTTAACGCGCCAAGGGTCTCTGAGGACGCTATATGCGTGTTCTCCAGGTGCGGTGGCCCGTCACGAGCGGGCTGAAAACGCGAGATAGCGGGTCGGCGGCTGGACGACAGGTCTGACGCGTCCGTGGACAGCGCGGGAAGCAGCGGACAAGAGGGGGGCGATGTGGGCGTTGCAGGGGACGCGAGAAGAGGGTCGGGTGGCGAGACGAGGTGGCGAGACGTAGCGGGGTGGCCTGACGCGCCAGCAGCAGGGTCGTCTAGGTGGTGGGAGCGAAAAGAAGGCCGCGACGACAGCGTGGCATCGTCCACGTGCCCGGGCTCCGCGAAGCTCGCCGGTTCGGCCGACGGTGTCCGGCGACGGCGAGAGGACTCCAAGGGCGGGAGAAGCGGGGCTGAGCTGTTGAGCGTGTGGCGAGGCCGAGGATGTCGTTGTTCTGATGCCATATGGCTGAAGTAGAGTAGATAGCGTAGTTGTGATTGAAAAAAAAGTGGAAACCCAATGGCCAATTGGGAAACACTGAGGGACCAGCAGCCAAGTCAATGAGACTATGCTATATTCTGGAGATGCTGAGGGTACAGGAGGAAGAAGTAACTACTGTGACATAGGGAGGTAAAGAGTGTGCAACGGGTTTACAATGCCCCCGACACGGATGCGTTATTTGGTGACATTACTGTCGCCTCAAAACTGGTCTTACAACCAAACCCCCCCTTTGCGGTTAATGGAGATCGCAAACATGGCCGCGCCTTCCTATACGCAGTCAAGACTTACGCCCGGCTTGCCCCGGAGGCCTTCGTGGTCAACGGAGAGCCGAGCAAAGAAAAGCCCGTCCGCTACGCCATGTCCTATATGGCGGAGGGACCTGCTCAGCAGTGGGCAGAGCGTAATGGGAGCAAAACCCCTTTCCCCTTCCCTCGGTGGAACCTATTCCTCTCCGAGTTTCGCCTTTGGTTCGTTGAGGAGAACGAGCAAGACCTTGTGCTCGCCAAGTTGGAGAGCGCGGGTTATCATGTGGGAATGCGGGACGTCTACGGATACACCGACGACTTCGAGGACCTAATGGATCTCGCCGGATTCGAAGATGCGTTGGTTAAGGTGACCAAGTACTGCCATGGACTTGACCCCCTGATCAACAATGGCATCACGTCCTCGAACGACCCCCCAGACCTCCGTGACTATCTGGGCTGGTGCACTCGGGCTCACCCCATATACCCTGTCTTTTCAGAAAGATGTGGACAGTTATCCACAGCTGTGGTGCACCTGTTTAGCCCACAACACACTGTACATTATCAGTGGCAACGACGCAGGTTGCCACTGATAAGCACCAGCGTTATCAGCAATTCCCCAAGTGGCGAATAATTGTTGGTGAAGGGGGTGAATAATTGTGAAGTCCAAGGCAAATTTTCGCTAAGTCCAGCATGACTTTTCGCTGCTAAGTCCAGCATGTAGGGGTGAATAAAGGTGAATAATACATTTTCACCAAGTCTCCCAGAGTCACACTATGTGACATGTGACACAACATCCCAGAAAGGAACTTTTGTCAACAGATAGTAGAGCTGGTAGTTTTAGTGACTATGTGATATGGTTGTATACTTACTGCAACATAGAGTGATACATGACAAATTTCCAAAAAAGGAATTTTTGCTATTGGACAGTGCAGTCATCAGAGAATGTCACAGATAGTCACAAACCAAAGTTGTATATTTTGTCTACACAGACAACGTTCATTAAGTAACCTATAGTGACAGCTCAATGGTAGTGTCTGGACTAGTCAATCACCAGCTGAGATATAACTGATAACCCTCTATCTCTATAACTAAACAGGCTACAGAGCTGATTGAAGTACTACTAGGGATATCTGAATGGTGGGGTCAATGTTCCTATCAATAAAATATTATCAGGATATCCATGGTAGCTAATGATTATCTATCAGACATTTTGATCTAGCCATATCTCCACCAGTTCTCGATGAATTCAGATTATTGTTTCATTAGTAGGCAGGTGGTCATATTGCCTTTATATAGTCTGATATGACCCTAGTGTCATACCTTTGAAATAGACCGTTATACCACTTTTTGGTAGTTTTTCTATCTCAAATTTGATCAAGCATAATGATAGCTGGATATCTGGGTAAGGAATGCATGGATAATCATAATCCAAGTTGTTTTATAGTTTGATGGATCCCTATAATAGCTTGGAGAGGTATATATATTTTTAGACATTCTGTATGCCTATGCATATAGCATATTGTGTGTTATGCCAATCTCCTAATATCTCACTTGAAGGCAAGGAGTCTCCCATGAGATAAAGGTAGGAAGCATACAGAGGGTTACCCCCAAGAGATATTATGCCTCTCATAATGTTTTATCTATGTAATCTCATGTAATTCTCATTTATACACATGACTGCTATTACACATCATATTGACAATACAGCCATGATCTATTTGTTGATTACGGATCAAAATATGTCAAGTGTAGTCGTATATCCAGGTACCCACATACTCTGATTGATGACTGTATGTTCTTGAATGATGAATTGGGGCAGACATTCAACTACAGGTTTGGTGCAAAACTGGTTTACATAAATAGTGAGGTCTATAGACTGAGTATTGGACAGTGAGGTGTGCATATGAGTATATTTGGATATCTACTAGAACTATGTACTGTAATTAGTTGTGGTTCTGGCATGTGTTACAGAACGTAGCTGAAGAGAGAGTAGGTAGAGTAAAAGAGAGTGCCTTCGCTCTTACAACTGGTTAGAAACTAATTTCAAGTATGATCTAAGACTTGAATGTAGGGTTGTATAGACTGTTAAATAAACCTGTCCAGCACTTGAATCAGCCTCACAACTAATCTGGATCTCTCACAGTACCATTATCAGTGTTATCTATGCTAAACATGGTGGGTTTACCATGGTATAGCCTTTGTGAATCTGGATAACCTGAATATATGGACTAGTAGGAGTATAATCCACCTTCTAGAAAGTGGTGCCCCCTCATCACCAGCATATCACCATCCTAGGTTACATAGCACTAAAGGGCTTCAGTAATTGACCAACTCTAATACTTGCTGTATGGTTGGGAATGGGTAGGTGTGTGGTGGACCATGCTATGGTACTATATCAACTTGGATCATGAAGTCCCATGCATGGGATCCCAAGATATCAGTAAAATACTCTGTAACTCAGTATTCAATCATGCTTGGTAGTTAATAGGTTGATGTGATGGCACCAGATGAGATGGCTAACTGGGCAGACTAATAGTAGGATGATATACCTTTCAAATAAACTCCTTCCCAACTTTATCCACCCAGGCTAGCTAGAGATCCATGGTTATCTTTCAGGGTTGATGGAAATCAAATACCACTGATGAGTAAATACACTGCATAATTAGGATTATATTGACTTGGGATTAGGGATGGACACACTAGAGCCTTAGCTTGGAGTCTCTGGCTATATAAGTCATCTTCCTTATAATGTTGGAGTACCAGATATTCTCTTTCATATGATGAAATAGCAACTACAGTGATTATATCATTTCATTGATAATACTCTTTGAAACCTTCCTGACAGTACTTAAATTATGCCTTCCTGACAGTACTTAAATTATGTATTTCCATCCAAAGATAGAGGCTCATCAGTTTTACATCAGCAAATGATTGGCTAGTACTGCCACAACTATTCAGCTGCCACTATAGGTTACTGAATGAAAGTTGTTCATATAGTCAACATATGCAACTTTGTTCTTGTGACAATCTGTGACATAGTCTGATGATTGTACCGTCAAATGGTGAAAATTTCCTTTTTTGGAAAGCTGTCATGCTTATTACTCCATATTACGGTATATAACAGCACGGCACAGGTACCGAATAGTGGTTATTGACCAAAAGTTCCTTCTTAGGACACTCTGTCATATGTCACATGTCACATAGTGGACTTGGTTCTGATAGCCTATGTCGTATTGTTCACCTTTATTCACCCCTACATGCTGGACTTAGCGAAAATTTGCCTTGGACTTCACAATTATTCACCCCCTTCACCAACACTTATTCGCCACTTGGGGAATTGCTGATAACGCTGGGGCTTATCAGTGGCAACCTGCGTCGTTGCCACTGATAATGTACAGTGTGTTGTGGGCTAAACAGGTGTTCCATATTCCAGAACATAAATTGTGGAATACTTACTTCTCCCAAGGCTGTGGAAGGCCAAAACTCATTCCATATTGAGGATATTCCACATGGGGTGATTTTATATGAGGAACTCAACTGTAACAGACAGGATTATGTTGCTAATATAAGACTCATGGCAAAGCCAATGGCAGTGAGAGAAGGGGGGTCCAACGGAAGTTTAAAAGAAGATTTTTTTGCTTTATCTCAAACAAAAAAACCTTTGTTTGCCTTTCCACTCTTGTTGGGCCTCCCTTTGGCAAACTGCTGTTGGGTTTGCACCCACTGTAAGACTATCTAAACCATAAATGGTCAGCAAGACTGCTCCCAGTGTCCGATAACTAATGTAAAATGCAAGAGTCAGTACATACCTAGGACTTGGAGGGCAGGATGTAAGGGTATAAGTAGTATTGGGTGTAAGTAATGTAATGGCACAGGTGATGGGGGACAGTGCAAGAGCAATGGTGAGGGCTCTGGACCAGGCAGACATATCAGGGATAAATGGCAGAACTTAGATCATAAACACAAAGGGCTAAAAACTTATTGAACTATAGAATACAGGCCTTTTTATACTAGAAATAAAATGAAATGAGTCTGAGGGCAAGTCAGACTGAGTTCCAGGGCTGCGCCAGATGAGTTAGTAGGCTGCGTCGTGTTGCTGTCATGTGTGTGAATGTGTTTGATGTGTGTGATGCTGTGGGGGTGATGACATGATCTTGCTTATGCAGCGCTGGGATGGCTCACTCCACACTTAGCTGGAATAGAGTCTCAACAACCTTGGTATTATATGAGACGGGATAAGGCTGCAAACGGCAGATGCCGAACCTTACCGGATGATCCAGCCATCATGTGATGCAGCCAAAAAAGGGAATAATTCTGCACTGCCACTCCGAATGTGGTAGTGCTGATGGCAACCTTGTTATATAGAGCCAAACCTTAGGTTCGGCAATAAGTCTCAAATATCATACTTGTAAGGGCAACCCCAGAGGCCTGAGATCAAGGTCTGGCAGGGGAGGATCCAAAGAGAAGAAACTCTGAGGGTCCACCTGCCAGGTAGCCAACTATACTATATACTGCGCTCTTGATGTGCCAAGAATGATTGTTACTCCATACAATATGCCTGTGCCATGTCACATGCCAGGTCCCAGAAGGATCTTCTTGCAGATCCTGATGCATTACCTATGTTGATTCCTATCGGTGGACAAAATGACGGTCGCTTGGGCATCACATAGGTAATTGATGGACAGGTGTCTGATGCCCAGATGTGATGGACAGATGCCAAGGTGGGGGTTCCCCTAACAATACTAACCTTATGCAATAACACAAGAAATGACTTGGAGCCTAAGATCTCAGAAATATTACAGTTTATAGCCCTCTTTATTACAGTATAGGGAGTTTTAAAACATCTCTTCAAATCAGAATGGACACCACACACTTGAGTATCCATTCTAATTAGAAGAGATAATCGAGATTAACAGGTGTCCAAGTCACCAGAGAATCTGTAACTACCAGTGTATCTAAGTAAAGTCTATGATACAATTCACTTAGTCACCTCCAATTTTGTGCATTATGTAAGCATGGTAGAACCAGAGGATAGACATGAGATGTGGTGAAATAATGGAAATTTTGGGTGTTTTTTAGACAGAGTAATAGTCAATTAGTGTTATCTTGCAGCTAACCTCATGTAGAAACAGCTATCTAGAGAGCCATGGGGGTCTTAAAATTACTAAAAAAAAAAAAAATCCTATGATTATATAATAAATGGTGGAAAGAGTCAACCAAAATTATACAAGTCCTTCAGTTCTGAGAGTTTTCACAAATCCTCTAGAGCAAATATTCAGTTTGCTAAAAGCTTCATTTTGGCTAGAGGGATAAGAAATCAAGGTAATTCCCAGGGAATAATATTACTTGTTCAAAATTAGTGGTGACTAGGTGAATTGCATCATAGCTCTGATATAAATAGATTCCATCACAGCAAGTAAAACATATAAGGTATCTAATCTGAATACTGGAGGGTTTACTCCTGGATTAGGCTTGGCTTGTGTCCATAATATGGTCTGGGAGCATATATAGATGCTTCTGTTGGCAATTGATAGCTTCCCATTGATGTTGATGCCTGATTGCCTGATACTGAGGACCATGGCATCATTTGAGATTGTGCCTGTATATTAGAAGCAGGAAGTGGTATGGAAGCCTGCAGAGGTGCTCCTGGGGTTTTGAGTTGATCTAGTAAGCTAGGCATTAATACATGGCTCCTGTGACTTGGAGGCCATTGTGTTGTTTGAGATGGTAGGATTGGCTGATTGGCATAGATAGCTGGAGATTGTAGATGAACATTATTATAGTTTAGCCTTTGTTCCTGGATGTTAAATTGTGTGGGAGGTGGCCTTGCTATTGTCCCAGGTTGGACCTGTCTACTAACCTGGCCAATATACCCAATACCATTCTGATATACCACACACATCTGGCCAACATAGTGTGGTCCAAAGACAAGTGGTGCAAAGCAATTCACCTGGAAGCCATCCTGTTCAATAACCAAGTTGGCAGATGAAGAAAGCCTAAAAGCATGCAAGAGGCTCTCTTGGTTCCAGGTGAGACTTAGTTCCTGAGAAGTCATTGAGATAGCAAGAATTTTAAATGCTGTAATTATTTATTATTTGTTACTAAATCAGGTGACAAAGACACATACGAGGGTTTTGGTTTGTAGAGCCACCACTATAGAGAACGGTAGTCAGTAGCAAGACTTAAGAAGTTAAGTATTGACAAACTTCATTCTTGCTAATATCATGTCAAGCTCAGGTCCCATAATACGCTGTAGAGGATTATAATGACATAGCTAGAATGAGCATTAATGATGATCTCATGCTCTATTTATAACATACCTGCAGGAGTAGATGTTTGAAAGACTCTGGTATATCAAGTCTATACCTAAGTATATTCCAGAAACTTTCAGGCTGACCAAGAGTTGCGATTTGATTTGGCAACAGTAAGTCATGTAAGTCATACACAAGATCAAAAAGAGTCATGCCAAGAGACCAGTAGTCTGAAGCATAACTGATAATTGCCTTAGAGTCTTCTTTAGAATCCACTGACTCAGGAGCCATATATGGTACTGTGCCAATATTGCTGTCTGCAATTACCAGATCACCATAGCAAGAAGGAGAGCCATGATTAACAATGACACAGCAATTATAGTCTCCAATAACACAATGGCCTTGCCGAGCTATTGAGGGTAGTTAAGCATACTCGGACAAGAAGAAAAAGTTCAAGTACATATTAAGATACTGTTTGGTTTCAAATTTCTGTGTATTATCCCTGCTTGGTGAAGGTGCCGAAGGCCAGCTAGCTATTAGAAGCAATATGAGACATAATTCTTATAGAACATAACAGGCATACCAATTCAGTGGCAACTGTTCCATAGAGGGGTTCATAGAGTCCATCTAGAGGCTTTACACCACACATTTTTCTAAGAGTAAAGGGATGATAGTCCTGTATTGGGATAGGTAGGCTGTTGATTGATATTGCTACTACTCACCATCATAATCAAAGTCATATCCAAAGTGGGGCCTGCAACCATTGGATTGTTGTGAAAATCAGATATGAGCATTAAGAGATTTTTCTGGCGGTTGAACTTGAGACGGTTTAAAACTTCTATTTCAGTCATCATAGATGTTTCATTGAGTGCAGGAGGCTCGTAGCATTTGATTACAATCCAGTCTTGATGTGAGCCTAATTTTTTCCAAATAGAAACACCTCTTTTGGGTCGGCATAGAGGCTGGTAGTGCTTGTCATTAGGGTCATGCAGAAGATGTTTTAGCACTGAGAGTGTGAGTGTTTCACTCCTACTGCCAGTAGCTAGCAAAGTTGTAGGCAGAAATGTATTTGTTGGCACTTCAAATTCATTTCCGAGTCTGTTGACTGGATTGATATAGTTAGTATCATGTGAGAGCTCTTGGAGTTGTTGTCTAGGCTCATTCAAATGAGATGGTGGCCCTAAAATGGAGTCAGCCTGGTGGTGGTATGGGAAAATAGTAAACATATGTACATTCTGGCTCAGCCAAGCCTTCTGGAATTGGAATAAAGGAAGAGGTCGTGTCAACAACCAGAGTGGTGTCAGCCTGGTCCAGTGTAGGATTGTGCAGAGGTTGAATTTGTTCCATCAAGCGGACCCTCTTTGAGGAGGGAGGGGTTGATGGAGGCTCCACGACACTATGAGGCCCATGTCGTATGTCTGTGGAGACGGAGCAAAAAAAAGAAGAAAAAAGAGGAAAAAAAGAGGGGAGATTGTAGCATGATTCATGTACTTACCTACTGCCATTCCATCAAGTTTGAAGCCGCTATTGCGACGACAGCGCGTGTTCGAACGCGATCTTGGTCGGTTACGGGTGTCCAAATCGGGACGGGCGGCGATGGCCATGACGCAACCGCAACGCATGTCCTTTCGGAGGAAACTCCTCATAAGGACATGCGTTGCAGCCAATCGTTTTTCAAGTTGGCTTCTGGGCCTGATGGCCCATCGAATCCGGTCGGGTCGGGTCGGAGATACGACCGAGCCAAGTGCGAACGTCACCGGCTGACAGATTCCATCAATCAGCCCAACCACGCGGCGCCGGCCGCGCCTCCGGGCTGTCCCCGCCCCTGCAGTTTGGTGCCAGCGCAGACCCGGCGCCGCCCGGCGTTCGGGCGCTTTGATGTGGCCCTTCACCGTCCACTAGCTGCAGTGATACCGAGTGCATTCCTGAGACAAGTCAGGCACAAAAGGCAAATCCCAAGTCTGCTTGCTTATCTCAGCGGTTCAAACTGGACTTGTGCATATCTTTTATAAGTTTTGATATATCTAGGACATCTGGTTCTCCAAATGACAGCAAAAGAAATAGCAACATAAGCTTAGCATGCTTATTAGTCCATATAAACCATTACTCTGCATGCAAAAAAATGGAGCTAATAGTAAAATATATCTACACATAACTTAAAATGACTTATAATTTTAGAGATAAAATGCCAATTCAGAGCAAAAGAAAATATGCTCACACAAACTTTGATAGCTTAAATTTTATTCTGTAAACCATATACAATCATATCATAATATTATTACTGACTGCTTGGAGCACCATGTAGTGCCAGATACCTTTCAATCATTTCTTCAGATATTCTGACATCTCCTTTGGGTGGTTGCTTATGTCCTGGACAGCGGCAATAGCGCCGTCCACCCTTTCCAGGACATTGAAACCTTACTGCACAATATGAGTAGACACAGACAGCACATCTAAGTGGGGCTCTTCCTGTTGCTGTTGTTGGTACCTGTGCTCCAGGTATGATTGTCTGGTAGAATGTCCGTTTAGATTTTGCACCTGCCATATTTGGTTGGATAGTAGCAGGTGGTAACACAGTCTCCATTGTTGGAGCTGATATTTCCAAAGTAGGGCCAGACAAAGGATGGACCTGTAAATTGGGAAGAGGACCTGAACTCATATCCTCATCAGGAGTAAAAGCAAGAATCTGTTGATCTGAAGATTTTGCCAAAGAAGACATTCTGTCAAAAGCAGTTTCATCATAAATGGCTGTATAGATTGCATTAGTAGATATTTTAATAGAGAAATGATCACATACTTCCTATACTCAGATCAATTTCACCATCTACTCCTGGAAGTGGTATTGCAGGAGGGCCAATTACAACATTGAAATCTGAGTTGATCAATTCTAAGAACTTTTTTCTAGCATTGAAGTTTGACCCTTCTGCAAGGGTTGAACGCTCTACAGCCCATAGCAGAGTTTTTTTATGATGTGCTTCAAGATGTTGGGGCAACTTGTAATATAGGCGTTTGTTGGAGTCTTTCTGAGCTGAAGACTGTCCATCAACCAGAGCATTCCATGTTCTTGCCAGTTTATCAAAGTCAATATCCTTATACATTTCATGTACTGCATGGGCAGCTCCACCCTTCCGAAAGGCAGGCAGGCCAATGTATTCTTTGAATGTGGTATATTCCTTATGAGTATGCACTGGGAGTACTGGATAAAGCACCAATTGACGGAGTTGCAAGTATGAATATCTGTTGGTAGATTTTGTGGAAAGTCGAGTCAACGCATGTGTGGGAGTGTCCCGATAATGAGGCAAGCCTGTTATAGAAGGACGGGGCAGTGTAGTGATGCCTAGTGTCTGTGCAAGTGATGTAGAGATAGGAATAATGCCTAGAGTTTCTGAGGTAGCAATTCGTGTGGAAAGGACACGAGGTATTGGAAATGAGGGCTTGCAACCAACTTCAACTGCAAGTTCAACTATCTCATCACGGACCCAAATATCAAAGTGACTGGAGAATTTTTTACCAGTGCGATTTTGATAGCCAATCTATATAATATTTATCATGAGATTTGTAAATCATAAATAAAAATATGCTTACACGCAAATTACGGCGGCCAATCCAATTTATGAGCAAACTTTCAGCAAGCTCAGGAGATGCACGTGATCCAAACACTCTGCGGATTGCCATATGGAACCCGCCTTCAACTGAATTTGTGCCACGAATTGTACGATAGATCAGAAGTCCATCACGATCACGTCCAATCACAAAATAGAGAATTCGTCCATGCGGATCAGAAAGATATCCAAGACGAACTGTCTCAATAAGTCGCTTGATCATATCTAGAGCATCCTTTGAAAACAATGGTTCTCCTGTAAATGAACAATAGGCTTCAAATAGCAGTTTGAGACGCTGTAATAGGATCTCTCGTAAAGGGATATAGTGACGGATACGTCTATTTAGTGCTCGACCCATTGCACGTTTTGCATAATCCCAGTTAATGCCTTTGGCATCAAGCACTGCTTTGACAGCTGTTACATCAGATTTGTCTCTGATAAAAATAGCTTCTCTAAAGTCATGGCAGAAGGGTCTAAAAACAGGATGCTTTTTAGATAGCAGGCGAATCAGACGATCCATATAGTGGAAAGCATCATCAAGGATTCGGGAGGGTAAAGTGTTACCTGCATTTTTAAGAAAATCTACAGTGCGATGAAGCTCAGCTAGAAGAGTAGATGCTGATGTATTCTGCATTTATTATTAATGATAAGAATTAATATGCATATTATGAGGGAAAAAATACCTCATTAAAATGCCATTGAAAGAAACCTTGCATATTAGGATTTGATTGAGATCCATCATTTGATATAGCACTAGTGGTCTACACAACCTAAAATCAGTAAGGTATGCAGAAAGACAAACTACATACAGATTCTGAATCATCATCATCATCATCATCATCATCATCATCAAATCCACCTAGATCAACATCTTCCTGAGCTGGCTCCCAATATTCAAAAATAAGGCCTGGATTAGGAGTGAATATATCATCTGTATCATATGTAGGCTCTGTTGCTGGAGTTCCCATATTATAATTAGCAGATGAAGTTCTGAATATATTGCTTTCACTTCTAGAGCGGAGTTGAGATGTAGTAACAACAATATCATCTTGGCCTTGTGCTTTTAACCATTCTAAGGACTGCTTATGCAATGCCTGAAGTGAGCCTGGGGCAAGAATCTGAAATATTTGAGAAATTTAATATATATTTCAATATCTAAGATAAACCTTTGTGACTTTGATTTGTGACCGAGTTAGTGTGATGTTGATTTTCTTGGTTCCTCCTATATTATCTATTGGAGTCACTAAATAGCCTTGAGAATTCCTGACAATATAGCCTTCAGCAACAGGCTTGCACCCCTGCACTAGAGTCACAGGCTGTCCATGAAGTTGAACCTGCTGGGCAGACAGAGGAAGGCCAATAGAAGACATAGGATATAGTGTAGCACAAATTTGCCACTGACAATCAATCTCACGATAATGAGCATCAGCTACATCAGCCAGAGCAGCCTGTAAGTCTATATCCTGGTTTGAAATTGACTTTTTTAGTACAGCTCCACATAAAGTATGAAGGGAGACTGTGGGATCTGTAACCACACCCTTAAGTTTAGCATAGGCCCCAATATTGAGATAAGAGGGGTTATGGCCTTTCAATGCCTGAGCTAGCTCTTGTAGTTCAAAGACTTCTGAAAGAATTTCCAGTGACTCCTGAATAGAAAACCCAAATTTGATAATAGCAGGATTGGTTAAAATTGCCCTAAGAGAAGGCAAGAGATGGCTTGGCTTGTTAAGAAGTGACATCTAGTTTAATTCAGAAATATCTCATTGAAAAAAGAAAATGCTTATACATCAAAGAGGAAAATTCCAAACTTGGTACGCATTTGAATAAAGTGAACCTTGTGTTTCTTCTCTTGAGTATATGAGAATTTGACTCTGAGTGCAAGTAGATGAAGATTTTCACTGGGTGCTGATAGATTGAACTTGCTTAGAATGTCATTTGCAAGACTTTCAATCCCCATAGAGTCTGCTGAAAATTGAACTGGAATATCTAAAGCTCTAGCAAAAGCTGGTAGATCAGTCCATTCTGTCACAGGTTCAACATGTGATCTCAGAGTTTCATTCAAGTCCTCATGGAATGCTCTTTCAGCTAGAATATAAAAGTCAGTGAATTTATTATCTGTTTATATCCCCAAACACCCACCCAGAGGAGCATCAACATAGATGAATTGAGTTGAGGGAAGATTCACTGCCTTCAAACCATCAAGTATTCCTGTCCACATCTCTTTGACAAAGGATAGAGATTTTGTCATTGTCAGAGCATGACCTCTAGTTTGCTCAAATTCATTGATCACAGTATAGGCTGATGTGAAGATATGTTCATGCTTCACACCTCCCATATATTTTGTAACCTAAAAGTTTGAAGAAGTTAATATTGTTTTTAGAAGGAAATAATAATAAATACTGACATCAAATGTATGATCAGCCTTGGCATATGTCAAAGGAAGAGTTGCAGTATCACGTTCAATATATATCCGATGAGCTGCCATAAAGTCTGTAAAACATCCTTTGAGGAATGAAACTCCTGGAGGTGATCCAGCCCAGCCAAGTTTGTCTGCAAATTCTGAGAATGCTTTGACCTGTTTCTGATGATAGAATTTTGCGGCATCTAAATACATCAGTTCACATTCTGCATGATATCGTGTTTGAATTTCAGAAACTAAATCTGAAAATGGAGCTGGGCCAAATCGTGTTGCAAACGTGTTGCGCATTTGCCACATCATTGTCTTGGAGATAGCACCCCTTGCTGTGATATAGGCTATAAATAGTAAATATTATACAGATCAGAAATTGATGATGATGATCTACCTGGAAAGGCTAGCTGTGTAAAACGTGGAAGTTGTGACAAAATGATGGGATCAGTTCCCTGCATAGTGCGACCACATCCTTTATTACCCTCACGCCGGTTATCACAAATGAATCGATTTGTGAATAAAAAGAAATCATTTGGCATTGATCGGACTCGGCGTGCAATAGGATTGTCATTAAAACCTGAATATATTTTATTAAATTAATAGATATATATTTAATTTCAAAATAATACCATTTCGGGTCAATGATTCACCACAGTTATGACATTTGAACTTTTCTGGTGCACCTGGAAGTAGATATGGTAGCCACACACAGATATCCCTAGCATATAGACTGTCACACAGTGACCCTGTATCTGCTGTTTGGACAAAATTTTCCTGCAGTGAAAAGACTGGATTGGGTGCACGATCATACAGATCTCCATGGGCATAACATTTAGGTTTCCCATGTGTCTGGATCTCCTGTACTACTCGTTCCTTAAAAGCCTTCAAGTATCTAGCTGTTGAGGATTCTAGTCTAGAGGCTGAAGCCTCTTCTTCTTCTCCTGTCAAATTTTCCTGTGGTTCAAAACCTGGCAAATCATCTACTAGACTCTCCTCTACTTGCACATCCCCTCTAGCAATATCACCATACTCATCATTTTCAGAGATAAAAGTGAATTCCTGTTGTAATGTGGCAAAATCTTGAGGAGAAACTGAAGAAGTTATAAGTTGAAATCATTAGTATAAATTACAATAATGCACCTGTAATATCTGCATGTTCAGCAGGTACCACTTGAGCTTCAGGATTGGAAGCTGAGTAGAATGTGTGAAAGTTTGTAGCTGGTACTGGCTGGTTGGTTCCTGCGGGGCAGAAAGAATGCTGCAATTTGATCTGTATTGGAGTTTGTTGGCTTTGATGGGCGCCCAGAGCGAGCTCTTGCTCCTCCATGAGTGCCCCGGGTTGCAGAATTTCGATCTGGGGCCATGGTGGGCAGAGGCAAAGTCAATTCACAGCAGAAACGCCGTTTGCAGCATGCAAAGGCAACGCGACAGCCTCGGAGATCGATAAATGATCATCCGGGATCGGTTAGATTGGCGGTAACTACTCGGATTGACGGTGACACGCGGGTAACTACGGACATCATCGGAATTTCGCGCATCAAACGCGGGTGCGGACGCATGTCCGGTTATGGACATGCGTCTCCACTGACATGCGACATGAGCCCACTATGAGATACAGAATATGTTGATGCAACATCAGGAGTGATTGCATCGATCTCTGAATCCACTGGCAGATAAGGGGATTCTATCCCCTCATCTGTCTGTGTTGGCTGGGCTTCAGGTTTGCACTCTGCAGGAGTAACTGTGTTCTGAGGCTGTGCGACATTAGCTTGTAGTAACTCGGCATCAGGTTCTATCGAGTCAATTGCTGTCCCAGCCTGAGGACGAGTTTGACCCTTCCCAATGATTCTTCGAAGCTTCTTCATGAGACGAGCGAGCATATTGTGAGTGGTTGGTGTCAATACTTCGTATTGTACGCATATATATAGGCCCGGAAACAAAGGCTGGAGCCTCCGACGCAACCAGACATGGCACAACAATAAAGACAAGGCCAACACAAGGTGACAATGATGGAGAATAGCAACACATCGTTGCTAGTGTGGGTCCGAAGTCGCTATGTCCAGAACAACAGATATGAACAAGGGATTTGATTTTTGAGGTACGAGATGAACGGCTGAATGTGACAGGAGTGACAATATGTGTGACTACCGTGACTTGGACCCAGTCGAAGACCAGTCGACTTGATTTTTCTCGATGTTTCTTCGCTCGGGCCAGATGCCGAAATACATCCAGATCAGCATATTGTCGCTTTCCAGAGAGGCCAGCGACCGAATGAGGGGGTCGCGCTTCACGCACTGGCTGAGCAGCTCAATCGAAATGTCTGTCTTACTGCCGAGTAATGTGGTGTTGCTACGAGAGGAGGCGTTGCCCGGGCCGTATTTGCGTCAACCGATGTCGGAGCAGTGCGAGGCGTTTGTGAAACGGGTTGGCATCCAATTTGTTTCAGGAATTCCTTGGTGGCTACCGGCATTGGCTTTTGATGTGTTGGGGAACAATGAGCACAAATGATTGTGGTCAGAGAATTCGAGGCTATCCCGGTTTTGGAACTGAGCTGCATGATCAGAAGTGTGCATATAATAGGACGACTCGGAATGGAGCGCATAGGGCATAAATGCATGAATAAGTACTGGATTGGCTCCCGGTAGTGCACCAATCTATCAGGCTATGAGCAAAATGATGGGCCCGGGGCAAAGATTGACGCCGTGTTTTCCTCCCCTTGTTGAGTTGTTCGTCTCCCGCGCATGCCTTATATAACAACTTTACACCATCCTTCACAATATTCATGCCTACTACCCACACTCCTTTAACTTGCACCATGCTCCAACTCACCCTCGTTTTCAATTTCTTCGTATTTTCGCCATTCGTGCTGGCGACACATCTCCTGCCCCGAGCCCAGCATACCGGCATTCGGATGACCAACTATTACGCGGGCCTGTATGTGCATGACATGCGCGCAACCTAACGGTGACCAAACCTCCAGAGGCGCGTGTGGGGAGTGGAACAACGACCAGCAATATGTGCGCGATCCTAGTGCTCCAGGTCCAAGTTGTAATTGCTGACCCTTTGGCAGATTGTCGCAATTTCGCACCTCAACTACAACAACGGACAGTACTGCGGCAAGGAGATCTCAATATCATACCAGGGTAAAACAGCAAACGCAAAGATTGTCGACGAGGTGTGGGAAACCCGCAAGAGGCGGCGGCAACTCTATGATGAACTTACTGATGTCCGCAGTGTATGGGCTGCCCTGAATGGGGTTTGGATTTATCACAGAGCTTATTCGGCCACTTTGTGGGCGGTGTGCAGAATGACCTTAATGTCGGGGTGATTAATGCTGACTGGTCTTTTGTTGACGATAACTCGGACGAGAACCAAAAAAGCACGGCGAAAGCCTCCTCGATTGCCACACACATGACCCCGAAACCATCCAGCAAAACGAGCTCTAAAACGAGCTCCAAAGCAAGTTCGACCTTCCACAGTTCCTCTAAGGCTGCGTCATCGAGCCATAAAGCACTTGCAATCCCGACTTCAAGCCACCCCAGTGCGAGTCCAGCAGTAGCCACTGCTGAGGCCGAGCAGCAGAATTTGAAGGATTTCAACGACGTGCTAGTTAATCTGCTCAGTCTAGTGGCTCAGGCGGGCAATGCGGTGTAATAGATGAATTTTGTGGTTTATTTGTCGGAATATGAAACCTCTATCAAACCTTCAGTTCTTCTGGCAGCCAGAACGACGTGTAGACACCAAGAGCAACGGTTCCCAGCAGCACGATATATACGAGCTGCGAGCCTTGTTCGAGAGAGAATGCGAAGAGGGCAGAGGCAAGAAACGGTGCGAGCCCGCGCAGAATTGTCGATACCATTTGAGCGATTGAGTTCGTAGATGACAATGCGGCGGGGCGAGGGGAGGAGGTGACAATATACATTTGGACCGTGACTGGAATATAATTAGGTGACGAGACTAGAATTAAAACCACTCGCCATACGACATTGAAATGCAGATATTGGCGATGCCTTGGACGACGATCAGCGTCCAAACCCACCCGTCAACTTGCCCTGCTTGTAGGGCAAAGTAGCTCATCAGCGGGTATGTGCCGATGCACAACGCGAAATTGGCGAACGCAAAGATGTAGGCGACGCGCGGGCCGAGGAAGTTGATGATACGCGCTGAGAGAACGAGTTGGAAGAACGTGTTGCAGAGCCCCCAAATGCCACGAACGACGCCGATTTGGTAGGGCGTAAAGCCAAGCCCTCCGAGAGGGATCGAGGTTGAAAACATTAATGGGAGGAGGACTGGGGCCCTTCAGCACGAAAACCAGAAAGATTGGGTCGTATACCTTGATATGCCGTTTGACAAAAGCAGAAGAACCCGTAGTTGAGAAGGGGGATTAATAACCGTGGAACCAAAAGTTCTCGAAGGGCAGGAATGCGCTCATCTTCCGCCTCAGAGGACGTCACGGTGGTGTCGCTGGAAGTACCATATCCCGTCTCTGGCGAGTCCGCCAGCAGACCTGTTTCCGGCGAGGGCATCAAGTTTGCATTCGAAATGGCACGACTGCGACGGGCCAGAATGATTGGTGAAGTCTGTTTCTCTCCTGATTGAAAATATGCGGGCAACATTAACAACGGCAAGACTTGCCTCGCGCAATCCGACCCAGCCCAGAACAAAGATGGAGAAACAAATCAGCGCCACGGCAGCACAGGGTAAGAAGTAACGATGAGTCTTGAGAAGCGGAAACAGGTCTCCAAGCGCGGGGAAGTGGGAAGCCGGATCAGATAGGACACCACCGAGAATTGGGCTACAAACATTTTGGCAAAGGAGTAGCGGAGAGTGGTAATACTCACCCGATGGTAGTTCCAGAACTCCATGCGACAGGAATAAATGACATCGCGTGTGCCAAATTACTTCTATCCGAGAACTACGAAACAAATCAGAGCCTGTAAGGGGAAAAGGAAGCCTCATTTACCTCTGCCATGACTGTTTTGACAACACCTTGAGAAAAAGGTTGGATTGGAAGCGTCGCGTTCATCGAAATCTCTTACCGATGTTGCCGTTGAACACACCCTGGGCACATCTCCAGAAAAGCAGTCCCCAGAATGTCCGCGAAAGCCCGAATCCAAACAGGGAAATAGACAGACCGAGAGGTCCAAGGAGCAGAATAGGGCGACGGCCTACCATATCTGATGCGACAGACCAGCCATACACGGAAAAGAATTCCGCGATGAAAAAGATGGACTCCTGGGATGAAATTCATCAGACCGTCGAGCAAGAGAGAGTCGACAGACCAATATCCCAGCCCAATACCCCGTTTTACGCTCATCTCCACCTGTAATACCAGTATCGCGGACAAACTGGGGTATGAATGGGAAGATGACCGTCCTGGAATGCGGAGTCAACAGAATCTCCGAGAAAAGTAGCTCAACGGACGCAGAAAGACCTTCAGCGGCCTGGATCAGAACTGCAATTGCCAGTTGTAGCTTTGGTAGTGGTGTGATTGGGTTAGCGACCATTGGAGTCTTCGTGAAGACGGTGGTGACAGGAAGGAACTTTCAACGAAGGTGCGTAAATAAGTAATTCCTCGAAGCATGAGTCATAATTCATTCGGTGCGAGAATCCGAGTCCGAAGATGCTCGCGCATATTCGTCGTAAGGATAGCACCTCATCCACCGTCGCGGTGAGATGAAGGCCTGTCGCCGGCACTGTGGCCGGGCACACAGCAATTAATCTTGAGCCTGAATTTGAAGGAGGGGAGAAGATTTGAGATCGCACAGTCACAGTCACATGAGTGTGACAGCGTCTTCAGATTCACCGCTCTTATCACTTCAAACACCAGGCTAAGAATTATCCTTTCCGGCACTATATATTGTAGTCTATACGCAGAACCTGTAGCTACATATATCGAACATTGGTGAGGAATCTCTTGTGGACGACGCGATGTGCAAGTAACCCATTGATGGGATCAGCATCAACTTTTCTTGTCCTTGTTCTTCGCCCTTCGCTATGGCCCTACAGACATCACCGCGGTTGTCAGGCGCTGTGGCCACACAAGAGACGTTTTTGTTGTCTCCGCCAGCGTTATTGTACTTTTCAAGCGAACGCCGTCGCTGCTTGCTTTGTTCTCCACCATGAAAAAGCTCGCATATCGATTGCTTTCTCCACACCTATCTCCCACTTCCCTTCATGACATCGACATACCTTCCGCCACTATTAGCAATTCCAGTCCGGGAAAGGACGATAAGTCGTCCGCGACGTCTGGGCTCAAAAGCCCCAGTCAAGCCGCAACCAATCCCAAGACTTGAGGAGAGCCATTTCATACCGTCATCTGCAGCAGTTGAAGTCGAGCGTGGTGGTGGTGGTGGTCTATGTCCGCGGGTGAAGCAACTGCTGGGTAAATTCCATCGAATCGCAAACGTCCCGGTGCAGGCCAACTTAATGTACCATCACCCTCCCGACATTCCACCAGTCCTCGTGCCGTTTCCTTATCCCGACCAGCAACCCGAAGCTCCGCGCCCACCGCCCACCAAGCTTATGCGGGAGGGCGTTCCGGAGGATGAATACTCACTTCTCGACCAGGTCGAAGATTGCACCATATGGGCCTTCCAAAAGAACAACATCCATCCCCCTCGAATCCTTGCCGTCAAATACTACCGCGACAAATCAACCCGCTTCGACGGTATAACTGCAGAGATACGCACGCTCTATAAAATCAAGGAGAAACCACACCCTAGGTTGCTGTCCTTCGTTGAAGATATCGATTTCGACTCTGTGCGAAGTCTCGGGCGACAGGTGGCCATAATCACGGTACAAATTTTATCGCCCACTCGTTCCCCGCTAATTGTTTTGTGCAGGAGTATCATCCGTGCTGTTTGGAGTGGTCTTCTGGCATTTTGCCTCCAGAAGCCTTGTGGGACTCACTATATGCGACTCTAGCCGCAGAAATCGTAAGTCGATAGGCCCTTCCTCCGACTGGTTACCTAATCAGCACCAGACGCAAGGGCTAATTCACCTCCACGATCTCAATATCGTGCATCGCGACTTGAAACCTGGCAACATTCTCATAGGTGAGTTATATTTCGCAATATCGAAAAAAAAAAAACTGTGGGCTTCAACGTGTGCACAGACAAGAATGGGCACTGCATCATCGCCGACTACAACACGACCTTTCATTCGAGTCCATCGACTACCGAATGCATTGATTCCCGCACCATACTTGTTGGGACACTTGGTTTCATTCCACCGGAACTATATCCAACCCCCGGCGTCCCAGAGCTGAAGTTTGATTATCGCTCTGACTACTGGTCCTTGGGCATGACACTTCTCGATCTCGTTGTGGATTTCAGCGACGAGTTATTGGAATCCTGGGTCTCGTTTCTTACGAATGAAGACCCATCTGCTGCCGCACAGACTCCAAGCTTGCGTGAGGCACAGTCAGACTGCTATGCTATCCTCCGCGACCCCTTCGCCATTTCCCGGATTCTAAAGGAGTTGGTTGCGATTCCTCAAGCCACGACTGATTTGATTCTGAAGGTTGGGCTTCCGTGGTCCCATGATGTTCCCTGTGCTCAATACTCTTATATATAGTTGTGCAAGGTCAACCCGGAAGAACGACTGCATGGACAACGCCTACTTAATTGGCTTAATGACATGGGGTTAGTCGGCTTGCGTCATCGTTTCGAACTGGACTAACTTCGAGCCTTAGAGCCGGAGGTGAATCGGGAACCGAACCGCGTGAGTTGTTCACGATATGTACCTTTGAGCTGGACACTCAAAATGTGCTTCAGCCTTTGTCATAGAACGTCATCCACGCCATTCGATTGCTTCTTGGAACAGACAATTCCAGCGGAACTCGACCTTAGAGCTGCCTTCACATAGTTCCTCTCCGTCGCCAACGGTTGAAAGTCGTCTCCCTGAACCACCTCAGCTGCAGGAGCTGAAAACCCCGGGCCGAACTTCGAGTCTAATAACCCCACCTCATACGCCACAAAATGTCCCATCCAGCAATCTTCCGAGTCCGCTTTCCGCCTTCTCTTTGTCCCGCACTCGCTCGACCTATCGCAAGCCGGCGCCCCAGTTCACGGAACGAGTGAATACTAACGAGGCGGGCCAGTTAACCCCTGGTACCAATTCACATCTGCTTGAGACTGTGGACGAGGAGTCAGAGCCGAAGACGGAGTCTACACGATACAGTGCTGAAGAGAAGGGGAAGCAAAGAGAGAACACAAGCGTTGTGGGATTGTCTCTCGTTGACGACGTCTCCGTCAAGTCAACCCTGAAATTGCTTGATTTCCCCAATCAAAAGCGACACGGGTCTTCGCGCACGAGTTCAAAGCAGTCTCGCTCTCGCCCTCGTTCCCTCCAAGTTCGCAACCCCGATCCGGAACCGCAGGACCTCGGTTTGTTGACCGGAAAACCGTTACCACCACCGCCCTCGCCAACACTGAGCTTCCCATCCTCCACCCGTCCCGCCTCAGCGCGCGACTCCATGATTGCCTATGCCGTCCCCCACTTGGTTGGCGACCTGATCTTCCATCTCAACGAAGACAACACATATTCTTCGCCACTGCTTATGACTGCAAACGCGAATGGCGGTAGCGATACGTACAACTCTGCTCTGAACGCCCATAAGTTGGTATTCGGTGGTGTTCAGGAAACGGCATTCGCTGCAACGAGAGCAAATGGAGCAAAAGCTCCTGGTTCACGCGCTGGGTTTAGTTACTTGATGAAGCCGCTTGCGCAGGTGCTTCCGTGTCCAAAGCCCCAGCGAATTTTCACTGCGCTGGCTGGCTGAAATGAAGTCTGACGTCTTAATGAATTAATTTTTTAATGTCTTGGTCACGAACTACAAATTGAATAAACTCGATTAAACTGGCTCCAGTTAAGAACCGCCATCCGGGCTCACCCTTGGTGGCGGAGCGGGATATGTCCGAATATACTAGATTTTATTAGTTTTGAGTGAGAACGAGCCTCCACAATCTCGGACACAAATTTTGTGCAAATTTTGATGTGTGACGAAAAATCGGGCCGTGGCCAACTATTTTAAAAACGTCTGTAAAGACCAGTCAGTAGCCTGAAGAAAGAGAAGCTCATGAACACATACCTCTCTATTGTAACCACCGCATAGTCGATGAGCGCAGCAAGCGAGTTCTGTTTTCCTGCTCGAAGGGTCCATCCAAGGGTGTGGTCTGTTGTCGTAGATAGCCCTGAAGCGGAGTAAAATGGCGCGTTGTACCGATAAGCGTCCGTTCCCTCATAGTAATGGAACCCGGCTTCTTTCCCGTCGAGCGTGAATGTGATGTTTGCTGGATTGAAAATGTCGATTCCGAAGAGGTATATAGCAGAGCCTGCAGGAAAGATGAGTTTCGCTCTACTAGACCTCCAAGAACTGGCCTCGGAACGTAATCGACCCTGCTGCATTCACCGCTCCGTCATGCCACGTCCCGTTGTATATGACTGGCGCCGTGGCTGGCGGCTGTGCAGAGCAGTACCCGCATGAATGACCGGGCGATACCGCGGCCCAGTTTGGATGCTCGGGCAAGGTGGGTGGCTCGTTCCAA
The DNA here is from genome assembly GCF_014461135.1 of Mycena indigotica. Taxonomy (NCBI): domain Eukaryota; kingdom Fungi; phylum Basidiomycota; class Agaricomycetes; order Agaricales; family Mycenaceae; genus Mycena; species Mycena indigotica. The sequence goes on along the minus strand of NW_023503016.1, from coordinate 251,970 downwards.
GTAAAGTATGCGTGCGAGGTTAGTGTCGTCGATGGTAAGATTCGTTGAGGTGGTGCTAGCGAAGGAGAAGCTGCAGCCCACGACGATGGCCCATACCGCCAGATTCCAGCCCATGGGAGGCAGGATGGATTGGATTTGGTACTAGTATTTTCGGCGCGCTACTAGTAGTGGGAAAAAGTTTCAGCATGGCAGATGTCAAGATCGGCACGAAACTCACCATCAGACTGGACCAAAGCTTGACCACCAGAAACCGACGTGTTCAAGTATCTTGCAAGTATCCACCTCTGGGGAATCGACTTCTCAGTGTTGAACGTTGGCAACGCGAAATGTGACGTCACGGTCACTCACTCCTGAAGACCAACCAAAACTTTCCTCGACATGCATACCTTCCTCAACCCGTCAAATCTTGAAGGTCGGAGTCTTCCACTGTATGAGAAGGTGGGGTGCTTGCAGTTTTAAAATCATCCCTCATACTATTTCTGTTCAGAAACTTGCTTTAGCTGCTGTACATGGCTCGCTCGTTGACCTGGAATCGCTTGCGTCTCGACTTCTCCCGGGGAAAATGAGTGAGGAAAATATCCGCCTGACTGCGCCAGTATTTTTCCAAGCCATGGATACCGCCGAAATACCCTCGCTCCGAGCCCCTAGCTTGAACAATCTCAACCTGAAATCAGAACATGTTTCCCTCCTCATGCGGCGAGTGTCGGCAGGATTCCGGGGCTTTGGCATAATAATATGGGACATGAAAATCCCTTTCGAGGCATTCAAGCAATGTTGGGAGCGTATCTGGGCGTGGATAGAGCTCATCGACGAACTACATGAATCATTGCCGCTTGCAGGTGCTCGGACCCACCAAGCCATCGCGGACCCAATTACCAGCACCGACGATGCATACTTCACCTCATTGCATATCATGTCGGGAGTTTGGGATCGAATCAAGCGGGAGAACCGGTGGGACCTCCTCTCTGATGTCACTACCCCAGCCATTTTCAGCGTCGTTGGACGAGCATGGCGGAGAATGTTTTCTCTGCGAATCAAACCGGGTATTAACGCTGTGGCGCGGATTTTGGAGATGGATCAAGTGTCGAACACCACGAAACCGTCCAGAACAGTCGATTTGATTGAGGGTGTCGGAGGGAGTTGGGATGATCTATCTTCTCTGATTGCTGGGCATCTTGACTATGCTTCTCGAGGACGGGGCGCTGATAACCCCATTTCTGTGGACGACTGTCACAACGTTTACGCTATGATTCAACTGCTGCATCACTGTCCCAAGACACTGGACGTTCGCTGGGCCATGTACCACCGGCGAGTGATTCCAGCTCTCGTCCAAGCCTTCGCTGCGGTAGTCCACAGTCCCACAGCCACTGATTTTCACTTTCTACCTCACGCCGTCTTCCAAACCATCGCAAAGTTCTTGAATGTTGCGCAAGATGCTTCGCTCAAGCCCAAATGCCTTGTTCACGCTCTCCGGGCTGGCCTTCTCCAAACAATGCTGCATTATGCACGTCTATACAGTAATGACGCTGATCGACGTGCCGGACTGCTGCATTTCATACGGTGGGAGTTACAGCCAGCCACATTGTTCTATCTTGTGGTGGCAAATCTTTCGCAACCCATGACCATCGTCCTCCAACTCCAGCCGGATGCATACCTGTTGGATGCTGACCTAAAGGAAGCTTGGGTGTGTTTCGTCGATCTAGCGAAGCAAAGGCTTGATATCCTCCAAAATTTCCGTGACGGTATGCTTTCAGGTTTGCGCTCATGCGAAAACACCGCGGTACGTTGTCATATTTACTGCAATGCAGCACTCACCATACTACCAAGTGCTGTCGCATTATGGAGAAGGCTCGGTTCAAACGGTGTTCCGGTTGCAGTATAACACTATATTGCTCCAAGGCGTGCCAAAGAGTGGACTGGCGAACGGGACACCGCCAAAACTGCAAGTATATCGACAAGAGGCGTCTCGATGTCAATCGCAGAACTCGCAAGTAACTTTTGCAATACTGGGGGCCGTTAATCTGACCGATGGTGTAGAACAGGATCCCGCAGGGCTGACGGGGCGGAAGGATAATTTATTTCTTCACGCCGTGATCAACAGCCGCTACTACACGCTACGGGAGACAATCATCCTCAGCGCTTTGCGTCTGCTCTATATTGCCCGCGGCGAGCAGCCTACACTCACTCCCTGGCCGCCAATATGCCTTCTCTTCAACCTCGTCAAGGAGCCGGGCAAAGTCAAGATTGAGATCCATCTCGGCCTGCCACCCGGCGCGGAAACGACCTCAGTACCGGACATCCAGCGTATCCTTCGCTCGCGCGGTCGGATGCGCTTGCATTTCACGAACACAGGGGTATTACAACTGCTGCCGCTGAAATGCGAGAATGCGAGGCTGGAGGAGGGGCTTCAGGAGATCCTGGACGAAATACCTCCCCGAAGAGGGAACCAGGAGTTTGACAAGGAGGCTTACCGTGACCGAGTGAAGCGTTTGGTTGGCGAGTTGGGTGTTGAAACACATTGACATGTCCATTGAAAATTTATGGCGCTTTTACTATCATTTGGTGCTTGAGAATACCTGTGTTTGGGATTACCTCAAACATCATCCTCGGGAATGAAGCCTCTGCGATTCCAGACTGGTATGCGATACTGTTCAGTCCTTTGATAACCGCCCCCCGAATCTCGTCAACGCGTTGCCTCAACATCGTCTCTGTCGAGTCACGCATCCATGGAAGGTCGCGTAGGATTAGTGTGTCCAATTGCGCCTCGTGGGACTGTCGTAGGGCGGCGACAACTATGTCCAACGCAGGAAGGGCAGGCGAGGGTATGCGCCGCTTCTTGGCATCTTTTGGGAGGAATACCCAGAGCGATCGAAGGGCGGGCTGGATGACGAATTCTTGGAACAGCGTCTCGTCGAAGCAGACGCGTAAGTCTGTTATTCCAGTTGCACGGTCGAGGAGTGCGAGAAGGGGTGCAGCGGGGCAGGGAATGGAAAGCGCCAGACGGGTCAAGGTGGAAGGGAGAAGCGCAAAGATTTTCGTCAATGGTTGGACAAGCGCGGTGGCCTGAATGCCGCGGGTGTACCCGAGCGAGACAGTGGTCAGGTTGGGCATCTGGAACAGGTCGAAGAAGGTCGCGAAGCGCGGGCCACTGGAAAGCTCTAGCACGAGATGCTGCAATTCGGCCAACGTCGTCTTGCTCTTTGTCGATTTCGGCGCGTCTGACGAAGTGCAGCCCACATGGCACTCGACGAGCAAAGTGCATAGCGCCACAGTTTCGCAGAGCTCGGTAAATGTTCCGGCAGAGCGCTCAAGCCTGAGATGTGTCAGCTGCTGCCACGTCTCCTTCGTCAACAGCACGCGCTGCAGTGTAGTGTTGGCCGTCGACCCCAGCGGTGCGGTCACATATAGCCGTTTTAGAGCTGGGAAAATCACTTCGACGTCTGTCTCGATGTCCCCCATCGATATCCAGGCGAAATCCTCCGGAGGACATTGAACAACAAGCTCTTCCAGAGCGGGGTAGACGATGGGAGAGTTGATGAGAAAGTTCAGGTCGTGCTCCCGCGGCCAGTCGAAGGAGAGAGAGATGACGCGGGGGGGTGAATTCCGTATAGAAATCGTCAATCTCGTTGCGGAATTCGATAGAGGGGAACTCTAGTGTGCTTTTGAAGGACAAAGAGACTGGTCGGGTGCCAGCCCGCTCTATCCAGAGTCGCGCAATGGAGAGCTTTGTGATAGCGATGCAATCGGGTGATATTTGGATTTCGTGCTGCTCTTTTTTGTAGGAGAACCGTGTAGTCTTCTTGCGTGGCTCGTCCGAGTCGGTGAAATTGATGAAAAGACGGTCCCAGAGCTCTGGTATTCGAGAGGCGACGGTCCGCCAGGAGGAGGAGACCGCACAGAGCGCCAGCGGGCCCTTTTTCAGTCGGAGTTCGCTCCATTGTTCGTCTTGTGACGCAAGAACACGGAATATAGCTGCGAGAGTTTCAGGAGCGATGGTATCGATAGATGCCAGACGTTTCATGAGAGTGAAAGTCGAAGACAGAGATATGTGATGTGACAAGCGCGTTATGACACGCGAATGATAGCTTGATGTTATGCGCACCAACTACTTATAGTGGACCCTAAGGCTATCCTATATAGATATGTATGTACTATCCATAACTAGATATGTTGTATGGTTTCTATGGCATGGCTTTCTCAAGCTTTCCTTATAAGGCAAGTGTATATAATATAACTTCCATTGAAGTTTAGTTTTTTTTTTACTATTTATTTATGGTGTACCTCAGTAGCTCAGCACCAGTGCTGGAGAGGACGAGCCAGGTCTTATCCATGACAAAAACACCTTGAATGCTTTTGCGAATTTTTTCATAGCAAAAACCACCTGCAAAAACGTAAAATTATTGTCTGTCTTAGTTTTTTCTTCGTATATAACCTGATGTTTTCCTTAGCAATCATTAAGTAACAGACCTAAATTTTTTTTTTAGAGAAAAGTAATAATAAAAAATCTCTCAGAAAAAATTATTTATTTTAAGTTTCAAAAAAGTTGATCTTGTTGGAAAGAGAGACAGCTCGGGCACACTCGCTTGGGACAGCACTTGGGGGTGGGAGATGGAAGAGAACAGGTCTATAATAGGCTATACAACAGCTTATATATACACACAGGGGCTATGGTCTGCGCAGCAACCAGTGTTCGAACAACACAACATGATCTGCATTTCGATATATCCAACTTCTTCACGGCGGAAATGGCCCAGTGAGGTGCTTGAAATACTCTCTGTCAGGCCTCAGATTAGGCCGTGCCAGGCTCCTCCTGAGCACACATGCCCGAAACAGGACAGACGGGTCGTGACTCGTCGGGGCCTATCAAAGCAGTTCCTTGTCAACGTCGGTGTCAGTCTTCAGATCGAATCGGGCTGTTCAGAAGCAGTACATAGGTGACAGCGTAGGGTGTACACTACTGTATCTTGTATACGCGGGCGGCGAGCCTGCCGTGGACGGTGGCTGGGGGGTGGTCAGCCACCCTGGGCCCTCCTGCTCCTCCTCGCGCCGGTCCTGGCCACAGAGGGGACGATCGTATGTTCCTTGCAGGCCAGGCGCTGCTCCTAGCCTCTGGCACTCCCTCCCCCAGTCTTTTTGTATAGTATACTGGATAATTTATTGTATATTGTAATAAAAGCATTATGAATGCCACTGCATGTGTGATTATGTTATCTACACAAATGCATGTACTATGATCATCAGATTGTATTTTTTCACATGATGATTGGCTAGCACTTGGTGCTCTGAAGGAAGACAGGTACAAGTGAAGTGCATACAGAAAATGTTTTTGGTGTGCTCAGGAGTCAATACTGCTGCTGTACAAGATAAATTATAATCTCTGACACTACTACTACTCATCACAAGTTCAAAAAAACCAATATATATACACTGCATCAGCATTCCTTCTTCTTCTTCTTCTTCTTGCTGCCCTTCCCCATGTTGTTTGCCCCCAGAACGATGTCCCCCCGGCGCGGCGGTGGCGGGTCCACAATGACATCTCCGCGCCGCGCGCGCGGGATCGTGACGTCGCCCCGCCGTCCAGGTAGGATCTTGACATCCCCCCGTCGACCGGGGGGTAACTTGACGTCCCCCCTCCGGCCCGGCGGCACTTTCACATCGCCGCGCCGGCCCGGCAGCCGGTCTCCGCGACGGACGTGTTTGTCGCGGGTCTCTGCGAGCTCTGGCTCGTCTCCGTCTCCGTCCTCGCCACACGAGTCGTCTGGCATTTCATGAAGATCGAGTACTTTAGTGTGTCCAAAGAGGCCATACCTTCGTCGTCTTCTCCGTCGAGAACGACATCGCCGCGCCGTGGAGGGCGGATGCGGGCGGGAGCGACATCGGCCTCCTCGTCTTCGTCTTTGCGAGAGTCTGGAAATATCATTAGTCAGCAGTATGATTCGCAGAACAAATACTTGCCGTCATCCTCCTCGTCTTCGTCTCCGTCGACGATAACGTCCCCGCGGCGTGGCGGGCGGATGCGGTCGGGATCAGCCTCGTCGTCATCGTCATCTTCACACGAGTCGTCTGAAAAGGGTGGTCAGAAAAACCAAGTCAGAAAAATTGAAGTCGTGCCTTCTTCCTCGTCTTCGCCGTCAACGATAACGTCTCCGCGACGCGGTGGGCGGATGCGGTCAGCATCATCTTCGTTGTCGTCGTCGCAAGAGTCTGGAGGGGAAATGTTAGCACACTTGTAGAAGTAGGTCCTCGCAAAAGACTCATACCATCCTCCTCATCGTCTACGATGACATCCCCGCGCCGCGGCGGGCGAACTTGAATACGGTCCTCGTCGTCGTCAATGCCGTCTTCATCTTGCTCTTCGTCATCGTCCCCACACGAGTCCGAGGCGGAATCTGCCATGAAATCTGCCATCAAACTCAGCAAACCGGCTTACCAAGACATAAGTTGCCCATACCTTTCACCGCGTGGCCCTTTCCCTTCCCTTTCTTTGCAGGCTTTGCCGTCTCGTCGTCGTCTTCGTCCTCATTGCAGCTGTCGTCATCGTCGTCGTCTTCCTCTGAGTCCACCGGCTCCTCTGCATCTTCAGAGGCGCAGTCGCTTTCCGGCGCCTTCTTGCCTTTCCCCTTTCCCTTCTTCGGTGCGGGGCGATCGTGATCTGACACACACTCGGAGGACTCTTGCGCCTCGTCACCGTCGTTGCACGAGTCATCGTCCTCTGCAGGCTCTGCTTCGCGGCGTCCGCCCTTGCCCTTTCCCTTCTTGGGCTTACCCACAGGCTCGTCGTCATCGCCGTCGTCCCCGAATATTGCGTTGATCACATCCTCGCGGTCCTTCTCTTGGTCCTGCAAGCGTTCTAAGCAAAAGCAGACAAGAAAGAGGAAAGCCTGACATCGCGCGACCGCGCACCGCCTTTCCCACTCTTTGGCACCGCCCGCCGAGCGAGCACCTTGCCAGGCATGGTTGACTCTTGAGCTTCAAGCTGTGTTTCGAATGCGAGTCGCTGCGAGAGACTTGTTGGCTTTCCAGGTACGCCACCTTCCGCCTTATGTACCCCTGGCCCCATATCGCGGCGTCTGGTATTCTTAGCGCAGGCGTCGCGCTGGCAGCACGCTCTCTCGGGATCAGCTTCTCCGCCCGATAGGCTTGCGCAGGCATGTCGTTGTTGACAGCGGGCATGCATGCATGCATTCACGGCCATTGTGCCGACACTGCCGAGGAAGGAATTTGAAAGGCACCGTCGTTTCTCGGTATTGACGGGCCGCCGAAAACGTCTTGCTTGGTCTTGCTCAACGTCGGGGCAGAGTCGGCGCCGTGGACATGATAGGTATGATATGATACCTGTCGTTCGGGCCTCGAAAGAGTGGAGGGGTGGGCTGGATCGCTCTGGGTTAGGTCAAGTAGACTTGAGCGGAACGCGGTGAATGAGCGGTGGAGACAAGGTTGAGATCAAGTTGAGATGGCCGTTGGGAATATTGGACAGCTAAGCATCACGTGATAAAGGAAAGGTACACTGCAAATCCTAAAATCCGATTCTTCAGGCTACATTAACAATGATATACAATCCTGCTGCGCGGTCTAACGGTATTCACGCCGTCAACGACCCGGATTTGGACCCGGAGTCGCCAGTCCTGAAAAGGAAACCCGTCCGTGAATAGTACAACGAGGGAAACAAGTTGGAACATACGTAGGCGATTCGACGTTATTATCTCCACGAGTTTCAGCGTCGCCCTCTGCGTGTGTGTCGGATAAACCGGGCCGTCGACGCGGGCCTCGCGCCGATAGTCCTGCGGCGCGAACTTGGTGATCTCCTTGTTGACAGCCTGACGGACGGTCGCTTCCGCGGCGAAATACGCGTCGACCGCCCGACCGAACGCAGCAGGGAAGTCGCCAACAGGGGCGCGTGTGTCCATCGAGGTCTGCTCGATGCAGATGCAGGCCGCTACGGGCAGATTAGGACGCACAGGAATTAATTTGATGGATTTCCTTGCCAGCAACCACTTCGGCGCGTTTCGTGTTGGTCCAAACAGTCTAACAGTTGTCAGTGATATGATTGTTGTAACGGCAGGGCAAGCGCACTACGTCGGTGAACTCGTGTGAGAGTATGGAGGCACATTGGCGGATAGTTTTCGTCTGCCAGAGGGGTATCAGCGCCGGGACATCGTGATCGCGGGACAGCGGCAAACCAGCTGGTCATACCCAACACCGTCCATCGTCAGAATCAGCCGGGATAAAAGGATGCGCACCAGATTGTCGTGCTAATGAAGGGTAAACAGTTGCGACACGACGAAAATTGCAATACTGACTGGCTGTGCGACATCTGGTCCGTGGTTAACTGGTCCCTGTGACGGACTAAACAAGCGGCTTCATGAGAAGCGCTACTCACCTCCTGCACAAGTCAACGACTAGACCACCGAGTGAGACCGAAGGCCGACCCACATACTAATTCACGTTAGAAAATTGGACCGATGAAAATGCAACTCACTTGCTAAGCCGCAGTCAACGTCCGCCTGTAGTAAGGGGTAAGGGGAAGGGCTCACCTCATCCTACAGGTGAGATAAGCGTGATATGCAAGTCAAGGAAGATAGCACTAACTCTCTGTGCCGCATAGTGAGTTTAATCGCCACTTTCTCGCAATACAGTAGAGTCGTACCCAGACATGAGGAAAATGCGGCAATACCATCGCCAATAGGCCTGTAGGTAAATTAGGGGGGTTGAAGCACTGCGACAAGCACAAGAACATGCCTGCTATATCTTGCACGTGTTGCGAGCCGAGGCAACTGTATCGTCGATTAAACAGCATACAGCGCGACCTGGATTTGATGCCACTCACTCCTCGACTGCCGCTGCGATGCAGGCGTCTATGTTGGTTTGACGCACAGAAAATAGGATTGGCTTCATTGCATCGCTGGACAAAAGCTGTTGCATCGTTTGCAGAAGCTCTTCGCATGATGTCTTTTCGTCAGAGAGATCTACAATCGCAATGTGTAAGCACATTGCGATACGGAGGAACGGGAAGGTACCTCCAATTCGAACAAAGTGAAGAGGTGGATGTGCCATGGCTTTCAGCGGTTGAATATATCGATCTTGAAGCAAAACGTCCGCTCTCTCAAATCTCTTTGCTTTGGATTCCACTCGCCCCAACGTTTTGCGGAGCTCCCCGAAAGCCATTGTTACCAGACCGTGATATTTGGTGAAGATGACGATAACCGGGGCTACAGAGTGAGTTAATTAACATATGGAAGAACGAAAAGCCTTTTGCTGACCATCGCCCGCAACCCCCTCATTGAAAAACCGCTGATCAGCCGACGACAAATAAAGGTGAGTGTCGGTGCGTATGCAATACCTGAAAGCATTTCAATACAAAGTGATTGGAGAGGCTTTACTCACCAAATAGCATGAATCCGTTCAGAGAAGCTCGTGGTCTTGGCTCGCTGCTTGAGCAAAGTCTGCACTACCCCAAAGTTAGGGTCGCTCCATCCGTTGAATCCTGCAGAGTCATGTAGTATGAGTGCGGAGCGCGGTATTTCGTATTCCTTTTCGGTGGGCTAGCTAGCGTCGGTGGGCACAACCAGAAATGTGAAAGACGGACCTGCGACGGAGGTCAGGTGTGAGTATAGTAAGATTCAGAACCAGAAATACCTCATATGAGACTCCACATAGTTTACGCAGCAGAGCAGTCTTATCCGCGCCGACCCTTCCTGTGACGAGAATATAGCGTTTTTCCCCTCGAGAAATTGCATCTGTGGATGATTGCTGATTAAAACCTGCAACCGCCGCGACGGGGGGGACCTGTGAAGGATTCTGGTCCATGAATCGCGTATTGAGTGTCGTCTGGAGCAAAGAATACAGCGCCTCAGAACATGATGACCGCTGAGGTCAAGGTGATCGACGTGAGAAAGTTTTGACATCTGTCTAAATCGGGATGAAGGGTTGGTTGACGACTCTCACACGAAGTCACTCAGCGCAGACCTGAAGTTCCTGATATACCGCCGAAATGGGCGCACGGGAGCCCTCCTCATGCCGCTGCAATGGGCTCATTGATCCCATGAACTCCGGACTACATCGCTAGCGCTGTTTCAAGCTGGTTAACACGCTCGGGCTTTTGAAGGTGCCAACTTGAATTTTTCTCAATCATGATGATTCGTTGCCTGTTGACCTGAAATAGGGATGACGAATCCGCCTCATGTTTACTGTGCAGCACTTTGTGGACATGCGATCTACATCTTCACCTCCGCCGCTATGACCCAACCCCCACTGCCAGTGGCAGAACTTGAAGCCGCTCCCGCGGAGCGCGAAAACTCGACCACGCTGCACGATACTCAAACGTCATGTCCATAGTGCGTCTAAAGCTATCATGTCAGCCTTGGGCTTGACTGCGCTTGCTCAGCTTGCACATTCTTGTGGTCGGGGCGGTAAGCATGCTCAAAATAGCGCATGGGATTTCCAAAGCGCAGTACAGGACAAAGTGGGAAAGTCGTCGCTCATAACGCATGTGTTGGGTGTGGATTACGAGGTAAGTCTCGAGTTCTGCCAATCCGCACTCTGTTTTACTATTGAACACCCACACCAGGTAACAACGATCCCTTCACCAGAGAGTTGGGGTACTATTCCTGCGGGAGTCAAATCCATGCGACAGCCACGGCTTGTGCTGCATGAAATTCCTTACATGCAAAGAGCAGGGCAGACGAGTGGTCTTGATGAAGTGGAAACATTAGTGTCGGCATTGAAATCGGGACCGCTCGAACATCAAGTCCACGCAATCTGGTACGTTCCACAAGTTTTGTCTCCAAGAGTGTGTCTTAACCATCACTTTAGGCTCTGTGCTCAGATACCCTACGTGGATCCTCACAGTGACGCCCTTGATTCAGTCGAGCTTGACTTCGTAGGCAAGCCGACACCACTGCGAGGTCAGGCACTGAGAGTCCTCGTTGAATCTGAAAGCACTTACCATTCCAAGTACCACGCATAGTTTTTTTCACCCAGTTTGACAATCTTGTTGATCTGCAGGACGAGCAAATCACTGGCAGTTTGCCGGAAAATTTGTCGGAACATGAAATGGAGCGCTTGACCTTCCAAAAGGCTCTCAATCTATACCAACACAGTTGTGCCAATGTTCTCCTTCGAGCCAGCCCGGAGGTGCCATTTTTCCGCCTTTCTGGTGAGTGCATGCAAGCTTGGAAACCGCACTCCCAGTACCATGAATGACTGTTCACCTTGATCAGGTTTAAACGAAGAAAACTTGTCTCAGCAATCGCAGCGAGACGTTGATTCTCTTCTCCAAACGACGCATCAGCTTGCAGAAGAGTATGTGGACAAGATCTCATGGAATATGACAGGAATGCCGGAGCAGTTGGCGAGCGTTCACATGAAATTGGAGAATTCGATCCGGTAAAGTCATTTTAGATGCAGTACGAGAGCCGCGCACTCATATCATGCATATAGAACAGGAATGACAGGTTCGTGCAGCTCAAGTCGTGTCCTCCGAGATGAAGAAGCGCCGGCAGTGTATTACGACGCGTTATTCAGTGTCATTCTTTGGAATAGATTAAGCACAATTCTGGACAAATCGCACAGACAACTAACACGGGGATGGAACCTGGAAGATCCCCACGTAGTAAGAACATACCTGGGTTGGAATGTGACAGCTGACCGCGTTCAGCTACGCGACTCTCCTATCTTTGTTTCCGCAATTCGCCAGATAGCCGGTCTACCGGTGATAGATGGTTCAGACAACAAGGCCTTAGGAATGTGAGAGCAACATAATATATGCTTTGAACTGACTCGAACTTACAATCGCCGACTCGGATAGCGACATGCTCGACAGGTGGCAACTCGTGCTCACTCTCATCGCCGGGATTCTCGTCTCTGCGAATATGGGCCGCATTGCCGCTACCTTCGCCGCATTTATCTGGATTGGTCATGTCGTCCTACAACTAAGAAGGCGGCTGTGAGTATTGATTTCAACTCAAGTCTCACCAACCAACAACAGGATAGCCCAGAAACAGTCCGCATTTTCCTTGAATCCATAATTCATCTCACTCTGCTCCTGGACCGTATCTTCCACAGTGCGCTGCGGCCAAACATCGGTCGACCAAAGGCATTGACCAATGCGGATATCAAGCAAGCATTGGAACAATACCAAGCTTCGGAAACAGCAGCACAGGTCCATTCCGATGTCCAGCTGTTTATCGACGACACATGCGAGTCGATATGGAAAGCCCTGTGGGGGCTGCGCAAGAGAAAAGCCGAAGATTTGGTGCGGGAGTTGGTAGATCAATGGAGGACTGGCTCAGGGAGTTCCTTGACACCGTTGAGGGTGACGAGCCAGCATTGACTTTTGTATATGTACTATCAACAAATTTAAACACACTCCCCTCCCAGCATAAGTACTCTGAACAAGCAGGCAGAAGGGCCGTGACAAACGTGATTTAAAACCAATAAGTGGACGTTGTAGACCGGCTGTAAAGATTAAATGCTGTTACTCATGGGCAGCTTGCCAGCCTGCCAGGGAGCTGAGCAGTGACGAGGAAGTAGTAACCGTTGGAATTGAATATGTACGGTAGTAACAGGTGAGTCGTGACAAGTCACGCAGGAATATTGAATTTAAGTAGAACAAGTAGCTGGCGCATAGTCGATACAAGGGATCGGTGGGCCGGATTCAAAAAGGCACTTTCCAAGTGCACCGAAGCGCAGCAAAATGGACACATTGGGAATTGAACCCAACACCTCTCGCAGTTGCCTAGACAGCCGGAATCGACGCTGAAGGCGCAAATTCCAAACTATCGCTGCTAAATACCAATAGGGGTGGCAAACGAGCTCGTTTGAATAACACGGTGGTAATGTATCGCGTATGGTACAACAAGTAGAGGGAGTAAGTAGAGTAGGTAACCGAGTTGTAGGGTAGTGAGTAAGGGTGTCCACGATGAGGGAAGTAAAAGGTATCGCTATCCTACGTCGAGCTCGACGCAGCCAGAATACTCACCGCTCCGAATTTCCCATCTGCTTGCCGTTTCCGGAACCTACGCTTGCTGCACTTAGACTTGTCTGAGCGAATCTTCTTGAAGTGGTCGGCGATCGAGGCATACTCGCGCTTGCACCCATCACACTTGTATTTGCGGAGTTCCTTGGTACTCTTGACGCTAACCGACTGCTTGCGCGCGCCTTGAGCTTCGGTAGGTTCCACAAGCTACACAAGACAGGTCAGTGTAGGGTAGCAGCAAGAATAAGGGGACGTACAATCTCCGATGGCGCTGTCCGGAGCCAGTCGGCGAGGACGACAGTCGGCCCCCATTTTGTCCTCGACACATCCTTGTCTCGGATACGGAAAGTCGTTGACGTGCAACAGGCTGGGATGTGGTTGCGGATATCAACGAATTGGAGGCGGTGGGCGGTGCAGTAGTGGGTTTTGTCGGCGGCGCGGTTTGTGCGCTTCACGTGCTTCCTACGGGGGCGCACTTGTTCTTCTTCTTCATCCTCCTCATTTTCGTAGTCATCCTCGTCATCGCGCTTGCGCTTGCCAGCAGCCGCACTTGTGCCCTCTTGCTGGTCAAAGACAGGCGCGGTTGTTTGTTCGGGTTCTTCGTCGTCAGACGAGTCATAAATCACCATCCTCGAGCGCTTCCTCGCCGGCTTCTGCGACTCTTGTTGGTTCTCTGCCCCAACCTCTTCGTCGTCCTCTTCCATCGGGGTCAGCATATCCTCGCGCTTCGGAAGTCGAAGCTGGCGGCGTCGGATATGTTTCGTAGACCCGCAGATCGGAACGCGATGGAATACGACCATATGTGTGAGTAGGTCGAAAGCATCAAACATCGTTGGACCGCAAGAAGGAACTGGACATGTCCTGGGCTGTTTCATTGCGACAACGTGGGCGAGATGGAGGTGGAGGTGGAGTTGAAAGGCGTTGTTGGTAATGAATCTTTGAAATGGCGTCAACGAGAGGGGAGGGGGCGACTAGATAAAAGTCACTCACTGAGCCATTCTCTTTACGATATCCATGTCCCCATCGAACACGCAGAAGGGGCAGAAGCAGGGGGATAGGGCGACAAGGAGCTCGATATGGCCATGAAACTCTGGCCTCTCGCCTCCCAAACCTTCCCCATTATCGAAGGTTATGCAGTTGGTCGCCTCGTCGGTGAACGTCACTCCCGGTGTACTGAAGTCAACTTCGATGTCGCCACGTGTTGCAAACGGCTCAAACAAACGAGCGTAGTGCTCAAGGCACTGGTCACGGTATTCATCGCCATTGCCGTCGAGATCGACAAAGCTGGTGGTGGAGGTCAGAAGCAAGAAGAGCGACAAGGGGAAAAAAAGCGCGACTGACGTTTCAGACGTGATGACGTCATAGACGACGCGCACCTTGGGCCAGACATTGAGCCCATGAACGCAGCCAAAGTGTTCCTCATCGCACTCAGTTTCCCCGCAAATCTCGACGTCACTGTCGTCCTCGAGCCAGCGACAGAGAGCCTTGCCGCCGCTGGACCACCCAGCATTCTTGGCAGTTTGGACATGACCAAAGACATGCCTAGCAAAATCGTCTCGAGAGGTCCAGATCGTTTCTCTTTGGCGACACGGCTTCCATCGGCAGCTTTGCGGGATAAAGTCCACGCTAAGCTGTTGAGTCGCTTTGAGTTGAACGTCGTTGAGCATGCACTTGTGAATATGCGTGGCCATATTTGCGCCATCAAAGGCATGGGTTTTAGAGCTAAAAAAAAACAATGGGAAAGGTTCGAGAGAGAGCAACTTGACGTACGAAATCTCAATGTCGCAAAATGGACAATGGCCTTCTGGAGTCGGTCCCTCGCCAGGATAACAAAGTGGGGAGGGTTGTGCAGGAAGGCTGAGCAAGCCATTGACGGACTCGACGAGATGAGTAGCCTGGTCGTCGTTATCCACGATGAAGTTGGTGATGATGGCCAAAACTTCATCGATGGCGGACCCAAGGCGAGGCAAGCGACGACGGAGTCCGATCACGTTCTCTTTTCCGGAGGTTACTGCGACGTGGCCGGCTATTCGTTTGCTCGGTGTGTTGGTGGGGATAGCGGCCATTGGTGGTCGTTGAGGAACATCCTGCGTGCGAGGATGAGTAAAGAGAGATGGGGCACTGAGAACCCACAATTCCGTTGAGCTCCCGGAACGGCGCCTCTTCGAAAAAAAGACGACGCTTTTCAGTCAAGCGGAGTTCAGTCTCGGTGGATACCAACGCATGGTGCTTCCGGCCATGCACTCTTGCCACTTGGAGGGCGTCGGCCACGACATTTGACTGTCGTTGGTGCTCATCTTCGTCATCGTCGTCTATTTGCGCAAGCTTTTTGCGTTCTTCAGCCGCCAGGTCAAGGGCCTGGAAGAACGCCATCAGAAAGAGCGACAAGAACAAGCATTCAAATGCGTTTACCGCTTGCTTCTTGGCACGAAGCTCGACGAGCTCGGGCTCCGACTCTAATGCTGTGGACTCGGCGGCGGTAAGTTTCAGTGGGGCCTTCGGATCCAATCCGCGTGCCAGTCCAGTAACAGTCTGCAGGTGAATGAATATGTGGAGAGGGAGGAGGGAACGTGCATGTGTTTTACCTTCATTATCAGGACATGCCCATCGTCAACCTCGTTACGCCCCACGAGCACGTTGCCGAGGTCCACAGTCGAGATTCGAGATTTATAGGAAGACTAATCATAGATGAAAAACAAAGAGGAAGGAGAAAGAAAAAAAGACGGACAAAGAATTGGTCGGAACCAGATGCATGACCCATCAGCATTCGTCGCTCTTCCTCAGAGACCTCAGCGTCTATTCGATTAGCCGTCCCGCGTCTAAAGCTG
The DNA here is from genome assembly GCF_014461135.1 of Mycena indigotica. Taxonomy (NCBI): domain Eukaryota; kingdom Fungi; phylum Basidiomycota; class Agaricomycetes; order Agaricales; family Mycenaceae; genus Mycena; species Mycena indigotica. The sequence goes on along the minus strand of NW_023503016.1, from coordinate 236,166 downwards.
TAAAAAGTGACATTTGCTGCCCAAATCCAGTCAGTCACAGGTAAGCGACACGAAACAAGCCTAACTTTGGAAACCAGCTCGCAAAGTGATACGCTTGAGGCGACCTGCCACCCAAGAGTAGGGGACAGCGAATGTGTGGTCCACGGACCACTTGCCATCAATGATCATCTCCTTGCGCAGAACGGGCAGGTCAAGTTTGTCGTGTCGTATTCGCAATTGGATCGCTCGTGTGGGGAATACCTTGGGTCGAAGTATTTCTTCAATGGAGGATACATCTTGAAAGATATTGTCGGCCAAAGCGAGCGTGAGAGCGTACATGAGGCCGTCGACCATGCGATGAGAGTCGGGCTCTTGCAGGATGAAGAAATGCTTGTTGACGCTGTCGTTTTCGCGGAAACCTTTGAGAAGTCGACAGGTGACGAGGAGACCAAGGAGCGGGCGATCCTCTCTGGCAGGATTTGGAATCAACCAGAATGCGTGGTCACGCCATAGCAAAGCTTGATTAGTGCCGCGGTATTGAGCGGATTCAACGAGGGCGCCGGGTCTTTCGGAGGACAGCGCGATGATCACCAGCTGATACATCATCATCAGGCGGAAGCGGTGTGTTCGACAGCAGGTTGTGTCGGTGAAGAGGGCTTTGAGAATGATGACAAGGTCGATTACGTCGCCATGCTCTTTGGCGCGAGCAGCGGTTGAGAGTCGGATGGCCGAGGTGAATTCGGGATGGGAGATGAAGTCAATGGCTTTGGTGCGCAAGATTTTGGGCAACAACTCGAATGTTTTGCGTTTCCACAGAGCGAAGAAAATGTACAGATAGCTCTTGATCGTCTTCTTGGTTGCGAACTCGGCCAGTCGGCCAACGATGACGACGCTGAGGAACCGAATAAATTCCTTGAATATGTCTAGTAGGATTAGAAAAGATTTGGGACAACAAGTGACACGCACCGTCAGTAGGGATTGCCGACCCTTGGACAATCTCCTGCGCCCAACCCTCTGGCCCACTAATGCGTTTTTGAAGAAAGAGTTTCCACAATTTGGCGACGCGTTCGTGAATGTACTCGCCCGCGGGAGAGAGCTTGCGATTGTGTACCGTCCCAGCAAGTGGTCTTGTCAACGCTTGAAGACGCGCAGGATCTTGTCGGGCATCAGCGATTCGTTGGTCGTAGACTTCCTCGTCACTCCTTCTCGCCCGCTTTGCCAGAGGCATGGTGGTGGAAGGAGGGAAAGAAGCGACGGGCGTGACATGGGGGGTGGGCGCCCTTTTTATAGTGGCGGCGTCGGGGGTGTGACGTGGGCGTCGGCGTCGTCGTCGGCGGCGGCGGTGTGCGCGTGCGTGCGTGCGTACATGTGTCGTACGGCGGCGTGCGCGCGTGCGTGGGGGGGCCGCGCCGGCGTCCTCCTCCTCCTCCTCCACCTCTGCGCCGTGTCCGCGTTCGCGTCCCGGCGCCGCGTGCGTGGACGTCCGACACACGCGTCCTTTGTCGGCGGCGGCGGCGTGGCGGGACATGCGCGCAGGACGCGGCGACCCAGGACGCACGTCCCGCGGAGAGCTTTGCAGAGCCAGCAACGCAGGGACGTGTGGTGTCAACAGGAAAAGGGCGGTGTCACGTGGAATGATGTGATTACAGTACAGAACGCGTCTAATTTATTTGCTTCTACGTGGCTCGGGCTGAGGGTGCTGACTGCTGTTCAGCGCCAATGTAAATAAAAAGTTGGTTGAACACGCACAGAAGGAGGTCCACGCAAGAGATTGAGGCGTTCTTCGTAGAAGAGTCCTTCTGCCATGTAGTTATGACGCCGCAGACAGTACGGGCTGACTGTTGTCCGTGAGTATGCTTGGAGAGTGAGTGGAATGACATACTCTTGAAAGGCTCTGGGCGGCTTGTGATCCTACTTTTCAAGTCAAAGGGCGGGGTGGTGTTGTCGGCGGTGGGCATGGTGGTGGTTTGAAAGAGAGTTGTAACTGATGACGTGCGGAACGATCGATGCGTCTTTCGACGCTGTTGCATGTGACTCGATATTCCGTATTGCGCGAGTCATGTGAACGATCGACGGCGTCGCGCGGCGACGTGACGCGGGTGCGGAGGCGCGGATCGGTTGTTGATGCGTACGCTTGGCCGTACCGCTGCGAGACTCGCGTTGGGTCAGGGACGGGATTGAGGCGCGTCAGGACGTCAGGAGTGGGCGCGCTGGGTGACACGATCGCGGGGACGTGGCGTGAATGACGCGAAGACGTACGGGAAAAAAGTGGACGCATTGGGAATTGAACCCAACACCTCCCGCAGCGACAAGGGCGCCTCCAAGAGAGCCCCGATGCTAAGCGGGCGTGATAAACCAACTACACCATGCGCCGGTGGAATTACCTGTGGTCTCTAATGTCACATGGCTGTCAACATGGTGTGACAAGTGATATCCTGGACTAAAGCTGAGCTAAGCGAGCGTGATAACCAACTACACCATGTGCCGTTGCAACGGTCGCAAGAAGGCGCCATACGATGCGAGGTGATTTGCAGAAGTACGAGGATAAGCGCCGTGATCAACAAATGTCACATTTGATGGAGAATTCACGATAAAACAGGTTATGCACAGCCCCCGTGACCGATTCATCAGGTAAATCTTGCTGGGGTACACCTGAGGAGCAAAGGCTAGAAGGCTTGTGTGAAATGGGAGGGTTTTCGAGGCTTCTTTTGCAATATCAACTTCTTTTGATGTCTTTTCTGATGTTACGTTCCCATGACCTCAGGTATCGTGGGCTAGGTCGCCGGGGTCTCGTGCTTAGGCCCAAAATCCCCCGAAACCACACCAGACAATAGCGAGTACAAGTGTATGGTAACAGAGGTCAGTATTTGTGTAAAGTTGGCTTTCGTCACAACCTGTCACGCCACAAGATTACCTGCTTGCATTGCAGTGCTCGCCAATACTTTCAGTATCAGTTAAGGAGAATAAAGATACGACGTAGTAGAGAATATAACACCAAACATGTTCTTAGACTGAGGGCCTCAGAATAGTAGACCTAATCGATAGCAGGTGCTAGGCCTAGGTGAGATCGGAATACTTCTATTAGTAGTAGTGAATAAGTATTGGAGGATACATAAACCCTATCGATATGAGACGTATACTAGACGAAGAAGAAGAATTAAGGTGCATCTAAACTTGGTCGTTGAAGGCCGGCGGAACAATCGCCATGCGAATGTACCAATCCACGCCATCAAAGCTGACGGCCTCCAAAAGCCTGAGCTGATCGAGACGCACACGGCCTTTTGGGCTGGAAAATCGGTTCGTTGCGGAGTAGGGGTCATGAGGAGTGGGAGCGAGGGTCAGCGGTGGGACGGTCCGTGAAGACTCCCGGTGGTATGCGCAGTTGTAATCATAGTCGTAGTTTTGTGCAGCCACCACAAACACTTTGACATGCTCGGCGATCTGCCGCGCGAGCACGAGCCGAGAGAGGTAGCTTCCCGGTCCACTGTCGCAAAGGAGCATAGGCTGCGTGAACGTGTCATAGCCAGGCCACTGTAAGATAAGATTCAGTCACATACGCCGTGAGCAAACGAATACTGACCTCGATAATCAAGCGCGACAGTCCATGGCGCCGATCCGAGTCTTCGCGTAGGTTTCCGGGCAATCGCGTGGCAATTGACTCATCCGCAAACTGAAGGCACGCGGCGCTGACATTGGGGCCGAGAAGCTGTGTGACTGCCACCCCGACCTGTCCTGGCCCGCGCGCTGGAGCGAAGGGGACAGTGATTGGCACACGAAATACACGGAGACTCTCCAGCAGTCCGACTGCGTCAGAGATATCAGGAACAAAGAGCATTCCGCGGTCGTGCGTGCGTGCGCGATGCCACCAATCTGAGGGCTGAGCTAAGTCAGATTGGGGGGACAAGATGCTACTGATCTTCAGTCAAGTCAGCCAACGTAAATCAACAAACGATAGCGCGGCAGGCTTACCGCGACGAATGAGTTGCGATCAACTTTTCTGCGTGAGCCGACGGATTTTTTGGGCTCCACCATATAGCTCTGCATGTTCTGTTTCAGAGTCGTGACTGGGCCCCGGTTCGCGGGGAGCGCGGGCAGCTGGATCGTCACGAGTGATTTGCACTCAGGCTGGCGTGTTTGCCATGAAGCCGCTTGACGTTGGGCAATCGGGGCGAGCACTGCCGCTGGCGCGAGAATACCGGGCACAACGGCCTGACGGGTAGTATGATCAACGATGGCACGGGAGTATGGAGCTGGATTGGAGAGGATTACAGGCTAGACGAATGGTTTGAGATTGGCGTTTGCAGATGGGCTCCCACTTACCCCCTCACTGTTGCGTCCGAAAAGGATGACACGGCGGTGATCTTGTTCGTTAACTCGAGGCATTGTTAATTGGAAATGAGCAGAGACTGGTTTTTTGATGATCCAAGCCAGTTGGAAATGGGAAGTAGGAAAGAGAGTGGGGATTGAGGCTTGACGATTGCCAAACACGCATCGCTACTTATACCCGGCCTAATACACTGGTCGTTTCGTGCTTTGTTACCGTGGTTGCACAATGCGTCGGCTATTGAAAACCAAGTAGGCGAACACTTTGATTGACCCAGCTCGCACCATACGAGACGGACAGCCTGAGTTCGATCGTTATTTCGTAGACTTGAAGGTACATGCACACAATGACGAGAGGGCTTTAATCTTGAGTTTTGCAAAGAAAATGTATTTCAGAGCCGCATTTTTGAGGGAGACAACTTTGAAGTTTTTGCTCGCCTGAGCCGCTTCAGACTTGCAAGACTGCTCGAACAAGAAATCAAGCGCTTCCCCAGATCTATCGGGTGTCGCATTATGGAGCGGTGAGTAGTTCTGAGCTTGTCTTCAAGAATCGAAGAGGAAAAACAAAAGCGATGCCGATTAGTCAGCGTGACGTCAGTGACTTCATAACGTGAGCATAATCACCCGAACCACTCGGATGCCCATGTCCACCGTGCGCAGTGGCTGCGGTGCATCTTTCTTCCTGCCCTCATCCATTTGTTTGCCTTCTGAGCCACTTTGACGACCATGATGCAAGACCGGATGGCTGCCTACAAGGTAAGTGCGCCTTTTTGCAGGCGTTGGTCGCTATTTACTGTGTGATAGGCTCAAAAGCTGGCGGCTGGACAGAGCTCCCCCTCCTCGGCCGCGGGTCAACCTGTCGAAATGTCGACACTCTCAGAGAAGGAAGGACTAGAGACAATGACTGGCTTTCTGGAAGAGGCGCGTTTTCTTCACTTCACCCATGTTGGCCAATACTGAAGTTTTGCAGGCTGCCTCGATCCAGAACGCCATTAACGACTTTTCCGGCGACATTTCCCGTATTGGCACGCTCAATGTACGTGCTTTGGACGCCATTGGGGACAGTACGGGCCCCGCCACGGAGCTCGACGCGCTTGTCGCTGCCACCTTGCAACGTAGCACGGTGTTGAAAGAGCGAATAAGGAGGCTGCAGGAGGCGGTCAACAGCAATCCCGCGCTACGGCGGCAGGAGAAGGAGATGCGCCAAAATCGGGCCACATTTGTCCGCCAGAAGTTTGTTGAGGCGGTTCAGGCATACCAGAAGGTCGAGCAAGAGCATAGGGCGCGGTCACGGACGAGAATTGAGCGGCAAATCCGTATTGGTGTGGCTTATATGCTTCTGCTTATCATTTTTCTCAACTACTTCTTCTAGTCAAGCCCGACGCGACACAGGAGCAGATTACCCAGGCAATTTCGAGTGGAGAGGGAAGCCAGGTGTTCATGCAAGCTGTGTGTTGTTCAGTTCCCCACTGCGATAGTCATCTGACAAAAATTAGTTGACCTCGAATGCAGACTACGCTCATGCTCGATCAGCCTATAACGAGGTCCAAGCTCGTGCCCAAGATTTGCGGAAGATGGAGGAGACGCTAGCCCAGCTAGCGCAGCTCTTCAATGATGTGATTGTTTACTCTTCTTTCGGAAGCATCATTGGCTAAAACCTCCTCAGATGGCAGTTCTTGTCGACCAACAGAACGAGACACTCGTCGCCATTGAGGACAACGCGCAAAAGGCGGAAGAACACGCGGAGGAAGGGTGAGTTTTTTTGCTGCTATCAAGTGTTGTCTCGCTAATGTGGTCTTTGACAGCGCAAAGCAGGTGGGCATATCAGTGGACATCGCACGCCGACTGCGCAAGAAGCGTTGGATCTGTTTCTTCATCGTGCTGATCATTGTCATCATCCTCGCGGTGGTGTTAGCAGTCCAGTTTGCACCGAAAAAATGAGGGGGGTTTGATCCACACGGGAAATATTGGATGGACATGTAAACTATCTTAATTTGACCAAGGACAATAGGGATCTGAATAGTTAGCCCGTCTTGCTGGTGTGAATCCACCAGTATCAACAAAGTTTGTCCACTTCGACTCCCGCTTAATTTTGCTGTACGCCCGCCAATCCAGCGACATAGTCACACCGCCTAGTCTCGTCCCCATCCTGCACCTCCAGGAAGCTCCCACTCGTGTTGGAATCCGGACTCTCTTGGAGCACCATCCGCTGTTTGTCGCTTCCGCTAAACGACTTCCAGAACGGTGATCTGGCGAGTTTATGGGTGTTTGGATTCAGATCCCGCACGAACGACAGCCAGTACGCGATCAGCTCCGACGCAAAGGCGATCTCGGTCGGAGTCTGGGGGGTGAACTGGCGTGTGCCGTTGACGCTGTGGAAGGATGAGCATGAGCGGTTACGGATTTTGAAGAAGAGTATGCCCACCCAGTATTTACGCCCAGAAACATCATCCAATTTTCCGCTGCGTGGGCCACTGCGGGGCTTCCGCTGGTCGGGTTGGCCTGGTTGTATCTATACGTCCATGCTGTCGCCTTCCCACACTGTGACACCGCACTTGCGATGATATGCCTGGCACATTTCAGCTCTGACTCGCCCGTGGCGGCTTGGAACTGCAACGCAGTCGAGTTGGAAAATTGTGCGACGGGATATTCCTGTGGCGGCCGTTGGGTGAAGGAAACAGGTAGAATGAGCCAAAATACACACTGCAACAAGTCCGTTGGCATCGTCGTTAGACATGGAAGGGAAGAAAGACTTCAATGCATCGGGAATGCTGCTGCCCCCAGACAGCGTCTCGTTTGTTGTCGCACCAACGATAATGGGTACATCTGCGAAGCCTCGTCCTGCCACAAAGGTGTTCGTTGGGAAGTCAGTGAAGATTTTGCCATCGAGGACAGGTTGGAATGATTTGTAGCCAGTGCTAAGTAATGTTTCAATCAGCAATCGAGGGGTTGCGCCAAAGAAAATGCTCACAGGGCCGAAGAGCCAGCAGTGGCGTCTTGAGCTCGTGCTAATGCACTTACACTGGCTTGACGAAGACACTCCATTTGATCTTTTATCGCACCGGCTCCACATCCGGCTTGCGAGGCAAACGAGTTGAATTGGGCCTTACAAAATAGTCAGCTGTGGAAATCGCCGCTTTCATTGTACTCACCACACGTTGCTCCGGTCGTGCCAATGGGGTGCGGTACACGCTCTGCGCGATGACTCCTCTGAAAAGATTCTTCCCCTTGTCCGAATTGGCGACCATATGCAGCTCGACAGAACTCCCGCCCGCGCTTTCACCATTGATCGTCACCTTTGCTGCGTCTCCGCCAAACTTGCTGATGTGTTGTTGCACCCATTCGAGCGCCAATACTTGGTCTTGGAACCCGGCATTGAGATCACCGAGTGTCGCGTCAGCAGATAGTTCGGGATGGGAGAGGAAGCCGAATGCGTCGAGGCGGTAGTAGACCGATACGATGATCACATTAGGGGACTGGTGAATCCAGTGGTCGAATGGCCAATTGGCGGGGTTTCCAAAGACATACCCACCGCCATGAATATATACCAAAACAGGCACTGGTAAGCATGAGCCAAGGCACTGGTGCAAGGATACGAGGGAGACGCACGGTTATCCCCTGCTTTTGCGTCCACTGGCGCGTATATATTGACCTTGAGACAGTCTTCTGAGCCCGCACCACCCACACCCCCTTTGCTAAGATTCAGTAGATTCAGGGTTGACATCGGTGACTCTTGCCTCCCGATGCGCCTTGGACGCAAAAGTCTGGATAGCGAGTAGCATCGACAATGCTCCCATTCGTCTCGCTCGTCACACGCGTCGTGTTGAGGGGTAAAGGTGCTCTGAATCGAAGGTTTGCCAGCGGGGGCTCCGCATAGGGCAGTCCAAGATAAGCAACGGTGTTTGGGAAGGAGAGGTTCCCGAGGTAGCTCGCATAGCCCAGGTCGACAACATTAAGGTCGCTGGCAGAGGACGGCGAGAAGGGGAGCAGGAGGAGCGCTAGCCGCGCAGTAGTCGACAACTTCATGTTGACCACTTATTCGAACACTTTGAGGGTAAGGTTTAAGTCTTGGAGGTCGACAACGTCGGACTTGGATGGAGGAGATGGGGCCGCATGAGCTTCTTCTTCTTATATTCCAGGCAATCTGCACGCGACCCGAAGTGGCCGACTCTGGAGGTTGATTTCAGGGTCTATGACGAAGGAGAAGCGCGCGGTAGCCAGAAGCAACCCATCGAGCATGGATCACGTTGGCGCGTCACGGGTCTCTGTGACGTGATCTTGATTTTTTTTGTTTCTGCATTTACTTATATACCGCAGCAAGGACAATAACTACTAAGACGCGGTGGCCGGACGTGATCTTGAAACGTTTTGGATCTTTTTGGATTGATAATATACTGAAGGATGAAGATTCAATGAAGATTCCTAATCGTGGAACATTCAGGTATTCAAATTGGTTGAAGACCAATATTGCATTTGGGTGAAAGGACTACCTTGCGCTTGGTTTAATACACTTGAAAGCTCAAGCTACATTTCCAAGTTAAATTAGAGCTTAGCTGATATCAATAGACATTACTTTGAGCCCTACAATACACACTCACATTGTGTCATGCTAAAAAAGCCATACAAGCAAACAACAAACAGGTCATGTCCATTTCCCAAGCAACCTCCTTACAGCCTTCTTCACTTCCTCCCTCACCTTCCCAAGCTCTTCCTCTGACTTATTCACCGCATCCCCCAGCCCTACATCCAAGCCCAATAGCCCGCCCCGGCGCATAGCCTTCTTCCCCACCAGCACACTTCCCCGGAACGGTAGGCCCGTCAACTCCATCTCCCGCGCCTGAGCAGCACGCGACGCTTGCAGTTCCAGTCCCGCAACTTCAACCCCCACCGCACCGACACCCAATATCCCCGCTGTCGCGCCGTCCCCCGAGCCAAACACCACCTTGGAGACAAACCCGCTGAACTCCTTCTGCCTTCCGGGTAGCACTTCTAGCGGGACATCCACAAGGTGGGCAGAGATAGCGTAGAGAGAACCCGAGTCTGATAACTCCACAGGCCCGCTCTGCGAAGGCAGCCATTCCTCCGGCCGGATGCGCGCGAATGCATGAGGGGGTAGCGGGCTTGGTAACGGCGGTGCTGGCGGGAGGGGATGTTCGTCATCTTCGTCTGGCTCGCCCAGAGAAGAGGGAAACTCGGCTCCGTCAGGTACCTCTCCATCAAAAACCAACACATCTGCGAACACTCTGCCTACATGCAGCTTCAGGTCCATTCCCTTTGGCAACACGATTCGCGCATCGACAGTGCCGCTGGCAGTGACTACAGTCCCGGATGGCTTGATAGACATGTCGTGTATGGTAACATTTCGCAGGACCTGTGGCGGAGGATTCGGCGCCGGAAATTCGAGGTCAATGGAGAGACCTTCAATGAGGGGCGTGGAGACGAGGATGGGGTTGTTTTGGCGAGAAAGATAACGCGACAAGAATGTTGAAAGTAGTGGTGTTGCTTGTGTCGAGAGAGGCAGAACATTGCCTTGAATAGCGAGGGAGATATTCGGATGTGTGAGCGTGAAGGGTAGAGTCGAAACAGACGCGATGGGAGCTCCTGTCATCGAGATGTTGGAAGGTAATGCGATTGTGAATGGGAGTGACGGTGAAGTCAGATTGAAGGAAGGTGGTGCGGGATTGGGGACAGTTGCCAAGGCATTAAGCTCTAGCGTGGCTCGTTCGGTAGAATGTAATGAGAAGTATTGAAGCGTAATGAGATCCGAAAGACGAGGAAGAGGACCATGAGGTAGGCCAGGGATTGGTGGAACTGGAAAAATGAGTGGAATAATTAAGGTGCAGAAGAAGTCGACGTACTTTCGATTCGCACCTGCGTCTTCACGTCCGAAAGCTGCTTGTGCAGCCACGCCCGCCAATTTCCCTCCCCAAAAAAACCGCCACGAACATCGACATTTGACACATCCGCTCTCACTACCGCCCAGCCATCCCGCCACGACTCCCGAACGAATTCGATCAAGGCAGTCGTATTTGTGGTCGGCCGAATAAGCAACGGCATCGATATTGGTGTGAGCCAACTGGAATCGCTTGGTGGACTGGCTGTGAGAGGAATGACGACGGGAGATGGTTCCACGGTCGCAAGCACAACGTGTCCTGCAACCAGAGCAATAGTGCTCATATTTACGGCCACTCTGTTGAGTCGACGAATACCCCAGCGACCCACTGCTTTCCAAATATCGCCAAACAATGTGTCGTCCGATTCCGCAGACACGCCTAGGACAGCTCCAGCATCAAAGCCCAGTCGCCCGCCAACTCTGAGTGCTATTCCACCCTGTGGGGAGATGCTGAGCACGTCGACTCGGTCTGGCCCGCGAAAGACGAGTCCCTCGGTGAGAATGTCGTCTGTGGAGATGTGGGAAGCCCGTGAGGCGTATGTCCAAGCTAAAATGCCGACCCCAATGGCCCCGAGTGTTGTAATAACAAGAGAGACGAGGAAGACGGTTGTTAGTTTTGACCGAAGCCGCCGTCTTGCAACGGCAGGTGGTGGGTCATGGGAGTCAAGTAAAACGGAGGAGGATTGGGAGTTGAGTAGAGGTGTTCGTTCTGTGGGCTCTGTATCTTGGGCTCGACGTTTCCCTTTGTCGAGGGATGGAGGAGAAACCTCTACATTGGTGCTTGAGCTCATTCCATGCAGCGTGGAGATGGAGGTCCAAAAGAAGGAATGATGTCACAGGTCGTTATGCCCAATGTTTCTTGTTGAAGTTCTTCCACTAGCAGTTGGGCAATCCAAACCACAGTCTCCCACCATGAGGTATTGTCACTTTCGCGGGTTCTGCCTTGGGCTTGATGTCCTTTCCAGAAGCTTAGAAAGAACACTTTTACTACGAGGACGGGAATCATGATGACAAGCGACAATGATTATATGCACACCTTCTCAGCGTCGAGACATGATAGAGCGGGAAGAAGGCACTGTATCTTGGCTACACCGGAATGCCAACAGCTTTAGCCTGACAACTTCCGCAGCCTTCGCGTCATTGTCATCATGCAACTTCAAGTTGAAGCAAACTTCAAGTTCTTCTTGAATGGTTCGTGTTTAGTCTATAATCCGCCTGAGCTGATGTGTGCAGGGGCTACTGCTCACGGCTGCGACTGTCACCACTGATCTAAGCATCATACATCTAGTCTTGCTCCTTACGCTGGCAGCGATACCAATAGCGAGTCTCTGCCAATGTACGGAACGCCGACTTGTAAGTACGACTTGGACACATATGTCAGCCAAGGTCGGCCATCTCACCACATGTAGATGAAGAACAGGGAAAATGGGTCGGCAGGTCTCTTTCTCCGCCTCGAGAGTTCAGGTCTAAGTCAACCATCTGTGTTGCAGAATGTGATTTCACGCCCTTGATAGTAAGTGAAAAACCTTATCTGCTACGTTAAAAAATCATTTCAAGTACTCATCCACTTGAAAGTCGCTCCAGGTTCCAGCTTGCCTGGCAGTCTAAGCAATTGTTCGCAAACATCAGTCAACCATCAGCCGAATCATTCGAACGGCCCATTCGGCCCGAATGGGCCGTTCTCAACTCGGAGAATCTCACGCAAAGTCTCGATATCACGTCACATAAGGTGTACCCGTGACGCGCCAACGTGATGCACGCTGGCCGCCGCGCTTCTTCTTGTCCGTCATAGGCCCCGAAATCGAGCGAGTAGATTGCTCAGCGTATAAAAGAAGTTCAAGAAGAAAAGATGTGGCCCCATCCCGACTTGTCTTTTGACGTCGTCAACTTGAACTCCACACTTGAAACCATCGTACCACTAGTCAACATGACGATGACAACTTTTGCACAGCTTGCGCTCCTTCTTCTCCCCTTTTCATTGTCTTCCTCCGCCAGCGACCTCGCCAAGACGAATATAGTCGACCTAGGCTATGCCCGCTACCTGGGGAATCTTTCCTTCCCAAACACTGTTGCCTTCCTTGGGCTGCCGTATGCGGAGCCTCCGCTGGACAACCTCCGATTTAGAGCACCCCTACCGCTTAATACGGCTCGTCTGGCAATTGAGGCCAAGGGGAGGGTTATTGATGCAACACAATATCCTGATTTCTGCGTCCAGGGCTCGACGGGAGGCAAGTGTCATCATTGTTGAACCTGAAGTTACTGACTCTTCGTAAAGGCGGGGATGCGGGCGGTGCCGGGTCCGAAGACTGTCTTAAGGTCAACATATATGCGCCTGCTGGAGCTAAAGCAGGGGATAATCGTGCGTATTGACCATCTTCCTTCTCGCTTCTCACCGCTCGGCATTAGTCCCCGTGCTGGTATACATCCACGGCGGCGGGTATTTCTTCGGCAACCCTGCCAACTGGCCGTTTGACCACTGGATCCACCAGTCGCCTAACGTCGTGATCGTGTCTGTGTACTACCGTCTTGACGCATTCGGCTTCCTCTCCCATCCCGAATTTTCCGCGGACCCTGCGCTGGGTGACCACAATGCCGGATTCCAGGACCAAGTATTGGCGCTGAAGTGGGTGCAAAAACATATCAGCAAGTTTGGCGGAGACGCGACAAAGGTAACAATTAACGGCGAGAGTGCTGGTGGGAGCTCTGTTGAGCTACATATGGTCGCCAATTCGGACAAGGGGAAGAATCTATTCAGAGGAGTCATCGCGCAGAGCGTGTATCGCACCCCATTGGCACGACCGGAGCAACGTGTGGTGAGTAAAACGAGCATTATTGTGTTTCATAGCAGTTTAAATTCTAAAGGCCCAATTTAACTTGTTTGCATCACAAGCAGGATGTGGACCCGGGTCAACAACAGAACAAATGAAATGCCTTCGCCAGGCAAGTGTAAGTGCGTTGGCACGAGCTCAAGATGCCACCGCTGGCTCTTCGACCCTGTGATTATTTCCTCCGGCACAACCCCTTGATTGCTAATTGAAACATTAGCACCGGGTACAAACTCTTCCAACCCGTCCTTGATGGCAAAACCTTCTCTGACTTCCCAACGAACACCTTTGGGGCAGGACGAGGCTTCTCAGATGTGCCTATCATCGTCGGTGCGACGACAAACGAGACGCTGTCTGGGGGCAGCAGCATTCCCGATGCGTTGAAGTCTTTCTTCCCTTCCATGTCGAACGACGATGCCAACAAACTCGTTGCGGTATACTAATTGCTTCCAGTTTAATTTACTGTTGAATGGCAGTTCACAGGCATATCCCGTCTCGCAGTTTGCCGACTCGACTGCACTGCAATTCCAGGCCGCCACAGGCGAGTCAGAGCTAAAATGCGCCAGGCATGTCATCGCAAGCGCCGTATCACAGCGCGGGAAAGCGAAAGTATGGACGTATAGATATAACCAGCCCAACCCAACAAGTGGGAGCCCCGCCGTGTCTCATGCAGCAGAGAATTGGATGATGTTCCTGGGTGTCAATACTGGGTAAGTATGCTCCCCGTCATAATGTACAATCATTCACGAGCCTCTTCTGTCACAGCGTCAACGGCACTCGCCAATTCACTCCCCAGACCCCCATTGAAACCGCATTTGCGTCGGAGCTGATCGCGTACTGGTTGTCGTTTGTCCGAGCCCTGGATCCCAACACACATAAACTAGCCAGATCGCCGTTCTGGAAGCCATTTAGCGTAAGCGACAAGGAGCGGATGATCCTCCAAGAGGGCCCAGAGCCCAACGCTAGCGGGAGCTTCCTGGAATTGCAGAGCGGAGAGGAAACTGGCCGGTGCGACTCTGTTGCTGAATTGGCGGGGGCTCAGCAAAATTGAATAGATTGTCAAGTGAATTAAGGCTGTTTTTTGTATATTTTCTGGCATTGCCAGCAGCCAACTTGAAGATGGGTCGGTTAGTATGTAGGGCATAACTTGGTGACCCCGGCCCGGTGATCCGACAGTCGACAATGACTGATCATGTCTCTGTCATCTTCCGAAAGTCCTTCCGCTCGTCGTTGAGCGGGTCAGTCACGACACGAAAAAAGAAGCACTTGACTGGAAACTTGAAGTCTCCTCCACACTCGGCTCGGACCACGCCGTTGCCGACAACATGAAGATGGGATGATCTGCCGATCAGTGGAGGATCTCTCCAATATAAAGCTTCTCGGCTCACCCCTCTTCTCGTCCACCACTGGCAGATGTCGACTCCAAGCGCCAACTCGCTCGCGATGATGGGCACACGCCCCGACTCGCCCAGCGCTAAAGCATTTCGTGGCCACATTCACGGGCCACCGACCTTTACGAGCAAGACGGAGGAGCGGGAATTCGTCAAGTTTCGGTTGGCACAGGCCCTCCGCATATTCGGTGGGTGATTGCGACTTTCCGGAGTGCATAAACTGAGCGGACAGGCAACCGCGGGTTTGATGAGGGGCCAGCGGGACACATTACCGTGCGCGACCCCATTCGAACTGACTGTTTCTGGGTGAATCCATTTGGCTTGCACTTCAAGCTGATTCAGCCCGCCGACCTTCTCCTCGTCTCTCACAGTGGCGAGATCCAAGATGCGGAGACGGGCCATGCCTCACTGTGGGGCACCCGCTTCCGAGTGCTTAACACCGCCGCGTTCATGATCCACTCTGCCATTCACGGCGCTCGGCCCGACGTGCTATGCGCTGCCCATTCGCACTCACCCTATGGCAAGGCATTTAGTGCCCTCGGCAAGACGCTGGACCCCATTTCGCAGGATGCGTGTGCGTTCTATGGGGTCAGTTCTACTCCGCCTCGAAAACTCTTCTCTCACTGAGCCATCCAGGACCACGCCTTATACACACAGTACAACGGAATCGTGCTCGATGAGCAGGAAGGCGCCGCTATAGTCGAAGCACTTGGCAACAAGAAGGCCGCCATCCTCCAGAACCACGGTCTACTCGTTGGCACTGCATCTATCGAAGGCACAGTGGCCTTCTATATTGCCCTCGAGCGCGCCTGTCAAGTGCAGCTATTGGCAGACACGGCAGCCGCTGCAGACGGCGGGAAGACGGTGAGTGGCCCTGGGCTGTTTATTCCGGGCGATGTTGACAATGGCTCGCAGGTGAAGATAAACCCGGAACAAGCAGCTGAGACTGCAAGGATTGTCGGCACCCAAGGCGCGGGCTGGTTTTCGGGCTCCATGGAGTTCATGGTTCTCGAGGCAGAGGAGAGGGTGACGTTCCAGTTTGCAGAGAATAAATGAAGGTGGTTGAACAGAGAAAGTTCACATTGAACAAAAGTGTTGCTAGTACTACGGTCTACTCAGTCTGTGAGAATCAACCATGCCACGAACGATCGCATTCTCCACACCCACCAGCTTCTCCTTGAACAACGCGAGTATCTGGGCAATCTGGTCATCCGGCATGAGGGGCTGCGCAGTCTTCATCTGAGTGTAGCGAGATTGGTATTCTGCGAGCCGTTCCGGCGTCCCCTTATTATTTTCGGGCGGCTGGCATATCTCGGCGAACTCAGCCTCGTCGGCGCCGAAAAAAAGGCTGCCTGTCGCCGGGTCAACGAGCCGGATGCCGCGGAAGCGCCCGAGGCGCTCCGCATGGTCACGTGCCTCTGCTTCCGACGGCAGAGGCACGGCGACGCCGCGGTCGGCACAGAGCGCCCGGAATGCCAAGTAAAACGTGGTCGCAAACCAGACGTTCATGTGCTTGAGACGCTTGATGCCGCTCGCCGCGGCCAGGTCCTGAATCGTCACGGCAAGCACAGCACAGTCGAGCATCGTCACGTGCATATGTGGGGGATGTCGGTCCGATGCTGACGCGAGCCCATTCTGCATAGAGCGCACGGTCCAGCACATACCCTCGGTGTTTGAACGGAATGGGTTGAGGGCCTGCAGCCGAGACATGCGGGTGTCGACGGGCCGCGAGCTCCAGGAGCAGCCGCTTGGCAGGACTGCAGAGATCATCACTCTGACTTCGGTACTAGTAACGGCAGTGGTTGTCAGAGCGAATTCAGAAGAGATACTGGTGACAATTGCGACTCACTCAAACAAGGAAATCCAGTCCATTTGGAATTGGTCGGGCCAAACTTGAAGAATCGCCGTGCGCTTGTCGTTTGGCTTGACTTTCCCGGCGGTTGTCCCATCGCAGTAGTGGAAGTCTAGCACCACGTCCTCCTCATAACGGTCGGTTGGCTCCTGCACCATGTGCCCGACACGCGTGACAAAACAGTGCTGCAAGTTGTGCAGCCACTCGTCGGGCTTGTTGAGCGCCAACTTCGGCCCAGGGTTACGATTGTAGTAGATCCGACCCACGGTCTGCAGCATCTCTAACCACTGCGTGATCGAGACGGAGCTGTCATCGTATGGGTTGAATAGCCCCGGGATGCTCCGCGTCGGCGGCGGCTTGTACAGTTTGAGTGGTGGCGGGCGGCCAAAGCCAGAAAGCGCCATGAGAATATTCAAGTATGCGAGCTTCAGGAACAGTGGGACTGGCAGAAGTAAGCACATGGCAGTCAGTACTAGTGCAACGCTAGCACTTAGTTCAGGTTATATAGTGTAAAGTGGGCGTCAATTTAATGGAGGTTGTCATTAATAAGATATGTATGACGAAAGAACTTGAAGTGAACCTACCAGTAGCGGCAAAGCTATATGCATGCCAGTGCGCTAGACTTGGGAAGCTCGCTGCCGAATCTGAGTCGGATATCGATATGAAGCACCGCATCTGGAGTGGGATTGCGTCAACAAGGCAAGGCAGAATCGCACGGCGCGTTGACTTACATCACGAATATAGCGGATGTAGCTGTTGTTTGAAAGACTCAGAGCCAGTGGCTTAATGATGGTAAGCTTTGTTGACTAGCAATCTCAGACTGGGGCCAATCGATAGACTGAGAGAACCGGACCTTCCTCGCTGTCTGCCGGTGTTTCCTCAAGTTCCATCCGCGTGCTGACCATGTTTAAACGCGTGGTTGCTTGTGGCGACGTTTCCCGACTTAGAGTATGAGTCACTTGTAAGATCTCGTCATAAGCACTGCAGCGGCACTCACCCACTGTTTCAAGTTAACGTTTTTGTTCTCTATAGCGTCGCCTGGGCAGCGACTTTGGATAAGATTGCAGTTGTTGACGCATTTCGGCCAGGAGGCCAGTTGGGGGCAACGGCGGATGAGGGCGGCGCGTTCATTGGCAGACCGAGTGAGAGGGAAGTTGATAAGCAGGCACGTGCATCCAGTCACAAATGTCACACACACCCACAATGCGTTGTCTATCCGCACTCACCTCCGCTGTTGTCTTCGGGAGACCCCTGGTGGATGCCATTGTGATGTAAAGGAACACGTGCACCATACTAGTAGCGCTTTTGTCCACTGCCAACGAAGGCGGTGTGTACCACGTTGCTCATTTTTCCAGGGATTTCATACTCCGCGACAGTGGCCGACCCATTCAAGCCATATCGCGGTGTACTCGACTCCGAGTCATACCTTCATTAAATGCCGCGATAAGGCTAGCGCCTGCCCGCCAACGATATATAATAGCCAGCAAGGCGGTCCTGAGGGATGGACTTGAATGTCAATGCCGCCACGCCCGACGCGGACTATCCCCGGCCTGCTTACGAGGAGCAACATGGCCATGTCTGTCGCGGAGTGGCTGGACACGCTGCAGACCGTCAGCGGTCGCGATAAGAAGCAGGTTGAGCGGCTGGAGGATTTGGAACGCTGCTTTGTCACGCGCGTTAGCCACGTGGTAGAGGAGCGCAAGACGGCCGACGAGGCGATTATGCTCGAGTTCCACTACTACGGTGATGGGACGGGCATGACTGTGCAAGCAGTCGATAGGCGGACAGCGTTGCTCTTCCACCAGCATCTCCCCGGAACAAGCGGGTGCGTGCTTGGAAACAATATCTAGGAGGTAACTACTGATGTTCAAGTTTATTTGGCAGTCGAACTGAAGTGCAAGTCACTGGCAGCGCAGATGACCATTTTCACTGGTTCCGTGTCGCCCCAAACCCGCCGCCGACCCGCCTCACGCGCCTTCTCCGGGCAATCAACCCGCTCTGCTCGCAGTGGACGCACTGGACCGTGCGAAGGTCAGGAAACGAGCTTACATTGGCACACCCCGCGCACATCCACGTGACAATGCTGGACTGCGCTATCCTTGCTGTCGTTATTGAAGAGCTCGCCGCGGCCAGCGGCCTTGGACGGCTCAGGCACATGCAGCGCTGGTTCGCAACTACCTTCTACCTCGCCATCAACGCCCTCCGCGCTGAACGCGGTGTCACTATAAGCCCACCATCGGAGGAGGAGGCACGTGCGCATGCTGCCCACCTCGGCAGCTTCGGCGGTATTCGGCTGGTTGATCCGACAACGGGCGCCCTCTCGTTCGGCGCCGACATCACCGAGTTCACGCAGATGTGCGCTGTGTTCCACGCAGCAATGCGTGCGGCGGGACAGACGCCAGCGCAGATAGTGAATCACGATGCGCGGATGCGGACCGCGCGGGCCGGCTTGTGGGTTCCGGAAGACCAGATCACATATGTCCTGCATCTGTTCAAGCTGCGCCACGAAATAGTACGGCGCAAGATCATTGACCAAGCGGCGGATTTTGAGGGCCGGTGTATGCCAGGAAGGTTCACGGCTCGGATGCGCCAGTTGCAAGAGTGGAAAAGGGATACTGCTGAGGCGGAGGCAAGCCTTGAAGACTCTAGTGATACTGAGACGATCACACAGGAGCGCCAGTGTACTTTATGGTGATGATATACTAGTGCAGTGCTTTGAACATTTATAACACAATATTCTTATGGGACTTTTTAAAGATTAAGCCTAAGCATTGGTATGCAGTTGCATATATACTACATAAGTTACTATTAGTACTGTAGTATACAGATTACACTGGCACTCACTCACTCACTCATGCACTCACATACACAGCTACTTGTGCACACAAATTTGAACTTGAACTAGCCATCCATATGAACCACTTTTCACAGACAGGACAGAATGATGTACATATAATATATATATATATATATTCAAGAACTAGATTGTGTTGAAGAAAATACAGACATCTATCACACACACAAAATTCCTCTCCCATTCCAATTAAGTTTCTGGCACTCTTTTTCAATAATAATAAAAATTTGGGACCAAACAAAAAATTCTTTTGATTTATGATGATTTTTCATAAGGACTTTTTCAGCCAATGCAGTGTATAACAAGGACAGTTGATCAAAATAGGACAGTATACTAGGGTCAATCTACATACATCTCTTGTCAAGTATTAAATCATTGAAAGAGGACTCCCCTAAGGAGGACTTGTTTATAAGAATCAATGAAGCTGATTTTCACACAAATCAAGGGTTAGGAGGTGAATATCTGGGGCCTCAATTTGAGTACAATTGCTTTGACAGCAACCTTCTCATAATAATGTTGAATGTATTCATGGTAGTTAAAATACAATTATGGATTTGATTGATCACTTGATTATGACTATTTTTGAATATATTATATCATATTTTGACTATCCGATATTATTTTCACAGAATATTCAAATATGCTAAGGTAGATTATAATGCCAACTATGACTATTTTCTCGTATATATGCCTGTCCTCTTAGTCTGATTTATATATACTTCTAGTAAATGTCTCTGTTATATATAGTGATTCCATTAAGTACAGAAACAACTTACAAGGCATTATAGGATCACTATAGGTCACTGCCCTATAGTAGTATATAAACCCTGGTCAGTCTAGATAGGCCAGCCTGATACCAGCAACAATGCCCCTAATTGCATTTTAAATATTCTTATAGGTCCAAAGATGGAGTTAAAGTACTATACTATTTCATTTAATTCTTCACAGTCACATTGACTTTTTTGGGCAAAATATTTCTGCCTGTCTGTAAGGGCAACCCTGGAGACTCCGACGAAAGCCTAGTAGGGCAAGATCCAAAGCGTGAATAAAAGCTACGGAAATACACGGAGGGACCGACCTAGCAGGGGAGGATCCAAAGAGAAGAAACTCTAAGGGTCCGCCTGCTAGGGTGCCAACTATATACTGGTCGTCCGTAGCTGCTGACGTAGAGCGCAGAAGGCCTGAGCGGCATTGCAGGCTCTGTCCCAAGGTGATTGTTGGGAGGGTCTTGACGGATCAGTGATTGTGCGGGGCGAAGGAGGCCAAGGACGAGGGTCAGGGTAGGTCGGAGCGTCCGAGGGGGCGGTGGTCAGATGCGCCTCGGATGCGCTTGGGCAGTCCGGAGGAGGCCGAAGTGGGGGTTCCCCTGATAATGTCTCTGTTATATACAGTGATTCCATCAAGTACAGAAACAACATACAAGGCATTATAGGATCACTATAGGTCACTGCCCTATAGTAATATATAAACCCTGGTCAGTCTAGATGAGCCAGCCTGATACCACCAACAATGCCCCTAATCGCATTTTAAATATTCTTATAGGTCCAAAGATGGAGTTAAAGTACTGTACTATTTCATTTAATTCTTCACAGTCACGTTGACTTTTTTGGGCAAAATATTTCTGCCTGTCACAGGTCATAACAGAATTTTTTAGTCCCAATCTGCCTCAAAAATTTCCTACTATATAAGGTAGTAGTGCTGGCCAAATATGATTATATCATGTTATGGGCATAATATATTATAATCATATTATATTCAGAGCTCCAACACAATAATATATTTGTAGTATAGTATAATCATATTCAGCTGCAAAATATGAATATGTTATAAATATATTCAACTATAATCTAGTATGCATATATGCTGCTAGAAAAAAAAAAATACATAAGATACATGCTGGATTGTCAGGGCAAATTCCTTTTGGGCCTCTCTAATCCCAGCCTTGGATACATAGGACTCTCAAAATACAATCAGGGTATTGCCACTAGTATTAGGTTGACCAGTAGATACTTGATCAGGGGTTCTATACTACATTTAATAGGGTCAACCCAAAGTGATCACTCCTGACCCTTGTTCCTACTAGGAGTATGAATCACCATATATGATAGATAATATGTGACATTTATCAGAAGTAGGGCTAACTCAGACTAAGATCATACTATAACTGACTACATGCACTGAGAAAATAGCAGTGATCATCCATCTTACTACAGTTGAATATTCTGTGACTATAATATAGTATAGTCATCATATAATATATTTAAACATAATCATATTCAAGTGCTCCACCAAGGGCATAATATATTCATAATATTCTGAATATATTTAATAATTAATCAAACATAATATAATTCTGGCCAGCACTATAAGGTAGGATGTCACACAAAATTCGGCCTCTGCAGCGTGGCCGGCCGAATTCTAAAGTTCTGCCAAAATGTCACAGGCCACAGCATTGAATGAAATGGTACAGTATTTTACCTCTGTATATGTTCATACTATACTACAAATATATTATTATGTTGGGCCCCTGAGTATAATATGATTATAATATATTATGTCTCCAGAATGATATAATCATATTTGGCAATCACTATACAATATAAATTTGACTTGCCAAAATACCCAGATAGAACCAGACTTGTATTACCTGTCCCTGAACTGTGACTAGGACTTGGACTCCATAGTCAAAATGACAATTTAAATTGGACTCTGATCATTATTATCTTGAATCTTTCGGTTTTATTCCGATTCCTAGGAGTAAATGGACAACTCTGTCCAAACCACAAACTACTAGTAGTAACTGCAGACCAAAGTTATTAATCCAAACCATAATATCAAACACTCTAATGACCTCAAAACACCAAATCTAATCCTCATCAAGGCCATGATTTACAAAGCCGAAGGAAAATAGAAGGACCAAGAACATAGGAGCTTTACTAGTACCAATTACAGAGTGGGATAAGTAGGTATGTACATGTACTGAGGGTGTTTAAACTTACAAATATATGTACAACAGTGTTCAAGTCGTATATATCCAAGAGAAGCCAGTAAGGAATATACACCATACGGGTGATTCATTGCGTGGTATCTGCGTGGTGAGTTGCATTAGATGCCCAAGATATGGCATCCCCACCGATTCCGGACGCGATTGCCCAGCTTGTGGGCCGCCGTAACAAATGTTTGACGCGCGAAGTTTCAAAGAGCACTCCCGCTGGCAGCTACGACCTCCCTTGCCCGACCCAACTCTCTCCGCATCACGGCGCTGTCTCTCGCTGCTGCTTCCAGAGCCAACAGACCCTCCTGCAGCCATCCGCGAAGCTCCTTCTCATACTCCCCGTCAGACGTCGACCACCCCTGCTGTTGCTGCCGCAAACGCTTCAGCTCGTCCGCCAACGTTGTGATAGCGAGATTCCAAACGATACCAACGATTGGGCTCACAGGGCGGGCCGAGGCAGTCGCGGCATGGCGCAGCAAGCCCATCGCCGTTCTGATCGCTTGGGTGTTGGCGCTGGGGTCGACATTGGCGCCGTACATGTACACAAAGATGTCATGTAGCCGGAGAGTAGCGCCGTCGAGGAGGTCATGAGCGAGAGTGACACGCGAGTCAACATCTGTGGCCGGATCGGACGAAAGGGGCATGGGGACGTTATGGTAGTCAGGGGAGCTAAGTTGGGAGGGCTGATACTCGGAGGCATAACTCGGCGAGTGCGTTTGCGTTCTCATCGACTGCGAATACGCCGCAGGAGCTGACAGCTGTTGCAATTGCTGTCGATATGTCGGGGAGTGTGTTCGGCCCTGGGGATATGTCTCCTCAGACGAGCCCGAAGAATGAGACGGCGAATATGACGAGCGCCGGCTGGAAACATTGCTTGAAGAATACCGCAATGGAAGCTGTGTGCGAAGCGCCTCCACAAGCGCACTGAGGCTCTGGAAAGTAGCAACAACAGCTTGAGCCTGTTGTCCGACACCCGTGGATTTGAACGCCTGTGCTTGGAGCGAGGCGACACGATGGAGGAGAAGCTGAGCCTTTGAGAGCATCGCATTCATCGACTCATTGGGCTGCGGCGTTTCTTGGCCGGCAAGGTAAAGTTTCATCGTGCTCTTCCCCCTGATCCCTTCCGCCCAGTCAGAACGATACTCTTCAATTTCTCGGGGCCACGGAACCTGAACATCGAGGTCTTCTGACGGGGAGTCCAGCGCCACTGATAGCATTTGCTGTAAGCCTGAAACAACCCAGACAGCTCGTATCCGCTCGCCAGCATCAATGGGGTCGGTTGGGGGTAGCAGACGTCGTTCCGTTGTCGGCGGTGAATGATATGGACTGCGAGGTCGACTCTCGTGCCTATGTTCGATTGAGATAGCAAGGATTGGTGCGTCTTCACGGGGCTTGTGTAATCCTGAGCCGGAAACGAATGCATGGGCGGCGGCAAAATGGACGCGAGCCCGAAGTAACGATCCCGTACGCCAAAAGTAGTACGCCAATAAGACCTCTGCCTGGATGATATGCACCAGCCACTGGGGGTTTGAATCGGCGGTCGAGGTAGCACATGCCTGTAGCGCACGAAATAGGAAACGCTCTTCGGTGGCCCGATCTCTTGAAGGAGAAAGATGGGCACCAAAGGTACAAAGCGTGTACAAAAGAGCTGGGGAACTTTTCCCAAGAGTTATCGCGAGGGCAGGGGCTGAATTGGGGCTCGTGGGTGGGTATTGCTGAGAGCGTAGCATAAATCTTCGAGGTTCCAGGTCAAGAAAGAAGCCGAACTGGGAAGCATAGGGAAGAAATGCATGTAATCTAAAAAGACGAAAATCAGAATAAGGATCGACGGGGAAAGTGTGTTTGCATACAATCTTTCGCATAGTTGAGGCTGAAACAACATTAGGCCAATATTAGTAACGTTCGGAAAGGATCGGAAGGGAAAACTTACGTCGAGGAGATCTAGACTTGACGCCACACTAGAGTCGGGTGTGGCCACCGCGACAGCGCGCGAGTCAAAGATACCCAGGGGGCTAGGGCTGGGTCCGTGGCCATGACTGCCAAATAGTGACAGCGGGGGTGTGCTTGCTGTCGTGGAAGGAGGCGAGAGTGGGGCCAGATGCGATTCTGGAGACGACTGACTGCCTACGGGTGTTTGCAATCGAGGAAGCAGAGAGCGAAATGGAGTTCCGGGAAGAGACCGATGACCAGAATCCAGCAATGTGAGTTGTGGGATCGTTAGACGACCTGGAGGAGGTGGGGGTGGTAACGAAGAGTAGGGGTCGTATAGAGTCACGCTTGGAGTAGTCTCTTCTGGATGCTCTAGTTCATGGAGTCTTGCTTCTAGTCGCTGGACCATGTCCTCCAGAGCTTTAGTCCGGGAACGTGTGGGCCCATCGTTATATTCGCATTCGTCGTCTTTCGGGTGCTTCCGACACGGCCCACAGACAGGTTTTACACCATCGCACTTCTGGGGTCATAGTTAGTAACGTCGAGAGAGCAAAAGAGATGACCACGCACGATTTTGAGGAAGCTATGTGAAAGTAGTCAACACCTGGGATGAACGAGTCAGAATCAACGCACCGACAGTTCATGCAAGCCCTACCACGCTTGAGAGGTCTCGAAGCTACGGAGCGGGCTCCAGCTTGCGAGAGTGTCGCGTCTGCAATCATCTGGCTAGTAACCGAATCCAGTTTGGAAGGGAGTTTCTGAAAGGGGATGTCGAAAAGTTGGCATTGCTTTTATAGAGGGTCGGTGAATCATTTGGGAGTCCACGTCTATGTTCGGCCGCAATCTAGATGCATGGAAGCCAAAAGCAAAGGGCGAATCGGGCGGACCAACGCGATATGCTGTGCTGTCACACATCACAGTTTGTGTAAGCGGCGGTCTGTCATGCGTTTCCGAATCTGTTCCCGACATCGAGCAATTCGAGGCTCAACTCGATGCCGGATTACCGAGACCGTGGCTTGCCGTAGTCTTCGTCAGTACTTAGCAGCTTCACTAGACTTGCTTACAGACAGGGATTGTCGTTCATGACGTCGACGGTTGAGGGCTCCAGCCTCCATCATCCGAAGTGGCGAACACTACACAAGGCTTATTGGAGTATACCCGAAAACGTATATGGCCTCGCTCCTCAAATTATCTGCACCGCCTTTTCCTGCTGCGTACCCATATATGCGGGAAAACGCGGTCCTCGCCGCAAGAGGCAGCAAGACACGGGCAATATATGGAGAATTAAGGTAACTATTTAGCCGGTCCGAGTTTGACTCGATGAAACTGAACACAGAGTGAGTAGAAAGGCAACATAGAAGGAGCAACACCATATTCTGCCATGTAGCTTGGAACATGGTGGGGTTAGAAGAGGAGGGACAAGCACAGGTGCGGAGTTTAGGTCTTGGACTTCTTGTCGTCATGGTTTACTTGCTTCCGTTTCCGTTCGTCTTTGTCCAGGAAACGATGCACCCTCTGCGAAGAACACGAAGCAAGACGTGGCGACTGCCTTGTGAAAAGCCTTGTCCGCAGTCAATCCGATGTTCACAGCACCAAGTCAAAATTAACCTTGCGGATCTCACATACTCTACAGCTTTCTGTCGAGCATGAGCTCAAGCTTATGGTTGGATTTGGTTTTCTTCAACACATAAAATCAGATAAGATAAGTAGAAAATCATACCGGTACCGCCCGGCTTTCAATCTAGTTGCGGCTTCATGCGCCGGCATTTCCTCCTTTAGGATTCAACGAGGGTACACGAGAATGGTGGGAGTGGGACTCGTGCCAGTCCCACTCCCTTCCAATCTGTGGGACTCCAGCTATCAAAGTGGGATTCATGGCTGGTTGCTGTGATCGTCTCCAAGGCCGGCTGATGCCAGATCAGGAGAGAGACTTAGGGCCTGCTCGGTGTCACCGGGATCGATCCCGGACACACTCACAATCAACCCAGATGGCAACACACGCAGATGCCTGTGATTCCGTAGCCAGATGGGCGTTCGGAGGTACGTTGCCAGCCATCTGTCTCGTCACGCTGAGCGCGGATCAAGGCCAATCCTCCCCTCTTTTCTTCTTACCTCCATGACTGAGCCTTCGACCAAGCAGCGGAAGGAGCGCTGCTCGTGGCGGGACGCCGATGACGCGACACTCATCAATACCCTCCGCACGAACAAGGCTGCCTTTCAGACAGACAGCGGCTGGAAACCACAGGTGTGGCCAATCTGCGCAGCGGCCCTCGCCGCATCTCCTGGCGCCACCAAGACAGCCGCCAAGTGCCAAGACCACTACGGGGGGCTCAAGGCACTGTTCAACGAAGCTCGAAAGCTGCGCGGCGCGTCGGGATTCGGGTGGGACGATGGTCTCAAGACTGTTACGGCGACGGATGATGTGTGGACGGATTATATCGTGAATAAGGTGCGTGGCTGTTTCTTCAGCCTTGTGTGTACGCTAATTCCTTTCTAGAAAAATGCCTGGGCCACAAAATGGCAAAAAAACCATTCCCCCTCTACGACGACATCATGTTCCTTGTCGATGGCATCGTAGCCACCGGCGAAGGCGCGTTTCATGCAGGCACCACCCCAACTCCATCGACAAATGACCCCGTCATCCCTAGCACCAGTACAGGCACCGATGCAGGTTCAAACAACCCATCTGCGCCCGGCACACCATCCTCCCCCTCCCAAACAGTTCCACATACACCCGCGCCGCCTATTCGCATGCCTGCCTACAACGACGCCACCCCATCCTCTCCATTTACCGAGCCAGCATCAAGCCGCAAGCGAGCAGCTTCGTCATCACCGCAGAAGCCTGGCCGAAAGTCGCGAGCGCGCAATGCTGATGCCACAAATAGCATGGCTTCTGCCATGCTCGAGATTGCAGGAGCTCTGAAGGTGAAGGGGAGCCCCGAGATCTTGGCTAGGGCTGTGCAGGTGATGGAGGAGGATGACGAGTTGTCGGATAATGAGAGTGTCGAGGCAATGAAGCTGTTCATGAACAATTCAAAGGCTGCGCAGCTGTACATTGCACCGAAAACAAAGGCCCTACGTACTAAATTTGTCCAAGGCCTTATTGAGAGTACATTGTTCGCACCGTAGAGTACTTGTGTTGTCAATATAGCACTATCTATTCCTCGGGAGCGACCTCTTGAATTTGGATACCTTTTGTAAGCATATATGCCTTGTAATCTGCCCACATATTCTGCGCAATCGCGTCACGCCGGGCTGATGCTCGAGCACGTTCCTCTGGGCTGATTGACCACCCTAGCTCCTCAGCTGAAATAGGCTCTGCTGGATTAGCGATAAGATCTTGCAAGGAGCTTTCTCGCCGTGTCGGGGTGGTGATGGATGAGATACTTGGGGTTTCATTGGTGTCGTTGGGCTCCAAACCATCATCTTCACCATCGTAGACCCGAATAAAATTATGAAGTGCACAGATGGCTGAGATTAGTTGAGCCTGTGTCTCGACCGAGTACTCTGGAGCACCACCCGTAAAGATATTCCAGCGACGTTTGAGAATACCAAATATCCGCTCGACTGCGTTCCGAAGCTGAGCATGACGTAGATTGAATAGCTCCTTGTAGTTCCGAGGGCGCTGGTTGACATTGCCCCATTCCTTGAGGTGGTATCGGATATTCCGGTATGGGGTCATCAAAACGTCGCAGAGCGGAAACCCAGCATCTGCAAGGTAGAACTTGCCCAGTGGAACAGCAAAATCATGCTCGCGCATAATTGAAGATGTGCGAGTCTGATGCACTCCCTTCCCAGCCTGTAAGCACATAGACAAAAATCAGAGCAAAATTGCAGGCTGCCAGAATATTCTGCCCGATAAACCCCTTGCGATTACGATACCGTGGCATTGCGGTAGCAGGTACCCAGGCAGAGAAGTGCGAGCCGTCGATTGCGCCACGGCATTCACGGAAGTATGGGTAGAATTTCCGTGTCGCTTTGACTTCTGGTGGAGTGTTATTTGGTGGCAGATGGATATGCTTTGTGTAGAAAGACCCAGTCAAGCAGTTAAGGATGGTATGGATGGATTTGCTGATAGTTTCCCCACTCCTTTGAAAACGCTCCTGGAGGACACGTGAGCTGCAGCCGATCCGGGCGAAGTAAAGGAATGTTGCAAGCTTCTCCGTGGCCGTGACATGCTTCGAATTGGTTAGCCCGGAATGCATTTGGAGTTCGAATAATAGTCGAAGGAAGACGTGCTTGGCCATCCCTAGCTGGCGATAGAACCGGATATCACTGCCAACAAGGAGCTCATCCACCCAGACCTGACCAGTAAGAGCAGAGGTGTTGAGAGGGATGGGATCAGTGAGATTCATGCCAAAAGAGACAGTGAATGCTGCAACCATACACACAAGCGACACCAGCGCAATGTGCCGTTGACGCTGTGCTAGTGCTTTCTTCTTTTGTGCTCTCTGTTGGGCAAGTATAGCCTGTTGCGAGGCATTGGATGCGTCACGGAAGGCTCTGGACGCGTCACGGGAAGGGCCGGAGGGCATGGCGCCGATTCCCAGTCAAAAAACGCGTCGAAACGAGGAGGGGAGGACGAGATATGTCTTTTGATCTACCTTAAATACATGACTAATCTTATTTGACGCATCTCTGCCAACCTCCGGCCCCGTTGTCATGCCTGTTGATGGCATGGATACCATACCGAGACTGGCTAGGGCTAGCCGAGCCCGTTGCCAGATTGGCTACGGGATCGATCCCGGTGACACCGAGCAGGCCCTTAGCCGGCGTCGCGCAGCGAGCCTCCGCGGCGAGCGGATGCCCCCGGCAGGGTGGGTCCAGGGCAACGCCCTGGTCGGGGGTCCGGGGTGGAAAACCCCCGGCCGTCGCGGCCGGCGCCGCAACCCAATGATCCACGCATGACACATCAGAAAGATGATGTGCATCGAGTCCCACTCTGATGGGACAAGTCCCACCAAATCGGCTTAACCGCTGTCAAACAGCACTGGGAGTGGGACTGGCGCGAGTCCCACTCCCACCAAACTCGTATATACTCGGATTCAACGAAGTCGGCGGCGCCAATCTGACAGGCTTCTTCCTCGCTCAACGCTACGTGTCCTATTCAGGCAACATGTCTGTTGTCTAATTCACTTGTTCCTCTATCGCTTCAGCAATCGAGGAACTGTACTACCACCCATCCAATGCAAGCCGTGGTCGCGCACGCATCGTCGAGTCATAGCGTATCATAAATCAGGCACGAGCGTCTGCGTTTGACTGGTGACCGTTGAACGGCCAGTCTCCGGAAACTTCGGAAGGTGAAATAATGATTAGATACCAGATAGACGCCCGGGATTGGCCTCCAGCCGTTTAAGTTGGATTACCGGTCCAACTACGCCAAGCGCAATACATTGTCGCAGGCGGGCCGACGCGGACTTGAGCCGCTCCGAATATTCATCAGTAAGACTTTACCTCCATTCGTGGCGCTCCACGCGATTCGCGTGGTGGACACTGGCATAAAGTGAGGAACAACCAGTTACCACTCTTTGCGCATCCGCTAACCCCACCCTCAGCTGAGCCGGAAAGGCAACAGCAATTTGGCATTTGCCCGAAAATAGCGCGCCATTACTCGGCAGGTACCACATCAAGGCCCGGCTTTGAGCCAGTTGCCAAAATTGCCTTTCATCCCGCACGTCTTTCCCAGGGAAACGCCAATCAGGGCTCGATGCTGGACCACTAGGCACCTCTACTGTAAGTTGTAATCTCGGTTCCTGGCCTTCCTAGTAACGTTGGCAGGAGCTGTCGCGATCGCTCGACGGAGCCAACGCTGTCTATCACCGCCCCTCAATAATAAGTTGAACAGTCTTCCAGCGATCCGGCGGCGTCGTAATTCAACTGTTCTGCCAGTGTGAATGCAGGATTTCCGAGCGGCGCGGATGCAGGTGTGTGTGGATCATTCGGGATTCTTATCCAGGTTCCCAATGTTTGTAGGCCGGGATTTTGCCGGGGGTTGGCTTATGTAAATAGGTATGTGGGGATTGACGCTGGAGCAGACTCGAGTGTAATTCCCGGTTTCAAGGCGAGGGATCGCCGCCTCGGAGAGTATACGATTTCAGTGCTTTGCTAAGGTGGGCAAAGTTGATACTTATAGTGATTAGATAACTTGTCGGGCGGTCAGGCGCCCGTCTTTGAGCTATGGCGCTGCTTCAACTTGTCGCGAAGCGCCAGCATTGTGCGCCTTGGATGTGGCTCAGTCAGCAGTTAGCAATACCTTTAGATAGTTACAGAACTTTCTAGATACATTCACTGTAGTATAAATACTGGGCTGAAAGCCCCAATACTTATCTCATCCCCTGTTCTCTCCGCTGCTCGACTCTCAACACTTGGGAGGAACGCGGGGATCCGGATGTGTTCCAACCTTATACCCCCGGGCCGTGCCAGAGTAAAAGGCGGGGAGTGAAAACACGATCAGGTTATTTTTATTCATTTTTTCTTTTCAGGTTCTATGATTAGATGCGGAAACCCGATAGAGCGCCAAGTGGCGGGGAAGTTCACCGTTGCTTGGAACCGCATCTACCATGACCCGGAAAAAAGCGAGGTAAGTCGTAAAAGGATCGTCTCTCTCGGAGTCTTGGATCCTCCGTGTGGCGCACAGAAGCTGCAGAGGCTATAGAAAGTTTTTGCTTGGAGCGGAACCACATGGAGGCATGATCGGCGTCTGGATATTTTTGGCAGTTGACATTGACAGGTTGTGGAAGTTTGATAAAAATTTTGCTGTGGCAGTGTAAATAGCAAAGGCTAGAAAAGATGTAATGCAGATAGACATAGCAATCCTCAGCATGAGCAATTAGTATCTTGAGACACGAAGAACAAGTCGTCGAGCAAGTTTGGAAAAAAACTTGACGGAAAACAGATCTGAGATTATGCGGCCCGGGTGACCCGGTTCCGTGTTGCTTCCGTCTCGGGTTAACTCGGGACGCGTGCAATGTGCCTGGCTGAGCAATGCTCGGTCCAAGCCCGGTCACCGCCTTCCGACACGGGCCCGAATCGAGCGGAGTAAGGACTCCTCGACAGCAGCAACATGTTTTGAAGACATCGGACACGTCGCGCGCAGGGCCGACACGCTCGGACAGTCTTGGTAAAGGTGTTCGAATGACTGTGCAGCGATTTGCTCAGGCTCGGGAAGGTGTGAGGTTTGAAAAATTGAAACATTGGAGGTATGCCCGTAATTCATTGACTGCGGCATCGGTCAGGCTCAGCTACGGGGGAGGGAATGAATCGGAGGCGGGCACCCACCGCGATGAACTTGAACGCGCGGCCAGCCGAAACACACCAGCGCTTCAAAAATGTAATGGGCAACAACGGAGAGCGCACTAGTCCGCCTTGCATTGGTCGAAGTCAACAGCAACTGCGCACTTTTCACAGCTAGGCACTGTAACTCAAGCTTCCCAGCCGGTCGATCTCAGAAACGTGCACTTTCTTTGGGGTCTGACTCGGAGGCGCCAGAACCAACACCGTGTCGGGGCAGAATGGGAATTTGAAGAGTTGCTGTCGGGGCAGAATGGGAATTTGAAGAGTTGCATGATCGCCGTTAATGGTGAAGGCGCATGTTTTGGACGACTGAATCGATAGCACACAGGTTCATGGATGTCGCGGCGGCGACTCTCGTGGAATGTGGTGGAAGTTTGGAGTCAAGTTGCAAGATGCCGAATCGGATCGAGGCTGCGTAAGCCAGCCATCAACATCACGTGTCTGACTTTCATCGGCATGGCGGAGGACCCCTGATAATAGGTTCCCATGTCGAGTCACAAAATCAGCCATTTCCATGATTTTGTCCGAATCTTTTTTCGGCCCCAAATCCAAAATGCTGTCCGAATTTGCCCCCCTTTGCCCATAGAAGGTTCAGAAATGTCCGAAATCGCCTTCGACCTCGGGGAAAATCGCCAAAAAATCGTTGCAAAGAAACAAATGATACATGTCGACCGTCGTGACTACTCAGCAACTCCGTCATCCTCCTCAGCATCCAAATTCTTACCAACCCCGCGGTTGACCTTACTCAGACTTACTGTGACCCTTGTTATCGCCTCCCGATCGTCGTCGAGCATTTTACATCTTCCCTTGTCTCGTCTTCTGGGTCATCGATAACCTCTGGCGCTGTCTGCATGAAAGTTGTTTAGAATGTTGTGTACGGGTACAATACAGTGATTATTGCAATGCAACCATGGCTACCGATGTGCTACTTAAGCTTTCATGTCACAGTCTGAATTTGAACCCAAGCTTCTGCACATCGACCAAGCTTTGTCCGAAAGTGACTGTCACTTTCGGCTTCAGCCATCAAATTTGTCCGAAGCCGACACATACGCTCACAAATTTTGGACCAAATTTGTCCGAACTTGTGACTCGACATGGTAACCTATTATCAGGGGTCCTCATGGCGGCTCAACGCTCAGCCCAAACAACGTGAGGAAAGCCAGTTGGAAATGAAAGCCCTCCCAAGCCTCGCCTCGATGGAACTCATCATACGCGCTGCCATAAGCATCATGAAGATCCATCATTCTCCTGTTTTCTTTGCCGCTTACCACCATGCATCCTTCACTCGAAATCTCCGTCATGCTCGAGCTTGGCGAACCGCTACGAGTACATATCTAGCAATATCAACCTCGCATTCTGACAAAGCCATAGACGACTGCAATAGAGGCGGCCCGTGGCAACATGGACGAGCTCGACACACTTGTCTCGATAGTTTGCGACGATGAGATGGAATGGACTCAATACGCTCTCCGCGGCGTGTCTCCGGCCTTCTACAGCACGCTAGACCCCAAAGAAATCCCGCTTATTCGCACACAACTCGATACTCTTGACCCCGAATGGGTTGCTACCGTCTTACGGCGTGTCGCCTGGACATTCCGCTGCCTCGAAGTGCTCATGAACGGCGACATCCTCCCTTCCGGCGCATTCTCAGATATATGGCAGCGTGTATGGGCCTGGACGCAGTTTTTCGATGAGTTTTATTCGATGGGTCTCCCATTTCCTGTCATGTACGAGGACCCGCCGATGCAACCTGTTGACCAGATTTTTTCCATTGCGATGAATCTTTTCAACCGGGTCTGGCAGCGGATCGAGGAACATCCAGAAGAGCCAGGTCTTGCTCGCCTTGTCTCGGACGACTTTGCTCCCAAGGTTCTTGTGGTCGTTGGGCGTGTGTGGTCTCGTTTACTACGCCTGAAAGACGATCTTGGACTATATCATATTTCCATGATTGTCCTTATGGAGCGCCTGGGCGAACAGCGAGACCACTCCCGGTCCCGCAGACGGCTTAATGAACTGGGGTTTGGAACAGGCGGGAGTTGGTCTGATTTGGCCACGACAATGGTTGGACACATCCTGCGCGGCTCTGCCGGGAGGGGCCCAAAAAATCCCTTGTCACACGACGATTGCCAGCTCATCTATTCAATGGTTACGCTTTCTTGGCTACTCCCTCGCGAAACCGACCTTCGTGATGCTCTCTATGAAGAAGGATACGCTGCGGCTCTCACGACCGCGTTCTCCGCGCTGGTGAATACCCCTGCCATCCCATCCCCTTTCCAGTTTCTGGTGGACGAAGTTTTCCGACTTCTCGTGGCCACGTTCGAGTACCGCGCTAGTTTCCAGCAACGCATCGCGCAAGCCATCCGCGGGGGCGTTCTGAAGCTGCTGTTTGACTACGCAAAGATGGGGGGCAACAACTTGAAAAAAGATGCCCTTATCCGACAAGTCCTGACAGAAGACTTGCCACGAGCGACATTGTATCGCTCTGTCCTGATCAGACTGCCAAAGGCGTTGTCCAGGATAAAGCCGCTCGCCAACACAGAGCTTGTGAAGCCTTGGAGCGAGCTCACGGCTCTGATTCAAGAGCGGCTGGTGCTCCTGAACGAATACGAAAATGACGATCTTACCAGCCAACGTGGATGCGACAACGTTCAGGTCCGTCTGGCCGTCTCCATGAACCACTCTCAAACAATGCTAGTGTGGTTTAATCACGCATAAAACGTCCCTCAGGCGCTGCGCGGGCTGTCTTGTAGTCTACTATTGCTCGCGAGCATGCCAAAAGGTAGATTGGCGGGAAGGAAACCATCGCAACAAGTGCGAATCCTTCAGCAGTCGGGTTGAACGTAAGTCACCTTGTCTCTTCAACTTCGCTAGCCCGACACAGCATTGACAGACGACTATGCACATGCCGTGCCCCGCGACTGGTCGTTCATCCGCTATCTCATCAACCGCCGATATCAGCAATTGCGGGAGACAATCGCACTACGCTACCTCCGCCTGCTCTTCAACGCCCGCGGCCCCCGGCAAAACCTCTCGCCATCGCCTCTCTTAGCGGTTTGGTTCGACATTGCTCAAGCGCCGGGCCAAATCAAAGTCAGGATCGAGCTGCTTGGCTCTAACTCCGAGTCCGCAGGCCACGGATACCTGCTTACGGAGGAGGCTGCCTGCGTCCGACGGAGCCATGGCCGGCTGCGACTGCACGTGCTGACCATGGCGTGTCCATCGGCCGAGCCAGAAGAGGGAATGAAGTGCATTCGTTTCTTCCCTTTGCGATGCAAGGATTCGAAGATGGAAGATGGTCTAAGGGGCATTCTGAACCAGATTCCACCTAGAGCTGGTGAGGAGGAGTTGGATGTCGAGTATCACCGCCCGAGGGTTCAGGCTTTGCTTGCAACTCTGGGTTTAGAAACTCATTAAGTTAATTATTAAATATTTATCCACATATAGGAGCAACCTGCCAGGGTATAATCAGCTCGTTACTGGACATCCACTATCATACTAAGTATCAACTCTCTACAGACTCCATTGACATAGAGACTGCTAGCTTGCAGGGCTATAGCTAGCTTGTCAGACTGTCTAAGGTTGTACTATAAAAACAACTGTAGCTGCATTATCAAGGCAGCTTGTGTTTCCCAGCTATTGGTGGTCTTGAAGGCAGCTATAATTGTTTTGAAGTATCTGTGTTACGTCGTGATTGTGACAGCCAACCCAATCCATCTTCTTCTGGTCCAGCATCTGCATGCTTCAAGCAGTCGAACAGTTACCTTCCATATATACCCCCAGCGTCCGCTAAGCTCGCCATGCACATCCCGTTCATCTCCCCCTTCGTTGTTTCCCCCTTCGACTCCCTCCATGCCCTCTCTACGCGCTTGCTCTATCTTTTACTTCCAACCAGCTTCTTTGGTTGGGCTCCAAGTGGAAGCAACTACCTGCTTGGTTTGGGTGTCGCCGACATTACAGGACCGACGGTGGAGGTGAGTACTCTTACCATTCCTTTCCATATTTGTATCCCAATGTCATTTGAAGGAGAATCTCATGGGCTATGCAGTGCTCTCGCAAGTCGGCACGGGCCTCTACATGCGGCAACGAGTCCGTGCCTTTATCGTCGCAGAACCTGATGGCGAACGCGTGCTTTTATTGAATGCCGACATTGGGATGGGGGACACTGGTGTCCGGCGAGCGCTTCTCAGTGCTCTGGCGGAAGAATTTGGAAACGACACATATAATGCGGGGAATGTTGCCTTCGTGGGTACTCACCAGCATAGCGGCGTTGGAGGCTATCTAGAAAGTGTGTGTTTTCTTTTGCAACTTCCAGTTGGGCTCATTATATCCCAAGACCTCCTTCCGCAACTTACCGCACTCGGACTCTCCAACCAATCCTTCTCGGCTATTGTACAAGGCTCAGTTCTTGCTACACGACGTGCTCACGCATCACTTACTCCTGGCTCACTTTCCGTTGGGACTGGCCGCGTTGAGCAAGGGTCCAGAAATCGCTCCCCTACGGCCTACCTCGCAAACCCGTCTGCTGAGCGGGCTCGTTATCAACAGAATGGTGGCGAGAACGGAGATCAAGAGTGGAATATGAGTGTCTTACGGTTCGAAGATGCTACAGGAAGTGCGGATGGTAGGGGATTTTTAAGCTTCTTTGCGGTTCATGGGACAAGCGTTTATGAAGTACGTCTATCCTCCCCTCTCAGTAATTATCCTCAACAACCGGCAGAACAACACATTAGTAAATGGGGACAACAAGGGTATTGCTGCATACTTGTACGAATGCAAGTGCCTCATTTCATTCCCTATCATTGCGCTAACGACCTTGCAGCTACTATCGAACCCAACTCCATGCCGGGAAATACCACATATGTTGCTGGTTTTGTGCAGGGAGCGGTGGGTGACACAAGTCCCAATACTCTGGGAGCATTTTGTGAATCTCCTGGCAAACCCTACGACGGCCTCCCGTGCGTTGCCAACTCGTCCACGTGTGGGGGTGCTGCTCAGGACTGCCATGGTCGTGGCCCTTTGTTCACTAACGACCCTTTTGGGTTTGCCAGCAGTCTGGAGATTGGCAGGCGTCAAGCAGACGGCGTCAAACAGGTTTTTTATGGCTCAGGTCAAGCGATGACACCCGTGAAAGGTGCTGTTCGGAGCGCACACGCTTATGTGGATATGTCAAAGCACGAATTTGTGCTGCCAAATGGCACGAGTGTGAGGACATGTCCAGCTGCGATGGGTAATCCTCTTACTTCGTTTATATGCTGTGTTGATATGCTTCAGGCTATTCGTTTGCTGGTGGGACTACGTTTGTCTTTTCACTTCTCTTTTTTTTTTCTCGCATCAACTTTTTTTATAACAGTGACGGACCAGGGGCATTCGACTTTATCCAGGGCGATAATAAAACTTCTCAGTAGGTTTTTCTTCATCTCGTTTCATGCGCTCATTCGACTCAGGAACCCGTTTTGGGAAGTCGTGAAACGGTTTGTAACCCCAGCTCCTCCCAAAGAGCAAATCGCCTGTCAATTCCCTAAACCCATCCTGCTCAATGTCGGATATGCGCATGAACCATATGAGTGGTCACCAAGCACAGTCGATGTGCAAATTCTGAGAATCGGAAACTTGGGTAAACTGCTTTTCTAGTGCAACGAACTATCGACTCAAGGTCTCGCAGTGATTCTCGTTATTCCTGGTGAAGACGCCGTTGCTTTGGTGTCATAAGTTCTCATTATCTCACCCAGGCGAATTAACAACTATGGCTGGTCGTCGCATGCGGTGAGCTGTTCGCTTTGCTGGTCTATTCTCGATTCGACGAGCGATTAGGGAAGCCATCCGCGCCAAACTCATCTCAGGAGGCATTGTCGGAGAAGATGCGCATGTTGTTGTTGCTGGCCCGGCCAACACATACTCGCATTACATCACAACACCAGAAGAATATGCGGTCCAACGATATGAAGGTGCCTCAACACTTTATGGACCTCGTTAGTATTCCTTTTTGTCCTCCTGTTCGTGTTGTAATACCACTCATAGACACCCTGGACGCCTATCTTGACCGATACACGCAGTTGGTGCCTTACCTCGCGGACGATGCTCGCGGAAAAGCGCCTCCGTCCGATCCAGCACCAGAAGAACAGGTGTCGAAAGCGATTTCGCTGAAGACGGGTGTCAAGTTTGACGAGCCACCGATTGGGAAGCATTTTGGGCAGGCGGTGAAGGATGTGAAGGCGAACTCTACTTACGCAGCAGGCGAGCGGGTGGAGGTCAAGTTTGTTGGTGCAAACCCGAGGGTATGTGGCCTGCCTTGTTGCGATTGTGTGCCTCAGACGGAGACAGAACAACTTGAGGCTGGAAGGAACGTTTCTCGCTGTTGAGCGCCTTTTGGGAGACAAATGGACGATGCTTAAGTCGGATTCACATCCGAGCACGACGTTACAGTGGGTGCGGGACAGTACAGTATGCAATTTTCGCTGTTGTCTTTCTACTTCTGCTGCTGATTTGCTCTAGATCTTGGGGACAAGCACGGTTACCATTGCGTGGACGATAGAGAATGGGACTACAGATGGACTTTATCGGATAGTGTACTATGGTGACTCGAAGGCAGCGATTGGAGGGAAGATTACGCCGTTTGTGGGTACTTCGGGCAACTTTACGGTCGTGTAATGGACTTCGTACTCATAATAACAGAACAGTTGGTTTGTGTTTAGGGTCAAATGAGCAGGAAATGCTGTTCTCTGAGTAAATCTTAAATCCAGTTCTGCTCTAAGGAAAAGCAAGAACTCATCATTACATGTAGTCCTGGATTGGGGATACCAGGTCAACCCAGAAAGCAGACAGATGTTCTGTTCTCTCCACCAGACACGCATTATTTTGATCTCGTGACCTCCCCCTTTTACCTCTCACTTTCATCATCATGTCGGAAACGCCGCCCTCTTTTGCCCATCGAGAATCGAGCGGAAATGTACCAACGCTGCGCTCGGCAATGAAACACACGACTTCGACGCCATCTGTAACCTCCCGGCCGTCTTCACCCGGCCAAATCTCCCCCGT
The DNA here is from genome assembly GCF_014461135.1 of Mycena indigotica. NCBI lineage: Eukaryota > Fungi > Basidiomycota > Agaricomycetes > Agaricales > Mycenaceae > Mycena > Mycena indigotica. The sequence continues at coordinate 197,797 of NW_023503016.1, read as the reverse complement.
GCTTGCCCAAGGCCAAAGCCCGACGACCACCGTTATTCCACCATCGCCCAACCCTGCTGCTGGCCTGCCGCTCCCTCCACACACGCCAGGATACACGCAGAAAGTGTCGTTCGACACGTTTGAAAACCCTGTCGCGTCCATGTTTTCGTTCACCCTGCGGGTAAAGTCAGAGGGCTATGCCCACACACGGAACACAAGAGTCTTTCTATGTGCTGCTGGGCCAGACGAGAGCGGACGGGAGGCACTTGACTGGTCGTTGGAGGGCCTCGTGCAAGACGGTGATGAGTTAATCGTGTGCAGGGGTGTTGATGAAGATGCGTTTGAGAAAGACCACAACTCGGTCCGGGAGGAGGCGAGACAGCTAATGCTTCAGATCCAAGAGAAGAGCGTGGAGTATGACCCAGAAAGAAAGGTGCGTTTGCGTGCTTATATGTGTGTCCATTGGAACCGTTTACCAGCTCTCGCTCATCTTGGAATTCATACCTGGCCGGATAACGGACACTCTTGACCGACTTATTGCGTTGTACCGTCCAGACAGTGTTGTGGTCGGGACCCGGGGCAAACGCGCTTGGCAAACGATGGCGATGATGGGGAAGGGGGGTATTGGGAGCGTGAGCAAGTACTGTCTTACGCATTCGCCTGTGCCGATTATTGTTGTGCGGCCTGAGCGGAAGGTGAAGAAGGCGATTGAGAAGCGGAGGGCAGACCCGAAACGAGGGACGCATTTTGACTCGGCGGATGGGTGTGTTGTTGCCCTTGGATTGAATCGGTTGCTGACTGACTGGGTTTAGACCTCCTGGAGCACCGCCGCCAATGCATCGGAATGCCAAGACGTATAATGTTATTGGGAGTGCGCCGCTGAGTTCGAGCTCGACGAAGAGCTAGAGTTTCATCTTTTGACCTCCTTTGGTACCCTGGTCTGGTGTGTGGATATGGGCAAAGACAAATGTAAAACAGAGTAGGTAACCACTCCTTCATGAATAGTGCCCCACAAGATTAACTTGGACATAACTCGACTTCCTCCATTGAAATGCGACAACTTGCAACAACTATCAGTCAACGCTAACAAATGCCGTTCAAGTTTATATACTTAGGCAAGGAAGTTCTGAACTACGTCCGAAGATGCTCTCTTCAGGGGGTCACGGACTTGAAAATCAAGTCGCGAAACGTTTTAGCCTGACGTCGTTTCATGCGTCGATGAGGGTAACCAGGGTCGGCCATCTATCCTTGATCCTTTTATTGACACCGTCACGGTCAACTCTCTTGTTCTCTCCCTCCATGCCTGAAGCTAAGAAGTCATCCTCTGCTGCCCCAGCGCCCAGAAAGGTCCGCTTCAATGTCGGCACCCAATACCAAGTCCTCGATGTTGTTGGAGAAGGCGCATATGGCATTGTGTGTTCTGCTCTCCACCGCCCAAGCGGTCGCAAGGTCGCGATAAAGAAGATTGCCCCTTTCGAGCACACGCTGTTCTGTCTGCGTACCCTCCGCGAGCTCAAGCTGCTCAAATTCTTGTCCGAGGCGGGGGTTAGCGAAAATGTGCGTTGTCATCCTAATCTGGTTGCCTTTCCTGACCCCGACTTCTCCAGATTATATCCATCATGGACATCATCAAGCCCGCGTCTATTGAGCAGTTCAAAGAAGTTTATCGTGCGTAGGGAGTTGCCCTTTCCCCGTTGTTGACAGTGGTCAAAGCTGTTTCGCAGTTGTCCAAGAGCTCATGGAAACCGACATGCACCGCGTTATCCGTACTCAAGACCTATCTGACGACCATGCCCAGTATTTTGTATACCAAACCCTTCGTGCCCTGAAGGCACTCCATTCTGCCGATGTCATTCACCGCGATCTCAAACCCTCTAACCTCCTCCTCAATGCCAACTGCGACCTGAAAGTTGCCGACTTTGGCCTTGCCCGGTCCGTCAAGACTGCTGAGCCATCTGGGACCGAAACCGGCTTCATGACCGAATACGTCGCCACGCGTTGGTACCGGGCCCCGGAAATCATGCTTACATTCAAGCAATATACCAAGGTTTTTTTGCTGACAAGTCTGCCGTTAACCAAGAAGCTAACTGCTACCACAGGCGATCGATGTGTGGTCGGTCGGCTGTATTCTCGCGGAGATGCTCTCCGGCAAACCTCTCTTCCCCCGGCCGCGACTACCACCACCAGCTAACACTGATCCTGGATGTCCTCGGGACCCCTACTCTTGATGAGTTTTACGCCATCAGCACGCGACGCTCTCGCGACTACATTCGAGCCCTTCCGTTCAGGAAGCGGCGTCCATTCGCACAATTATTCCCCAATGCCACACCGCTGGCGCTTGATTTCCTTGCGAAAACATTAGTGCGTTCTCCAAGTTTTTCCGCAAGGGCCGGAATTAATCCTTCTTAGACCTTCGACCCGAAGAAGCGCATCACCGCCGAAGAAGCACTAGCGCATCCCTACCTCGAGGCATATCATGACCCTGAAGACGAGCCCATCGCCCCACCCCTCGATCCCGAGTTCTTCGAGTTTGACCGTGAGGACCTTGGCACGTTTACCCCCTTCTTTTGTTGACGTCCCTTTACAGTGCACAAAGACGATATCAGTCGCGACCAGCTCAAGGAGCTTTTATACGAGGAGATTATGTCGTTTACCCCGGTAGAAATGACATAGGGGTATATACCAGGCTTCGTTGGCTCGTATAGGCTGGCCTTGCGCGCGCCGGTTGCCAATATCTATTGTGGATAAGGTCTTGGATATATGGCAGAACTGCAATGAGGATGGGAAGCTATTGTTCGATGGGTTGAAGACAATGGCGGAGAGCACGAATCGGGACTTGTTACGGAAATTTGCATTGGGTGAAATGGAGGCCAAATGCTACAAATGGTACAACACGACTAAACAAGAAAGAGCAACTACGAATGTCGAATACCGCGTCACACCCAATACATGGCTGATTTACAATAACACCACAAGTGCCGCAACTCCAAGCAACATACCCGCCGTTAACGCCCCAGATGGCCTCCTCACGGCCAACATACCGGCAGAGGCGTCTGGTTTCGCACTCTCCACGATACTGACAGGCGTTTCCCCGTCTTTGAACGAAGCCGGGCAGGTCGCGGCGAATGTTTGGACAAGCCTCGAGCTGCCCAGGACCGGCGCATCTTGCTGGACGATGTTGTAGGCCGCCTTGGTGCAGTTGGTGCAGGTGATGTTGGCGGTGAACGTCCCTGTGGCGAGGCCAGAGAAGATGACTGTGCTGGCGTTGTTGAGCGCGATGGGATTGCCCAGCAGGTTTTGGGCATTGGTGAGTGTCTGAGTGACACAGTTGACCCCGGAGCTGGTGAGACGAATGTGGGATTAGTTTTAGACTTGGTTGAAAGATGAGGCGTACTCAGTGAGACAGGCAATGTCTCGCAGTCCCGGGTAGTACGCCTGCGCTTTGCTTTGGATCGCGGCGATGGTCGCATTGGAAGGCGGGTTGGGGATGCTGAAGTCGCTCGCGCAAGCAGAGATGAACTACCAAACCACAAGCATCAGTAAGAAAGAAACCGATAACAAGTTTGAGGGCGCACGCTGCTGACGAGATTTGCGAGCGTCTCATTAGTGCATTTGGGCTGAAGACACGTGGACTCCAGCCAGCGATCGACGGACGAAACGATGCTGATGTTGGGCTGGACAACGGCGGGGATCAGTCGGGTGAGGCCCAAGCATGTGTTGGCGGGATCCGTCGCGATCCTTAAAAGACCGGTTTCGCATGATTTGGACAGGCTACAGATATCATAAACCGGGATAGCTTGGTTTACAGGACCAGGGGGAGAACTCACGTCAGTGCGGAAACGCCAGAGGTTGCAGAGGCGACGAGAAGCAGTAGACTCGAGCGGTGCATCATGACGGTGGCGGCGGGTTGTAGATCGGATAGTCTCTAGCCTCATTTTATACCAGCAGAAACCAAGACAAGTCGTTCACACCCGCCAGAGAATGCTGAGACTCGATGACTTCATCGCCGCACTGATTATCCGAGTGCGCTCCACGGAATGTAAGGAAAGCGGAATATCCCAAGACTGTCTCAGCAGAAGTCGACGTCGTGGATGACTCTTGGGAAGTGGATGTCTTGGTAGAGCAGTTTTTACGACGCTGACCGCGACAATGTCAATGTCACGGTCTTGCGGGAAATTACGGGGAGCCTGAGAAAGGTCTCAGATTCGACATTCTCAGACCATCTTCAGGGCATACGACCAGTACTAGTACTTGAGTGAAATATGAGAAATGTTCAAGAGGAGCTAGCCACTCACATAATTCCGCAGGCGTCAAGCATCTAGAGAGTCGACATGCTTGTAAGTATTTCAAGCAAAAGCTGTGGTTCTCTGAGTGTTTACTTATTGCCGTGGTGGCGTCGGCGAGGCGTCGCAATGTTACAAAGGCATGTCTGTTCGTGGGCTCGCCTCTCGAGTTCCCCAACTTCTGGGTCGCGACTCGAATGGAAGGCTTAACATTTTGAGCGAGTCGGCTAGCAAAAGCAGCTGGGGCGAGGTAGAGCACAGATGAATTGCTTTCTGGGATTGACCGAGGAAGCTCGTTGGGCTATATGAACATGGAATGTGGCAGAGATGACGGATTTTGGATTATACGGGCGGCACATAGCGCATAAAGTTTCCCCAGATTGGAGTTCGAGATTAGGAGAGTCACGTGATTGTCACAATCCGATCACGGCCAGTGTCGTCATCTGAAACCGTGATTCACATATCTACGAAATTACACAAGATTACCCAGTACATTGACTATCGGTCCGCTTCCTCCCTAGATGAAGGAATATACGGCGGTGGTTCGGCCTGCAGAACTTGTGCCTCCAGGGCAGCTAGTCGTGCTTCAAGCTGGCGTTCACGAGTGGTGGTTGTCACCGTTGATGCGGAGTCGGTTGCCTGGATCGAGGCCGAGGCAACGTCTATGGCGGCAGTTGTCGCGGGAAGTGACGGGGCAGAGAGCGCAGGAGTTGCCCACGCTACGTCGTCTGGAGAAAACACGTTAGGCCATGAAATTAGAGAAAACGACAACTGACATGTCTTGCTTTCTTGAGGACTACTTGTGGCCACCGATTCGGCGGGTTCAGCATGATTGTTGAACGGCTCGATGTGTCTTGACGTAGTGCGTTCATTCCTTGATCTCGGCTTCTCTCGATAATCTGGCCTGTTTTTCCTCTTTCTCAGCAACACGAACAACACCACCACCACAGCCGCGAACCCCACGAGTCCACCGATTACACCACCGGCTATTGCTCCGGTGTTGGACGACTTCTTAGAAGATGGTGAAGAGGTTGACCCTGGAGGAGTGTTTGACGAGGAAGTGCTGAAATAGGTGAGTAACCGATTGCCAAACGAGCAATAACGACGCACGCAGCATCCACGGTAATCATGGCATAGTCAAACAACGCGGTTGTACCATTGGTTTTGCTGGTGCGAAGCACCCACTCAACAGTATGGTTTCCGCTGGAAGACAGACCCGACCGCGAAAAGAAGAGCGATTTGAAAACAAATCCCTCTGCCCCAGTGTAAAGATGGAACCCTGCTGGTTGTCCGTCGAACGAGAACGATACGTTGGCGGGATTCGCAAGGTCAATGCCATAGATGTAGACAGCAGAGCCTAAAAGAGACGATTGAGTGACCCTAGACAGCTGAACGTGTGGCACACCTTGGAATGTGAGCGAGCCTGCACTGTTGTTCGACCCATCATGCCACGTCTGATTGAAGATATCGGTGGCTGGAGGTTGGGCGGAGCAGTAGTCACATCGATTTCCAGGTGAGCTGGCTGCCCATGGGTGGAGCGGAGCGGGGGAGATAGCCGGGTCTTCAAACCAAGAGAAGTAGTCGAGGTTTCCGTCGTCGATTGTGATGTTCGTCAGGGCGGCCGTAATGAGCGGAAATCCAAGTCGCAAGAGCAGGAGCGGCAGCCGCCACATCTCGCTGGAGAGCGGGAGGCGAGAGTGTGAAGGAAAGATGGAGACTTGCAAGTGCGGCATCAGTCATTGTGCCGACGCATCACGGGGTATTGCACCCGCTGTCCAAGCTAAAATCCCAATGAATTGAATTGGGTGTAGGCTGAGCCATAAGATGGTCTAAATAGACTGCCGGTCTAGGGATGTAGGGGAAATAATATGACTTGACAACGACAGAGAGAGAAGACTTACTCACGTGACCATCGGGATCTGCACAACCGATCGGTATTTGTTTAATTTTGCGCCAATGGTTGTTTGATAGGTAGCTTCTCTTCTTTCTAAGTACTCGGAGCTGCCGTTAGCATGTACTATGGACAACATTGTTCAAGGCACAAATAGGCTATTGGATTCAAGTTTCCAAGACCAAGTTATCAGGTCTTTCCGGTTGCATGCTTGTCCAGAGCAGCAGAGCTGAGAAAACTCTACCTATGGATTCTGCGTGAAAGCGCTTGTTTTTCTCTAGCAAATAGGTACTGCGTCAATTCTTTCGGATTCTGTCACGGTACACTGGCCACATTCACAGTAATTACTATAAGATAGTGTTGTTTTTCATCTCAGAGAGAAAGAGGTGTTGAATTGACACTTCCCGATATTGCTTCCTGCACTTTAGAACATGCATAGAGGTATGCGCGCCAATGACGTCGTCAAATCGCAGCCACACGTTGGGACTGAGTGGAATATAAGAATGGTACACTGATCGGCATAGCACGCACCCTTTCCGTTCATGACTCTCCATTCCGTGCAACAGTGTGAAATCAGCAATGAGGTGCTTGTAGGTGGTCGGTGTGATGTTCCCCAGTACCAAGACGTTGGACAAGAGCGGTCCGTGGGCGGTCAGAATGGGACCAATAGAGAGGCCCGTGAGCTTGTACACCCGGGACTGGCTAGCTGAAGCTTTCAATGCGGCTTCCAACGTTGTAAACCTGACAAAACCAAACACTCTAGAACAAGGATGAGGAAGAGTAGCACTGGCTTGCGACACACGTACCCATTCGGCAGGGGATTGATAGATTCAATCTCTCCGAACTGGAGGAAGGTTTCTTGGAGTAGTAGTGCATCTTGCGGGCCCTTGACGAAGATTTGACGCTCAGAAGCGGAGCGGTGGCGAAACGAGAAAAGGTCTGTATATTGCAGACGATGATCAGCGTATTCTGGTCGCTTGCGAAGGGCCTCTAATGCTGCGGTTGCTTCAGCAATGCGTCGGAAGGTGACATGGGCGTGTGCTCTTTATAGGCCAAGGCTTTAGTGAACATGTAAGTTTGCGAACCAGCATACGAGTTACGCACCTGTCCTTGTTGACCACCAGTTTAATGATCTCCCCAAACACAGAGAAGTCAGCTATAAGACGACGCGACATCTCCGGCCCTAGTTCTTCAATATAAAGAGTCCTGCTCGGAATAGTCTGCGGCTGTCGAGACACCCTGATTCGTTGGCCGTTGATAAACACTGGTTCAGCGCGGTTTGCTTTCCGAGCGAAGGCAGCGGCGTAGGTCCTGTTGACAAAAGTGACAGACTGGGAAGTGTCAGCGCATAAGCTACTAAAGAGAACGCAGACACGCACCGCATATGGGCTGAAAGGAGTGAACTTTATTTCCTTCCGCAAATGATCAGGAATGACTCGCTCAATGTCCGCAGTTGCCACATTGGTCGGAAGGTTGGAGAGTCTAAGCGTGTCATCTAAGATGGTGAATTTTCTGGAGGAGCTGAGGCGATAAAACTCACAAGAGTAGGGTTCAGGTGGACTTTGGTTCGTGATACTGGGGAGCACAGGTTTCGGAAGCGCAAATAGGAGTCGCTTTACAGGCCTTTTGGATACTCCCAACATGCTCCAGCTGCTTCTGCAGGGCAGACGCAGAGGCAAGAGGTTCGAGGAGGCAAGAGGAAAAGTTTGTTTGTTGATTATGTAAAATCTTGTGACAATCTGACGATCAAGCTCCAAATATGGAAGTGTGCCCCTATACTGTAGCCTGTGTGACATTTTCGTGTCTGACTGCTTGGAAAATTCATCTCAAGCGAGCATGGTCAATCCGTATTACAAACAAACAATCCTCAAGCTTTAACTTAGTCTAATCTGACCGGCCAACCATTTGCATATCAATTCAATCAATATAATTTGACCTCCGTAACTAGAAGTGTGTCTGAAAAGTTTACACTGGCCTTCACGCCTGATCATGAGTAAGAAGGGGAATGCATTTGAGACTAGACGATCAAGAAAGGGTACACAGTACTACACACAAATGTCAAGGTAAAGACACAGAAGGAAAAGGAAACAGCAATCGACAAGAAATGGAACAAGCAAGAAGCAATACAAGGGAAGGGTGCGCGAAACGGGATTGTGGGAAGATGGATGTGATCTTTAGCTATGTGATGGTAAGAGGGGGCATGGATGCATAGGGTAAGAATAGGAAGAAGAGATTGCCTGTCATGTAAGTATAGGGCATATCTGACTCGTGTTTGCCGCCGACGGGGTCAGAGCCACGTCACATTGCCAGCGGTAACAGGAAACGAGGCAGAGCGGGAAACCGAGGGTGGAGATGAGGTTAAGGGAGAAGCAGCGCTGGGTGCATCCTGGAAAACTGATTAGTAGCCAATAGTGGTGGCACACGACCACATACCATTTCAACGTCGTTGCTTGCAGAATCTGGATCCCATTCACAGAACTGAGGACTGAAAGCGGGAGGAATGACCATTGCCGGGGTAAAGGCTGGTTGTGGTCGAGCTGAGCCGGTTGCGATCAGGGACTGAAGATAGGTTTCAAGGCGAAGCTCCTACAAAAACGCAGTCAGTGTTTGTTTTGGAAGTCTGGTGGAAAGCATACCTCGAAACTCATCGTTTCCAGCCCAGGAATGGCGGTGATACTTTGAAAGATTTCACCCTCTGGTGCCGTATTTGCCTCTCTCGCTCCCGTTGTGTCCGATTCCACCTCCATTGACATTGTAGTCGGCACAGCAGGCGACGACACTGCCCTAGCCACGCGACGAGCTCCAGCAATCTTACGCGGGACCGAAACAATGGGCAACGACTTCTGCAGCCTTAACAAGGTCGAAACATATCCATCGTCACTCCCACTCTGGTCCTCATCGTCAGAGTCGCAGTCGAAAGAAAAGGGGATTTGGTCCAAGTTGAGACTCGTCAAGTCTACCACCGTTCGCGGAGGGAGGGGCTTGGGCTTCTCTCCGGCCCCAATTCCGACTCCCGCAGGAGAAACATAGTTGGTCAGAAGGCCGTCCGCCGCGGGGAGGGGGTCTCGCGGCGTGTAGTAGTGGTCGAGCATTTCGTGGGGTGTTTGAGAATTGAAGGCATAAGAAGTGGAGAAAGTTTTGGTTTTGTAGGCAGGGAACGGAAGGAGTGAAGGTCTCAAACAAGCGTCGCAGCCATGGTGGAGAGAAGCAAAGTTTTAGGTGTGGCACAGCCCCTCGATTGCTAAATTTGGTGTAATTTATTCTGGATGTCGTGCTTTACGCTAATACGAAGCAAATACAACAGTATATGGGCGATGTAGTCCACACAAACAGCAGACTGACTGCGCCTTCCAAATCATCACCGGCTAGAATCATCTCTCGTTTGAAGAGTTGTATCCTGAGAGGCTAATATGGGTCGTGTGCGAAACAATGCTGCCGTTGGGTTTAAGGAAGCCAGACCCACTATTGGAATACTCCCTTGAGTTACTTTCTATACGAAATGCGGGAACATACCGGTCACCACACACGCAAGATAAGCTTGACTGGGCACACCCTCTGAATCGTGAAGACCGCGAAGGCTCAGCATCGTCTGGTCCTTAATTCGCGAGATCTGTGCTTGAGTCGGGATTTTAGGCTCTAGCCGCTTGTTTAACTTCGCAAAAGGGCCGTCGGTTTGCGCTTTCATGGCCTCGAGGGCGGCGGTTGCATCTCGTTTGTCGAGGAAAGCGACGATTACGAACTTCCTGGTTCGCGTGGCGTAAGCTCGCGTCAGACACTGGCTAGGACATACGCACTTACTTGAGCTTGACCGATATTACACTCCGCACTGGCCCAAATTCGCGGAACTGGTCAACCCACCATTTTGGATCAAACATGGCCTTATCCTCGATTTTGTGGATATGCAGCTCGGGAATCACCTTCGGAGTGACAAAGTCTATAACCCCCGGCGCGTGCCAGAGAATTTTACTCCAAGGGTTCCTGTTCCTCCCTTTTTTGCGTTTTCGCGGTTGAGGTGGTTGGCTAGTGTAACGACGCGAGTTGACATGTATAGCCCCGGAGATTCTCGGGCTATATGATGTTTGTGAATTTCGGAGAATCCAAGGGCGTAACTGAGAGCACGATTTGAGCATGCACGGTTAGGCGATGAGGAGAGAGAAGGACGGAAGTGTCCTAGTGACGTGTGTGTGTCACAACAGGATCTACTGTACCTGTTCCTTCAAGTCGTCTGTTGGATTTCTAAAAAAGAGAGCACGACGAGCCGAACGCGGACATTGATTTGCTTGGGTCTCAGCAGTTACCTTGTAGACTTGAGGGATAAGTATGAGTGCTCAAGTTGTGACTGACTACTATAAGTTATCTAGGGACCATATGCCTTATTTAATAATAATAATAATATCTACTGTAAGTATTCAGAAATTCGGTCCTACCGCCATCTGTGAAGTCGTTGTCCAACAAGCTCTCAGCCCCTCGGTATGCAGCTCTGAAATAATATATACCGCAGATGAATACATTAAGCAGTTTCACGCTCGCCGTTTGGCACTCACTGGACCTTTAACAAGCTCATATGGTCCCATCTGGGTACCGAAGACTGGCAGTTTATCTTGCATGAGGCGACCAACGAATATGCAGCTGGCCGGGTTTAGCCCCTCGTATAACTGAAAGTCGAAAAGAGCTTATCGCTGGTCGACGCTGCCAGTGCTTAAGTATCCATATAGCACCGTCTATACGGCCAGAATATCGAAGGAGAGCTGAACGGACTGGCATAACGCATTGTTTTATCATGGGCCCAGCATTATGACCCAGTTGCCAGCCGACGACTCTCTAGCCAATCAAGATGAAGTTATTCGAGGGACTTCCGGAGGTAGACTACTCAGGTAGTTATCTCTAGTGATAAGTTGACATCGCTGAGTTTTAGATCGTCGACGTAGGTACCCATAATGCAGGACTTGTTTTGGTGAGATAAATCTTGAGGAGGGCACACGCCAGTACCACGCTAGTACTGTACAGTGGAAGTGTTACCAGAAGCTGCGCAAGAACTCGAAGTTTGACAAGACGATCGATGCGTGGCTTGGGAGTCTGATACGGATGACAGTTCCTGGCGTAATGCAAGTGAAGCCTGACAGTATACGAAATATATCCAGCCCCCGAGTTCGTCCTGGCACCAAAGAGTGTCGCGGGGAGTTGTTTTGTTATCACGTGATGATGCATGTCGATCAGGAAATCAGCGGCTGTGGCCGCCACAGTCATCATCTTTTCCTTACCCTCGGCCGACAACGATGAGCGACATACCGGTTCCAGGATCCAAGCGAAGACGCTTGAGGGGCTCCTGTAACTTCTGCAAGCAACGAAAAAGTGGGTCTCCCGTTCTCTTGATCGACTTCCCACTGACAAAGCGCCAAAGTACGATGTCGGTCGAGTCCGGTTTTCACCCGTAATTTCAGCTGACGGAACTCAGGCGATAGCTCCCAGATGCCCGGAAATCGATGCTCCAACTGCATATCTTTCAATTTAGAGTGTACACACGACTCGTCAAAGGCAGGACCCTCCAAGGTGCGTGGTAGTCGTATTAGCTCGATGACCTCTGATGTCACTTCAGAAAGAAAGTCCTGCAGACAGTCCCACAAGCCAGGTGAGCAAACACACCTCCCACGACCTAGGTTAATGTTTCCCAGCCCCCCTCCTCCGAAGCGTCCACCCCGAGTTCTAGCAAGACTGCCCAAGAACACGTCGCAGCAATTGTGGTCCAAGCAACAAGTTACATTAAAGACGATGATGTTCGCCGCGTCCTTCTCGACGTTGCGCGCTATGCCAGGGGTTTGGAAAACCAGCTTTCAGACCGTAGAAGCAGTTCTCCTTCATCCCAAAGTCACAGAAGTAGTCCACCAAGCCATGCTAGCTCTCCACCACAGCTTCACATCAAGGAGGAAACGGACGAGCTCTATGTAGATGGACTCCTTTCAGAGCGTTTCGACCGCTTCCGACTCGACTCCGACGCTACTCGCTATTATGGGAAGTCGAGCCATTTCGAGCTTATTAACACCGCCATCGACATTCGGGAGAATCTGGTGGAGCCGGCGACCACGGCTGCCCCGAAGAAGCGTGAAGAGTTTTGGCTCAGTCCTGTGCGTTTTTGTCTATACTCCACCACATTGAATAGTCTGACTCGATCTTACAGTGGGAGCACGAACATTTGCTTCAAGAAGACCCTCCCAAGACCCATCATTTCCCGGAACCCGACTTGCTCGAAAGTCTCGTCAGAATCTTCTTCACCCGCGTCAATGTCATCATCACCCTCCTCCATAGACCGACCTTCGAGCGCCTTCTCGCTGCCGGTCTTCATTTCACTGATCACCACTTTGGCGAGACCGTTCTCGGCGTCTGCGCTGTCGCCTCCAAATTCTCTGATGATCCTCGAGTCATTCTTCCCGGAACGAATACACGACTGAGTTCTGGATGGCAATACTACAAGCAGATTAAGCCCTATCAAAAGTCCTCCCTCCATTCCATCTCTTTACACCAAGCGCAAACGCTTTGCGTATGTCCATTCCGGCTGTCTATCCCAAACACCACTAACGCTGTTTAGTTATGCGTTATTTACATCCAAGGCGGTTCGACACCGGATATGTGCTGGGGTCTCGGTGGCGCCGGCATAAGGTATGCCCAAGAGGTTGGGGTTCATCGCAAAGGCCGATACGAGAACGACCCCGTATTGGCTGAACAATGGAAACGAGTGTTTTGTGTGTCCTTCTCTCTACCCGTTTTTCGTTTGTTGACTGGCAGATAGGGATGCTGCTTTGCATTGATACTCTTGTCAGCTCGTTTGTTGGACGTCCGCGGGCGACTCGGTCTTACGAGTGCGCTCAAACCGATTTCGTTTTGCTTCTCACTGACCGGCGACAGCTATGACCTGGACTATCCTGCTGATTGTGACGACGAATATTGGGAAACCGACGACCCTGAATTAGCGTTCAAGCAACCAGCAGGGCGGCCATCAAGTTCATCCTACATGGTCGCGTATCTGAAGTTGATGGAAATTCTGGGTATGGCGCAAGAAACTATCGTGCGTTGACCTGCTTTCTATCTCTGCTCCAACTAATCACTTGTTCGCCAGTATCTGGTCAACCTGAAGGACAAAAGCAAAGAATGGGTGCAAGATGCTGTTGCCAGCGTTGAGTGGGTGTCCTTACTTTTGATTGGTGCTTTCAGGCTCATTCTGTTTGTATAGCTCGGCTCTGAACGATTGGGCTGACAAGATCCCCGACCACCGTATGTATTAGTCGCTTCACAGCCTTTCCCACTGATTCAATTTGCAGTTCGGTGGGACCCGAATAACGAAGACCCAGTGTTTGCTACCCAAAGCGCTGTTCTCTACGCTGCCTACTATCATGGTGAGCTTTTCTTCCTCCCCTCGCCCCAGACTAACCCGTATATCATAGTCCAGATCCAAGTCCACCGTATCTTCATTATAGCCCCAGGAGCAAATTGCGCCGATCCTGAATGGCGCGAGTCGCAAATCACCAACTCTTTGGCATACGTCTGTCGTTTTTCTTTTGACTTAATGGACGGCAGACTAATGGTTCGTAGAACTATCCTTCCCTGGCGATCTGCGCCAGCTCAGCTCGAGCGTGTAGTCACGTCATGGACGTCGCTTCCCGCAGGGGTTTACTGTGTAACCCGCATGTATTGGTCTGTCGCATCTTCTGTCTTTGCAATTGCGTGCTCATACTCAGCTGACCCATTCCGTCAGAATGCTGTTTTCGATGCCGGCATCATCCTCCTTCTCAACGTCTGGGGTGGGAGGAAAGTTGGCCTAAACGTGGACCCGAAGAAGTGCCTGCAGGACATCGACATCTGCTTACGGGTTTTCAGGGTTTATGAGACAAGGTTCGTTGTCGTTTTTTGTTTGAAATCGGTTCTCAGTTCTTCCAGATGGCAGGTAGCTGGCCGACAACAGTGCATCTTTTTACACCTCCTGAGGGTATTTACTGACTATGACTTCAGTGACATCATCAACGAGCTCATGAGTGCCGCCAATATGGATGTCTATGCCTACGCCCCCAATCCTCTCAAGCGCATCCGCGATGTGGACGTGGACGGTGAACGACAACACGAAGTCAGCAACTCCAACTCGCCAGCTAGCAGCGCTGCAGACAGCATCACCACCCCCAACGAAGTCCACATGACCCTTCCGGGACACCCGATACACTACAACACCGAATACTCGTCTGATCAAGAGGCACCCCAATTCGGCGACTTCTCGTTACCCGTGTCCAGCCACGATCTTGGTCGTATGCCGCTGTACGAGCCGTTCCAAGTGGATTGGGATGTCACGGTGACGGAGAACCTGTGGGGGAAGCAACAACAGACGAATGCGTATGACATGGGCGTGCAGCAGCAGCAGCAACAACAACAAATGTGGTCTCCACCGACATATATGGAGCAGCCTCAACGTGGGTTGTGTGTTCCTCTTTGAACAAGTTTACTAACCATGTTGTTAGACCACATGCAGCACATGCCCCAACACCAACACCAACACCATCGCGACAGTAGCCTGCTTAGTAATCCGGGCCTTCCGGCGGAGGGACTAGAACTATTGCACGGCGCTCCGACTGCCGGCTACGAGTGCGTGTTTCACTACCATGCCGCTACTTGCTCATTCCTCTTGCAGTTGGGACCAGTGGGGGAAATACATCTCCAGCATCGAGGAGTTCATGACCACGCTAGACGGACCCCCGAACCCTCCGTTGCCCAATCACTATTCCCACCCTAGCTATTCGAATGCTAATTACGCTGTCGCTGGTTGATTCATTGGTTTTGTTGTGCGAGCATCTGTACCTATAGCTGTATGTATGATCACTACGTAGCTAGACTAATATAAGGAATTCAAATCCATCCCAAGGTAGACTGCAGGATAAAAGAACAAGTGAAATGTACTAAGTAGCCACATATGTAGGCCCTCAAGAGCCTGGGAGCTACCATAATACATGTACATTGATCTCTCTCTACATAGAGTCCTCGTGCATCTAGCACATAGATTCGAGGCAGAAATTTGATGTTCTACCCTATGTGGTTTAACTATTTTGCCAGGTTTTCTTGCCATGGCCCGGTGGCAAAACACACGGGATTTCCAACTTGGTTAGTCTCTTTTGCATAGAAATTACAAGAATTCCAATGCACCTCCCTTCTTCACAACTTCAAGCTTCTGAACCTCCTGCGACACCACACTGTTCAGCACAGTAGGCATAAATGGCTGTACAGACAGATGGAGACCACTTATATAGGCGTGCAAGTCATGCAGGTAGGGAGGAGCATTGGCAAATGGGTATCTTAGTCTACAACAGGTTCATTGAACTGACTCCTCAGACAATATGGGCATTATTCTACAGGCCATCCTATCCTACATCCTGCTCACAGGGTATACTATGTATGACAGTATGTGGAATTCAAATCCACTCTCCATTGAGCACCGAAGGGATGTCTGGCTCAGAGGTGGCCCAAAGCTCATGGAAGATGTCTAGGACACCTAGATCTTCCTCCTCCTCCGCGACCCGCTTCATTGCTGACATTGATTGCTTTTCAGTATCGATACTGGATTGCTCGAGAACAGACCCACCTTGTCCACGGCCGTCACCTAGCTTCTCCTCCAAATGGCCAACTGCTATTAGTAGCAGCTCAAGACCCGGGTAATCGAGGACCCTCGGTTGCACACTTGGCGCGAACTTCAGTCCTTGCGACGCTCGTCCCCTGCGTCCCCGGCCAAACACATCTTTCATGATGTCTTCCGGCAACTCCGGACCTGGCGTATCAACGGATGGGTTCTTTGCTTGCAGGAGGAATGCCCCTTCAGGTCGGATGTTGAGCTCGTTTTGAACGTGTAGCTCCCCTGAAGCAAGTTCCTCGGGCGATGGGTGCGAAATGGTATAACCAAGGTATGCCTTCTCGTCTGACGGTTTCGTAGCCTCGTTGGTGACAAGCGCATAGCACCCGCGTGCAACAAGACGGGCTGGGGGATCGTGTCGTGTTCCTACTGCAAATGAGCTTCAAGACAGTAGTATATTCGAATGAACTCGACCTCTGGTTTTGGTTTCGTATGTCTTCTCGCCCAATCCTTCCTCCAACTCGTCTAGATCATCTCCCACAGCCGTGACCCGTGCCCAGAATGTTTCCTTCCGCTTGCCTCGCCTGGCGTTCCCGTCAGGATCGGGAAGAGCCTTCTTTCCGAGGGTAATCAGACGGTAATGCTTTGCCTTTGGCCCAGAGTCTTGTGGAGCGGGTACAGCGTCCTCTCCTCGTTCAAGCACGTCCATTTCGTCCACTACAACGGCTTTCGTCCGCTTCGTTGACTTCGTGGTTGTGACACTGAACTTGGGCGGTCGAGGGACAAGCAGCATGTGTACATTCTTGACATCGTCGACAGAGGAAGGCTGGAATGTTTCGACTCGGGGACGGAAGAAGAAGTACACATAGCCGCGTTCAGTAGCCCCTGATCGTTGGGTTAGCCAGCCAGCTAATACCATACCACATCTGACTCACCTGTTTGCCGCACTTGGGTCGCATCCAGCGCTTCTATTTCACCGTTTGGCGCCTCTATCTTGACTTTCTTCGCTGGTGGGCCATCGTCTTTCCTGTTGTCTTCGTCGTCCGATGATGCTGGTGGCTTCAGACTCGAGTTTTGCGGCGCGGGTAATCGGGAGAGGTTGTCTGGCAAATCAGCGGCCGCGTGTATACGCGCTGTCGCCTCGTCCTGCTCAATCCTCTGCGCCTGCCCGCGTGTGGTGACCATGGCGCCGGTGTCGAATCGTGGTTGGAGGCAAGAGCAATAAATGAATCATGACATCACGGGGAAACAATTGGTGCAGGTGGCGGTGGAGACAACATGCACAATGCATTGTGTGGCCTTGACCGATGACCTCGAATGTTTCCAGAGTTTTGCCACCGGGTTGAGACATAGATTAGTCGAGAAAGAGTTGCGTCTGATGACAAATCGTGATTTCACTCCATTTCCATCCCAGCGAATCTGTCACTCATCGAATTCGAAGCTTAAGTATTGACAATGGCTCAGTAAAGACCCCACAGTTTTCATGCTAGATATACACCGTCGAATACTGTCATGTACATGACAGCCATAGTGGGGCATGAAGCGAAATTGACTGCAATAGCAGACGGAGCAACCATGCTACTCTATGAAATAATTGAATGACCAGTGGACTTCCTTACCAAAAGTTGAGGCGGGCATGCGTATTCTCCACAGTTCAAGAAGTTATCACTGAAAAGTCAATAGTATAGTGAATCACAAGGAAAGGGTTGTTATCCACAAATCTCACAATAAGTGTTTGGCTGGCTTTGGCATCCCAAAAAACCACAGCATTTGGCTCAAAGCCAAGCCAGAGATCTTAGGAAAGCTGGGCAAAAATCCATGGCTTTCAGGCCAAACTAAGGCCAGACGACCACTAATTCACAATGACTAGGCAAGAATGAAAGGTAAAACAATATCATAGGGTTAGGTTGCAGATATGTTTCTAGCAATACAGATTGAATAGATAGCAATACGAAATGAATACTTTTTTGGTTCAGTTGTTTTCGACGGGTGGCTTGGTAGGGGGCGACTTCTCCCCATCAACACCATGATATCCATTCATCCCATTAGTGTGAGCTGGCGTCTCTGGAATTTGCGGCACCGTGACGACAGGCGCGGTAGGTGGCGTTGCGACACCAGGAACTACCATAGGCACCGCAGGCCCACCGTTAACAACGACAGAGCTGCCGGGTATGATTCTTGTCGCGGAGGCCGGTGGCTGGGTGTAAGAGACCGTAAGGCCCGGCGCCGCATTCGCCATTGCAGCTCTCCGCTCCTTCACTTTTATCCGCCGTTGCTCCCTCTCCCGCATTCTCTCATCGCGTTCCGTCCGTTCTCGTTCGACCCAGGCAAGGGCTCCTCGGACGGCATTCACCGGCGCCGTTTTGAAGCCTTGGAGATAGCCCTGCAGTTCTGCGGTCGTGAACTCGCCAGGCGGAATACGCGACGCAAAAACGTTGGCGAGGAAAGGCAGAGTCAATGGCTGAGAGTCCAAATCCGGGTCAGGAAGGTCGGCCGTAAGCGGTTGGCGGAAATACGCTGGAGGCGGTGATGCTCGTGGCTCATCTTGATGTACACCGTTGGCAGTAAACTGCGGGAATCGTCGTTCTGGGAAGAACCGCGTGAACAATGCCTCCGCCTGGTCTCTCGTAGCATACTCGTATTGGAGCTTGACGTCAATCCTTCCGGGACGCAACAGTGCCGGGTCAAGGCGCTCGATGTGGTTGGTGGTCGCAAAGAACAGTTTCCCCTCTTCCGAGCCGACACCGTCGATAACGTTGAGGAGACCGGAAAGAGTCACCGCAGTACGAGCAGCTGGGACTGCCATGCGCGCCATTCCACGCACAGACCGGTGGGGATTTGTGTTGTGCATGAAAGCAGTGTAGGCAGCATCGTCCATGTCATCATCGTCATCTCGGGAGGGAAAGGCGCAATCAATGTCTTCGATAACAAAAATGCCGTGTTTGGGAATGGCGCTAGCTGCTCGCTGCAGATATGCATCATCGACACTAACAAAAAAGTGGGTCAAGCAAAAGCCTAATACGGCAGCAACAACTCACAAGCGAGACGACAGTGAGAGAACATATATCTCGAGGTTCAGCGCTCCAGCAAGAGCGTATATCGTTGAAGCTGATTAAGGAGCTCAATGTTGGGTCATGGAAGAACACAATGCTCACTTTTTCCCGTTCCTGGCGGCCCATACAACAAGTAGCCTCTTCGATGAGGAATTCCTGCCTCCGCATACCAGTTTTCGGTGTTAATGAACTCCTTTGCATCTTCCACGATGGAATCGACTACCCCGGTTGGCAGAATAATCGAGCTTAGCGGCCGCTTCATCTTGTGCTTGACACTCGTCCAAAGCTGATTTGGACCAAAGTTCTGTGACGAAAATGAGTGAGAATAGATAAGTGGCTGGGCGGAGTGTACTGAGTCTATCATATGCACGACGACATGAGGTCGATTGACCTGGACGTAGCGGTCGTATGCATCTTCGACAAAGTCGGAGAGAACATTCATGTCAAGCGTGTAGATACTAGAAGACGAAATAAGTAGTATCCATTTAGAGAGCACAAGCACCCACGTCACAGACATACTCGTCCCTTGGCCTCCATAGGGCCCAGCGGGTGTTTCGACAGCGTTTACGTTTCCTAAGCGCTGGATTTCCACCCAGTATCCCCTCCATCGAAAGAGCTGCGGTCTTTGGTATGTTGGAACATACTCTGCATTGATCTTGGACCCTTCTTCTTTGGTGGTAGCCCGTACAGCCCATTTGCGACGCGAATTGTTAGCGGTAACGACAAATTCACGCGACCGGCGCCAAACGTTCTCTTGGGTCAACAACAGGACCACCCATTCGTATGCCGGGTCCCCGCTGTTGAGTCTAATGGTCGTGCAATATTCTAAACAGGAAGAATCATTTCCTGAGTCATTGAGAGCGGGTTTACAAACGCACCAATGCTAAAGCGCGTTATGAACCAACGAAATATCCTCCTGCCAGTCTCAATTACGGAGCCGAGCATCAGCAGCTTGATGCTGGACCCGCCATACGCGTGAAAGAGGGCGTTGGCACTACCAACGAACTCGCCCAGTGCTGAAAACAACCCAACGGACGACGCGACATGCCCGGGCTTTGAAGGGGGATTTGCCGTGTGCAAACTACCCAGAAGCCGTGTTACGAGGGAAGCCATGCTGGCCAAGCGCCCGTTGGTGGGTTTGCAAAGCCTTTTATACTGCGGCGGCTTTTAGCGCGGGCAAGAAAGAGTCAGAGGAAACAAGCGCGCATCATCATCGTGATTTGTCATCCTAGTCGCACGAAAGTTTGCCTGTTTCCAACGCCCAAAAAAAGACTACTACTAGTGATACATGCCATTCAAATCCTTTTAAAACAGTGTTCTACAGTAACCAAAGTCCCTTGTTTCAAGCCCAGTGTGGAACGAAAATAGACGAGTCTGGCAAGTCATAAACACCCCGCGGAAGAGACCCGACATTCAAGACAGCCTCCACCAGCAAGAACATCCGGATGAAGAACTCGAAAGTTCCGACGACAACGATGGCGGAGAAAGTTTCCGAGTACCAGGACGATTCGCCTGCCGCCCAGGCAAATGCGCCACCCAGCAACAGGCCGCCACCACTGATTATGCACGAGGCCACTTGCCAAAAGTGCTGCATCCACGGGGAGGAGAATGTTGCATTCCAGCCTGAAGCGTGAATGAGCCCGTAGAGCACCTCTGCGACGGTGAAGCCGAAAATCATTCGCTTCGTCGCGTATTCCCAAGAGTCGTAGGTGGGAACATTAGACGAACGGAGCACCAGGTACTCGGTTGCTGTGAATTCGAGTGTGGAATCGGAGGATATGAGGTCCCAGGCAAGCCTCCAGCGCACGACGTCCTCCGGTTGCAGTTCAATGCTGGCGATAGGCAACCCAGGTTTTCGCTTTGCCAACGTGACTAAACGCCGATCGTTGTCGAATTGAATCTTGGTGGTGGTCATAAACCGGAGGCCAGTTCCAGGTAGGGTTCCAGCCCCATACCCCAGCGTAACGTTTTCCCGTTTCAGCGAAGTTTTCGAGGAGCGGTCGGTCATCGTTGGCGGTAAGGGTTGATAACCTTCACGTTCTACTGATATCCATTGACATTCAGCAGTTCGTCCCATATATGACGCTACAGGCTTCAAGTTACTGGCGTCTCTTGAAGTCATCTTCCCGCTGACGGAGCTACACATGTACATATACGCGCATAGCTGCCGAAGCTTGGGATTGTCGGTGACAGGAGGAAGGGTAGTCGGGACCGAAATATTCATCGGTTTCTTTGCCCACAAAAGATACGTGAAAAGCGTATAGAGCGCGTGGGCGCCAGTCGTGATTTCAAGGAGGCTGATCGGGAGGTGTTTTGCACCTCGCGATATGCATTGAAGACAGAACCAGCCTGCCTGGAAGGCTACCAGCAGTTTGGCCAGCCCATCCGCTTTGCTCTTGTCCTCGATGTCCTCTTCGGAGATCCGGGGCATCAGTTCTGGGGCTCGTTTGGCAAGAAATAGCAGTCCGTCCGGTGTAAGAGTAAGGCGTTTGACTTGAGGTGGAAGAAATCGATTTGAAGATTTTCCGTTCAGGTCAATTGCATAGCCGCCCATGACAACGTAGAAGCCGTGAATGAGGTCCCAATCTGCTCCGAATGGAGGCAATGATGCATCTACGTCAACCTAGACAGTCAATAAGGACATGGAGAGGGATATTCAGATCACTATAACGCACATCATCCAGTCGAACGGACTCATATGCAGGACCACTCAACCCAACGTATTTTTGCAGTGACCTCCAGGTCGATACCGCTGTTTTCTCCCATTCTGACGAAGAAAGCTCGCTGACGATGCGTTTGGCACTCGAGTATTGGTTCCAGGCGATGAAAGTGACGACTTCAGGGGCCATCAATCCCATTCCCAGCCAAAGGATCTTGCGCATGAATTGTCGTGCTCCGGCCCCAGGCTCAGGAATGTTGAGATGGATCGCGGTCCAAACACACAACCCAAGGGTGAAGATACAGCTCGAGACCAGTCCGTATGTCCCCCCGCGTATTCGCCTCGTCAACCCACCAGGAGGGTCTGTTCCAATTGAAGGTCAGCAGAATTATATGGTTGGAGTTGACCACGCACGCCATGGAGGCTTGAAGTCTTCAGCCTTAGCGCGAGAGTGTGGGGGGAAAGCAAAGAAGAGAAGCGCTGCAATATGTCTAAATTTGACTGCAATTCATCAGGGCCACCGACTTGCGCTTGACAGAAGGAAGGCGTTCATTGCCTCGCCTTGCTTGATTGCCTAATGGCGTTGCCACCGACGGATATATCGTCCACAGCCGCGTATTTCGAACCGCATGGATGCTGCATCGCTTGGGCAACTTGAAGGAATTTTCGTGAAGGCTTTCGAGGAATCAATGTATGGGCTTATCAAGTAGCAGAGGGGTCGGATGAGTGTGATTGAACCGAGGAGGTCATTCGCAATCGTGAACCTGAGTAGGTATGCTGTTGCTAGTGGCAGTAAGAAGAAAAGTGTCTCGAGACCCACTCACGATCAGTATCTGATTTTCAATCACAAGTCCAAAACAGCAACTCCATATGAACAACTCTTATCAACCCATCCACTTCTAAAAAGTCTTGGTCGCGCAAACCAGATTCAAACTCTGCAAAGCCAAAGCCATATGGTATGTACTAGTCGTAGAATCGTGGGTCGTTATTCGTACACTACATAACGCAAAGGGTAAGACAATTCATCTTCAGGTTTGAAATGGTTTCAGGTCACCAGCTGGAAAACGGCTCAATAATGTGCTGAACACGGAGAAAACAACCCTCACCTGTAGTTTTCAGTATGCAGGAACAAGTCCTTACACACGCCAAACCCATCGGCGATGTCGAGCTCGCAGTCAGCAACAGCATTACGGGTGTCATATAGGAAACTATCGGGGCCACAGGCTGCACAGAATTAGTCGTTAGAAAGGGGGATTAACTTGAAAAGAAGTATTTACCGATAACCGCCACGCTACTTGCATTCGCATGAGCCTCGCGAACAATTTCTCCAGTAATAGGCCGTCCGTAGAGGGAAACAAGACCCGCGGAAGCTTCTACGACCTCCGATTCGCTGTCCTTGACATCCTTGTCCGACTCAGTTCGAGTGTAATGCACACGGACGTTCACAGTCGTCTCCGCAGTCCCTCCGTTGGCAAGGGAAGCAACTTGGGACTGCATCCACGCAAAGTTGTCTAATCGAGGGGACTAAGTCATAATCCCGCTCAGTACAAAAAAAAAACACACCAACATCAGGGACGGCGACCACGAAATCGATTTGTTTGACTGCAGGAGCCGACTTGAGCTTGTCTATCAAGTCCGCAAAAATCGGAAGAGTAAAGGTCGCCCCGGTTCCGCCACCAAGAAACACAACCCGCTCGTATTTCTCCAACGTTCGCGGCGAGTGCAGACCACCGTATGGTCCATCAAGTACAACGCGAGTAGACCAGCCCGCCTTTCCAGCAACGCGTCGCTGGAGAGCCCGCGTCAGTCCTCCTCTCGAACGCAATACCAACTCGACGTTGGAATCAGCTTTGTCGGCAGCAGCAACCGAGGCAATTGTGAATGGATGCGATGTGAAGGTATGGACATTGAGCCCCAGGATGCGAATGAAGACGTGCTGGCCAGGGTACCATTTGAATCTGCCAGCAGTAATGCTTATACGGATCAGATCAGGGCCGGCGTCTTCAATTGTTGCCCGCAATCCCAAACCAGTACGATAAAGGGTGCGGATGACGCGGATTAGCCATGCGAGCGTGTATATAGCGGCGGTCGCGTAGAAATAATGCCTGGAACATCTTCAGAGTTGTTCGAAGGGCAGAAAAGTAACCCACCATGATGTGAAGATCCAGTCGACATGACAAAATAGTGCTGCCATGAAGAATCCGGCAGCGCTGCAGATAGGTAAGAACAAACATCGAGGAAAAGTTCGCGGGACAGACATAAAATGCATCTTCTTGAAGAACTCGTAGTAGCGACTGCGAATAGGACCCCATGACATGGCAATGAGCCACGTTTGCGGAACGAGCGCAGCAACGCCGGTCCAGTATAACGAAGTCTCTTTCCACATGGCTTCCATCATGCCCATTTTGATCATATTGACGATGAAGGGGAAAGTGTGGACGAGGGAAGTGATATCTGGAAGTAATTAGTCTTTTTATCGAAAAACGTGGCAGGAAACGAACACATGAAGAAGGCTGCCCAGCGATGGAAAACTTGCAGTTTTTCATGAGATGTGCCCGTCAATATGGTAACAAAGTTTATCTTGGTCGAGAAGGCGCTGGCAAACGGTTTAGGATGAATACGGTAATGTCAGTTAACGCACATCATAAATGGCATTATAGCTAAGGAAATCCACCCAGAGCGAGTGGCTATTGGTGGACTCATTCCCATTGCATGATTGGGCCAGTAGTACGGTCGAACAGCGAGGGTCAAGGCTGAAGGAGGCTTAGCGCTATGGGAGAAAAGAAGTCGAAAACCCATACCGAGGGTAAAGATAGCCAACGCAGAAACGCCAATGACCGCAGCAAGCGGCGGAGTATACCAATTGGTGGGTCTGAAATAAAATTGGCGGGAAGTGGTGTAGCGCAATAATGCCGTCGTTTTGTTCCAAAGAGTGACGCGGGGACCGCCGACGCTATCAAACAGTCAATGGGTTTGGAGTTGCATACCAAGATGGTTAACCGACCTCAAGTCGTGAGCACGAACCCAGCCCAGAACATTTAGGAGGGCCGATGCAAGTATGGCGGTACAGAAGAAGATAACGGTGGTTTGGGCATAGTCCAAATCCGCTGACCACCACTGAAAGAGGGAGATGAGAATAGTGAGAACAGCTGGTGGAAAAGGTCATACACTACGCCATTTGGTGAAGAGTATTCCGCGCTCGTACTCCGTCATAGCATCGAAGTCGTAGCCAGCAGGCACACGGGACATGTGCCAAACGATGGGTTTGTCGATCCAATACATGGTCAGTCGGTCGTTGGTCGGTCGTGGTGGTGGACGAGAAACAAGCCTGCGGAAGCTTGAAAGGGCCTGAAAACAAACAGTTGCCGATTGGAGGCTGTCTAGGCACGGCCGCCATTTGTCCACATTAATCCTACAAACAACCGATCATCAGGTATTCACCCTCCAAAATCATGGAATTCGGAGGCCAAGACTGTTATCGATGGCCGCGGCGACGGTTTCCAGGGTCGCAGTGATGGGAGAATCAATGGGAGAAGGGGAACTCCGGGTCAGGACGAGGGAGGTCGTGGCGGGCGAACCGAGTCAAGATAATGAAGAAACGAGCTGGCTCGCATGATCAACGACGAGCTGCAAGGTAGGAGAGTCGGCATGAGATGGAGGGAGGGTGTCAGTGTAAAGGGTGGTGAGTAGGACGCGTAAATAGAGGTCGGCGAGGTTTTCGTGGTCAATGTTTTGAACAAGGTCCATGTGGTACTGCAAGCTGGGTCAGATGCAACAGATGACACATAAACGCGTATGGCGCACCCAGTGCGGGAGAGTATAGACAAAGGGGAGGTGAGGGACCATCTTTATCTAATGAGGCGGGCAAAAACCTGGTCGAGATGGAGGTCAGGTTCAAGAGCAGGTTGGGTAATTGATCGGCCGATGGCAATGAGTGATTTGTGCGTTGCGCTTGAATGCTATTGGTCCATCAAAAATAGCGTAATCCACCTGGCTGGATTCCTGTCTGAGTCTCAACTCCAGCGATGATGGCAGTTCTCGTTTTTCGACTCTCGAGCCTCTGCAATCTCTCCTTGATATATGTAAGCCAAGCAAGAGCAGTATACCTCGCTCACCAACGCGGATCAATGAATCAGCCAATAGCATTCAAGCGCAACGCACAAATGGCTCATGACCCGCGTCACAAATCAAAAGCTATAAAAGGCTGGATCTGCCTTGATTTCGTTTCTGTTTCCCCCATACCAATCTCCGCCCTCTTTGCAAACCTAAACGCTTCCTCGTAGCATCCCTCCTTCACTGTTCCAAGAAGCATGGACCTCAAACTCGCGCAAAGCTCACTTAGCAAAGCTCACTTAGCAAAGCTCACCTAGCAACCCAGTTCGTCCCAACTTAGGCCAATCCCTCTTTTGTGGTGCGTCTCCCTAGCCATCATGTATGTCTCCACTGAAATACCCTCAAAGTTTGTCATTCCCGCCAAACATAGAAGCGCTTTTCAAGACCTCAACTCACTCGCTAGTACAAAATGCCCTCCCTTCCAAGCGACCCAGCTCGTCTCCCTTATCGCCTCCCATCGTCGCCACATTACCTTACCCCTTGATCTCCGACGTCGCGCATTTCCAACGAACTCGATTTAGTCTAATTTGTCTGTTTCGTTGTCGCAGGGCTATGTGTCTTGGCCTTCCCGGCCAACAACGTTCGCCGCCGTTGCTTTCAAGTTAACAAATTCCACTTGCCCAGAAGACGGGGACGATATACCGCTCTTTCGGGTCTCATAGCCGTGTCACAGAACCAGAAAACGCGCAAGTCAGGATCTCTCCCTTGGTCCACAACCAATAGTTCCACTTTCTTGCTGCACAACATGGATATGGGCTCAATGAACATGACCCATTCTCCGTCCTCGAACGGCACCAGCATGGGCGACATGATGATGATGAAGGCTTACCTTCATTTTGGCGGCGGCGACGCCCTCCTCTTCAAGACAATCGCACCCTCCTCTGCAGGCGCCATCTTTGGTGCTTGTCTCATCCTGTTCCTCATTGCCGTTGGAGAACGCTGGATTTTGGCTATTTCCCGTCGTTTCGCCAAAGCACGAGTCGTTCGGTGAGTTTTCTTGTCTGCTCCGCACCAATTTGACTCAAGTCGTGTATCTAGGTCCCAGCGTCTTCTTCAGAACTATGTTTTCGATGGCAAACCCGCTGACGGAGAACAGTCTTCTAGTCCTACTCCCTTTATCCTTTCACACGAACTCGGACGCGGTTTCCTTGCGGGTCTTCAAGTGACCTTGCACTATCTGTTGATGCTTGTCGTGATGTACGCTGCGGTGCCTTCCTTCCTGCTTATACTGACTACCTTGGCAGGACATTCAACGCGGCATTCATCATCAGTGTAATTCTCGGAGTCGTTGCGGGGGAAATTGCTTTTGGACGATTGTATCGCTAGCCTGTTCTTACAAATATGCGCTCTTTGAATCAATTGGATTTCCTTTGAATATGGCTGCGTTGAAGTCACGGTTCCCAATCCGGAAAGTGACCTGCCAAACACGGCTTGCTTCTGGCAATGAATCATGGAGTCTGACCTCGAACAGCTGCGAGCGCACATTAGAGCGACAGGCTTCAACAGCCCCGTCGCCAATGCCACCATCTCCGGTCCGTCTTCGTACCATCCTTCACTCTGTTTGAGAACCCTTGCTTCAAGCTTACATACGCGCTCACATCCTCGAGCACCCCAACAAGCTGTTCACTACGCGCGCCCCGCCACTTGATATCATTCTTTTTGCAATCAACAATATCTTCGTTGGTCGTGTCCCCCCGCCGATAGACAGCATTCCCGACCTTCTTGATCTACTCACAAGCGCCGAGTTCTATCGCAAGATTGCATTGGAGAAGGCGAACGAGGCATTGAAGCTCCATTTGAAGTACAAAGACACCAGCCCAACACGAACGAGATTGACAGACGAGGAGGAGCAGCAGTTGCGTGGCCATGGGGAGCGGGATGAAAATTTGAGGTCAATATACCTCGAGCTATATCATCAATTTGCTACCTACGTGCGTGACCCGGTTTATTTTCGTTTTTTCGCTCGCTGACAATGGTTGAAACAGCACATGTATGAATTATGGACTTGCCACCCACCCCGCCCAGCCGACATGATTGCCCGTTTCTGCGAGTACTACCCAGAGACTCCTTGGCTTCACCCGCACACCGAGGCTCTCGCTCACCGTCTGTTCTGCCACGATCTTTCTCCAGCGGAACGGGCGGAATGTCGTCAGAGGGGACTTGATATGTGTAAGTTTATGACTGATTCCAGCGAGTGGGCGCAAAAGAACTACCCAGGGTATGCGTTTCTCTCCTCTCTCTCTCGAATGACCTCATTATTCATCCAGAGTTCTCAAATCGCTTGTTTACCAGAAGCCCGAATTTCGCGCCGAAATGCCTTGCGAGGTCGATCAACTTCGTCCCAGTCTTGACTACTACACGAATACGGTGGAGGCTATGGTGAACGAGCTCCAGGATATGTTCCAATCCGACCCGCCGTCGCCAACGATGAATAAGCGAAAGGGTCAGCAACAGGTTTTGACTCGAGGTTAAACAGCGGCAAGACTCCATATTTCTTTGTTCCATGAGTCATAACCCTGACAAGACAAGACAAGACAAGACAAGTATATTCACAGTACTCCTACGTAAGAGCCCATGATGTCGTATCTACATACCTGTGCCCCACATGATATGCTACGACCCCATCCCAGTAGTATCCGTTGTGAGCAGCCTACTCCTTCCAGCAGCCGTCGCGCGGAGCAACCCAAGATGAGGGGAATTTTAAGTATAACATCTGCTAATCGTAATATCGACACTCTGCCATGACAATTTCCATCGCCTCGTGAACAAACTGAGCCAATGAGTTGACCGCCTTCCGGGATGCCAGTGTCTGCCTGAAAAAGTCTGTGTAAGAGCAGTGCAGGAAGGGCCAACTTGAACGTAGGAGCGGCTCCATGCTGAACAGCTCATGGAGGTACTGCTCCGGACTCCCTCCTCCGGACTAAATCCTCGCCAGCCTCACACTCGTACAAAACGTGCATTTCGTCTTCCACACTACTCTTGCACATGCGGCATAGGCGCCTCTCGCGTGGTACCGGTTGAGGGTATCTCAAAACCTCCACGCTTAAGCTATGATTCGTCAGCAGCAATCGAGTCAGCGCTTTTCGATGTGCTGGGATCGTAACCTGTGTAAGATAGTGCCTTCGACGCCGGATAACAAGGTCAAGTTTCCCTTCCTCCGTGAGCTCCACTCGACCGCGTAAGAGGAAGCATTTTGTTCCGCCGTCAGCAAGTTGCAGGTGAGCATCAGTCACCCACACGACCTCCTTCTTTATGGCCCCAATTCTCTCGCTAGGGTTGGTTAGAAATTTCGGCGAGAAACATCTCAGTCGACTCTTCAAGCTACATTATTATTACAGACATTCCATTTCTATCGATTATCTTACGACCATGCCTGGCGCGAGGTCCCGACATGGCGCACTCTCCTCTCACGTCGCCACAGCCTGAGGCCACCCACTGCTCTGCATTTTCTCGGCCGGCTAGCTTCAGAGCTCTCCGATGTCGAAATGATGGATCGTTGTGTGCCCACGCTCGCAAACATAAGATTCACCCAAACATACAGCTGGAGCAAGTGTGGCCCGAACTCCTCGTGGTATGCAGGTACAGGAATGCCCCAGAGGGTCAGCTGGACGTCTGCGCCAGAGGTTGACGAGAGTATAAGGATAAATCATCGACCGTATCGATATTACCACTAATAACTGATTTTGAAATGTACTACTCAAGTCATTAGTACATCAATCCAAAGATTTCAAGCCGTTTACCGTTCGTTGCTTCGCCGCTTCTCACACCATGCAAGAGCTATGGTCGCCATCCAGCGCGGACTCCGGACCGCGGTTAGACCTCTACCGCAGCCCGGGAGAGTTGGCCCTGAGGCGGCAGCTGGAGGATGCGGAAGCGCTATTGTCTTGTTGCTTAGCGGTATCGGTGACGCTGAGCGGTTCTGCCGCAAATGGTTGCCAGTCGCAGCTAGGAGCCCGAAACTATCTAAGCGATATTAGATAGCGGGAGGCAAGCTAGTGGACGATAACAAGGCAT
This sequence comes from Mycena indigotica, assembly GCF_014461135.1. Classification (NCBI taxonomy): domain Eukaryota; kingdom Fungi; phylum Basidiomycota; class Agaricomycetes; order Agaricales; family Mycenaceae; genus Mycena; species Mycena indigotica. The sequence goes on along the minus strand of NW_023503016.1, from coordinate 168,207 downwards.
AATCAGATAAATTTGGTGGAAGAGGACAACTCAAAACGAGCCTCTGAGAAGCATTAGCCTCTTGATACCAGGTGGCTTACAGACGAAGACAAAAGTTACGGTTTTGCTCAGCCTGTGATATAGGCCCGGCCCCGGGGGGAGGAGTAACTGTGCAATCCTGTCCGCTTTTATTGGTTCCGATTCTTGACTCCACACTGTACAGAGCTTTCCTAGACAGACTCCAGACGTTTGACGCTGTAAATAGCTTTTACTGCACGTTCAGTGGCGCTGAAGATACGTGGAAGCTGGACTCCACACACAGACGTTGAGGAGGACAGGTGATTTTCACAGCTTGTACAGCACAAGCTGCATTTCGGTTCATTTGCAGAGCTTCGATTTTGGTCGAGTTTGACCGCCTCTAATAATCTAGCAAAAGCAGGCTCCGAGGGTTTGCGCAGACAGCCGAAAATGAATCCGCGGGGGCAACTGGGGCGGAACCGGAATAGGGTGGTTGTTGTTGCGGAAGAAGGCTCGGGAAGCATGGTCCGACAGGTGTAAAAGCCACGTCAGAGTACTTATACCCCACCGTCATCTCCGTTGCTTTCCTCATCGCTCACAACGACTAACAAGCCAAGAAACTCGAAAAGCAACAAGACAACGAGTGGAGAGCGAAGGAGCATCAAACGCGTGGAGATTATCCCCATCTGTCGGTTACTCACACCGGCTTCCATCTTGCCCTCTTCCTTCATTCCTTACCCTTATTCCTTTCATTCTCTGACTTCCACCTCTTCCATTCCCTGCGAAACGACCTTTTAAAGACGCGTTAACGACATGTCTGAATCAGACTCGACTACGACGAGTGGTTCAACGACTCCAACGGCAACTACACCTTCCAAAGCACCCAAAATATCCTCTCCACTCAATCCGACTCGTTCCCCAGCAAATTCCCTTCCTTCATCAAGTCGGCCGCCCCAATTACCCTCACCACCGACAACGGGGCGACCAAGAGGCCATTCTGCCTCACTTGGCGCCAGTCATCGGTCCACTTCCCCATCGCCATTGCGTGGGGGACCGGCCCAGACCCCGAGGACGGCCTCACCTGGGACCAGTACAACCAGCTTCGGAATGGCGCTTGAAGTTGCCTCACCAACTGGCTCAAGATCACGCTTAGATCTACCCCCAGAATCGCCAACCTCCACTTCCCGCTCCCGTTCACGCTCTCCACAACCACACGATCGACTCGTGGCCAGCGAGCTGCTCGAGCACCCACAAACACCACCTAATGCTCCGCCATCAACTTGGTGGGGCCGGAATATACGGAAGGAACGACCATGGCGCGAGCCAACATCGCCTGACGCGTCGCCGACTCAGAGCCCGAAGATTGCACCCACAATTCCGAAAGCAGTCATACGGGAAGCAGCTGGAACGGGTAGAGCGGGTCAAGCAAGGGCAAATGCTTCAGATGAATGGGATGACGACCATCACTCGCTGTTTGCGGCACCGCTGAAACGGAAGCAGACGGTCCCAAAAGAGCAGACAGAGGGCTGGGAACATACTCGAGAGGTGCGTTTCCCGCACTATCATGTCCTTTTACTGATGCTTTCTTAGCGCGTCAGTCAAGCGTTGCGAGAACTACTTCCAACTGCGTTGCTAATAACTCACGACCTGCTTGAAGTGGGTGCCGAAGTCCTGGAATTTGTGCCCATTCCAGGTTTGGAAGTGGCAGCCTCTTTATTACTCAATATTTGGGACACCGTCGAGAAAGTCGATGTGCGTATCTCACTCTCCGTCATCACATTCCCGAAACACCACTTCAGATGAATCGTCTTGCTTGCCTGCGATTGGTAGAGCGGTCAGCCAACCTGCTCATGTCCGTCGTGCAAGAGGTACGGAGTATGGGGAACCGAGTAGAGGCGGACATGCAAGAACCTTTGCAAAAGCTTGTCGAGTGGGTTCTTCTGCATGTTGCCAAACTGACTCTGAACTCCATTTAGAACTTTCACCCAAGTTCGGGACCTCCTCCTAAAACAAGCCCATCGTCCGTTTTTAAAGCGGTACCTGAAGCGAGAGGAAACCGCTCGTGCTATCTCTAGTTGTGATACATCGCTAACGGATGCATTGTCGATGTTCTCCGTGCGTGCCTGTTCAATCCTCCTCCTTGACTTCATTGAGCTGCTCCCTAGATTAGCGTTCAAATTCGCACATACAAGCAGGTAGTTGGCCAAGAGGCCCGCCGGGAAGCGGAGAATCGTGCTCTCATTGACGCTATTACTCGGGCTCAGCAAGGAAATGCTCTCGGGATCAGTATCGAGCAGAATCAGCTTACGCCTCGTCCTAGCACGGCAGACCTGCCTCTTGACCATCGGGACCTCCTTCCTGCCTTGCGCGACATCCAAATCTCCCAAAATACCCTCGACTCCGTGCACGATATGGCAGACCTGCGGGCGCTGCTACGAGATGCCTTGGCTCAAAGTAGCGATGTGGAGATGTTACGCATCCTGCAGGTGTGTTGTTTTTGTCCACTTCCTTGTAGTTTTGCTCAGACAAAGCCATAGGTTGGACGAGCTGAAATGCCCGAAGCCCTGAAGACACTGCAACGCGCCCTTGAACGCGTTAGTGCAGTTCCAGCCTCCCCAATCCTACCACCGGCTCCTCCTCCCTATACCGCTCGTGGCGCAACTGTCGAGCGTTCTGGCACTTTGGACAGCTCTGATAGCAGCAGCAGCGGTAGTGCTGGATACGGAACGGGCCGCGACACGCTTGATAGGGAGTTTATCGAGGGAGGAATAGACGCTTTGAGACGGATGAGCAAAGGTGGACCAATGTTACCCAGTTGGACCATTACTCGGTGAGGACATTTTTGTTATTGTTTTTTTGTCATTATTCTCACTGTGCATAGCTATGAAGTCGACCGCGATGTCAAGATCGGCATTGGTTTCTTCAGCGACGTGTACAAGGGCACCTGGCGCGGCATGACTGTTGCAATCAAGTGTCTCGTCGAGAGTACTCCACGGGACTTGTTCTTACGCGAAGTCAATATCTGGAAAGAGCTCAAGCATCCGAATGTGCTCGAGCTTTACGGCGCCAGTGGGGCAAGCGGAGACGGACCGTGGTTCTTTGTGTGCCCCTATATGCGGTTTGGAAGCCTCAGTACATTCTTGAGGCGGGTCGCGCAACAGGGCGACGAGGTTAGGGACGGAAGGGAAAGCGATCTGTTAAGGTTCATGCATGAAATCGCCAAGGGAATGGAGTACCTTCATGGAAAGGGAGTTTTACATGGTGATCTCAAGGTCTGTCTCATTCACTTGACTCTTTTTTTGTTCTGTGTTAACTTGATATAGACGGCCAATGTACTCGTCGACGACCGGATTCACTGTCTCGTATGTGACTTCGGTCAGAGCGAGATGAAGTCCGAAGCATTCCGTATCAGTGGGACAGCTCCTCCTCGTATGTTTTCTCACATTCCTGATTTCTTTTTCTGACCGAACCTTTCTCAGATGGTACTCTTCGATGGCAAGCGCCTGAGCTGATGCTCGGCTCCGATGAGCTTACTCCTGCAATGGATGTGTACTCCTATTCCATTTGCTGCATCGAGATCCTACTCATGGGTCGATTGCCTTGGCCGCTTATGGGGGATGACGCTGTTAGGAACTTCGTTCTTCGTGCGCTTCCCCTTGTACCATAGCTTCATACTAATTGCTTCCAGACGACAAAACACGGCCGCAGATTCCGGCTTCGCGGTATACAAGTCCTGCCCTTGAACGAATCTTGCGACTCTGCTGGGCGGAAGACCCTTCTGTCCGCCCACGGTTTTCCACCATCGTGAAAGAGATGAAGCAACTTCGACGAGATGCCGAGCTGCCCTTTGCTGGCTTTGCAGACGACTTCATCTCGCCACCAGTGTCTCCAAATCGCCCTGATTGGCATGAAATTGAGGAGGTCAGCTCAAGACCGTCGCCTGATATGCATCCGGTGCCGCTGCCCAAGACTCCGCGTAAGTTAGATTCATTTTCACTCTCTCATATTTACGCTGTTTGTAGCGATGGATGTGCCAGTTCCATTCCCGTCGCAAGTATCATCGACATCCCCGGAACCTTCCTCAATGTCGTCTTACCACACTGGCCTGTCGCATTCTCATTCTCCAGAGATGGTCGCCCATCACGAAGATACTGTCTCCTCCTCTGGCACAGATGTTCCAGAGCCAGTTGTCTTCTCGGCGACAGCGTCGAGCGCGTCTTCATTATTCACGCCAAGTACAAAAAGCTCGTCAGCAGACGACCTCCGTGACTTGCTATTGAGCCAAAGCGGGTACGAGTCGCCTGTCCCGATGGACGAACACGTGATAGAAATACGGAACGAGAGAAGGTATAGGATGCTGCTGGTGCACGAATTCCACCCGTCATGTACGTGGTTTGTCTCCTTCACTCCCTGTCTGATAGTTAAACCAGTAACTCTCGCACTTTGGCATCCAACTCCAATCGCTCTGGGTGCTGTTGGTTTCCTGCACAAGCCCAGCGGGAACTTTGTTACGCTGTTCAACTGCTTCTACCCCGAGAGGTCGACTACCGCCAACGGATCGGCCAACACTGGCGGTTACACTTTACCGTCAGTATATGGCTATGGCAGAGTCTCCACGGGAAACCAGCGACAAGACAAACGGACAGCGGCACAACGGGGGCTTGATGCGATTGCGGGCCTGTTAACGTTCTCCGGTGGGAGTAAGATCGCGAAAGACGGTGGTGTCACGTGCGTTCCTCGTCTCCGAAAAAAAGTCGACGGCTTACTTAATCACACTGCAGACAAAACGTCAGTCGACGATACTCCTTCCCGCTCCGTTCCGGCCACAAAGTCGCGTATTTGTGCACGGAAACGACTGTTTACAAGTACATGGAGAGCTTGGATGCGCCGAAGAAGTGGTTCCGGGCCAACATCGACTCGATCATGAAGCAGTATGGGAGCTTGCACCAAATTCAGAAGGAGGACGTATATCTCGGTTGGTGATCTCGCTTCAACGCTTGTTTCTTCAACTGATAACTTGCTCGATGTAGTCATTGGGACCCTGGACACACCAGACTACGGCCTGTTTGTGAGCCACAACCACCCTGATGGGCAAGCGCACTTCAATGTGTACTCTTCGCCCAAAGGCGCCCAGCCCTGGGGGACATTCACGACCGATTCGGAGCTTGAACAGGGGGGACCTTCCTACAACGAGCCGATCCATGGCACGCCGGTTTCTGCGAGCAAAGTCTCCCAGGCAGGTGGACCATGGGAGACTGTCCTTGTCGCGAGGCTGAGATTCAAGCCGGATGTTTTGGAGCCCACGTCATTGTGACCTTGTAGATTATTCGGACTGCTTACTTACTCATCCATTTGTACTGACGGAACCGCGGAGATGGACTTGACACACACACACACACATTAGTACTTGACATGTAAATCTAGCTACAGAGCTCAAAAAGCAAAGAATCAAGATCCGTAATCATTGGATTGATATGGAAACAGTTGAGATTAGATTGACTTGAAGCTTGAGGACTGACCATGCTCGCTTGAGATGAATTTTCCAAGCAGTCAGATCATAGATAAGTACCTCCCACCCTCTTACCACCACATAGCTACAGATCCAATCCATCTTACCACAATCCCGTTTCGCGCACCCTTGTACTGCTTCTTGCTTGTTCCATTTCTTGTCGATTGCTAGTGCACAAAGAAACAGGCTGTTTCTTTGTCCACAGTCCTTCAAGTTCTAAGTTCTGTGTCTTGACCTTGATATTTGTGCGTAGTACTGGGTACCCTTTCTTGATTGTCTATTCTCAAATGCATTTCCCTCTTTACCAATGATCAGGCGTGAAGGCTGTTGTGAAACTTTTCAGACATTGATAGCGCGAAAGACGACCTGTCACGTGATCAGAGTGTGACAACCGCACTTGCTTGACAGCCAACCACATTAACAATGTTGATCCAGCGCGACTACCTGACCGCCGTACCATCCGAAATATGGCTCAACTGCTGGAGCCTCTGCACCACGCCAGAACTCATGCGCCTCTGCCTTACTTGCCGTGCTTTCGCAGTCATTTGCCAACCCTTGCGTTTTCGGCGGATGCATCGACACCCTCCTACGGATGAGGCGCTTAGGAATAATGGGAGCTCATTGGAGAAGCTCGCGGAAGACGTGGAGCGTAGACTGTCGCTATTCGAAGGGTTTGTGGCCAGCCCGTATGTATCGGCAGTTCGGTCGTGGCATTTCAGCCGGGTGCGGATAGCTAAATCAGAGGACTTGCTCGACTCCGTCAAACTTACCTTTGCCTGGTTGAACTTCTTGGACGTTTTTCTGGGCTCGTTGGGCGCGTTCAGTCGGACGACCAAACTCACTTTACTCGCATTCGACTTTGATGAAATCGTCTGGGACGCCTTGCAAGCTCTTGCGAGCCTTGAAGACCTGACATTCTCGTCGTCTCACGTGGAGGAGAATCCCGGACCTCCGTTGAAGCTCAAGCATTTGCGTGTGGTGTTGGTTTGGCCGCGGAACGGAGGAGAAACCTGTGAAGCTGACCAATTGCGGATCGCTGCCCCAGAAACGCTGGTGGAATTGGAGACGCCTTATTCCCATCATGTCTACCCGCTTCTCCTGGCCTTCGTTGTCGACTCTACTCCCCTCCTCCAGCTCACCAGGCTGCAACTCGACCTCATCTACAATATATTGCCCATTTTGTCGTCCTTCCTCGCCCTATGCCCGAACCTCGCCTCGCTGGAACTCGTCTTCACTGGTGAAGCTCCCCAGATCATTCACTATCCGGACACCTTTCCCAAGTCTACCATTCCGAGTTTGCGCTCGCTCATAGCCCCGCTCCCGTTGGTCAATGCTATTGTCCCTGATCGTCCCATCCGCGATTTGGTCGTTGATCCGTATCCGGGAATCGAAGGGTGGGACGAGGTTAGGCAGGTGCTGGACAACATCAAGTCTGGCTCAATCGAAAACCTCACGCTTCACCACCACATTCCTCCGCAAGAGACAGAAAACGTGCTTACGGAGATAGGTCAACGTTTTCCGGGGCTTCAGTCGTTGTCCATTCACATCGAGGAGCCGGAGTCATATATGTTGGTCGTAGATCTCACGGAGGATGAGGATGAAGATTGTGTTTCTGCAGAGAAACAAAAGCAAGTTACCACCCGGGCCGAAGCGAAATTGCCAGCCACAGAACTGCCAGGTCATCGATACGGTCTGTTTTACAGACATTCTCCGAGCGGCATACTGAGGTCTTTCTTAGATTCCCGCGGTCTAGAACAACCTCCGCCCACACTCACATCTGCTTTGCTCGATCTGCCGCTCCCGGTGACCTTTTATCTTCTTCGATGATGTCTGTTTTTTGACCTTCGGCTCAGTCTGCTCAGACAGAACTTGCTCTGCGTCATTTGCTGTCGCCCAGATTGGAGCTACCGGTGGGGTTGAAGACGTTCAAAGTGTCTTTTGGTCATGAAATCGCGCTCTCCGAGTCGGTCCAGCATCTTGTGCTCCTCCGGCTCGAGAGGGCGCTCCCAACATTGCAGACGCTCACGCTTTGTCGTCAGAGCTGGGTCCGCGACCACCACTTGTGGACGACGCGGCCCGGGATGAAGAGGGTCAAGATTGTGTCCCGGGCATGGCAGGAGGACGGTACTCGGTTGGATGGAGACATTTGAAACGAGATGTTGCCACACGAGCGAGTCTGAGTGCAGTCGGGGGGAAAATAGGAGGATTTAATTAGCCGCGAACTGAAATCTTCAATGATAAAGCTTATTGCTATTTTCAAAAATGATGGCATTCTGAAAAAATATATCTTGTGTGATGGTTAGGCTCATAATTGGAAAAGTGTCATGTTTCGTGTCCCTTGCCGCTGGCTACTACTCCAACTCTTACTTACTACTATGCATATATACTCCCTACAAACAAAACCGTAGGGACCAGGAGGGTTCAGACATATTGACACTGGCACCGACGCCTATTGAATCTCCCCCGGGCCCCAGATGCTTTCCCAACTAGGCGACGACTCTAGTCTCTCGTCATGAGATCATCAAGTTTGCAATGGGTCTGGAATGTTGGCTGCAGCATTATTGATACAGTCTTGAGTGACGGCACAAGAAATAGTATGTGTTGCTGTAGGACATGGGAGACTGAGTATGTATGAGATTTTTTTTTTTTTATTTGAAATGCCATCATTTTTGAAAATAGCAATAACGTCAGAGAAAGTGGCGAGTGGGGTGTTTTGTTTGCCTGAGGGAATATGAATTGAACTTGCAAATCTTGATCGTGAGTGTATTCTAAGTGTATTCCAACCCTTTTGACGACCTCGACCAATCGTCGACGAATGGGGAAGCTGTCAAAAAAAGGCGTGCGACCTGGTCGATCGAGAACGTTAGAAGTTTAGGGAACAACGGCGTTGATGGCGTTGATCGCGTCGGGTTATAAGTGTGTAATTAATTTTTATTGTAGAAAAAAATCAGAGCTTGTAAAATTTCGGGGTATTTCTTGGTGTTGCTAAATTCTTGACTGACTTAATGAATGAGGAGAGGGTTCTGCCAAGCTCTGCGTCCTCATTTTAGCATCAACATCAGCGTCAACGTCAGCGTCAGCGTCAGCGTCAGCGCGCAGCGTCAGCATCGGCGTCGGCGTCAGCGTCGGGCGTCAGCGTCAGCATCTGCGTCAGCATCTGCGTCAGCGTCAGCATCTGCGTCAGCATCTGCGTCAGCGTCAGCATCTGTGTCAGCAATGTTCTCACGTCAGATTGCACTTTTGCGTCAGACAATGGTCATATAAAACATCTAATTCTCCTGCAATCATGTACCAACAACTTCCCATGCGCTATAATCCAGTTGTCCTTCACCAGCTTATCTCTCATCTTCCTATTGTCGCATATGGGCTGCTTGCCTCTGCTACCTGGGTTGTGAACCAGAGTCTCTCAACCCCCAAGGTGTGTTTGTAGTCTTCCTTTTGGTTTTGGCACCTGCTGACTTACTACAGCTCTTCCTCCTTGAAACTTGCTCAGAGGAATACAATCTTGATAAGAAGATTCTGCGCGTGACTTCGGTGCGTCATTATTTCACACTTCAGCGTTCTGTTTGCTTACCTTTCTTTGTCTTGTGCGCCAGTCTCGCGCTATTTTCGCAAGGGGGGACACCTCCTGCAGCGCCATAGCCTCCCTCCTTTCCCCTGGTGACCATTCTGCTTATAAGTTGGATGTGGGTGCCATTGGAGTCCCGCCCGCGTTCAAGGGTTCTGTTTCCCATCGGCATGGTTGGCCGAGTTGATGGGATCACATTGGCTGACGCGGGGGTGACACTGACGAATGGACGCGGCGTTTGCGTTGCACTTCTCAGCCTGGCTGACGCGGGTGTGACACTGACGCTGACGCGTCAACGGACGCGGCGTTTGCGTTGCAATTCAGTGGACCTAGATCTCTGACATGAACGCTGACGCTAGATCATTGCAGCAACCAGGCCATCACAGTGTCACAGTGATGTGACACTGTGCCTACGTCACCTGTCACGGCGCCGTCACATGGGATCAACCGCCGTTGATGTGGAGAGTTGGGTCGTTCTGGGTCGATTGGTCGACGTCGTTCTGGCGCTGCAGGAGGTGTCCCCCCTTGCGAAAATAGCGCGAGACTGGCGCACAAGACAAAGAAAGGTAAGCAAACAGAACGCTGAAGTGTGAAATAATGACGCACCGAAGTCACGCGCAGAATCTTCTTATCAAGATTGTATTCCTCTGAGCAAGTTTCAAGGAGGAAGAGCTGTAGTAAGTCAGCAGGTGCCAAAACCAAAAGGAAGACTACAAACACACCTTGGGGGTTGAGAGACTCTGGTTCACAACCCAGGTAGCAGAGGCAAGCAGCCCATATGCGACAATAGGAAGATGAGAGATAAGCTGGTGAAGGACAACTGGATTATAGCGCATGGGAAGTTGTTGGTACATGATTGCAGGAGAATTAGATGTTTTATATGACCATTGTCTGACGCAAAAGTGCAATCTGACGTGAGAACATTGCTGACACAGATGCTGACGCTGACGCAGATGCTGACGCAGATGCTGACGCTGACGCAGATGCTGACGCAGATGCTGACGCTGACGCCGACGCTGACGCCGACGCCGATGCTGACGCTGACGCGCTGACGCTGACGCTGACGCTGACGTTGACGCTGATGTTGATGCTAAAATGAGGACGCAGAGCTTGGCAGAACCCTCTCCTCATTCATTAAGTCAGTCAAGAATTTAGCAACACCAAGAAATACCCCGAAATTTTACAAGCTCTGATTTTTTTCTACAATAAAAATTAATTACACACTTATAACCCGACGCGATCAACGCCATCAACGCCGTTGTTCCCTAAACTTCTAACGTTCTCGATCCGATCGCCCGATTGGTGTAGGAATTCGTGTGGTCCGGCCCGATGCGCCGTCTATGACTCAGCCATCATAATTCTCAAGGCTGTGTGACTCCTCCGTTTCATAAGTACTTAGGGTCACTCGCTCGAAAGTCATTGGACCAACACGTCGCTGGTAGAGATGCTGTCGACATCTGGCCTCATTGGCAGGCCACACTTCCCGAACGAGCTTTGGATGATGATCTTCGATTTCGCGGAGGATGTCAAGACGCTTGCAGCAGTATCTCGTACCTCTCGCAACTTCCACGCAACAAGTGTGGATGCTCTAATTCGCCATGTCGTATGGCGAAGCCCAGAGGCCGCATGGCGACATCTGTCGACATTCTGGCGTTGCTTTCCTGAAAAGCGCTGTCGCATGCGCTCCTTAATGCTGGATTTTACGCCAGAAACGCGTGGGGATTATACCTCAAGTGCGTCTCATCAGTAAAGCTCAAGTCATATCACTGACAAGGGTACATAGATGTGTTCCAGGACATCACGATTTTCCACGGTGGTCTTTCTCGACTCGTTGTTTCCGGCGTTGCTCTTCCCGATTCTTTCTTCCGTATGCTGGTTGCGTTGCCTCAACTTTGTTTCCTCAATCTTCGTCAATGCGTCGTCCCTGCGCCTCCAAATTGCCTATCGTCGCCTCCACCACTGAAGACCCTTGCACTGACATATTTGACATCATACCAACATTACAAGTACTCTCCATATTTTCCGCACCTCTTTCCGGATGTTCTGTCCCTCTCGATTGACCGTGGCGTTCATGAATACCGCAACGAACTTGTTCATGTCCCCCGAGCATGCAGTCCCCAACATCTCACAATGGGAGTCGGTGTATGGGAAGAATTCAGCGACTATTATTGCTCTGCACTCCATTACTTTGGGCTGTCAAAGCTCGAGACCCTCACTATCATTCTTCCCAGTCTCTACTATGAGCCACACAACGAGTATCACATGTGTTGAAATGACCAACTCAGCGGCAAACTCGAGTCAGCCCGAGTCACCGCCACACCGACTCACTGCGCTGATGCGCGCCGACTCATTTGTACTTGACTCATACTTTTTCTGACTCCTTCTATGACTCCCTCTAGTAGTATAAATACAGCACCTGTAAATTAGCTAGAGACATTGAATTTACTACCTATTCTTTCAACAGGTTATGGGCCCCGGCCTGAACTAATCCACCCAAAGACTTCTACCCATCGCGCGAACTTGTCACACTCGATCCCCATCACACCAACTTGCCCACATCATGTCCGAATTGACCACCTACCCGCGTAACACCATCAAAGCCCTCGAAGACCAAGCTGGGTACTCCACTTGGCGCGTTAAGATTCTCGACCTGTTGACCGAGCATGACCTGGAAGAGTACTTGACAGGTGATCAGACTGAACCGCCAAAGGCTGCAAAAGACGACGCACCTACGGCAGATGAGCAGAAGGCGAAAGCGGCATGGGAGAAGAAGCAGCGGAAGGTACTGTCCGTGCTTAGACAGCGCGTCGGCGACAAGCCGATGGCTTACATCAACACGATGACTCTGGGGATTGCCGCGTGGCGGAAGCTCGAGTCAATTTACCGGCCCAAGGGAGCCATCTCTGTCATTCGTCTCCGTCGACAGCTCTATCACACCTCGTGCGCCGAGGGTGAAAACATTGAAGAACACATCCGCACGCTCACATCGACTCGTACCGAACTGGTCCGATACGGCACCGACATGACCGAGGCCGAATTCGCGATCATCATTCTCACGTCTCTTCCCACGTCATGGGACAACTGGGTAAACGGCATTGACCTCACGACAATCACCGACTCAGAAGATATCATTGGCCGAATACTACAACAAGCTGGACGACCCGGAGCTAAGCCGGACGCCGACATGGATACTACCACGGCGTTGCCTGCGCGACACAGCTCGGGAGGCGGCACTCAGACCCGCCAAGACGGATGCTGGAACTGCGGTCGGCCCGGACACCGACGCGACCAGTGCCGTGATGCGCAAAATGGAATCACCTACACGGAACAACAAAAGGAGGACAACTATGCTCGCACCATGCGCTATCGAGCGCGGAATGGTGGCCAGAGCTCCGGCACATCAGACACGGCCAATTTGGCCCGGACATCCGACATCGTATTCATGGCTCACGAGACACAACCACGGCTTACGCGCCAATCCTGGCTGCTCGACAGCTGCGCTAGCACACACATCACCAACGACAAATCCTTGTTCCATACATTCACGGCCCTTGACAATCATCATGTCACCGGCATCGGCAAACTCGCAGCGCCCGGAGAAGGCACGGTCCGACTCCAATTCACACTAGGCTCAACGACAAACACAGTGAAGCTACTCAACGTACTCTATGTTCCTGCAGCACCCCACAACATCATCTCTCTCGGACGCCTCAACCGCGGAGGCTACACCATCGACTTCCCTTCCGGCTCTCTCGACGTCATCATCTCCAAAGATGGACAGCGCTTGGCGCACTGCCGCAACGTGGGAGACGTATACGCCCTTGGCAACGTTTCTCCGGCCTCCCCAGTCCCCAGCAACGACGACGACGACGACTATTGGCATGGCCCTGCCCCAGCGAAAGACCCTCTGCCGAGCAAGGGGGAGCAAATGACCCCACCGTTTACACCTGCCAAACGACAGCCAACAGTCCCACCCCGCACTCCGGCTAAACCGCCTGTCTCTGCGGCGCCAAGTGCACTAACACCACTCTCATCCCGCGTTCCAAGCCCGGAACAGACCCCGCCACCACACGTCCCGCCGAAACACATTAGCGCCGACATTACAACTGACAATATCATACTCGGCCCACGCACCCGCACCTACGCCAAGCCCGGCTCATCCTTCGTCGCAATCGAAGCCTCTAACGGAGGCAAGTTCACCTCTGCGCACATCAACCCGAACTCGGACGGACCCGAGTTTGAGGGGGAGTGTTGAAATGACCAACTCAGCGGCAAACTCGAGTCAGCCCGAGTCACCGCCACACCGACTCACTGCGCTGATGCGCGCCGACTCATTTGTACTTGACTCATACTTTTTCTGACTCCTTCTATGACTCCCTCTAGTAGTATAAATACAGCACCTGTAAATTAGCTAGAGACATTGAATTTACTACCTATTCTTTCAACAACATGTACGACATAGACGATTCAGTCCCTCTTCTTCGACTCCAGGCACTCGTTGCGCCGCGTCAAGTTATTTTCCATTTGTTGCCGGCCACGACCCTTGGCCCGGGACTGGTCACCGTTGCTGTCCAGGGGACTCTTCTAACCCGCAAGGACGGTTTTGAAGTTGTTGACAAAGTCGTGTTTTATGGCCATTCTCCATCCCTCAAAAAATTCGCTCTCACTCTTATATCCTGGGACGATGCTGCTTCTCTCGCTGAGTACATCGCCACTCGGCTCCCGCATTTGGAGGCACTAGAACTTCTCTACCATCAAGGCGGACCATCGAAAGTTCGTCTTTTAACTGGTTGGTAGTATCACTTGTTGATCGTATTCCAGTCTGGCCTCGAGGTTCTCAGTGCAAAACATCTCAGTCGGCTCTCCAAGTTGCATACCTTGCATTTTCATCGCTTTCCCGACGGATGGTATGACTATGCCTGGCGCGAAATACCGGAATGGCTCCTCCCACACACGCTCCGACCCAAGAGTCCGCCCACTCAATCAGCACGCCCACTACACACGCTCAGCGAGCTGGCATTGGAGCTCTCATATGTCGAGACAGTCGCTTGTCGTGTTCCCTCGCTCGAGAAGATAAAATTCAACGAAGGAGGCGTGAGCTGGAGTAGGTCTGGCCCAAATTTCACGTGGAGTGCGGGTACAGATAGTGCCCAGAGGGTCAGCTGGACGTCTGCACCGGAAGTTGACGAGAGCATGCGTGTCATTCACAAGCCCAGGGGCCGGTATTTCCTTGACGGCCAGTGGCCACTGGCATTATAATAATAATACTAAAAAATCTTATACTCAGACAAAAGCTACGACACGATAAAGTGGTCGGTCAGTGTGCAATCCAGCTCCTCGCGCAACTTCGTCAACATTTCTACGCACTCCCGCGGCGCGTTGGCGCCGTTCCTCTCCGCCCAATCGAGGAAAGCACGGAGGTCCGGGCCGGAGCTGAGCAACGCGGCCAGCCACTCTTGGCCGCCCAAAAGACAGCGGCACCGTGCGACCGGGGCATTGGCATAACGCGGCGGGCAGCTATGCTCGCGCAACTCTTGCGCCACGCGCTGACCACAAGCAGTCAGCGAGAAGTGGCCATTGCGTAGCCTGCGCTCGTCAATGGCGTCTAGACCGTTGGTGTTGAATCTTATGGGTGTTAAGATCGTATCCGCGGGCTGGGTCTTGGTGAGCTTGCAGAGGGTGACATAGTAGACCTCCCCCAGCAGCCGCCGAAAGCCATTGGACTCGGCTATTTCAACTGCCTGAGGCAGCAGAATGGTATCGTCTGCCACGTAGTCGACTAGTGTTGCCTCGAGGCGGCGCTCGAGTTGTTTCTGAACGCCAAATTCGTTGAAGAGCTGGATACCTTGAAGGAAGCGGAGTAGTTTGACGCAAAGCTGTGGCGGGAACTGGTCGTGTGGGAGAGCGTCGGCGGGCTTTTTTGGAGGCATGCCCAAGGAGAATGTGGTGCATGATTTCGAGGGTCCAGCTGACCCTGTTCTGGATTTGGTGGGCGTGGGCGAATTTGTATGCTTGCATGAATGTCTCGAGATCCGCAGGGGTTCGCTTGTTATCGCATTTGCGTCTGTGACCAAGTTGTCAACTGGGAACACTGCCACACTGGCAGAGAGTGACGGCGACTTACTTGTCATACTCCAATTCCAGAAATGCGTCCAGCCCGCAGGCGTCTTCGGGACTCAGTACAAGCGGGCTATCCTCCGTCGCTGGTTCATTCAATCGCCGCGAAAAAGTCGTTGTTTCGTAATCAGGAGCGAGTATGTGTTGGGGTACCTATAACGAATTCAAGCCTCCACCAGTCTGACCTGAAAGAGAGAGACCGACTTCGTACACCATGGACCCGACACGGATCACGATGTTCTTCTCACCAAAGAACCGCGGGTGGCGCTGCGGCGGCTCAGTGCGCTCTGCAAAAAACAGTTGGTAAACCACTGGTAATGGCATGAGTGGGCTCGGAGACTCACCGCGACAGCTCCAGAACCTTGAAGGACGCCACGAGCCCCAGCCATGTTGACCCGTGCGTGGCCGAGGAGCGTAGCGCACCAACTCCGAACCCCCGCTTTCATCTTCAAGTTCCTCGCGCTTGCGTTTGACGCCCCCATTGACAGCAGGTGGAATCATGTTGACCAGACTACTTGTGTTGGATGCGCAATCTAAAAGTACCAGAGGATGATGTCTGAACGGATGCAGCAAACTCGTTGACAGTGGACACGTACCAACTTGAAATCGAGCATCTCTGGTGCTTTCAACTCTTTTCTTGACATCCTCCACGGTGTGGAGCGATGTATAAGCCGCTTGACGAGAGGCCATGGAAGACGAAGTTGAAGAAGTAAACCATCGAGGTTAGCGAGGCTTCAAATATTAACTGTTTGTTGCCGCCTTTCAGAAACACAGCTGAAAGACGCGTTTCACATGATGCCAGGGCAACAAAGACCTTATGCAGCCAAAGAGCCTGCAAGGCAGCTGCACAAAGGAGGCCAGTTCGTGGAGAATGGGAGTGGCGACAAAGAAGGAAGCTGAGAAGAGGCAACTGATCTGTGCGCACGTGACCCGGTAACGAGACTGTTACCAGACTAATATTACTCGCCATTGCCTCTCTCGTTGCCCATAGAGTAACTACTGTAATGCAAAACTACTACTAGTACTCCCAACTGCAAAGAATTGACTAAGTGACTTCACAAAGCACCGTGGCCACATGCGGCAACGCCTCCATTGCCTCAGCCAGAAACTGCTCTCTCGCGGTCCCCATTTCTTGTCCCGTCAGCCGGTTCCGCTTTGAGACCCCGCGCAAATACTTGATCATCAACCTGAACTTGATCTGCTGGAGCATGGGGAGAAGGCTGCACCATCTCAGCAGCCTACGACCGATTGGCGCGGAGAGCACGGTCACCTCCATCTTTGCCACACAATCCAGCCGCTGTGCCAACTGGAGCCCACGCGGCTCGTTTGCCCAGGCACAGCTCAATTCTGACAATGCACCGGCCCGGGTGGTGTAGCGCGCTGCCTTCTGGAATATCGAGAAGTCGCGTGGGCCGTGTATGAACATGATTAGCTGTATGTTTTGCCGCTGGCTCGTGGACAGACACTCCAAAGCACCGAGGATGTTGTCTGTCTGAACGGCGGGGTTGGGGGTATATGACAGGAATGAGATGTCCAATGTGTTTAAGTAGGGGCTGTCCACCAGACCCGCAATGAGCGAATGACCCTGCGGGTCGGGGTGGTCGGGAATGTGCAATGCTAGATGCTGGAGCGATGGATGGCGCATTGGGGGCCCGAATATAGATTTTGGTCCAGACTTCGAAGCAGTGGCAACCCTCATGCTGTAGGTGATGCGACAGGTGCTTGGATGGTTCGTCAGAAAGCGATGCAGCTGTGTCGGACCTAGTCCGACCACGGTAAGGAGGTACAAAAAGCGAAACTCGGGGAGCAGCGCGTGGTCGAGCACTGCTTGGATGCACTGCTCCGATGCGATGTCTACCGCATGCGGATTGAGGGAGAGAAACCGGATGCGGCTCGGGTTCAAGACAACGAGGAAGTTATTGGATGAGGGAATGAACCGCACGTCGACTGAGATAAGTCTATGCAAAACGGGAATATTGGCGATGCCTCCGCTATAGACACGCGTTGTCGTGCCGGCTGGTGCTGTCGACCGCTTCAAGTTCTCTGCCTTTTGTTTCTCAAACCACAGTTTTCTCCGCGGTTGAGGTGGGTTGAACTCCCAGTTGTGGAGTTTCCAGTCGGCAACGTCTCTCACCGAGCAGGTAAACATGGTGTCTGGCGTCAGGATGAACACCGGGTCGGCTTTCCTACTAGTAGTACTCTTGCCGCGATTGGCGAAACGTGAAATGAGCCCGCAGAGCTGTGCCAAGGCAGCCTGGCTCTCGTGAGCAGGGAGCCCAAACAGGTCGACCGAAAACGAGAGGGATAGCACGTGTAGCTTGGGCGACCGACGAATGATGTTGTCTAGACACACGATCAGCCGGGGGCAGTCGTACGAGTCGAGTGCGACGCATGTGAGCATTTTGAAGGGGAGATCCTCTTGTGGAGCGTAGATGGCTAGTGCGGTGAGGCTGTCAGAGTCGAGAGAAGCGGGATTCGCGCTGAGGATAGCGTCAAGAGAGACGCCCCGGTGGTGAAGGAAGAGCTCAATGCAGCGCGTATTAAATTGTCGGCAAACGGCTGCGAGAGTCAAGAGCGTATTGTCTGTTAGCAGAAGGTCGAAGACAATCTCCCAGAGCTCGGCGGGGAAGATCGCCATGACAGTCAAAAGCAAGTGCCAATTTGAAGGCGGTGCAAAAAAAATCATCACGTGGCAATTTGGTATGGGAAACAAAGCAAGCTTGAGACGATTACAAAATTTTGGTTTTGACCAGTTTGGTCAAGCTACCATGGTGTATTATACTAGAATATGCGAACCGGGCTTTATTTTTAAGTTATAAGTGAGGAATGTAAACGCTCCAATTGACATCCGCAAAAGCAGACGAAGGCAGAGACCGTAGGGTGGTCAATGGTAGCACCAAGAGGATACCCCTTGAAATCGAGTAAAGGCCGCCGATGACAGCCAAGGTCGGATATTTGATTCGTTGAGGAGGCAAGTCCAGCGCACCGATGATCATCATCAGGACGCAAAAAAAGACAGGCAGGATGACGAGCGCGAGCGTCGAGCTGCGCCACAACCACCTCTCGACGACAGAGGGAAACGGCGCGCCCCATGCCGCAAAGTGGATCCCGCCAAACAGCGTGCCGCAGGCGAATTGGCCGAAAATAGTAATAGTAGACTCTGACCAGCCGGGGAGAGTGTTGTAATCAGTGTAGGTAGTGCACCAGAAAGTCGGGACAGATGTCGCCGACAAAGGATCATACTCCGCCTGGCTGTATGAGTTGGCGAACAAAAAAGCAAATCGCTTCACCCGCGTCATATGGCCAGGATAGGGGCGACTTCCAACATGATTAGGAGGAGTTGTGTGGACAGAAAGCGTGATGGGGCTCCGCACATCGAGAGGCTTTCTGAGCCACAAGAGCCAGGTCATTGCGTTGATTGTTGCAAATGCGAGGGTCACGACTTCGAGCTCGGTAAGGGGAAGATGTTGCGCTCGCCGAGCGATGCATTGTGTGATAAACCAGAGTCCTTGACAAAGTGCGATTCCTTTCGAGAAGAAATCGCCTTTGCTCTTGTCTTGAATGTCCAACTTGGGAACTCTATGGATTTCCTTAACGACATCCTGGATTTTGAGCTGCTGTTGCGTAACGATTGGATGGCCGTCCGCATCCACAAAGCCGCCCATGACGATGAAAAACGCGTGTGTCAGCGATACACCATGTTCTGCAGTCGATTAGCAACTAGAGTACAAGACAGAAGAGTTCTATACGGTGAGACAGGAAATGAGCCATCTGCAGCTGTCGTCCCGCAAAACCCAGAATGAGTTCGGGCGCAATGAGAGCCACAGTCATGAGCTTCAGTCGCTGGAAGATATGCCGATTGCTGTCGACCAGCCACCATCTCAGGAACCGCAAGCCATTCCCTTTCGGTGGCTCAGGGCATAGAGGAGGCACGTTCGGGTGCACAGAGACCCAAATGCACAAGGAGAGTGTAACAAGACAGCCCCAGACGATGTCGAATAGACGCCGACAGTCGTTTATGTCGTTGCATTCGCTGTGGTTCGAGCGAGCGTAGGTCGAGGTGACGGCGAGAAGGAACAGCATTTGCCATGTCTGGCGGAGTGCTAATGCTGTTTGCGTGAGAGTCGGGGCAGTTATCGGAAGTGTGACGCCCTCATGTCAATTCTCATCGACCGCGGCTCCTGTGCGCAGGTCACACCTCGGCCTCGGCCCCGGCTTCGGGCCACGCCACGTCGCGTCTGCTCCACCGCAGCACCTCCGCCCCGGCCGGCCTCGGCTCCACCTCCGCCCCCGGCTCCACGCCCAAGTCCACGCGGTCACGTGTTTTTACTTTTAATTTGGATTTTACTCTTTTTACAGTACTTTTGGCAGGAAGAAATATGAGATGTACCCAAAATCGCGTTAATTAGCGATTTCCGACGCGTGCCCCAGGTACACAACCCCATTCTGCAGTTCCTTCAATGTCGGGCCAGGGTTTCCCCTCCCGAAGGCAGTGGACCGACAGTGACAAAAAAAAAAGTGAGAGTCGGGGCGGAAGGGGGTAGGGGGGTAGGGGGAGTTGAGGCATTGTCTGGGGGACTGGTCAGACAACAGCTACCACACAGCGCAAGAGCACTCACCAGTATAACGACGACCACCATGACATTCACAAACTGATTTAGGTTTGTGCTAATGCACCGTCGAGAATGGCACTGATGGTCACCCATGCGTAACGCTGATGCTCTCACGTCAAACTGGATGTGCCGGGCCGGCCCTTTTTTGTCGATAAACTTAAAGATGAGAAGCAGGAGGAAAACTAGAAATCATGAGCCCGGAATATTGAATTTGTAGCTGCTTGCTGGTCCCTAAAACATCCGGAAAGCTTTAGAAAGTGAACAAGTACCTGCTGTCTAATATTGATAGTATAAATTCAGATAATATTGAAATTCTACTCTGTACTTTTCTGCGCTTCCACCAGCCGATATATAGCTACGAAATCTTGTATAAGGTCGCAAGTCCTCAGTTTGTGCAACGCCGCTCGTCGGCTCACCTTCAATCATGGGGGGAAAGAGAAAAGAGCGGTTGGGTGTGACCACTTGGCGTCACCTCCCTTGATCGGACCTCGAAATATGTTATGTTATGGCCAGGCCTGGACCTGTGCTTCCCGTTGTTGCGTTCAACCGTTCATTTTCCCAAGCGCAGTCTTGTGTTCGACTCTGGCTTTGATTACTGTGTTTTTCAAAACAAGTGAGAATTACAACTCAACACTTCCTGAAATGTTAATTTGCAAACAAATAAAACAAGATAAAATTGGTGCAAATTATGAGGTGCATCTGGATGGAATTGGATTTGGAACAAAAGTTTGAGCATGTCAGCTAACAATCGATGTTAGCCAAAACTAGACATAGTCAACAAGTAGTTCAATAAAAAGTGGGATCAAGACTGAACTTGTCCAGAAACATCAATACTGTTAATGACTTCTGTTAGTCAAAACTAATCTTTGTCCTAACTGAAACTGGGGAAAGGTAAACATCAGATTTAGAGAAAATATTGATCCTAAACCAAAGTTTAGCTTGCCATCACTCTGCAATGATGGTCTTGATAATAGTTGATTAAGCATTGCGTAAACATAACTCAGTCTGTTATGCCAAATCAGGGCTTGGTAAGGAATAAGCCAATAAAAAGTGGGTAAAAATCAAATAAAACATGTCTCAATGAGGATTTAGGTCTGAACCAATATTGTACTATTTTAAACAGTTTGTCAGTCACGTGTCACACAGGACCCAGTCCAACGAAAATTCTTCATCAGTCACACAAGTTTTTAATTGCGCAAAATTCAGCTATAAATAGCAATTTTCCAGCAGCAAAATTCCCTAATGGGGTAGGCTTCATTGTGCATGTCACGCACCTGCGGGGTGACGAAATGATCAAAATAGTACAGTATAAGCCCAATAAAAAGTCACTAAAAATGAAATCAAAATATTTATTGGGTGTTTGAGCTCTTTACATTTCAGGCAAAAGAAAAATGAGTTTAACAAAATTGGATAAGTACTTTTGGATATATATCAGCAGTCCCAATAAAAAGTGGATAAAAATCAAATAAAAACTTTCCTCTATACCAAATTGCTATCCTTTGAAAAATTGACATGGGGATTTGACAGCAGATTTATAGGGTGTTATCAGCCAAAACGGGCTAAGAACCCAGCCAGAATTGGATTTAGTCCCAAAGTAGATACGGTCAGAAGTATATGCCAAACTAGGGTTTGGCCAGGAATAAGCCAAATAAAAAGTGGGTAAAAATAAAATAAAAATCTTTGTCAACAGATGTATTCTTGGCAAGGAATAAGCATAATAAAAAGTGGGTAAAATCAATGAGAAAGCAAGAAAATGCTTGGATCCGAGTTGGTCACATGACCTCATCGCAGGCAAAATAAAAAGTGCCTAAAACTAAATCAGACCTGATAGCCTATAAACTCAAGAGTGGTGTTGATGTAGCTCAATATTTAGGCTAGATTCTTAGATTGACTATGGTTTAGGTTGCAATAAAAAGTATATAAAAAGGCAATAAAATATTCTAATCCAGCTCCACAGCTTGATCAATGATTTGGCCTATTGTGAGAGTCAAGATGAAGATTTATCAATCTCCTAGCATTTTTTAAGAAAAATAGAAAGTGGGTAAAAATGAAATAAATTGCTTAGTCAGCGCGAATCATAATGGCTCAGTAGACAGATTTTGATGGTATCACAAGATAAAGTAGCTTATCCCATAACATGCATAAAAAGTTCAATTTGTTACTTGTGATATTCAAAAACAAATTATTGACAAGGAGAATCAAAAGGATGCCATAAAGAGGTTTATGAAACATGGTCAAGTACTCATCAGTGATGGAAAAATTTCCAAACCATTCTTAGAAAGGTCAAGGAAAAATGATGGAAGGACATTGCTGGTTACCCTTCCTATATGGAAGTTGAGCAAGATGTCCAAGAGTACGTCTAATATAAATAATGTTTTGTAGAAAGAATGGCAATGGAAATCAGTAGAAAATATTGCAGGCACCAGTTGACATTATGATGAAAGCATTCATATGCCAGGAGCAGTCACGTGACCAGCTGATAGGCTGGAAATGCTTTGAACCCGGAATTTCAGATGAAGATGAAGTTAAATTTTGTTGAATCAATCCAAAGCTGTGATAAACTGAAGTTTAATGACATTCCATGCATGACTCACACTCAAAACTCAAGTTAAAACTTCAAACCTGCGCTCCGCCGAGCGGTCACGTGACCTTATTGCATACTTCCGCCTGCGGCCAAAAATGGAAATTCACGATTGAATCACCGTTCTATAGCTAAATATGCTCCGATTGGGCTCAAATTTCAGGATGACGTGCTTACGTAAGCTCTCTGCTGACTCGTACTCTCACCTGAGGCGACAGAGGACCCAAAATATATGATTTCATCAGGTGTGTTGTTTCGCTGATTCCTGGGATTCTGAGCCGGGGCGCCGGCCGATCTCCTTGAAAACTGACACATATCACGTGGTATATGTCCTCTGCGGCTCCCCGCCCTCATATCCCCCTCAATTGTGGTAAGTTCGCCGTATCTGTGGGATACCTCTTCCGCGCTTCCTGCATGCTCAGCGGTAAGCTCAGGGGATTACGGCCTGTTCTAGGCCATATCTTACGGTACCATCATCCCGTCTGTCACTCGCGTCGAAGATGGGCGCTCCGCTTTACGGATGGTCCGTATTTTTCGTTTTCACCCCCAGACGATATTTTGCATTTCTTGAGTATTTCAGCGTGTTATCTACCGCTGCAACTTGCAGAAACTTCAACATGGGGCTTTACCATGAGTTTGAGTGCTGCACCACCCAGCACAATGACCCAGGATGGACACAAATACTCGGAAATTTCATTTCCAAGTGTTTATCGCGTATTCCGACAGTGGCGAATTCGCCCGGTCCAGCCTTGCGCGATCCGTGCTTCCGGTGGGAATCTTCCCACACGTCTCGGAGCCCGCTTGCGTGGCGCTCTGGGTATAAAACCCAGCCCAAATCCGCCATTCCCATCATTCCCCCTTCTTCCTCTTTTCCTCTCTTACTCACTTTTGCCTCTCATCTGTGTCCGCAACTGCACCCTTCTGACCACTTCCACTGTGCTCGTCGTCGCGACCGATGTCAAGCTCAACATTGCTGTTGGTGCCGCCCTGGTATGTCCCATCGTGATTGATGCATTCATCATGCTTACCCTATTCCAGGTGACCGCTACCTATTCGATCACGCTCTCCAAATAACCGGCATCCCCGACCTCGCCCGCCCAGCAACAACAACAATGCCCGTCCTCATCTCTCACCAACTCCCGTGTCGACCACCGCCTTGAGTCGGGCACCAACAACGGCGACCTCGCCGTCCGCGTCTTCGACAGTGTTATCCAAGAGTCTACAGCGAGTGAGTCGTCGCTCTCTTCTTGCAAGCTTAGACTTACTGCGCGGCAGTCGTGGTACCCGTTCTCCAAGTTTCTTGTCGTCGCTGTTCTCTCCGGAACCCGTGGCAGAAGCAGTCTGCAATAAAAGTGAGATTATGAGATCATTGCACTTCAAATGTCCCTCACCGTCAAGCAGATCGTGACAGCCGACGACCACGAGCTTTGCATGGCTTTAGAACCTGAGTAGATCGCGACAGACGACCACAAGCGGTTCTGTTGCTGCCTTCCTCGATGTCCTCAGCTTGGGTTGGCGGTGAGGTACAGGTTGGTCCGCGTCTTCAACGACGACCGCGTGATTACAGGAGTAGATCCCGCCCTCTGTCACACTGTGAGCTCGTTGTCCGTTCCTTCCCGCAGCCGTTGGCTTACCTCGTTGCAGTCGCAGTACTGCCGTTGGATCTCAAGGCAGCGACATCTGCAACAACGGTAAGCATTTAGTTATACCACTTTAACTACCACTTACATTGCAGAAGTTCGTGACGGACGACGACCACGACGCTTTCGCTCTGACCAGCGTTGTCGTTGCCATTGGACAACCCCGTCTTCAGCAACAACGACAAATCCTGCACATAGCGCAAAGAACGGCGAGAACGATGTCAAACCACTCACCGGCGCTGTCTGGGACGACCGTCCGAGGTCACGGTTTTTCCGCCGATGGACCGCTCGGTGTTGGCGGGGCAGCAACGAGCAGCAGGTTGCCGACTAGGTATGCCTTGTTGATGTCTTGACCGCCAGGTCTTGCTTGCCGTAACAACGGTGAGCCTTACGTTCTGCGACTTCAAATAAGTACCACTTACAGTTGAGCAGCCCGCGCAGAACGACGACCAAGACCCTCTCCTGTTCGCTATCGGCCGTTTCGCGCTAGTTTCGCAACAACGACAACACTCTGGAAATCATTCCGGTCTGCGCAAAGCACGGCCACAACCCTCCCAAAACAACTTGCCAGCGCTGTCTCGGACAGCCGCGCTAGGTCAACGTTGTTCCGCTCTTCAAGTTCGTCATGGGTCCGCTCGGTACGATGAGCAGGTCGGTCTCGTTGCTGTCTTGACCGCAAACTCTTGCTTATCATGCCTCCTTCAGCGACTTGGACGACGAGGGCGGAGTTGTTGCCAAGTTGGGCCGGGGCGGAGACAGTGTTGTTGCGGGGAGTATTGGGCTTATGGCTGTAAAGCTCAGCGTTGGCGGGGCCGCGCTCGCTGCTCCGAGCGCGAGACTGTTGGCGGCGATCGTGGTTCTTGCCAATGAACTCGTTCTGGAGCGCATTGGGCAACGAGGACCGCGAGAATCGGCCCCAAGACCGCCGTTTGGCGGGTAGTTGGCAAGGCGGGGTCTGCGCGCCGAGTTTTGCGCCTTCTGGGCATTGACAACGTCGTCCGCGGGCGGTTTCTGGCTTGAGAGAAGCAGGGGAGGGGCAGCGGCTGTCCCGCCTCCAGTTCTTGCTAATGAAGTCGTTGGGCAGCGAGAATCGTTGCCAAGGCCGCCGTTTGGCCGGCGGGGTCTGCGCGCCGAGTTTTCGCGTTCTGGCGGCTCGCGAGCGGAGGTAGAAGCTTGGGGAAAGCAGGGGAGCGGCTGTCGCTGTCCCGCCCCCCAGCTTTCGCAATGAGGTCGTTCTGGAGCAAATTGGGCAGCGAGGGCCGCAGGAATCGTCGCCAAGACCGCCGTTTGGCGGGTAGTTGGCAAGAACGGGTCTGTGCGCCCAGTTTTTGTCTTCTGGTCGTCCATGTCGTCGTTGGCGGGCGGTTACTAGCGCAAGAGCAGCAGGAGACGCTGTCAATGAGAAGGGTTGGCGATTTGAGCGGCAGAAGTAGGCGAGAGGTCTCAGTACTTAGATTTTCGAGTTTCGGCCCGTTCAAAGGCCAGTGCGGCCGGAATTGATCCAGTATAGGTTGCTGTAGTGTCTCCTCGTTAAATCTTAGCCGGCCTGTCGTCGTAGTCGGTCGTTTCTTCTAATTATTGCCATTTTGCCATGGCCGTCGGGAGAGAAGGTTGTCGGCGATCACGTGCAGCCGGCGGACTTGCTGTCAACAACAACAGCGCTTGGCTTGCGCGCAATGGGCGGAAACAATCTCAGGTGCGTGCTGCGTTCATCTTTCTCTGTTCTATCTCTCACATAACAAACATCCCATCCCTCCGACTCACGCCCCACACTCGCCTTCAACGCCATGGCTTTCGCGTTGCTGCCCAAACCCGAGCCACGTTCCAGCGACGGTCTTTACATATGGATGTCTGCCGAGCTCGATTGCGGGAGGAGTACGGATGCAGGGGAGATGGAAGCTGTTTGGTTTGGACTTTTCATCTGGTAAGTGCTCGTTTATCGAGTGCGCGGGGCTGTTGAGACGGGTTTTTGAAGGAAACCGGATGCGGCTCGGATTCAAGACAACGAGGAAGTTATTGGAGGACGGAATGAACCGCACGTCGACCGAGATAAGTCTATGCAAAAGGGGAATATTGGCGCTATAGACACGCGTTTTCGTGCCGGTCAAGCTACCATGGTGATAGTATACTAGAATATGCGACATAATGCAAGTCAGGAAAGTTATAAGTGAGGAATGTAAACACTCCAATTGACATCCGCAAAAGCAGACGAAGGAAGAGACCGTAGGGTGGTCAATGGCAGCACCAAGAGGATACCCCTTGAAATCGAGTAAAGGCCGCCGATGACAGCCAAGGTCGGATATTTGATTCGTTGAGGAGGCAAGTCCAGCGCACCGATGATCATCATCAGGACGCAAAAAAGGACAGGCAGGATGACGAGCGCGAGCGTCGAGCTGCGCCACAACCACCTCTCGACGACAGAGGGAAACGGCGCGCCCCATGCCGCAAAGTGGATCCCGCCAAAAAGCGTGCCGCAGGCGAATTGGCCGAAAATAGTAATAGTAGACTCTGACCAGCCGGGGAGAGTGTTGTAATCAGTGTAGGTAGTGCACCAGAAAGTCGGGACAGATGTCGCCGACAAAGGATCATACTCCGCCTGGCTGTATGAGTTGGCGAACAAAAAAGCAAATCGCTTCACCCGCGTCATATGGCCAGGATAGGGGCGACTTCCAACATGATTAGGAGGAGTTGTGTGGACAGAAAGCGTGATGGGGCTCCGCACATCGAGAGGCTTTCTGAGCCACAAGAGCCAGGTCATTGCGTTGATTGTTGCAAATGCGAGGGTCACGACTTCGAGCTCGGTAAGGGGAAGATGTTGCGCTCGCCGAGCGATGCATTGCGTGATAAACCAGAGTCCTTGACAAAGTGCGATTCCTTTCGAGAAGAAATCGCCTTTGCTCTTGTCTTGAATGTCCAACTTGGGAACTCTATGGATTTCCTTAATGACAT
The DNA here is from genome assembly GCF_014461135.1 of Mycena indigotica. Taxonomy (NCBI): domain Eukaryota; kingdom Fungi; phylum Basidiomycota; class Agaricomycetes; order Agaricales; family Mycenaceae; genus Mycena; species Mycena indigotica. Next base: position 141,233 of record NW_023503016.1, on the reverse strand, counting down.
CCTGGATTTTGAGCTGCTGTTGCGTGACGATTGGATGGCCGTCAGCATCCACAAAGCCGCCCATGACGATGAAAAACGCGTGTGTCAGCGATACGCCATGTTCTGCAGTCGATTAGCAACTGGAGTACAAGACAGAAAAGTTATATACGGTGAGACAGGAAATGAGCCATCTGCAGCTGTCGTCCCGCAAAACCCAGAATGAGTTCGGGCGCAATGAGAGCCACACTCATGAGCTTCAGTCGCTGGAAGAATTGCCGATTGCTGTCGACCAGCCACCACCTCAGGTACCGCAAGCCATTCCCTTTCGGTGGCCCAGGGCATGGAGGAGGCACGTTCGGGTGCACAGAGACCCAAATGCACAAGGAGAGCGTAACAAGGCAGCCCCAGACGATGTCGAATAGGCGCCGACAGTTGTTTATGTCGTTGCATTCGCTGTGGTTAGAGCGAGCGTAGGTCGAGGTGACGGCGAGAAGGAACAGCATTTGCCATGTCTGGAGAAGTACTAATGCTGTCTGCGTGAGAGTCGGGGCAGTACCAGTTATCGGAGAGAGATTTTGTGACGCGACCACTCTCCTTTCCTCTCATGTCAATTCTCATCCGACCACCAGGCTCGCAGACGCAATCAATCTGCTGGCGGAATGCTTGGCCCTCCGTATAATATCTGTGTGCAACCCTTTCTTTCCGACGCGGAGCCGCCTCAGTCCAACACTTCTTCAATGGAGAATATGACAATTTCCCCTCTAAACGTCAACTCTGGTCAACCTACGGTCACCGACACGCTCACAAGCGGGGTGGACTGGCGCGTCTCTGAGGAAGCAAATAATCAACGGAAGTGGGGGCTCCATATAAGTGCGTGATTCGTGGCTTGCATTGGTCCTCCTGCTTACCCTTGGATCAAAGCGTCGGCCCATCGTCAATCGAGTGGAATTCCGCATATCGCGAGCAGGAAACTACACACGAGACACAGCAATGCGATGACAGAACGGTCAGGTTGCGGAGTAGCCAACGAACAGAATGGGTGGCTGGAAAGTGGGAGCGGGAGAAGTGGAAGACTGCGTTGCTTATGCTGGTACCCGTCTCGCAACGCCGTCACCTGTTCGAAACCTACCCACACTTCTCGACTGACCTCACAAATTTGACGATCACATTTTCGAATGCTACTCTCTGGTCGTCCCACAACGTGATATCCAGGAACTCTTCCCGTTCGTCTGCTTCCTCAACCAGACCATGCGCTAATTGACGCCGTCCGCAGATTCATCAACTCCGCGCGAGCTCTACAACTGCCATAAGCTGTTTCTGCTGTCGATAGCAGTGGTTCAGCTTATCAAACTTTGCGAGTTTTGGTAACTTGTTAAGTAGGACATATGTACATGCAACTTGATTGGTCGTACTATAAGTGAGGTATATAAACACTCCAATTAACATCAGCGAACGCGGCGAGGGGGAGGGAACGCAGAGTGGACAACGGCAAAACCAAGAGGATGCATCGTGCCATCGAGTAGAAAATAACGATAACCAAGGCTGGGGATTTACCTTGGGCAGAGGGGAGTATAGTGATGCCGATAACCAAGAGCAAGAATAGGATGGGTAGGGCAACGAGTACCAGCGTTCCGATGCGCCACAGCCACATCTCGACGACAGAGGGAAACGGCGCCCCCCACGCGGCAAAGTGAATAGCACCAAAGATAGCGCCACAAAAAAATTGGCCACCGAGAGTTATGAACGATGACAGGACGGGGAGCTCGTCACGGTCGTTGTATGCCGTACACCAGAATGTCGGCACAAACTGGCTGGAGAATGGGTCGTATTCATCCTGTTGGTATGTGTTTACCAGCAGGAAACCAAACCGCTCGAGACCGCTCAGGTCGGCGGGATATGGGTCGCTAAGGACATGATTTGAAGGGGTGGTATGAGCTGAAAGTTTGATTGGGTTTCGCACATCCAAAGGCTTTCTAAGCCAGAGCAGCCAGGTCATTGCGTTAATGGCTGTGAACGCAAGTGTCGCGACCTCCAGCTCGGTAAGGGGAAGACTCTGGGCTCGCCGAGCGATGCATTGTGCGATAAACCAAAGCCCTTGGCAAAGCGCGATTGCTTTCGAGAAGAGATCGCCTTTACTCTTGTCTTCGATGTCGGACTTGTCAACCGCACATATTTGCCCGACAACGCTATCGACTCGCAGTTGCTTTTGTGTGACGATTGGATGGCCGTCAGCATCCACGAAGCCGCCCATTACGATGAAGAATCCGTGTGTTAGAGAGACACCGTGATCTTCGGCTTAATTAGCAACTGGTACAAGACACTTGAGAGCAGAAAGCACCTTGGGACAAGTAATGCGCCATCTGGAACTGTCTTGCTGCGAACCCCAGAATCATCTCAGGAGCAATTAGCGCCACCGTCATCAGCTTCAGTCGCTGCAAGAATGGTCGGTTGCTCCCAATCAGCCACCAGTGCCAGAAGCCCAAGCCAATCCCTTTCGGGGCCTCAGGACATGGGGGAGGTATGTTGGGGTGCACCGAGACCCAGATGCACAAGAAGATGGTGACAAGACAGCCCCAGACGATGTCGAATAGACGCCGACAATCGTTTATGTCGTTGCATTGGTTTTGGGCGGAACGAGAGTGCAAAGAGGTGAGAGCGAGAAGAAACAGCATTTGCCATGTCTAAGTATCTCACCGCGAACCAATCGCGAATGCTGTAGTCGCCACTGGCGTCGATGGCCGTACTAGAGACTGACATGTGAGATTGACATGCGTGACAAACTTCTCCTTTGCCTCCCATGTCAGCTTTCAGCCACTTGATATTCTGCCAGCTCAAAACTGGTGGTTGAACCCTTAGAGCTTCCATACATCGTACGCGACTCTTTCTTCATGCACAACCCTCATGAGTCAGTTCTTATTTAGTGTCGGCGATGGTCACTGGCTTTCTCAATCAGAGTCAATCCACTGTCTACCGCCTCAATCTACCGCCCAACCAGAGTCATCATTGCAAGTGGAAATCACGTTGCTGAAGTCGCCTCATCGTGGCTTACGCTCTAGGCCCATTATCACCACGGTCTCTTGGGAAAGTCGTTTGCGATGGATTGAAGAGCAAAAGTGAGAGGCGTTTGGGGAATTGTGTCAGCCGGAACTACTGGGTAATATGCCCTGCAGACCGACGGAACACTTTGTCATGCTGGTGAGTGCACGAAACGAGTCCATTCATCCGCCGAATAATTCCTCGATAGGATATCGTTTTTTGACGAGAATCTACACCTGTACCAAAATCTACCTCACCACCTTGGAGTACTTATGTTGCTTGTCAATAGACCCCGTTTTCCTCGACATTGGCCCCCGCTTTCCCCTTCCATTTTGCATCCACTTGCATGTGTATTATTCGCCTTGAAAGCTCGTCATTCCCGCTTCGCTGCATCCATCTCCTGCGATCGGACAACTCGTAGAGCGATTGGATAACCACCTGAAGCTTAGAATGACTTGTACCTTGAGCAGTCATGGTACACCATTCTCAGTGGATGTACATACTGCTTTTCATCTCGCGCAAACCACGTTATGCCTCGACTATGCCTCCTGGCGTGTAATGTTCTCCCTACGGGCCGTATCTAAACAACTTACTGCCCACTAGAGAAACAGTGACTTGGAATTGCCGATGACAAGGGGTACAATTTAGCTTCGTCAGAGTCACTTGATCGTAGTGAGTGTGAGTTTTGGCCCTTCAAATCTAACCCCCACCCTATGTCCCTTATGTGCGCTCTCTTCCGATCCATGAGAACTCGCAGCTCAGCGGGGCGAATGGTTCTGTGTTCTCCGAGGGAGCGTTTCTGGGTCTGATTCGGCGTATACAACACCCTCCATCGACTCCTGACTCCAAATGATAGCTTAGATACTTATAACCGTCCTAGATCCGACTTTCAGTGCATCTAATCTTCAACTCTGTCCCGCTCAGACGGAATCTTGCGTTGTTCTCTTGGTGACGGCTGAAACACCGACGTCAATCACCGTTCCCGATTGAAGTGGACGGCCTTGCCGCGGGCCGGGGGTAAAGGCGGGACCATGGGTCAGCTTGGCCTCTTGCAAGCTTCGGGGATAGTAGTTGGGCAATCTACCCCGCCAGCCAGGTCCAGGAACTGAGATGCAGCCAAATTTACATGTGCGACGTGGTGATGAGCTGATTGCAGCCGAGAACGACGTCGACATGATCAATAACCCACGCGCTAATCTGAGGCTCATATATAGTCGTGGGCAGTGCCTCGCGAACTCTGCCCCGGACCCCCGACCAGAAAAGCGCGAGGGGGACAGCGTCCACCCCCCTTTCCCCCCGCGATCGTAGCGCCTTGCGCTCCAGATTCTGACGACCTCTTTTTATTATGGTGCGCTCGGTCCGCAAATAGTGTCATAAATACGCTCATCACTCTGGCCATAGACTTCTTCATCTTCTGTGCCACCTGCGTCGAGTGCATCGGCTGGAGGACCGTCTTTGAGCTCCCATCCGTGCGTTATTCGTTCAGCGCCTGGGCCACGTTTTGATTTTACTTTCTCATAGACCATCCTCATCCACACCGTCACCGACCCAGCCACCCCCCTCATCTTCCGCCCCACGCAGCTCTTCTCTCTCGCCATCTTCATCACATGCCTCCAGTATAAGCAGCTTGTCACCGTCTTCTTCCCGTGTCTCGTCAACAACGACACCATCTTCCCGCTCGCCTTCTCCTGCTCTAACCAGCGACACTTCGGTGGGTCATCTGAGTCTCTATGCTTGCACCTCTTTACCGTCTAACAGATTCCTGCCATTTCTTCCCCCACATCATCCTCGATCGAAGCGACCTCTTCCAACAACAACAATCGTGTCTTAATTGGCGCTGTAGTCGGCTCAGTCGGCGGGGTTATCCTTCTTGGCGCCCTTATCCTGTTATTTGTTCGCCGCCGTCGCCGAAAACGTGATGTCAGCCAATTCCTGATGCAAGAACGGTCTAATTACACCGACGAGGAGGAGGGCAAGACAGACTCGCCACGTGGCTGGCCCCGGCCCAGCACCAGCTCCCCGCTCGTGCCAGGCACACCAGGGACACCGAATTCGGCGGCAGGCTGGGCTGGCCAGCCAACGAGCGCCCTGGCGGCTAATTATAGCAGCAAGGCACCGCATTATACCGTGCGGGGACATTCGGCAACCAACTCGACAACAACTCCCAACATTGCTGGGTTTGGCGCAGACCAAGCTTGGCAGGAGGCGCGATACGCGCATGTCGACCCCGCTCCCCTCCCCGCCATTGGTGTCGTCCCCCCAACACCGAATCCTGGCTCGGAAACCACCAATGCCAACGCGAGCGCCAATCCGCGCAACTCGACTGCATCCACTGTCTCCTCCGTCTACTCTTCCGCCTCCAACCACCGTCAGAGCCAGCAGTCGGCCTATGGATATGCCTTCAGCGGGGAAAACGACGAGAGCTACTCCCACGCGCCGCCGGGTGTCCAGCCTAAATCCACCCACCCGCTCCAGCCCCCGGGCCGGTCGGATACGATGTCGACCGTTGAGGAACGGACAAGCCCTTCAGCGGATTGGACAAGACTACCGTTACCGTGATTACTTACTTTCTTTCACCACTTACACACGGACATTGCATCTTAACCTTCGTTCTTGTCTCATTCGCAACCAATGTGATCCATAGTAATATTAATTTGCGCTTTGCCTTCTACTCTCAACAAGACACTTGATTGCAATAGTCCTTGCCGGGCCAGGCCCTTACACATCGCTGAAGAAACCAATGCCAATCTTAATATCGCGGTCGGCTTCATAGCTATCCATAATAGTTGGGATAATGACAGAAAACAAGGACAAAAAATGTCCTCACCGAGTAATGGTCCAACTGGGTAACATTGGTCCACCTTTACTCATCCGCCTCAAAGCGTCTATTCCTCCCTCGATAAACTCCCTATCAAGCGTGTCGCGTCCCGTTCCGTATCCAGCACTACCGCTGCTGTTGCAATCAGAGCTGTCCAAAGTGCCAGAACGCTCGACGGTGGTGCCACGCGCGGTATAGGGAGGAGGAGCCGGTGGTAGGATTGGGGAGGCGGGAGTTGCACTAACTCGTTCAAGAGCACGCTGAAGTGTTTTCAGGGCTTCTGGCATTTCAGCTCGTCCAACCTATAACTCTGTCTTAGCAAGACTACAACGACTGGGAGCAAGTGGACGAAAACAACGCGCCTGCAGGATGCGTAACATACCTCGGCTAGTTTAGGCCAGGGCATTTCGCAGCAACGCCTTAAGGTCCACCATATCGTGTACGGAGTCGAGGGCATTTTGGGAAATTTGGATGTCGCTCAAGGCACTATTCATAATCCAAGGTCAGCAGAAGGATGAATACAAGCCACGAATCACGCACTCTTCTTGAGCCCCACTTCCGTTGATTATTTGCTTCAATGCTTGCTCCGATATACATCAGGCCACCCCGCTTGTGAGCGTGTTGGTGAACGTAGGTCGGAGTTGCTATGTTCTCCGCTGAAGTGTTGGACTGAGCCCCGCATCGGGAAAAAATCTGGCACGTAATACAGCTCCGGAATGTGGAGGAGTCAAAGTTGCGAGATGCGGCGGTAAGAGTCGCCGCATATGCATATGGACCCTTGCACTATGTACTAGCTCCAATCAGCACAAAGCAAATGCTGAATGCAATAACACACCTTCCTATGTCGCCCAACCAGCTTCCGACGGATTAAATAGGCGCCATGGACCGGCATCATAGCTATTCCTTGGGAAGCCCCACTGGCATTTGTTGGCCAGTGCGAAGATAGAGGAATAGCCTTGTGGCGCTGTGAGTGTGCATTATGAGCAAGGCGGTGAGTGCCACTCAGTGGACATGGGGGCAGATGAGAGAAAAGTGTCACGGTGACACGCAATTTACTATGAGGGTTCGTTTGTACAAAAAATAATTTCCGCGCGCGCACATGATTTCCGCGCGCGCACAGAAATTTGGTCAAAATTTGGTAAGTTACACAAGTACATAACTCTATAATAAGACTGCCCAGTCCATTGCTGCCCGCTGGGAGGCAGCGCAAGAGGGAGGTAGGTGGGTGCCAGTGGTCTAGGATCGGGTGTAAGGTCGTGGTCGTCATGGCTCGTGGCCGTTAGGGCCCAAGCAAACGGCCCCCAGGGCCCAAGCGAACGGCCTCAGCTGCAGCTGCAGGCAGCGTCCGCCGTCGAGTGTGATGTGGCCGGAGGAGAAGGGCCGATGTGAAATAAAAATGTCACACCCCCCATTAAATATTGATAAATTTAAATGAGACTACAGATGAGGTTAGCGCTGAGCAGAAAAATATAGACATACTTACTCAGTACTCTTGCCATCTTTGGAAGCCTAAATCAGTATACTTTCTTGTCTGAAGGTGGTCCTTTTGCTGAACGCACTTGAAAGTCGGATCAATTTGGCCCGGCCGATGACGTACCAGGAGGACTGTCCGACATAGCCGATGGCCGTGCACCGTCTATTAAAGCTTGGGGGCAAGCTTGGAAACCGCACTGAGACCGCATGCTATGGCCAAAGTAGAGCCCTTTCGACGAGTTAATGGTCAGTTTGGGCTGGTTTTCCAATTGTAGTGCAAAATGGGACAAAAGATGATGTGCGCGCGTGGAAATCATGTGCGCGCGCGCAAATTATTTTTTGTACAAACGAACCCTCATAATTTACACCTTATAGTTCCATCTCTCCTCCAACACATGAACTGTATTCCTGTCTGCGGCGCGTCTACAGCGCCTACCAGTAAATTACGAGTCCAACACAGCCCAAGATGCTGTTTCCTCTTGCACTCGGTGCAAACGACCCGCGCGGCTCTGCAAATGAGTGCAAAGACATCGACAACTGCCGCCGTCTTTTCGACATTGTCTGGGGCAGTCTTGCTACGATATTCCTCTGCATCTGGGTGTCCGTTCACCCAAACCTGCCTCCCCCACGGCCTAAACAACCAGCAACCGGCGCTGGGATCTGGCATTTGGCGAAATGGCGGCTGATTGAGAGCAATGCACCGCTTCTCCACAGAGTCAAGCTTATGGTCACGGCCCTTATTGCGCCTGAAATCATCGTTGGCTTTGCGGGAAGACAGCTCTTGATGGCGCAGTTTTTCTCCCAACGTACGAAACCAGTTTGGTGTGTGATTGATACATAACCGTTCACAGAGCACAATTTGCCTCTGATTCACGGATTTTTCATTGTCATGGGCGGCTTCGTGGACGCTGACGGCCATCCAATTGTGACGAACTATCAACTCGCCACTGAAAATGTGCTGCAAGAAATACGAGCAATTGACGAATCTGATCTGGCGGAGAGAAGCAAGGGAGATGTCTTCTCTAAAGGAATTGCGCTTCTTCAGGGCATCTGGTTCATCGCGACATGCCTTGCACGAAGGGCTCAAAAGCTGCCTCTCACGGAGCTCGAAGTTGCCACACTTGCATTTGCGACACTCAACGCCTTGACGTGGCTGCTCTGGCTCGGGAAGCCTCTTGATGTTAGGAATCCAATCAAGCTCTCGGTGCAGACAACACCGTCAGATTATCTTGTCGGTCTACGATACCCCGCCGGTCTGACATGGCTCGAACGATCGAACCGCGTGGTGACCAATCTTTACAACGATAACGAATACGACGCGCTATCAAACTCGGCTGTCCCAACATTCTGGTGTGCAATTTCCTCGGACTATGAGCGGCTGCCGAACTCGCTGGCCTACACAGGCTACCTTGCCCAGTACCTCTGTGGGACCTTGTTCGGTGCCATTCACTGTGCGGCATGGGCGTCATTATTTCCCTCTGTCATCGAGATGTGGCTATGGAGAGTCTCGGCACTGGTGATAACTCTCCTGCCCATTGTCTTCGTGCTCTTGGCACAAGCAGTGGACCACATCAACCAGCAGGCTGGTACTGATGTTAGCATTATCCTCGCCTATATCGCAATTGTCACAACATATTCTCTTGCCCGGGCGGTCCTGCTCGTTTTACCGCTTTTGACCCTGCGCTCTCTCCCGGCTGCAGTATTCATGGATGTCAACTGGAGTGTCTATATCCCTCATTTGTGAGCACACTGACCACAATTGAGTTAAACAAAGTACCACTAGTATCTAAGTATCTGCTTCAAATATATCATGTAAATGGTTGGAGACTACTGCATCTCCTGTGACTTGCACATCTTACTCGGAGTCGAAGTTGCCTTTCTCCAGTCCCAATAAGTAGCGGTTCGGTAACAGTCTCATTGCCGGGTCACGTGCGCGCGCAGATCATTTGTCTCTTCTTAGCTTCCTTCTTTGTCGCCACTCCCATTCTCCACGAACTGGCCTCCTTTGTGCAGCTGCCTTGCAGGCTCTTTGGCTGCATAAGGTCTTTGTTGCCCCGGTATCATGTGAAACGCGTCTTTCAGCTGTGTTTCTGAGAGCAACAAACAATTCATATTTGAAGCATCGCGAACTTAGATGCTTTGCTTCTTCAGCTTCGTCCCCCATGGCCTCTCGTCAAGCGGCTTGTACATCGCTCCACACCACGGAGGATGTCAAGAAAAGGATTCAAAGCACCAAAGATGCTCGATTTGGTACACCACCAAAGTGTCCACAGCTGTCAATCAGCTGGACATTCCAGCTGGTTTCCACATAACTCAACATCTGGGTCCAGGTGGTTTCCAGCTGAATTCCAGCAGTTCTCCTCAGCTGGAAATTCCAGCTGGAATCCAGATGACATGATTGTCTACATCCTAGCCCTTCTCCCACATAATTTTTTATTATTATTACTACTTTGAAATCTGTAGAAGATTGACCAAATTTGCCATTTCTAGTAGTTCATAGATTTTTCAATCTATATGCCAACAAAAACATCAATACAGACAAGAAATAAATCAATCCCAAACACAATACCCATAAAACATGATATTCTTTAGGGCCGGCATCCAGCACTGAACTTGCGCTGACCGCTCAATAACTGAACACTTCTTGTGATCAACGATCGAGCGCCCAACGCCATGGGATTTGATCCGGTTTCTAATTCAGGCAAGGAAAATTTTCACGGTCGTCACACTCCTCCAGAGTGAGCGCCTCACACAGCCAGGGTGGAGTTCGGGTGCCCTGACCGAAGGCATGTGTCTCCCGCCTCTGCACGCCTCCCTGACCCATGCATCTGCTAAGTGCGGCCCAGGCCACCCAAGCGTGCCCCGTTCAAGATGCGCGGCAACGGCAACGACGAACGGCACTGCCCGCTCAACGGTTTGGCTCTCCTACAGTCGTCTATGATGCCGATTACTCCTTGCAGAGCTGTGCTGACCGCCTCTGCGCGCCTCCCTGACCTACGCGTCCGCCAAGTGCGGCCCAGGCCACCGATGCACAGCTACGAACGGCACGACCACGCTTGGCCGCCCAATGGTTTGGCACACCCGATACAGTGGTCTACGATGCTGACTACTCCCTTCAGCGCTGTGCTGAGCGGCTCTGGCGCCTGCCGAAGTTCTCAGCCAAATCTCCCCCAAACTCCACCATCCTACGCACCCCCTGGGCGCTACAAATACCATGCAAACGGCGACCGACCACTGACACGTTTCCATTTCTCCCTCGCTCACCCTTCCTTCCCATCCACACTGTCAGCCCGCCCGTGTCGTCCCTCCGCAACGCCAGCGCCAGCGTCCCCCCAGCGCGGGCCCGACTCCTCAAGCTCGGGTTCCGGCGCAGCACAACCCTGCTAATGTGCAATATCCAGCCCGCCAGCGCTGACCCTTGTTTGTTCGTTTGTTCACTGCCTGCAACCACCCACTCATCCCCCAACAGGCCCAGCTGTGGCACCGGCGTCACCTCCCCAAGTCCAGTAACCAAACCACCCCCTATGGCCAGCTGATCCCAACATGTTCCCGCCTGCCCTGCCGCCGCCTCAAGGCTCATCCTTCCGACTGGCCTCCGCCTACCCCGCGCCGATCTTATGGCTAGTGCCGATGGCTAGTGCCGCTGCAGCGTCGACTATGTTGGCCTCGCGCCTAACTTCGACGACGGGGATGCAGAGTGGAGGAAGCATTGCAAGCACTGTATGATGAGTGTGGTAGTATTAGAGCAGCCCTGTACATATGTACCCTTCAATAATATCTATTTTTTTGTTCATTTGCATTCAGCTAATAAAATTGGAACCATTGGGTGGCTTGTACCAAATATACCATATGGTGTTTCCCTGGATGTCCAGCTGGTTTCCAGACACTCTGGACCCAGAGTGGATCCATTTGCGACCAAACATGGTAACCATGTGGCGCCGATCCGGGAACCAGCTGGGCATCAGATGTATCCACCGGGAGTTTTCCAGCTATGACACAGCTGGAAACCCGTTGGCGGTGTACGTGTCCACTGTCAACGACTTTGCTGCATCCGTTCAGACATCATCCTGTGGCACTTTTAGATTGCGCATCCAACACAAGTAGTCTGGTCACCTACACTACCCCAATACTACAGCTAGTTAGCTGTTGCCAAGGGGGTCGTGGTAATGGCTAACTAGCCTTTAGCGAGCATGATCTTCAGCACCTGTCGTGCACCATCAGCTTCCTTCTAAGAAAGGTAAGGCGTGATGCACCTGGAGGTGAAGTCAAGACGCGCACGTCAGGGCCAAGCGTCAGTCGAGCGTCAGGTAAATTAAGCCGCGTCAGGATAATTGAGCCACGTCAGTATACACAACGCGTCGGTGATGAGGGATGAGTCACATCAGGGTGTGTGACGAATCTCGTTTTTCTCTTTCCATCGCATCACGATGCCCGCCTCAACCCTCCGCTCGCAGTCAAAGGCTCCGGCTGCCACTAAGGCCTCCGACTCCGATCCTCCAGCCCCCCCTCGCTACAATACAAGGGAAAGGGCAAAGGCTGTTGCGCAGACCGATGCAAAACCCAAGACTGCGTAAGCACTTGTCATCACTGGTGCGCCATTTCTAATCAACACTTAGAAAAAAACGCAAGGCTTCGTGCGTTGTATATCCCATCTGCTAAGTAACTTGGCTGACTTCAGTCGCAGGGCTACTGCCTCATCAAGTAGCAAACCCAAAAAACCTCGCGTCGCCAAAGCAACCAAGGCCGACGAAGAGGCTTCCCCGCCGGACGACAACAACAGTCCACTCAGCGAACTCAGTGACCTTCCAACCGACATTGTCGCGCCTTCCGTCGAAGGCCCAAACAACGACACGCCTGCTGACGACGCGCCTGCTGATGACGCGCCTGCTGACCACGCGCCTGCCGACGACGCGCCTCCTCACAACGCTGACGTCGCCGCACCTCCTGTCGAAAGCCCTCTCATCGTTGCACCTCCCGACGACGCGCCTCCCGTTGTCGAAAACCCCGCCGACGTGATATCGATGGATGTGGATGTGGACGGTGGGGTGGATTCCGTTGTCGAAAAAGCTGCCGCGGTGACTCCTGTGGATGCGGAAGCGGACGCACACACCATAAACATGGGCTTGGCTGGCACTATTGCCCCTTCCAGCCTGACCGTGAAGCCGTCGACGCTTTCTTCAACCACATCGCAAAGACCCGTTGTCCCCCAACACCATTCTGGCAATCCATCATGCCACTAACCCCGCCGACACTGATATCGGTGCAATCAACCCTGACACGAACCCTGACGCACACCCTGACGCGCGAACCCTGACGCGATTCCTGACGCGGGCCCTGATGCGATGGCTGACGTGACCTCCCGGCTTCATATGCCCATTCCCATCACTGGCGTAGCTCATCGCCCTCATCTCAACACCACGCTGGATGGCAAAAGCAGCGACTCTTCCTCTGTGCATGCTACCTCCGATTCGTCAGATGACGAAAGCAGCAACTCTGAGAGTGGTGGCTCTGGTTCGGAAGATGAAAAAAGCAGTCGCTCTGAGAGTGGCTCCTCCGGTTCGGAGTACAAGCCTCCCACCCCGCGGCAGAAGGAAGGAGACAGTGAGGAGGATGAGCACCAGGATGAGCAAGAGAACGGCCCGAACGAACACACCGCAGGGCTTCCACAAGGTCGTTCGCTCGACGTTGAGGGAGGCAGCCCATGGGAGAGTGGTGTGTGGAACTTTGCCTATCGTGTCTATGTCAATGCTCAGCAACAATACTGGCACCCTCAGCGTCGATGCTGGCTTGACTGGGCCCGTGGGGATGACAACCCGCTTTACAGTGACGATTATGTGCCATACTCTCAAGGAGACGAGGAGCTGCAAGCTCTACTCCCGCAAGGTCGTTCAATTGCAATCGAGGGCGGGCGGCCGTGGCTGCGAGCAACATGGGATGAGGAATCTTGGGTCTACGTCGACTCCAACAACACGTACTGGCATCCGCAACAGCGGGTCTGGCGGAATATCGACGACTGGGACTACGAGGACCTATATCCCAACGACTATGTGCCGTATGAAGAGTTTGAAGAATGGAAGGTCAAGGGACGCGACTACTGGTGCGTCAGTCTATCGCCGACACATCAGGGTGAACTCCCTGATGCGTCCCTTTATTATCCGCTGATTAATGGATCATAGGCCCAAGGGCAACGACGTAAATTTCGACAGTGAAGAAGATGAACCAGAGGTCAAAGAGGAGCCGACTAGAGGCGATTCGCTTCAGGACGCAAAAGCCAGACACAACGAGGCTGCAAAGCGGTACCGTCAAAACCATCCAGTCAAGACGAAAGCCGCCAACAGGGAATACTCACAGCGCGGCCGCAACATGGGTTACCTTGCAAATTCCTATGGCATTGCGACCTATATAGATGGGAAAAAAGTCGGGGCTGGACTTGTTCGGTCGCAGCTGCTGGCGGCGATCAAGGCAAAGGAGGGGCCGCATGCCAAGATGCCTTCCCATCAGGAGATTGCGAAGCATCCAGAAGTGATGAAGCGCCGGGCTGCAGCGAAAGCTAACAGTGTCGAAGAGGAGGATGCTGTGCGTGCTCCTGAGCCAATCAGCAAGTACAAGTCGAAAGCAATCATTGACTCTGAAGAGTAATTGTTCCACGTCCCTCTTTCAATCTACTGATGGTTATTCAGCGACCAGGATGATGCGCCGGTGGCAACTTCATCGAAGAGTCGGGGGAAGCAGAAGGCGGGACCAAGGTGCGCATTTCGGCATTCTAATATCAGTGATTCCTGACGCGTCAGGGATAGTCGTGACAAGCACAGGAATATCATTGCTGACAGCGCAATGCCACCGTCGCCGCCCCCCCGGCTGGTTTACACCGTACCATACCAGCTCCCCTGCGTCGACCCATATCGCCACACTTGGTCAGAGCATGGCCAGGAGTTGGCTGTTACTGCGAGCGGCCTTTTTATCCGTTTGGCGGACAAGCATGGCTGGGTCGCATTTGCTGCAGCTGACGGAACCCTCTACCCTAATGGCGCAGATATTCTGGGTGGCCAACTGGAGGTTCCATATCGTGCAAGTGACTGGGATGAACCTATGTTGGCAAAGGAACCCGACGTTCCCAAGGTTTCCGAGAAGTCCAATGCTCACAAAAAGAAAAAGAAGACCGCGCTGAAGGCTCCAGAACCTTCCCCCAAAGAGACCAAGAAAGTACTGGTGCCCAAGGGAGCTTGCCAAATTTACACGACCAAAGCGACTAGGGCTCCAAGCGTCGAGGAGATGGAGCACACTGCTGACGAGTAGGTCTATATTGGTGCACCGACTTATCACTGATGTGTCAGGTTAGGTGGAAGAACTTCGGCGTGATACTGCCACCTAACACTAAGCGCCAAAAAGATGGTCGTCTTCCCATAGGCACCCGCCTCAACATGGTTCTTTTCTGTGACCCTCCCGAGGAGCTGACAAATCGTTACTGGCACCGCTTTGGTCGAGACTGGGGATTTTTTGAGGATGAGGTCATTATCAACTCCATCCCAGAGCTAGATGGCACTGACCAAGGCTGGTACACCATTGCTGATAACACGGGGCTTCTTAATACTTTTGGATGCTGGTATCTTGCTGCCTTTGACTGGTCGCTGAAGTGAGTTTTGCTTTGTGCCTTGGACTATATATATCATGTCTGCTTGCTATTTTTTGTATTCTCTAACAAAATGAAATGCTGGCTATCCCTGATGCATGTGAGCAGGTTACTGATCTTTGCTCAACTAGGGTCAGTGAATGTGACGCTGAATCTGAAGCAGCAAATATAAGGAAAATGCAAACTTATATTTTAGTTCTA
Organism: Mycena indigotica; assembly: GCF_014461135.1. Classification (NCBI taxonomy): domain Eukaryota; kingdom Fungi; phylum Basidiomycota; class Agaricomycetes; order Agaricales; family Mycenaceae; genus Mycena; species Mycena indigotica. The sequence continues at coordinate 126,096 of NW_023503016.1, read as the reverse complement.
GGAAATATCATTCTATGCTTGCTTGCATAGCTGTCTACACTCTACTGGTATGGGGTGTGATAGCCCAAAGAGCCTTGAATTGCATCAAACCGTCCCGATAGCTGATGTGTCGGTGATGGGTGGCCTGGGTAGTGATTTGGGTAGAATTGCGTGGGTGTCTGATGCATTGGTGATGGTTGGTAGAACGGCGTCAGTGAGCGACGTTCTGGTGATTCCTGATTTGGGTGTGTTGGGTAGAATTGCATGGGTGCCTGACGCATCGGTGATGGTTGGCCTGGGTAGAACGGCGTCAGTGACCGACGTTCTGGTGATTCCTGATTTGGGTGTGTTGGGTAGAATTGCATGGGTGCCTGACGCATCGGGTGATGGTTGGCCTGGGTAGAACAGCGTCAGTGACCGACGCTCTGGTAATTCCTGATGTGTGTGTGCCTGACGTGTCGGTGATGCTTGGCCTGGGTATTGCTGGGAAAATTAGTGACGGATGCACCAGTAATTGCCACACACCATTTGCTGATACATCAGGGACCTTTGTTGTGGCATATGTCGCTCTGTTGTGATCACTGAGGAGCCTGTCTCCCTTGACTTGCCCTTTCTTGCCCCCTTTCTGCCTACATTACCCAACAGGTCAGGGTCTACCAGACCATGCTCTGGATCCATTGACTCAAAGTAAACCTCCCTCCCCCGAAGCAGGGAATAAAGGCGTCTTGCTAAGGGAAGATCAAAGTTTGATGTGGCATTACCATTAAAGCGGAAATCCACTGGACGGATGAACCGAACATTATACCTGGCATAGTATGCATCAAGGTTCTCGTCATTGTAGTGGAGCTTTGGCACATTGCTGAGGGTGGGCAAAGCAGCCTCTATATAATCATAAGTCATATTCCCCGGAACATTGAGCACTCACGCAAAGACCTCTTCATCAACGAATGACACTGTGTCCGGAGCTTAGCAAGACTTGTGATGGGGGCAATAGGGTTGTCGTTCCTGAGAAACATGGACATCCTGTCCGCTTCCTCCTCAATAGTGTGACTAGGGAGTTTGGCGAGGTACCCCGTATCCTTCATAGCATAGAATTCCTGCAGGCCACCAGTAGTTATGGTAGTTGAGGTGCCAGTCTTGTTCATGGTGAGATTAGGGATGATGGTTACTGATGGCGTGCCAGTCTTCACATATAGCTTGGTGGCCTGGGTCGAAAATTAGCCAATATAGATGAAAAACAAGCAACAATGATCGTGTCAGGGATAACTGATGCCGAAGAACACTGTCGCATCAGTTACTACTGAGGCGTTCACTCAATCCGCATCAGTGACTAATCCGCATCAGTAGTCACTGATGCGGATTGAACACTGATGTTGAGTGGATGCGTCAGTAGTAACTGATGCGACAGATCCATCACTTCTGCAATCCCAACTGCGGTCAACTCACCAGTGACTCCATTTTGTACGCCAGGTCCACAATTGTACGATGATTTCCGTCTTGCAGCTTTTTCTTGGACTTGCGGGGGATATTTTTATCCTCCCTGTGTTTTCGGAGACCTTTCAGATACTAATTCTTTCTTGCTGGACTCCACTCCTTATAGTTTCGCCAGCGACCGGTTTCCGGATCAGTCCTCCGTGCAAATTCTGCATTGAGGGCAGCCTGGGTAGGGTTATCACCTAACAACCATAAGTCACCATTAATAGTGGAGCAATAACTAAACACATACCTCGTTCCCTCAGCTCTGATGCTAAACTATGCATCATGGCATTTCGGAGATTGGCTCTACGCTCCTTGGGCACAGCACTAAAGGCAAAGGCTCGAACCTCTGCCCTTGCTGCAGGAAACTCATCTACAACCTCTTCCACTTGCACGAGGATTTTTTGTTTGAGTTTCTGAAGTGCAGCCTGGAATGTGGCTCCATTACCCCCCGGCCCTGCACGGTGATGTACTTGATTGGAGGCCGCCTGGGGGTGAGAAGATGTTTGAGCTTGCATGGCTGGGTTGGCCATGGCATGAGAAGCAGAAAAAAAACCACGTTCTACCGAACACGTGGCATGGTGATGTGGTCCGACAAAAGTCAGCAAAGATCTAACATACACTCACGCATCAGGAGGGTTTGCGTCAGTAGCAGTGTTTGTCAGGACAGGTCAGTGATAGTCAGACACAAGACGTCAGTGCTTGTGGGGTGATTCAGTGATTATCACCGACTTGAAACGTCGCATCACAGTGATGATGCTACTGGTATTGCATACACCAGTGCTGTGGGTTTGTTTGTGGGTATCTGGATTGGCATTGACTGCCCAGTGATGGACATGACATTTTCATTGCTCTGAGAAGAAAAAAATTATAGCAGCTTGTTGTAGTATCCATCGCATCACTATAGGATGCACATTGCACTCTCTTAACCTTGTATTAAGCACTTTGTAAGGCCTTAGAAGTATTATGGAGGCCTGCCCGAAATACAATAATGTGTTCCCTTTATTACCAGGGAAGGTTAAATTTCAGCACAGTTTTAGTGTCGTGCAAACGAGCAAAATCCAATTGCCGTTTCAGGCTCCTTTGTCATTGAGTGAATCTTTGCACACATAAAAGCAGCATAACATTTCTGTGACACATTACAAGCTTTGGATAGTAGTCTTAAGTGCTCAGTGCATGCAGAAAGCAAATTGGTGCCCTCAATCAAGAATAAAACAATTTTCAGTAGATGTCACTGACATATACCTGACGTGTATATGACTGATTGGCTCAACTGATATTCACTGACATATGTCTGATGCAAAAATCACTGACGTTCGCAACCACGGATAGATACAAGTTAGGTCAATCCTATCACGTCAGTGATGCAATTGGCATCAGTCGGTAATGAAGTGGCCACGTGTGCCTACGTGGCTTAACCACAGAGACCACAATGCCTCCCAAACATGCCACGCTTGATGCACGTTTGGCATCTCAGCATGCAAGCAGGCAAAAGTACAACGCAAGTGCCCGGTAAGCACCACCCATGCTGCTCAAAGAAAACAATGTTGACCATGCCTGCAGTGGACGACAAGTTCGGCAGGAGGCTAATGCAGCACGCAGCCGACGGAAGGTCCGCAAGTCCTGGCTGTCACGTGTGAAAATACCTGCTATTGTGATGGAATTTGGTTCGGAACCAGAGCTGGGAGATGTCTCCTACAACTTCAAATCAGCTTTTCTTCTGGAGAATGATTTCACTCTGGAGGTGGAGCAAGATTTCACACACTGGCTTTCACTTCCCTTTGGAAGTCAGGGAGGCACCTCGGAATGTGGTTATGCACCCGATGAACTGCATGATCTTGTCTCAGGATGTCTACTCCGTCGTGACCACCAGTGGAGAGACTCATGGGCATGTCAGCTCAGAGAAGAAAGTTGGAAAAGAGCTCAGGACATTGCACGAGATGAGGTGAGGCGTCTAATGGAAGAGTGGGATAAATTATGGCAACAGAATAGCAGCTACCCACCAGCTACTCTGTCAGGTAGGGCATTCACTGCACATCAGATGTCACTGGCACGAAGAATCATGTACTTGTATTATCCAACTAAATGAGTTGACTGATGTGGGATCAGTATAGGCGTAAATTACTGATGAGGGTCAGTATGACTGGTATAACTGATGTGAGCTAAGTATTACTGAGTATGACTGACGTGGATCAGTATGACTGATCAGAGTATCACTGAGGTGAGTATGACTGACGTGGGCTCAGTATAACTGATGTGGGCTCAGTTATACTGACGCGGGCTCAGTTATACTGACGCGGGCTAATATGACTGACGTGAGCTCAGTATAACTGATGTGGGCTCAGTTATACTGACGCGGGCTAATATGACTGACGTGAGCTCAGTATAACTGATGTGGGCTCAGTTATACTGACGTGGGCTCAGTTATACTGACGCGGGCTAATATGACTGACGTGAGCTCAGTATAACTGATGTGGGCTCAGTTATACTGACGCGGGCTCCAGTTATACTGATGCGGGCTAATATGACTGACGTGAGCTCAGTATAACTGATGTGGGCTCAGTTATACTGACATGGGCTCAGTTATACTGACGCGGGCTCAGTATAACTGACGTTAGTATGACTGACATGAACAAGTTCATTCCTGTTGTCATTTACTTACTACTCTAAGTGTCTACTGCAACTAACGCTGCAGCTATTACTTCCCCAATAGTATCTTCATCCTCCTCAATCTCTTCTCCCTCTTGAGCATCAGCTTCAGCTGCACCTGCAGCAGTCAACACAACTTCCTGTGTGAGGCCATACTGGTTATAGACAGTAGAATCATACCCATGCTCAGTTGTGTGTAGGGGAGCTGCACCTGCTGGCCGACTGACAGGAGCCTCAAGCCTGCTTTGATCAACACTGATCCCTGGTTGCACAATCCAGTGAGGTGCACCTAAATCCAATAGTAACAGGAGGTTCCTGTGATGCATATCATCAAAGCGCTCCCTATCAGCACGCTGGAGGTAGATATGGAATGCAAGTCCAGGATTGTGATCAATATTTCTGAGATGGTTCTCGTAGGCTTTGAGGAAATGGCTTTCATCATCCATCCAAGTCCAGAGACGCTGAACCTCATAGTGCAAGCGGGTTATCTCTTCATGGGCACGCTTGAGCTTGAAGTGCAAGTCCATAGCCTGGCGAGCTGGCCCACCTGGTTGCGACCAGGGCTGTTCTCGGATATCAACACGACCATCACGTAGGAGATCAAAGTCGGCAACAAAGCTCATATTGGTCAAGTCGTTATCCGTGAAGGTTGGGCGCGGGGGAGACAGGGCAACTGCAGCAGCATTATACTGAGCTAAATGTGTCGAAATTGTTTTTGAGCGGCGCTGGACAGCCTTATGGACATGCTGTCGCAGGCTATAACCTGAGGAAGAGTTAATTGACTGACGATCACTGGCACGTCAGCGACTCCTATCGTATCAGTGACAGATAAGAAGTGCATCAGTAATGTGGCCAACGTCAGTAATGGACTGACGAGTTATCTCTGTCACTGACACAATAGAAGTCGCTGACGCATTAGCTAGGACTTACCAGTGCCAGGTAGATGCATTCGGGCAACCTCAAAGTGGTGTGCCACTACATCACTCTCCAGGGTATCCAGAGCCTTATGGTACTGACGGAGCCTGACCAGTTCTGCAGCCTCCTTGTACTCCTCACTCTCTGGATTCCACCGCTCTGTCCCCAGAACACGCTCCAATCGCTGAACCTCATCAAGAGCTCGGTCATTCTTCTCCTTGGCATGCCGACGCTGGGTTTCGAGGCGTTGTGTGATTGAAACAGATTGATTATAGTCGCCTGCTTCAATGATAGTGTCTGGGCTATCTGCTTTGACTCTGTCCCACACCGCCCTTGCAAAACTGTCAGTCTACAATTCCAGTCACTAATAGGAGTAAGACATACTGAGTAGATGCTAGTTTGAGTAATGCATGATAGTACTCCATCTTTGTGGTCTCTACTGGTAGCTCCTTTTGAAGGCCAGCTAGGAATGTATGCTCAGCCTGGATCCAGTTATCAAGCTCCTCTCTTGGTATTCCAAGTTGAACAAGAAGACGCCCAAGTACAGGTTCTTGTGCCAGGATTGACACCGCGTCCTTGTACTTAGTTACTAACAGCTTGGCTAGGATAATACATATCAGCAAAAAGCACTTGACTTTAAAGATAGAAAGGAACATACAGAGGCCGCCATAGGCATCCCTTTTGTTGGCATGTTCTACATACTGTGCAATAGTCTGCTGACGGTGGAAGCGAGTAGCAGTGCGAGTGGTTGAAACAAGGTTATTGGACTTGGAAAACCAAGCCTCACATCCTTCAAAGAATTCCAGACCAACCCCAGATCGATACCTTGGAAGATTGAGGCATTGACAGATGCGTGAGTGACCAGTCCCATGGAAGGAGCCAACCAAGAACTGTAGTCGTTGTGTGTGCGCCAGAGGCCCAAGAACAGGATGAGCCCTGACTGCTTTACCAAAGGTGCACCCAATATCATAGCCAAAAGCAATTGACCGGTTCAGAGTCCTGGCCATGTGGTTCACAATAGCAAAGCCGTATTTGAACCTACAAACACATGCATCAGAAAGACCATATCACTGATGCCGTAGCTAATGCCTGACGCATCGGAGTTCACTGACGCATCTGAGCTACGGTCTGACGCGGCGGTGGCGTCAGTGAGTTCCGACGCGTCAGGAACCACTGACACATCAGGACCATTTGAACTTACATTTCGCCACTCCGAACCATATCAACCAACTTGAAGCCGAAATTGTGCCGACAGAGACAGGGCATCACTCCAGTCTCCTCGTAAGCCTGTTGCGCCAAGGCAGTGATATTTTCCTGCATATTCTTCCAGTGCTCGTCAGGGCAGTGTGGTTCTTGGCCTGGTTGATAGTCTGCATTGCGTAATTCATCCTCATAGGCAGCTTTCAGAGCATCAATGTTTTCCTTTGCCTACCGGTCAACCTCAGCTCGATCAAGGAAATAATCCCCTGGTGCTTTACGGTCATCAAGCCGCTCCTGTCGTATGCCTGTATTGAAACGCTTGAGACTATTGTTGCCATCAAGTGTACACTCGATTTCAGGATCTAGTGGTGTCTCTCCTTGGAGACAGTATTGGCATGAAGGGCAAGTGTTCTGAATACGCCAATTGGGAGCATCACGGCCAAGCGCAGCAGCAGCACGGGTATCAGCAGCAGCCCGAATATCAAGATATGCATCGAAGGCAGCGCGAAAGAGAGCAGGGAAGTTGGAGTTGCAGTGGACCGCGTGCATGTCACATAAGGCCCGACAGAATGCCTGGATTCCAAGACGTGGGCAGCGAAGGGAAAGAGAGCGATACATTTCAAGGGCACGAACTGTGACAACAGTGTTGATGGTTTGAACTGTACAGGGAAAGAGACCCATCCGCACGTAGCATGCAGCCAGAGTCATTCCAATGCTTGGGACTTTGAGATGAGCCATCCGTGTTCCTTAAAAGAAACGTGAGAGAGAATGAATGGGACCTTGATCAGGACATACCAAAGAGGTCCACTACATGAACTTGTGTGGTTGCAGAACCACCAATTGAGGTCCATTGTTGCTCCCATGGGGCCTTAGCACATGCAGGATCAGCCCTCCAATCCAAATAGGCATCTGTCATGCGATTTCTTTCGCGCCGGAAGCCATCAACCAGCCTTTGGATTCGATCACTGCGGTCTCGGGTTTCTGAGCTCCTAGTAACAGTATTCAGTGTACTGGTTGACCGACGCGTCAGCGATATATGCCACATCAGTGTATACCATCAACGTGTCAGTATCACACGTGTCAGTGATACACACATCAGTGATACGCTGACGCATCAGTAACATGACATACCTTAGAGTGCTCATCATATCGTCCATCAACCTGCGCCCCTCTTCTTGCTGTGCCTCTCTCTGACGAGCCTCATCCTCCATGATTTGATCCATCGCAAATTCAATCTGGTCAAAGCTAGGACCAGCATCCGGATCCTCATCATCATCTGAGAAAGCACCACTACGACATGCTTCCTCATAATCTCTCTGGGCCTGTGCTGAGAGGAGGGTATTTCAGCAGTATCCTTGAAGGAAGTACTATTACCACACCTGCATATGCTGCCTCTTCTGCTGCTTTGGCCCGCTCTTGTGCTTTGCGACTGTTCTCAGCAATCTGGGTGATTGATTGGATTGGGGGGAGAACAGTTGACAGCCCTCCATCTCGCTTGTGTCTCTTCCCTCCCCCTTTTCTTGGTGCCCGCTCTTGACCATTGAAGTTACGAGAGGCACTGGATAGTGTATTGGAGAAGTTCACTGGCATGGTGGTGAGATGACAAGCTTGATGATCATGAGATTTGACATCTGACATGGATGTCAGCCAACTTGATAAAATCCCTGATTCATATGAAATCTCTGACGCGCTTGATATCACTGACACCAAGAAATGCTGATGCATCAGTGATTGTAAATATTGACAAGAATTTCATGTTCTACCCATCCCTAATATTCACCCCACCCTTGACCATGGCCACCCCATGGATTCCCAGACCTTGTCCGTACATTTTGAGAAATAGATAAGACTTGGTCCTTCAAGAAAGCAAGAGCATCATCAAGTGAGCTTGCCTCAGAAAAACCAGTGAAAAGGCCTGCAAGCTTGAGATCATATGCAGCACACTGTGCAAGGTTCCTTGTTCTTAGTCAATGATATGTCTGCAGATTAAGGGGACACACTGACCTATCATTGAGGATGCGCACCTCATTCTTGCCTGAAACCACCCAGAGAGAAGCTGGATGGATTGGCTCTGCAACAGGCAAATGTTCCTTGACTGTGGGTGCTAGTTGCCTGGTGCCAGCCTGGGGGGATGCAGGTGGGGTTGTTGTTCCACTAAGTGTGGGTTGAGGCAAAGGGTAGACTCTGGGTGGAGCTGATCCTTTGATGGCCATGAGCTCGAGCAGAGGGGGAGGGATAGGACCAGGGTGCTTCTCTCTAAAGATTGCCTGTGCCACCTCAGAGATAGCAGTGTAGTGGTCACATGAAAAGGGAATGCTTGTCTGAGATCCCCAAGCAGCCAAGGCCTCCTCACTTGAATAGATAGTATCAGTAACAAGAGAGAGTAAAGCAACAATAGCGCACAACGAGGTATAGACCCCCGCCTGCGGCCCCTTTGAAACCTTGAACCAAACAGATGGTGACTTTAAAACATTGTGTGTCCTGTTTTCGTAGACATCCTCCCAGATATCAGAGTATAAGTGGAGAAGATCTTGATCGGTGGGAGCGTTCATGAGTGCTTCAGATGAGCTGTCACGCATTCTTCATGTGTCGTGTATCACTGATCTACCTAACGATCACTTACGCAAAACAGCAGATTCCCTGACGCATCAGACTACTGACGCAACTGATTTCACCTGACGCCCAATCACTTATGCAGCTCTGGCGCTCGACACTTGGGGTCTAAAAGAGATGCATCACGGACTTGCCTTTCTGAGAAGGAAGCTGATGGTGCACGACAGGTGTTGTAGATCGTACTCGCTAAAGGCTAGTTAGCCATTACCATGACCCCCTTGGCAACAGCTAACTAGCTGTAGTATTGGGGTAGTGTAGGTGAGTCTGGTTAACACGACTCCACCTGCTGTCAATGGGGGCGTCAAACGCAAGCGCGAGGAACTTCTTGAAGATGAAGGCGGGGATTTGGAGTCGATGCGCTACGCTCCTCGGCCACGCACGGGTCAACATGGCTGGGGCTCGTGGCGCCGCCCTTTCTGGAGCTGTCGCGGTGAGTCTCCGAGCCCACTCATGCCATTACTGGTTCACCAACTGTTTTTGCAGAGCGCACTGAGCGCCACCCGCGGTTCTTTGGTGAGAAGAACATCGTGCTCCGTGTCGGGTCCATGGTCTACGAAGTCGGTCTCGCTCTTTCAGGTCAGACTGGTGGCTTGAATTCGTTATAGGTACCCCAACACATACTCGCTCCTGATTACGAAACAACGACTTTTTCGAGGAGATTGAATGAACCAGCGACAGAGGATAGCCCGCTTGTACTGAGTCCCGAAGACGCCTGCGGGCTGGACGCATTTCTGGAATTGGAGTATGACAAGTAAGTCGCCGTCACTCTCTGCCAGTGTGGCAGTGTTCCCAGTTGACAACTTGGTCACAGACGCAAATGCGATAACAAGCGAACCCCTGCGGATCTCGAGACATTCATGCAAGCATACAAATTCGCCCACACCCACCAAATCCAGAACAGGGTCAGCTGGACTCCCGAAATCATGCACCACATTCTCCTTGGGCATCCCTCCAAAAAAGCCCGCCGACGCTCTCCCACACGACCAGTTCCCGCCACAGCTTTGCGTCAAACTACTCCGCTTCCTTCAAGGTATCCAGCTCTTCAACGAATTTGGCGTTCAGAAACAACTCGAGCGCCGCCTCGAGGCAACACTAGTCGACTACGTGGCAGACGACACCATTTCGCTGCCCCGGGCAGTCGAAATGGCGGAGTCCAATGACTTTCAACGGCTGCTGGGGGAGGTCTACTATGTCACCCTCTGCAAGCTCATCAAGACCCAGCCCGCGGATACGCTATTAACCCCCATAAGATTCAACGCTGACGGTCTCGACGCCACCCACGAGCGCAGACTGCGCGATGGCCACTTCTCGCTAACTACTTGTGCTCAACGTCTAGCGCAGGAGTTGCGCGAGCACAGCTGCCCGCCGCGTTATGCCAATGCCCCGGTCGCACGATGCCGGTGTCTTTTGGGCAGCCAAGAGTGGCTAGCCAGGTTGCTCAGCTTCGGCCCAGACCTCCGTGCTTTCCTCAATTGGGCAGAGAAGAACGGCGCCAACGCGCCGCGGGAGTGCGTAGAAATGTTGAAGAAGCTGCGCGAGGAGCTGGATTGCACACTTTGTTTCGGATTTACCTTCAACTTGAAGTTTTCGATTCCAAACTCTCGGATCACTGTATTACTATCAGTATTAGTTGCCAGGAACTGTACAATAGACATGAATGCGTGGTGTGGACTCGTGGTAGGCTACGACGCAAGGGATTGAACAAGGGAGAAACAGGTGCATCTTCAATGGGGACTCGCGATCGGAAACCAACCCAACGCAGATTTAAGCGCTAAGCTTATGTCGACGACATCGATGTAGTCTTCGCCCAGGATTGATAAGTAGTAAAGTACCATCCCAGTCATATGGACAGCTACGATGTAATGAGTCTACAACAGCCTCAGATATCAGTATAAGAAGTATCACATCGTAAACATGCGTTGTTTTGATCATGACTGCTCTCAGTTTTCAGGCACCAATGGAAAGCCTGAGGGCATGAGCTCTTGTAGGTGTCCGAGGGCGTGTTCGTTGCGGTACACGAACCGAGAAAATCAGATGAAGCGCTGCAAGCCTGGTTAGCACAAGCACAAACCAAGCCCCGAATAACGCACATTCCCTCCCATTTAAGTAATCTTTATGCCCCTGCCTTCTCCCACTACCACGTTGCGTGACGCTCCTGCTTTCGAGCATTAATGGTCATAGGTGGAACCATTAAAGAATGGGTCTTGACTCTTCAGTCTCGCATCGCCAGCATAACGCGGGAGGCTATAGCTCGTCAGTGCCAGGGCAAATAGGGAGCACATCTACGCACCGCATCTCCATGTGTTGCTCAGGTTTCGTTCTCCTACTTTTTCGGCGAGGTCAAGCTGCAAATGCGGCAAGCGACTAATCAGCACAAGCACGAGGGTAAGCAGGATAACGAACATTCTCTGCCGGTCCCTCGTTGGCTATCCTTTCCGGTCTCCAACGACCCACTCGTTCTTTGTCGACACCTCAATTTACTCCATTGAAGTCGGGACGCTATCGGGTCAGGTGAGCAGGGGAAAATGGATGGCCTAGAGTGTGGGAGGACAAGTGAACCAGTCTTTGCTTATGCGGAGAAAGAGCCGCGCAGAGTAAGCAACGGATGCACAAGTCTGAGGCGCAGTCGGTAGTATGGGTCTATAATGCTTGTGGTTGCCTTGAGGTCAAGTCGTACTGTCGTAGTGCGGAAGAGAAAGTGTCACACCCGGGCCTTTCACCTTTGCATTCCTCCCGCAACATGTCAATGCCTCCGCGCCGGAGCGTCTATCTGAGGCAGAACTGCCAGCCGACTGTCCGCAGATGCTGTTTCCTCTGGCGCTGACCGCGACCCGCGCAATGGCTCAACCCAACGAATGCAACGACATCCACAACTGTCGCCTGCTTTTCGACATCGTCTGGGGCTGCCTCGCCACCATCTTCTTGTGCATCTGGGTCTCCGTCCACCCAAACGTGCCCCCCTCCAAGCGCCAAACGACCCTCCGCGACTGCTAGCCTCCGAGACAGAGCAGCGTGGTGGCTCGCTGAATGTAATCGCACATTGTCGCAGCGACTAAAGCTGATGGCCGTGGCCCTCGTTGCGCCAGAGCTCATTGTCGGCTTCGCGGCAAAGCAGCTCATCATCGCGCGTCTCTTTTCTCGAGGTGAGTTTGCAGCATTCAAATGTCTTTTGTGTGTGTTAGACGGTGACTTCACCGCCAGAATACGACATGTCGCTTACTCACGGGTTTTTCCTCGTTATGGGCGGCTTCTCTGATGCCGACGGCCATCCCATCGTTACCAGAAGCCAGCTCTCAGTGGCAAATGTGGTGGAAGGAATTCGAGCCATCGACGTGGAGAAGATTGAGGAGAAGAGCAAAGGGGACCTGTTGTCGAAAACCATCACTCTTTGCCAAGCAAGCTGGTTCATTGTGCAATGCATCGCACGAAGAGCCCAGAGTCTTCCACTGACCGAGCTTGAAGTTGCGACGCTGGCATTCTCCACAGTCAATGCATTGACGTGGCTGCTCTGGCTTTGGAAGCCACTCGACGTTCAGAGCCCAATCGGACTCACAGTGCAGACAAAACCCCAGGGCCATGTTGGGGACAGACCCTACCCCTTCGGGACCACGTGGCTTATCCGATTCGGCTGCATGTTGACTGGTATCTTTGTCGCTGACGACTACGATCCTTTCTCGAACTCTTCAGTGCCAACATTCTGGTGTGCAGCCGAATCATTTGAAGATCACTTCTCCAACCAAACCGCCACGGCTGTGGTAATCCAGTTCCTGCTTGGGTCTGTGTTTGGTGGCATTCATTGCGCCGCATGGGCGCTGGTGTTCCCCTCTATGGTCGAAATGTGGCTGTGGCGCGCGTCTGCTTTGGTGATCACAGGACTGCCCATTATCTTCCTCGTTGTCGGAATGATCCCCGAGCGGGTGTACTTCATTCCTCTCAGCGCGTCATGGCCTACAGCTTTGGACATATTCGCGGTCTCTATGATCCTCTTTTATTCGGTTGCGCGAGGTATCCTACTCGTTCTGCCATTTACGACTCTGCGCTCTCTGCCCATCGCAGCCTTCGTAGATATCAATTGGAGCGTGTATATTCCTCACCTATGATCATAATGCACCTCCCCCAATCCAAGAGTCAAATTGGGCAACGTCGCAGCGGAGCAAAAACCGGGTTCAGGGTGCCAATTGTCCTCTCATTTATGCTAAGATCTATGGTATTACTGTGCGGGAGCCTGACCCAACAATGCTTCACAGAGTGTTGTGGGGGAGCGACTGGTAGGTCGTTGGCCTGCGGCACACACAGAGCGCTTATTTGGGAGGAAAAACGTCTGAAAAGGGCAGAGAAAATGGAGACGGAGAAAGTAGGTTTGAATGCCGTTGAGGGGGACATGAAAGAAGCAGAAGACACTTTACACACTCAGACAGCGTATAATCGAGCTCAAAACACGTGTGATTCACCACATACTACAGAGATTCATGGGCCTAAATACTGGTCGATTAATAAAAAGACGCCTGAGTATCGAGCGACTTACTCTATCCAGCCCACAAAATACCTCCCTGTTCTTCTCAGGCCAAATCATACGTGCGGAATGCAAGGGCACTCGGATTAGTTCGACAATGGAAAGGGTTTCCGTTTGACATTCTGCGGGCGGACTGATTGGAAAGGAATGAATGATTGGAAAGGAATGAAAGCGAAAGGCTGCAGACTAACTTGAGCACGAACACAGATAAAACATCAGATAACCCGCATTCCCTCCCATTTGATCTTTGTGTGTGTTCCCTTCTGCCATCGCCTTGCTGTCTGACGCTCCAAAAGAGTGGGCTCACGGTCCGACATGACCAGCAGAACGAGGCCATTAGCTGCACACACTAGTCAGCGCCAGGGTAAATAAGGAGCGCATCTAAGTTTACGCACCGCATCTCCAGGTCTTGCTTAGGTTTTGTTCTTGGACTTTGTGGGCAAAGAGGGAGGACAAGCTGCAAACGAGCGAATGGTCAGCGCAAACACAAAGGTAAGCAGGATAGCGCACATTCTAATTTCTATGCCATTCCTTGCTTGGCAATTCCTTTAATCTCCAACGGCTTGCTCATTTCTCTTCCGGAATTCGATTCATCGCACGAGTGTTACCCTAGCTCAGTTATCGGACCGTCGACGTTCTCCAATGGGGGCTTGAATCCCCTGGGGGTCAAAATCGCTTGAAGTGGTAAACGTATGATGATATCAAGAAGCAGCGGGCGAGTGCACGGCAAAGAGCCGCACAGAAAAGCTGAATAGCAGTAAGATAAGAGCGAGAAACGCTGAAGTAGACCAGAAGGAATACACACCTCGCTTCAGTGACTCTATCGTCACCGACAGGCGCCAAGCCGCTGCGCGTTTCCAGCGCTCCTCTTTGCGTAGAATATTTGGAGTTCGTTGGAGCCACCCATAAGCAGGGAAGGGAGAGCGTGCGACGAACGCCCAACACGGTTGGTGGTATGGTCAAGACGAAAGAGTGTGATGTGTGACATTCTTGAGTCTTGACTACAACAACGCCTGTGGAAGACGAGACATCTCGCCGCCATCCTTTTGGCTCCCGAAATACATCGAAGGACGTGTTGGAGCTCTCCTCTGCGCCTCTGTCTGCAGAAGTAACTGCGTTTTTACTTAGGTTCCAAATTGTACTAACAGTGCTAATACTAGTACACAAGGCACCTTTGCTCTGCGATTGTCACCACTGCGAGACGTCTTAAGTATTTATGTATGGATACTGCTACGCCAAAGCCTCCGCTGCGCTTTCGTTTCTTGCTGGATCTCGGCAACGCAATGAGCCCCTGGATTCGACTCGAAGTTCTCTCCGCGATGAAGCAGAACAAGTGAAGAAGACCATCGCAGAGCTTCAAATGCAACTATCAAAACTAGAAGATCGGCTCGAGGTGATCCAGGACACGCTCTCCACTGTCGTCTACCCAATCAACACGCTCCCGCCTGAACTGCTCAGCCAGATATTTACAGCGGCTGTGTCCGCCTCTCCGCGTGGCGATGTTAATTTCACGCTGCTGCAGATTACCGCAGTTTGTAGGCGATGGCATAGTGTTGCAATTGCGGACCCACGCTTGTGGACCAAGCTATCCTACTCCATCGACGGACTCGACAAGCGTGATTTGCTTTTTGAACGCTTCTTACGCCGTGCGCGAGGGCTACTGATCGATTTCTCTAGCGGGGGAGAAGACAATTGGAGTAGCCTCCCTCCCTGCCTATTTGATTCAGCTTCCCAGTGGCGCGAAGCATTTCTTGCGACCACACACTGGCCCGCGCTGTCGCCTGTCGACTGTCCACATTTGACCAGACTGACACTCAATATTGGGAGTTCTGTGCTCGAATCCGGTCTCCCCTTGGTGCTCGACGTACCTCATCTCCGCGAGCTGTCGATTAGCATCCCAAACTTGGTCAGACAACTTACACTTCCGGCCCACCAGCTGCGCAAGCTGACGATCACCGGGACAGCAACCCATGAGGAAATCGCGTTCATGCTTCTGCCCCTCGTCGCGCTGGAGGAGCTCGTGCTTGGCGAAATCTCCGATCCCGTGGACGCCCGCGATTTTCCCATTCGCATGCCACACTTGTCATCGCTATCGCTGCTGGGCATGGAGAGCTGTGTCATCCTCCAGAGTCTCGTCTCTCCCGCCTTGACGACGCTGCACCTAGGCGACTTCGATTGCACCGATGTCGGCGAGCAATTGCACCCCTTTCTCCGCGACTCTCCTGCACGAATAACCACACTTGTAGTTTCCCCGCCGGACTACGCTGGCTTCGGCTTCCTGCTGTACCACCACGGGGAAAAGTTCACCTCAGTGACACACCTGAAGTGTACAGCGCCGGCGATAGAAATGGGCCACAACACACGGAACACCTGCACGGATATGCTTTCCCGCACCCGCAATCTTCCCAACCTCGGAAAATTCACCCTCGTCGTGCCTTCCGGCCCGGCACACATTGACCCGTTTGTCGACGGACTCGCCCGCCGGGCCGCTAATTTCGACAGCGCGGAGGAGGGGGAAATGAAGCTCACCGAACTGGTTGTTGAATTCACGCCGCATGATGGAGCAACTCTCGAACACTTGCGCGCCTTGAAGCGACTTCAAAAGAGCACCGCTATCCAGATTTCCGTGCCTGGCGGATGTCCGACAAGGAGCGCATGGAGCTCGTAGTTCAATTGCATTATGTCTACAGAGTCTTTCGATGTAATGCTCTCACTATCCGCAGATTACTAGTACTCACACAAGCAAGGTGTAATATGTACAACGGACGAACGAAAGCGTGCAAGCAGAACAGCAGTAACATCAAGTAAGACAACGAGAATGGCTGGTATTGTAGCAAAATATCAGTACAAGAGACAAACGAAAGAGGGCAAATAAAAGTACCATCCTAGAGTACAGAGTGAATGAAACGATCACGGCAAGAGTAAGATCCTAGATCGAATCAATCATCGTGAATAGGGCAGCAAAAAAAAAGATTGCGACTCACTCAAGGCAAAGCACTAGCGAGATGAAGAATTTCGCGCTCGTAGTCTTTGACGGTGGCCTCAAAGGACCACCAGTCCATGGTCCATCCTCGTTCTATGCGCCGCCAGCGTGGCATAGCGCTTCAAGCAACGACAGCCTCCTTACTCCACAATGATCCCGACAGGAACACGCCCAACGACGGCCTTCTGGCTCGCGTACATCCACCAAAAGAATTGTGTCGAAGTAAATTGGTGTGGTTCATCAAGGGATACACTTGCTCGAGCGACATCTGTCGCATTTGTCGAGAATTTTCGAAGCCCGTGGAAGGCACGCGGCACGTGACTTGGTATCTTGGGACGGAGCCTGACAAGTAGTAAATAGTCCCGGGAGGTGGAGGGTGGAGGAATTTGGAGAAGTTAGCGAGGAGGAATTTGTGGGGCTGTTTGGTCGTGGATGAGGGGATGTCCAGACGGTCTAGTTGCGTGCGCCAAGTCGAAAAGTACCTGTCTTTGCAGACAAGTGGGCGGGTATAAAGCAGCGGCACATGAAAATGAGCCCCACACGCCAAATTAGCGCTTGTCCATATTGACATAGTCCACTGTGGACCTTCAAATCATTTGAAGTCGTTGTCGTGGATTGCCTGGCACAAACACTTTAGACTCCATCTGCGAAAGTGCCGTTACGCACTTGTAGTATTTGTCTATAACCCCACTTCAAACCACCCAAACCGCCGTTTCCAAAGGTGAGCTGCGAAAGCCTGAGCCAGTCAGCAAGGTCAAAGGAAAGAGTGGAACAGACACACCAGATTGAGCGATAGCGATGAGCATGGGGTGCAACAGTTCAGAGAGAAGAAGGCGCGGGCATTGGGCAAGAGTCGTAAACTTTCGCTGGAGCTGTTTTAAGTCGGCTTTCTATGTAGCGGGTCAGCACGAATAGGAGGAATGAAGAAGAAGAGGAACGCTTATTGCCACTTTGTACTCGTAGTCCATCCGGCATTTCCTGACCGTTACAGCCGCGGCGAGATGGTCGGCGAGAGCAGGCAAAACAAGCCTCTTGGAGGACCTTTCCACCAGTGGCGGTGGCGATGAGCGAGAACAGTTATGTATGCGGCATGCTCGTTGTGGAGAAGAGCCTACGCGCTTAGCAGGACACGGAACTCTTGATAATCGTTGTGCCAAAGTTGCTGCGCGGGCTTATCCGGAGGGCGAAGGGAAGACGATGGGAAGCTCGAGTGAGTAATCAGAGTACTGAGCGCCGAAAGAGCTGGGACAACGCACCAATCCCCTCAAGCAACTCGCCATGTCTTCTACTCCTCCTTCTTCAACCCTTCTCTGCGGGAACTATGCTTTCCAGCAGCAGGTTACTTCTCTTCAACTCCATCGTAGGCGCGTTTTGAGCTGGAGGGAGGCCGGCTTGGTCGACGACATGAGAGTGCAGGGAAAGAACGGATGGTGGTGATGTCACACCAGATCCTGCTCTCGTTTCGCCAACGACAAAACACTGCTAACTTGTGTGCTGCTGGGATACGCCCTTCTCAAACAGCCATTGTCCCTTCAGAACTGGAAGCTGGATGCCGCCGGATGGAGGAAGGGTCAATCACCCACAATCGACGCCCATTACGCAGCATCTCTCCATGCTCCCTTCCGAAATCTGGCTGGAGATATTCAATCGGCTCCCTCTAGAGTCCATTCCGTCCATCTTTATGACCAATCGTACCTTTTCTGTGCTAGCGCGACCGTTGCGCTTCTCCCACTTTAACTTCATGCCGTTTACATCGTCGTTGCTGGAATACCACATACCGACCCCAGCCGAGCCAGAAAGGCTCGAGTTCTGGTGCTCCGAGCGCATTGCACCACTCGTCCGCTCCTGTCCAATCCGGCCTTGGCTACCATTCCCAATGCGCTTGAACAACGCCACAGAAGACAACTCCAATGCCGCCTTCGGCCTGCTGACGACTTTCTTGTCAAAAATCGAGTGGTTCGAGCGGCTGGAGTCCCTCGAGCTCGTTGATGCACCGCTCACAGACCCTGAATTCCGGAAAATCTTCTACTGTTTACCCAGTCTCCGGACCCTCCAGATCGAGCATATTTCGGGGCCATTACCAAGTGAGGCGGCGGTCTCCCAAGCCCTCCCGCTTGCTCAACTCCGGAACTTCTCGTTAACCAGTGACTACAGCTATCCCAACGGCGGCGATGACCTTGCCCCATATCTACCATTGCTCAATCCCTCCACGCTCCGTCGACTGACACTTTGCTGTACATTGCCCGCTGGGGACACGACCCTCGACTCCATCGCCACATTTCCTCAAATCACGCATCTCTCGATTGCTGCCAAGAATGATACTTGCTTCAGCGCTTTACTGCGCAAATGTTCGAACATCCAAGAACTCCACGTTATTGGCGACGTGGATGCTGCTCAAGCTGCGGACGTGGTCAATGGGTTTGGGGCGACGCTGGCTTGTGTCAAAAAGCTCTCCACAGTGTCTCGTCAATTGATGGAGGCCTTTATTCGGCGCGCCACGCAGCTTCGCATCCTCTTGTGCAACTACTCGTACTCTTGGAGAACAGAGAGGGAACCATTTTTCTCCTTCATTCTATCGCACCGCCTTCAAAGTGCATCCTTATCGCTTCTTGATGTGCATGTCGGGCTCGTCCGGCCTGACGGCTTCCAACTGCTCATGAACTCCTTTCCCGCTTTGAAGCATCTGGCATTACGTGCCATGCCACATATGGATGAAACAACACCAGACGGACACAGTGTAGTATGTCGCCTTGTGTCCCCCCTCCTGAGCAGAAACACTAAATCCACGTAGGCTGTAGTCTATCTTGAAGAACTTGCCTCTATCCCCGCCACGCTTACGCCGACACTGCAGACCCTTTTCCTTACCTGGCCATCCAGTCGCCGCGGCCATCTTCAAGTTCCTGGCCTCACCGTGGAAAATCTTCGCGCCACTCTGCAATCCATCACGCAGCGATATCCGACACTCAACGCCCTTGGTGTCGATGCCGGCTCTTTCGTGTTCAGATGGGAGCGAAATCAGATTTGGGGTCTCCAGGAGGAATACGGCATAGATCAAGATGACGGTGAGTTGCCTCGCAAGTTGTATGTTCTCCGCGTCTAATATTACTGGTGGTTGAAAAAGACATGCATCTTAGGCATATTCGTGATCGTCTCAACAATATGTGGGAGGATATTGAGGCGGAAGAGTTGAAAAGCGAGGAAAGCACTTAACTTGAAGGTAATAATACTATGTAGCAGGTGGGTCTTCAATGGCGGTTCGCTCGGAGTAAGTACTGGATGATGTCGGTAGCACAAAAATAAGTATGTAGGTAGCCTAGTAGCAAAGTACACAATAGATTCCAAGACGAAGTACAGAATGGTTTCCGGAAAAGCGTGCTAGCTGAGACCCAAACGACTGACTTGTATGATTTGGGCTGCGCTAGCCGCTTCTCTCAAGCACCCGTGGAGGATCAGTAGTCATCGAAAACCAGAAGAATGTTCAACATCAATTGCAGCCTCAGGCCCATGCTCAATTATTTCTATGACTCTACTTTGCTTGCATCGACCTCAAACTCTTTTGCAAGTAGACCAGGCTGCGCATGTCCTCCGCCGGAATCATCCCGGGCACGCGCGAGTCGAGAACAAGACCAGTGAGCTTTATCTCATGCGCGGCACCGCCAAACAGCGCGTTTGCAATTCTCATGGCAATTCCCTCGAGGAACGGCTTCACGTTGCCGCCGCCATGCCCCTTGTCTGTAACGAAGGTCATCGACTCGAGGTTAGGGAGGTAACCGAGGCGCGCGAGATCCGCAGAGCATTCTTTGGCTTCGTGAGTATTCATGTCGAATAAAGTTACAGTCAGGTGTTTGACAGAATCGACGACGGAAGATATGGCGGTGCAGTAGGCGGCGTAGCTCGTTGGCTCTAAGAACAGAGAGGTTATGCTCGCAGACGATCGGATAACGGAGGGGCCCAGAAGCTGTGCACTCTCTTCATCGAAGCGCGAAAGATGTAGTGTTGTCAGCGCAGGCAAGTCGAGAAATTTCAAGAAGAAGCACTCGCCGGTGCCAAGCGACAAATTTGACAAGCGGGGCAATCGTACGGGCGGCTTCGAGCTCCAGTCCTCGTCGTCGATGAATTCCTCCTCGAATGGTGATGTCATGGATATCGAGAGCTCTTCCAAGCCCGACAGTTGCGTGAGCAGGAGGAGAAGCTGAGCATACTCGGCAGGGGGTTCAAGAAGGGTCAATATTTTCAATTGATGGGTGGGAAACAGGAGGTGAGAGAGTAAGCCGCTGATAACATTGATAGACAGGTCGCGGAGATGGGGAGCCTCCATAACCAAATGGCTTGGCTTAATTACTGGATCCTCCACATTGACAGTAAGTTTCGTGAGGCGAGGACAAATGGTGCTTCCATTGGGTGCAGGATTACCATCCCAGCAGTCGGGCCAATACCTGCTTGTCAGCGAGGCTTCCTGCCACTGCGCAACAGAATTAAATGCACGGCGAGGAAGCCAGCGCTGTCTTTGCAGGTCCACGGTGTATTTGATTGGTAGGTCGCGTACGCGTGGCAGAAAGCGCTCGAATATTCTGTCCTGCACTAGGCAAGGCTCCGAGCCAGGCTTGACCCCGTAGTATGTCTGTGTCCACAAGCGTGGGTCTGCAATTGCGATGCTGCGCCAATGGCGACAAACGGCAGTAATCTCCAAGCGAATACGGTTGGCTTCGACACGAGTTTGAAGCGAGGAGGACACGGCTGCTGCAAATATGTTGCAAAGGATTTCATTGGGGAGCGTGTTTATGGGGTAAACAAGGCAGGATAGATCGAGCTGGATCGCGTCGAGACGGTCTTCAAGGCTTGCCAGCTTTGTCTTCAGCTCGCCAATAGCTTGTTTGAGCTGCTCCGCCTCTTCTCTGAGCTTAGACTTGGTAGGAGGATCAAGAAGTTCGAGTGTGAGTCGACGCAGTCCATGAAGAAACGCGGTGGCCTCAGCGGCACCCTGGTAGCGCGCGTTAAGCATTCGATTTGCGGTTCTGGGAAATGTGAGACCATATGGAGGCCATAGAAGTGAAAGGACAGTACCCCCGTCCTTGTCGAGGCGGTAAATTGGTGGGTTGGTATTGTCGCTGTCGCAGCTCTGGCCAAAGAAGGATCGTCACATGATTCCACTCTTGAGTCTTGCCACCATATGCATCCACGCCAACTTCAAGTGAACACCCGTTCCTCGCGACCTCCATAATCACCCATGCGCTGCGGCAAGCGAATGTTCGAGCTGGCGAACGATTGAAGGACGACACGATGGGGCGGTGGTGAGGTCTTGGAACCAGAAGAGGCTGGTTTGGAGGTGCGCCGTTTCCCGCTGCATTTCCGCCCTCCTCTCACTCTCTTATCCAGATATTTGGTTCCACTACTACACCCCCCGCCTTCGTTCCTCGATACACCGGCCAGTGTCCTGCGACTATCTATCGACACCAGTAACAACAACTCAGACGGAATGCTTACCTTCGACGCGTCTGCCGTCATTCACAGTTATCTGACAATACTCGCTATTGAAAGCGCTCAGGAAGACCTTAGGAAGGAGAAGAACTGCCCCGGTATGTCTGCTTGTCATACACTCTAGCTTAAGCTGACACATCTTCGCAGCCAATGCCTGAAGATCGTTCAAGTTTGCTGTAAATCAGAGGCGGCAGGGCCCTACTGGAGAGCTTGCATGCACGAGAAATTGCAGTCGGCGAGAGAGGTGTGTAGCATTACCCTAATGCTCGCAGGCGCTTCTGACGTCCCCAACACCAGACTACCAACACTTCCGTACCTCCGCGATCGGCGTTGCCTTGGTCGTACTCGCGCCTCAAGTTTACGAGGTGCGTTACTCCATCCCGCTCGAGAGCACTCTGGCTTATCTGGAAAGTCGCGAGGCTGAAAGCAAGAAGTCATCCGCGCCCGCGTTAAGCACTCACTCTTCCCTGTTGACCTCCGGCGAGCCGGACGACTACCCAGGTTATGGTCAAATCTCTGTCGTCTACCGAAAACCAACCGACCACAGGAGGCCGCAATCACCAAATCTTCTGCTCCGCCTCCACCTCCACTATCTCTGCGTTCCCCTCCTCGGCCGGCGAGATCACGTGCTCCGCCGGCCTCCCCGCCGCACCGCCGAACAAACACATCTTGACAACTGCGACACTCAATCGAATGTACCCTGTTCTGCTGCCCGTCGACTTTACCCTGCCTATTCCTTTTTGGCTGGGCTATCCTGGCCTGGAAGCACGTCGTTAGGGAGGGTTTCGTCGGCGCTGGGGGAGGTGCTTTGGAGGTGCGTGGCCAGTGGATGGATAGCGTGTTGTGAGGGGCCCGGTCGCATGGACGGTATATCTTTCGAGAGCCGCGGCAAGTGAAACAATCCGTGCTCTCCCTGCTCTTGTTGCTTCTTCTCTTTACTAGTACCCCTGCAAACCATTGCATGAACCCTTTATCTCTCGCTACTTGTTTTCACCGCATGCATCCACTCATACTGCGCTCGAAGTCCTTCATCTTTTTGTCACGCTCCGTTATCTCGTTTCTCTGAATACTACTGCGAGAGTAAGTATATTATTCATAGGTACTCCAGGAATCCCGTAGCACGTTTCTCCCCGCCCACAGTGCCCAGCTTTCCGAGCCCAAGAGAATGAAGGACATGGCACTGGCAATCCATGCATATGAGGTGTGACATGCCGTAGACCAAGAACACACTGGCAGTGGACTTTATACTACTGGATGATCTGGCAAGCATGAAAGCAGCGGACAGAACGAGTCTCCCGGACGCAAGCGAGAGCCGTTGAATTGCTCGCAGGCTGTTTGCATCGCAAACTGGGAGCTGTAATGCACAAGCGCAGAGCCAGTATTCCAGTATATGGGTGCTGCAGCAGGCAGGAAAGAGATGGATATGGCGTTCAAGTTGCCAATGCCGCTTGCACCGGGAAATGACGGCGGCATGAAAAGCCGTTGAAGCTCGGTGAGAGTTGCGTCTACAGGGATGTGGAGCACCCGCATGGCCCAGGTATTCCCGCTCAGAAACTGATCCGGCGCGGCCTTGCTCGTTTCTTCTATATACTGGTGCCATATGTCGAGCAACGCCGCGCCGATGGCGGCCCCGAGTTCAGTCCCGTGCTCGGATTGCTGCAGGCAGAGCCAAAGAAGGGTTTGCGCCCGCGGGCTGCACAGGCGGTGTGTTTCGTGAAACGGCATTTGCTGCTTGGTAACCCATTCAAACTCGAGGCTGACCGTGGTGCTTCTGCTAGTAGTCGTCCACAATGGTTCCTCGATGCGATCTGTCGGACTATGGGCGCGTCTCAAAGGTCCGACGCAATCTTCACTGACATATGGCTGAGCGCCGAAGCTGGCATTCAGGAAGGAACTGGGCTGGTAGCTCTCTAGTGCTACTGGGCTAGGTCTAGCATCCATCCGCAACTCCGGTGCATGCGAAACACCGGCACTTGAAGGTTGGATGTTTGTGCCGATAGAGACTGGTGCCGTCAAGGCTCGAGCATTGAAAACTGCATTGGACGCTGAGAAACAGTGATTGTAGCGACTTCTGTGTGCTGTGGATTCGTTTGCAGTGGACCTTCCCGGGCCACAGAACCCTGTCACTCTAGAGTGCAATTCGTGAACTACTGAATGACGGCCAAAACGTAGACCTACCTGGCAGACCCATACAGCTCCCCGGTAGTAGACTGACAGAATAGGATGAACACGTCGGTAGTCGCGAGCAGCGTTCCGCCTAGTTCATGTATAACGTAGGTATTGGTATCGCGCGGCAAGATCCAGCTGTTTTTTGCTTGGCTGGTGTCAACGTCAACGTCATTCTGTACCCGATGGTAAGGATTATAGGCGTTTCTGGGCTGCAAAGATAGGCGTACCCTACTCCCGAAAACAAAGAATCGTGCAGGCTTGGGGACATTCGCGGCGTTGACTTCAGGCACAGCTGCGGCCGGTTCCAAGTTGGACTGTGGCCGGCCGGGCAGGTTGACCTCGCTGGACAACATTCGAGGCAAGGTGAAGGGGGTGGTGGAGGAGCGAAGAGTTCTTGAGCAAAGTATAGCTGTGGAGCAGCAGTACTCGTACTGCTATCATGATGATCACCGATAGGCCGCAAGCACAGCTTCAATGACAGACTTCTGCCACGAATAAGCCGGGGTGAGAGATACTTAGTCATCGTCCTTGTGGATGTAAAAAACCATTGTTATGGGTATACATGCAAGGAGGCAAATGGAGACCAGGAGCATTCTCGAAGCGACCTGAAGGAGATTATTTAGTGCCAACAGCATAACGACCAGAACGCGCACTTGCCTGCCATGGCCGACACTGTTTTATGTTGCTCGTGCCCAACGAAGTCGCACCACACAAAACCACCAGTTCAACGCCCATCTTCGCATATGTCCATCGCCCAGGGAAACGCCGCGCCTCCTTCTGCCAACTTCCTCGCTAGCCGCCCAAATGGCTTTGATAAAAACGCGCCAAAACGAATGCCTTCCGCCCTAGTTGCAGCATCCAAAGGAGTACGGGCGGACCTTGATGTGTTTCCGTAGGAGATACTCTTGCCGGAGCGATAGATGTCGCGTCGTCCAAGATATTTTGAAGGCGTTTTCTCTCGGTCAGCATCACGTGACCGTGCCTTTTGGGACAGAGGTCGTAGACGTGGTGGATGGCGCGGGTGTACGGGGAGCGGAGGCGGAGGCGGACTCGGAGTTGAAGGAAAGGTGGAGAGGAGTACTATGTGGTGCTTGTTTCAGCGGTTGGTGGTCATCCAGTCGTAAGTAACATGCCCGGAAGAGCAAACACCCCGCTAGCTTAAGGTCGACGCTTAAGTTGTGCAGCGTTGGTGGATGGTAGATAACACAATTTATTCTCGCGTCTGCGGCCGACATCCGGTTGGGACGGGGAACAATCTGCCGTTTACCCAGGAAAAAGCACTCATATCACCGAGTAAGCAAACGAGTGCATATAGACGGCAAAGCACGGCACCCAGAGCTTGAGCGCTTGATACAGTTCTCCTCCTACGCCAATCGCCAAAGGGGAGGAAGGGGTGCGGGAGGGCATTGCGCGGGAGAGTCTGGAACCAGCAAAGTCAAAATGTGTCTGGACACAGGCGTCAGCCACGCACCTATAGCCCAGCCCTTCGCGGCCCACAGCAGAGCCTTTCCTTCTCCCGCTCGCCGCAAGCACACCGACCGGTTTCCCGGTTAGCAAAACCCAAACTGAAGTTCTCCCACTCGCTCGTTAACCGATAATAACCAGGACGGACAACTTCAAAACGCTTCGTTGAGTGCTTGTCAGAATCTACGGCCACTGGTCGTTCGTGCATATGGCTTTGGAACGAGTGGGTGATGTCGCATGTGGAGACCAGGAGAGAGGTGTGGAAACCGAGGCAAGCGTTGTCGGCAATCTACAATCCTTTCAGCACAAATGCGGATGGCCAAACACGAACAACGCACGTTTTTGGCCACTCGCGTCCCAGCCCCCTTCCATCTTTCGTTGCGCAAGGAACTTAAAACCCGCAGTTGGCCAACAGCTCGAAAGGAAGTCTGACATGGTCGTCGTCTGCTGCTGCCTATGATGAGCCGTGTCTCAGAGTGAAGCTGTGAACGATGCGTGGGATCCCCAGATTGAGCCACTAGTTCGGAGTTGGTGCAGTGTCGACTTGCTGGAAGTTGACATGAGAGGACAAAAGAGAGAGGCGCGTCACGCTTTCGAATCCACCTCTCACAGTGATCACCTCACAAAAATAACTACTCGTATCTCTCACGCCGACAGAATTAGCGCTGGTGTCTAGCCATGTCAAATGCTGTTTCTCCTCGCCTTCACCTCGACCTACGCTCGCTCGAACCACAGCGAATGCAATGACATAAACGACTGTCGGCGTCTATTCGACATCGTCTGGGGCTGTCTTGTCACCATTTTCTTATGCATATGGGTCTCTGTGCACCCGAACATACCTCCTCCATGCCCGGAGCCGCCGGATGGAACTGGCTTGCGATTCCTAAAGTGGTGGCTGGTCGACGGTAATCGACCGTTTCTGCAACGACTGAAGCTCATGACGGTGGCCCTCATTGCCCCTGAGTTCATCCTCGGGTTTGCGGCAAGACAGCTCCAGATGGCGCGATTCTTGTCTCAGGCTCAAGGTAGAGGCTTCATGTTAGTGTCTTAATATTGTTGCTGCTGATCTGGTCAACTTCAAGGTTACGGTTTATCTCTAACACATGGATTCTTCATCGTCATGGGCGGATTCGTGGACGGCGACGGCCATCCCGTTGTCACGCAACGGCAACTGCGAAGGAATGGCGTTACCGAGGAAATTCGGGCAGTCCACAAGTCGGACATTGAAGACAAGAGCAAAGGGGACCTCTTATCGAAAGGAATTGCGCTTTGCCAAGGATTGTGGTTCATGGCCCAATGCATCGCACGCCGAGCACAACATCTGCCTCTCACTGAGCTGGAGGTTGCTACGCTTGCATTCACAACAATCAGCGCGATAACCTGGATACTCTGGCTGCAAAAGCCTCTCGATGTGCGAGGCCCTCTCAAGCTTTTAGTGAAAACAAAATCTCGTTCTCATCATGTTGGAAACCCCTATCCTGCCGGCCTGACCCGCATCGAGCGGTTTGGTTTTTTGTTC
The DNA here is from genome assembly GCF_014461135.1 of Mycena indigotica. Classification (NCBI taxonomy): domain Eukaryota; kingdom Fungi; phylum Basidiomycota; class Agaricomycetes; order Agaricales; family Mycenaceae; genus Mycena; species Mycena indigotica. The sequence continues at coordinate 99,138 of NW_023503016.1, read as the reverse complement.
TCGAATTCATACAACCGGCACGAGTACGACCCCTTTGCGAACACGTCTGTCCCGGCATTCTGGGGCCTCGCGGAGTCTGACTTTGACAAACTCCCTCGCTGGTCGTCTTTTTCCACTATCTTCGCTCAGTTCGCATGCGCCATACTGATTGGTGGCATCCATTTGACCGCATGGGGAGCATTTTTTCCCTCCATCGTGGAGATGTGGTTATGGCGTAGTTCGGCGCTGATGCTCACCGTCTTGCCCATTGTCTTTATCGTCTTGTCAATTCCTGGTGGTCGATGGGCCACGCATCTGCGTCTGGTCATCATTGGCATTTATTCAATTGCACGAGGTATTGTGTTAGTTTTATCATTAGCAACCCTGCGTCTTCTCCCTCCCGCTGCATTTACGGATATCAATTGGAGCATCTACGTCCCCCACTTTTAGTTGAAGCCTCACAGGTTTTATAGATTGATTTGAACCCTCTATTTGCTTTCATTTGCCCGCCTATTACTTAACTTGAATAGCCGCCCTCTTCCCTCACGCAAATTTGAGTTAAGCTTGTGAAGACAGGAAACAAATGAATATATAACAGGTATTAGTACAGAGGTATCGTACAATTCTTCTCTTCACGCTCATGCTTGATCTTCCTTCATCTGCCGCTTCTCGACATCCCCTAGACCACTTTCGCCCTTCGTCCGCCCACCCAAATCCACATTCCCAATCTCCTGCTTGCCCACCGTCTCCCCTACTTCACCCTCGTCCTCATCGATGTACAGCCTGACAGGCTTGACATTCTTCCGCCGCAAAATGAACTTCTTGAAGCCATACGGCACCTGCCGCAGGCCATATGCCGCATGAGTTCTCATTGGGACTGAGAAGACGTGATCCAATTCTTCAAGCGTTCTCCCTTTGGTCTCGCGCACGAAAAGCAGGACAAGCACCCAGAGCACGCTGTAATATGGTTAGTGAAAGTAGTAGCAGGTTAAATGACTCCACGAACCAGCACCAAGCTGCATAAAAAGCCAAACGCGCCTTGAGGCTTGAACGCATTGAGCAGCGATGGGAAGGTGATAGCGAGGACGAAGTTGAAGAACCAAGTTGTCGCGGTCGCAAAGCTCATGCCGAGCTCACGGATGTACAACGGGAACCTGTTGCAAGAGCGATAAGTCAAAGATTAATCACTTCCAGACATCACATACGCTTCAGCAGAATAGGTGAACGGCACAGGTCCCTCGCCCGGGGAATACGCGATTCCGAAAAGGTAGATGCCCAACGACACTCCCGCGACGAGTCCTTTCGGATTGGTGCTCCAGAACGAGAAGCCCGTGATGAGGAGACAGACCGCCATCCACGGGAAGGTGAACAACAACAAGTTGCGTCGCCCAAAGGTATCGATGGTGAAAACAGCCGGGAGCGCAAATACGAAGTTGATCAGGCCAAAGCCGAACGAGGAAAGGAGGGACGAGACGCGCGAGAATCCAGATTGGAAGAAGACCGTGCTCGAATAATAGGCAATAACATTAACACCACAGAACTGCTGGCCAAACATGACGATGAAGCTTGCCACAGTCGCGTTGCGGTTCCGGGGGACAGTGAACATCTCAACAAGCCTGTTCCGTCCCCGCGCGATCTCCTTCTCTGCCTCGAGGGTGACGTGGATGTAGTACAGGTCGCGTGCGGCCTGGACAGGGCTAAAGCGCAACCGGGCGAGCTCGTTGTAGGCTTCGCGATAACGACCCCGACCAATCAACCAACGAGGGCTTTCGGGGGCGAACATTACTTGGCAGCAAACGATAAGGGCTGGGATTCCAGCGGAGCCGAGCATGAGGCGCCACTTGAGGCCGGTAACGTGTGGGTGGTCGGGAACGAAGTAGAATGCGACGTCGATTAAGTCGCCAATCATGATACCGAACGCTGCAAGGATCATAAGTTGCGGTTAACTAGAGAAGGGGCTAAAAACTTACCTGTCCACATTTGCCACATCATGACAAGGGAACCTCGAATCGAAGCAGGGGCGCATTCTGCGCTGTAGATGGGGACGGTCGCAGACTAAATGATTATAAGGAACACAGTCAGCTTTGAGCACAAATTGAGGTACCTTTGGACCAATTCCGAAACCACTAGCAGAAGCATAAGACGAGGACAGGGTTGAATAGATTGACATACAGGAAGAACCGCGCGATGAAAAGATGCCACCATGTGTTCGTGAACGCGCTCCAGATGCAAGTGAGGAAACTGATCAGACAGGTAACGAAGATCGTTTTCTTGCGTCCTAATGCCTCGTTCATAGGGTCCGTTATCCAACAGCCGATGAGGGCGCAGCAGAGATAAGGGGCGGAATTAACAAGGCCAACTAGCCAAGAATCGCGTTCTGTAACAAGTCTTGAGTCTACGAGAAAAGACAAGACAGAACTTGACGCACGACTCGTGCCACCGATACCAAACTGTTCTGGGTAGATAATCTGTGCGGATATGAAGACTGGTTCGTCCACAGTAAGTTAGTCGCCTACTTGTGCACCATTCTAAATGATGTGGTCAGAATTGTGCAGAAAAGCAATCAAGGATGGGACGCACAATGACAGACTCGTCCATTCCCTGCACAGCTGCTGCGAGCGAAGACATTACAACCATCTGGCCACCATTAGTCGGTAATTGGCCAAGCAAGCGTTCACGCACGTAGTAGAGGCTCCAAGTTTGACTATATCTATGAGTCGTCTCACGCCGGATGTGGTATTTGTCGTTTTCTTCGAGGAGGTCGACGCTTTCGAATGCTAGGTGGACGATTGAATTAGTAAAAGCCAGCCTGAAGTTTGTCGATGACATACCCGCCGGATCTTGGGCAACTAACGCGCCTTTTCTGAGCTCCAGAAGGATGTCCTTCAAGCCCTTCTCCTCCGCAAATAGCTCTACATCGCTGAGCAGTCGTTCTCGTGGAATCCCTCGCAGCGGATTGTCGAGTTTCCTGTTTGCGGCACTGTCACAAGGGAGTGAGCGATATGAAGGTCAACTCAGGTGAAGGAGATGTACGTGAGGTTTTCTAGCGACGGGTCGGCGCGTGAGGTTGTCGGAGAGGCGGTGGGCGATTGGCCGTGATCATGATGCTCGACATGCGCCTTTTCGTTGACCTTGGCGGTGGACATTTGTGTGTGAGGAGGGGCTTGGGAGTTGCGGGCCGGTGGAGTTCTTGTCTTATGCTCTTTGGTTGGCGCTTGGAGGTTTCAGTGGGAATCCAATGATCTCATAAGGTCACGGTCGGTCTCCACGATATAAGTCAGCCAAAGGTGGAGACGCTGGGATGCCTATGGCGTAGACTATGACGAGGAAGTTTCCGTAACTGGCGGGGAGATAGTTGAACCGAGAGTCGTAAGATTGGTTCTCGACATGGTGGTTTGGGGAAAAGGTAGGCTTGATTATGATCGCATCAAGGCGCCGAAAACCTGTTGTGTTTCCCTCTTGCCACTGCTTTCCCTTCTCAAATTCATATGCCTTCACGACTACCTATTAACCATCTAAGAAGGCCTCAGAAGGGAACACATTCAACTCGACTACAGCTGATTTCATTTTCTATGCTTGCTGGAGCTCCACCGTGGCTTTCTTTTGCTCCCAGAAATTCACAGCCTTCCGCATCTGCTCCACTGTTTTCAACAGTTTTTGAAAGCATCCAGCAATATGACTCTTCGTACGAGAGCCTATTGTCTTTCTAGCCTTGAAAGGTTTTCACTTTCAGGTCAGTATACTAGTATTTGTGGAAGAATTGAACTCTAAGAAAGCGTAAGTATGTAGTACTCTACAGCGATAGATCTATAATCATCCCCTCCCGAAACTCATCAGGCCCCATAATCGAGCACAAAAACACCCTCCTGCGCTGTCCGCACAACATAAATTACTCCACCAATGTCGTCAATCAACAGCTCGATAGGATGTGGCCTAATGTGAATGCTATTCCGGGGCAATCCCAACGCCGAGTCCAACGAGAGCGCGTGGATGGTCAGCTTCGACTCCTCCGGGTGGTACCGCACTAGCTCGAGCCGCCAATGCAGCATGCCCATGATTCCAGTTGGCGAGCAACACTGAATCACAGCGGTCCGCCCACTAGTTCCCGGCCAGACACGTGAGACGCGGGTGCCTGGGTGGGAGGCGTTTGGCTCGTAGAAGACAGGCTTGTCAAGTCGGAAAGTGCCGTCAAAGTATAGTGAGCGCATTTTCGTGAGCGCAATGCGCGCGACACCGCTGTCTGGATTGAACAGCTGGGTTGTTACCGACGTCGCAAAGGAAGTCGACCGTTGTTCTGGTGGATGCGAGAGGTACTCTATCGTGCCTGTTTCCGAAGATATATGAACGATGTCCTCGGTGTCTGTGCCAGAAATGTAGAAGGCGCCGTTGTGGATAAGAACTCTGGGGAGCAGGCCCACTTGCTGAGGTATTTCGACAAAGTGGGGCTTTCCCTTCGGCTCATTTCGTTTCCAGTATACGAGCACAGGAAGGCGGGTCGACATGCGGTGATACACAATGCAAACATAAGCCGAGTCAAGAGCTGCATCGATCGGCGCTCCTCCCGGAGTAAAGTGTGGATGGGGGAGCGGTCCTGAAGAAAATATCTGCGACTCCGAGAGCGAAAGCGTTGCCCTCCAATCCTCCGTGTAGTCCAGAGACACGATTGCCGCTCCACGATAAGAGTGCTCTGACGTGGATTTCAATATTGTCGAGAATGGGATTAGGCTCTGTTGGTACGTGTGAAGTGGAGGCGACTTTCCGAGAAGATAAGCAGTATATTTATCCTCGTCCGCGACAAGTTCTAGGAACGCAAGCGCCTTGCCCGTTCGGGTGTTGCGACAAGTAATGGTCTTGTAGTCAGTCACCAGGAGGAGGGGCGTGCCAGGGATGACACAGAAGTCGTTCCTGGGGAAGGATATCGCGATTGTACGGAGATCATTGGGTAGTGGACGCGGAGAACTCCAGCTTCTGTGGAGTTTGAAGGCCCGGATGGCATATAGCCGCAAACTGTCTACGGGAAGATCGAGCAGGACAACTCCAGGCGGGCATGGAGGCGGGTGGTGATGCAGCGCTTTGAGCCAGAAGTCTTTCACTCGCAAGAGCTCGTACAAGGGTGAGCAGGTCTGGCGGATTGGCTATCAGCAGTTTCCGACAAGTTCCGAAAGTTACCGAGAGTAGATGTATGGCGTCGTTGAGGTTGGCGTGGGCGAGGATTGCGAGGAGGATGTCTGGGGGTAGTTCCGCTAACGGCATCAACGCGTCGCGTGCAATGAGATGGGCGGTAGGAGAAACCACAGCGTGGGTCACGAGACCGAATATTCGTTTTTATCTCACGTCATACAACTTCAGGTTGTTACTTCCAACGCGCAAACAACGAGCCTCGAGAAGCTGTACATTACGCTACCTGCAACAGGACCTCTTCGACAGCTATGGCCAATGACAACGAGCAGGACTTGCGTCTTCGAGCGGCGTCAAGACCTTCAATCCTTGGGATATTGGACAGCACTAACTCTGCATTGCGGCAATGACTGAGCAGCTCTTTGAGGCCACCCGCTCGAGCTAGATGGACTTTTATTCCCTGGCCTGGGTGCATGCCGGTGGCTTCAAATGACTAGCAATTGACCGTGTAACACTCCAAATAATATTGCCTCAAGGCGAAGAAACGCAAGCAAAGTCTTCCGACAAGAACTCACCTTCACCGTCAGCTACTCTTCTCGCGGTTCTATGAATTAAGAGAACCATAAACGCACTCGTACTTGAAGTATCGAATTGAAGTCGTCAAGGGAGCCTATGAACATAACACGACTATCCATTCTTGACTCGAAACTGTTGTCGCAGCATGCATCTGACTGAGAGCTCCGCTCTGGAGTCTGTCTGAATAAGTACTCCAGTCGTAGCTGCCGATTTGCACGGACAGCGAGTCGGGGGACTTGATGTACTTGCACGTCCTCCCGCGAAGTCCGGTCAAGCCGGAACGCGCAAATAGAGTTTGCCATGGCATCCCGTCGTAGAGAAGACGACCGTGGAGAGTTTCCTGCGATGGAAAAGGCAGCTTGAAGGAACCGGATGAAACGTTTATCCGGTAGGGGAAGTAATAATCTGCTCCAAAGCATAAGCCTCAGAGGCGTGCAAGACGGGGCAGTCGGTGAGCACAAGAAGGTTGTCGCCGTCGGCCTTGCGAGAGCACGCAGCGTTTTGTCGCTGCCAAGGTTATGAGAAGAGTTGTTTGGCGACCGTAACATCAGCCTCGTGAATGCCGGCAATGATAAGTATGGACGGGTGTGGCGCGCTGGGCGGCGTCGAGCGAGTAAGCTGCAAAACAACTGTAAAAAAAAAGAGAGTATGCTCTAGAGGCGTGTGCTCGGAAACTAGCCAAGGACAAGCGGAACGGAAACAGGGAGCGCTTACGGTCCGTGCGCCATCAAGCATCACGGGTTGTGAGGCCTCTTCTTATTGCGCCTTGACGTGTCTGCCCCCCATTTTTCGTTCCTTGTTATTTGTTCCCTTCGTACGTGCTCTGGAAGGCGCTAGAGTGTAGCTAATCGGTTTCCAAGCACCACACTCGCTACTTCTGGTCGTTTTTCGCAACGCCTTTTCTGCTTGTTGGTACCAATCCCGCCCATGGAGGACACCCAGGCAGCGTTAACGCAGCCCTACCCGCCCTATTCGTTCGATATCGACATGATGAAAGTGCGTTCGGCAGTCTCGCCAAGTATCATCCTAGTTGCTAGGAGGAATATTGATCTTTCTCTCTTTCTTCCTCCCAGCGCTCGATGGACCCTGCTGGCGGCCCTGACTCGAAAAAAGCACGTTGGTCACCCACTTCGGGCTCCCCCCGCGATGCCTATGCCAACTACGGATACGGAAACCAGGCCCAGCAGTCGCAGGCCCCACTCTACTCTACCCCGCCCCAGCTGTCCATCAACACCAATACGAATGGCGGTCAAATGAGCCCCAACTCTCTGGCTTCCTTCCAGCAGCAGCAGCAGCAACAACAACAGCAGCAGCAAGCTGCCGCGCAACAGCAACAAGCCCAGCAGAGTCCGATAGCTGGCTCGCCATACGCCCAATTTAACCCTTACAACATGTTGGCGATGGGCCAGTTCCCCTACCCGCAACAGAACTTCCAGCAGGTGTGTGGCCAATCCCTTTGGTATTGCCCTCCTTCTTATGACCTCGCAGCAAAGTCCAGGCGGTTTTTCGCCCCAGCGTCTTCCCACTCTCAACATTCCGGCTGCTCAAGCAGTCTACAACCCTGCTGCCCTCTCCGGCCTTCTTTCGGCCACTTCCCCATCGCCAGGCCGCACCGTTTACATCGGAAATTTGCCCCCTTCAGCCTCCGTTGACGAGCTTCTAAACCTCGTCCACTTTGGACCCCTTGAATCGATTCGTGTTCTTCCGGAAAAGTCTTGCGTCTTCCTCTCATTCCTCGACGCCCCGACTGCTGCAGCGTTTTTCGCTGATGCCACCCTCCGCAAGCTCACCCTTCACACTCAGGAGCTCAAGATCGGCTGGGGTAAACCGTCACCGGTGCCTGCCCAGGTAATGCAAGCCATCGCCCAAAGCGGTGCCTCGCGAAACGTCTACCTCGGTGGTTTGGACGAAAACATGACGGAGGAGCAGCTCCGCGACGAGTTGAGCAAGTTTGGGCTCATCGACCAAGTCAAGATTGTCCGCGACAAGAATATCGGATTCGTCCACTTCCTCAGTATCAGCATCGCCACCAAGGTCGTCAATACGCTTCCTACGGATCCGGCATGGGCGGGAAAACGCGTTAACTATGGTAAAGACCGCTGCGCTTATGTTCCCAAGTCCCAACAAGCTGCCGCCCACCAGGCCCAAGCTGCCGCGGCCCAATCGCTCCTCCAATCGGCTGGCGCGTTTGCTAGCCCAATTGCGACTATGAATCCGAACAGCTTTGCCAGCCCGATTGCGACGACGAACCCGAATAGCTTTGCGAACGGCTATGCGAGCCAGCCGGCTAGTGCCCATCCGGGCGGAGCGGGAGCAGGGGCCAATCCATTCACTGGTGGCAATCCTGCAACTGCTGGACCCAGCAGCGCGCATCCTGGAAGTGCGGGGTCGACTAACCCGATTCTGACTGGACAGATCCCAACGGTATATTTTACGTTTAACCGTTTGTGGACCATACTGATGTGTCTTGTAGGGCAACGGTCAACTCGCGTCGCCTGCTACTGGGTATGGTTACAACCCCTCGCCGTTTGGCCAAGATGCGCTCAGTGCGATGATGGGCATGGGTATGTTGGGTGGGATGATGAGCCCGATGAGCCCCGGTGGACTGGGTATGCTGGGTGGTATGGGTAAGTCCTCTTTTCTCTTGATTTTCGTTGTCCAGTTTCGGGATGTGGTTCTTGTCTTCTTCCGATTCCTTCTGTTTCTTCTGTCTACATCTTCCGCTATTCCTTTATTCGTTTTATCCGGGACTTCCCCTTTGATTCGACATACTCTATTTTATTACCTTTTGCTTTCCCCCCCTTTTTTTCGGAACTTTTTCTTGGATCATTCTACGCTACTTTATAATCTCCTTTACATAGATCCGGTTGTTCTCCAGTTCATTTTACTGTACTCCTCACTTTCAACTCTCTGTTATTCCATTCCATCCACTCTCTTTTCTCTCCGGTCGTTATGTTATGCTCACTACCATTTCCACAGCTGGCCTTCCTGGTCTGGGCATGGCTGCCGGCAATCGCACTGTCTATCTCGGAAACATTCATCCCGAGACTTCTACGGAGGACCTTTGCAATGCGATTCGCGGTGGTGTTCTCCAGAGCATTCGTTATATGGCGGACAAGCATATTGCTGTGAGTTACTTCCACTCTGACGGTCATATGATGTCTAATGGTATCCAGTTTATAACATTCATCGACCCAGCTGCAGCGTTTACTTTCTTCCAAGTTTCTTCGTACCAGGGTTTGACGCTCAACAACCGTCGCCTCAAGATTGGTTGGGGCAAGAACTCTGGCCCGTTGCCGCCGACATTGGCGCTTGCCGTGCATGCTGGTGCGACGCGCAACGTTTATATTGGAAACGTGGAGGATTTCGAAGTTTTCAACGAGGAGCGTTTGAAGGCAGACTTTGGCGAGTTTGGGGACATTGAGCTCGTCAACTTTTTGAAGGAGAAGTGAGTGTTGCAAAGCTTAGATATGTTCAATGCTAATTTCGACTAGGAACTGTGCGTTCGTCAACTTCACCAACATTTCCAACGCAATCAAGGCTATCGACGCTATCAAGACGCGCCCTGAATATGCCAATTTGCGTATTGCCCATGGGAAAGACCGTTGTGCCAATCCCCCGCGGTCAGGGCCACAAGGAGGAGGACGTCGCGCTGCTAGTGGTGCCGGCCCCGCGGCTGGCGAGCCTGTCAGTGCTATTGAGCCAGAGGGGGAGGTCGACTTTGAGGCTGCTGCTGCCGCTGCTCACGCAGAGTTGGAGGCAGAGCACAAAGAGGATGGAGCGGCTGAGGTTGCGTCGTAATCGTCCGCACTTATCAACTTAAATGGCGGACGAAATGGTCGTCTTGCCCACCGAAACAAACTCACCCCAAGTCGCTCTTTTAACCCAAATACCCCCAAAGTTTCTTTTTTCTGGCTCGATCTCCTCTCTCTCTCGGCAAACTGGAATGGAACAATTGCAATACCGAACAATCAAAGCACGCCCTCCCGTCCACACAACTCATAAAATCCGACACTCACCTTCGCCCCGCGTTTACCTTGAGCCTGGCTTCGGGTGATACGGGGAGGAGATCTCGCATATTCTTTCCGACGAGACGGACGGACCAGACAACAACAAAACGACCATGGCCTTCGATTCTTACGTCCCGTTGTCGTTCGTTTTGTCCCCCCCTGGTCGATTGTCCTATCTACCACAGTGCACCACCTTCCCCGGTCGCACCAGTTCCGCTTCCCCTTCGCGCTTTGACTATACTCTTGTTCCTTCCTACAATACTTTCATTTTTTGTTCCCCCTTGTTACCAAGTGTTTTCGCAGCCAGCGTTGCATTGCCAAGTGTTCTTTCTTACCCCTCCGCTTGCTGGCTGTCCTCTCACTTAATTATGCGTCCATTTATACTGTATAACCGTGCAAACTCTTTCTCTTCGATCCTTGGGTTTATTGGCGGGTTTTGTTTGGAGTCGTCCTGCCACGCAAGGCACAATTTGCTGCTTGGGTCCGCCCCCATCGCCAATTTCCCCGCTAATGGATGACGGGAAACGAATTTAGATGGATCCATCTTGCTCACACTCACAATGTAACAACACACAATGTATTTCTGTCGACAGTTAGCTAGTACTTGGGTGCAATGAATGGGTACGGAGTCTGTTTCGTGCCCATCAACACGTGACCTCGACTTGCTCTCTCTCTAAACGCACAATTGTCAGCCATTTGGAGGACATACGCCCTATCTGAGGCCACGTATTTGTCGTTCTATATTCCTCCTGGACATCTTCATTCAACTCAAGGCTTTCAACAGCGCCGACTTGAAGAAACGCGGCATTCTAGCATTCTACATAGGATAAGTGGTTTTTGGTCAACCCTCGGAATCTCGGAGCGATGTCATGGCCATAGCCGCTCACCACATCCACCACATGTTTCCGCATGATAACCTATGATAAGGAGCGAAGAGACCAGCTTCTGGCAACGAAAATCACCTTCCAGATTGCGATTCACGCGCTCATCAGACAGAACATGAGGGTTGCGGCGACGATGGCGAATCTCTTGCGTGGATCGTCTTCGAAAGCTTTGCCCGCTACGAAACACGATAACACCCGCGCCTCACTCTCTTTTCCACTGCCATGGCCTGCGGGGCCCTCTTTGTCGGCGCTTTAGCCCTCCTTCAAATCCAGGCTGCACTCGCGGCTGTGCCGGTCATTACCCTCGACAACGCGACGTTTACGGGGACTGTCGCTTCCAGCAACACACAGAGCTTCTTTGGGATACCATTTGCCCAGCCGCCGTGTGTTTTTTTCGCTATTCTTTGACCAAGCTGACAACGCCATAGTGTAGGTGATTTGCGATTCAGGAAACCTGCGCCTATTGCGCCATACACGGGCTCCTTTAATGCCTCTCTCATGGGGCCGTCATGCCCCCAGCAGTTTACTCGAGTCCCTGTTGTGTCTGGCTCGCTGCAAGCGCTGATCAGCAAACTGTGGGGAGACTATTACTCGGGGAAGTATCCCGACTCTGAGGATTGTACGTGGTCCTTTTCACCATGATTTTCATCTCATTCTAAAGCACTTAGGCCTCACTATCAACATTATAAAGCCAGCCAACGCCAACCCGAACTCGAAGCTTCCCGTTGCTCTTGTGCGTGCTCTTTCCCCGACCATATGTGGTTTCTCAAGGTGTTCCCAGTGGCTTTTCGCTGGCGGTTTCGAGTTCGGTACCCCAGCCAGGTACGATGGCACGCCCATCGTCGAGCGCTCTATTGCGATGAACAAGCCTATCATATATGTCTCTATCAACTACCGCGTCTCCGCATTCGGGTTTTTGGGCGGGAAGGAGGTCAAAGAGGCCGGCGTGGGCAACCTCGGACTGCAAGACCGTGCGTTGTCTGCTTCAATCACTCCCCCAAACTGACACAGCGCAGAACGGGAGGCGCTTCGCTGGATGCAGAAGTACATCTCCGCTTTTGGAGGCGATCCGAAGAAGGTCACCATGTGCGTTCGGTCTCCAGTTTGACTACAGACATTGACTCTCCTTAAAGCTGGGGCGAGTCAGCGGGGGCCATTTCGGTTGCCTTGCATATGCTCACCAACGGCGGGAACACCGAGGGTCTTTTCCGCGCCGGCTATATGCAGAGCGGGTCGCCGATTCCAGTGGGGCCTATCGACAACGCCAGCGGCCAGAAATGTGCGTTTTAGAAACACCATGTCCTCACTTTGCTGATGGTTTTCTAGTCTATGATGAGCTTGTGGCCAATGTCGGATGCCAATGGGAATTCGATACCCTCGCATGTCTCCGGACTATTCCCTATGACCAGCTGAAGAAACAGGTGGATGCGTCGCCGTTTTTCCTCGATTATCAGGTCAGTTCTTTGTGCTTCCGGTTGCTGTATCTGACCAGCTGTTTAGTCGCTTGTATTAGCATGGCTGCCTCGCGTTGACGGGGACTTCCTCGTCGACAACCCGCAGCAGCTTGTTCTTAAGGGCCAGGTTGCCAAGGTTCCCTTCATTGCTGGGGACTGCGATGATGAGGGCACCGTCTTCTCGCTCTCGACGCTCAACATAACGTCTGTCTTTTGTTTTCAAGCTAACTTCTGACCCTGTTGTTCAGATCTGACGCCGCGTTCAACGACTATCTCGCCACGATCTGGGCACCGACTGCCCCAAACTCCACCATCGCTGCCCTCGCTAACGCGTACCCGAGCGACATCACCAAGGGCTCGCCGTTCGACACGGGCATCCTGCATGCGCTGACCCCGCAGTTCAAGCGATTAGCTGCTTTCCAAGGCGACGCAGTCTTCCATGCCCCGAGGCGGTTCTTCCAAACCCAGCTATCAGGCAAGCAGAAGCAGTGGGGCTATCGTCAGTTCTTTCCCTCCTGCTATAAAACTGCGAACTTACGGTGTGGTATCCAGTTAACAAGCGCAACAAGGCAATCCCATTTGTTGGCTCGGTAAGTTTCCACATACTTGCTCCCATCGAGCTATTCGCTTACTACTACGTCTGGCCAGTACCACACCTCTGACGTTTCAAACGTCTTCGGCGCGGGCGAGCTTACGGACTACCTCGTCAACTTCGTGACCGACCTCGACCCCAACGGCCCCACTGTCCCTGCGTGGCCGCAATACTCGACTGACTCGCCCAATTTGATGACGTTCTACGATGCGCTGCTGACGAAAGATAAGACGGGGGTTTCGCAGGACACGTTCCGGGTCGAGGCAATGAAGGTGTTGACGGAGGCGAGCTTGGCGTTCCCGATATGACCAGCAAGCACGATTGTAGACCGAGTATAAATCGCTGTTGTAGCTTTGACCCACTAGAAAGATAGAATTGAATATGGAGGTACAATTACACCACAATACAGCAGTAGAATAAGGGTACAGAGCAATAAAACTAGTAAGAAAAAGACAGCCATGAGTAGTACATCTAACCCCAATGCGGAATAAACACCGACCAATTCGGTAAGAGATAGACGCCGCGCGGGAGGGCGCCAACGTTGAGAACAGCTTCTACCAGCAGAAACATCCGGATGACGAACTCGAAAGTCCCGACCACGACAACGGCAGAAAAGGTCTCCGAGTACCACGACGTCTCCCCCACCGCCCAAGCAAATGCGCCACCAAGCAAAAGGCCGCCACCGCTGATAAAGCACGATGCGACCCGCCAAAAGAGCTGCATCCACGACGATGAAAAGGTCGCATTCCAGCCAGCTGCGTGGATGAGCCCGTAGAATATTTCAGCGACCGTGAAGCCCAGAATCATCCTCTTAGACGCGTACTCCCATGACTCATAAGTGGGCACATTGGAGGAGCGGAGGACAAAGAATTCGGTGGGTTTCAGGTCAAGGGTCGTGTCTGTCTTGACAAGCTCCCATGCAAGGCGCCAGCGGAGGACACCCTCCGGCGCAAGGTAGAGGCTGTCCGACGGAAGTCCCGGTTTGCGGTCCAGGACACGACGTGTGATGTCAAATCGGTAGTCGTTTGTCCTGATGAAGCGGAGCCCAGTGCCGGGCAGCGTATCGGCACTAGAGCCTCGCCCGAGAACGACATTTCCGTCACGTGTGGCAGGAGGAACAGCGGAGGAAAGAACGGCATTCCGCTCGACTGAAACCCATTGGCATTCGGGGGTGCGAGCCATATACGAAGCGACCGCCTTGTTCGGGTGCTTGAGTGCCAATTTCCCGCTGAGTGAACTGCACATGTACATGTAGGCACATAGTTGCTGAAACTTTGGGATGTCGCTGGGAGGCATAGTGGGGGCGGGAAGGATCGTCGGGACGGAGATGTTCATCGGCTTCTTCGCCCACAACAGATACGTGAAAAGCGTATAGAGAGCATGAGCGCCCGTGGTGATCTCGAGAAGGGAGATGGGGAGATGTCTTGCGCCTCGCGCTATACATTGCAAGCAGAACCAGCCGGCTTGGAGAGCGACAAGTAGCTTCGCAAGCCCATCCGCCTTGCTTTTGTCTTTGATGTCTTCTTTTGATATTCGCGTCATGACTGCCGGAGCACGTTCGGCGAGGAAGAGCAGGCCATCGGGCGTAAGGGTACGACGCTTGACTTGGTGGGAAGAAACCGAGCTTTGTTGAAGTCGATCGCGTAGCCGCCCATAACAACGTAGAAACCGTGGATGAGCTCCCAGTCCGCGCCAAACGGAGGTAATGGGGCATTTATCTCGACCTGAAACTTCGATAAAGGACATACAAGAAACAGGAAAAAGACGCACATCAGGTACCTCCGACCGTCCACCCAGCCCAACGAGTTTTCGAAAAGACCTCCATATCGAAACGGTCTTCTTCTTCCATTTCGACCGAGCGAGTTGATTGACTACACGCTGGGCACTGGAGTACTGGTTCCAAGCGATGAAGGTGACGATCTCGGGCGCCATGAGACCGACACCCAGCCAAAGTATCTTTCGCATGAATTGGCGCGCCCCCGCCGCTGGCTCGGGAATGTTGAGATGGATAGCCGTCCAAACACACAAGCCGAGCGTGAAGACGCAGCTCGACACCAAGGTATATGTGCCCCTTGTCGTAGCTTCGTCGACCCACCAAGAAGGTCTGAAAAGCGTAAGAAAACAGGAAGAAGGTGGGAGAAATTGCGCACGACATCGATTGCTTTCTCAAGCTTGATTAGACGTTGGGGACGATTCGAGAAGAGGAGAGAAGTGCTGTATGCTGGTTTAAATGGGACCGCAATTCATCAGCACTGTCGGCCTGACAGAGAGAAATAGTACCTTGATTGGGCGACTACTTAGGCGCTCGGTGGCGTTGCGATGCGTAACCTGCCGACTGTTGCAGCCTTCTAATTTGGTGGCAGGTGGAGTGGGCTGGGGGGCCACATAATCGCATGGAGGAGTTCATGACTTCTGCCCCAGATGGAGGTTGGGATCAAGCGGATGGAGGTGTGACGGTCAACCAAATTCTTGACCAGTACTAGTACATCGAGTCTGAATCTAAATGCCGCCACTCACGGATACTTTCTCGTCACTCTTCAAGCCATAGCAGCCCCACCCGCAACGCCTTCTGCTGACTCTTATCGTGGAGTTGGCCCGCGGACCCAGGTGAAATGCGAGCCTCTCCATAAAACAAGGCGCTTCAAGGTGTACAAGCTCCACACTCCTTCTCGTACACGATGGCAGCTGCAAAAGAAGTCTCACGTCTGAAGACTGTCGCTTCCCCAACAACTTCACCTGGAGACCCATCCCTTCAAACCCTCACGTATGTTTCGCTCGCTGTTGTTTCTTATTGTCCATAACGCATTCACAGGTCTGCAAACCGCAAACTCGACAATCCGCTTCGGGGGATACCGCGAGAACGACTACTCAGCGATGTCGAGATGTTTGCGGGGGAGCAGGGACTGGAGGACATACTGCCCGAGCTGAGGAAAGGCGCGTTGGTTGCGCAGGACCCGGAAGGCATGTGGTCATAGCTTCTCTGTGAACATCACTAACCATCTGCCTAGCATTTAAGAACGTAGACATGCTCGAAGAAGAGGACAAATACCATATTCGGCGAGAAACTGCCCACAAGTATAGTCAAACTTGGCGCCTGTACTACGTGAACAACAATTATCGTCACCTCGCTTGGTTATAGAGTGCTGAAGACAGTTCTTTTAGATGGTCATTATGTCTTCCCTCGCTGCAGCTGTCCAAGGAATGGACGAGTCTGTCATTGTGCGTGTCGTACTTCTCATGTCCGCGCCACTGGCTCATCAAACCTCTTAGAATGGTGCTCAGGTATCAGCTAGCTTGCATTTCAATCTAAACATCTAACTCGTGGTCCAGATACTTTACCCACAACAGTTTGGTATTGGTAGTAACAGTCGTTGGTGACATTATTGTTTCATCTTCCTCGCGTTGACCACTTGTTATAGAACACGACTCATGGCTCGTTGGCCTTGTTAACTCGGCGCCTTACTTGTGCTGTGCCCTCATCAGCTGTTGGCTAACGGATCCATTAAACAAGGCGCTTGGACGCAAACGAACCATCTTCTTCACCTGCGCAATAAGTTTCGTTACTTCAACTTACTTGCATATGGAGTGCGGTCACCAACTTGAATACATGGTGGCACCTTTTCATTGCGCGATTTGTGCTGTAAGTAGAGCCAATCTTCGCAGTCGTTTGTATCCTGATCGCTTTTAGTGGCTTTGGCATTGGTCCAAAGGTAATTTATTCCCTTGAGAAGGGGCTAGCAAAGCAAAGATCATAGAGTTAGTCGTCCCTAGCTGGCACGCTGTCAATGTTCCCAAAACTATTCTGTTACTCTGTACTTCATCTTGAAATCTGACGTGTACTTCGCTATATATTTTCGTGCCAACACACGTCATCGCAATAGGTATAAGTACTGGCAGTACTCCTACTGCTCCGAGCCGTACCGCCATTGAAGACTGACCTGCCATATGATACCTTTGGCAAGTTAAGTGCTTTCCCTGCCTTTCAACTCTTCTGCCACCTCAATATCCTCCCACATATTGTCGAGACGATCACGAATATGCCTAAGATGTAGGCCTTCAAGTTTTTCAACCACCAGTAACATTAGACGCGGAGAACAGATAACTTGCGGGGCAACTCACCGTCATCTTGATCTGTGCCGTATTCCTCCTGGCGACCCCAATTCCGATTTCGCTCCCATCTGAGCGCAAAAGAGCCCGCGTCAACACCAAGCACGTTGAGTGTCGGATACCGTTGCGTGATGGACTGGCGAATGGTGCGAAGCTTTTGCACGGTGAGGCCAGGAAGACAGCCACGGCGACTTGATAGCCAGGTCAAGGAAAGGGTCTGCAGCGTCGGCGTGAGAAGCGTAGCAGGGATGGAGGCCAGTTCTTCGAGATAAGCTATAGCCTGCGTGGATCAAGTGTTTCTGCTCAGCAAGGGGACACAAGGCGACATACTACACTGTGTCCGTCTGGTGTGACTTCATCCATATGTGGCATGGCACGTAATGCCAGATGCTTCAAAGCAGGAAAGGCGTTTGTGAGCAGTTGGAGGCCCGCAGGCTGGACGAGCTCAAGTGCTCAACATGCACATCTAGAAGTAATAAGGATGCACTTTGAAGGCGGCGTGATGAAATGAAGGAGAAGAATGGTTCGCTCTCTGTTCTCCGCGAGTACGAGTATCTGCACAAGAGAATGCGGAGCTGCGTGGCGCGCCGAATAAAGGCCTCCATCAAATGACGAGACACTGTGGAGAGCTTTTTGACACAAGCCAGCGTCGCCCCAAACCCATTGACCACGTCCGCAGCTTGAGCAGCGTCCACGTCGCCAATAATGTGGAGTTCTTGGATGTTCGGGCATTTGCGGAGTAGAGCGCTGAAGCAAGTATCATTCATGGCAGTAATAGAGAGATGCGTGAGTTGAGGAAATGTGGCGATGGAGTCGAGGGTCGTGTCCCCAGCAGGTAAAGTACAGCGAAGTGACAGTTGACGAAGCGTAGAGGGATTGAGCAATGGTAGATATGGGACAAGGTCATCGCCGCCGTTGGGATAGCTGTAGTTACTGGTTAACGAGAAGTTCCGGAGCTGAGCAAGCAGGAGGGCCCGGGAGACCGCCGTCTCAGTTGGTAATGGCCCCCACTGGCACATATGCTCGATCTGGAGTGTCCGGAGCCTGGGTAAACAGAAGATTTTCCGAAATTCGAGGTCCGTGAGCGGTAAATCAACGAGCTCGAGAGACTCTAACTGCTCGAAGCGCTCGATTTTGGAAAAGATGGTTGTCATTAGCCAGGAGGCGGCATTGCGGTCGTCGTCTGTCGTGTCGGCTAAGCGCAACATCCATGGTAGCCAAGGCCGGATCCGACAGGAGCGAACGAGGGGGGAGATATGTTTGGAGCACCAGAACTCGAGCCTTTCTGGCTCGGCTGGGGTCGGTATGTGGTATTCCAGCATTTCAAGTTTTCCCCGCAAAGGATCTGTTTTATACGGCACGAAGTTAAAGTGGGAGAAGCGCAAGGGTCGTGCCAGCGCAGCAAACGTCCGATTGGTCATGAAGATGGCGGGTAGGGACTCCCTGGGAAGGCGATTAAATATCTCCAGCCAGAGTTCGGAAGGGAGTGTCGAGGTATGCTGCATGATGGGCAGCCTTGTCGTTGTGGCATCTCTTCCTCCATCCAGCGGCATCCAGCTTCAGGTTGTGAGAGGCAACGGCCGTTGTCTTAGGGCCTAACCTAACAGGATACGAGTTAGCAGTGTTTTGTCGTTGGCGAAACGGAAGCGGGATCTGGGTGTGACATCACCACCATCCGTTCTTTCCTCTGCACTCCCATGTCATCGACCAAGCCAGCCTCTCTCCAGCTCAAAAACACGACCCCAATGGAGGTTATGACAACTATCCTGCTGCTGGAGAGTATAGTACACGGAGAGAAGGGCTGAAGAAGAAGGAGGTCGAGGAGAAGATATGGCAAGATGCTTGAGAGCCTGAGGATTGGTGCGTTGTCCTAACTCTTGGCGCGCAGTACTCTTATGATTCGCTCAAGCTTTTCGTCGTCTTACATTCGCTCTCCGGAAAAGCCAGCACAGCAACTCTGGCACGACAAATACTGTGTCGTCTCAACCGTTCCGCCAGACGCATCGGCTCTTCTCCACACACCTATAGTGCCCGCTTATCCCCTCTAGTTAGAGGGGCAAGGGGGGGGGGGGTTCTCCCTCTAACTAGAGGGGTTTAACGCGATTGCCTATGCTTTCTTAAACTTCCTTGTGAGTGTTAGTGGACATCCTGCTCAGCGGAGGCCCAAGTCCTCAGAGGTTAGTGGACTCATCATGAGTGTTGGTGACACCACACTCGCAGCTATCTTCCTCAGCCATCAAACCTCTTTCCAGCTGTGATCCCGACACTACCCGACCCCCCGCCCACTGTCCCGATCTGATGGCGCATCAAAAGATCAAAGTTGTGCGCTTCATTTAGATAAGCCTAGATGTATCAATAAAAATTGAATATCTAAAATATTAAGGAAGATATAAGACTTTTGATCTAATGATCTGCGATCATAAAATCAAAATTGTAAAGAAGGTAATTCTAGCCAGTAATGTAAAGAAATCAAGTTGAAATTCATTCTCTCTAATAAAATATAGGCTTATGATGTATGTAATATGTTCACTGAAGTTAGTGGACAACATATGTATATAGATAGGTATATAGGAAGTTTCTGGACATATATCCATACTATAGGTTATTATGACTATTCATATACCATATTGAAGCCCTTTCATAATGATTTCATTGAGCAGTTATCTACTAACTGTCCTAGGCGCAGAGCGAGAGGGACATCTTACCTATATTTGTCAGTATGTACAGATACCATAGTAGTAGGTAGGTCTATATACCCTACCACATGATCCAGATGCCAAATTTAAAGAGGTAATGATGTTACAGATCCTATAATGCCCTTCCACTCTAATGAGAGGGGATAAAAGGGCATTATAGAACTAGCTACCACCACAACTACAAGTATACTTTCCTGAGTCCATAACTACTTACTCTATCATATATGCACAATACGTGGTAGTAGTGCACAATATGTGGTATATTATGTTATCCCAACCAGAGGTGTCTACTAAGCCCCTGTCCACTAACTTCTGTATTCGGTCTATACCAATCAGTGTGTATGAGGGTGTGTACCCTACTAGATATCTTGGATATCATGTACGGAATAGTATATAGTGGTACACTACCCCACCGTATCATGGTGGTCTAACTTGACTAGTGTGTCCACTAACTTGGTATCTAGTGTCCACTAACTTCCAGGGTACAAAAGTTAGTGGACACCAGCCTATATTAATTAGTGTGTACAGAGGGTATGTACCCTACCAGATATCTTAGATATCATGTACAGGATAGCCTATGATGGTGTCCTACCTTACTATGACCTAACTTGAGTAGTGTGTCCACTAACTTCCATACCCCGGAAGTTAGTGGACACCTAGTATATTAATTGGTATGTACAGGATGTATACCCTACTAAATATCTTGGATATCATGTACGGGATAGTATATAGTAGTACACTACCCCACTGTATCATGGTGGTCTAACTTGAGTAGTGTGTCCACTAACTTGGTACCTAGTGTCCACTAACTTCCAGGGTACGGAAGTTAGTGGACACCAGCCTATATTAATTAGTGTGTACAGAGGGTATGTACCCTACCAGATATCTTAGATATCATGTACAGGATAGCCTATGATAGTGTCCTACCTCACTATGGCCTAACTTGAGTAGTGTGTCCACTAACTTACATACCCCAGAAGTTAGTGGACACCTAGTATATTAATTAGTATGTACAGGGTGTATACCCTACAAGATATCTTGAATATCATGTATGGGATAGTATATCATAGTACACTACCCTACTGTATCATAAAACTTGAGTAGTATGTCCACTAACTTCAGTATCTTGTGTCCACTAACTTCCAGGGTACGGAAGTTAGTGGACACCAGTCTATCAATCAGTGTGTATAGGAGGGGGGTGTACCCTACCAAATACCTTGGATACCATGTATGGGATAGTATATAGTGGTACACTATGCCACTGTATTATGGTGGCCCAACTGGAAATATGTCCACTAACCTTCTGGGTACCAAAGTTAGTGGATCTCTCCTCAGAGTTAATAGACATTACACCCAGTCAGTTGACCATATAAGGGTTCAGGTTTGGCTAGGTTTAGACATTGATGTATTCTGACCCTGACCCAGACAGAACCTACCCTGAAATTCTATGAGTTGACTCTGACCTACAGCTCTATCCTACAGGCTATGAGCATCTATGGAATCCTGTGAGTTTCTTCCAGGGAATATATACCATACTATGTTATTGTGCTTGCCTGTTTCAATATGGCTAGAGAATCGGTTAAACCCTCTAAGCCTGGATAATGTCTACCAACTCTCTAAAAGTTATTGCATATTAATTGTGTAATAACAGAAGCAATAATACCTTAAAATACATAGGCCTGGTGGTATATCCATGGGTGTATGTGTACTATACCCCAGATACTTATTCTGGAAGTTCAGATGGACTCTGAGACATTATTCATGTGCCAATAGGTTGGCGTCCACTAACAAAAATGTCGTTGCACATCAATTGGTTAATAACAAAAGCAATACTGGGTCAAATCATATGGGGTTTGCAGCATATTGATTCGAATACATGCCCGATGATGTGTATCAATTTGTAAGCGATTCCGAGAGATATGTGAAAATTAGTGTGAACGCAATATGCCTTTACAATTCAAGTTCTGAACCAAGGTAAAATCATGTATCTATTTTCTTGACAAAGTCAGAATCGAAATAGATGTATGTAGTATACCTAGTACATCTGTTTTGAGAGTTTAGATGAGCTCTAAGACCATTATTTATGCACCAATAATAGTTTGGCGTCCACTAACAAAAATGTCGTTGCACATCAATTGGTTAATAACAGAAGCAATACTAGGTCAAATCGTATGGGGTTTGCAGCATATTGATTCGAATACATGCCCGATGATGTGTATCAATTTGTAAGCGATTCCGAGAGATATGTGAAAATTAGTGTGAACGCAATATGCCTTTACAATTCAAGTTCTGAACCAAGGTAAAATCATGTATCTATTTTCTTGACAAAGTCAGAATCGAAATAGATGTATGTAGTATACCTAGTACATCTGTTTTGAGAGTTTAGATGAGCTCTAAGACCATTATTTATGCACCAATAATAGTTTGGCGTCCACTAACAAAAATGTCGTTGCACATCAATTGGTTAATAACAGAAGCAATACTAGGTCAAATCGTATGGGGTTTGCAGCATATTGATTCGAATACATGCCCGATGATGTGTATCAATTTGTAAGCGATTCCGAGAGATATGTGAAAATTAGTGTGAACGCAATATGCCTTTGCAATTCAAGTTCTGAACCAAGGTAAAATCATGTATCTATTTTCTTGACAAAGTCAGAATCAAAATAGATGTGTGTAGTATACCTAGTACATCTGTTTTGAGAGTTTAGATGAGCTCTAAGACCATTATTTATGCACCAATAATAGTTTGGTGTCCACTAACAAAAATGTCGTTGCACATCAATGGGTCAATAACAGGAGCAATACTGGGTCAAATCTAATTCCAAATAAAATCATGCGCCCGGTTTCTCAACAAAATCACAATTGACTTAGATGTATATGATACACTTAGGACTTCCAACCTGAGAGTACATCTTGAGCTTTACAGAATTATTTATGCACTGCTAATTGGTTCTACTGACTTTCAAAAGTTATTGTGAGCAATACTATATTTATCCTCAGGAGAAACTCACAGGATTTAATAGATGTATATAGCCTGAAGCATACAGCCGGTGTCCACTAACTTCCGGGGTATAGAAGTTAGTGGACACACTAGCTGGGTTGGGCCATATGATACAGTGGGGAGAGTATACCGCCATATATCATCCCGTACATCATATTCCAGATATTTGGTAGAGTACACACCCTATACATACTAATTGATATAGACTGGGTGTCCACTAACTTCTAGGGTATGGAAGTTAGTGGACACTAGGTACTAAAGTTAGTGGACACCTCCAGTTGGGATACTATAATACAGTGGGGTAGTATACAGCCATATACCATCCTGTACACCAATTGTATACCAAGGTATGTGGTAAAGTTCACACCCCTCCACACACCAATTAATATACTGAGGTGTCCACTAACTTCCTAGGTATAGAAGTTAGTGGACACCATACCTAGGAAGTT
Source organism: Mycena indigotica (assembly GCF_014461135.1). Taxonomy (NCBI): domain Eukaryota; kingdom Fungi; phylum Basidiomycota; class Agaricomycetes; order Agaricales; family Mycenaceae; genus Mycena; species Mycena indigotica. Next base: position 76,269 of record NW_023503016.1, on the reverse strand, counting down.
AGTAGACACCTCCAGTTGGGATACTATGATACAGTAGCGTAGTACACAACCATATACTATCCTATACACCAAGTATCTGGCCAGGTACATACCCCAGTATAGACCAATTAATATACTGAGTGTCCACTAACTTCTGTACCCTGGAAGTTAGTGGACACAGTAGCCAAGTTGGGCTACTATGATACAGTGGGGATAGTACACCATCATATATCATCATGTACATGATATTCAAGGTATCTGCTAGGGTATCTCTGTACATACTGATTAATATACTGAGTTGAGTGTCCACTAACTTCTGTACCCTGGAAGTTAGTGGACACACTAGCCAAGTTGGGCCACTATGATACAGTGGGGATAGTACATCATCATATATCATCTTGTACATGATATCCAAGATATCTAGTAGAGTACATAACCTATACCTACTGATTAATATAGACGGGGTGTCCACTAACTTCTGTATCTAGGAAGTTAGTGGACACCTTCAGTGAAGATATTATGATATGCTACATCTCATGAACTGCTACTACATATAGTGCCTGCGTGATAGAGTTAGTTATAGACTCAAGAAAGCATACTCATAGTAGTGGCAGTAGCTATTTCTATGGTATTTTAGAGAGGGAAAGGCATTATAGAATCTATAATCTCATTATACCTCGTTAAATTTAGTATCTAATATCCGGATCATTTAGTAGCATATATGAACCTACCCTACCTACTACTATATATGACATCTGTCTACCAACTTGTAGCCTGTGTCTAGAAAAGTTAGTAGATAACTGCTCAATGAAATCATTATGAAAGGGCTTCAATATGGTATATGAATAGTCATAATAACCTATAGTATGGATATATGTCCAGAAACTTCCTATATACCTATCTATATACATATGTTGTCCACTAACTTCAGTGAACATATTACATACATCATAAGCCTATATTTTATTAGAGAGAATGAATTTCAACTTGATTTCTTTACATTACTGGCTAGAATTACCTTCTTTACAATTTTGATTTTATGATCGCAGATCATTAGATCAAAAGTCTTATATCTTCCTTAATATTTTAGATATTCAATTTTTATTGATACATCTAGGCTTATCTAAATGAAGCGCACAACTTTGATCTTTTGATGCGCCATCAGATCGGGACAGTGGGCGGGGGGTCGGGTAGTGTCGGGATCACAGCTGGAAAGAGGTTTGATGGCTGAGGAAGATAGCTGCGAGTGTGGTGTCACCAACACTCATGATGAGTCCACTAACCTCTGAGGACTTGGGCCTCCGCTGAGCAGGATGTCCACTAACACTCACAAGGAAGTTTAAGAAAGCATAGGCAATCGCGTTAAACCCCTCTAGTTAGAGGGAGAACCCCCCCCCCCCTTGCCCCTCTAACTAGAGGGGATAAGCGGGCACTATAGGTGTTAGATTGGGTCGTCGCGGACAAGGAAGGCTGAAAGCGAGGAGTCTTTTCAGCGCTGAACCCATGCCAACTACAAATGCAAAACTCCCCTCATCTGCACCCGCGTAAAGCATTTGCTCTTCCCCGCCGACCTCGAGGTGGATGACTGCCTGGCCGATTATGACTCGAATCCAAGGCCAAACGAACAAGCAAACGAACATGCAACTCACCAATCTCCCATTCCTCCTCTTCCTATTCACCTCCTCCACCTCCGCCTCCATCCCCATTGCCCGCGCTTGCCACCTCCGCCATCCGCGTCAGCTTTCGGCCATCCTTCCCAAAACGGCCAGATCACGTGCCACGCCGGCCTCCGCCGCCGGAAGGCCGTCGATTTACTCTCAATACATCTCGACGATTGCGACGCTCAATCGAGTGTATCTCAGGCTGCTTCCCGTCGAGTTCAATCAATACCCCCTCGTCCTCATGCCCTTCCTCTGTCTTCAAAGCCAGACATGCGCAGATGTCGTTTTTTGCCGCCTGGTCACTCAAGTCGGCCACGCAACAGACCATCTTGCAGCAGGGCGAAAACATTGCGTTAAGGTGTACAAGCAGTGTCTCCTTCTGCCAAACATCATACCCCTCACGTCTAATCTTTTCCCTGGCGCATTTTGACCGTCATCGGCGGGTCCGTTCTCCAACGTTTGCCGATGCGCCTTTCGTCGAGCACGTTTTCTGGGCAGCCGACCGACACGCCAAAGATCTCGATGTATCTCTCCCGGTACAGCAGCTATGGCTTCCGCTGTCAAAGCGGGGGGTCTTTATCGAGCACATCTTCTGGGAAACAACAACGGGCATGTAGGCTTCGCGCTGCATAGCAGTATCCAGGCTCGAAAGGGTGTTCCATCATGAAGATCAGGGGTTATGGAGATGATGGAGAATGTCTGCTTGAGCATGCTGTCTCACCATCGTCGGCCTTCACGTCTGGTGCCACCGGTTTAGAACCAATCCAACGATACTCTATCCAAGTTTTTTGCTAGTCTCTTTTCCTTTATCACTACATTTTTCTCTGTTTATGGACCAAGAATTGAAGCATCTTTATATATCTAATGTTGTACAACAACTCAAGCATATTATTGGTCAACACCCCAGTCTTTCAGCTTCTTGCACTCCCAGGATTTCCGTGTTGGATGGCCATTTGGCATCACAACTTCGACGCCAAACGTTCTCTGCAGGTGCTGCAAGTCGCGGATGTCCGCGTCCGGAATACCACATGGCGCAAACTCGACGACAAAGCGCGCGAGCTTCAGTTTGCGCTGAACAGGGTCGGAAGACATGTCCGCCGCGGCTGCACGCATGGCGATTCCGTCCAGGAACGGACGGATGTTGACCGGGGCTGGCGTGGAGGCGGGGATGACGAGGGCGAACGATTCGAGGTTGGAGAGGAGGCTCAGCTCGGCCAGAGACGTGGAGCACTTCTGTTCCTCGTCGCGGCTCATGGGAAATGCGGTCACGGTCAGATGTTTGACTGGGTGGACCGTGTGTGAGGTGAGGAGAGCATGGAAGGCGGCGTAGCTGGTCGGCGTGAGGAGAGACAGCGAGGTCACAGTCGCAGCGGAACGCAGGACACCGGGGTCGATAGAGGACTCGATGATGAAATCATCGAGGTCGGAGAGGCAGAGAGTTGTTAGGGCAGGCAAGAGGAGGTGGTCGAAAATGGAAGTGCTGTCGTCGACCACCAGCGACAAAGTTGACAAGCAGGGCAGGAGTAAGTTAGAGGCTGGTAGGTCTGCTTCTTCGAAGAGTGAAGGGAGCGACAGCTCCTCCAGCGCTTCCAGATAAGTGAGGAGAGTGAGGATTTCAGTATACGTGGCTGGACGAAGGATGGTCAGTTTTTGCAGTTGATGGGTGGGGAATGAAAGCGGCAAGACCAGGCTGGGAATGCTGATGGACAGCTCTCGGAGACTGGGGGCATTCATGAATACGGGGTTCTCGCCGGTTTCGATCATGCTCCAAACATCAAACACGAACTTGGTCAGCAGCGGAAAGTCGAGGTGTGCATTTGGCGTGTCTGAATCGGGAGCCGCCCAGTTGAAAGGCCACTTGATGCAGGACAGGGATGCTTCCACCCATTGAGAAGCAGAGTCAAATATGCATCGAGGGAGGTTGTCCGCGTTGTCTTCGGGAATCGAGAACGCAATCGGCAGTCCTTGTGCGCGCCGCAAGAAGTGCTCGGAGAGAGTGTGTCGCTTGCCCCCGTTGATTGAGTAGGAGGTGCGCGTCCAAAGGTGCGGGTCCGCGACAGCAGTCCGCCGCCAGCGTTGGCAGACAGCGGTAATTCGTAGTAGCATGCGGTTAACGTCGAGGGAATGTGAAGACGATACTGCTGCCGCAAAGATGTGGCAGAGTATTTCGGCAGGGAGAGTGTTGATTGGGTAGACGACAGTAGATAGGTCGTCTTGGAGCGCTTCGAGACGGTCCTCGAGGATTTGTAGCTGGGTTTTCAGTTTATGAATCGTCTTTTTGACCTGCTCTGCCTCGTCTCTGAGTTGAGAGATGATTGCACCATCAAGAGGAGGTTCTGGTCGGCGAGGGGCACGGAAGAACGAGAGCGCCTGGACAGGATCGCGGCCAGACATGACAAAAAAGCTGAAGCAATCTTGACGGTCAAGCGGTGAACAGAGCAAAGGTTGGAACATGACTTACGGAGGACTCGAGGCACCCAAGTGCAGAGCTGCCCAAGATTAGAACAAGAACGGGAAGAGACTTTTCTGCGGTCTGGTGGAAGTTGTTGTCAACGAAGATCGTCGCGTGTCACACGTCATCACTCTCTCTTCATCTCCACCACCCTCGGTCAATGCCGTGGCTCAGAATGCCCACGAGCCGGCCTTTCACGATCCACGCATCGCCAAAGAGGCCTGCAGGCCAACTCTAGAGTACCGAGAGAGAGAGACATGGGTGACGGCACAAGTGCAGAGGCGAAATCTTGGGTGTCGAAGTGTGTATTCTGAGCGCTGCCCATTGAATGTCTCTGCTCACCCATACGCTTCCAGCTTGTTCACTTCCCGCGGGCACAATGGCCGCCCGCATTCACCCTTCCACACCGCTGCGACATCCCCGTCTTCGACAACGAGATTTACAAGAGCAGTCATTCGCGCTACGACTGGCAAGCGCAGACGCCAACTCGTGTGGAGGGATTGGGAAGCCGCTGGGGCGGACACTGGGAGAGAGCAGCGTGTGCTTTCAAGTGCCTTCGATGTTTATTCCCTGCTTGACTGGCCAAACAGTTCCGTCACGGAAATCTTCAGCCTGAGAGCATGGGTGCGCGCCAATACTAATTGGGAGTCTCTGCTCACGCATATCCTTCCAGCCTGCCTCGCTAGTAACAGCTCTGCTCCGCGGGCACGATCGCCACCCGCGTTCACCCTTCCACACCGTGACCGCTGCGGCATCCCCGTCTTCGACAACGACAGCAGACATTTGCGCTACGACTGGCAAGCGGAGACGCCAACTCGTTTGGACGGCTCGGGAAGCCGCTGGGACGGCGGATCCTGGGAGAACAGCGTGCGTTCTAAGTGCTTTGAAGAATGATTTGCCCCGCTTGACTGGCCAGACAGTGTTTCGATCTGGCGAAAGCCTGCGGCCTGAGAGCATGGATGTGCGTCAATGCTTCTCCGTGAAGCAGTGCATCACACACCAGCTCAGACCTGCGCACCAATCTTCGCTCGCCGGACTATGTAGGAGGGAGGGAGTTTATTGTGGCTTGACGAGATATCGAGGCGAGTAAAGCTTACCACTCTTTCATCTCTCTTGTACTTATCTATTTTAGCTCCACATTTCCTGCGTGTTTTAATCGACATACTATATACTCCCGCTCGTCAAGCTGTTTGCGATACTGCTTGCCTTTCTATTGGCATCACAGCCCCCAGCAATACTCTTTCCGACAGTGTCGTTTCACGCTTACAGTATGCGTAGAGAACCACGATAAGTTGGTCGAGCAACGCTCCATCTATTCCCCCATGCCCTCAGGCTCAATCCCGGTTCTTCAGTCGTGTTCATCCACTTACAGCGCGTCACGCTGGCGCTCGTCTTATGCCCACACAACCTGGCTTTGCAGAACACACCAGGGCTGTACATGTTTCGCCCATACTGGAGGTGCTTCTTTAGTAGTTTGTGAACGACGGGAACGGAATTCCACTCCAGCAACCCTCGAATCGTCGCGAACGTGTAGAGCAAAGGCTTCTGTCGGCAGGCCCGTAGGGTAGGTGATTATCTCCCGCATATTGTTCATGCAATCCTCATATTATATTCAGTGTCGAACACGGTCGTTGCAAGGGGAAACGAATCATGATCTCGCTCGGCATGTGATGCGGCGGCGGCACAGTGCTTGCCACTAACGCAGCCCGAAGGGATCCGGAGTCAACGACCGGCGGCGATGTTGATTCGGGTGAGCGAACGGCGAGCAGGCGAGCAGCAAGAAGAATACGGGCTGCGTGACCGCGCCGGCTGGGTGCGTGTTTTATGTTGTGGTTCTTGCGAGAGTTGACTGATGGGAATGATTTTAGATTCAACTGGGCGAGCGTGCGCCTCCGGTAGAGGAGAGGGAACTGGCGCCGGGCGCTCGTGTTCCTGCTGGTGGACAGCGGACTTGGATCTACGCGGGCCACTCTTCTTAGTCCTGAGATTTGTTTGATTGCAGTGGTTTTTGACCCAGGGTATGGAATGGAATCTGAGTTGCAATCTTACATACATATGCAGCTGAATACGGCTCAGATACATGCCAGTCGGTACACCAAAAGCGCATAGTAAAGGACAGAAAGTATTGAGAGCACAAACGGCATCGAAGGTAGCAAAAACCGGCCCAACAGCCAATGTCAGCCATAGCATGCTAGCCAATCCAACGCCATCGCCAGCATGACATCTGCTGCAACTCTCCAAAACCGCGAGAAGCATACCGTCATATCGCCCACAATCCTTGATTGGCAAACAGGCTGAACGCCCTTGGCCGCTGGCAACTTTTGCAAGGCGGGTGACGATGACCGGGCCAACGCAAGGCCCAAGGAATGGCGGGAGGCAGAATTCTTCCCCACGACATCGAAAGGCAGAAGATTGCGTGCCCGCGCACAACAATATCCACCGCGTATTGCCCAGGTCTGGCGAAAAAGACTTTGACAGTCTTTGAAGCGACGTCGGAGAAAACGGTGTCGACGAGGGCCTTCCCGGGCACATCGTCGCCCGGAAAGAATTGAGTGGCACAACATAGCGGTACTGCACCACCGGATACACTGGATATACGCGTATGTGGGGCATGGGCAGCGCTGCAAAGTCGGGGCCTGAGTGTGACGTGACGAGTGTGACATCCGGAAGAAGGGTCGCTGGTGTCGGCGGTGCATGCGCGGAGGCTTCGAACAGGAAGGGAGGGCACTTGGGGAGGTGTATAGATGTCGGAGGATAACGCGGGCGAGCTATCGGTGTCTCCCGTTGACGATGATTGTCTTCTCTTAAGTCGGGGGCAAATGTAGTCGAGCGAGAGGTTGTTGGTGCAATATTCGGGGCGAAAGAAGTGGTGATGGCGTGCGGGGAGTCGTGTTTGCGACAGCGAAGATGAGGCGGTATGGTCGTAGTCGGGAGACAGTTTGGCGCAAAAGGAAACGATGTATGAAGACGGAGTCGGGGCGGCATTGCGCGGGAGCTACCAGAATGAGCACGACGACCATGAATGTGGACGAATAACACACCTGCCGCCGTCCAGACATTTCCTCCGACCCCAGCCATTCATGCGCTCTGGCATATCGGCGGCATCGACACCATTCGATTCTTGGCTCGCACCCTTGCCACTCGTTGACACCCTTCAGTTCTTGATACGGTCCCGATGCTGGTATCTTAGGCTTGCCTGGAAGCATAGATATTGCTGGCGAGACGAAAGGACCTGCGAGGACGATTGACGCCGTCATCTCAATTCCACTTGAGTCTTGACTACTTGCGTGACGAAAGGATGTCTCGCGCTTCCTACAGAACGGACATGAGTGGTATGGCCAATGCGAAAGAAGGCCACGCACCATACAGTCAGCTTGCGACGGGCTTTCAGTCCGAGTCCTGCTACATATATCTCTGGCTCCGTTGTCGATATTCGTTGTCGTCCAACAGCTGGCGGGGCGAGGAAGCGATATGCCGCTCAGAAACGAGCTGAGGGAGCGGTGTCGAGCGGGTTGAGGCGGCAGAGGAGAGTGGCGGGGGACATCTGCGGCAAGAACACGTCAGACGAAGAATGGGGGAGGAAAAGGTCGTGTTTTGACGCACCAAGAAGACCATTATCTGCTCATCCCGCTCAATGGTACAGGCCCCATTCTTCTCGAAGTACCCCGTTATCGACTTTTGTGGCACTGGCGCCACGTCACATGAGCCAGGAGGCGACCGCTGGCCTGGACAAGCGGGCAGTCAGTAAGCCATCGTGTTGCTGGTTGTCCAACACACTAAATGGTTCCGAGGGCTTGCGTATGACGAGGGCGGATGTGTGGGGGAGAGGAAGGACGGGTTGCAAAGGGCGGGAGGACAAAGTAGCTAGCCGTGGTGGGGGAGCGGAAGAAGAAGTGTCACGCGCCAATCTTGATTCAGATAATCAGATTCCTCCCCGGCTTTGGGCGCCTATATGACCGCCACTCTCTAGTTCTTCAGTCTATGCCAGTGTGTATTCTTCCGAGTCAAGTTCAATGCTACAAATGTGGTATATACACGCCCCAATTAATCTGCGCAAACGCAGACGTGGGTAATGCGCGCAGTGTTGTAAGCATCAGAACCAGGAGCAAAATCCGGGCAAAGCAGTAGAGGAGGATGCCGGCAAGAAAGGGGGGCATGGAGAGAAATGCGAACACTGCGAGGATTTCATTCACCCAGTTAGGGAGCGCGTCCCCGTAGTTCAACTTGACCGGGATGATGAGCAGCAGAACAATGCTGGGGACGCCGGGGATGACAGCAATTGAGAAGGCGGACAGGCGCCACAGTTTGAGCTCGGCCGTGCTAGGGAATTGTGACGACCAGGCGGCACAATGGAGCGCACCAAAGAAAGAGCCGCACAACAACTCGAGGATGGCGCATGTGGCCTGATAACTGAGCGGCCATTCGTCGTCCGCTGCACACCAGAATGTGGGGACGTGGTACGACAGGCTGGGGTCGTAGTCAATCTGACCACCGAGTATTGCGTGCAGGACATGACTCAAGACGTCGTTTTCAATTTTGACGTTTGAGTTTTGCTGGGGCGGGGGATTTTCGAGTGCATTCCTTCCCAAGTCCTCGAGATGAGCAATGAGTGGTTGTACAACGTTTTCTGCAACCAAATTCTGTGATTTTGGCTGTACAACAGGCGCCGCTGTGCTGAGACGGACGGGCTCTTTAACCCCAAGAGGCTTCCCCCACCAAACAAGTCGAGTGCATACGGTGACCGCTGCAAACGCGAGTGTGGAGATTTCGAGTTGGGAGATCGCAATATGTTCCGAGCGGCGGGAGAGGCATTGGGCAACAAACCATATCGCCTGGCAAAGCGCAATCCCTTTCGAAAACAGGTCGCCTTTGCTCTTGTCTTCGATCGTCGAGCGTGAGACGGCTTTGATTTCTGCGAGAACAGAGGGCGATTTGAGCTGCGCGTGGGTGACAATAGGATGCCCAGTGGAGTCGACGAAACCGCCCATGACAATGAAGAAGCCGTGAGTGAGCGAGATATCATACTCTGCAGAAGTTTGTAGCTAGTTATCAGCAGAAAAAGACAAGAGTAATTAATTGCACGCACGTTTTGCGAAATGATGGGCCATTAAGCGCTGCCGCAGCGCAAAAGCCAAAGATGAGCTCCGGGGCGACGAGCGCGACAGCCATGAGGGTAAGACGGCGTTGCAGGGGTCCAGTGTTATCCAGAACGTGCCATTTGACTGTAGCCCAGAGCCCAGGTCGTCCGTGAAGCGCGGCGGGTGGCGGAGGTGGAATGTTTGGATGGACGGCCACCCACACGCAGGCGAACAACGTTGTGAGGCAGCCTTGGATGATGTCGAAGAGGGTGCGCGTGTCGCTGCAGTTAGGGAGCGCTGGAAGTTGTGCTTCCGCGAGCTGGGAGCAATAAGCGGGAGGCGCGACCACGGAAGATGTGAGAGCCAAGAGGAAAAGCATTGCGGAGCCATTGAGTCGTTGACAAGACATATAGACACTGGACCAGGGATGGCAACCATGAGGATTTCACGCGTCTTTGGCGAGGAGTAGGTTCGACGGCTGGTGGCACCAGAGCCATGGGCAACAGCCAAGAATGTACCGGCGCTCGGGCCAGTTGTCGCAGACGAAAGTAAAAGTCAAGATCTTCGGCTGGGACTCCGGTGTGACGCGGAAGATGACGATCTTCTCTCTTCCCTCTTTCCTCTACCTCCAACAGGCGCCAGCGAAGCGTGCTGGCTCAACAACGCACGTCCTGCTTTGGATGTAGCTGACGCGAAGAAGGAAGACACGCTGGGTAACAGCGTCCGCGGCCAGGCACGTCAGCACCTTTGCCTTTTTCACTTTACTACTAACCGCCTGTTTCTTGCCAGACTCTTGCTCGACGGCAGCCATGCGGTACGGCAGCTGTTTCACGGTAGGATGTGGACGGGTAAATGGGTCAACGGGGCCAAGGTGCGTCCGCAAGCCTCTCCTCTGTCCCTGCTTGCTGACGACGTTTCGCAGACCAGTCCCCCATCCATCTGAGGCCAATAACATGCTACCCTTCGCCACAACACCATCTTTAGCAACTCTCTACGCTCTATGGACCACGCAATACCGCAGTAACGGGAGACAGAGCGTCTACCCGTAGAATGTCGCTTGACTAATCGAGGAGGGAAAAATGTCGAAATATGGCGGGAGGTAGCTCTGTGTGGTCTGAAGCGGAGGATGCTTCCTGTTAGCGCGTATGTGTGGCCAACGGTGCGTTTCTCTCCATCTTCGTCTCATTTGCTATGCTAACTTCAGTCGTCAGACTGCATACACAGCCTTCATCTTGTCGTAAACAGAGAGCAGGGGGGTCCGAGGCTTTCTCAAAAGCATTGGGCCAAATCTAAGGGCTGAGCGGGTGCGTGAAATGCGTCTTATTTGTCTCCTCACCGGCTCATTAGGCCTTTCATCCACCGCAACTCGACCTATCCCTTACCGCTATTACGTTCCTCCTCCATTTGAAGCTGGGGCCGAAATCCATTACCACCTCCACAACAATCCACTCAGGTGGTACATTCACAATAGTTACAATGTCGCTTCAATACACATCCCTTGTCCTCGCTCTATGTCCGATGAGCGGCACCACATCTGTTAAGATATTCACCGTTCTCTTGCCGCTCCAATTCTCGATTTGGGGAGCAAATGGTGTGGTTCGGTGAAGTCGTGTGTCTGCAGGCTGCTGGTGCAGCTGATATGCATTTTTCGAAGTCGGAGTCCGAGACTGGTTACATTTTGACTACCATTTTCCCCTACCAATTGTTTGCGTCGCTGGTTTACCTGCCGGACTCCCGTCGCGATTTTGGAGCCCATTCTGACTCTCGTGCAGTACCTTTCAAATTCGACGCTATAGCAACTGGGCCTGCCGCGAGAGCATGGATGAGTGACAGGAACTCCGAGAAATATTTTATTTGGGCAGTATTCTGTTGCAGAATATATTTCTACTCTGCTCACAAGTGAGGGATGTAGACACTCCAATCAACGTCTCTGAAGGCTGCAGCAGGCAGGGAACGTAGGGTGGATAAGGGTAAAACAAGGAGGATAATGCGAGCAAGCGAGTAGGTGCTGGCGACTATAATGAGTGCAACCTGCCAATGAGCATCTGAGATGAGGGTTGTCTGAATTTCCAGGCCTGCATAAAAGATGAGAATGAGGGGTGCCGCGACAAGGACGAGCGCTGCTGCGCGCCACAGCCACATCTCAGCGATGGAGGGGAAGGCCGTGGCCCACGCAATGCAGTGGATTGCGCCAAAGAGCGAGCCACACAGAAGTTGAGCGCATACAGCCATGCCCATTGATAGCACAGTAGAGAAGATTTGAAAGTCCTCGTAGGCTGCACACCAGAAAGTCGGCACGGCCACGTTGGATAGAGGGTCGTACTCGTACAGCGCGTATAAATTTGTGAATATCAGCTCAAATCGCTCGAAAGGTGTTGGGCCGCCACGGGAATATGGGAATAAGCGTCTCTCGCCGGCGGGGACAGATGTCACAGACAGCTTGAACGGGGTCCGCACATCGAGTGGTTTCGGCAGCCACAGTGCCCAGGTGAGAGCGTTGATCGTAGCAAATGCTAGCGTCGCAACTTCGAGCTCGGCGAGGGGAAGATGCTGGGCCCGCCGTGCGACGCATTGGGCGATAAACCAGAGGCCTTGACAAAATGCGAGGCCTTTCGAGAAGGCATCACCCTTACTTTTGTCCTCGATTTCCGATTCGGGCACCGCTTTGATTTCTCGCAGTACATTTCCAGTCATAATTTGCTTTTTGGTGACGATGGGGTGGCCATTGGCGTCGACGAAGCCGCCCATGACAATGAAGAACCCGTGCGTGAAAGAGACGTCGTATTCTGCCAACAGTTAGTTGATGCGCTTTCGCGCGTGAGTAACGCACCGTGAGCAAAAGCATGGGCCATTATTGCCTGCTTCCCGGCCAGTCCAATGATGAGCTCCGGCGCAATGAGAGCGACGACCATGAGCTTGAATCGGTGCAGTAACGGTCTATTGCCGTCAAGCAGACTCCACTTCACGCGGTTCCATACTCTGGCCCCCTTTCCAGGGCGCGCAGGTGTCGGTGGCGGGACATTGGGGTGCACAGACACCCAGATACACAGGAAGATAGTAACCAAGCAGCTCCAGATGATGTCGAATAGTCGGCGGCAGTCGTTTATGTCGCTACATTCATCTTTCGTGCTGCGGAGGTGGGCAAAGACGGTGGCGAGAAGGAACAGCATGTCTTGATAGCCAGCATGGGAGAGGCGCCGTATAAGTATAAGGCTGTCGAGCGCTTGCAGTATCGCCACATTGACGTTTGAGAGAGAAATAATGATGTGTGACACTCTCTTCCCCGCACGACCACCTTCTATTCATGTGCCTCTGCTCGACCATGCCAAGCCTCAGGACGGCGGGGGGAGTCATGCGATGCTATCCGGTTTGTGTTTGCTGCGTGCGTCTTGTCTTTTCCTGCCACAAAGACCACTTTTCTGACTTGTTACTTTACTTCAGCTAGACTAGACGGAAATCCTCTATCAAGGCGCAGACGATGGAGGAGCAGGTGAAGAATGAGTGGAAGGACATAGAGAGAAGGATTGGGGGGGCGCAAACAGGTGCGTTATTCATGAAGCGCGTCATTTGTGTGGTCACTAACTTCGTGCTGCGAATCGTGCAGCTACTAGTATTCCTCCAAGCTTCATCATCCATCGACTCTCCTTCGATTTTATACCCCCCAGGCTCTCGCTCGCTGCGATTAACCTTCGACTGGCTGCAGTCCCCCGCTTCCGTTGCCATTTGCAAACGATAGGAGGAAGGCCGGTGCCTGCAGCGCACAATGCCGCAACGATGTGTGGCCCTGGCAGTCGTGCAGCAAGGATGTGGGAACACTGGGAGCTGCCGCGCGGGATATACATGTGCCTAAAACGTGCGTCGAGCACCATTTCTACATGAGACTCGTTGCTAATACTTTCCGCAATCCATCCAGCTGCTCCATTCCCCGTTTATTCTCCACACACACACTTCCAGGCAACTATCGAGCACGCACCACCCCCTCCCCTCACCCAATACCCCCCGCTCAGTGGCCCTTTCCCCGAATTCTGCATGGCACCACTTTCGACTGCAATTACCTTCAGATCAAGGCGATCACCAACACGGAGCAAGGGAGGGCGGGGCCTTGGATATAGAAAATCGTGGGCTTGGAATGTGCGTTATCTAATGTGTTCTTCACGCTGGGGCTGACGATGTTCCGCGTATTCAAGATCCATTTTTCTTCTTCCTTCTCTCGCAAATGTCTCGCCCGCCAAACATGACCACAAAACTGTTGGGCTTCTCGTTTGCTTTACCTTGAAATGACGAGGAGAGAGAGAGGCCGCGAGACCAGCCCCTGCTCTTCAAGTTGTTCACGGTTGTGTCTTCGACGGCTGTCTCGCCACCGCCCGCTGGACCTTCCCATCCCATCCCCGAAACTGTTGTACTCCTCTTCAATGGCGCATCCTGCGGCTCTATCGACTGGATCTAAGGCTGCCGCCATACCCACACATGGTGTCTATCTACTTTGGCCCATGGTACTGGGGTGTAAGGGCTCCGCCCGATGCATTTTCATTCGCGAGTGGACTTGATCGCGAGCGTGGTCGCGAAGCTGGAAATCTACTGGGGCACGGAAAGGAGGGGAGCTGGTTGCGGAGGGGGCGCTGATTGATCAAGTGAGTATGTCGTCGTCCTTGAAGCGGTTTTAGATGAGGCTCCAATTGCTTCCAATCCCACTACCGATACTATACTATATCGTATTCTCCCTCCACCTGCTCTGCTGTTACCCATTTCCATGCCCTCTGCTGTTCTCGTCATCTCCATTCTACTCATCGTTAAAATCTACCATTGTTATCTTTACACCCTCTGCTTCATTGGAGTCTGGAATCCGTCCATCCGTGTACTGCAATGTGCTCCCCCGGCCTTGCTTCTCATCCCCAATCCTACTTCCGACAACCAAAAGCACACAAGCTTCCTCTGCGGCGCTCCTTTCATGTCACTTCAGAGGTATTGCGTGTGGAGGAGGTGTCACGAGGTGATCTTGGGTTGGTGAAGGTATGGGAAGATGAGCACGGGGGACTTTGAAAGGCGGCTGTCAATGCCGAGGACATTCGCCTCACGACTTCCTCCCCGTTTACCGCTGCTGGTGGTCTAATTAAAGACAGACGACATCTCACACGCAACCTATGGAGACCCTCAACGCCTTCCTTCGCCCGCACGGCATCGCGCTGCGCTACCTCGACGAGCGCTCGCCGCCCGCGCTCTCTGCAGTAAAGCAAGCCTTGCTCAACCCCGCGCTACTCGGATATCTCATCACGCCGGGGATGGACCGCAACAAGCTGGCGAAGGGCATGTGGGAGCGGCTGAGGGTGTTTGGCTCGCGCGTGCGCGGCACGGACAAGCGGTGGGACGAGGCAGAGGAGTGAGTTCTTTGGGCTGCTTGCGCCGAGCTCGTTCTGACCCCTTGAAGACAGGGCCTTATAGACGTCGACAAGACCATCGCGCTGGGCACGGCGTATTGCCGCAGCAAGAATAGGCCTCTCACGGTGGAAGGCATCCTGGAGGTGTATCGGTATCGGTTGGCGCTGGTCGAGCGGGGCCCTATTGTGGAGCCGTCTGACGCTAACGTGGCGAATTTTGAATCCAAGTAGACTTTGTGTACTGGAGAGCGGCGCAATACTTGACGCCCTCAGCTTGTAACACGGTATTTAACGACAGACGAGTTCATTGCAGTTCGTTGATCAATATTGTTGCATATATAAGGGCCGCTCTTTGTTCTGCGGTATGAACACATGCAAGAATATCTAACCCTTGAAAAATATGAGCGAAACGATTGGTCTGGGCGCAGAAACTCACGCGCCGTGGTCCACAGACCCCACACAATATGCCTTCTGCCGAACGACAAACGCGGCTCGCTGTCTAAATTCTAATCCGCTATCCATTCTCGTTGACATACACCGCCCATGCGCGCGCGCTGCCTCTTATCCTCGCTGACCGCGCAGATTCTATCGACAGAGACATGTCCGACGAGGGTCTTCCGCTCTCAGATACGATGGGCAAAAGAGGGCGGCACAACTCACCTGACACGTCAACGTCCAGGTAGGTGCTGCGACTCACCTGTAGCCAGGTTTTACTCTCGCACTCGATACCCCAACAGCTATTCACATTCGCCATGGCGGGTCCCCGCAGTCAAGAGCCATGCCGTCTACGAAAACACGTCAGCGAAGGGTTTGGCAGCTGGCGGGACAGACAAGAGCGGTAAGCAGCAAGCATGTCTGCCAGAGGCCGAGTGCGCAGGCGTGGACAAGTATTGTCGCGCAATGGCCCGGGGGAGTGAGGAGAAAGAGTTGGTTCCCGTCGTTGTTTGTCGTTGTGGAAAAGAAGGATGATGATCTGGGGCCGACGTGTGATCTCCGTCTTTGGTTCTTCTCCACCACCGCGATCCGCGTCTCGAGCGCGACCTCCCCGTGCTTGAGGAGACGCGTCAGAGGGCACTCCGCGTTATATACCACCAGATTGCGAGGCCCATGGGAACGAGAGCAACTCGGAGCTTCTGTTATGCAGATATGTCGTGACTTGTCCCACAACTTAACCTCGAATCGTTAGTCCGCAGAGCCGCCATTCCTGCCTTCGCACCAGCACTAGATGGCGCAGGTGTCGACGTAAAAGAGAGGGAGGCGAATGATTGGGATATCAACCGGATGGGGAAGCGATAACCTGTTTGGCCGTTTTGAGAGCTAGATTCTAGAAGAAGTCTTCAAGAAGAAGCTTTAGACAGCGGAAGAAGGACAAGAAGTAAGCATGTATCGCACCTTATAAAGTTCATCCATCCAGTAAACAGAGCCATCGGGCCAGCCGAAGTCGATTCACATGCGCTCTAGAGCTTGACGCTGACATGGGCCCGTGTCCAGGAAAAGCGAATGAGACTGGTGGTTTTGTGCCAAGCGACCGATTTTGAGCGGCAACTGGAGATACGCGCCATAGACACCGATAAATGACCGTCCCATACTGCAGACGCGGCTGAGCTCTTTAAGTTGCGAGAGCATACGCTAGTGCCGTTGGAGGATGCGATTTCAGCATCATCGAGCAGGCAACGGCCTGCTCAAGTATACCCTGTGCTGACGAAGAGCCTATGTCAGAGACGACATCAAGCAGAAGCGTCTAAGTTCACGCACCTGGTATACTGGCGCCAGGCGGGACAGCTTCTCCCCCAAACGTTGCGCCGCCTCCCCAACATTCTCCACTGCACTACTCCGCATGCGGCAATGTCGAGCACCGGGCTACTCCGCCTCGATTGTGTGTTCGTTCAGGCGACAAGTACGGGGGCAGGCTTGAAAAACCGCAGGACCGAGAGGCATCAGGCGCCTTGAGAACGAGTCAGTTGGCTGTATGGTGGGAGAAGCGAGAACGGCGACAGGATTCGTCTGGGCAAGAACGAGCAAGCAGGTCAGCACGAGAAGATGCACTACTCTCGGCCACGCACCTCGCTATTAGCAAACAAACAAGCCATGGATAGCCTCCCGAGGGTGTTTGGCGCGCGAGGGGGAAGTGGTCGTGGTGGAGAGGAAAGGAAGATCGGTCCGAGCATGTGAGCATGTGATCTCGGATTTTCTTCTCCTCCCTCCACCACGACGACCCACATAACGGCTTCTCCTCCGCTGGGCCACCTCATCGGCGAGCGCGCGAGTCATCTGGTTTGGGCCGAGCACTCTCCGCGGCCGCCGTTGTGCCCGACTTCGAGAATCGTCCCAGCCATTGGGAGACCGAGGCCCAGCCCGTGCGACCGTGCCAAGGAGCGTGCGTCGGGGAAGCGAGGGCTTGACGAGGTAGAAGCCGCCGCTATGGCTGGTTAGCAGGAAGGTGCGCTCTCCCGTCTTTTCGGCGCTTTGAGTTGCTGACTTGTCTTGTGTAGCTTCACGGGCAAACGGACACGAGAATCGCAGGATTCTCCTTCAGCGCTGAACAGCACATACCGGAACCGTAGGCAGCTATAAGTTATACAAGCGGGTATGTCCTACTTTTCGTGTACTTTTGCACTGACCCCTTCCTTCCAGATCGTCTTCCCTTACAATCGCTGGTATGAGCGACTGCGTCTGGGGTGGCGCCGAACGAGAGCCTCCCAGGGCATTTTGCTCTCGCAGGACGAGGAGGGCATCATTGAAGGTATGTAACCACTACTCAAGTTTTTTCTGTGCATTTACTGAGTCGGCCTGGCAGACACTCGCTTGAGGTCCTCCGCACACATTCGTCGAGAATGCCGCAGACAGGATATGGGAAGACTAGGACTGGCGCGCGGGATATGCACGACTTCAAAACGTGCGTCGAGCACCATTTCTACATAGGACATGTTTCTAATGCTTTCCGCAATCCATCTAGCTGCTATATTCCCCGTTCCTTCTCTCTCTGCACACCTCCTTAATCCTATCGAGCATGTACCACCCGTTTCCTTCACCCAATACGTGGTCCTTTCCCGAATTCTCCAATGTCGATGGCACCACTTGCGACCGACGTCTTACCTTCGCTTTCTCGTCCGTGAAGATGCTGGAGCTCCTGGTTTGCATTGCCGCTCGAATTGGAACGCCGCCGCAAGATCATATGCTGCTTTGCGCTTCACGGTCGTGTCTTCGACGAGCTTCCATGTCGGCGGCCTCCCCATGTCCGCAAGACCTTTAAATCAGCCGGGTCTTCCAACCCATTATCCAATATTGTCTCCGTATGCCCAGCGCGCCGCCATCCTCTCCCTTTCCCGGCATGGCACGTGCCGTCACGCGTGACCCGTCACTCGATTTGACGACACGATACTACTCTTTAATGGCGCATCCTGTGGCGCTATCGACCCGATCTCGTGCTGCTACGATACCTATATATGGTGTCCATTTCTTTTGGCCCGTGCTAGTGGGGTGGAAGGCCTCTGCTCGACACGTTTTTGCGTGCGAGTGGACTTCGGCGTGGGCGTGGTCGCAAAGGTGGAAATTTGCTGGGGCACGGAAAGGAGGGGATGTAGTTGTGGAGGGGTGTATATGGATGGGTTATGGTACTCTTAGCGCCGCAGTCTGATGCTTGAGCCCTGCTCTCGTTTTCTATGGCGACTATCCTGCCAGTGTGCCAGTGCTAGAGGTCAATGATGCATGACGCCCTTATACACCGAAGCTGTGTAAGCACTACGATTTTACGACAATGCGCGTTGACTTCGTTACCGGCCCACCTTGCACTGGCACGCCCAGGCCGCTCCACGAGACTCGCCGACTCGACAGCGCAGATCCGTTGGGGTATTTCGGCGCGGATATAGGGAGGGGAAGCTGCAAAGGCAATGTGTCTTCGAGGAGATCTGAGTTCTCAGAGCGGTATCATACCCGCAGCGCAGGTAAGCCTATTTGTGAATGTAAATAGCTTTTACAGTACTAAATCCTAATTTCCTTCACGTAGATTGTCGCAGTCGCGGTATTAACGGACAATCTGTGGGCATATCTGTCTTGGAGGTGCTCCATTGTCCAGCGTTCAACGGAGAGCGCAATGAGGATAACATGCCTGTGGGCGGCCAGGATTTACGCCGAAGTAATTGGAGCGGGAAATTTTGGCCTCGGAAAGCTTTATCAACGGGACTTTTTCGTCGTAGGGAAATACACAGTTGCAGACTAGTGAATTACAGACAGGTTTGGAGGAAATTTGGAGGTCATAAACCGCTGAGATAGCTCCAGTATGTTGTCCGGCTTGGGCTCCGATGGCCCGGCCCCATATATCGTGCGAGCCAGGCGCAGCACCGCATCCTCCAGGAATGACATGTTCATGTGGAGCGGAAACACCAAGCTGTACTTGTTTGTGATTTTGACAATATGAAGAACCAAACGGCCATTACTCCGTCGCGCGCGGTTGACCCAGTCGTCTGCGTTGGGAACGGCCGCTCGGAGTGCGGCGTAGTTGGCAGGAGTAAGTGCGGAGCTGATCACCATATCTTCGAGCTCTGGCTTGCCCCACACAAAGCTGACTGTTGTGGTGATTACAGGGCGCGGGTCGGCGCCGGCGGTGGCCTGCTGCTGGATAGCAGACAAGCGTTCCATGGCACTGTAGCAGTGCAGGACCACGGAGTGGTCGATGTAAAACTTGTGCAGTATCATCCGGAAGAAGGAGAGCTGCCGCCGCGAAAACGCAGTCCGCAGGCCTGGAGCAAGATCAGATGCAACTGAAGGAAAAAGAAGAAGGAAATTACGCACCGTGACGCGTGTACTCGGCCTGGGTCGCGGGGCATGTACTGCGGTGTTGACCTTCGCGCCAGTCACTTTTCTGGCAGGCGAGGGAGCAGTAGATCCGGACACGACAGGAAGAGCAGCGGCGAAAGATTTCCCGATTGTCTATGCGGCCGCACTGGAATATTTTATTTGGAACTGGTAAGTACATGTGCATGATCGGGAAAGTGGGCCTACAGGTGGATTGTCGCAGGCAGACAGTCGACGAGAGAGAGGCTTGTGTTGAAAGGCAATGAAAATGCTTTCTAGGTAAGCAGCATTTGCCTTGAAATTGTCCCAAAGTTCATTGAGTCCTGAATCAGGTGTGTTGTCCAAAGGAGTGCCGACGATGGCCTTGATGGAGTGGGTGACCAGTGGTAGAATTGATATGTAGCAGAGGTTGCTTGGCAGCTGCGTTTTGAGTAGGTCGGTCAGACAAACCAGAAGGTGTTCGTCCGGCAGGAACTGTGCTGTGTGAAGAATTTGGGGGAGAATATTGCACCTTAGTGCCTTGCGCAGCGCGCGGCGACTCGTTGAAACCATAATATACACGATAGAGATGGCGAATCGGAGGGTGGAGCGCCAGTAGCCGTGTCCTGGGTGGTCAGGTCGAGAAGCGTCCGGCAGAAGATCGAGCGTGTGTGCAAGCAGGTGCAGCAGTTCCTTCAAGAAGGCACGATGCGATGTCAGGCCCTGCCCGAAGAGCTTGAGCCCGTCAGGGCGTGCACTCCTGCATAGGTCGCTGACAAGGAGAAGCAGCTTGAGTGGCCGAGAGCAGTAGGAAAAGTACAGTCGAGATTGGGATCGGAGAGAGTCCATCAGCGCGAGGTGGGGCAGATATATTTCGCCGCCCTCCGCCGCCCACCAGCCGCCCACCGCCGCGTCACCTAGCCCCATCGCCGCCCACCTCTGTCACGCTGCCGCGGCAGTCACACCAGTGGGTGGGCGGCGGGGTGGGCGGCGAAGTACATGATCTGACGTAATCATGCACTTCGCCGCCCACCGTCGTCGAGCAACTTCACAAAGACTCCGAAAGTTGGCGGTGGGTGCCATGGTTGGGCGCTCGATGATATATCTGCGTGACAAACACTCACGCTGACGGCTGGCGTCGTCGCCATTGGCTTCAGGGCCGCGGCGGCCATGTCAACGCGCCGCTCAGAGCGCCGCCCAGGGGTGGGCGGCGAAGTACTCAATTTTAAGGTTTGGGGATTTTTGTTACATTACATAGTCTTTAGTGTTCTGTACACTGTAGTGAAGACCCCAACACATAATTTGTAGCCATTGCGCTGCTATTTCCATTCTAAGTAATGATAATATTTTTAGGGATTGTTTACTCTTGGTATGTAGCCCAGGAATTGATATGACTGATGTACAATATTGTTATATATGCCTCTTCCTGAAGCAATATGCTCAGTAAGGCTGGAGAATTCAACAAATTAATGTGTTAGCTGCCCTCCAACACAAAGTCTTCACCACCTCTCTCCATCACTACGGGACATCCAAACTGCGCTAAACATGGATGCCTGTGAGCGGGTAGGGTACCCAATGACGCTACAGTGTAATACTGCACGTTTTCGTGGCCCCTGGCTTCCTGCGGCGCCGCTGTACCGAGCCGCGCAAGGGCGAGCGGCCAATTTTTTTTTTATTAATCTGAAAATTTTAGAAGGATAGATAGCGTTTTATAGATCCTACACAACAGCGAAGACCTTTCTCTTAAAATCTGTAGGCTTTGTTTCACAGTTGCTATTTCAGGTCATCGACGTGACCGCCAGACCCCGGTACATGCTGTGTCATTACCGTGAACCGGGCATTCGGCGAGCACAGCAACCGTTGCTCAACGCACACCGCCGCACACGACATCACGCCGCTCACCGCGCCCCCGTACCAAGCCACTGATCATCCATATACACAGTTCCATCCCGTCCCAGCTTCACGTTCACAGGCACCTTCGTCGCGGCTGGCCTAACTAGGAGTCGTGGGCCAAAGACGATGGTCATTGGTTGGAGCGCCGTGGAAGGAGCAGCCTGAGCAGCCCGTAGCCCAACCAGCAGTGGGGACGAGCGCAGTGAAGAGCGCGGTGGTCACTGGTGCTCTGGAAACCACGATGCCCTACCAAAAGTGAGGACGAGTTGCTGCGGAATTGGATATGAAGGTAGCGCGGCGCGGCGGCCATAGTACTGCGGGCGGGCCGGCAGCGGGCTCCACGACTTGAGGGCACCAGGGTTGTCGTTGGATATGCTGCTCAAGTCCTGTGAAGACATCAGCCTGGCATGTGCGGCGATACTCGACACCCAGGCATTCTGTGTGAATAGCTATGCCGCTCCGAGTCCCCAACCGAGTAGGCGCCGCTCACCAAGCTACGGCGGCGGCGGGCGGTTCCGTGTTAGCTTAGTCGTCGCGGCTGAGGGACATCGAGAAACTGTCGCCGCCTGTGCACGGCCGCTCACTCCAAAAAGCCGCTTCGCGAGCCGCGAATAAGACGCTCACCACTGCAGAGAGCCGAGTAGCGCTGAAGGCGCGGCGCGGAAGCCATACTCGTAGTGCTGGAGGCCGGGCAAGCTGCAGGTTGTGCAACTTGAGCACCCGGGCCGGCGTCGTCGTCATCCGACAGTCGCCGCGGAAGATGGTGGGCCACCGAGACCGGGTCAACGATGATGGAGGGTACTAGGCTGCCAGAGGAGCGCGGCGTTGTTGGGAAGACGGTGCAGGCGCAGTGCCCGTGGCGCTAGTACTGCTGTGCAACTTAGTAAGTATAGTTGCCGAGCCGCTCACTGGGCCGCGCACCGGAGCATATGTCCAGTCGCCGCGCACCGCCACTCACCCTGAGAAGACAATGGGCTCCTCATGGCCAGTGAACAGGCTGCACAGGGTGGAGTCGACGCTGCGTGAGCGAGTGAGCGGCGCCGCGGCGATGCTCGTGGCCCGGGATGGTTGAACTTGAGAATGCGGGTCCGTCCTCGACCGGCGAGTTACACGGGGAGCAGCCGAGCCGCTCGTCAAGCCGCGTACCAACTTGAAGCTGCGCAGTGAGGCAGCGGCGGGCGGCCATGTGCTTTGGGTTTGTGTGAGGGCACCGATGTTGGGTTCTTGAAGTCACAGGGGGGGCCGTGGCCGGGGGCATGTCGGGATGGTGGTGGAGTGGAGCGGAGGTAAGATGCATATGCAGTGATGACTCATCCGAGTCATCTGTCAGACGCGGACGAGGCCCGCGGTGTCATTGTCGACGCCGCCGGCGAACGTTGATGGCGACGACGACGACGGCGCGGGCAACGCAACATGCGTTCACGACCCGGAGAAGTGGCCAGCGACGAAGGCGACGGCCTTGTGGTGACGAGGAGTGAGGTCAATGGAAGAGAGTGGGGCCGCAGCTGCCGCTTACTGGGGTGGGCGGCCGTGTTCATCGCCGCCCACCTGGTTTGGGTGGGAGCCGCCCTCTGTCACACAAGAGCCGCGCTCAATTGTGCAAGAGCCGCCCACAGCCGCCGCAGCACTGCCACGAGCCGCCCACCGCAAAAAGAGGGCGGCGAAAACCAGGCAAAAAGCCGCCTACCGCCGCGTCCGAGCCGCCCACCCAAAAAGTCTAAGACCATTGCTCGACGACGAAGCCACCATTCGAGCCGCTTGATAGCGCGTTCGAAAGGGCTCGTCGGGGGCTATCGAACGGCGCAGGCATGTCGTTATCATGTCAAGTAATGACAAAGATATTGTCTACTCATTTTCCGCAGAGCCGCCTACCAGCCGCTTCCGAGCCGCCCACCCCAAGGGCGGCGAAATATTTTTGCCCCGCGAGGTGCCTTTGGATCAGCCCAATAAATCCTTGGATTCCATTCCCGCACACATCCAAGATCTCGTTGAGCTGAGGGCGGTCAAGTTGCAGCGGGAGCATCAATATGAAGTCATTTAACAGGCTCGAATCCAGCTCCGGCCCAGGTTGACCTACGACGAACTCCCATATTAGTACGAGGAGACGGAAATAGCCAGGCATGTCCTGCATCTTTTCGGATGGCCCTTTGTCATCCTTCGGTGTAAGCTCTGTGTCGAAGTTGTATTTGGCGACCTCCAAATGGCCGGTGAAATGTGCCAGCGACACTAACAGCGCTGTCTTGGTCGGTAGAAGCGTTGTACTGACACCAACAAGCCCTTCCGTTAGCCACAGGAAGTCATGAAAGGTGTACAGGAAGTCCACCCAGCCGACCACGAAAATGGACAGGTCAAAGACCCCGCTGGGGAGCTCCCTGGTGCGCAGGAAGAGGAGCCTAAAAGTCCAGAGCACATGCCGAATCTGGGACTTTGCCACGGGAGATAGAGTCTCTATTTCGGCGGCTGACGGGATTCGAGTTGGATCCAGTATGGCGAAGAAAACGGGGAACAGAAGGTCACGCAGTTTACTGTCTGCCCTGGACCAAATGCCTTCGAACCGGCGATAGTCGAAATCGGAGCAACCGGGTTCGCAAGCGGCAAGTGTAATGGCCTAAGAACAATCAGCGGTAGTCAGTGAGTTGGTCTGAAGTCTCACTCGGTGTGAGGCCGAGAGATTTCTGAGCTCTTGCGTGTGAGCGACAGCTAGGGGGTGCATCGTAGGAGTCGGGAAGATACCCGGTCACCGTATCGTCACGCGCCTCTCCATCACCAAGAGATCATCGTTCCTTCGTTTTGGTCCGACGCTTCATTCCAGGCAGCACAACAGACGCCGCATGCGAACACAATGACAGTATTCTATGCAGCAGCCTCGGCACATTCTCTGATCTGCACCCTCTCATATAGGTTCGTCGACAGCAATGGTGCTCGAAATGCCGGAAACACTGTACGCGTTCAGAATATTAGACAAGAACGAGAACAAGGTTAACGCACTTTGAGTCAATCGCTCGACCTGTTCCATTTCCTTCAGATGGGTGGGCACATAACCCATACAAGCGGGCCTCCAGACGACCGGCCACCTACCCATCCCATCGCGCCGTCATTCGTTCACCCTCCATACTGTGCTCCTTCTAACTTTAATTTCAGCAGGAATATCCGCCCGCGAAAGTACGACTGCCTGAATACTAGTTAGCGCCCGAACCTCAAGCCAAAAGCGGCGTTTTCGAGTCCGGAGAATTGGTGAATGCGCGGCCGGGGCGGCACTGGTGAACTTGTCGAATATGGAGGAGTATGTGGCGGTAGTTTGTGGGGTAAAGGGGATTGTGTTGTGCATGTGGAGAGGGTATGTAAGCAGAGTAAGCTGATACTACCGCCGTCCTCGGAGAAGTCGACACAAGAAAGCTTGGAAGCAAGCACTGGCACATGCGGGTTGGGGGTCAGCCGGTGTAAGGAAGGTGCAAGCAGCGGCATTCTTTGGTCTGTAATATCCTATATAACAGCTCTCGACAGAGTCTGCACACGCAATAGTGGTCAGTGAATGCGAAAATGTAAGATAGCCATTGACGCACTGTTGGTCAACCATTCCGCCTTCCGCGCCAGCTCAACGCACTCTTCCACTCCCTTCGGCCCATCCTAAGCCCCTTCCGGTCCGCCAGCACGAATGTCCAAGGTAGTCCTGAGGAATGAGTCGCGCTTGAGCGGGGGTGAAGAGTGAGAGAAAAGACGCACGTGGCGTGGTCTGCACATCCCTCTCAGCGGGTTGAGGCACCAAGCGGTCGTCTTAAGGGTCGCCATGTCGATTCCAGGGCGGCCGCGCAAGGGAGGAGCGCGCGCCGTTTGCGGCTCATCGTGGTGCGGAGGAAAGATCGGCGAGGTCACATGGCCTCGGGCCGATCGCCGCTTCTCTCTTCTGCACTACGATGACGAGCATGCAGTCTCCTTGTGCACTCTCGCTTGCCCGGCGCGGTTGTGGCTTTCCAGGTAGCCTGTACGGCGCCTATTGAAGGTGCAGCTGGTGAACACCTTCGTGTTTCTCCCGTGCGCTGTCGCTAACCGTCCCGCGCAGCGTTGGCCTGGTTCTCGATGTCCTACTGGGGCTCTGTCATGGGGAAGGGCTAATGGGCAACCGTTTGCGAGGAAGATAGTGTGTTATCGTCTCCTTCTGTGCTTATTCATTACTTATTATGCCTCGCTAAGCACCATTCCTCGTTATGCTCAGGCTGTCGAACCGTCCCACACTTGCGCGGCGCATAGGCTTCAAGCTATAACGCAATCTCACTCGTCTCACTCCCATACCAGTCTCCGGCTATCTCGGTCATTACTCGGAGCCCGGTTCCTTCCCGTAGGCCTGAGCGAAAAAGTTTTTTTTGCTGCCAAAAACACAGTGCGCCTTGGCTTCACCGCTTCAGAACCTACAGAACTGAGAACACTCATCAACACATTCTCAGCACCGCTCAAACACAGCCCACGTCTGGAACGGCTGCGGAAAGATAACGAGTGTTCTGGCCCCTGGGACGAGTGGTGGAGGGGAAGACATTGTCATGGGCAACTTGTGGCCCGTGTCGAGCGCGAGGGCCGAAGGACAGAGTTCTCTGGAGACATTTTGTGAGTGTTTTCGAACACTAACTTACACAGCTAACACTGTTAACAAGTCCGCGCTCCGCAACTCACACGCGACTTGGAGAGGAAAGAAGGCGACAAGCGGCGCACCGCCCCGCTCCTCTTCCATCTTGGCCAGTCTTTTCGGCGAGTTGCTGTGGCCTGTAGGCGTGCGGGCCAGCAACACGCTCGCAATAAGTCCCCCCGCTGCTGCAGCCAGGAAAGAGGGATTTCTGCACGCTGTGCTGCGTGACTGATGGGAGAGGGCTTTGGGAAGAAAGCCCATCCATCCAGCTCGACTTCTATTGCGCTTTCCACTTAATCGACACTGACATTGCTGTCGCCTGCGCCGGCCAGCGCCGTTTCCCTCCTCTGTGAGCTCGAAATCAAGCATTCACCGCCTGACTATGGCTGTTCATCGTCCGTATCATGCTTCAGCACGGTCTGGGCCCATGCGCTGACCTTGGCGGACAGCTACGACCTCTATATCCTGGTTCTGCGGTCGGTCGGGCTCTATCGCCGGTGTCACGTGTCCCCCGGCGCCGGATCGGGCAAAACGGCATTCTCTCTTAACGACCACGCCGCCTCAATAAAGCCGCCTGTCGCTTGCTCCCGCGCCAGCGCGAGATTGTCGAACCCCCAGCAGCGACTCCCGACATCTTCACTTGTCACTAGTGCTATGGCAGCGTCCGCAATGGCCAAGATCGGCGGAGGGAGAGAATGGACATAGACGTCGGGGGTGCTCGAACGACGAAGCATTCTTTGGGCTTATCTTCGCGTTCCCGTTCGGCCAGCCCCAATCGCAAGATTGCCTTGACAGGCTGATAGCACGTCGGCGGGACAGCCTGAGCGAACATTCAACTACGCCGACACTGTTGTCTCGTCGGCCTAATCAAGACGAACCGGCATCAGAATAAACGCTAAATTCTTACCACACCGTGGTGAAGATGCAAGTGTGCTTATCTTGCGCGTATCTATCTCGCTGACGTTGTCGAGCAGACGAATTCGCGCCCTGCTGCCATTGCGGCGTCAATCTCGCGCGTCTACGTCTGCCGCATGCCAGTGTTGACGGACATATCTGGCTCTTTTGTCCGCCAGCGCTCCGCCCCGACTTATCCAAACCTCATACGTTTTCCATGACGACATATCCTCTGATCCTTTCGACAACTGAAATGAGGACGATGGACAACGGAGAAGCCGACATTGGGCTGTTCTTTGTGGAACAGTCATTCAGAACAACTACCTCGGAAAGTATGTACTCTTTTGCGAAGACGCAATGCAAGGCGCTGAACTTGTCTTCACAGCTTCTCGTTCGGCCCACAAAAGCAAGAACATTCTAATTCGACGGCAGTGATTGCCTCATACCCTGTCCATCTTGCTGCACGCTCCAGGCGTTCTCCCGCTTCGACTTCCTCTCGCCTCGCATTGCGCCGCTTATTGTCTCGCTAGCGAAAGGCCACCTGGTACTTGTCAACGAGGCTATATCTGGCTTCGACTGGGTGCTGTTCACCGGAAGGCTGTGGCGAACGAACTCGCGTCGTTTGCCTTGACCACAATCATCGCGGGCTTGTTCGTGCGAGGCTGACCTGCCAACAGGACGGTATCTCGCGTTGGAGGACATTCTAGAGAGCCAAGTCTGGACGCGAACACCTATGCTATTGTCCCGCCGACTCTCGCAGAGATGGCTTGTTATCTCTCTCTTGTCAACGACCCCGCAACAACCGAAGGCACATATGCCTGCGTTCCCCGCCTCGTTTGACGGATATCGAGCCCCCTCCTTGACCATGCTCGCTAGCGACTGCGCAACTCCGAAGCACGGGGAAGCGACATGACTGTTTCTGGTGCCGCTCGGACGACCGTGCGGGAAACATCGAAGGGCATGTGTGGAGGTGGTGTGGTCATCGACCTCGCGTGAATGAGGGAGATTGAAGTGGCGCTGCTGTTGAGAGAGGAGAACTGTAATGTAACACATATGTATTGTGCCGACTCAGAACGACCCTCAATGTGGGGAGATGGCGCCAAAGAGGTGGATGGGAAACGGGAAAAGATGGGAATGGCAGAATCCCGAGGAGACGAGCAGCAGCGGAGAAGATGGATGCGGAAAAGAGGATATTATATTCATCATTAGTAGGAACAGCGAAGATGTAAAACGAGAGATCTCGAGCAGAGTTAGTAAGGGAAGTCTGAAATGTTCGCACCCTCACTCGTCAGCCCGATATTTGGCTCCTGCTCAGTCTCCACCAACAGACCCGCCCACGAAATGCAATGTTTAAGAACCATATCCAGCGGAAGGAGGCCCAGCGAGCGATCCATCTCCAAAACGAGAACGCAATAGGATGAAGTTGACGAGCCTGCGGTTAAGCGTGGCATGTGGAAAAGGAGTGGAACTTGAAGAAGAGACGAGTCGTAGAGCCCAAATGACTGTAAACACAATTAGCAACAACGCAAGCGACGAGCATCGAACGGATAGCACACCTTGCTGGGCTGTCCCGCTCTCATACTATCTCTTCGTATGTCCCCACTCCCATCTGGGTGTGCTCCAAGCCGAGAAGGACTTGGTGTAGTTCGACAAGATGGACAGCTGCCGCACCGTTGACGGAAACTGCGAAGCTGGTCAGCACACCACCACACAAATCGGCGAGCAAGCGGGTGTACCTCTTGACCCTCCTTCGCTGGCACGCTGCCGCTGCCAGCCAATGCAGGCCTTGCATGCTCCGTACAGTTTGGTTCGGCGTTCGGGTGGTGATGCGGGCGTTAAGGACGGCGGGACGGCGGGACGGTGGGTGTCGAAGTGGCAGGTCACGGTGGGAACGAATTTACAAGCTCATATCGTAGGGCTGAGCGGTTAACGAGTGGTGGGCAATTGAGAGCGTGTAGAAGGTCGTGATAATATGCCGAGTAACAGATTGCGCCTGGCTCTGCTAGTGACCACATAACAGAACGGGATGGCACCTTTTGACGCACCGGAACAGCCGTGGTTGGGGGCTCTTCACAGGTGAAGGTTTTGGCAGACATTCGGAGGCGAGCCTTGTCGGGAAGCACGCTCACCGCGAGCGAATATCGAGCAGCTGCACCGACAAGCATACGAGTAAGCTCAGCGAGAAGCGGAAGAAAACCTGATTCACGCACCTTCGTCCTTCCCCCAAACATGACCTCATTCCCCCTCAGAAGTCCCATCCCCGCGCCCATCCACCACCCATCCAACCAGAGCCGTAGTCGACTGCTGAAGAGCACACGAGAGCCAAATGCTGGACGGGACAGTCAGCGCGAGAAGAGAGGGAACCTTCCCTCGGTACCTGGGCCTGGGCCTGGGCCAGCCAGCTTCCTTCTTCATCTACTTTCGCGTCAGCACCGCGGCCGGCGGCTGGGCTATGGCGCACAGGGTGGGCCTCGTTGCTGGTCGTGGTAGAAAGGAGAGAAGCGGAGATCGGCCCGACGCCACGTCACAGCGGCGTGACGTGAAGATCACGGCACTTGGACAATAACCACCACCATTAGGAGCGCAAGTCTGTTGCTACTACTATATCGCATCCATCGCGAACAGTTCTGGAATAGGGTCCTTGATTCTCGATCGTAAGTCATGTCCTAGCATGTGTTTATCCATTAACGAATTTCTTCAATGCATCACCCTCCTTAGGAGTCCTCTCTATGTCGGATGACTACGACCAGGAAGTCGCTCAGGCTCTCGCGCTGCTCCGTGGTCCTCGTCTGAGTCGCCACCACTCTCCTCTCGATGCTGCTTCCATCTCTCATCTCAGAGAAGAGGCAGAACGCGTAGAGAACGACATCGAGCGCCTCAAAACACAACTGCGACAGCTGGAAGATCGTCGCCAGGTGATCCAAGACCGCCTATCCACCGTCGCTTATCCAGTAAACACTCTTCCCGTCGAAGTGCTATGCCATATCTTTGCAGCCGCGGTGTCCTCCTCGCCTGCCCTCGCTGTTAATCGCACGCTGGTGCGAATTACCGCCGTTTGTCAACAATGGCGACACACTGCCATCGCGGACCCGCGTCTGTGGAGACGTATTTCCTACTCCATCAATGGCGACAAGCGCAATCGTCTCTCCGAGCTCTTCTTGCGACGTGCACAAAAACTACCCATCGTGTTTTCGACTCCGGAAGACAACATCGCACGCGATCTCAGGCTCCCGGAGTGCCTGTTCGACTCTGCTTCTCAGTGGACGGAAGCCTCCTTGTCCTGCGGGAAATGGCCGTCAACCTGGACGACCAAGCCAGACGTTTCACAAATCGACTTCCCACGTCTGACCAGCTTGTCCTTCAATGTCTGGGGCTCCATGTTTCCAGATGAACTCCCAAGCTTCATGACGATACATGCGCCACTTCTCAGAGAGCTATGCATCGGCATTCCTCGCTTGAGCTTCATGGCACTTTCATTCCCTGCACATCAGTTGCGGAAGCTCGTACTCCGGTGTACAGCTGAACTTGGTCCAGTGCTCCAGCTCATTGGCAGGATGACGGCGTTAGAGGAGCTGTCGCTCCCTAGAATCCATGGAGAAGGCCTGGCGGGACCAAAACTCGCCATAGTCCTGATGCCCAACCTGACGACCTTGTCGCTGGTGGCTGAAGCAGGCGGCAGCTCGCCCATCCTCGACCACCTTCTCTTGCCCGCCCTCACCGCACTCCACCTGTCGAACCTCGATGATTACAGCGTCAGGCTCTCGATCGACCCCTTCATCCAGCGCTCCGCTGCGCGCGTCACCTCCCTCTCGCTGGTCGAAACAGGCAGCTTCAAGGCTTTCTTTACCCTTGTCAACTCACATGTCGTGCATGCAGTCGAACGTCTGTCGGTGACGGCGTTCTCCATGAGCAGCGACGAGGGGCGGAGGTGCGCCGCGACCCTGGCCGAGCTGGGCATCCTCTCCAACCTCGAGTCGCTGACCCTCGTTGTACCCGCCTCTGCGCCGGCCCCAGTCAACATTCGGCCGTTTCTGGACGGAATTGCAATGCGCGCGGCGAATATGCGCTCCGATGGTGTAGGGGGGAAGTTGACGCTCGCGCGCCTTGGGGTCGAGTTCGCGCCGTATGGCATTTCGGACCAGGACATGCAGGACTTGCAGCACCTGCAGAAGACGTTCGGTGTCGAGGTTCGGATGCCGAATGGTCTTCCAACGCGGAAAATATGGGAGTCCCGAAAACTGCTGGCAGAGGGTGACGAATAATATGCTTGCAGCTTCTCGAGCCTGTTACACGGCAATCCTTGCGTTTTAAGTTGGTAGATTAATTGAAAATCAATAGTTTGACTCGAATACTGGGCCATACTTCCGACACAAAACACGCTCGCTATATCCAGAACCCGCCGATGAATCACGGCCAACACTGGCACCCGTTTAAGTCTGTATACAATTTGAAGTGTGGTCAGAGTAACCGTAACGAAAGGCTGAGGAGCGACTAACTTATCATAATCGGAGGAAGGCCTGAGGCGAGCTAGGAGGAGGGATATCGTAAATCCTGTCGAAAGAATTGAAGAAAGTCAGTTATGACCCGCAAAGGCCCAGACTCACCCACATTGGTTTCGTAGACAAGGAGAGATGTACCGCAGGCATAGGCTTCGAAGACTGTCCCGAGAGATAGCCCATGCTCGTATTAATACACCGCCCACACGAACACCGCGCCTCCTCCCACAAACCATCTCCCTCGCCGCACTGATGAGGTCGAAGGAAAAGGGGACAAGGACGGCCCTCCGCCTCAGATCCGGCGGCGGTCTGGATGGGTTCGCAAGAGACTATCGTTATCCAGCAGGGGCTGCGCTAGCCCAAGCGATAGATGGCACGGCGTTGAAGATAGCATCGAATACCCTCGCCGGCCGAGCGGCACGTGACCTTGGCTTTTGGGGCGGAGATCGTGGGCGTGGTGAATAGCGCGGGCAATGTGACGGAGGTGGAGGCAGGGGGTAGAGCGAGGGAGGAAGCAATGCTTGCTGAGCGGCATGCTTGTTTGGGCATTGCTTTGGTCATTGAGGAATCCTAACGACATGGAGGTCGCGCACGTGATATAGTGAGGAATCCTAACGACGTGGAGGTCCGTGGATAGGGAGGAACGGGGGTAGTGGGGGTGCGCAGCTGTGTGCGCGGTAGATTGTTATCGTTTTCGAGGGCTCTGGGGTCCGTTTGAGAACGAATAAGGGTGTCGGATGGGAGTGACACTGACTGGGAGTGTGCTAAGCAGCGTCAACGTGACGGTGAAGAGGAGAGTAACGAGGACGCACTACGTTCACTAAAAGCTCGCGTTTCCCCCAAGGCCGTTCCGTTTTCCTCCTGGAATGGATCCTCGTTGTGCATATTGGTTGAGAGAGACGAGGAATGAGCGCGTCGGCAGAACGAAGGGGATATGTCGGGCGGGAAGCGCTACAATATGGGTCAGCGCAAACACGAAAGGAAGCCGGATGACACACTTTTGGGTCTCCCTTTGTTTGTGGCTACCCCACTAGCTCCTCGTCATCTCCACCCAGCCTGCGTTATAGAGGGTCATCCGGCCAACAGCGTGAGACGCCGCGAGCCACTTGACGAGCAAAGCGCGGTCGGGAGAAGGGTGATAGTCGGCGAACTGTGGACAGAGAGTGAGCACTGATACGAAAGACAAGCCAAATCACGCACTTTGTGCCTGTCTCCTCCAGCTGGAGAACCGACACAACGACGATTACGCGGTTTCTGGCGGCGCGGATGGCCGCGTTGGTGGACTTGAGGATGGGTAGGAGCGGAGACCAGCCAGCCCTCGACACACTCTGTATTCGTGGTGATAGTGAGAAAAAACTTGAAGAGGAAAACGAAGACACGCACCGGTGCCCAACCCCACGGCCCCCACCTTCCGTGCCGTCTCAGCGCGTTCCTACACACCCTTCTAGCCATCTAGTACCGTTTCTGGCTCGCCAGAACACGTTCACGGTCGTCCTCTGAGACGAAGACAGACGGCAAAGGTAAGCCGCCTTTCGCGGGCGGCCATCGCAGGCTGGAGGAGTCGGGCGTTGTGTTGAGTGCATCCGCATGGTCGACGAGGCGGTGAAGCGCAGGAGTAGCCGCTGCGCTTGCGCGAGGAAGGAGCGCTGGTGGTGGTGCGGAGCCAAGATCGGTGTCGGCGGGTCACATGCTCGCCGGGCCGATCTTCCTTCTCTCTTTTCCACCACGACCACGACGATATCGACTCCCCCGTCTTACCCGCTTGGGCACTGGACGCGCACGTGTCGTCTTGAAGCTGCGAAGAATGTCTTGTCGGGCCCAAAGTGCGTCTTTTGGGCGCGCTTCGTGTCGCCGCTTTGCTGATTGTCCCGCTCAGCACGAGTATGCTTGCGGCGCAGAGTTGGGAGGGAAGAAAGTGTCAGAATGGATCGTGCGGAAGGCGGAGCACTCAGAATGGGGACTGCGGGCTCGGATAAGAGTGCGTCATCGGTCTTGACTTTTCAATTCGGTTGTCGTGCTTACTCGCATGGTCGACAGCCACCATCCGCTGACGAACGCGGCTCTCCCTCCTCTTGCCGCCCTATTCGTTGGCAGCGTCACGCTGGACGACTAGACCATAGTTGCCGGCTAGCCTGGTCAGTCCCGCCTGCCTCTCACTAACGGCGTTGACACCTCACTCGCTCAGTCTTCAAGATGGTGGCTTGTAATAAACGGGGGGGCCTTATTCCCGCAGTGGGGGTGGAATACGTGAGAGTACAGCGGGATAACGGTGTGTCGCGGTACCTACCCGCCCTTATACTCCTTCTCACTTTGCTGCTGCTAGCTCTCGCCGCCAGACGGCATCGGCAGCCCTTCCATCTCCTCCACGCTGGTGACCGCCACTACCATCGTAGGGCCGCCATGCGAATGCGGCTCGCATATGCCCGCCCACTCGTTCATATGAGGAGGGGTATTTGAACCAGTCGCGGAGCTTGCTGCCAACTTGCTGCTGCTCCTCATCCGCCGGGAAACTGCCAAAGCCTCTGTAGCCCAAGGACATAGCCATCTACTTTGGACGCTCCACACCGGCCCCGTTTCCCGGTCTCCGACCGACATCGAATTCGTATACCGACTCGAGAATGTATATTCTCTCCTTGGCACTTGCCGGAGTCAGCACCCAAATCCGATATCGCTCGCTCAGCACCTCCATCTCCTCATTTCTACACCACTTCCTCAGCGCCGTCTGCGTCAGCAGCCCTTCAAATACACGGCTGAAGTCGTCTGCCCGGGCTCCGTCCCGAATTTGCGAGTCACGTGCCCGCGCCGGCCGAAGGGCCGGCATGATTCTCTCCGGACGCGGCGCGGGGTGCTGAAAGCCATCGCACCTCATGCTGGAAGATAACAATGACGTCTTCTTACCGAACTCTCATGGCCGGTGTATTTCATTGTGTGCGTTCTTGGCGCGGCAACCATGGGCGGCGGGCGGAGGCCCGGGACCGCCGGAGGGCCTGCGGGCGGACGGCGGGGGAATACATTACGCTGCTTGCCTCTCAGCTCATGCTTCAGCTAGTGGCGCTCGAGAAACGATTGCTCGTTGTTACTGCCGTCAGCTGGTGCCCGAGGCCGACAACATTATTTGCAAGGTGGTGGGGAAGGGAAGAATAAGAAACGGCACCTTTCGGTGGATGCGGTGCGTCTTCTGGTCCTTCTCCCACGGAATCGTATTACTTACTCTACTCTTTTCTGTCGGCATTTCTTCAGGTTATAGTGTTCTGTGACAACAATGTCTCGTATCGACGAACTGACAGGTTGGGAAGGCCACTGGTGGTAGCGGCTCCGGGCTTGTCTTGGCGGCACTCTCTCGCCGCTGGCATTTTGCGAGATCCTCGTCCCGGGTTTCTGCCAGGCCATCCTGTTCATTTACGCCATGTACATCCTAGTATGCGGCCCACAAGAACTGTTATTCCATCCAATATTCCCCTCTGCAACTGCGCATCTTCTGGGCGCAAACGAGCGCCATTATATCGTGCGGCGGCTTGCATCTCCGCCTCGGAGTTGTAGTAGACCAGGGCGGAATGCGGCACCGTGGGCAGGAGTGTCAGGGAGCGCACCCCCGGCCCGGGCTCGGACATGAAAAGGCGCTGCATCAAATCCAGTGTTGCGTCCCCCGGGAGGTTCGAGGCCTGGAGAACCCATGGACTGGTGTTGAGACCATTAGCCTCGCTCCAAGGCATTTGCACGCCGACAGCCTCCACCTCGTCTGGCTCCCCAGCGGCGCGATAGCGACTCCATGCATCCAGCACTGCCGCGCCAATAGCGGGCGGGAGCTGTTGCCCGTCGTACGCTTTCCGGAGGTGCAGGCCCGGGTCCGAGTCGTGCTCCCAGAACCTCAGGCTGTGTAGTTGCTGCACTTTGCGCACGGGCATAGTCCGCGTCGTGATCCACGCCAAGTCCAGAATGATGGTCATTGGCGACCATGCGGGCTCTTCGACGCGGTCGGTGGGGCTTGCGGAGCGCGGCACTATCCGAGGCTCGAAGCTCATCAACTCTCTGTGTGTGCTCAGATATTGACATGAATGTCGTACGGCTTGTAAGTGCGCACCGTGTCTTTGCCTTTTGCTCCGAATCAAATGGTTCAGTGTAGCAGCGCAGCTCCGGCGCATGAGAAGGCCCGCCGGCGGATGCTTTTTCTATCTGTGTTGCCGCCCTGGTGAGCCCTGGGCCATGGCTGCATGCCTCCGTTACAGTCCCGCTAGCCACAGAGAAGTGTGGATGGATACCTGTGATCCTGCCCGATTTGCGTCAGATCCAAGCGTCATTTCCTCGTCGGTGCCGTGGGAGGAAAAGCAGCCACCGCACCTGGCACACCCGTAGAGCTCTCGTGACTGTCGGTCCAGGAATATAGCCAACACCTCGTTCCCGACGTCGAGCGCATGTGCAAGCCGATTTTGCAGCCGGGCGCCGTGCCGGGCGTCCGCCGGCGAGACGTACAGCATCCCGCCGGCGGAGTCGGGGCCATCCGGGAAGCGCCATTTACCGATGAGGCGGCTCGCTTGGAGGTGTTCCTACGGTGTATCTCAGTGCCGGTACAGGGTGGAGAGTCAGTAGAGACTGACCGTAGTCCATGTCCCGAAGATGAAGTATCGTGCGCTGCTGAGGTCCACCGAACCAATCATGGACTGGTCTTCGGTTAGGGTGCTGCTGGAACTTGCGGCGCCGGGCTCTTTAGATTTGGGGAACGCAACAGCAATAGCTCGCTCGGTGTCTTGCAATGCTCCGTGAGCTCGGTTGCTGCCTCCGACAGACATAAGATCTCAGTCGCGGTGGTGGGAGAAAGAGCCAAGTTAGTGCTTCCCACAGCGGCGCACAGCCTGTTCCGGCGCTTGAGCGCCTGACAGGCTTGGGCAGAACGCGTTGATGAGTTTATGATCAAGACAAAAATAGAGGTCGATGGGCGGCGAAATTTGTCTTGCGCGAGCCCGGGGGGCACGAGGGAACGCGCCATGGTGGAAAGTATGTTGCTTGTGAGGCTCAGAGATTACAAAATGCTGACGAGGTACTGTCGGCGAGGCGAAGGAATATGCAGGCTGAAGCGCTGTCGATATGTCGATTGTAACCATTTCAATTGTTCTTGATTCGGAAAGATAAAGTGTCGTACATATTTAGGCATCCGGAACGCGATCTAAAGCAAAAGTTCGGTAAGCAGTAGTAGGAAGAGTAAGTGCGTAAAGAGCACAGGCATGTACTACCGGTCGTCAGGGAGAGTAATGAGTGCAGGCGTTTGACTCTGTCGTAGAAAGGACAAGACCGGCGACGACGACCATGCAAGCCTCGCCGCCGCCTCGCTGCAGCAGCTTCTTCCAATACCCACCAGGACACCCTCAATCTCCTGAATTTCCTGCGCGATACGCTAGGGTTGCACCGCACGCGCGCACGCCACCCTCCGTCTTCTAACGTCCGCGCCGCGCCGAAGTATGTCTGCCAACGACGGGCTTCCCGCCCACTGTCCCGGATGGCCAAGCCTTATAGATATAAGCGGAAAGAAGTTGACGCGGATTGGGACAAGATATGTGCTGGGCAGAGCGATACCTGTCGCGCTCGTCGAGGATGGAGGAGGACTGTCGGCGCCGGCCGGACGCCCGGCGTGGCACGTGACCTGGCCGATTTGGGGAAGGAGGCAAGAAGGCGGTTAGGATGGCGTGTGCGGGTAAGGGAGATGGGAATGGAGGGAGGTGGGGATGGGGATGGAGGCGAGGGAGGGAGTGTCGCCGGCATGTGGTAGTCGCTGGTGGTGACCTTCAAGGGAGATGTGGGTGGTGGAGAGCAGAGCGGGGCATAAAGGAGTCGGCTGGAGGCTGCTTTGCGACGACCTAATCGAAAGGCCGGGCGGTGAGCCCGCGGATACGGACGGCGTAGGCGAGCGCGTCCGAGAGGCAAGAAGGACGCCAGTGCCGGCTGCAGAGGGAATGAAAAAAGGCGCCGTTGCCATTTGCAGGTAATGTCTGTTTGGAAGGTAAGACTGTGTCGGCGAGGGTTTGCGTACTGTAACACACCGCTTTTCCCCCGCTTTTCATCTTGTACACAGTTTCTTCCCGGTTCTGTGACTCTAGCCATATCCTCCGACTCTTCAAGT
The DNA here is from genome assembly GCF_014461135.1 of Mycena indigotica. Classification (NCBI taxonomy): domain Eukaryota; kingdom Fungi; phylum Basidiomycota; class Agaricomycetes; order Agaricales; family Mycenaceae; genus Mycena; species Mycena indigotica. Next base: position 38,938 of record NW_023503016.1, on the reverse strand, counting down.
TGTCATTTGCGGCAAGCCGTCTTCAAGAATGGGCTGCGAAAATGCGTCAGCAACGCCTGAGCAGGCAGCAAGCCGGAACATACGGGGCATGGAGTCAAACGGGGCATGTCTTCCAGCGGGGGGCGGGAGAAGACGAGAGTGGTGAATAGCTAGCGGAGGGGGGTGCGCGGTAATGAGCCTTGCCTCGGAGTCGCGTGGCTCTGCTGCCCTCACGCAGCAAAGCAACTTATCACTAACGGCGCCGGTAAAGCCACAGCGTGACAGAAAGGTATGTCGCATGCTGGTCGTCGTGGTGAAGAAAAGAGAAGCGGTGATCGGCCCGAGGACATGTGACCACGCCGATCTTGACTCCGCACCACGATGAGCCGCAAGATCGCTCCTCCCTGCTCGCTCGACCGCCTTGTAATCGACATAGGGACACCTGCGACGGCGTCTTGACGCCCCATGTCTCTGGCTGGGACGCGCGAACGTCGCCACGTGTGTCCATTCATCTGGTCTGCCGCTGCTGCTCAGGCGCGACGTTTTACAGGACAAGGTTGGAAGTCGGTGCTGGCGGACCAAATGTGATACTGGGTGACGGAGGGGAAGAGAGGGCACGGAAGAGAGGGCACGTTGAGCTGGGGCGCGATGTGCAATAGCTGGTAAATGGTGCGTCAACGACCATCTCCACTGGCACTTGTCGCGTTCACTGACCTTTTCTCTCGGTGCAGACTCGTTCGAAAACCTGACAAGACTTGCGAAAAGGCGATGTTCATCGACCCTCTGGTCTCTCAAACGATACGCGACCTGCCGTCCGACGAGAGCTTGCGAAGCGTAGTCGCTTGCGCCACGCATGTCCTCATACATGTTCCCCTTGTGTACAATGAAGCGCATAACGCACGTCTTATTGGCCACAGGAACTACATCTCCAATGTCAAATACTCTTCCTCCTCTCTTGCCACGATCTCCCTCCTCCCAAACGACAGTTTCTTTCCCTCACGCCACACCGCTCGTTGATGCGCTCGCGATTTGTGGCGGTATGCCCTCCCTCCGACTCGGTCGTTCTTCCGACCGTGACGAATGACCGCTTCCCGCCAGAGTGCGCGTTCGTGGGCTCGAACCATGTCAGGACCCGCACCCTTGCCCGTGCCCGTGCCCAGGGCTGGGATCAGCCCAATGCCTACTACTGTGTGCTACTCCGCCAGAGAAGGCGGGGCTTCCTTCCTTTGCATCTGGCGCCACATAAACCATTCCTCCTAGGCAATATGCCGTCCAGCTTCGAATGGGAAGCGTTTGGGCGGCTCAGTCGGGAACGCAGAGAGCATGTTACCGAGGAGACAACTTATTCTCATATCAAACGCGCCGCAGGCGCCGATATCATCCACCTCAACTTGAACGTTACTGGGATGTCTGTCTTCGTTCTTTCTTCCCTCGAAGACAACATCGATCTTCTTGAGAAACGATCGACCACTCCGATAGGTTCGAGGCATCGACTCATCCATTCGGTGCGCGATATGTTTCCGTCTGTGGCCACCGGCTAACAGTTGCCTAGCATTCATCGAGTACAGTGTGTGATATAGCTGCTAACTCCTATCTCATCCGCTCATTGTTGATGCAGGAGAGAAACTCGGTATGGCCGCACTCCGTGGCTTAAATGAAAAGCTTACACGTGGCGCAGCGTGTCATGCCAGGCTCCTGCGCCATCTTCTCGGCGATCCAGGTGAACCCCTGGAGCACATCCGCCAGTGAGTCGTTTTCAAAGGTTGCTATCATGATTCTCACCAACAATTTTCCAGGATGGCAAAAGCTATCATGGTATTGACGGTCTGTGGGATCCAAGTGCTTCCCAAGGACGATCTGTATGCAAAAACAGCAGAAGCTGCTCTCAACAGTCTTGTCCAATGTCCATGGTTCCCCCATCCGCTTCCTTGTTGTAAGTCAGCTATTTTCGGGTTATGTATTATGGATTGCCACGAAACGGCGCAAGCTATCGACCGAGTTTGTCAATCTGCCGTTCAACGAACGAAGCGGCGAAGGGTATGTCGTTCCGTTATTTTCTGCGTGCTATCTTCTGAGCGGACTGACGATGCCCAGCCTTCATTGCCGCGTTGAGTGCGGGTACCCACACGACCGTGCCAGTGGCACTTGTCGGCAAGTTCTTGATCAAGTTCTTGATGGTGATGCTGAACCCGAATGTGCAGAGACGGAGATTGACGCTGTTTGCAGCGGGACGCCATCTACATCGCGCCTCAACCCACGAATGGGAGCCTGTACCAGATCTCTGCCCACCGCCTCATGGATGGAGTAGCGGTATAAGTAGAGGCATCCTTTCCTCTGACTTCCTCTAACGCAATGAGGGTCTGGCGCCGTCGACTGCCAGCTGGCGCGTCGGCGCGTTCTTTAGACGAACTGTCATCCCCGCTGGCAGCAACTATCGACAACTTTCATACCTCTCTAGAGGTAATGAAGGACGCTGTCGAGGGCTGTCCACCACTCAAGTGCTCCCTCGCAATCGTTGTTGGCCTGTGGAATTTGAGTGATGTGAGTAAAGAAGTATACTCGCCTCATCATACCACTCAACTCAGCCAGCGCGCCAATGAAAGTAGATTGCAGGCGCGTGCGCTGGCGTTCAAAGCCGCTGAGATGGTCGATGCCATGTATCGCTCCATCGGACCGAGCCCGCCGCCGCTTTCGGATTCCGTTATCGCACATATCGTGCGCTTCGAGGAGTCAGTATCACGCTTACTTTTTTTAGTTGATCCTAACAACGACTTATTTGTAGTGGAGAGCTCACTTTCGGGCGTGCCCGATGGGCGTGGGCCTGCGCCAACGGGCGTGGATGGGCGTGGGCGTGGGATTTGGCTGACGATCAAAGCCCACGCCCGCCCATCAGGCGTGCCACGCCCATTGGTCGTCTTGGCACGCCCGTTTGTCGTCTTGGCACGCCCGACAAACGGGCGTGGGCTTGCATATAACCCCAAGTCCCCAACTCTTATGCCTTATTCCTAGACCTTTGGAGTCCCCCGAATCCCCGGACCATCCTCACTACTCACGCTGACTTAGGCCGCGTCCACACTGCCGGTCACCGGCCGGTCCGCGAAGCACCTTCACTCCGGTCGGCGCGCCGAGACTAACGTACAAACAAGTGGTGTCCACCGAGGACGACGGCAGTGCACGACCAACTCGAGTGAGTGAGCCACGGCCGCGCTCGCGCTCTGCGGTTCGTGCGCTCAACGTCGGATCATGGCGTGACTGGTCCCGGGTTAACGCTCCGGGCCGTCGCCGTCGGACTCGCCGATATGGGAAGGTTGACCGGGGCCCCTAGAAATGGTGGGTGTTCCATGCTCGCCGTAACTCATGCAAGGCTGGCACAAGCCGTGGAGGTGGCGGAGAGGCGTTGAATGGCTTGCCAAGACGTCTTGGCATTGTGGAAGGCGACGATCAAACATGGTTGATGGATGTAAATCCCAGTCGAAGCGTGCATTCGGACCATGGAAACCTATTAAATAGGCATTTGAGCCATGGCAATAGCTCACTCGGTGCCAGTAAGGCGCCGAAAGTGTCCCACGCCCGCCCACGCCACGCCCACGCCATCACGGGCGTGCACGCCCGTTGGCGCAGGCCCACGCCGTTTGGCCACGCCCATGTGCGAAGTCTCATTTGTAGTGTTCTCCAACGCTTGCATCGCTGCCTCGAGCGCATCGCTGATCAAGGCCGCGTTCGAAGCTTGATTCACCTGCGCAAGAATCAGGCGTCTCTCCGCGACCTTGATCGAGACATGGAGGCGGCTTCATGGGCCTTTATGGTCAGTCTCCACCATTAACAGCCGAAACAGGCATTCATAAACGACTTCAGACTGGGCTACAGATGTCCCACGCAGTTTCCTTGGCAAGTGCTGGCCAGACCTCGACGGCCATCGAGGAAAAGCTGTCGGGGCTCTGCGTCTCAGTCACCGACTCCACAGTTAGTTTCTTGCGCCATCACACATAACTTATATATCTCTGCTCACGATGCATCATAGCACGAGCTGACCCAGCTCCGCACGCGCAAGTGCACCGCCTCCAACTGGCGGTAGTTTTTTTGGATTGACCCAGTACGCGCTGCCAAGCACCCGTCATCCCGCCATTAATCCCGACACCCCCGACATAATCTACTATTCCTTCCCCCGATGACTGGGTGGGCCCCGGCGAATCCCCTTGTTTCCGAATCGACACGCGTACACCACTTTTCCCAGCCCGGCCAAGCTGGTGGGAGATAATGACATGAGCCATCCACAAAAACGCTTCTGCAAATGCTCCCGGGCCTGCTACAGCCTGGGAGGCTCCCGAAATCCATACCCCTCGCTTGGACCCAATCGGATGTACTGTACCACTATCCCTAATATTGTTTGCTCCTATAGAGAGGTCACTTTCGGGCGTGCCCGATGGGCGTGGGCCTGCGCCAACGGGCGTGGATGGGCGTGGGCGTGGGATTTGTTTGGCTGACGATCAAAGCCCACGCCCGTCCATCAGGCGTGCCACGCCCATTGGTCGGCTTGGCACGCCCGTTTGTCCCGCTTGGCACACCGGACAAACGGGCGTGGGCTTCTATATACCGAGTTGTTACAGAGTTTTAAAGGAGCTGAAAGGCTTCACACCACACCATCGTCAGTCGGTGTGGTAGCTGGGTCGAGCCGCGTGTGGTAGCTAGCTAATGGAATGATGATCTGTGACTCTACGTGACATGATCCGACTACGGCCCGACGCCGGCCTCCCATCACAGGTGCCCCCTTTTAAAATGGCGGCGTCCTCGACGCCTGAGCTCCCTCTATGCGTTTCAGTTCGGCCTCTATGTCCGCCACCCTTTTACGCTCGGCCATCTCGCCTTCTCTATCCTTCGCCACCCTGTTCGTTTCGTTTGTAGCCTAGTGTCGCTTGTTCCTTCCTTAGTTTCTTCATGAACTCGCGTTGTTCTGTCTTCAGCTCCGTTCCCTCCCTTGGTGTGAATCTCCGCAGTCTTCTCGCGCTGTAGTGTCCCGATGCCGCCACGCCGTCCAGCGTCTCCAACTCGTAAGAATTGACCCTTCGTGTTTTGATTCTGTGTGGGTCGCTCCACGGTCCCTGGATCTTGCGGTCCGCGCTCAGCGTCTTCATTCTTGCTGTGTCGTACACCTGCACAAGGTCACCCGGCTCAAAATTTACCTCTCCCGCTCTAGACCTCATCACTGCTTTGTCGAACAGCGCTTTGCGCTTATTCACGTGCTGTAACCTGTTATCGTAGGCATCCAGCCGTTGCTGGTCCGCGTATTGCATGTGGGTGTGTATCTCCGCTTCCGTGGTCCTTGTTGTTGCCACTAGTTCGGGGGTTGGGACCGTGTTGACCGCTCTCGCGAACAGGATTTCCTTGGGGGTGAATCTAATCGACGGCAGTATTCTTTGGTTTAGTATGTGCAACGCTTGCCTGAAATGCTTTGGCCATGTCGCCGGCAGATCCTCTGCCCTTGTGTTCCTCCATCCGTCCTCTCCCAACTTCGGCGCGCATAGCCTGGCCAACACGAAGATAAGTAGTTTGTTGGTGCCCTCTACTAACCCGTTGACCCAAGGCGAGTACTTCGGTACTGGTATGAATCGTGTCCCCCATTTATCGCACGTTGCCTTGACTGCCTTGTTAACGGAAGTGCGACCCGTTATCGACCATCAACGCCTCCGCCCGGCATGTAGTCCCTGAACAGGTTATCGAGTACTTCCACCGTGTTTCCGCCTGTTCCTGCCCCCTTGTAGATCTCTCCCCATACGTGCTGAGAGGCCACGTCTATATACAAGCCCGTCGTCTTGAATCCGTCCGCGCTGAGTGGGAGTGTCATGTAATCCGCGGCAATGAGTTCGAATGGGTGCCGCCGGACTATTGGCTTCAGCAGCGCGTGTATTGCGGTTGGACCAAAGTTCTTGCATTCGGGACATTCCCGTATTGCGGCTACAATCGATTCGTCCAACTTCGGGCTGTGAAATTTATCCATGAGCACGATTTTGATGTGGTCGCGATGGAAGTGGCCCCCTTTTGCGTGCGCCATCGCTGCCTCCCTCTTGGCCTCTTCCCTAGTAATGCATTCCCGCTTTGGCCTTGCTCTGCCTCCCGTTGCTCCACCCAACCTCCAAAGCTTTCCTTCCTCTACGAAGTACTGCGACGCGCGGTGCCTTGCTCGCTTGCGCTCCCGTTCGCTCGTCCCGAGATCCAACTCCATTATGGCGTCGATTACCTCCAGGTATACCGGTTCCTTCCGGAATCGCTCCCTTAACGCCGCCGTCCCTTCTGGTACTGGCATTATCAGGTAGTTCCCATCTGTAGCACTCACCGTGAAGACATCGTTTATGATCCCGGAGCGCGTTTCCCAGTCCGGGGACACTGTCCATTCGCTTCCGTCCTCATTCCCTTTTGGTTTTCCTTCGTCCGCCCTTGACAGCGCGTCGGGCTACGACGTTGTTCTTCCCTTTGATGTGTTCCGCCCCAACGATGTTGTACCCCATGATGCCGTCCCTCCAGCGCGTGTGAGTGACGTTAAGCTTTTCGTTGACCATTATGTCGCGCAACGCCTGGCAATCCGTTTCTAATTTGATTGGTTGCCCCCAGATTATGTCGGAGAACTTATCTAGCGAAAATTTTAGCGCTGCGAATTCGAGAAGGTGTGGCTGATATCTCTCTTCAGATGACGAGGTCCTCTTTGATGCGAATGCTATCGGGTGTCGCCTTATCACCTCCTTCCCACCCGGTAGCGTTGTTGCCATCCTCTGTGATAGCATTCCCGCAAATGCCTCCTTACTCCCATCCGTTGTGACTATAAACGGGTGTTCGTCCACCGTCTCGTAGTTCGGTGCTCGCAAGACTGGCTCTCGCAATAGCGTGTCCTTCAGGTTAATGAATGCCTTCGTGTGTTGTTCCGTCCAGACTGGTGCGAGTTTGAAGGCTTTCATTGCCGCTTGATACACTGGTTTCCTGGCACCTGTCGGTATCTTCACTTTAGCCAATAAGTCCCGTAGCGGTTTTTCCAACTTAGCGTAGTTTTTGATTAGGTCTCTGAAGTACCCAGTTAGTCCTAAGAACGCGCTCAAGTTGGCCGCATCCTCCGGCTTCTCCCACCGCACGATGGCCGTAAGTTTCGCTGGGTCCGGCGACACTCCGTTCGGTCCTACCCTCGCTCCCGCGCGAATATCGCCTCTGTCATAAACAGTTTAGTTTTGGCGGCTGATAGCGACAACTTCTCCTCGCGTATCCTGGTGAATATTAGCCTCAGTTTTTCCATCATCTCGTTGAAACTGTTGGCTGCCGAGCCACTGTCGTCGACGAATAGCTCCATTATCCTTTTGACAAGTAAGTCTGACAACTTCGTTGCCGCCATATGCGCGAATTCTGTTGGGGCATCTGTCAGTCCGAACGGCATGCGCATGTACGCGTAGTAGCCTTGTCCCGGTACAAACATCACAATGTACGGCTGTACATCTTCCGCGATTTGCACTGCGAAAAATCCTGATGCGAAGTCAAACACTGAGACGTACCTATGCCCCGATAATCGCCTCTGCTTCTCACGTATATCACCCTGCGGCATTGGGACCACCTTGAGTAGTTCGTTGAGTTCGTGGAAGTTCTGGCAAATTCGCCATTTAGGCTGTTTCTTGCCCTCGGGCTCTTGATCCGTTTTCTCCGTTCTTGGTGGCAGATCGTAAACCGGTGGTAGTCCCGCCTTGATGCATTCGTCGTTCAGTGTATGCTGGAGTTCCTCCATTGTCATGCCCCCTCCGTCATGCTCCTTCTGTGCCAATTTTATCGGTGAGACGCACTTGACGTCCCTCGGATGTATTGGTCTGATTATGCCCGCTTCCTCCAGAACCTTCACTTGCTCCCTCAAGTATTGCGCCTGTGGTTGCGATAAGGGTTTTTGGTGAATCTTTGTGCTGAACTGATGGTCCTTTGGTATGTGTGGCGCGTACTCTGCTCCTTCCACCGCTTCCACCTCGCTCACGGCCAGCGCGGAAGATGTCTGCAAACTCTGTGACGAGTTTCTCGACCTCTCTTTTTTCCTCTTCCGTTACATCCTTGCCGATCTCAACCGCTTTCAATATTCGCTCCACCCGTTCCGGCTTAAACGGGTCTGTTTTGCGCGTGAAGACGTTTGGTGGGGCCTGGAGTTGGTTGGGGTTGTTCTTGTTCTTGTCGAGTTCCACGGTGTGTACCGCTTGCGTTTCCGCTATGTCTTCCTCCTCATTCATGCCTAGCGCTTCCATTGCCTCCCTTGCGATATTCCTTGCCATTTCTGCCTCTGTTCCCTCTTCCCCTTCGGTTCTCTCTCCTTCTTCTCCATCCTCCCAATCCATCCACTCTATTTCCTCCATTTCTCCTGGTTCCTCCTCTTCGCTTTCGGAATCTGTTTCCTGTACCTGTAGTGCATTATCCACTTTGAATATATTATCGCTTGCTTGCCTGTTTTCCTCCTCGTTCGGCTCTGTTTTTCTCTCTACCCTTGCCGTCTTGACCCTTCGCGTTGCTGCTTGATTCTCCAGCCTCGCCGTTGCCCCTTCGACTTCTATTTCGATCGTGTCCTTTCGATAGTCGTGAACCACGCCGAATAGTGCTTGTAATGGTTTCCCAAACAAGACTTCCCATCCTCCGCCGCTGTCGAATACCTCCAGCGATATGGGTGCTCGCACGCCTTCTACGATTGCTATTCCCGACCACCTACACACCGATGGTATCAGCTGGCCGCTCGCCATCCTGAGCACCGTGTTCGATGGGGCTCCTGCTCCTAGTTGTTGGCGGTTGTTCTCCCATATCCTCTTATCCAATGCCCCCACTAACGCTCCACCGTCGAACAGCATTCTAACTCTGACTTCTCCCCGTATACCTCTTAGTAGCGCTGCGTGCTCAAATGGTTCGCATCCTTCTTTCCCTTTCGTTGCCGTCCCGTACATGTCAATAATGTTGATTCGTTTGTTTGCTGGAATACATGTTATTGGTACGGCGACGGGACCGAGGCATTTCTTTGGCCGCGTTTCCCGGGCTGACTGTTGGCCTTTCACATAGCCAGCCCTCCGCCAAAACCCTCCCTTTCTTGCGCTTTGTTGAACTCTTCGATGGTATATTCCAAGTAATTGACCCCCGCAATGTTTTGACTGGCGGACGATCGCACTCGTCCTAAGTGTCTGCTACATATCGCTCTGAAGGCTCGCTCGTTTCGCGGTATCGGTTCCGCCTTGCAATTCTCGTCGTTCGCTCGATGGGATGGGATGGTCACTTGCCCACATTGGAAGCACTCGCCTGAGCAGAGCTCTGCTGTTCCCGGGCTAAGGGGATACCCTATTTCTTCTAGGGCCGGTCTCCTTTCGCCGCCGTATTGCCGGTTCCACAGCTCGATCAACGTTTGGTAGTACTTTCTTCCGTTTTCATCGTCCGTGGGCGGCTTCATCTTCGCCACCATCTCCTTTAGCTTGCGTAAACCCCCCTCCGATAGCGCGTCACCCCTCTGGTTCGGGTTGAACAAGTTTCCTTTCCCACCTCCACTTGCTCCGAAGATGTCCCCCGCCGGCTTGCTTGGCGTGTTTAGGCTTGTTGTGACCAGTCTCGCCGCCATCTTGGATATTGGGGTTGCTGGGGCCGTTGCTCTTCTCTGGAGTTCTGCTATTTTGTCGTCTCTATCCTTGTCTTTCTGCTGCTTTTCCTTCGCCTCCTTTACATCTTCTCGCAGCTTCGCTCTGTCGACGTCCTTGATCGCTTTCGTGAAGTCGATCCAATTGTTCGGCTCTCGTGGCAGGTTTTTCCGGAGCGGTTCCGGTATCGCATCCCGGACTTGGTATATGTAGCTTGATGTCTTTTCTACACCCGCTTTCCTTGCCAATTCCAGCAGTTTTTGGGCGTATTTGATGTGCGTTGCTACGTCTTGGCCCGCTACCTCGACTGTTCCACCCAACTCGCTTAGTGTGAGTTTCAGCCCGACGAGCTTTTCTTGGTACTCCTGCTTGGTTGGTTCGGCTTCTTCATCCGTTGGAAATTGCGCCAAGAATTCCTTTGTAAAGTCTACGAACTTCGTAATGGGGTTGTTCTTCTGTCGTTCCGTCCACCATTTCGCCGCTGGCGTGCGTGTGGGGAAAGTGGTCCCCTACAGCGTCTAGTCGCTCGCTGTCCGTGTCTCTTTTGAGATCTCTGCTTCGGATTCGGAACTTCCGTATGAACTCCTCGGAATTGACGTTGTTTTTCTCGTCCCTTTCGTCCCCGTAGAACGCGGGCACTGTATTAGCTTCTGACATCGTGGCCGTGCTGATGGTATTCTGCTGGGTTGTTTGTATGGTGGTGTTCGTGTTCTGTGGTATTGGTGCCGGTGATGTGGGTGGCGTGATTGTTGTCTGTCTAGACTGCTGAGATGCTGAAGAGGTAGGCGCTGTTGTCGCGGTTTCTGAGTCTTCGTCTGGAGTCTCTTCTCGGCGGATTCTAAGTCCTCTGACTTGTGCTGCCCAATCTAAACTGGGTGTCGGTGATGACTTCGTGTATCTTCCTTTTTCGTCTCGTTCTCTTCTGTTTGCCAGCTTCTCTACTCTGCTCTGCCGCTGATACTTCTTGGCTTCGGATGCCGCTCTCGTCACCACAATGTGGTAGCTGGGTCGAGCCGCGTGTGGTAGCTAGCTAATGGAATGATGATCTGTGACTCTACGTGACATGATCCGACTACGGCCCGACGCCGGCCTCCCATCACATCGGCGGCGAGATCTACGAACCGTGCGAGCTGGTGGCCACCGACCATACGCCGGCCGGACCGTGCCGGACCCGACCCGCGACCGACGCAGAGTCGAACTTGAAAGCCAATGGCGCAGCTGACGACGACGAGGAGCACCAGCGGGAACGTGTCGCCGGTGCGCCGGGAAAGAGACCGAGCCATAGCCCGGGCGGGAGAGTAAGCTGCGGCGGCCACTGTCCGGCCTGGAGGCTGGCGCAGGGGCGGGCGCGGGTGCAGCATCGACCACGGCCGCGGCCAGTAACTCTTGGCGGGGCCAACGCACCCTTGAGCTCACCGAGACAGCTTGGCCAAGACATCTTGGCACCGTGGTTGACGACGATCAGCACATTTTGATGTGTTTTGATTGAAGCCTCCACGGTGATGCGGACAGGTGATAACGGTCGTCGAGGCGTCGCGGTCGCCGCCATAGTACGGGACATAGCCTCCGCGGAGGGTCCCACGCCCGCCCACGCCACGCCCACGCCATCACGGGCGTGCACGCCCGTTGGCGCAGGCCCACGCCGTTTGGCCACGCCCATGTGCGAGGTCTCGCTCCGATATACTCTTTCTACGACGTCTTCTCGTCTCCCCATATCTCTTTAAGCAGCAGATCTTGCTACTCCAGTCGTTCGTGGAGTCAGGCTGCTGCTTCTACGAGACTTGAAATGCTGTCCCCTCATTGGTGACTTTGCGGCTCTTCCCCATGCATTCCCTACACTTCTAATTAGAAATACCAACCGTATCTCATGCTGCCATAAAACTAAAAGACCATCGTGCAACCACTAGACGCGACTACTTGTTGTCATGTCCGCCGAGGCGCGCACAAGTCGGACCTCCGCCGCCTAGGCCTGCTCGATGACGGCGCCTCGCCAGTTCCAGTCGTGAGGCTACCGACCCCCCGGGCCGCCATACGCACACGTCAAGCGTCAGACGGTACGCGAAGCGCCGATTCCTCGACGAGAACGAGTATATCGTCTTAGCCAATACATTCCAACTTCCGGGTCCATATTCACCAGTGACCGGGCGCACCACAACACGCTCTCCCACTGGGTCGTCTTGAACAGTCCCAGAAGCATGACACCCCTCCTCTGGGCCAGACAGCGAATACCAGCACTAGGGTGAGGAGAAGTATGAGGAATGGATAGTGGAGGACAGCGAGCCGCACTCGCACAGTAACACTCGCGACAGCAACTTGTCAGCAAGTCGGAGGTGTAGATCTCCAGCGAAGCCAATGCCCTTGAGCGCCACATGTTGCCCAGCATTCTCCTCCTCCGTCAACACACTGTCCTCATCGTCGTGGCAGAGGACAGCGCCGCCACCCTCCCGCCCGCAAAGACTCCTCGCAAAAGTCATCCTCGTGTTGCGGCGCAACCTCAGAGTCATTTAGGATTAGGCGACGAAGAGCCTGAGCTGGCCCCGAGACGTGGAGTTTTGATTCGAGAGAGAGTCGCGGAAGGAGTGTCTGGTAAGGGACAATGGTGTTGAAACTTCAGGCGTGGTGGTCAACGCGATCCCCTCCGCGCCTGCATTCTTTTCACCCGGAAGCCACAAAGTCAGCCCCTCCATACTCGTCGCAGTAGGCCAAAGACGCACCGGCACCGAAGATGACCTGCTTCAACTTTCAAGTTCTCCGCCTCAGGAAAACGAGACACGCCTGGAATGCGTGAATCAGCCGGCTACTGTTGACAGTGAGGAAGCGCACGCACAGCGCGGCCCCGTTCCAAGGGCTTTCCTCCACCCGCGCCGCTTCCGGGCCTGGTTCCGCCGCCAGCTTGCCTGGCTGTCATTTGTCTTGTCGCTGTTGTCGCTGACGAGCACACGAAACCAGCTTCAAAGACAACGCAGAAGGAAATCCTGGGCTTTGTAGTTCCGCAGTAACTCGAGCGACAGTCGGAAACTTGACAGGGCAAAAGTCAGAAAACGGAGTCGACAAACAGGCACACTATCGCGCACCTAGCGAACCAGGTCCATCTTTCCTCAATCTTCCCCTATGCTACCGCCCATCTCGGTTCGTATCCTTTGCCTACAAGCACTGGAGGCAGGCGTCATCGCGCGCTAAGAACATCTAGCCCAGGAAAGTTGGCAGTCGGGTCCACGCAGTCAGCCTCGCCAACGCACCGGGAAGCCTGCAGACGTCGAACACGCCGAGCACGGGCCTCGACACGTCGCAGTATGCCCATTCCTCTTAAGAAACTGCGGCGGTCCGTCGTTTTAAAGCAGGGCGACGCTACTAGGGCGGGACATTGAGCGGAAGCACAGATAGAAACTCGGGAGACACACCATAGATGGGTCCCCATGACGAGCTGCATTCGAAGCCTGAGTGCCGCCGGGAGCCCCAGCGCGAAAGAGTAAGCACAGCGTATGTCGTGGTCGAAAAGAGAGGAGCGGCGATCGGCCCGAGGGCATGTGACCTGCCGATCTTGCATCCACACCATGACCAGCCGGAAAGCGCGGGCCCCCTACCTGTGCGGCCGCCTTGTCATCGACATAAAGAGGCTCGAGACGGCATCCTTAAGCCTCAAGACACCGGCAGTCACGCGCGAAAGCCGCCACGTGTCGGTCTTCGCCCGCCTCGATAACGCGATTCTTTTCCAAGGGACGAGCATGGGTTACGGTGGTGGCGGAGCGGAGGAGGGAAAGAGCTGGGGAAGAGATGCGGAGATGGTGTCGAGCCGTTGCGGGAGGTGGGGCAGCGGGTGGACCCGTGCGTCAATGGGTTATCTGTCCTTCTCGCGTTCACTCACCTCTATATGTCTGCAGATTCGCTCGAGAACTTTCATACGCCTTTCGAATCTCTCCCGTACCACCACTTCGTCTCGCTACAACCCCCATTGTCCTCGACACCCATGTTCTTCAACGCTATCGACAAGCAGAACTTACCAAGCACTGTCGTTTCAGGCTGTTGCTGCGCGGATGAGGCGGCCTCCCACAAGCCCGCTATGCCTCTTGCAACTATGTCTCCTGCGACCGGCTCGGCGTCGGGAGCGTTTCCCAACAACCTCACTATTAGCCGCTTTCGCTGACTGCTACGCGCGGGACTAGTTTGCTCTTGAATGAATGACCTTCTGCGGCAATCGTGTGAAGGAGAGTAGGTAGGGACCGGTAGATAGACTTCGGGATGGCAGTGAACTTGAAGAAGGGGATTCCATGGGCAAGACCGAGGTGCGTCTTGAGTGTTTCCGGCATCTGCGCTTTTGCTCACGCTTATTACAGCCTAGCGCATTCAAGCTGCTTCACGATGTCCATACCAATCCCTCTGTCGCCTGAACGCCTCGCCGCCTCCCTGTTGGTCCGCTATCCTTTCAAGTGCTCGACTCCACGGACGCCGGGGCCCCAACTTGAAGTTTCGTTGGCTTCATTGGCGCTGTCGGAGTCTCTTTGTATGGATCGCACTTGCTAACGCTGACGGTCCATCCCATCCGAAGCAGAGACTGCAGCGAACTGGAACGGGGCGATGTGGAAGGAAGGAAAGCGTGGAGGGAGAAAGGAAGCTGGGACACGAAGCTGGAAAAGAGTGTGTCGCCTGTTAGCATGCTATCCCAGAAATCTTACCTTCCAGCGGGTCCTTTACGCCTGTCTTATTCGCTCTCACTATTCCTCTTCCTCCTTTCCCGCAACACAGACGCATCGAAGACGTTGATCCGCGCAGACTATTGACCTGCCGCCTCCCTTCACGATAACCCCCTCTCGCCCAATTCTAGTCCTTTGCGCCACTCATCGCCATCTCGCTGGTCAAAACAGCAAAAATGCCGACCTCGTTCTCTCCCGTGTCATGCTCGGCGTTTGTTGCCGCAACTGCATATGCTCTGCTGCGTCGAAAGCCGTAGTCTCCACGTCGACGTCTAGAAGAAGTTGGCAAGAACCGAGTGCAGGACGGCAAGGTTGCACTGTCGCAATAACAGCAGCGACACCCACGTACCCACGTACCCACCGACAAATTTGGCGCGGTCATTTCCGACTGCGGGGACAGATAGTCGCGGCAATCGCTAGCGGGAGTCGTCTACTTATGCGATGTATACATTTTGCGCTGAACACATTTGCCCAGTTACTATTGGACTTCATTCATCTCTTTCTATCTCGCTCTTTTGCATCATTCCTTGTCACCAATCTCTTTCGCCCGCTCCACGCTACGCGTATTCGAGGGAGAGCCCACCGTTCGGACCGTAAATAACGTCCTGCAGCACGGCAGCGGAGGCAGACGATCCGCGGCCGTCACACAGATGGAGCAACATGCCCGTCAGGCCCTCACGGACCGCCGCGTCACGTAGATTTTTGCGCAGGAAGCCGACCTGCATGGCTTTGACCTCTTCGAACCTGCGCGGACGCGTTAGAATAAGCAATCAGGGACGCTGGACATACATAGCCGTGAAGTTGGAGAACGCCTCGTGTACGATGGTGTCCGCCGACATCTGAGAGCGGATCGACTCGAGCGCGCGGGCTTTGAGGTCCTCGAGGCCATGCTGCATAGTGCTCAAACTTCAGCGACTTCGAGGGCAAGTTGAAACAAAAACGCGCCTTTTCCGCGAGCTTATACATGGATTTCGGGGAGCATTCTGGGGCACCGTCGTCGCGTTTGGCAGGGGGAGAATGACCTTTACCCGCCTTGATCTTGCAGAAGTGGATGTCGCCGGTGTAGAGGTAGGAAAGCAAGGCCTTCCACCTTTCAGAAGCGGTCAGTTTTGATAGATAAAACGGCAGCGATGAGCCACGCACGTATTATATGCGTGGCCTTTGATCACAATGCGGTAGCCGCGACGACCAATAATAGTTTCTGAGTCGTTTACAGCCTGGATTATCTGTGTGCTGGGACCTGCCGCGGACTGTGCCTCGGGCGTTTCGGGGCCTGAACGAGGTGAGACATGCGAAGAGGACGTAATGGGTATCCACCCACCTTCTTCGTCGACAATCATATCCCCGTCGATCGCCTCGTCTTCATCCATGTCGCTGTCAGACATGTAGTCGTACTCCTCGAACGCAGCCTGGGGCGGCTTGTCCGTGGCGATGTCCGTCTGGCCCGACTCTGCAAAACCGCTAAGCAAGTCGTCGATATCTGTCGGCAGCAGGTCAGCGTCGAATATAAGCAGCACGCAGACTTACCTTGGTCAAACTGCTTCGATGTTCCGCGCATAAGCTTGAGGTTCCCGTAGAGCGGGCGCGGATGATACACGTATCCAGTCGCCACACGGGAGTAAAGCCAGAATTTGACGTCGATGAGTTCTCCGCCGTGGATTGTGTCGGCGAGGCAGGCGCGAATGCGGGCGGGGAGCGGCTCTTCGGAGAACGGGAGGCGGGTTCGGATGGTGAGCGGTTGGGGAGGAGCAAAGCCGTGTGCTGCTTCAAAGGAAATGGTGACGGTTAAGACAGCCGGAGGGGTTTCAGATGGGCGCGACCTAGACGACTCCGAGTCGAACTTCCTTCTCAGAGCTTTTACATGGGTCCGGGAACATCTGCCGATGGGCCATCCAGCTGTGGATGGAGGTAGCTCGGTGGGGAGAAGCGGTAGCGTGACAGAAAAGGTGCCAATATCGTATATCTCTGTTCTTAGCCCCGTGGTAGAGAGAGCGCACGATACCCGCCCGTACTTGGCATTCGCTATCAGGTGCGGGTCGAAGTAGACGGTGACTGGTCCATCGGAGCAGTCCCAGGCGAATCGCCAGCCCCAGCCGCATACGTCTGTGGTCCCCGTGAGCGAAGAGGTCGATGAGAAGGTGATGTCGAAGGTGGATTGTACGCCATTCTCCGTCCATGTATCGGGGCACTTTTTGACGAGGGCCATCGATGAGAGTGGGAAGAGACCAGTTTCCGTGGGTACGCACCTCGTGCATGCCCCATGTCTGCGTATTTATAATCGTCTACGGCGTTTGAGAGGGATAACTTTGAAGGCGTGTGATGAAACGAATCCCCCGGCAGGGCATTGTTTCTCTTGGCCACTGCTCGACAGACTCAGTGCAACAGCCGTGCCAACAGCTTGCAGGCCAGCAGCAAGAAGTGCTCGGAGACGCGTAGAGCAGCGGAGTGGGAGTCGGGACTGGAAGGCTGGAAAAGTTGCATCACGAAACCGGCGTGAAGAGACTGAAATAACACACCTTCTCGCCCTGCCGCGGCATCGACCCGCCTGCTCGGCTGGATTGTCGTCGGATTCAAGGGCTGAGAGATGTTAGAGCATGTCAACAGGGCTGAAGAGCCTGAGGAAGAAGGTCAGCGACTTAAGAGAGGGACAAAAATGCCTTTGACGCGCCTTTGGTGGTCCATATGCATGTGTCCCCCCTTCCCGACTCTCTTACGACAATCTATGCGCTCATCCCGCACGCCAGCAAATATATCGAAAGGTGTCCTGTAGATAGAAACGGCTTGAGCACAAAAGTGTCTAAGCGGACTCGGAGCACTTACGCGGGGCTATTAGTGCGCTTATCTTCTCGAGGAGCGAAGTCCTGTCCCGCACAGCGAGACAGGGCGTACGAGGAGGGAGGACTAGGTGGCGGCGGCGGCGGCTCGTCGTGGTGCAGAGTAAAGATCGGCGCTATCACGTGTGACGTGGCGTCGGGCCGATCTCGCCTTCTCTCTTTTCTACCACCACCATCGACGATGCCCGCCGCCGTTGACATCCGCCCTGCGCGCTATCGCACGGCCGCCGTTGGCCTCACGACGATGAAGCTATGCGGAAGGAAACTGACTGGCGGGTTGTGAGCAAATTGTGAGGTGCGTTTTTCGAGAAGCTTCCTTCTCTGCTTTTGCTCACCGTTGCGTCCAGCGTTTGACTACAATGTGCTGTTGGAAGACCTACGGCGGCGCTGCTGGGACTAATGGTGGATGCGCGCGTGGATTAGCTTTCGGATGGCGAATGGAGAGGGGATTTCACGTCTGGGGGAAGGGAGACGGTGCGCGATGCTGTCTTTTTCGTTTTCTTCTAGCGGGGCTTATGCGTATGCTCGCAGGTGCAACTACTCTACACTCGTGCGCTTTGAGCTCGAGCGCGCTTCCCTTTTGCTTCTGGAACGACGCGACACTTTCTGCTCGCCAAACCGAGGATGCTCCTCCGCACCGCCTGCCTGAAATTCTCGTCTCCTCCAAGGCCTTTATACCGTCTCCGAGAACCGACAATAGAATCTTGGACCCATCGCTGGTCGGCTGGACAACGCGCAGGAACCGAATTCATCCTCAAGGGTCGAACGCCAAAAGACACGGCCCAGCGAGAGACAAGGCGCGTTGAGCTGCGGGTGCGTAGCTCGATAATCTACCGCGTCCATTAGCTAGCTGACTGGGCCATTCAGCTGTTGACGTGGAAAAGATGCTCTTTGCATTCGATTAACGCTAGAAGTGGTGAAAGAAGGCTTCGGTCGCACGACATTCGTTCTGAGAGGGAGTATGATTTTGAGAATAAGACAAGGTGTGTCGCTGTGCCCATCGCTGTCGTGGACAATCTCTCTAATCCCAGATCAAGTCCCATGCAATATCTATTGACGAAGACGGCATAACATGTTCTACCTGATCCCTTTGCCTATCTCAACGCGTGCTTCTATCAAAAACCACCACCACCCGCCCATGTCGCGCGGTCACCCTCTCCAACCTGCTTCCTTACCCTACCCAACGACCTGCACCTCAAAGTCATGGACGAGGCCTTCCTTGTACCCACTCCGTGGCCCGCCAACCTGGCAGCACGGCCTCGTGTTCATTTGTCGCCGACTCTATGCGATAGCAATGCCTGTACTCTACCGCGATACCGACCTCCTCCGCGCTTTTGCGGTCCGCGATACACAATGTGCCCTGCTTTCGGGCGACGATTGTAGCGAGGCCTGAGCTAGATGCGAGTGTGGCTTATGCGTGAACAGAAGTGGCCGACGTCCTAGCGTCTGTGTCTTCTAGCGCGGGCTCTGGGCGGGTCCGGGTCACACGCCCGATCACGCCGGTCGTTCTCCCACGCTGCTTTTGGACTCGACCACCATGGCTATCGCGTCTCGCCTGCCCGTTTCGCCCCCGGCGAGCCTGCCTCTGCGCTCTCTCAAGCTTGCCGGGCGTGTTCCGCCTCTCTCCTCGGCTCTGCCACAGGCTCCAACGCCCTTTTCATGGCTCACGCGCGTCGTTGTCGTTTGTCGCTGTCGTTACTGGCTGGGATACTGCGAGCGCGCCAGCTTTTTCTTTCTTGGGCATATGCCGACTGGTCAATGGTGACAGTTAGCCGGATACTGCTCGTATAGCTTCCCCACTAACTGTTCCTCAAAAGGTCCTTGTCCATTGCCAGTGTCATACCGTTCTCTAAGTATTCAAGTTGTCACTTGGCACTGTGCAGGTGAGCCTGAGTGCTGCCCCGTAGATCGTACTTATCGGCCTTTGCTTACTAGTACTACATACACCATCGTCGTCTCCCTTTGCTACAAAATAAAACACGCAACACGTTGGCCGCACCCTGACCTGCTCCAAAGCTTCAATTGCATGAAGCCGAGCGTAGCCTCCGAACAAGGAGAAGCTGCTTGTCGACCGGGAGGACTCTCGCTATCCTCACTAGAACAAGGAAACATGCGAAGCAAGCCCATCGACGACAAATCTTTTGTTTGGATGGATCGGAGGCGGGCGGGTGGTGAATCCGCGCAGAGACGGTCTGAGAACAGGTGAGCGATCTCAACGAGTAGAGATATACGGAGCTGACCATATCCAAGCATTCTTGCTGATTCGACGTTGATGTCCCCGCCAGCGTCTGGTCCCGTTCCAAAAGAGCGACGACATGCGCATCAATATTGGTACCCGCTCGTCTGCCACGCGAAGGAGAGAACGGACCGCCGACTACAAGGATTCGATAATGCAAGTACAAGGCAAGTATCTGAAGCGTGTTAGTGCGAAGTACTTATTATGTGCCTTGCAGAATGTGCTCGAAAGCGGGTCGTCGCTCAGAATTTCGGGCTATGCCATGCCAAGTCGGAGGTGTGGGCAAAGGGCAAGCGTAATACTGGCCGCGGCGCGCCTTCAAGTTCATGCACGCTCGCTGTTCGTTTTCGTCCCAAGAAGCCCCCCGCCGTCGTGCGATTTCAAGCCGCGCCTGCCAACGCCGTTGCGACCAGGCGAAACGAAAGACAATTGGCACACGGCTCCCAGTCTTCAATTGCCTGAGGCAGGACATCCTGGTCTGAATCGAGCAACGGGATATGTGGATGACAGAGCTTATGGCCGGCGAGAACACATGCCCGAAAGGTTTATAGGTCATGTATCCAAGTTGTCAGTACCAAATGATAATGTTCTCGTATCGTACGCGACAGACAACTAAAGTAGGTATGCATTGTGATATATTCGAGAGAGGAAGAGAAACGGATATATACTCGTTGCCGCAGGGCGCGCCGAAAAGAAAGGGGAAGAGAGCTGGAAAGAGCAACGGGAGAGCAGATAGCACTGCAGTCTTCCGCCGCCACAGAATAACGACAAAGACTCAGACTTGCGCGGAAGCCCGTTTCCTCCAAGTGCCAAACGCGGAGCGAGAACTTAGGCATCTCCGCCCCTCCGGCGCTCCACATCACCCCCGCGACACAACCACTCTCCTCTCTACCAGACCAGACACCACCCGCCCACACCATTCCCCGCCGCCGCCCCCAAATCCACCTCCGCGCCATGCAAATGAAGCCCGACGAAAAGCGCGCCAACGACCGCCATCCGCGGCGCATAGCCCGGCCACAGCAATTATATAGAAGGCAGTCGACGCGGGGCAGCACCGCATACACGCGATAGAGCCATACGGCGCGCGCGCGTCGAGATACTTCGCAGGCGTTTTCGGCGGAGGGCGCACGTGACTTTGCCGTTTTGGGAAGGGTGGCCGAAGGGGTATGGCGAGCGCTGGCGCGAGTAAAGGGGGAGGTGGGGGATGGGGTGGAGATAGAGTGAGAGGAAGAGCGATAGGCTCTTTGAGCGTGGCGAAGGGGAGATTTGGGGTCGGTGGTGTGGCTGGGAAGTGGAGTCGGGAGATGCTCAGGCTGAGGGAAAATAGGCCGCCGCGAGAGCAGGCTTTCGAGGAAATCCAGTCGTCCGCGTTGACTTAAGGCGGGTTTTCGTGTTTCGTGGGCACAGGAGCAGCGATTAGCTTCAGGATTGTCGGAATCGTCTTCCTTGGCATGGATGTCGAGCGCATTCGTCTCTTCCGCAACTCAGCCCCAAGCCTTCGCGCTGACGTTGCGCGTTGAGACGGGGATGAGAATAGAGCGCTGAATGGACTCGTAAGGTGTAGAGGGAGCGAGGGCGCCGATATGGCGCCACATGCTGACGAAAGATGTGTGAGGAGAGTATGTGGCGGCAGACGACATAGACGCGGTTTAGCGGCGGTATGCGCTGCGTTGTCGCATGTGGAAAAGGATGAGAGGCGGGAGGAGTTTGGTGCGGATGTCGTCAAGTGACTGCTTTCGCGGGGGGAACGGTAGGTGGAGCTGGGTGAAGCGGCGAACGGGTCATGAAGTCTGGCGGGTCGGCGTCGTCGTCGCTCGCGGCAAAAGACAAGAGGGGCGGGAGGAAGGGCGGGGAGGTTGGGTGCAAATGTCGTCAAATGTGGATGCTTTCGCTGGCCAGTGGCGACCGAGCTGGGGGAAACGGCAGGGCTGGGGTGTGTGGGTAAAGTTAAGCGTGGAGCAGAGAGTGGTGCTGGTGGGATTTCTATCTAACGAAAGGCCCTATCAGCCGCGGAGAACGAGCAAAGACAGTTGTTTGGCGCACCATCCGTACTTCGACCAGAATGGGACCCGGGATGAGCCGACTTTGAAACGAGGCGCTCGCGTGGGTCTAGAGAAGAAGGTGGGCCGTCAGATATGGAGGACGAGAGGGTGGAGTCGCTTTGCGCACCAGTTGCCTGTGAGCGGCTCTGCGTTGTAGCTCTTTCTATGGTCCGTCACCCTAGCGATTCCACCTGTCCTAGCTTCATCTTCCGGGACATTGGTGTATGGAGCGGTTCGGCGGAGGGCAAGCGTGACGTCGGAGCAGGTCGTCGTGGTGGTGGTCAAGAAGAAAAAGGCCAGGAATGACTGGTGGTGGTGGGCAAGACGAAGGAAAGATCGACGTGACAAGCATCGGTTCTTCTTCCGCTCCTCCGCCACGGGCGACCGCCTCGCCTTCCCGGCCTTGAGAACCCGCGCTTCGCTTCGCTCAAGCACATGGGCTCGTCATAAACTCGCGCGCCGAGAGCTCTGGTGCGTTGTAGCCGGCCACACGGTGTTCCGCTAACTTCTTTTTCGTCCAGACTAGCAGCGTTTCTGGTGTATGCGATGGGGCGACGGCTTCTCGACGCTCGATAACCGTTGGGCTATATAGGGCACTTTGGGGCTCGGTGGGGTGAAGAGTTGGTAGTCGTTTTAGTGCGTTAAAGCCTTTTTGCTGCTTGTCTTTTCTGGCATCTACTCGTCGTAGATATTTCTGGAACCCTCCTCCAGTGCCTACTACGGCCCCAGACCACTTTATTCTCTAAATTCCGGAGCAAGAGGTGCTTCTGCTGGCTTGCCGAAGCTTCCTGTTGGACGACAACCGCCTGCATGGTCCGCCACAACACCGAATAAGCCAAAGGGTGTGGAGGAGTGCCGCGTCATCGAGAAGCAGCAGCATGGTGCGTGGCCTTGCGATATCTTTCACTCTGTCCGAATTCATGACGGACAATACACGAGCAATCACGGAAGCCGAGGAATCAAAGAGTTCTGGAGGATGCAGAAGCCGGCCTCAACCAGATGTGGCCATCGGCTCTAATCGTGCATGTGTTCTTCGTGTCGCTGGCCAGCTGCTCATAACTGTTCTTGGTAGTTTTGCACCCGGTTGTCTTGCGGCAACAACACAAACAAAAGCTACATACCTCCTTCCCCTCTCCAGAGCCAATCGACAAGCGAATCCTTGTCTGCGCTGTTCATATCGCTTTCCGGGAACGACATCTGTCCAGCCCACTCCCTCTTTTCCCAGCATCCTCTTCCGCGCCGCCCTCGAGCTAAAACGCTGCCCGAGAAATAATAAGCGACCAGTATTAAGCCCGCGAGCGAAGAAGGTCGTGGTTATGAGGTGGGACTGACGACAGTGGGCTACTTCGTGGATGACGAGGAATGCAGCGCCCGAGGTTGAACGAGATGCGCCTAGATACGCGTCCGCGGCACGTAAGGTAGGAAGCGGGTGTCTGGCCATGTCGCCGGCGAGCCCCGGGCCCGGCCGGAAAAGAGGCCGGAGTCGGGCGTTTATGCCGTTCTTTGGCCGTCGTCTCCCCGAGCCCAGCATCCTTCCTTTCTCTCCCTCAACTCTATCCACCGGTACCCACCGGTGCGTCTGTCCCGCTCCTCCTACCCCCGCTCCACTGACTTTTCACCACATAGTCGATCTATGAACGATCTATGGGCGGATCTGTCTGCGCAGGGTCCCGCGTCTCACCGTTTGAGCCCTGCTCAGGCCTGCATACTCTCCCCGAATGCCCCGCTCCGCCCTATTTGGTCCACTCGCGGTCCTCGACAAGCTCGCGAAAGTTATCCCGTTTGGCGCGCGCACCACTGGCACCCGTTCGACCGCCCTACCGCAACCGGGGACTTGAAGCCGCCTCGTCTGAAACGTCCTCAGCGCGGAAAGATGGGCATTGGCTGAGACGATTCGGATGTTTGTATGCAATGCCCTCCGGTTGTAACTAATTGTAATTACATTAGAATGGAGGATTCAGAAAGGCGAGGCACCAGTATCGTATCGATATCGGGACGCGACAAAGAAATGGAGTAAGTACAGTAAGTACTACCGAAACGAGTATGTGCAGTGAGAATATATGTAGGCCCTCGACGCGGAAATCTAGGCTGGCCGTATTCGAAAGGGAGAGAAAGCGGTACTGCGGTCGAAAGGGAGGAGGTGATACGAGATAGAAGGAGCAGCGGGAGCATAAGTCGTTTCACTGGCCGCCGCAGATATCTGGCGACAAGACCGCCATGTAAGCCGCGCTCGCGCCAAGTAACACCAAACGGGGGAACGAGTGAAGCGTTTCCGCACAGTTTACTCTCCGAATCCCCCACCACCAGCACCACCAAGCTCCCGCCCGACACGCAATACACCCCGCCCCGCCCTCGCCGCACATCCTCCTCCACACCACATTCACAGCATCCGCCGAACCCATCCCCAACGACGGGCCGCTGGGGCTTATACCGCAGCCCAAAGGCCATAATTGTCAAGCCCTCGATGCGCGGCAATACGAGGTACGCCCGATAGAGCGATACACGTCGCGCTCGTCGAGATGCATAAGTATCGGTGGCGGCGCCGGAGGCCCGGCGAGGCACGTGATCTTGCCGGCCGGGCAAGCGATGGATGGTGCAGATGTCAACGGGCGCGGGGAGGAGCCCGGGCGGCTGGCGAGGGCGAGGGAGATGGATATGGAGGGATGTGGGCTGGACACGGAGGAGAGGCCGAGGGAGAGGGCTTGTTGGGCGACATGAGTTAGAGGCTGTCGCGTGGGTGAAAGAGAGATGTGGGCGATGGAACGACGGTAGAGAGGGTGGACGTCGAGGGAGAGGGAGACGGGGAAAAGCTAGAGCGAGAGCTTTGGTTGTGCGCGCGAAAGTTGGAGTGGGGGGTTTGGGCGCGGGATGAGTTTGGGGTCGTTTGGCGCGTTGTCAGCCAGTGGCTGGTGGAAAGGCTAGGCGGTGAGACCGGTGAATGGGCGGTATGGGACAAGGAGCTTCATGGACTCGAGACGCGAGCAGTAAGAAGGGAGCGGCCGCCGCGGAGGAAATAGAATGGAAGAGGTGCTGTCGTTTTTGGGGCCAATCTGGCTGTTGACGAAGGGTCAGCATATCTTCGACAGTGAATGCGGCACGCACCCCGGAGCCAGTCTACCCATCGGCCTTCACGCAGATACTAGCCCTCCAAGCAGCCTCCGACTCCTCCCATCCGCGGCATGCGTGAGCTGCGAAAACGCGTCAGCGATGCCCGCGCGGACAGCCGGGCTAGACATACTGTGGCGCTAAGTGAAGACGACTACTTGGACCAGGGGACCTGAAGGCGGTCGAGGGCGGGAAGATGTCGGGAGATGAGAAGGGACATGGGAGTCGGGAAGAGAAAGGGAATGAGTGTGACGATCGATATCAGATGCTTTGCGGGCCTCGTGCTGCGCGTGCGCGTGCGCGTCGTGGAGCAGCTGAGCGGCGCCGGCGTGCCAGTGCGGCGGCGCACGTTTGGGTGGACGGAGACCCAAATGCAGAGGAAGATGGTGACGAGGCAGCTCCAGATGATGTCGAAAAGCAGGCGGCAGTTGTGGATGTCGTTGCATTCGGCAGTGGGTTGGGCCCGGGCCACTGCGCGGGTCGCGGTGAGCGGCAGAGGAAACAGCATTTGCTGATTGCGGCTGGCAGGTCTTCTGCAGATAGACGCTGATCATGAGCACTTGAGCATTGAGATGTTGTACACAGTGGGAGGAAAAGGGAACCCGGACCGGAAGTGATCAGATTGTAAGCGTGACACTTTACTTTCTCTTCCGCACCACGACTTGCCGTTGGGAAAGCACACCCAAGCCTCGGTATCATGCTCATGGCTTAGCCCAGAGCCATACACGTCCGCACAAGTCCCCCACCGCAGGCCAAGGGACGACGGCTGGAATTGGGACAGACAGTGGCATTGACCACTCACCAAACTTCAAAGGTCGGAGCCGAAAGAGCCAGCGAGACGGGGGGCAATAGGTGCGTGATTCACTTTGTCGTTGGTACTTATCGTGCTTCATGCTAACTGGTCAGTGCCGCAAGCTTTCTCCGTCCCGCTCGTTGCCATGTCTTGCTGAACACGCTAAACTCCACCGGCACCCCTTCCTGGAATGACACACGCTCTCTCCATTGGCGTTTGAAGGCCAGAAATAAAAAGGGGAAAGAGCGAAGAGAGACGAGATGGGAAGCAGGAAGCGGGAGCTAGCCAGAGACGGGGAGACAAGGTGTGCTTTTCACCATCTACGCCGATTCCAAGCAAGCTTCCCGTTGGGCACAACCTCCATATCCACCCATGCGCTGGCAGCGCTGCGGCAAACGAATACTCGAACTGGCGGACAATCGTGGACGACACG
This sequence comes from Mycena indigotica, assembly GCF_014461135.1. Classification (NCBI taxonomy): domain Eukaryota; kingdom Fungi; phylum Basidiomycota; class Agaricomycetes; order Agaricales; family Mycenaceae; genus Mycena; species Mycena indigotica. The sequence continues at coordinate 13,211 of NW_023503016.1, read as the reverse complement.
ATGGGACGGTAGTGAGCTTTTAGCAGCGGAAGAGGGCTGGTTTGAAGGTGCGCCTTTTTCACTGCATTTCCGCCCTCCTCTTACCGTCTTAAGCAGATATTCATCTCGACTGCTACACCTCCCGGACTGCTACACCCCCCGCGCTCGTTCTTCGATACAGCAACTCTCGTGTCGTGTCTTGCCGTGGGCCAACTATGGCCACCGTTTATGTCAGCAGTAGTGCGCGCTACCCAAGCGCACTGCGGAGCTATGCGAATGTAGAGAAGTGGGGAGGACAAGCTCAATGGGGCTGGGAGGAAGAGCAATTGTGTCGGGGCTGGTGTCCTGCAACTGTCTATCGACACCAGCAAAGGACTTCAATACCTTCAACGCGTCCGCCGTCATTCAGAGCTGACGGACAGTACTCGCTCTTAAAAGCGCTCGGGAATGCTTTGGGAAGGAGAACAACTGCCTCGGTATGTCTGCTTGTCATCGACTCCGGCTGAGCTGACGCGTTTTTGCAGCTTACTATTGAGGATGGCTTGCTGGAAACGGAAGAGTTCGGGCCCTGCGGGCGACCACCATGTGTGAGAAGTTACAGCCGGCGAGAGAGGTGTGTTGCAGCACCGAATTCCTCGCAAAAACATTCTGACCTTGCTCATACTAGACTTCATCCACTTCCGTTACCTCCGCAACTGGTGCTACCTTTGTTCCTCACGTCTATTGGTGCGTTACTTGACCCCGCTCAAGTGTTCTGGCTCACCGACGGGCTTGACGTCAGTTCGCTTACACTGTCGCGGACAAGTCTAAAAGTGAGGAGTCCTCTTCAGCGCTAAACCCATGCCAACGACGGATGCACAGCTGTTCTTATTCCGCACCCAGCGTAAAGCGCTCTTCCCCACTGACCTCAATGCGGATGACTGCCTGGCCATACTGTCGGAGTATGACTCGAATCCACCCACCGCACGGACAGACGCCCATCTAACTCATAAATCGCCTATTTTTCATCCTCTTATTTACCTCCTTCGTCTCCGCCTCCATCCACCTTGCCTGTGCTCGCCACCTTCGCCATCCGCGTCGCTTTCGGCCATCGGCCAGATCACGTGCCAGGCCGGCCTCCGCCGTCGGAAGGCCGATTTGTTCTCAATACATCTCGACGATTGTGACGATGTATCTCTCCCGATACAACAGCTGGGGCTCCCGCCGCCGTATCTCCATGCGAACCACAGTGTATCCTCTCTACCCAATTCTTTTGGTCGTCCTATCCGAAGCAGAAGGCTTTCGTCGAGCGCATTTTCTGGGCAGCCGACCGACAGGCCAAATATTTCGATGTATCTCTCCCGGTACAGCAGCTATGGTTCCCGCTGCTATACGCCCTCCCGACAACATCTTAGCTCTAGCAAATCTTTCCGCTGCGCTATTTGAAGCGGGGAGTCTTTGTCGAGCACATTTTCTGGCAAACAACGGCGGGCATGTAGGCGGGGTCTTCGCGCTGCGTAGTAGTATCCGGGCTCGAAAGGGTGTTCCATCATAAAGATCAGGGGTTATCTAGATGATAGAGAATGTCCGTTTGAGCATGCTGTGTTACTATCGTTGGCCTTCACGTCTGGTGCCACCGGTTTAGAACGAATCCAACGATACTCTATCTAAGTCTTTTGCTAGTCTCTTTTACTTTATGACCACATTTTTGTCTGTTTATCGACCAAGAATTGAAGCATCTTTATATATCAAATGTTGTACAACAACTCAAGCATATTATTGGTCAACACCCCAGTCTTTCAGCTTCTTGCACTCCCAGGATTTCCGCGTTGGATGGCCATTTGGCATCACAACTTCGACGCCAAACGTTCTCTGCAGGTGCTGCAAGTCGCGGATGTCCGCGTCCGGAATACCACATGGCGCAAACTCGACGACAAAGCGCGCGAGCTTCAGTTTGCGCTGAACAGGGTCGGAAGACATGTCCGCCGCGGCTGCACGCATGGCGATTCCGTCCAGGAACGGACGGATGTTGACCGGGGCTGGCGTGGAGGCGGGGATGACGAGGGCGAACGATTCGAGGTTGGAGAGGAGGCTCAGCTCGGCCAGAGACGTGGAGCACTTCTGTTCCTCGTCGCGGCTCATGGGAAATGCGGTCACGGTCAGATGTTTGACTGGGTGGACCGTGTGTGAGGTGAGGAGAGCATGGAAGGCGGCGTAGCTGGTCGGCGTGAGGAGAGACAGCGAGGTCACAGTCGCAGCGGAACGCAGGACACCGGGGTCGATAGAGGACTCGATGATGAAATCCTCGGGGTCGTAGAGGTGGAGAGTTGTTAGGGCAGGCAAGAGGAGGTGGTTGAAAATGGAAGTGCGGTCGTCGACCACCAGCGACAAGGTCGACAAGCGGGGCAGGAGTAAGTTAGAGGCTGGTAGGTCTGCTTCTTCGAACAGCGAAGGGAGCGACAGCTCCTCCAGCGCCGCAAGATGAGTAATTACAGAGAGGACTTCGGTGTAAGTGGTTGGACGAAGAATTGTCAGTTTTTGCAGTTGATGGGCGGGGAATGAAAGTGTCAAGACCAGGCTGGGAATGCTGATGGAAAGCTCTCGGAGACGGGGAGCATTAATTAATACGGGGTTCTCGCCACTGGCAGTGTCGATGGGGCGCCAAATGTCAAACACCAACTTGGTCAATAGGGGGAAGTCGACTTGTGCATTCGGCGTGTCTGATTCTGGGTCGGTAGCCGCCCAATTGACGGGCCACTTGATGCTGGACAGGGATGCTTCCGCCCATTGGGGAGCGGAGTCGAATATACACCGCGGAAGGTCAAATGACTCATATTCGTTGGCCTCTTCGGAATTTGAGAACACAACAGGGAGTCCTTGTGTCCGCCGCAAGAAGTGCTCAGCGAGAACATCGCGCTCGCGGTCTATTAAGTAAGAAACACGCGTCCAGAGGTGCGGATGCGCGATAGCCGTCCGCCGCCAGCGTTGACAGACAGCGGTAATTCGTAGTAGCGTGCGGTTAACGTCGAGGGAGGGAGAGGAGAACACTGCTGCCGCAAAGATGTGGCACAGCATTTCGGCAGGGAGAGTGTTGATTGGGTAGACGACAGTAGATAGGTCGTCTTGGAGCGCTTCGAGACGGTCTTCGAGCATTTGCAGCTGGGTTTTCAGTTGATGAATCGTCTTTTTGACCTGCTCTGCCTCGTCTCTCAGTTGAGAGATGATCGCACCATCAAGAGGAGGTTCTGGTCGGCGAGGGGCACGGAAGAATGAGAGTATCTGGGCGGCATCGCGGTCAGACATTGAATGAGAAGGCTGAAATGATCTCAATAGACGTGAGTCACGGTAGTATTACTTCAAGCCAAGCAGTGAATAGATAAACGGGGGGCTAGAGCATGACTTACGGAGGAGCCGAGATGCCCAAGATTAGAACAAGAACGGGAAGAGACTTTTCTGCGGTCTGGTGGAGGTTGTTGTCAGCGAAGATTGTCGCGTGTCACACGTCATCACTCTTTCCTCATCTCCACCACCCTCGGTCAATTCCGTGGCTCAGAATGCCCACGAGCCGGCCTTTCACGATCCACGCATCGCCAAACAGACCTCCAAGCCAACTCTAGAACACCGAGAGGGACGTATAGGAGTTGGTGACGGAACGAGTGCAGAGGTGGGGGAAACTTGAATGTCGAGGTGTGTATTCCACGCTCTGTCCATTGGCTGTCTCTTCTCAACCATATCCTTCTAGCTTATTCCACTCGATGCGGCCCTGTCCCGCGGGCACGATCGCCACCCACGCTCACCCTCAGGCTTCCACACCGTTCCGACATCCCCGTCTTCGACAAGAGCAGTCATTCGCGCCACGACTGGCAAGCGTAGACGCCAACTCGTGTGGATGGATTGGGAAGCCGCTGGGGCGGATACTGGGAGAGAGCAGCGTGTGTTTTCAAGTGCTTTCGATGTTTATTTCCTGCTTGACTGGCCAAACAGTTCCGTCGCGGAAATCTTCAGCCTGAGAGCATGGGTGCGCGCCAATACTTCCACGTGAAGCAGTGCACTACTCACCAGCTCGCTCGCAGCAGCCCCTTGAGACGGGTCACGGGCCCCAAATCTTCGCGCGGCCAGACTAGAAGCTTGGAGGTTGAGAGAGTGTGTGCTGTCCTGGATGAGCTACGGATGGAGATGAGTAAAGCTTACCGCTTTCTGGCTCTTGCATACTCAATTATCTTGGTTTGGATAGCCAGACGCCCTCTGCGTCTCACCGCAAATACCATACACCTCCCTCACGAATGGTCCTGCCGCTCGTCAAGCTGTTTTCGCGACCGCGGTCTTGATATTCAAGTCGGCACCATCGCTCAGCAATGCTCCTTTCGCCATTCTCTTTCAATACCACGGCTTGCAATACTGCGCAAACAACAACGAAATGCCCAAACGAACACTCTATCTATTCCCCCAGGCCCTCAAACCCGGTTCTTCAGCGCCGTTCATCCACTTACAGCGCGTCGCGCTGGCGCTCGTCTTACGCCCACACAACCTGGCTTTGCAGAACACGCCGGGTTGTTTCGCCGATACTGCGGGTGCTTCTTTGGTAGTTTGTGAACGACGGAAACGGATTACCGCTCCAGTAACCCCGGGCCTCGAATCGTCGCGGACACGGTAGAGAAAAGGCTCCTCTCGGCAGGCCCGTACGGTATCTTGGTGATTATCTTCCGTGTATTGTTTATACAATCCTCATATATTATATTCAGTTCCGAACACGGTCGTTGCGGCGGGAGCGAATCGTGATCTCCCTCGGTGTGTCATGCGGCGGCGGCGCAGTGTTTACCACCAACGCAGCCTGAGGGGATCCGGAATCAACAACCGCCGGTGCTGATTCGGGCGGGGGTTGTTTCCCTTGGCCAATTCAAAGCAAAATCGTGCCAGTTCGACGGCAGTCGCTCCTGATAGGTATTATCATTCGCTCAACTGCTGTATAAATGCCTGCGGCAGCTACACCAGCGACATCTTCTGACCTCGACTTCAAGTTCCACTACTCAAGGTCGGTCTCTATTTTCTCTATGAATTGCTAAAGGAATGCCGCATATGTAGAAACACCTCCATGCAATTCACCGCCCTCTTTGCCTCCCCTCCTTGTCACCTGCGCCGCCGGCAGTGCCAGCGCGACCACCCTGAAATGGCACGCTGGCGCGGGCTGTACCGGGCGCCGTCATCGCAACCCAACCCGCCGCGAAGGCGGGCCAGTGCGTGCTCCTCGCCAAGGGCCGCACCGCGCCGCAGCATTTCGTTCAACGGCGCCAAGGGGATCGACTTCTTCGAGTCGGGCGGCAAGCATGACAACTGTGCGAATGGTGCGCAGGCGAGCAGCAAGAAGAACTCGGGCTGCGTGACCGCGCCGGCTGGGTGCGTGTTTTTGCTGATAGTGTTGGGAGAGTTGGCTGACGGGAATGGTTTTAGATTCAACTGGGCGAGTGTGCGCCTCCGGTAGAGGGGAGGGAATTGGTTATTGGCGCCGGGCGCTAATATTCCCGCTGGTGGAGAGCGGACTTTCATATGCGCATGCCACTATTTTTAGTACTGAAATTTGTTTGATTGGATTAATTCTCGGTTAGAATTTCAGTTACAGAACAACAAGTTATAAGTCGTGCTGGACCCCACGGGCAAACACGTCACATTCACTAATACCTACATATATATGCAGCTGACCACAGCTCAAATACATCCAAGGTGGTACACCAAAAGCACACAGTAAACGACAGTAAGTATTGATAGCATGAAAGTCCTCCAAAAGCTATCACGCGTTAGCCAAACGCCGTTGGACAATCTAACACCATCGCCAGCATGAAATCTGCTGCAACTCCCTCAGGCTAAAGACGCGGGAAGCACGCCGTCGTATCGTATCGCCTACAAGGCTTGGGCAGCCAATAGACCCAATGCTCTTGGTCGCTGGCCGCCTTTGCAAGGCTGGCGACGCCCAATGCGAGGCCAAAGGAATGATGAGAGGCCCAAATCTTGCCCAAAGACATCGATAGGAAGACGCGTGCATGCACGTGCATAAGGAGATCCACCACGGATTGCCAGGTCTAGCGAAAAGGGCTTCGACAGTCTTTGAGCCGATGTCGGAGAAAACGGTGTCGACGAGGGTTTTCCTGGGCAGATAGTCACCCGGAAAGAATTGGGGGGCACAATGGACTGATGCTGCGCCACGAGATACACTCGATAGACGCGTATGTGGTGCATGGCCAGAGCTGAAAGTCGTTTCGGGCGTGACGTGAGGAAGAAGGGAACGAGAAGTGTCGCTGGTGTTGGCGGTGCATGCGCAGAGGCTTCGAACAAGAATGGATGGCACTTGGGGAGGTCTATAGATGTCGGAGGATAACATGGGCGAGTTTTTAGTGTGTCGATTTGACTTCTCCTGAGCCAGGCGCAAATACAGTCAAGCAGGAGGGTGTTGGTGCTCTATTCGGGGCAAAGGAAGTGATGGTGGTGTGCGGGGAGTGGGGTTTGCGACAGACAGCGAAGATGAGGCGGTATGGTCGTAGTCGGGAGACAGTTTGGCGCAAAAGGGAACAATATATAAAGACGGAGTCGGGGCGGCATCGCGCGGGAGCTACCAAAATGAGCATGACGACCATGAACGCGGACGAATAACACACCTGCGGTGGTCTAGACATCTGTGATGACTCCAGCCAGATACCCGCTCTGTGTATCGGCACGATTCGTGGCTTGCGACCTTGCCACTCGTCGACAACCTTCAGCTCTTGCACTGTTCTACAGCTAGCGTCCTATTCCTTCCTGGAAGCACCAGACGTTGCGCACGGAACGAAAGGACCCGCGGGAACGGTCATCTTGCCCACTAGATTGCTTGCGCGGCAAAAGTATGTCTAGCGCCGCCTACAGAACAGATGTGAGTGGTATGGCCAATGCGAAAGAAGGCCACGCACCATACAGTCAGCTTGCGACGGGCTTTCAGTCCGAGTCCTGCTACATATATCTCTGGCTCCGTTGTCGATATTCGTTGTCGTCCAACAGCTGGCGGGGGCGAGGAAGCGATATGCCGCTCAGAAACGAGCTGAGGGAGCGGTGTCGAGCGGGTTGAGGCGGCAGAGGAGAGTGGCGGGGGACATCTGCGGCAAGAACGCATCAGAACGAGGAAGGGGAGGAAAATGTCGCATTTGACGCACCAAGAAGACCATTATCTGCTCATCCCGCTCAATGGTACAGGCCCCATTCTTCTCGAAGTGCACCGTTGTTGACTGTCGGTCCACAGGTGCCACGTCGCATGAGCCAGTGAACGACCGCTCGCCTGGACAAGCGGGCAGTCAGTAAGCCATCGTGTGGCGCGTTATCCAACACACTGGACTGCTCGTGGGCTTGTGTATGACGAGGGCGGATGTGTGTGGGAGAGGAAGGGCGGGTTGCGGAGGGCGGGAGGGTAAAGTGAGTGTCAGTGGTGGTGGATGAAAGAAGAAGTGTCACGCGCGTCGATCTTGATTCAGAATTTCAGATTCCTCCTCTTGCCCGCCATCTACCCGGCACGGTGGCGCAATGCTCGATAAGCTGCTCCCCACCTGGGCAAAGTGGCCTTTCCGGCTTTGCTATATGACCGCCACTGTCTATATGTAATACTAGTAGTATCATACAAGTCCAACTTCAATGAATGCTACAAATGTGGTATATACACGCCCCAATTAATCTGCGCAAACGCAGACGTGGGTAATGCGCGCAGTGTGTTGTAAGCATCAGAACCAGGAGCAAAATCCGGGCAAAGCAGTAGAGGAGGATGCCGGCAAGAAAGGGGAGCATGGAGAGAAATGCGAACACTGCGAGGATTTCATTCACCCAGTTAGGGAGCGCGTCCCCGTAGTTCAACTTGACCGGGATGATGAGCAGCAGAACAATGCTGGGGACGCCGGGGATGACAGCAATTGAGAAGGCGGACAGGCGCCACAGTTTGAGCTCGGCCGTGCTAGGGAATTGTGACGACCAGGCGGCACAATGGAGCGCACCAAAGAAAGAGCCGCACAACAACTCGAGGATGGCGCATGTGGCCTGATAACTGAGCGGCCATTCGTCGTCCGCTGCACACCAGAATGTGGGGACGTGGTACGACAGGCTGGGGTCGTAGTCAATCTGACCACCGAGTATTGCGTGCAGGACATGACTCAAGACGTCGTTTTCAATTTTGACGTTTGAGTTTTGCTGGGGCGGGGGATTTTCGAGTGCATTCCTTTCCGAGTCCTCGAGATGAGCACTGGCAATGAGTGGTTGTACAACGTTTTCTGCATCCAAATTCTGTGATTTTGGCTGTACAACAGGCGCCGCCATGCTGAGACGGACGGGCTCTTTAACCCCAAGAGGCTTCCCCCACCAAACGATTCGAGTGCATACGGTGACCGCTGCAAACGCGAGTGTGGAGATTTCGAGTTGGGAGATCGCAAGATGTTCCGAGCGGCGGGAGAGGCATTGGGCAACAAACCATATCGCCTGGCAAAGCGCAATCCCTTTCGAAAACAGGTCGCCTTTGCTCTTGTCTTCGATCGTCAAGTGTGAGACGGCTTTGATTTCTGCGAGAACAGAGGGCGATTTGAGCTGCGCGTGGGTGACAATAGGATGACCATCGGAGTCGACGAAACCGCCCATGACAATGAAGAAGCCGTGAGTGAGCGAGATATCATACTCTGCAGAAGTTTGTAGCTAGTTATCAGCAGAAAAAGACAAGAGTAATTAATTGCACGCACGTTTTGCGAAATGATGGGCCATTAAGCGCTGCCGCAGCGCAAAGCCAAAGATGAGCTCCGGGGCGACGAGCGCGACAGCCATGAGGGTAAGACGGCGTTGCAGGGGTCCAGTGTTATCCAGAACATGCCATTTGATGGTGCCTAACAGCCCGGGTCGTCTTTTAAGTGGGTCGGGCGCGGGTGGCGGAACGTTCGGATGGACGGCCACCCACACGCAGGCGAATAGCGTTGTGAGGCAGCCTTGGATGATGTCGAAGAGGGTGCGCGTGTCGTTGCAGTTAGGGAGCGCTGGAAGTTGTGTTTCCGCGAGCTGGGAGCGGCAAGCGGGATGTGCGACGACGGAGGACGTGAGTGCTAAGAGGAAGAGCATTGCGGAGCCATTCACTCGTTGACCAGACATATAGACACTGGCGGCATGGCAAGCATGAGGATTCCACCCGTCTTTTGCGAAGTTAAGAGTTGTGGTGGAGAGGTCGCTGGCAGGGTACATGAACGCCAGAGCCACGGGCAATATCAAAGAAGGTACCGGCGCTCGGGCCAGTTGTCGCAGACGAAAGTAAAAGTCAAGATCTTCGGCTGTGACTCCGGTGTGACGCGGAAGATGACGATCTTCTCTCTTCCCTCTTTCCTCTACCTCCAACAGGCGCCAGCGAAGCGTGCTGGCTCAACAACGCACGTCCTGCTTTGGATGTAGCTGACACGAAGAAGGAAGACACGCTGGGTAACAGCGTCCGCGGCCAGGCACGTCAGCACCTTTGCCTTTTTCACTTTACTACTAACCGCCTGTTTCTTGCTAGACTCTTGCTCGACGGCAGCCATGCGGTACGGCAGCTGTTTCACGGTAGGATGTGGACGGGTAAATGGGGTCAACGGGGCCAAGGTGCGTCCGCAAGCCTCTCCTCTGTCCCTGCTTGCTGACGACGTTTCGCAGACCAGTCCCCCATCCATCTGAGGCCAATAACATGCTACCCTTCGCCACAACACCATCTTTAGCAACTCTCTACGCTCTATGGACCACGCAATACCGCAGTAACGGGAGACAGAGCGTCTACCCGTAGAATGTCGCTTGACTAATCGAGGAGGGAAAAATGTCGAAATATGGCGGGAGGTAGCTCTGTGTGGTCTGAAGCGGAGGATGCTTCCTGTTAGCGCGTATGTGTGGCCAACGGTGCGTTTCTCTCCATCTTCGTCTCATTTGCTATGCTAACTTCAGTCGTCAGACTGCATACATCGCCTCCAGCTTGTCGTAAACCGAGAGCAGGGGGTCCGAGGCTTTCTCAGAAGCATTGGGACAAATCATAGGGCCGAGTAGGTGCGTGAAATGTGTCTTATTCGTCTCCTTACCCGCTCATTAGGGCTTTCAGGCTGATTCGCTTCCATCCACCGCAACTCGACCTATCCCTTACCGCTATTACGTTCCTCCTTTATTTGAAGCTGGGGCCGAAATCCTTTACCACCTGCACAATAATCCACTCAGATGGTACACGCACAATAGTTACAATATCGCTTCAATACACATCCCTTGTCCTCGCGCGCTATGTCCGATGAGTGGCACCATATTCACCCTTCTCTTGCCGCTCCGATTCTCAATTTGAGGAGCAGATACTGTCTCAGTATTGTGGCTCGGTGAAGTCGTGTGTATGCAGGCTGCTGGTGCAGCTGATATGCATTCTTCGAAGTCGGAGTCCGAGGCTGGTTTCATTTTGACTCCCATTCTCCCCACCAATTGTTTGCGTCGCGGGTTTACCTGCCAGACTCCCGTCAAATGTTGGAGCCTGTTCCTGAGTGACTGTCTCTATCCCTATTGGATTATCATTTGACCCCCCCTGGGATGGCTGTGCTGCATACCCTCATTGCCTAATCCGGTAAACAAAGGATTTTCACATACATATCATTACCCTATTTGGACATTTCAGGATCTTCGCCCAGGGATCATAGCCTAAAGTGGAAGGTACCCTGACTTTCACAAGGGTCCCTAGATTAAGGGTCCCACATATGGACCCTAGCTTAAGTGATGACCTCTCGCACTATACAACTACTGATTTTTTTCAACAAAGTCATGCCTGCTAAATTCAGGGTTTGTTTGGTATGTAAACAGAGCCCAGGTACTATTTGGCTTTCATCATTAGCCAAACATCCACCTGGCTTGTTGGCCAGATGTTTTATTCTTCAGTGTATCATCTAGTGATCGCCTTGGGGTGAGCCCTATGTTATGCGCTCCGCTCTCAACTATATCCTGAGCTTGCCTAGCTCAGGGTTTATTTGGCTGGTAAACAGAGCCCAGGTACTATTTGGCTTTCATCAATAACCAAACGTTCACTTGCCACTTTGAAGACATTCTGACATCTTATTATCTGGAAGTCTATGACCCAAGATCTGCTGGCTGTCTTGAAGTGAACCCTAGATTAAGAATATGCCTCTGCTTTCTTGGCTAGGCTTCCCTAGCTCAGGGTTTGTTTGGCTGGTAAACAGAGCCCAGGTACTATTTGGCTTTCATCAATAGCCAAACATCACTTGGTATGTTGCTGACATGTCTAGTTCCTGACCCTGCCAGCATGAAGTCCACTATATTCGGATTAAAACAAGTTTACAACACTTCTAGGAGTATATAAGGGTTTAGATTTCACAACCCTAAGAAAACATGGAATGCATCCTTGTAAATACATTGACCATGAAAGCAAGAGGTGAATTTCTGCTTTAGCATTAATTTTGATATCTTCTTTACCACAGCCTTCTCAGCACACAAAATGAAAGTCAATCTTCACAGTCTTGGTCACCTCCTTCTCCTTGTCCATATCATGGGTGAGTAGGTAGTCCCTAGTCTGGACAATAACTAGCTGCTCAAGCTTGAAGCAGCTCGAGTCAACAATGTCCAAAAAAAGCCTCAGCACAGGTCAACTCATAAGGCTTGAGTTTTTTTTGATTCCAGGCACCATTGGCATGATTTCCTATGCAAACTGTGCAACTGCCCCCCAGGCCTGCTCGGTAGTTGTAGGCCATGCGCTTCTACATTTGAGTTCACTTGAATCAAGGTTTATAACACCTCTGCCTCAAGTATCCAAGAATCGCAGGCAAGTTGGCAAGGATATCTAGAGTATGATTGCAATCGCAAGTTAAGAATGTGAGAGTGATTCGAGTTAGAACAGGAAGGTGATGGAGGACTGACAGATGATCAACTGGCAATGGGTTTATATTCACCAGGTGAATGACTATTGTTGTCAATCTTGTCAACCCAGAGCTTTCAAATATCCTGGTGAATGAAAGCGGCATGTCCCATGCACAACAGTAAAGCCCTTGCAGTTCTGGCTTCATAGCCAGAGTCCAGGCTAGCAACAGCCCTGTGGTGTGATCTACCAGCGATATCTTTCTATAAAGAAGTGGGAGTGTATCTTGTTTGACAACACTGGAAACCGTGCAACAGGTCGCAAGGTCTCTGGCTCGGCAGAAACAAAGGATTTCTTGAGGCACTACCTCCAAAAAGCTGACAATTCCAATTTGACTAGTGTCACAATTTGTCACATGATTTGTCATAAAATTCCAGCTGAGCTGAAATTTTGTGACACAGTCACAATATGTCACAAAGTCAGCTGAGCTGAAATTTAATCCCCCTCGAAGCCCTGATTATGAATAACAGTTATTATTCATTAAATTATTTGTCTATACTCAGAACAACACAAAAACAGACTGTTCCAATAGTGTCAAGATTTCTCAGCTTATTTGTGACATGTTGTGACACAGTCACAAAATTTCAGCTCAGCTGGAATTTTCTGACTAATCCACTTAAAGCTCAGATTATTAACAAACATCATACAACAGTTATTGTTTCTTGGATTTCAAAGCGACACACTAGGCATAGGTGATAACTGACAGGCCGTGGCATGTCCTGACAGAAACATGTGGCCTGACAGTAGTTCAACAGCAGTGCAACCGTTGAACCCAAGTCATTAAAATGTTGAGCTGGTAGTATTATAGATTGCGGAGATGATACTATAGGAAGACGGGCTGGTGGAGTGGATATAGGAATACAAGCACATCCACACCTCACGGGCTGCGCCCGTTCGGTTGTCGAGGCGGGGCGAGGTGAAAATGTTGAGCTGGTAGTATTATGGTCCTAGACCCTGGCGTAACCGAAATTTCAGCTCAGCTGAAATTTTAAACTAGGGTCCGGTGGCTGTTGGGATGTCGACAACCCGGCAGTTATTTGTTCGGAGCAAATAGTACCTGGGTACTATTGACTGTTATTTGGCCTGATTGGGAAGACGGTGAGATGTAAAGATGCGAAATTGAGAATAAATGAGTATATTTGCAGAGCGACGCGAGGGAGAGGAGCGGCCGGGGCCAGCAGGGGGTGTGTATATAATCTGGTGTTCTGTGAAAATGTTGAGCTGGTAGTATTATGGATTGCAGAGATGATACTATAGGAAGACGGGCTGGTGGAGTGGATATAGGAATACAAGCACATCCACACCTCACAGGCTGCGCCCGTTCGGTTGTCGAGGCGGGCGAGGTGAAAATGTTGAG